>NW_024037070.1:7982524-9361452 GCF_015706575.1 Patiria miniata | reverse complement strand
AAAAAAAAAATCAATATTTAAATAACATTAAATTCGCTAAACTAACGACCAAAGGCAAGTCAAGATGCATGGCGGCGTTAGACAACAAAACAGAATTATGAGATTATAAGGACTCAGATTTCGTTGGGATAAACTACAAGACGAGTACAGTTGGATTTTGATAAGGAACTCCACAGTGAGATAGTGTGAGAGAGAAAATTTGACGAATACTTCACCGTACCAGTATTTGATCACAAGCCGTGTGTAGGTGAGAGGAGGCAACGAAAATTGAATGAGCACGTTGCAAAGTGCATGAGCTCGTTGCAAAGTGGACGAGCTCCTGCAAAGTAGTGCATGACAACGTTGCAGAGTGCATTAGCATGTTGCAAAATGCATGAACACTTCATCAATGTTAATAATATAGGTAATTGGCGTTTATGTGGTCCCAAAAAGTGCTTCTCACTTTTCGTCAAGTCATGAGATGAGTCTTCCTTGGCCTATGTCTTACCCAAGAACATAAACCCCGTCACATCTGAGGGTGGAGAAAACCATGTCCCTCAGTGAGGGCGCAGCGAGGAATGAGTCTATAACAGTAACCGTAAGACCACGCTTCTGAGAAACCTTAAAAGGTTCACGAGACACATCCGTTCCTTGTCAAACTCTTATGTTAATTATGCTTGGGATATTTTTTTAGGTAAGGACCAGGCCGGACGCCCAACTGTAAGCTCGGCGAGTTCGGATTGTTCCTTCAATGCGGGCAGCGTTCACGTCAAGTTGCATGGGGTGCTAGGTAAATAAAGGCAGATGTTGTTCTTGATAAAACAAAAATGCGGTGGTTTTAAAGGACACAAAGGGCCCTTGTAAGGTTTGGTTGATGGAGAGGCTGAAATAATATTAAAATAAATTTAATTGCAATTTTCAATAATGGAATTCTAAACCAGAAAACAACGCTTTCTAAAGTTTATAAGAAACCAATTGATAACTCATACATCGAGAAATGACTGGGTTGAGTAGAGATTGAACCCTGACGAGACATACAACGATTTGCGTTTGGCTGCTGCTATATTCTGCAACAGAAAAGGTAACTGATCATTTAAAGCTCACTTTTATTATTGCCCACGATTTCAGCTGGTTGTACAATCTGTTTTCCGGAAGCATCAGCAACTCCATCAAAAGTTCGCTCAACAAACAGGTATGATGATGACAGGTTACAATTTACACTGTTTCCAAACGAAAGACTAAATCCCACTATAGCTCCAGCATCTAGAGGGGAATGGTGAGCAATGAAAATAGAATTACAGCTGAATGGTCAGATAGCGATGGCAGACTGCAGTGAGGCAGCAGCAGCAACAACACTTTGGCGTAACGTATATTCTTCTACGCAGGAAGTCTGACTAATTTACGAAGCATTTGTGGCGCAATTGTTTGGAATTGAAATGAATTCAACTTTTCAATTCATGTAGGCAGGGAGAAAACTTGCCGTGACGTCACGAAATCGCGTTCGCTTTCTCCTTTGCGCAGAATATGAACCCGCCTTTAATAAGCACACGTGCACTGACAAGAAGATCAACATTATTAACCTATATAGCTCAAAAAAATGATTGATTTTGACAGACATGTGCCATGATAATCAAGGAGGTCAATACGGATCTACAGAAGCAGTTTTCCAAACTGAAAAGTAAGTTCAACTCTCAAGATGATCGAGGATTTTCGTTCTCTTCTATATTTTCTTTTTTACAAATCCAAACGTTCCTTTAAAGTGAGCAAAAATCCATTCAGGCCAGGTTCCGGGAAAAGCCAAACAACTTTGTCTGGTTCAATCCATCCAGTTCATAGACTGAACAGGTAATTGCAGCCAGCATATCGCGAGTGTCTAATCTTTGGCGAGACGAGGTGCCCGAGTTATCCTTATGGTGGAACCAGAAGTTCCTTAAAACAACACCTCCTTAATTATACGTCCCTCATCGCAGTTATTGCTATCTTTACTGGACTCATGCTCAAAACAACTTTTTGGTGTCTTCACGTGCAACTTTGTTCTGTCCATTTGTGCACCTAGTTTATGGTAATGAAATTATAAGACAGAGTATAGTTGGACCAAATGAGCAAGTGACCTCAAATAAGCTTCCCTCTGAACAGGAGAGAATCAATTGTTCCTAAAGTAGTAACAAAACAGAGATTATAAACACTTCAAGCTGTGTTCTAGATGTGAATGATTCTCATCTGTTCTACCCCTTCTTCCAGCCCAAGCCCCCATCGACCAGTATGCCGTGATTGACTACTCCTTGGTGACAGCTCCCCAATTCTCTGGCCACGTCGACACAGCCCACAAGGTGAAGATAGAAGCTGCAGTTATCCGTTCCAACAAAACAATTGATCAAAATTAAGATGTCTACAAAGGTCTCGGTAAAGTCTGTTAAAAGCTGCGCCAAGTTTTGAATCATTTTCCCCGTAGACTATCTTCTTTTGCCTATTATTTCGGAACGTCACAGTGGCATTCAGCCATTTTTTACCCACTGCTTTGCCACTTGATTTGACTAATTATTATGACGCAATGATAATGATGTCATGAACATTTCTGCCAATAGGGAGAGGTGTTCCCGAGGGACACGCCCCATAAGGAGGCGCCGTACACAGTGCCCGTCATACGGCCGGATCCTGACGTTTCCCGGCACGTTTTTCTCTGGGTCACCGATTACCTGTTTCAGACGGCTGCCTACGTGTACTACGAGGCTGGCAAGTTCGAGTTCAACGTTACTCAGGATAAGGTACGCAGACTGTGAAGATGTTTTGTTGTTGTCATTTTGGTCGCCAAAATAGAATATATATTAAAGCCAGTTTACCTAGCATTTGAAACCAATTTCTTTTTATCAAAGGACGTTTATTCCTTTTTCATTTATAGTAAAATCACTTAATTAATTAGTCAAAATGTAACTTAATTGATTCATTTTTTCAATTAAAACAGAACCTTTTTTTAGAAGGGCATGTATCGCCTTTTGATTTAGAATCGAAATGATTGTGTTTTTAATTCTCGAATTGTTTGTATAGGCCTATGCGATGGACATTTTGTTTAAGCACTAGAACCATTTACAGAAACCATGCTCAATGAAAACGTCAACAAAACTCCAATCAATTCCATTCAATTCAAATTATTAGCACCGTTTCGCAGCTGAAGCTGAATTACAGGTGTTTACAATCAGAACATTGTAATGCCTAACTTTTGTTAATAAAAACAGTTATTCGTTTTGTTGCAAATTTTCATTCAACTGGATGAACCACATAGGCTAGTGTGCTATTTGTAAGTTCCCAAAGAGTGAAATTATGAAGAGACGACTTTCAGTGAAAATCACCCTAACTGTATACTTTGAAAAGTAGTTACTTGTCTTAGTGAGTGAAAACTCGATCCATTCAATAAACTTTTTGAATGAATTTCACTTAAATCATCTTTTCCTTATCGTTTCAATTATCTTACTCGGATGGAGTGAATTTGCATTTTTTTGGTTAAAAAGAGACTTTGGTTCAACTTCAGGATAAAAAAATACTGCGATCTATATATACCGTTTCTGACGTCTCGTCATCAAGTTTTAGACCGTATAATGTATGAAAAGATCCACATTGGATTTGTGTTTTATTTACAGATGCCTCCTGGTAAATACAGCCTGAATACTTCCTCGTTCCTTGTCGAGTCTCTTTTGCCTAATGTGAGTAAAATGTGTAAAAACCTGTCCAAATCTACCGCTTGGTTTTGCTGATCTAATCGATTCGGCACGGTAGAGGAATGTACACAATGCTGAATTTTCGCTGGACAAAAATGCTCTGGGTTGGGTACCGGACATCACCTTTCTTAACTTAAGTCAAAATGTACGCGTTATCATTTCTCCCCTTGTATCTTTAGGCATCAATTAAAATTGCATGTCGTGCTTATTGAGGTAGCTTTTAAAAGGACGGAGGGCACCAAAGTGGGTTTGTATGTCGATGTGGTTAAGTTTCGAGGAGGTGGTGAGATTCCGAGGAGGAAGGCCCACCCCCTTAGGCCCCGCCCCTTCGGCCCTACCCTAATAGGCTTGTAGCTAAAATGATCTCTATTAACAATGCTTCGGCCTATTCTAAACCTCATCGACAGTCAAATTTTCAGTTAAATAGTATATCCAGCTTTTGCCATCTCACGATTATCTCTGGCCATCAATCACACATGTGTTCTTCGATCCCTCGCAACTGCAGGTGTCCAAGAAGTATCCGAACCTGCTGATGCAAGTAAACGCCAATGCCACAGCGCCGCCAGTGATTAACATCGGCGAGGACAATGTCAACGTCTCCCTCAAGGCCGACTTGGATTTTTTCGTCACCCTGCCCAACAAAACTCTGGTGTATCTCTTCACCTTGAACTCGGTAGGTGATTGAAAATGGGCACCTATGAAAAGTAGCACCTTCGAGCAAAGAATATCTCCCCCTTCCCCCCCCCCCCCAGAAAAATACTACAATCAGGAACCGACTATAACCTAAGAGTAAGCCTTGCTGTGCCATTCCACGCAAAGAAACTGATAACCTTACGGTATTTATTGCTCACAGACCATCAGTTGTTCGACATTGCTGTCGAGTGATGGCATGAGTCTCAAATGGATGACCGACTCCTTGAGGTAAGTCTCGATATGTTGGTCTTAAAAAGCGGTCTATGCACCGTGATTGCTTTTGGCCTAGGACTTCAAGACTTAACCCCACCTGTAAGTTGCATGCCGGGATGTAGATAAGACACCATTTAGTTTGGTGAGATTTGTCACAATTATTCAAATAATATCGTGTGTGTTATTTTTTTTATGTTTAGTATCGTGGTTGCTTTGAAACGGTCCGCCATCGGAAAAATCCAGGTAGGAATTTTACGAAAATTAGAGAAACAACCGTTCATAAGATTATTAACCAACGACTCAGCTGAATGCATTTCAAGATCTTCTTCCACTTTTGAATATCGGTATGTTTTTCTTTGAAAATTTCTAGATGAAACCGATCAGTGAGGCTGTTCACGCCCTGACAAGTTTCTTCCTCATTCCATGGATCAACGGTAAGTGACTTCGATTCACGATTTGTATTTTCTGCTTTGTTATAAAAATGGAATTTTAATAGACTGTTAACATTTTAGTCATAACTCATTAAACCTACCAATGTGCTATTGAATATATCACGAAGTATATACCTCATGCAATGCAGGTGTATTAGAGAATGTTCTTTGGTTATTATATTTTAGTTACAATGAGTAAGGCACATAATGTTAACCAATGTCTATCGAAGCGATACAAAACCATTTCCTTCTGTGGAAATGTGTGAAGGCACTCCCATATCCTTTGGGGGGGGGGGGGGTAACATTTGCTGTTTTTCAATTTACGTTAGGGGCGCAGAAAACATGTCTCCTCTCCGGAGTTGAGGAGACACGCAAGATTCAGAAGCCATTCTTTTCTTTGTCCTTTCATTTGATCATGCCAAGGCCCTTTCGAATGCTACTTTAGAAAGTCAGAGTGATGTTTTCAGAAATTATCATGATTAGGTTTTTTGTTGCTCTTAAACAGAGGAAGGAAGGAAGGGTTTCCCATTGCCTACCAGCCCTAACATCAAGTTGGAAAAAACAGTCATCAAGCAAGGAAAGGTATGACCGCATTTTTTGTTTGTTTTGTTTGTTGGTATTTTGTTGGGGTATTATGGCCATTCCAAACGGTGTCATGTAAACACAGTCTTCAGACGATTATTTGGAGTCGGGTATATACAGTAAAGTTATTTTTTAATTGAGAAATTGTGGGGCATACATTTGCTTTTATTTTCACATTTTCTTTTCTCTTCCTCCTATTCCAGGGCTTCATCAAACTTGCTGCTGACATCAAATTCACCCCTTCAGCTTTGCTCTAAAGCTCGGAGACAGCAGAAAGGCACAAAGAAAATCCAATTGTTGCACATGAACGTACACTCGTCAGAGTCTAATAAAAATGCGGACCGTGTCATCCAAACTACAACCACTCAAAATTAATGGTTCATTTGGAATAGGAATATGGTGTGATAAGAAATTATGAAACAGTGTTTTTTTTTCTTGAACGTGTTTTTTTTTGTATACCAAAGCCTGTAAATAATTGCAGTATAACGTTTGAGAAACGTGCATGTAGATGAGAATTGTCGTTCTTGTATTGTGTTATCAAATTTAATGACTATTTTGTCGTAAAGTAACAACATTGGAGAAACAATGTATAGATGATTTGAACAACTGCACAATAATCGTTTTTGTAAGAAGAGTGGCTCAACTAAGTTGTGTACCAGTGCGCCTTTATAACGAAGAAAGCATAATACCACTAGAATTGAAAACTAAATTTGACAAGTGGATTTTTGTTTCAGTGGGGCATTTCGGTTTGGGAGCGGGGGGGGGGGGGAGGAGGGCAAATTTGTCGTAACTTTTTAAAAGACCTTGTTACATGAATTCACATTTTGTAATCATATTTTTTTTAAACTTGGAAATCGATTATTATTATTATTATTCAAGTATATATTTCGTAGTGTTTAATATGCTGTATTTTGCTGTCTGAGTTCTTCAGCATTTAGGCCTACGCTAAAAGTTGCAATTATACGCGCTTCAAAGTCTGAAATTCTGTTCATTTTGCGCGGCCTCTGTTGGCCAAACTATTTTGCAACGGCAATAAAAAATGCTGAAGAGAGTGTATGGGGAATTCAGCGATTAAAACGTAGAATTAAAAACATACCGAAACTCCATTTTTTACAATAAGAATTTAAACATAATTGGTGCAAAAGGGACATTAAAGATAAGCGTGCAAAACGGCAACTTAAGGTTACTGTTCAATCTGTTATTATTATGCCCCCTAATGGGAAGCTTCCCCTTTCGGTTTTTTTTTTAATGTCGTTTGTATAATTTCTTTATTTATTTGTTTACATATTTCGCCGAGGCGGAATTATAATTGGTTTTAGTATCATCCTTCGCAGCGGAGTTCGGTACCATATCAAACGTCCAATAATACGCATGCGTGTCACATCGTAATTCGTGAAACGACACGGATGCTGCTGATTGGTTGTTATCCGTCAGCTGATCTTAAGTATGATGAAGAACATGGCGGCACTCGGTATGAAATACACGAATCTTCCACGTGGGATGAACACAAAAACGGATGTGGTGAAAATAATGTCCAGACCGGTGTTCTGAAAGGTTAGTGAATGAATTTGAAACATGATTGTTCTTGGAATTGGCTTGCGGACCTCGCCCTTCCACGAGTCTTTTAAAAGACAGGAGCAGCAGTATGTCTATAGTGGAGTCCGGTCCCTATAACGATATACGCGGCGCACCTCGAAGTTTCCCCCAATTTTACCCATCCAGCATTGTCAAACCTCTTTGTCGAACAAATTTCAAATTCATTCAGTTAAATACTGGTACTATTACCTTAATAATGCCTGCTGTTGAACCCTTGTGAACAACATAGTTTCATGAAATTCGAAATTTAAAAACGTTGGCGTCCGGATATTACGCACAAAATCGGCCGAGTGTTCCTATAACGTGGCGCACTTGAACAAATCTCAGAAATTTCCAAGTGAACACGAAAAAAAAAATGTTTAAAGTTGACAAATTTTGATAAATCATTATTATATCCACTCGCATGCCCAACAATGTGTTTGTTATAAATATAGTATTTGTTTTTTAATATATTTTCTTATATAAGGGTTCAACTTCACTGAGCACTTCAAATAAAAATTCGAAAATCTCGCGAAAGTTAACTTCTGTCTTAACTTTGTAACATATAATTGTAGCCTACATGTAGTTAAACTCGAGCTTTATAAACGGTAATGTTGAAAACTAAATTTTTTCACTTACTGCGAAATATGAGGTAAATGTTTTGCTCAAGGCACTGAAGGCGAAAAATCAAAGTGCAATTAAAAGATCTAATCATTTGCAATCGTTTTAATCGGTTGGGATGAGCTACCATTCGGCACTCCAGACTCAAGAACCATTGAGTTTTAAGTAAATAGGTCTTGGAACTAGACAAGGCAATGTAAGAAGCTCCCGTATACAAGGAAAACTATTAGCGGCATATTAATTCAAAGAAAACCACCAAATGCTATGTTTGCAGAGGAGCGCTATAGATAGAGGCTGGCTGACGAGTTCACCTATAAACACCCACACTGACAAATATTTTTTTTAATGCATTTAATAATTTTCCAGCGTCATGCCTTTTTTCATAGCTTTTTGTAAATTTGTAAATTGTTTGGAAGTTAGGAACGTTATTCATATTCATGTTATATTCTGTCTTTATAGTCCGAGTACATTCACCGCAAATTAAATGAATCACGATTTATAAGATACATTTTGGAAGCACCATTAATATGGAATCAATACAAAAAGGCGCTAACTGATGGCAAATATTTCAAACGTTTTGTTTCACAATGATTGTTATACCTGAACATATATGTTTATAAAGTAGACTCAATTAAACATCTCTTACTAAATTTAGTATTTATGGATATAAATTATCTTAACAAAATTACAATATTTACTTTGGAGAAAATATTACAAGGAAATTCTTCATGTTAACACCAAAATCTCTCAAATTGCCAAAAATATACATACATTAAATCACTTAACTTAAAACACACGAAATCAAGCAAACTTTTAAGGAGAGTATACTTTTGAACCATGTCCCAGAATGAACCATGTCCCAAAATGGAATTTGTAAAAAGAAATTGGGGGGGGGGAGACTGTTTGAAATTATTCTTTGGGTTTATTTTAATTGTCATAAATAATACACAGATGACTATTGAATAGTTAGAGCTAATCGGTAAATTCTACCAAATGATGACACCAAAAAAAGACAAGATTAACTTCTTAATGATAAAACTTTCCAGACGTGTATTAAATGTGATCAGAATGAGCACTGTAAACTAAAAACTGCCACATTTCTAACAAACACGATTGTCTACTGACTAATGTCCTGCAAAATTGCAAAAATCCACTTGCCCCACCCTCCAACATACAAGCTGAGGTGTCATTAGTTGACCAAAACACCTCCTTATGTTTAAACATATCTCTGCACAATATGGGCGTGCCCTACTCACACAATCTGTTCTGTGACTGGTTTCAACAATAATATCATCACAAGGATGAATTTTACGAAGAATAAAAACAAGCTTCATGACATCATTGTAACTTTCGGAAGACGACATTTTACCTTTTCAGAAGACATATTTTCTACTACTGTTATTCTGAATGATTGGACGGCACTATAACTACTTTTATATTTAGCCATGCGATATACAGATTAAATGCGTAAATGTTGCGTGCTGCATGCACATATTGCAATTTCAGTATTTGATTCAGATTTTCAAATATCCAGAAATACACTTATTGACGTTTCAATTAAATTCACATCAAGCTGGATAGGTTTTGAAACTATTGTTTCAAATAATTTTCCAGTGCTGGTTGACTAGATTTAAATTAATGATTATATAATACAACCAAGAAATTGACTGGAGCGAGGTTTGAACCTGTGACCTCCCAAATGCCGTACCGGTACTCTACCAACTGAGCTATCAAGCCCGATGTTGGCGGTTGCCCAGTCTGTCAATGTCTTTGATTTGATTTAAATAGAAATTTCAGCATATGCTCATGAGCCAATGTTAGGCCATCACAGTTAACTCCCCAGCTAAAGCAGGTACCCATTTATACTCCTGGGTGGAGAGAGACAAGTGGGGTGAAGCGGCTTGCCCAAGGACACAACATATGACCAGCAGCTGGATTCGAACCCCTGACCCCTGAACCAACCACTAGGCCGCACTCCCACTTGAACTCAAACCTGACTTAATCCAGTATATCAAAGTGGACCTTGGGTTGGTGGACCTGCTGTAGAAACTCCTCCACGATTCGGCCGACCCTCAGCACCGTGCTTTCCTGCCACCAGGCGCCCATGACCTGCAGGGAGATGGGTAGGCCTAGGGCGCTGTAGCCTACTGGGACGGTCAGGGCCGGGGTACCAGCAAAGTTGGCTAGGAATGCGTGCCTGGAGTAGAAGAAGATTAGATTGAAATTTTGGGGGTAGGAGAAATGAATGATTGCACCTGCAGGGATACTGGCAAAGTTGACGAGGAATGAAGTTACTACTGTGAAGAGCCGTGGTTTGAGACTTAAAATCTCGATGAAGAGGATGACCTCAACGTGTGTGATTCGTAGACTTCAGGTCACTCCAGTAATTGAACTCTTCACATCATTTTTCATTTCTGTTGAGCAGCATATGAACCGCCCTCCCCCCCCAATTGTTCGTGTTGGCAAATTGTTGTCTGTGAGCTAAATTATGTGTCCATCTGCAGACATTCCATGAATTGGCATCATCCATGGACTGATAGTGTCAACTATCTTTTGCATTAAACGTTGCTTCCCCATGATTCAGACGGTGTCCAGCCCCACCCCCCTCCCCTTATTGATTTTGCAGCGGCTGGGAAAACCAGCAAAATCTTCCCTAACTTCCATCACGAAATGATCTGTCAGCAAATTTGTTGTCATCTTGTTCCCCCTATTAAAAACTGTGGCAAAACCCTACACACTTGAGCTCTCTCTTAAGTACCTCATGGTGTCGCTGGTCATCTTGGTGTCCGTGAAGCCTTGCTCGAGATATGCAGGGTTGATCTTGGGAGCCAAGATGGCACAACCTGAGAATACATGTAAGATCAGTCGAACAGTACATCATCAAATAGGAGATGACGTAACTTGTCCAAGATGAACATGAGCTCTTCATAATTTGTGCACCAACCAATTGAAAGCTTGAAAATCAAGGCATTTTTTAGTATTCACTGTCCAACAATTTTCCAAAAATAATGTGTTTTTCATACCTTACTACCCCAAAGCTAAGTCCAATCCCTTTTGTTTATTTTTTTTTTTTTATTAATTATTATTTTACTCATGTTCATTAACTGCCACAAAATAATGTTCATAACCCCCCGAAAAACGAACAAACACCCCAACACCCCAAAAACACCCGACAAAACAAAAACTTATGCCGATTTTGTTCTATATTTTACATTTTTCTTTACCTGGGTTCAAGATGACATCCACTTTTTGGAAGATATCCTTGAGGAATGAGATAGTCCTAGTCTTCTGCTGTTGGGCCTGGATGAAATCTGTAATCGTCATGCTTTCTATCATGGACAGAGAGTTGCATTCTCAAAGTACTGTCACAAGCAAGAAAGGGGAAAAACATTTGAAAGTTTAAGTGTCTATTTACAAATGAATTGTAATGATCTTACAAAGTCTCAGCAATTCACAGGTGGGGGGGGGGGGGCTTGTCTATCCGACTATATGACTGGTTTGCTGTTGTCATCAAACATTGTCTTTCTGTGATTTCAAACATGGCATCAGCAAAGAATTTCAAATAAAACGTGTTAAAATGTGCAGCCTTACCTTATGATGAGCTTTCCATGCCGACATCAATCGAAAACTGACAGCCACTCAAGGGAATTTATTCAGTTTGAAGTATCAAATAAAGAGTGCCCACTTCTTATTTGAAAGGTTTCAGGCCACTGACTTGTTGATTAAGCCAGTCTTTCTGGCTTTGCTTGACAAGGAATGCTGAGTGAAGTTTAGCAAGTCATCATACCCTAGTGGATGAACGATGATGGGGATGATAAAGTCAACGTCGTTTATGTTGAAGTTTTTCACTGAAATGTTGATAGTTGCTAGTGAAATATCAAGAAAAGTCTAAATGAAGAGTATTACAACCAATGTTTGGAAGAGTAAGCAGCAATATGTTTGGAAAAGTAAACAAATCCAATTGTTTTGCAACATCCTAGTCGTTACATCTAAATTACACTTCAATCCCACATCATGTCAGCTTTGATTGTCTTAAGAACGCCTTAAATATCCACAGGTTCAACAGAATGTCCGCGACACAGCAAATGCTTTGAGACAATCTCCATAGCCCTGCGACGGTACGACTGTTTGAAGAGACAGTAAATGAAGACATTGAGGGCACTGTTGCAGTAGATCAACCACACCATCAAGAATTCCAGCCAGCCGGGAGGAGCAACCCCTGCCAAGGATTCCACAGATCTACACAGCATCAATGGCGTAAAACATCCGGCTAGTGTAAGGGTGACAACCAGGAATGCCTTCAGGGCTCGATTGTCGTAAAAACTCTGGTTCGTGTTCTGACTGTTGCGGTCGATTCGCCGGGCGTGCTCTCGGCTGATTTTAATCAAGCGGTAATAAACACAGATCATAATGGACACAGGTAATATATCCAGGACTATAAGAAATATGAGACCTCCATATTTACTTGTCATTCTGAGAAAACAGACAGCTGAGGAATCCAAATACTCCGCAGGTATCTCAAATATGAACTGGATACTTATGGAGTTAAACAAAGACAACGCCAAGAACACGAGTACTAGTGCAATAATGCGGTGTCGGCTGCACCAGATTGGGTACTTGAATGGCCGGGTGACAGCGATATATCTCTCAATGTTTAAAAGGACCACCGAAACACTGACATGAAGAAAACTGCCATTATTCCGACTGGCACTAGTTGGCAGCAGAATCGGCCGAAGGGCCATCTATCCATAGCCGAAGCCACGACGCCGAAAGCTGTCGAGAAGCCAATGAAGAGGTCTGAAACTGCTAGAGTTATCATCAAGACCTTGGTACTCTCGGCCAAGTCGGTGACGTGGCGAGTAACAGCAATGGAAAGGAGATTGCCAGCTATGATCAGAACTCCAAGACAGATGATAAAAGTGGTGCGGAAAGCAATGAGAACAGGCGACAGTTCGGAGGGCTCTGTGGACGAACTGTTCATTCTGATGCCTCCAAACAGCACAAATAGAAATGAAAATCTTGTAGGTTCAATATCCGTGTGAAGACGAGGGACAAGTTGTAAACCTGCTTGACCCCTGATAATTTGTTCTTCCAATCAGTTGTAAGTTTCCGATAACTGTAGATTGGAAAAATGACTTCAACTTATTACACACTATAATCACTCGTACTCTCCAATGCAAGTTTAAAAATTAACAAACTTGTAGATGTAAAACCTAGTGTAACAAAAAGGTTGGGTGAGAACAATTTCGCCTATTTGTCTGCAACTGTTTATCTCATGGACTGCTTCCAATTGGAGTGAAAGTGTCCCACTTGGTGTCTACGCTCATCATATGATGCCAGGCAAGTTGCCCAATTCACACAGTTACAATATCACATCTATCTGAGTGATGCTGCATCAGCCACTGTCGCCGTCAGAAAATCAGTGTTCCCAAGTTGACTGATGATGGAGTCACTGAAAGAAGTTGAGTCTGGCTAATGGATTTAAAAGCCTCTAGTCTCAGCTCCAACATGACATGATATCAATCAAGCACTTCCTCCATTAAGTGACACAGCTTTATCCCTATTGTCGTCCTCTGCTTATCCTCTCAAGTACAATAGACTGACGGATGGCCATTTTTCCATTAGCGAAATGGCTTTGTATTCGTAAGTACCAGCAGTACCAGCTTATTTGTGAGGTCATTTCTCTGAAATTCTGTCGTACAAGGTTGACCCAATTAATAATAATAATAATAACTGTATTTATATAGCGCTTTTTGCCAGAGGATACAAAGCGCTGGGGGAGAATGCAACCAAAGCCAGGTAAATGAAGTATATGAACATTATGAGACCCATCAATTTCAGGCAGAGGTTTAAGCCACGTTCACTCCGTTTGTAACTATGTCCCTATCAAATGATAAAACGAGAGGAAATGATGACTTCTTCATGAGTAACTGATGATCAGAACGTTAATTTTTGTGACATTTGAATCATTTCACAGTGGTGTACAGAATTCCTTCTTTTAGCCAGAAACAATCCTGGGGTTTTATTTCTAACACACAATTTTAATTATCAGCGATCAGATATCTCCTTTCTTATAACAAAACCATGATCACATGACAAAAATATCCAATGATTGCCCGACCCCCCCCCCCCAAAAAAAACCCCATTAGACCGACCCTAAATATTTAGGTGCATAGGGTTGGCATTTCAATGTTTTTATTTATTTTATTTATTTTACTCACATTTCATGTATACGTTTTTGAAGTGGGCAATTCCACGGTTACTCACGTTACATTTTTGATGTACTTTCGAGTTTCCTTGGGCTGTAATTACCTTACTGAAAAGGTTTTACTAAAAACCATTATGTGGAGACACACCCCTCCTTATTCCATTTCTTTTCAATTCAAACATTACTGAACCTGTTTGATACACACTTAAGATAATTGGGGGATGAGAAACTGCGCTACAAATGCAAGGAAACGCTGTTATTGTCACAAGCAATGGTTACTTCAAACAAAAAGACTCTGTTATGTATATCAGGTCTTGCACTACAGCTTCACTTTACATAATACAGTGTCTTTTGTTTGAATGCCTAATAATTGACTTACGTGTTCTTCAAACTGGTTCCAGAAGGATTCCTGCAGGTTGCTTCTCATCTCAGATAAGATGGTCAGGATGTGGGCCACTCTGGCTTCCTCCAACTCCGGGATCTGTATGCTGACCACCTCAGCTCCCCGGGATTTCAAGAAATCGACAGCTGAGGGAGAAACATGCATACTGGGCTACTGAGACTTCAACAATTAGGAGGTCCCTGGGACTTGGACATATTTGGTCATTATGAAGGACCCTGGGATTTTGATTTTTGAACATGGTCATGCAACCCTGGGACATAAACAAGGCCCATTATGAGGACCTGCAACACTGGCAATTACTTTGTTATTTTGAGAATTCTGAGAATTTGACAAATATTACGAACCCTGGGACTTTGGTAGGTATCTTTGTTATTTTGAGAACCCTGGGAATGGACTGTTGTGGATTTAGCCATTATGCCCAGCCCACCTTTGCTATTTCTTGCATTCTTTGACCAAGCTACCATGGTCACCTGACTAAAAGTCCCAATCTGATTGGTCAATGCGAACTGTTTGTTTGAAAGGCAGGAGGAGTCAATATAGAGATATTGGGATTTGCAATGACATGGTGACGAGCACCCTCCTGATTTTGAGGAACTGGATTTGTTATTTTGAGAACCCTAGGAATTTGAGAAAAAGATTTTTATTTGTAATTATCAGGATCCTGGGACTTTAATAAATATGTTTGAGACCCTAGGAATTTGATAAACGTTTTTTTAATTAATTATTTAATTTATTTAATTATGACCCTGGGACTTTGATTAATATCTTTGTTTTGGGAATTTGACAAATAGTTATTTTTCAATTATGAGGACCCTGGGACTTTAATACCTCTGTTATTTTGAGAACCCTGGGAATTTTACTACTAATTAATTATGAAAAACATGGTACTTTGATAAATATCTCTTTTTTTATTTTGAGAACGTTGGAATTTGAAAATAGCACAGACGGTACTTCTTTAAAAAATGAATTGTTATTTCAAGAATCTTTGACAAATACTTAGTTAGTGTAAGCACCCAAGGGATGTTACAAACATCTTGCAAGCTTGGAAGTGTTGCAGCTTACATATGCTTTGGAATTTCATTATTAAATTTTCATTCTGTTAAAAATCCCTGAAACACTGACATCAGAAACAAAATCACACGCATACCTTTTTTACAGCATTTGACAATTTCTAGATCAGCGTGCTAAAAGGAAGAAAGAAACACAGAAGGCACAAGTCAAAAAATAAGATGAGAAATCTAAGGAATTATTCCAAGCAAAGATCAGCCTATAGGGATATCTTATCAGAAGACAAGACAATACATGGACCAAGACACTCAGAGAATGACTCCCAAGAAATGCCAGCAATAAGAATAGGAAATTCACAAAGACACACCTGGAAGAAATCCCAATAGATCCCCAAACGGAAGCCCTTGAGATCTGGCTCATCAAATCCTGTCAGTTCCACAGCCGGGGGGTCCATGGGGAAGTCGTCATGGGGTGACAGCCCGGACATTAGGGCTAGACAAAAAACAAACAACACATACATATTCCAAATTATATTGTGCCAAATACTGCATTACTTGAAAGACTCAAATGATAAAAAGTAGGAAAACACAACTTGAAATGATGAGCAAAGATTTCATTAGACACTGATTCAAAAGTACCTTTCGTTTGATTTTGAGAAACAATTTCCAAAATTTGATTAGTATTACACATTTTAATTTTTGATTAGTATTGGCAGGACAAAATTTTGACCCTAAAAAAAGCTATCATACCGAAGTGTGTGGTCCTCACAACTCCAGAACAGTAATGTGTGTTAGCCGTGATCGCGTTTCGGGGAATTGTTTTTTAATTGTTAATAGGGAAATGAGGATAGAATTGTGGGGACTTTCTGCTGTCCCCACATCATCTTTGGTCCCCATAATAAGTATCGCTCATAAGGTGTGTGGTTCCCAGAACTACGGAACAAGTATGTCTGCTCTAGTATTACATACATCCCGAAGACAGACACACAAAGAGAGAACGACAGCTTCTTTGTTGTCCTCGAATGTACATCTTTTGTTGAAAATGGTCCTCGTGAGTTATGTGTTTTTCTGTGTAAAGTCTTATATAAATCTACTCCAGCATGTTTTTCACATGGCAATACTGACCATACGTGATAGCGGCATCCCTGACACTGGTGCAGAGTGGTCCTTTGGCACCGACAGAACTGAAGGGAACCGGTGATCCGGACCACGAAACCCGGCCGAAAGTTGGCTTCAAGCCAACCACGCCGCACAGTGTAGCTGGTATGCGTACGGATCCACCACCGTCTGTACCAAGGGCCACTGGACACAGCCCTGTGTTAGCGTGTAGAAAGGGGAAGTAGGAGACAAAATAAAATAATTGTACTACAAAAATCATGAACCTCTTTAACAAAAGACTGCAAGTCATCAAAAGTCATCGCAAGTCAAGCACAAGTCATTGGCAAAGGAATGCCTTTGCCACAGCTTACTTGATTTTAACACAATTCATTTTACTTGAAGGGACACTGGATTGACGTGGGATTTGAAATAACTCAATTGTGATGATGAATCATAACGACTTGTGATGACTTGTGACGTCTTGTGATTATTTGAGATTGACTTGTGAAGAGAACAAACAAACAATTTTTTTTTTTATTTAAGAATGTATGTTTTTATTTACAACAGATTTGTAGTCATGTCACAAGCCAAACTTACCTGCAGCTACAGCAGCAGCAGAACCGCTTGAACTGCCGCCGGTGAAGTGGTTCACGTTGTATGGGTTACGCGGAGTGCCATGGTACCTGAAATGTCATGAATAATGTCCACCGAATTTATTCCAAATTAGCTTTGAAGATATTTACCTGTTAAGTTTTGCACTTTGCAGAATTGATAAAAATGATCTGCATTTCGCAATATGTTTTTAAGTATACTTCAGGAAAGAGAACAGGCCTTTTATAGAAAAACAAACACATCATGGAGGCAGTGACGTATACTTTGTTAAAATATTTCACAAGTTTCCAGATGTGTTTCTACGTGGGCCACTCTGTTTGCAGATTTACAAATTTGCTTTTAATTTTAATAGAAGATACCTTTATTTTATTTAAACATCATATTCATAGGGTTGGAATATTTGATTGTGTATTTTCTAAAGAAATTCTGGCCTTTGTTTTCTGTTCAAATTTCTCAAGATTCAAAAAGTTCAAAAAGTTGTTCCAAAACATGTGCATCAAATTGATCATGTTGCAACCATGTTGATTTTTTCCCATTCAAATCAATGTAACCAAAGCGAGGCTGAAAGGAAAAACAGTCTGGTTCCTTTTTGTACAAAAAAAAATTATCATTTGACTGTTTTTGGATACAGGGAACATGACTGTAATGGTGGCATGATATAGGTGTATCTCCTTACTTGCTGATGTTGATTCCAGTGGTTCCCATGCCATTCTCCTGCATGTTAGTAACACCCAAGATAATGGCTCCCTTAGCCCTGAGCCGACGGATAGGCTCCGAGTCCTTCTCACTGAGTGAGTGGCCAAGAAAAGTCGATCCAAATCGCAGATGGTGAGATGCCTAGGAACAGTGTGCACAACAAGTGATAAATTCTTCGTCAAAAAAGAGATTCATTACAAGACTCAAATGCTACTACTTCCCTGCACTTACCCACTTGGTGATTTTTATTTGGCCATTTTTGAATCTAACTCACTAAATATCTCCTTTTTTTGTAATAAAAAGTTTCCATCAAATAGATTTTGTGGAAAACTTGTCGCACTCTGGTCCCATAAATGCAGTTTGATGAGGTATATTTAAAAGACAATTATATAAACTTGACAATTCAAATAATCCTAAAAAGGATAAATACATTATTGTGTTTAAGTTTTGTAGATACAAAAACAGTGAGCATTATACCTGGCTGCGGACGACAAGTGACATCATGTGGATTGCCCTTGACATCACAGACACAAAGCAATCTTTTTTTTTTTTCGGAAGAAGCACAAAGAAACATTTTTCAGTGGAAAATCAACAATTTCTTAGTCTGTAAAACGTTAAGAACTTACCACCCTGATTTCATCTTTGACTCCTATAGGTATGCCATCAAAGACTGACAGTGGCCGCCCGTTGGCAAACCGCTGAGTAGATGCTGTAGCTGCCTATCAGAGAGGAACAAACAAACAAACAAACAAACAAACACAGTAAAAGCAAATCTGATTGGTTGACTGGTATTGGTCAGTTCACAAATCAGCCAATGGCCACATGCGTTGGTAACACCGTCATGTGGTGAATTTCCTCCAGCATACAAATAAAACCAGCTTATCATCACAAATTGGAGATTGATATTACAGTATCCTGTTGCAAGGGGAGAAATTAATAAAAAAAAAATCGAGCCAAAATATACAATTATGGGTTGACCTCCCCCCCATGGGCATTACTGAAATTTTTACTAACTTTCCTACCCTGATACATAGATAAATCAAAATTATAGAAAAAGTGAAGTAAAAAAAATACTTGTATGCATAAGCTGAAATTATAATCAGTCTTCAACCATTTACCAAAAAGTGTCCACATTTTCCCATAGTTTGTACTTTTTTGGGCTGAGAAGTTTTTGTGTCTACATGTAATTTCAGCCTCTGTGCCAAATCTCCGCCCCCAAAAAATACAAAAATCAAATCTTAGAAACCCTACACCCCCCCTCGAATGCCGAGATGAGAGGCTGGCTGAAGGAATGGTGTACTTATGACACAGAGATCCCATTTTCTACCTTTCGAATTTCTTCCGGGTTGCATTCCACAAACGCCCTTAGTTTCGGCTCCACTCTATCAGAACGTTCAATGGCAGCTATGGCCTTTTCTGCAACATCACTTGGAGTGAACTTACCTGACCTACAGAATAAAAAAAATGTAATTTATGCTACAAAAAATACAACTTTTGTTTGATTTGAAAATTAATCAAAATAATTTTAAATGATTCAAAACTTTATAACAGTTATATTTTTGTGTAACTGAACTGGGTACAAAAACACATTTTTGCCAAAGAAAATTTGTATTTTGGGCAATGATTTTGAAGGGTGGTAGCTGAAAATGTTTTAATCAGGAGGCAAATAGAAAAAAGGATTTTGCTTTCATTATATGCGTAACTTCGATCAAAATGTGCAATGAATAATAGATCAAAAGGAACGTTTAAGGAAAGATTACCACCACCTGAATATTTTTACTAAATTAATTTTTCACTACATTTTGTGAAAATACCAATATTTTTATTCAAGTCCCATAAATCCATATCCTCAAATATTAATGCTTTCAACTCTTTCCAGCTAAATAATCAAGTCTAAAAATTGGATAAATCACATCTTTTCTGACCTATTTTCACACAGAAGAGATTAAGAATGACGGATTTTCATACCTGTATCCTTCATAAAAATCCGAAATCCCTTTGAAGCGGAAGTCTGATTTCGGCCTCTTATCCCCTCTCTTCAGTAGGGCATCCAGGTCCAGAGGGCCAGACTCTTTGCCAGCTGTACGCCCTTGCCATCGAATGAGAGGGTAAAATGTAGGCGGATCCTCCATTAGAATATCACGGAAGATAAACACATTTGCCATCCTAAAATTAACCAAAAAATTATGGTGCTGCATAAATTTCATTTTTGTACATTTCATTTGAACACTGTAAACAGAAAATGCAAACCAACCATGATATTATATGATTTTACTTCCATTTTGGGCAGAATATGGTACTTATTGTTTGATTTTCTACCCGAGGTTCTATATTTACGGTCCACAGAGAGAAATTCTTGGCAACGGGAAGGGGGGGGGGGGGGGGGGGTGTTTGCTACGCCCTATTCTATAATAAAAAAAAAACAAAGACTAAATGAAACATACTGCGTACAATGTCAAAAACTTGTTTAAGACTCAACAGATGATATCTCTATCTCGCAAGATTGTAAATGTGCTTAAAAGACCCACCCTTTTCAAGTAGCATTTAAAGGGAATATACATCATTTGCTTTTGCTGTAATTTTCAGAAATGGATGGAATTGGGGGGTTGGAAATATAACGCAAATATAGTTACACTGACTTTTTGGAGGTTTTGGGTTCGAAAATGCTATAAAAACCAAGAAAAACGATCATTTTCCTGTAGTCTGGTTCCCTGACTCCATATAAGAAGAAACAGAGCAGTTTACATACATTGGGGAATTGTAAGGTCAGGGAACCAGTCTAGCTGGCTCGTACCCGTTCATAGGTTCGTAATCGATTGCAGACAAGTGCAATGGTCAATTGGGGCCAGTATTTGAAAAAAAGCCAGTTGTTTCCAACGCTGATCGGCCGATCAGCGTTGGAAATTGATACAAAAATACCACTTTTCTTGAAAATGACAGTATACCAGGTGCCATAATTTTACAGGATGCTTTAGACTGTCATTTACCAACATCCTATTAAGGTATTTCGCAAAAACTTGGTAGTTTTATTTTCCGATGTTAGCAAATGTTGTATATTCCCTTTAAATACATTTATTTCTCATGTTGTATTACTGTTTCTTCTTCATGTAATTTTAATTTTTTGTTCTAGTTAACTTTTTTTTCCTCCTTTAGCATCTCATTTAGGTGGATCTGACTGGCACATTATACATTTTCTATATTATTATTATATGAATATAAAATATGACACCATAAGGCAGGCCTTATGTATACTTAACCAGCTGCCAATTTATTTCATTTTTTTTGTGAATGCAATTTTCCAACTCACCGATTTATTTGATCTTTCAGGCCTGTAGCTCTTCCAACAGTCTAGACATAAACCAAACATATTCTGTTACCACACGTTAAATTGTGGAATTGTGAATTTAGTTTGATGAAGTACATGCATGAAGCTTTTTTGGCATTTGATTTTGAAATTCAATATAAAAATTCAATTTCTAGAATTCTATTGTATTATTTCAATGAAAAAAAGGAATTTATGAGCTTTTATGTTCCTTGTTTTATTTCTGTTATTGAACACTGTTGGCTGCAGTCAAATTTGGGAATTCCCTTCCATGCAACATACAAGACCACAAATACAGACCTCGAATAGAAACCATGAATACAAAAACAGTACCTGCATCATGCCATATCTTGCATTCAAAACTAAAACTCCATGACCTCAATGTTTATTTTCCTAGTATAGGCCCTACCTGTTTATATCCAGGAAGAAATGAAGTGCATCACACTGTGAACTTTAAGCTATTTGAATACAATGCACATGTATTTATACTTTTGTTTGCTGTTGGATGAACCATGATACTATAGACTCTTTGGAATGTATGCGGACTGCAGTGTAATGTCTGGTAAACTGTAACTGATTAGAACTCGCACTATATGTACTATAGAAAAAAAAACTTGAAATCATGACCTTCACAACAACATTTTTGTATTTTTGTCTGTGTAAAAATTATCTATTATATTTATATGTTTCTATGTAGTCAACTTTTTTACAGAGCTTGAGGAATCAGTAAATTACCGATGTTAATTGTTTTTGACCTTTAATTTGGCTGAATAAAAGTTTTATATCTTATCTAATCTAACAGATGTTAGATTTTGTTTGAGTAGTAAATGTCACATATTTGGTTGAATAAAAACAATACAGAGTCTATATTTCCATTCTCTGTGGCTGTTTCAAAATTTAGAAAAACATTCCAGGCAATAATTTAAGGCTCACACCCCCCCCCCCCCCCCCCCCCCCCGATGCCCCCAACCCCGAGACCAATTGCCATCATGACAACAAACCTTTCTAAACTTGAATATTTACCGAATCAACAAGGTTGAAGACAACTTTAGCAACATTTCCTGGTAAAGTTGGTGCTCCCTGTGAAGGAAACGAAAATTCACTTATTCAGGCTGAGCAGAACCAAACCATTGGAAAAAACTTTCTCTGAGTCTGGGAGGACTTTTTAAATAAAATGTCAATGCACACTACACAACAAATAGAGGTATATTTCCTCTTCTCTCACAAAATGACAGCACTACTACGCACAATGATTTGGAGGATGCTTGATCCTATTATTTACTTGCAATCAAGCAGTCTTTTGGCAGTTTTTTTTAATGTTTGCAAAATGGTGTCCATACTTTTGAACTGTGTATAGAGGAAACTAATTGGTCACCTTGCTCTGAATGTTATAAACCACAGGCTGGTCAGGCACGCCTGGTTCTCTCTTCCTGAAATTCCGCTTGCCTCCACTTCTCCTCCAACAAAACAGCCAGAATGCAATCCCTGCAAACCCTCCAGCAGCTAGCGTCAGCGCCCATGGTAAATGATCCATCTTGCGTTCCATATTGCCCCAAGCTGTGAGAAGGGCCTGCCTGTTGGGGGGGTGGGGGGGGGTGGAGGGGAAGTACAGAGTAAGAATGATGATGAGGTCCATAAAGGGAGAGCTTAAAAGTTGGAGCATTTGAAGCATTCAACTGGGAATGTTAATTCTTATGAATAATATGATTTTCAGTGAAATGTCATTTTTCAAAACTAAGCCTACAACCTTTTTGAATAACACACAAATCTGGAAGGATGACCCAATGTCCAAAAACTAACAATGTCCAAAAACTATAAATTATAATAAAATTAAAAACTGAGCAGAGATGACCAGATTTTCAGATGGGTCAGTCAGTCAGATGAGGGCAACCCAACAATTTTTTATTTTTGCTTTATACAGCTGTTCCTTCTGTGCATCAATTTATGGGCAACCGTGTGTTCCATATAAATCCACTTTGAATTTATTTAACTTTTAGTTACCAAATTGACGACTTTAAGAACTTCGGTACATCATAAAAAGACGCCGGCAGGGTTTCCAATTATTGAGGAAAATTTGGGGGTAAAATGACGATGACAACGGCAAAACACAACACAAAAATGAAGATGGTGATCACTGTGATGTACTGCAAGGTGCGCTGAATCGCGCGGCACCAACCGTAAACCATGTTTGAAAATCACAACTTCTACCATGTCTGTTAACCCCCACTGACAAACTGTTTAAAATTTAAAAAAAAAAGGGTCATATTCTTATGACTCATAAGAATTGATGAGAGAAGTCGACTTTATAGTTGGAAGGGTATTTTTGAATTTAAAAAAACCACCCGTGACTCTAATTTGATCGAAACTATAGCAATTTAGCATGCATGTATAGATCTGAGGTGAGGGGCCCGTAAAATTAATTCGTCTATGCAGGCGGCCTGTTTGGGCGTTGGCGTTGCTAATGGGGGGGGGGGGGGCTGGCAAGCTCGTTTTTATGGCCACGCGGTAGACTGTAGAGTAAACTCCGTGCTAATTACTCCAGAGCGTGGCCATAGAATAGGGCTAGCCCCGCCCCCCCCCGCCCCCCCCCCCCCGCCCCCATCGGATATTGAAAAAATACATGCATCAAATCAAAATTATATTTTTGGATTTTCCGCACAAAACGGGTCTTAGTCATGTTGGGTCGTCAACAAATTATACTCACGTCACAACTTTTGTCCGCGTGTTCTTGCAAAATGAGCGGGAGAAATTTCCCTTTTTTGTTTACGTTCCGCCCTCTATCCAGCGCGGGCGCTGCCGCTTGAGGGCGCAAGTGCAACGCAACATGCTTCATTCATTCATATCGGCGTATTTACAACTAGGCTAGATTTGTTAATGTTTGTTCATTTTGAAAAGAAAAAACTCGGTAAATTCGCTCACCAAAAATGATATGCGAACCTGAAGACGACGACTACAGTTCTGATGAGGACGAAGATTATTTACCATCAGGTAAAATTCAGGTGCAATAAATTAAAAGCAAACAACAAAGAAAGAACGCAGTGGCTATTGTTACGGCAGCCGTAACGCATTTCCCATTTTCTATCGTTACGGTAGACTGCAACCTGGCAACTTTTATAAAAAAAAACATGACAAGAAAATATAAAATTAGAAGGAAAAAAGTGAATTTGAACTTTATGAAATTCGGACTTTATTTCCCTTTTAAAAAAAATCCTCCAAAGCCTCAGGTTAGAAAAGGAAAAAAATTCGAGTGCAAAACTGAAATTCGAACCCGCAACCTCGCGGTGCAAAATCCTACCCTCTATCGGCTGAGCTGGCGCACTGCTCGACAAAACGTGGGGAAACAAATAATTATATACCTGCGTGCGTATCAAAAAAAATCGTAGAGGGCGCTAAACAACGAGTGCCGTAACGATAGCCACTTCGAAGAAAGAAAGAGTGAGCCTGTTTCATCTTTTTTTAAATGTAATGTTTTGATTGATGTCTTGATTCTTATGCAAATTTGATTATTATTAAATTTTTTACTGTAACACTTACAGTGTCAGTGTAAATTAATCACTTTATCAATCCGTCTTTGGCGCATGCATTGTTAGATGATGTACGAACATGACGAAATATATATAAATAAATAATAAAACTGCCCGATTAGGCAATTAGGCCCAAAAAAAATATATAGGATTAGGCCTATTCGGTCTCTGGTCAGACCAAAGTTCCGGAATTGACGCGGCCACGCAGCTTTTTTTTTTTTTTTTGCTTTTTTTTTTTTTCTTCAAGACAGACAAGGTGGGGTACTACTATTTTGTTTTTCGCAGTGGCTATTGATTGTTACGGCAGCCGTAACGTATTTCCCATTTTCTATCGTTACGGTAGACTGCAACTTTTATAAAAACATGACAAGAAAATATAAAATTAGAAGGAAAAGAGTGAATTTGAACGTTATGAAATTCGGACTTTATTTCCCTTTTAAAAAAAAATCCTCCAAAGCCTCGGGTTAGAAAAGGACAAAAATTCGAGTGCAAAACTGAGATTCGAACTCGCAACCTCGCGGTGCAAAATCCTACCCTCTATCGACTGAGCTGTCGCACTGCTCGCTAAAATGTGTGGAAACAAATAATTATATACCTGCGTGCGTATCAAAAAAGTATCGTAGAGGGCGCTAAACAACGACTGCCGTAACGATAGCCACTTCGTTTGTTTTTTTGGTGTCCTCGTGTACATTGGTGTCCTCCCTAATTTGCCTTGGGGCTTTCGATCATTTGCCTTGGTGCAATTTCCCATTGCTTGGTGCTCTTTGGTAAAAAAAAATGAGGAGGTGCGGAAATAGAGGGCGCTGTTGGAGCTACCGCGGAACATTTTGGAAAAAAAAAGATCGACGCGCATGATTAAAATCGACGCGCGCGCTGACCAGAGACCGACTTATTTTTTGTTTCGCCTTATGGTCGTGGTGGCAGGTAGACCCGTGAATGTGGCTATACATAGCTACGCTTCAATCAAAACACTCTATTGGGATCCACAGTTACTGTGATTGAGTCACCGTTCTAGCGGAATTTCGGCTACATTTGACAGAATATTTGCATACAAAAATGAGTTGTACAGAAAATCCAGCAGAGTATTTTTTTTGGGCAGAATTATGTAGATGATGGACAATGAAAAAGATTAGAGAAATATGGGCACATTTGGTTTGAGAAGCCTTCGTTTTTTGAAAGATCCCTGAAACAAACCCTTACACAATGGATCAGCAATATATACTGGGTGATTGGCAGACTTTCGAAGTGGATTTAGCAGAATTTTATATGGTATTACGGTCATCCTGCCATGTAAGACTGTTAGTCGGTTAGTCGGGTACCCACTGGTGGGTTTTCTACCGTTTTGCGCATGCGGAACTCGGGGTACCAGATTGTCATGCCTGTCTTTGATTTTCTGATCATTTTGAAAACATTCGTTGTGACAAAGTTGTGCCATATTTTACTTCGAATTTCTTGACAATGACAGATCCAACACTTGCATAAATTCACAGGAAGCCTAACAAGTAAGTGATTTACCTATTGGCAAAATTATATGTGGTTATATGTAGCGGATAAAAAGATATCATGATTTCGCTTGTATTTATGCGAGGAAGCGCGTGGCGTTGTATACAACGCCACGTTCATGGGTCTAGGTGGTGGGTTAGCTTTGTTAGGTTGGATCGACTCCGTTGTGTTCATATTTTTAACGCATGGAATTGGAAGAAGCTGAAATTTTGTTTACAAATTCCTTTTGTCCAGAATTATGCATACGCCTGGGTTAGAGAAGATAAAATGTTCTTGGGCGACGTGTTTACCAAAAATTATCGCAGACCCAGGCTTTTGTTGAAAACATCCTGCACAAACTTCTCGTGCATGTCGTGTGAAGACTTACATACTGTACATGCTGAAGCCCTGCATGTAATGGCAGAGAAAGTGTGTGTTGCAGTAGTAGAGGACTTATGCGCAAGTGCGTATCATACGCATAAGTTGTGCTGAGAATGTTTTTGACAAAAGCGTAAGGTAAATATATGAGGAAAAAAAGGGGTTATAAATGTTTTCGGTATGGTAGTTGAATTAATAACCTGGACGTCAGTCAAAATACGATGAAGACATCGTCTATGCAAGGAAGACATCGTCTAACCTGGGCTATGCACTAGACCTGCTCACGAGGTGCCTTCTAATTCTAGACTGAGTAATTTGGGCCGGCCTTCTGTACTTATCATCTTTTTAACATTTGGACATAGTCCCAATGTACAGGACAAACATGGTAAGTGTGTAGTTTACGACACCTCTTTTTTTACGCAGTGGCTATCGTTACGACAGCTGTAGTGCAATTTTCAAATACTATCGTTACGGCATTGTCATGATTGTAAAAATACATTGCAAAAGTATCAGATTTATAACTAACTGCCCATCCAACCAGAGCGCATCAGTAGCTTGATTGGTACAGACCTTAGCTCAATGAGCTGATCTATATCTCATGAAAAAATGGTTTTAGGAAATCGGCCCAACAATTTTTTGAGAAATCAGAGTATTTATCAATACCAGCATTGGATTTTCAGCTTGACAAAATGTACTTTTTAACAGTTTACATTTGCACACTAGATATGTGCCCATAAGTAACTGCATGCATGCATTAACGCTACGGAAAAATATTTCTCTTTGTCAGGAGAGGCAAGTGAAGGAGAATCTGAAGATGATGATGTAGAAGAGGAGGAAGGGTGTGAAGGTGGTGAGGTCAAGGTTCAACAGAAGTCAAAGGTCAAGAAGGGCAGAAGTAAGAGGAAACGAAGACAAACCCCAGAAATAAAGAGGTACAGAATTGTAGCTTCGAAATCGCTTATTTTCTTTGTTGACTTATCTCATCCCTTCCTATCTCTGCTAATCAATTATTTTCTCCACTTAGTGAATTTCTGTACTTAAAAGCCCCAGTCTTAAGATTAGTACATGTCTGCCCTCACAGGAGCAGAACAGGAGGCATCCAACTTCCGGAGAAGGAGGGCACAGAGGGACCCGCCCATGAGAAAGATGCGGAGGAGGCAGTTGGGACCTTGTTCAAGGAGGAGGAGTTGAGAGCGGCCGAGATGAGGAAAGAAGAGAAGCAGAAGCAGAAAGCTGATGATCTTTGGAGTAGCTTCATGAAGGATGTTGGCCAGAAACCCAAGGCCAAGATGCAGTCATCTGGCCGAGACAGCTCCAGCTCATCGGGGGCAGCATCAAAGCAGGTACTGAACCAGACTAAATTGAATATTCATGAAGATTTTATTTCAAAAGAGCGATACATGTATATCCATTAAAAAAATATGAGAACGTTGCACAGTAATGAAAAGTTATAGAATATACAACAGTATATTACCGGAGCTGTGTCTAAACTACATTTTTCACTTTATTGTTCTCTTAAATTGTGTGTAAAGGCACATACATGCAGGATCATTTGAATTTATCCCAAAAGTACTGGTTTGCTGGTTTGGCACGTTAGTTCGCACAACAAATTTTAATTTTGAATGTGCACAAAGCCATAGCAATGTCTCTCCTAGTGGTCCCCCAACTCTCCCTTCATTACCGTTGAGGGGGTACTTGTGGTCGGATTCCATACTGTGTTTAAATTTTACTGCCCTATTTTGCTCCATCCCCAATCGAGGTAGTTTCCCTATTGGGGTACAAGTCTGGATAGGTTTCAACCCCAAATGGGATACTTTTTAACTTTTTATTTGGAACTTTTTTTTCTTCCCCATAAAAAAAGATGACTTCAGGGACGAATGGCCGGGAAACAAAACCGGAGAAAAATGAGACGACCAGCTCAGCGGTCAAAAAGACGGTGACGGTCACCAAAGTCTTTGACTTTGCAGGCGAGGAGGTCAAGTGAGTGAAATTTGATTTCTTGATATTGCATTGGGGGGGGGGGGGGGGGGGGGGGGGGGGAAGTATAGGAAGTGCAGTCATGTGACTGTTTAAAGTTTCGAACTCATTTTGGATGACACAAATGTGCATTGCACATGCGCTAAGCTTTCCAAAACATTTTTTTTTGCCAATGAGTTTGAATCGGAAATTATTGCTTGGAAAATATACATGTATGCTCAGCAAATATCAGCAGACAACCAGTCACATGCAGTCATAATAATAGTAATAATAATCATATACAGTGTGTATCATAAAAATGCAAACAACATATAACTGAATGCCAGACGTACAGTGTGTAACCAACATAGATAATGTAGGTATGGTTTGAAAGATACGCCTTTCCACTGTAAAATGAGACATCAAACGTCCAAATCTGATAATTTTTAACAGAGTGATGAGTAATTTTCCAAGAGAGGTCAAATTGACCTCAATATAAACATTGTGTTTAGCGAGTAAACACAATTCTGAACACTTTCTTGCTGTATACCTTTAACAATCCTTACAAGTAATTAAAACCTGAAAAAAACTTTTAAAAAAGAGAAATTGCTACAAAATAATAATATTAATACAAACATAATTACATTAAAACCTGGGAACGAAACAAATTAAATAGCAAGATAAGCTCAATTTACACAAAACCATTACAGCAGTAAACTTAAGCCCATTTATAAATTATAAAAAAATAATTTTGGGCTGGCAAAAGGTCACATTTCTTTAATCTTTGATTAAGGAAGGTTTGTCGGGATGTTTCTGAAGGTTCGTTTTGACAAATCCAATAAGACATTTTTGAAGATGTTACTCACAAATTAGTGACATCTCAGTGATCTCACTGCTAAGCTAGCAGCTTCTTCAGGCCTACAAACTGACATCTTTGATCAACTCATCCCCACCATTCCCTCTATGACATGTCATCTTGGTTAGTTTTGTCACACACAAAAATGGACAAGGATGAAAAATACATGTCTTTGCATGAAAAGATTCCTCAATTTATAGTGTTTCTAGAATTGCTTACTTACTGACAAATGTTGTGATCTACCGGTAACATGTCCCAATTTCCGTCATCAGTTTGAAGCATTGCCATAAAATCTTGTGATTTTTTTTATCACTGATTCCATAAATTTTTTCCAAAAAAATTTATCAATTTATTGAGTTTTGTGGGTGATGGGTATTATAGGAACCTGTAAACTCCTTAGTGATGGGTGTGAGGGTGCATTGGGAGATTTAGACACATTTTTAGACATATCAATGTTTTGAAAGTTAAATAATCAAATAAATCTGATTTAAATAAAAAAAATCTGATTTAAATCAAATAAATCTGATTAATTTTTTTTTTTTTAAATCAAACAAATCGCCAACCCTGATCCACACACAGACAATTAGGCAATTAGGCTACCTTTGTCCCAATTCCGAAAATTTAAAACTTAGTCCCATGATCAGTTTGACCTCTCTTGAAAAATTACTCATAACTCTGTCAACAAGATTTGGACACTTGATGTCTCATTTTAAAGTGGAAAGTCGTATCTCTCAAACCATACCTACATTATCTACAGTATGTTGGTTACACATTCTACATCTGGCATTCCATTATATTTTGTTTGCATTTGTTTTTTATGCACACTGTAATTTGTTGCGCAAGTTGCACTGTTATATTACGCACAGTGAAACTTTCTTGAAATGTTGCGCAGCGTGAAATGTTGCGCAAGTTCAGAGTTATTCAATAAACTGTAGTGCAAACGGTTGTACCATTGAGTAAAGTTTCGTGAAATCAGCTGAAGACTTTTTGGCAATTTCAGTGTTGATCTGAATGCTTAAAAAGCCCAATTCAACATCTCAGAGAGTTCCAGATTGCTTTAGTCACTACTCCTAATTGGAAAAGCATTCCCAATCGGGCTTAGTAAGGGTCCAGTGACCAGTTACCGGGAGCTTCTGCGAAAAGAATTTGCTAAACCAAGGAAATGTCTGCTGTCCAAAAACTGGGCTTTTGTCTACCTCCCTAATTGGCTAAACAACATATTCATCTTAGAATGACTCTGAAATTTGGCTCTTGATGCACATCCTGCGTCACCGACGATCGCACGCTGATGAGCATCTGCACTTTTAGATCCATTATAAAATTTATTAAAATGATGCTAAGAAACTCTTCCTTGAAATACTTCATTCTTTGACAGAGTAACCACGGAAGTCTCTGCAGATTCCAAGGAGGCCAAGGAGCTCTTGCAGCCGAGTCCGCCCACTAAAGACGCAGCAGCAGTCGCTGGAGTGGCTCCCCAGTCCACCTCATCAACTGGGTAAGCCGAAGCCATGGGGTCAGGGGAAAGAGGCATTGCTAGCCCACACTCGATCAATAGACCATCATCATGTTGCGGCCATCTTGATTTTTTTCCAATGTAACCAAAGCGAGGCTTGAAGGAAAAACAGTCTGGTTCCTTATTGCACAAAAAACATTAACATTCAGTAATGTTATTGGATACAGGGAATGTGACTGAAATGGTGGCAGCATGATAAAGGTCTATACATTCTACCCTACTCAGTTGTTATGGTTTTTCCTTCCACCCATGAAGTCCTGTGTGTCCCTTGTCCAGTAACCTGGGGGGGGGGGGGGGGGGGGGGGGGTACGCACCCCTCTAAATTAGAAAAGGCCCACATTGTTAAACTATAATTTTTTATTTGTGGGCGTAAATTGACCAACCTTTTAGTTTCACAACTGTCTCCTAACAGTTTTTTTTTTCTGGCTGAAAAAGCCACTGCATGTACATTGTATCCAAAATTAATTAAATAATGAAAATATTGTTATCACCTTACAATTCAAACGTGACTGTGAGTATCTGTAGATGTTGACCAAAAATTAAATGTACTGGACACTGCTTTCTTAACTTCTGTTTATATAATCTAAAACGATATGTAAATGTTTTTTTAATGTAGTTTTGATGGGTTTTATTATTAATTTATACTTGATGAAAACAACTGAATGAAAAGAGTTTTACTACAAACAAATCGTACCAAACAAATCAAAACAAAAATTGTTTAATATTTTTCAGTTCCAAAAGGCCCGGTGGTGGGTTGAGCAGCGTGCTGGGTTTGATCAACAAGAAACCCAAGATTAGTGTTCTTGAGAAATCTCGCCTGGACTGGAACAACTTCACGACAAAACAGGGCATTACTGATGAATTGAAGCTACACAACAAAGGCAAAGAGGGGTGAGCATCAAGGGGTATAGGGAGGGGGTGAAGGGGTGAGGGTGGGTTTGCAAGGGGTGTAAGGTACACGTGTGTAAGGGTGAAGGGAGGGTGAGGATTGGGAGGGGGTTATGGGTGAAGGGGGTAACAGGTTTAGGGCAGTTGAGGGTAGCAAGGTGAATGAGGGGTGTAGTTTGGGAAGGGTGTGTTGGGAGGGCACGGGATGGAGTGTAAGGTATGAAGGGTTGGTAAGGGGTGTGATGTGGGCAAGGGGTGAAGGATATGTTTAGGGATTATATGGGTAGGCTAGGGTGTATGATGGGTAAGTGGCATGGGCCTGATAAAGGGTCTGTGGTGGTAAGAGTCGGAGGCTTGGTTACCTTTTATGGGGATGGTAAGGGTGTCAGGTTGGTAAGGATGCAAAAGGAGTATGGGATGTAGGGTGCATAAGGTGGGTAAAGGGTGTAAAGGAGAGTAAGACCTGTGTTTTGAGGTGGGTTAGTACTGCAGGATTGGTAACGTGTTGGTGAGTAATCGGTGATTTGTTAACATCTTGTGGTTTTCCCCCGGCAGTTATATTGAAAAACAGAAGTTTCTAGCGCAGGCAGACCAGCGACAGTACGAGAAAGAAAGAGATGTACGGATGGGTTTGGACAAAAGGTGACACCATACTACAGCACTGCAAGGCATCATGATTCCTATGGGGCAAGGATTCCAGTTGATCAGAGAGGACATATTTCCCCGAAATGCTCCTTTTTGGGGGTAGTGGGCACCACTACACCAACATTTCCTAGATTTGTGTATTACCTGCAGCCATTAACCGTTATCAAGGATAAAAAGGAAAATTGTGATGATAATTTGCTCTTTTTAAATATTTTTCCTTCCACGTAAAATCCTGTAACTTAAAATCCTGTAAACTGAAATTCACTCTGTATATCATTGAACTCTGTGATTATTTTAACAGTTAAAATGCATCATGAATGAAATATTTCTTCATAGGTGTCTTCATAGGTGTCGTGACAAGTGGGGATCCTGCCCCCCTCTGGAAAAGCAACCACAAAGGGGGGGGGGGGAGGAAGGGAAAAAAGAGGCGCAAAGTCATTGCTTTAAATTTAATGGGTTGGGCGGGGGTGGCAAATGTCCCTGCCCTCCCTCGAAAAATGATAAATCGAGAATGTACTTGATAAAGTACAGGGATTTGGGGGGGGGGGGGGGGGATGTGCTTTTCCCCCCTCTAGGAAAATCCTGGCGATGCCCATGTACTGTTTTCATAAAAACGATGAATATGCATGCTCCTATACAGGTCTAATTAACATGGCAGTAGTTTCAAAGGTAATGTACTTAATAAAATGATCTGTCAAGATATTGTAAAGGATGTAAACTAAACAGCTAGGTGCTGTGAGAACTTCATAGTGAATTGATGCAAGAAGAGTTTTTTTGGGGGACAGGGCTTTATATTCCTTCAAAAGTCGTTCAGAAAAGAAAATTGATTTTTTTTTTAAAGCACTTGTGTACCAACTTTGAACTTAGAATATTCATAGTGAATTTGTTATAAAGGGGTAGGATGTAAGAATCAAAATTGGGTTTTTGTCCTTCACTGACATATGAACACTGTATATTCAGTGTGTTACCTCCCGAGTGAAACTGGAAAAAAAGTCACTCGGGTATACTCGTATAACCTTCACAAAAAAAACGTTTGGTGTCATTATTTATGGTCTGAAATTTGAAAAGATCAGTGTAAGGAAGTTGGGCACAAACGTGAGTTATTGAACAAATTCCAGAATGTCCCAGTTGAACCAGTAAGGATTTCATTTCACAGCTATTTCAGTGTCGAGCAAGAACTTCACAACTATTAGTAATTAGATATACAATTATTGAATTCAACTACATGTATCAATGAACGTTATTGTCCAAACTAAAATGTTTTAGTTTCTGGATATGGGGGCGTCCTTCAAAGGGACGATGTTGCATTTGTTCCCGAGCTTATATTGGTTAATAGGGGGAGGATATAATACTACTTTTAACGGTTGTGAGGTGGTGATTAAATGAACACTATACATAGTATGTAATTCGTGCCGCTTTGTCTTTTTTCATGTTCATTTTCGGTCTTTATCTTCGAAAATATCTGCTGTGGCGCGCGCCTGCATGCTACGATTTTACTTTTCAAATACTGCTGCCAACTGCTTGCTGACTGAATTGACCTACAAATCAACGAAATGAGACGACCTAATGTTGCGATTCGAGCAGAATTTTTGTCAAAAGCAAACATATGAGTATTGTACTTGTACCCCTAACACATCGCATCCCCTTTTTGCAACGATTTGAAAGAAACGTATCCCCCCAACAAAAAAGGAAAAAAACTTCACGGCATAATATCCTCTCAAATTGGCCGAAAACACTTTACAGAATTGGTGTGTAGGGTTCAAATTTAAGAACCTTTTAATAATGTAATGACATAATTACTCGAGTTATGTAAGTTAATTAAGGTTTCACTTCGGTAAACTTTTCACCACGGTAAACTTTACAAAGTTGAAATTAAAGATGACAGACTCAGATGACAGAAGGGGTGAAGCTCGCCATAATGCGCAACAAAGGACAAACGTGCGATGTATACTTTTCAGCATCTAGAAGATGGAGAATATTAAAACCATCTTACGCCGTCAGCCAGTTAGCCTTGGATTCGAGAAAGTTATAGAGACGTTCGAAGGTAAGAAATAACCCAAAGCCTATAGATTTACTTTGTTGTGAATACGAAGTTGTGAAGCGAAGATGTCAAGTGTAGTGGTAGTCTACGCGAGCAGATTCGGCGATGATGCAAAACAAGACTGCGTCTTGACCTCTATATTCTGAGCTGACCGATCAGCGGGCGTCTTCTATCGGGTCTTCTGTCTGTAACGCGGCGTTGTATTACAAAAATAGTCAGCCAAAATTGACCAATAAACAGCTTAGTCCTCATTTCTGATCGAAATGACGTCACAATTTCCAAAGTCGACTCTGATTGGCTGGCACCCGGGGAGTCGCATTAAAAGTGCGTTGGCGGACAGATGTTGGTTTCGGAGAGGGTTATACGCAGACTAGTCCAAGCATGGTCCAAGGGATCCAGAACCAACTTTTCGGGGGGCCAAGAGGGCTTGAGTATATTTAAAGTAAGAGCATTTTATAATTAACACCATAGGACAAAGGGCGGTGGTAATTTTCATGGCAATGACAGTTGCCGACCCGTTACAAAGTTAATAGAGAAATCTGTTTTCGAAGTGCGCATCAATGATCTCTAGTTTTAAAATGCGCCCCAAAATAAGGGAAAGATTTTCTGACCAGTCTTGAAGTTAGGTATGTGAGTACGATAATAACGGTCACGAGAATTTGTCAACTTTAAATAAATTCTTAAATAGACATTCAGAGATATATATTTTGAAGTGCACAATGAATTATTTGCAAATGCACCCAAAAGTGAGAAAAAAAGATCTGACAAACTTGTATGGTTGGAAATAAGAATGGTTTATCAGAACATTTCAACTTTAAAAAGATCTTAAATGTTAACTTGGGATTTTCCGAGATTATTTTGTTGCTCCTGGCGCGTTAGGGAACAGTCGGCCGATTTTGTACCAAATTTTCGACGCTGCCGTTTTTTTTTTTACTTGTTCACAAGGTCCAACAGCAAGCATTATTAAGGTAAAAGTATCAGTATTTTACTGAATGAATTTGAAGTTTGTCAAGAAAGAAGTTTGGCAACACTACATGAGGAACGGTCGAGGGAAACTAACGTCAAAGCATTTGAGGCGCACTAGTGCAGTCTGCATCTGCTGCCTGACGATCGTCTCTGATCGATCTTGAGGGCGCTATAGCATGTCCCGAGGCCTGTCATCAACATGGCGAGCGTACTGCTGCAGTTTTCTTCCGGAAACAGCGTTTCTGACCCGAATGCTCGGTCAGTTTTAATTCTTGGTCAGTTACCACACCTCAAGTCAATTGATTTTGAACCTGTAAGGACCAAGTTGGAGCCCAGGGTGAATGCAGAGGTGGGTTTAAATAAGCGAGATTTTTCTGTGATGAAGTTTTCGGCAACCGGCCGGTAAACGCGTTGTATGTTGGTTGGGAGCGTAGGTGGGGTAGGCGGGGTTGGAAATGGGGCGGGGTGGAGGGGGGGGGGCAGAAAAATTGCAGCTTGGGAAGGGAGAACTCTTCCTGTACCTCTTTACCAGGGTAAAAGTGTAGAATGCTATCAAGTGTTCCTACGTTTCCTGCTTTTTCCTCGTTTTGGAAAGATTCCCATCTGCCCATATCTGGCCATAACCTGTGCACAAAGTGACGAACCCTATGGTCTGAAAATGTCCAAATATTAGGGGTATAGTAGTATTTTTTGATTGGTTTCTAGCTGCATTTTACAGCCATCATTTCTTATTTCAATTTAGTGACGATGAAGGCACAAAGGTCTGCTCATTGGTATCGCAAGAGCCCTGAACTCAAAGATGGCATTGGTGCAGATGATCTATTATAAAACAGGTGCCTAATGTTAAGCCAATCTTATTATCTATCTTTTTTCCCCCCTGACAGACATTCAAAGCTGCTGTTGAGAGCCTGCGTCCGTCACCGACTGATTCTGTACCTCTCTGGGTGAACAATGCCACGGTGGCTGCCCTGCCGCTCAAGGCTAGCCGACACAATGCCCCATCACGAGCCCATGCCGTCACCAAACTTGTCAAGAGCTACCTGCCTGGTCTGAGCAAGGAGTGCATAGTGGTGGGTCAACAGAAACGATTTAATAACCCCCCCCACCCCCCCCCCACCCCCCTGTTCCTGGACACTGACAACTCTATTTAATTGATTTAGAATGGCTATCCACTGGCAGTCTTTTAATGCATCTGGTCTACATAATGGGCGGGATTCAGCTCATATGCTGGCGTTATGGGGTGATCCTATACAATAGCACTGCCCGGCGCACAAGAGATAGTCCGTCAGCGAGTCAGTTAGTGAAATAGGCACAAACAGGACACTAGGCTGACCTCAAGCTGTGGGACTCATGTCCTCATTCTAACTAGTGTAGACTTTATACAAATCAATCAACACGTTTGCAAGTGATCAATTATTTATAGAAAAAATCTCGGAAAGCATCAGTGCATCAAACCGGTGAAGGGAAGTACATAATATTAAAACTTAGCATCACCTTGATGCAAATTCCATTGAAAATTTTGAAAGTTTACTAAAAAAAGAAAGAAATATACCTCAAGAACTGAAAACTATGTCTCATTGTAGAGAATTCATCATTGAGTTTTATTTTATGGTAGGCACTTAATAATCTAACATTAAACAAAAATATTAATAAATCCTTACTTACGTGTACGCTAGCTTATAAGTGTTGTACATTTTACATTGAACGTTCGCAGAAATTAACACATTTATTTCATTATTTTCCAATCCACATTCTGCAGGTTGTATGTGAGCGTAGCACTGTGTTTGCATCTGGGTGCGCCATTGCCAGGGCCTTCCCCATTTTCTCGCGCAAGGCCGGCTACAAGTCGGCCGGCCCTCGCGTGGTGACCGTCGAGTTCATCCTTGTCGGGGAGAACAGGGACAAGGGATTGACTGAGGAGGACATCAAGACCCTGGCAGTGACTGCCGATGCTGTCAGGCATGCAGCGCGCATCGTAGACACGCCATGCAATGAAATGAATACTGATCACTTCCTACGGGTGAGATACGGGAACAGCGTCAGTTGTTGTACATTCTGCTTACCCTGTAGACAAATCAAGGCACGTAATCACTGTACTACATGGAGGCCCCCTTCAATGGAGAAACTATTGTGCATGCTATTGTACAAAGCCCCATGATTATCTGGACAATAGCTAGCACAATGCTTTTGCCATTGAAGGGGGCCTCCATGATAGACTTGATAGCGTGTCAGGATTGGTCTATAGACAAGTGATTGCGCCAAAACATGATGAAAAACTCCTTTCACATTCTCATAAAATTTAGAAACAATTTGCGTGGAATAGTTCTTATATTCATTGGAAAATACTTTCCCATTATTCTTACAAATTACTTTTAAACATGTTCCTTGTAAATTAAAATACACAATTTTTTTAGGGCGATTCTCCCCTACCAATAAAATGTCCCTAACCCCACCCCTTTGCCTTTTGTTATCATGATGTCAAATAGTATTAAAAAGTTGTAACACAATAAATATTCCTCTTGAAGGGAAAACAAAAATTGGGGAGGAGAGGAGGTGTTGTGTTGATTGGGGTATCTTAAATGTTACATATAGGTTTATTAAACATTCCCTATTTGATAGATGCTTTCCCCCTCAAGGAGCAATGTCCAACTAGTTTTGAAATTGATGCATATCTTTTGTTTTTCCTTGAAGGAGGTGCAGAGGGTCGGGGGAGAGCTGGGGATCGAACCACTCATCATACGGGGCGAGGAGTTACAGAAACGAGGCTTTGGAGGTAAGATTCTGCATAAATGCGTGAAAGTTGCACTTGAATAAATTTGGGTCCTAAAATTTGCAGGGCTTTATTGTCAGATGCCACTTTTTTTGTTGACGGTAACGTTTTTGTCAATGACGGTTCATTGTTCCCATCCTTTTAGCAGGTTAAAGCCTTTGACAGGTAACATACTAAGGCCTACTGCAAAATACTATAGCTGCCCATAATGTTGACATAGCGCACAAACTGGAACTGCAAACAACTTTGAATGGCGCGGCACGCTGTTAAATGTAAAACTTGATCAGAAAGTTTTGAATATACAAATATTCAGTCAAAAGCAGTTTCGAAAAATCAAATACTAATTTATTCGGAAATGGATATCCCTAGAAATTTCATTTGTTTCTTACGCAGTAGTGGATTTTTAAGGATTCAGAAAGTAAACAGAGTGTTAAGATTGATAAATGTATAATGAAACTGTCATGATCCGTCTGTTCCTGCATCGCTGTGTGTATTTCATCTTTGGCCAGGTATCTATGGTGTGGGTAAGGCTGCAGCCAATCCACCAGCCATGGCTGTGCTGAGTCACAAACCAGACTCAGCAACGCAGACTATCGCTTGGGTCGGGAAAGGCATCGTCTACGACACTGGAGGCCTGTCAATCAAAGGCAAGGTGAGAGCATGGGTGTGGTATTGGCAGGGTATAAAGTGTGGTGTATGGTATCGGATGTGGTATCAATCGTGCTATTGTGTGTGGCTAAGACATAGTATTGGGCTTGGTATTGGGTGTGGTATTTGTCATGGTATCAGGTGTGGCCACAGGTATGGTGTATGGCATGGTATTGTGCTTGGTGTTGGGTATGGTACTTGTCATGGTATCAGGAAAATGAATAATAAAGATGCTCTGATAGAGAAATAATGTATATAAAGGTGCACTGAAAAATTAAAAAATGTATTAAAATGTACTTAACAAAACTATGATTCACTGCTGATAAGCAGGTCTCGCACCTTTAATAGAATCTTTTTGTTTTTGTTTTTGTGAATATATTGAGTTGATTGATTGATTGACCGACTAATTGATTGAGTCTGTTATTTCATAGACGGCAATGCCAGGGATGAAGAGAGATTGTGGAGGTGCAGCTGGGGTGCTGGGAGCATTTGCATCTGCCGTCAAAATGGTAAGTCTCCATTTCAAGGTTTCAAGGTTTCTTTTAACATCTTGACTTGTGATGACTTTTGATGACATATGTTTGACCTGTGATGCCTTGAGATGACTAGTGATGACTTGTGATGACTTGTGATGACTTGTGATTGACTTGTGATTGACTTGTGATGACTTACTGACTTGTGGCAGACGTGATAACAACCCTGGATGTGGTTGGTCTTCAGAAATATTTTTAGTCCTTCTTTTCAATTTTCCGTCAGGGTTTTAAGGAGAATCTCCATGCCATATTCTGTCTGGCTGAGAATTCCGTGGGCCCCCTTTCAGCACGGCCTGATGACATCCATATTCTGTACTCGGGCAGGTAACTGCATTATTAGTTTTTTTATGAATTCCATTATTATTCATTATTTATGAATTCCATGTTTGTGAAGCTTATATCTAAACGTAGAAAAAAAAAAACAAGAGTTGTGTCTCAAAAACTAGTGAAAAAAACCTATTCATCTGCACCTCGGTGTTAATCAGTTTAAAAAGAATTATAAGATTGCTTCCAACAGTACTCCCTAACTCCCTCCAGGCAGATTGATCAAAATCACGCCTTATAAACGACCTCATCTAAAGCACGGAACATTCAGTTGAAATGAAAGATATCCATTCAGTGCCTCTGACTGAATCAGTTAAATTGAAGAGACACAAACTAGAAACTAGATGGTGACACTCAGTCAACGCATCTTCTGTTTAAAAAGTATCTTATCTTGTGTTTTAAAAATTTGTTAACAGCCTTTTTCTTAATTTGTTGCTCTTTTTTTCTAGGTCAGTTGAAATCAATAACACGGATGCAGAAGGACGCTTAGTTCTTGGTGATGGGGTGAGTCCAGTATTCTGTCTGTGAGCCGAACTGCTCAAACAGTTGTTAAAAATAAACAAAATGGCATGAGCAAAAAGCTTTGGAGTAAAGTTTTGCCCTCACAATTGGTTATGAAGCATCGTCTACTGGTCAGGCAGAGTCCATATTTCAAGTTGGATAAATTTTCAGAGGGGATGAAATATGATAAAAATAATTCTTATAATTTTGTTTGTGGTTTAGGTAGCGTATGCAGCGAAAGATCTCAAGGCAGATATCATACTGGATATGGCCACACTGACCGGTGCCCAAGGCATATCAACGGGGAAATACCACGCTGGACTGCTGACCAATAGCGAAGAGTGGGAGGAGGCTGCTGCCAAAGCTGGTCAGTCATTGGTCCATTTCAAACAGACACAACATTTAAAAACAGCTTGTTGCTTAAAAGGAAAAAAAACCACTTGTAACTTGTGTATTTTTGTGAGTCCAAGCCACACCGTGCACATTTTCCTCAGGTAAGCTGAATGAAATATTAAGATTTCTTTTCTCAAAATTTCCTGTCAATGTCTTTGAACACTTATAAGTGTAATAATTTGTAGGAAATTAAGAATTTCTTCTCTTGTCAAATGAACCACAAAATGCAACTTTAATTGTGAACTTTTGCTCAGTATCGGAAACCAGACTTCCATCTATATCCTCTTGAACAGCAACATTTGGGAGTAAAGCAACATAGGGCTAGATAGCTGAAGTAGTATGGCATCCTGGAGTTCTTGAGTCGCTTTTCCAAATTTCACTTCAGTCAATTCTTTCTTCAACAAAATATAAAACCCTGTTCTTAATTTCAACCCTTTTTTTGTTCCTGGTTTGTTCTGGATACAGGGAGGAGCAGTGGGGATCTGGTGTTTCCTCTTGTGTACTGCCCAGAGCTTCACTTCTGTGAGTTTGGCAGTGTTGTCGCCGACATGAAAAACTCGGTCATGGTAAAGCAAATCTATCATTTAAAAAATAAGAGCAACTTTAGACTTCAGTAGGACATCTCAATTTCATTTTTTATGCAAACAGTCAACCTAATCAAAACATCAACATTGTCAAACAATTTTTCATTGCATTTCCACATTTGCAGATTTGATTTGTTGGAAGTCTGCTGTAATTTTTAAAACCGCAATTAATACTAAAGATTGTATTTTTGACCAATTTTGTTTTTGAAATCCTGCAAAAATGGGTGGCAGGTTAGCGTAGCGGTACTTTCCTTGCCTTGCAGTGCTGTGGCCGGGGTTCGATTCCTGCCTGGGCCAATATCTGGATTGGGTTATTACTTGATTCCAAGGGTTTTCTTCTTGATTCCGTGGGTTTTCCTCAGAATATTCTTCTGGCGTTTCCTCCCACATCAAAAAACTGTATTTCCATCACATTGTCTTCAATTTACTGGGCCCCATCAGAGACCAGTAGATTCCACTGAATGGGCTAACCAGTTGAAATAGGAAATAAATAAAAACTAGCAGCATTTGAAATGCAAGGTTTTCTTGTCTAGCAGGATCGTGGCAATGCACAGAGTTCTTGTGCGGGATTGTTCATCGGATCTCACATTGGATTTGATTATCCAGGCACTTGGATCCACGTTGACATGGCTGCCCCCTCGCACAGTGTAAGTAACATGATATGGGCCCAATTTCCTAGAGCTGCTTAAGCAGAAAATTTGCTTAAGCACGAACAAACATTGCTTAGTAAAATTAGGTTACCGGCCAAAACTCCACGTGATGTACATTGCTTGTGACTGGTATTTAGCTGTTGTTTACTTAGCATAACAATCGCATGGAGTTTTGGCCGGTAACTGATTTTATTAAGCAAGACGTTTTTGTGCTTAAGCAAATTTTGTGCTTAAGCAGCTCTATGAAATTGGCCCAGCCTACTGTTTCTAAACAAAATAACCTAGAAGTGTGCATTTGATTGTGAAATTGTTTTTTTAGGCGGGAACTGTTCATTTGTCAAATTTCAGAGGTTTATGCGCGACCATTGGATAGGTAACACTATAACAATAGCATAATCATGAAATACACGTTCCGGTACTTTTTTGCCTTCCTTGTTATTCAGGGAGAGAGAGCGACAGGCTTCGGAGTGGCCCTCTTGGTTGCACTCTTCGGCCGTGCTTCCCACTCCGCCCTTCTCCAGTCGGTCTCGCCGCTGGGCCAGAAGCTGTCCAACGAAGATGAGCTGGTGGAGAACGCAAGCAAGAAGATACGACTCGTGTAGACAACAAAATGTCACAAAAAACAAACAGCCTGAGAAGTAAATGCATCCTACTCATTAAAGAGAAATTAGTTTACACCCAAATCGTTGAAGAAAAAATACCTTTTTTTACTGTTTCTTTCAATCTAGAGCCAACGTGTTTGCAACAACAATTGGAAATGTTTATTTAAGGTTAACATTTCCCAATATGCTCGAAAAATCAATGGAAGGTACTTTAGAAATTTCAGAAAACAAAAGTACAAAATCTTTTTAACATTTGGGATGTGCCATGTGTTTGATATTTTGTTGACTTTGCCTTTTAAATAAGTCGTATCCTTATCTTATTTTGGATTGATTGGATTATTGTGGATTGCATATATTGGATCATCATTGGCTATAGAGTACATGAAATGTACTTTTTATCTGCTTTGTTTAGTCGGGAGTCAATATCATCATGTGCAGTATGAATACCGAAATTGTTAAATTACCATTGTTACATTGGTACATCCTTCCAGAAATCGAGTTGGAATGTCTTCTAGGGTCCCATGGGCATCTTTCCTGGAAGTTGGGTGCAGTTTAATTTTTTTGGCCAAAATTGCAAAAAAATGCAAGGGGTTAGCCTTACATTTTTCATCAAATTTGGCAAAAAAATGACTTTTCTCCAAACGACGCAGAAATGACTATTGATGCAAGGAGAGTAGCATACAATATTCAGACTGTTATGATTTTGAAGGTTTGGGCACAAATAATAGATTTATTGAGAAAAGAAATTTAATTTTGCACTGATTTCAACCCAAATTTTTGACCATTGTTCCTGTCTAATGGTACATTTGTCCAGAAATCAAGTTGGAATGTCGTCTAGGGTCCCATAGGCATCTTTCCTGGAAGTTTGGCGCAATTTAATTTTTTGGCCAAAATGGAAAAATTACAAGGGGTTAGCCTTACATTTTTCATCAAATTTGGCCAAAAAATGACTTTTCGCCAAACAACACAAAAATGACTATTGATGCAAGGAGAGTAGCATACAATATTCAGACTGCCATTATTTCGAAGATTTGGGCACAAATAATCGATTTATTGAGAAAAGAAATATTATTTTTCTCTGATTTTGACCCTAATTTTCGATGCATTGGGCTTTACAAGTAGGCACTGAATTAGCAAGGTGCATAAAACTGCTTTTTAAAAGCAATTAAAATACAATGTGAATGTTTGTTACCACCAATGCACATGAATAGAGTAGTGGTTGTGAAGTGTAATTCTGCAATGAAAGCGACTTTGATCAAACAAACAAAAAACAAAACAATACACTGTTTTTATTCAACAAGTTAATTTTATTAATATTTGACATGTATTTTATTTTACACAAGATATGAAGCACTTAATTTAAATTGTATGGTACAAATTACGTTGAAGAAAATATCTCAGTAAATTAACAAATCTACGACTTTTGTTTGGTTATAATAATATACTAAATATGGCTCTTTATGTTATCATTATATGATGGTTGCTTAAGTCTTATCTTGCTTCATGGCTCTCTGGGAAAAAGCCTAGATATTTAATCCTAACTCCCCAAGGGGTGTGCAAAATCGTATTGAATTTGGAGGATTCAGGACTGTTAGTTAATGAAAGTTTTCTGGGCCAGAATTCTTTAAAAAAAAAATTGCTGGCTAGCATTAGATATTTTTTTTTAGTTTCAGTTTTATTGAACACGGCCGATTACTAGAATTCTGAAGTACTGTTTAGTGTAGCTAAGATTTTCAATTAGGATTGTGAATGCAAGTCTGTAAACTTCAGTTATGAATCAAGTAATTCAATAAAGAATATAACGCATTCCTAAAAAAAAGTCTCCGAGTTAATTTGTTCAGAACATGAAATTGTCTCAACAATTTCAACCCATATCAACACTGGAAGTTTGGTGCAATTTATTTTTTTGGCCAAAATTGAAAAAATTGCAGGGGGTTAGCCTTACATTTTTAATGAAATTTGGCCAAAATATGAATTTCTTTTAATTGATATATCTGTCCCCAAATCGAGTGGGAATTAGGTCGAGGGGCCTTTAGGAGTCTTTCCAGGAAGTTTTGAGCAATTTCATTTTTTGGCCAAAATTGACAAAAATTGCAAGGGGTTAGCCTTACATTTTTAATGAAATTTGGCCAAAATATGAATTTCTTTGTATTAATATATCTGTTCCTAAATCGAGTTGGAATGTGTCCGAGGGTCGCCTTGGAGTCTTTCCAGGAAGTTTGAAGCAATTTCATTTTTTGGCTAAAATTGACAAAAATTACAAGGGGTTAGCCTTACATTTTTAATGAAATGTGGCCAAAATATGAATTTCTTTTAATTGATATATCTGTTCCTAAATCGAGTTGGAATGTGTCCGAGGGTCGCTTAGGAGTCTTTCCAGGAAGTTTGGAGAAATTTCATTTTTTGGCCAAAATTGACAAAAATTGCAAGGGGTTAGCCTTACATTTTTAATGAAATTTGGTCAAAATATGAATTTCTTTTAATTAATATATCTGTCCCCAAATCGAGTGGGAATGTGGTCGAGGGGCCTTTAGGAGTCTTTCCAGGAAGTTTTGAGCAATTTCATTTTTTGGCCAAAATTGACAAAAATTGCAAGGGGTTAGCCTTACATTTTTGATGAAATTTGGCCAAAATATGAATTTCTTTTAATTGATATATATGTTCCTAAATCGAGTTGGAATGTGTCCGAGGGTCGCACAGGAGTCTTTCCAGGAAGTTTGAAGCAATTTCATTTTTTGGCCAAAATTGACAAAAATTGCAAGGGGTTAGCCTTACATTTTTAATGAAATTTGGTCAAAATATGAATTTCTTTTAATTGATATATCTGTCCCCAAATCGAGTTGGAATGTGGTCGAGGGGCCTTTAGGAGTCTTTCCAGGAAGTTTTGAGCAATTTCATTTTTTGGCCAAAATTGACAAAAATTGCAAGGGGTTAGCCTTACATTTTTGATGAAATTTGGTCAAAATATGAATTTCTTTTAATTGATATATCTGTTCCTAAATCGAATTGGAATGTGTCCGAGGGTCGCCCAGGAGTCTTTCCAGGAAGTTTGGAACAATTTCATTTTTTGGCCAAAATTGATAAAAATTGCAAGGGGTTAGCCTTACATTTTTAATGAAATTTGGTCAAAATATGAATTTCTTTTAATTGATATATCTGTCCCCAAATCGAGTGGGAATGTGGTCGAGGGGCCTTTAGGAGTCTTTCCAGGAAGTTTTGAGCAATTTCATTTTTTGGCCAAAATTGACAAAAATTGCAAGGGGTTAGCCTTACATTTTTAATGAAATTTGGTCAAAATATGAATTTCTTTTAATTGATATATCTGTCCCCAAATCGAGTTGGAATGTGGTCGAGGGGCCTTTAGGAGTCTTTCCAGGAAGGTTTGAGCAATTTCATTTTTTGGCCAAAATTGACAAAAATTGCAAGGGGTTAGCCTTACATTTTTGATGAAATTTGGTCAAAATATGAATTTCTTTTAATTGATATATTTGTTCCTAAATCGAATTGGAATGTGTCCGAGGGTCGCACAGGAGTCTTTCCAGGAAGTTTGAAGCAACTTCATTTTTTGGCCAAAATTGACAAAAATTGCAAGGGGTTAGCCTTACATTTTTGATGAAATTTGGTCAAAATATGAATTTCTTTTAAATGATATATCTGTTCCTAAATCGAGTTGGAATGTGTCCGAGGGTCGCACAGGAGTCTTTCCAGGAAGTTTGGAACAATTTCATTTTTTGGCCAAAATTGACAAAAATTGCAAGGGGTTAGCTTTACATTTTTGATGAAATTTGGTCAAAATATGAATTTCTTTTAATTGATATATCTGTTCCTAAATCGAGTTGGAATGTGTCCGAGGGTCGCCCAGGAGTCTTTCTAGGAAGTTAGAATCAATTTCACTTTTTGGCCAAAATTGACAAAAATTGCAAGGGGTTAGCCTTACATTTTTAATGAAATTTTGCCAAAATATGAATTTCTTTTAATTGATATATCTGTTCCTAAATCGAGCTGGAATGTGTCCGAGGGTCGCTTAGGAGTCTTTCCAGGAAGTTTGGAGAAATTTCATTTTTTGGCCAAAATTGACAAAAATTGCAAGGGTTAGCCTTACATTTTTGATGAAATGTGGTCAAAATATGAATTTCTTTTAATTGATATATCTCTCTCCAAATCGAGTTGGAATGTGGTCGAGGGGCCTTTAGGAGTCTTTCCAGGAAGTTTTGAGCAATTTCATTTTTTGGCCAAAATTGACAAAAATTGCAAGGGGTTAGCCTTACATTTTTAATGAAATTTGGTCAAAATATGAATTTCTTTTAATTGATATATCTGTCCTCAAATCGAGTTGGAATGTGGTCGAGGGGCCTTTAGGAGTCTTTCCAGGAAGTTTTGAGCAATTTCATTTTTTGGCCAAAATTGATAAAAATTGCAAGGGGTTAGCCTTACATTTTTAATGAAATTTAGTCAAAATATGAATTTCTTTTAATTGATATATCTGTCCCCAAATCGAGTGGGAATGAGGTCGAGGGGCCTTTAGGAGTCTTTCTAGGAAGTTTGGAAAAATTTCATTTTTTGACCAAAATTGACAAAAATTGCAAGGGGTTAGCCTTACATTTGTAATGAAATTTGGTCAAAATATGAATTTTTTGTATTGATATATCTGTTCCTAAATTGAGTTGGAATATGTCCGAGGGTCGCCTAGGAGTCTTTCCAGGAAGTTTGGAGAAATTTCATTTTTTGGCCAAAATTGACAAAAATTGCAAGGGGTTAGCCTTACATTTTTGATGAAATTTGGCCAAATATGATTTTTTTTTTTGCATTGATATATCTGTTCCTAAATCGAGTTGGAATGTGTTCGAGGGTAGCCTAGGAGTCTTTCCAGGAAGTTTGAAGCAATTTCATTTTTTGGGCCAAAATTGACAAAAATTGCAAGGGGTTAGCCTTACCATATGGCCTTACATTTGTAATGAAATTTGGCCAAAATATGAATTTCTTTGAATTTCTTTTAATTGATATATCTGTCCCCAAATCAAATTGGAATGTGGTCGAGGGGCCTTCAGGAGTCTTTCCATGGAGTTTGGGGAAATTTCATTTTTTGACCAAAATTGACAAAAATTGCAAGGGGTAAGCCTTACATTTTTCATCGAATTTGGCCAAAAAATGACTTTTCTACAAACGACGCAGAAATGACTTTTGATGCAAGGAAAGTATAATACAATATTTAGACTGCCATTATTTGGGCACAAATAATCGATTAAGTGAGAATTTGTTTTTACTTTTCACTGATGTTAACCCAAGTTTTCGACTCATTGTTCCTGTCTTACAGCACATCCATCCAGAAATAGAGTTGGAATGTCTTCTAAGGGCCCTTAAGCATCTTTTCTGGAAGTTTAGTGCATTGAATTTTTGGTCAAAATTTGAAAAAATTGCAAGGGGTTAGCCTTACAAAAAATGACTTTTCTCAAAACGGCGCAGAATGACTATTGATGCAAGGAGAGTAGCATACAATATTCAGACTGCCATTATTTCGAATATTTGGGCACAAATAATCGATTTATTGAGAAAAGAAATATTTTCACTGATTTTGACCCTAATTTTCGATGCATTGGGTTTTACAAGTAGGCACTGAATTAGGAAGGTGCATAAAACTGCTTTTTAAAAGCAATGAAAATACAAAAGCTCTTTAATTATTGAATGTGAATGTTTATTACCACCAATGCACATGATTATAAAAATGGTTAGAGTAGTGGTTGTGGATTGTAATATCTGAAATGAAAGTGACTTTGATAAAACAAACAAAAAACCAAAACAATACACTGTTTTTATTGAACAAGTTATTTTTATTAATATTTGACATGTATTTTTTTACACAAGATATGAAGCACTTAATTTAAATTGTATGGTACAAATTACGTTGAAGAAAATATCTCAGTAAATGAACAAATCTACGAATTTTATTTGGTTATAATAATATACTAAATATGGTTTGCCTCATTTTTTATCATTATATGATAGTTGCTTAAGTATTATCTTGCTTCATGGCTCTCTGGGAAAAAGCCTAGATATTAAATGAACAGTTTTCTGGGCCAGAATTCTTTAAAAAAAAAATTGCTGGCTAGCATTAGATATATTTTTTTTAGTTTCAGTTTCGTAGAACACGGCCGATAACTAGAATTCTGAAGTACTGTTTTAGTGTAGCTAAGATTTTCAATTAGGATTGTGAATGCAAGTCTGTAAACTTCAGTTATGGATCAAGTAATTCAATAAAGAATAAAACGCATTCCTACAAAAGTCTACGAGTTAGTTGTTTAGAACATGAAATTGTCTCAACAATTTCAACCCACAACATCAGGTAACTGCCTTAAGACCAGCCGGAATGGATAAATAACTGCCAAAGTACCTCAATCTATGTGAAGGTATATTTTGTCAAACAAAAATCTGTGTAAACAAAACAAAAAGTATTAAAAAAAACCCATTTTGTGCGACCATTATTTTGTTATAAATAAAAATTAAAGCACAACTACTTGATCACATTTCATGATTTTGGGAAAATCACAAATTAAAGGTCTGCTGCAGAATCACGTGAAACGCAGCTTTAATACCCAGCAAATTTTACCATGATATTAAGGTAAAAGCAATATTTCATAAACTGTACACTTAGAAATGTAGCTTCGAAGTAAGTGAGGGTGAGTTTGCGGAAAGAATAGTGTACAAGAAGTAAGCCCCCTGCCCCCCCCCCTCCTATTTATACACAAACTGTATAGCCCTTGCAGAAACCCAGAGGCACATCAACACAATTGAAATCCTGTTCTGAAAACACTTCCTCATTTTGTTCTCGATAAATTCCCATTTTTTTTTTTTAACTGCTTTTAGAGCTAATCTAAGTATTATTTACTACTGTTCCATTCTACAAATATAACAAAAAAGGCTTTGTCAGGAAGTGTGTTGTTAGAAATAAATAACTGCGTCTAATTTCTTTTCATCTGATACTTAAATATAAGGGTTCCGCGAAAAAGAGCACATTTGTGGTAAAAAAGATTTTTTGAAAACGGCACCACCTTGGTCCAAAAAAGTTGATTCATTTTGTGTTATTGGCAAACCTGCTGCAAAAAAAAATCACAATTTGAGCAAGAAAAGCTTCACAATTTAAGGGAATTGCTGCATGGTGAATGCATAGTAAGCAACGTGTCATTTGAGGTTTGTAATTGAAGAAAGTTCTGAGGCGCCATGAAGTTTTTTGAAAGGTGGTCGAATTTTGCAAATTTAGAAAAAATATTTCATAATATAACCAGGCACGACATTTTGCTTGCCATAAAACATCTGCCGTGCATCTATAATTGTACCACTGATGTACCAAAATGACATATTATTTGACACAATCATTAAGGACATGGTGGGTCTTTCAAGATAATAAAAGTTACCAACAAAGAGAAAAGTTTTGGAACATCGAATCTTCCAATACTTCTCTTCGTTCAGTTCACTTTTTTCTTGTTTTCTTTATGTCTGTACTGTCCAACATGTACATATTTACACAAACCTCTCGTTGCTCCCGTTACTGTGACATCCAACAGTTTTGATCAATGCTGTTAACTTCTGGAAGAATAAAAAATAAAGTCTATTAATTTCTGGGAAAAAAAGTAAAAATTTAACAATTATGTTGACTTGCATAATTCAAAATGTTAACTCCATTACTGGGTACAGAATTCATTACTATGACAATTAGGATATATCTTACTCAGTAAATTTAGGCTTTGCAAAGAAATTCATTGACGCCCAGTTTCACTAAGCTACCGAGATGAAAATACTGCTTATCGAATTGCATGCTAAGCATGAATCAGCAGAGTTCCACTTGCAATGTACATTGCATGACAGTATGGCTAGTGACCTTTACTTGCTAAGTGTATAATATCCGTGCTTAGCACATTTCTGTGCTTGGGTCTGTGCTTTGTGACCTCATTTGGAAGCCCCATTTGAAGGGACACACCGCATGTGCATACTGGTTTGTGTACGTACAGCACAAAGTACACATGACTTATTTTATTCTGAAAGCCCACAAATCCTTAGCGTCTTTGCGTTATGGTCTGGCGCCATCGGCAATACATTTGAATGTCCCTCCCCATGGTCTCCCCCAACTCTACCCTTTAACCGTTGAGGGGTACTTGTGCAAGGAGTCTATAGGGGATTATTTTAAAACAAGTCCTACACGATCCCTACCTTGGGTCAACCTTCCTGGCCGAAATCCTCAGTGAATTTGACGTATTTGCCCAGGTCATCTACGTTGACGGATGGCTTGATGTGATCTAGCGACTTCTGCAGGTCTTTCTGTGGATATTATAACAGACGGGATTGTCATCCAACAATTACTGTAGAAAAGGGCAAGCTGTGATACCATGACTTTGAAGTCTTGGTACCAGACTGTACACAGGGAATCAGAAAAGTTGTAACTGAAGGAATTTTTATCCATAAAACATTTTTGAATTTGTCTGATAAACTGTGTAAATATATACATACGACACAAAACCACAAATAGGATTCAACCTTGGTTACAGTTAATTATCAGTGATACACACGACAGACCTACTGATTAAGGACAGCCTACGAATCCAATAGCTCATATCGGGAGCTCAGTCAGATAAAGAGTCAGAAAACTGCAAGCGTGTTTTGTCTTTACGACCTCTGATGTAGGGTCAACTTTATTTCACTGTTTACAAGCACACAAAAAGAGAAGGCTGCACCAAAACAATGAACCATTCCTGATTTGGCCACTAGCCCCGCCCACTTTGAACGTTGGTCAACCCATCATGGGGCGGGGCTCAACGGATCGTTCCATTTCATCCCGAGGGCGTTTGCCTGTCCTTATATACATGCATAAGGACCGGTCTGCAGTCTAACTTACCACTGTGATCTTTGGCTCGGCTAGCTTTTCGCCAGGGACATTCAGCCAGGTCATCTCGAAGGCCTGGGGGTGACCCGGGGAGCATGGGGTCAACAGGTCATGAACTATGACACTGGGGTCCACAGGGGAAGGACCAGATATCTGTATGGAGGTAAGGACAGAGCTCATTCAAAAATCATGCGGCACACTTCTATTTTCAATTCAGGTACAGTCCATTAAAAATTGCATACTATACAAATAACGAATGTTTGTGAGTGCGATGGTAAGAATAATTTCATAAGGTGACAGATTGAATGTTCTATTCCACGAGGCGAAGCCGAGTGGAATAGAACATTCAATCTGTCACCGAATGAAATTATTCTTTCCATCGCACGAACGTAAAACATTCGTTATTTGTTTTATACAACACCTGAATAAATTCTCGTCATTTGATTGGTAAATTATAAACTACAATTTATTTTGATTTTAAAAATGTTGAACTACCCCTTCACGAAAATGTTTGAACCCAACGCTGTAGCGCTGGCTCTTTGGAACAATACGCGCTACGCTGAACGTGCACACCAGCATGCATTTTGCACGCAAATACCGCGTCATGGAACAAGCGCAAAGTGAAACGGTATAACGCATGGGTATAACGCATGGACGCACCGTGCATTATACCGAATACTAATATGTCACGTGTTCTACAATTCACCAATCAGATGACGGGGATTTATTCAGGTGTTGTATAAAATCTAATATTCCTACTGATGGTACATCATATTCTATAATACAAATCAAAAGGTTTGGTGTCTTTTAATCTGTTTCCAACACCAAAGGCTAATAATGGTTATGAGCCAGAGACACAGCCAAAGCTGGACCAAAGCCGTGGTTTGACAAAGTCCAAGGCGTTTGTAGCAGGAACTCCTTAAGCCTACCTTCATGAAATGAGTAGCGGTCTGGACTTTACGCACAGGTTCCATGAGTGCATTCCTGACGACAATGCTGATGTCAGCCCCTGAGTATCCCGAACTCAGCTCCCCTAGGTACTTGTAGTCAGCTTCGGTTAGATCACAAGGCGTCTTACCCATGTGCAGCTTGAACATGGTGGTACGTGCCTGCTCCTCGGGCAGCGGAATGTAGATCCTCCTCTCAAATCTGATTTAAAAAAAACAGGGGTTAATTCCGTGACAGTGGAATAAACAGCTTTGATTAGACAGGCTTAATACGATTTTAAGAAACTGACTGGATTGGGGTTTGAACCTACAACCTCCTGAACGGTGTACTGGTGCTCTACTAACTGAGCTATCCAGCCCTATTTTGCCAGTCTTAAAATTTGTTGGTATCTTAGAAAGGGTTGGATAGCTCAGTTGTCTATGCTTTGTTGCCTTTAGCATGGTAACTGTTTATAGTGCCCAGGCTGGTACAACAGAATCCACTGTTGCATTTTTTAACAGACTAAGTGAAGAAAAAGAGAATTCAGATTGGGTTCAGGGATAATTGAAGGCCGGTAAAGATGAGGGGAGATTGAACCCTGAAGCTGTCCTACCTTCTTCTGATAGCAGCATCTAAGGTCCATGGGATGTTGGTTGCTCCTAGCACTAAGACCTGGTCGTTATCAACACCCACACCTACAAAGAGAAAAAACTAAACAAGTAACCACTGTGACCACAATAGACTCTATGAGTGAAGACTCAGTGTAATATATGGACAGTAGAGGGCGCTTCTGACCACCTTTGAGAGCCCGAGTAGGAGGGACACACACACCAAGCTTTTGTTTATGGTGTGAATCGAGGACACACACGTGCAACATCATCAGTGAATCAAGGTCAGAAACCGAATCGAGGACTCCTCGGTTGGAAAACATGTACACAACCAATGAGAGCTGTTGCAAAAAAGTTAGAGTACAAACAAAGGAAAAGGGAAGAGGAACAAAAGAAAAACCTTGATTAACACCATAAACAAACGTGCTAGTGTACCTACTGGTTCATGCACCAATGGCGTGAAGTACGCAAGACTAATTTCATTATAAATGTGCACAAACCCATAGCGTCTTCAAGTGAGTGCAAATCGATACTGGCAATGTGTTCAAATCTCCCTCCCAGTGGTCTCCCCAACTCTCCCTTTGTGGCCGTTGAGGGGGTACTTGTGTCGAGTCCATACACTTGAGGGGAAAGACAGATTGCAAGTTTGATTTGTTTTTGCTGGGAGACAAACGCGACTGACCTTGCATGTTGACCAGGAACTCGGTCTTGATTCGTCTGGCTGACTCGCTCTCGTTCTCACTTCTTGAGCCGCAGAGTGAGTCCACCTCATCAATGAAGATGATGGAGGGCCTGTTTTCTCTCGCTAGGGAGAAAAGGGTCTTCACTAACCTAAGAACAAACATCAAGAGAACAATTTTTTAAATGTAGAGAGCCTGATATCCAAGCAGGATTTGTCTCCAAAGCAAAATGGCACTAACCCATTAGTCTCTGTACTGCCCAAAACCACCCAAGCACTGTATGTTGTGAGGGATTCATCAAGGAGTAGAGGAATGTAATACAATGTAATACAATGTAATACAATGTAATACAATGTAACACAATGTAACACAAGTGCTAACAGGTTAATTTAATGTGTTCATTCTTCTTTGACTTACTTTTCACTCTCGCCGAGCCACTTAGAGACAAGATCCGAGGAAGAGACAGACAAGAAGGTTGAGTTGTTGGCCTCTGTTGCTACTGCTTTGGCTAGGTAGGATTTGCCTGTACCTGGGGGCTAACAAGGTCAGAAAACTGATTGAAAAAAGGCCTGCAGGCATTTGAGCGCAGATAGTCAAGCCATGGTTAACTGTAATTCGTGACTGAACTTCCTAAAGCTTGCTGGGGTCATCTGCAAATTCAAACTCATAAATAGAAATTATCGAGTAGTACTACTTAAACTGAACCTACCCCGTAGAGTAGAATTCCCCTCCACGCCTGTCGTTTGCCGGTGAAGAGATGAGGAAACTTGATGGGTAGAATGACGGCTTCCTTCAGGGCGTCTTTTGCTCCTTCAAGACCTGCAACATCATTCCACATAATGTTGGGTTTCTCCATTACAATTGCACCTGTCGGAAGCAGAAAGACATATTAATCACAATCAAAAGCCTTGCTACACAACCCTCATTGACAGTAAAAAGAAATTCAACTTCAATCATGTGCGTCAAAAAAGGGTAAGACTGCCAAGTCCTTATTTCCCAGTACAAAATGGCACTGTGCAAGTAAAGGAGGATTCGAACCTCCAACAAACAGAAGTTGATGTACTTTCTGTTTGGAGGCTGTTTTGTAGCATGTGAAGGCTGCTTCATACTGCACACGGATGTGAACACAAAGCCAAGGCAACGTCAGAGAACATTTGATGCAATTTGTTCCCATTAGCTTTCTCATGAGTATGAACTAGGATTTGCCTGTACCTGGGGGCTAATGGGGTCAGAAAACTGATTGAAAAAAAAAGGTTAACTTAATGCCACAGTATTCAGATTAGGATGAGATTTGAGCGCAGGACTAACTTACTTTGCAGTTGGGCATGCATCTTCTTGGTTTCAGGATTATCATCGCTGTCACTGTCGCTGTTATTGCCTTTTCTAGAAACAAAATGAGGAAAAATTTCAATATTTCAATTATTTTAAAATATTTTTTGGGAGTTTATTTCTGTGACATATACAATGGATTTCACAAAAGACTGGGGGAAAAAAGCCATTTGTCACAGCGATTTTTACACCCAATTTGTACTGACGTGCTTAACATTTGGTAGCCAAAGGGGACGATGGTTACAGTTGCATGTTGGGTACAGTAGTGTCTGTGATAGCAGTGTCTACTGTACGATAGACAGATAAGAACCAACACACTGGCTGCCATATTCTGCTTGAGGTCATGGGTCATGATACTCAGGCTTCATGTTTATACCCACTGAGCATGCGTCAACTTTGCCAAAGTGTATCGACGGCTGTTGCCAGTCAGTCAGTAATCATCAGTCTGAAGTGCGCTCGCCCTCATCGCATTGAAGGTACAAGTGTCATTTTAGGGTTTGCTATAAGGAATGGACACTTGTAGCACTCAACACCAGAGCATTACATTCATGGTGTTTTACTAGAGCAGGCTAAACACCCAACTAATAAAGGATAGGACGCCCAGCCCCGAGGCGACCTCTTTCTTATCATCCCATCTCATGACATCTCACCCTTTCTTGGACGAGCTGCCTCCTTCCTTGGACTTGACGGGCTTCTTCCTGTCCTTCTTCTTCTCGATGTAATTCTTGAGTTGCTCGGCTCGTTCTAGATATTGGGTACACTTGTCTCGGATGCTCTGTTTGGCTTTATCTCCATGAGCCTCATCTGAGGGAAAAGAACCCATGTCGGACAAATTCACTTACCAGATATGCAACTGTGACTAGTCAAATTCAGTCAACAGACAAAAACAGGCAAGTTGTAGGTACAGCTGGCTTATCAATCTCCCACAGTCAAAGCATTGCTGTATCAAGTTACATAAACAGTCACAGCCAGTCAGTACTGCTTAACTGTTGAAAAACATTCACTTGATTGATTTTTGACTACTGGGATGACTTAGTAGCGTTTGCCAGCCAGGGAGCGACATATCTATCAAAAAAACGCACAGTAAGGAAAAAATTGTCCCAAAATCACTCACACTTATTGGCATGAATGAAGTACTCTACTCCATGTGTGTACAGCTTCAGAGCTTCCTCGTAGTTGCCGTTTTTGTCTTCCTCTGTTGCCTTGGTTACGATGTCAATGGCTTTCTGTGAGATTTAAAGGGAAGGAAAAAAGCAATAATGTTAAATATCTAGCGCTTGGTAACAGTTGACCCAAAAAATGATAAAAAAAAATATCAAATGTGTCAAGAAGTAGGCTACATGTATTCCAGTGTTATGATTTTTTTTTATTCCCCAAATTTGCATGTTCACTTTTTCTTCCTTTAATTAGTTGCCAAGCACTGAGGAGAAAAGTGCATGAGTACCAGTAGAACCTATCAGTCAAAGGTTAAGCTGTAAATCATTAACTTATTCTAACTTTATTTATTGATTTATTGATCAATTTGACAGGCAATGCCATGTGTTTACTTAATTTGGAACAAGAATGAAGGGGAACTTTTCTCTGATTACTAGTTCCCAACTTTTGTGATCTGGCCATCACTAATTTTTCCCTTCAGTGACTGATCAAACATCAGAAAGTGATAATATGTCCTAAAAAGTCAAATTTAGCAGGGAAAATATTGAAGTAGTTACTGAGAAAAAACAGTTAGAAATTTTCAGACCAGCGCCATAGAGTTTGCGCACAGGGTAACAAGTGATGGCCAGATATGGGCATTCCCAAAATCCTCCAGAGCCACAAATCAGAAAAAAGATGGAATATTCTGCAAATAAATGTAGGAGCCAAGCCGTAGATACACGATCGCCGAAATAGGATCACGTAGCTTTAAGGGGTCTGACGACATAGCCACGTTCACTACGTTCACAGGTTTAGGGCCTAGGCTACTTATTTAATGCGGATTATGGTAAACGCTTCGTAAAGAAAATTGCCTTTTGGTTTTGCCGACAGCTCATATTTATAATATTTTAAAATATTTAACATTTAAAAAAACACAATTTTTTTTCAATAGGCCATGGAGCTAGGAACACATGCCTACACTGCACAACCAGTTTGGAAAAATGTGGACGGTGGGAAAAAAAGGAAATCGTCATCGTGATTCATTTGTTGTGTGCATAAAACTAAAACTAAGTAAAACATGATAAAAAAAAAACATAAACATGATTAAAAGGCCCGATTATACCTGTAATGTTCCACCTGAGGACATGTTTCTGGACTCTTGCTTCTACAATTGGAAAGAAACTTGTCAACTACCACAATCGAAAGGAACGTGGTCTTTCACATCCGCTTAAATAGATAAATATAGCCCAAAAATATCGCTCAGCGTTGAAAGAACTGCAATGCAAGATGAGTAAAATGGCGATGATGGCAGGTAATCGGCAACCAAGTCTCGTTCGGAAGCACAGTGATGGGCTGTGCCGGGTACCGGCGATTAGTACAGCTGCATGATGATAAGTCACCGATAGAAAATAACGCATGACTAACAGTAGGCGTGTCAATTGCTTTAAAAAATGGGGGAGGGTTATTTTTTTTTAAGAACGCAGCCATTCCAAGCGATCTGATTTCAAAACAGGTGATTTCGTTTTTCTGTCGATCATTTGCAAGTAGGAATACTTTGAAGTAATTTTACATCATGCATCATGATCCACATCAACAGGCAACTTACGCCCAGCAGGCGCCACAGCCTAGCCGGGCTGGACTAGTCTAGCTCCCTGATTTGAGAATCAGAATTAGGGGAAGAAAAAACTTTCTTTGCATCGATTTTTAAGAAAAACATATTTTACGCCATTTGCTCACTTGATTTTTACAAGGAAACTAATGAGAAGATATGTTCTGGCGCTTGCGCTGTTGAATGTTGTCGAAATAAAATACATAGGCCCACCTAAATAAATCTTGATGAGGCCATCAGGCCATCAGACTCAGTCATGGGCGACGCCAGGTTTTTTTTTTGGGGGGGGGAGGTACAAACTACTCATCGATCGGCAGAAGGGGGTGCTGAGTCTCCCATCGTCACATCCAGGGGATATTATGGTGGTGGGGACGAGCAAAGAAGGGCGTGGGGAAGGAGAGGGTGGGGCTTGACTTCATGGGGGGGGGGCGCTGTAAAGTTACGTTTAACGGCGCGTTAAGGCACATTTCCTCTCTTTTTTTAAATTACGAAACATGAACAGTATTTTGATTACAAAACGATATTGACTTAAACCATCTTCTTTTCTTCCCATTTTTCCGGTGGTGGTGTTCGGGGTGGGGTGGCAACGTACCCTTTGCCTGCACATGCACGCCCATTATGGTCAGACAAGACTGCACCGTTTCACTGATCCAAACAGCCAAGCAGGCTCTTATTTTAATTTGGCTATATACATTGTAAACGTGCACATGTACTTTAATGTGGTGGCCGCAGATCTGACAGACATCACAATTTCTGACCAATGAAAAAAACTCGGAAGTCGCTACTGTGTCGGGGACATCATAGTTTTCGCATAAGTTGATTCCCCCTACGTGACACACATCGATTTTTCCCCTGCCATGTAGCACACAAAGGAGATGATTTTCTGTCAAGTCAACCACTGCTCCTAATTCTTGAGTTTAACTACTTTTTTTAATACATACAAACAAAGTTACGAGAAAAAAAGTCGACGCGAGTTTCCGATTTTCTGTAAAAGGGCATATTAAATAAGAAAATTCACCGACAAACACACAGTTACATACGCGACGGTATAATTGGCTGATCATACCAACCGCCAAGAAATTCTTACAGCGTGACTTTATCTGTTAGGGATTAGGCCAACAACAAAAAAGTCTCCGGTTTCTGGTATGGAGCTTGTCCAAAAAGTGGTGCGGCTACGCGGCTTTTTTTTTTTTTTTACCCGACTTTTTTGCTTCAAATTTGCTTCAAATGTCGGCTGATGACTGCAAATGATGCCCGACTAAACTTAGTGCAAATATATGGGAGTCCAGAGAGGCCACATAAAGCTTATTCTCGATCATAACCCCATCTAAAAACACGTTGAAATTGCGCAGCAGCAGAATTCCAGTCAAACCAGTGAGTTTGGCGGTTTTGAGACATCATCTTTCATTGAAAAAAAACCTTTTTCATTTTGCCGACGCGCATGGCTACGGCGACGCGCGCGCATACCAGAAACCGGAATTTTTTTTTTTTTGGCCTTAGGGAACCCTCTATCCAAATTTTTCCCGCCGTTTTTGGACACAACCTGACTTTGAGAATACATTTCATGACACAAAACTGTTTTCATCTAAGTGAATTGAAACCTCACCAACGGAGAGATTTAATTGGCAAGCGTCTACTTGAGGCGAATCAGGGAAAAGTCGATTATAAACTCCCCCAATGACTTTACATTGAGCGAGCAAATTAACTTTTAGCCAATAAGATATAAGGAAGTTTCCGCGCGCACGCACTTAAGTTTTGAATACTATGCCCCTGCATGCTGACTGCAGAGGTCGGTCATAGCATGGAGGATTCCTCCATGGTCATAGTACGGATCCCCGGCTCCCCTCCAGTGTGGTGGGTGTGCAGCAGGTGGGGGGGGGGGGGGGGGCACAGTATCAGTTTGGGGGACTTATTCTTTTATTAGAGAGGATTGGAGCTAAAGTTGACATAGGGCCTATGGCTATACTAGGCTACATACGTACAAAATAACCAGCAAAGACATCCATGTAGAAAATGCAGTTTTTTATATTTCACATCCAAAATACAAGAGAAAACATACCGCTGCAAACCATTTACAGTACTTTTTTTAAATATATATTTTTGGCATTTTTTTCCATGCTTTCAAACATCAAAAGTGCAACATAAGTGGAAAATAGAGATATATAAACTATGGCTATTGCTGTCCGCTTACTACAAAATTTTGATCGCAATACAAAAGTAACAAAGAAACATGTAATATAGAACTGCTTCTCAATAAATACATCTTAATATAAATATTTCTTTTTGAATAAATAGATTTTTCAAATCATATTGCTGTGGCAATCTATTGTGTAGCTCGCCAAATTTCCATTCCTCAAAAGTGCCCAAAATAATTTAGCAATATTTGAGAAACGCTTCCTATGAAGTAAACAAATGAAAACGTTCACAAGTTTGAGCCAAAAGAAGGAAGAAATTCAGTGAAAATGAGACCAGTATTTAAATTACCTTGATCGCCTAATACCAACTTAAAACATTTTGTGGTCGATGGTGTTACAAATGCATTAGTATACCTAATTACTAAACTCTTTTTGTTTTAAGTGTATACAGAATTTAGCATAACATGCAAAATGTAGGTGAACTATAAGCAGGGTGAAATGACCATCTCGCTAAGTTATTTTGGGCACAATTCCTTTTTTGGAGTTTCTGGTCGTTGAAAACACTTAGATCAAAACGGATCTCAGTATGAAGATGCAGATTAGGGTTTGTAGCATGAATGTAGGCAAATGGAGGGACATGGACCCGTTGCCATCATGGCCGCTGTCTGACTTGCCGCCTGGATCACTGCTTTCTCCTGGACTCCCTGCATTGTCCACTGGTCTTGTTTCCTGTAAGCAAAAACAGGAAAAAAACAGCAGCAGTTGTAAGTGGTAGAGACAAACTGAGAAAAGAGAAAAGTGATCCAAGAGAAAAGAAAATATCAGTTTTAAAACTTGGCCAGGCAGGGTCTTGATTTCTCTGAAGTTGGCAATTGCAGTATATTACTATTAGTAGTCATTTGGGAAATTACGACAGGCTACAACTTCAGGACTAAGAAAATTATTTCAAATCAAACTCAATGCACTTAGGATTTAAAAAGTGGTGTTATAAAATACGTTTATTTTAATGCTTTTTAGCTAGAATGGAATAGATTATTGTTTTGGTATTGAGACCAGGTATTTTAAAACAAACTACACAGAACATTTTGTACAACTGGACTAAAAACCAATATCATATATCAATTTTGATATCAAAATTTTTAATATCAATCAAAATCAATAATAAAAATATATTGTACCTCATTTAAGATGCGGGGGCTTGACTGCACACACTTGAAGGTTTCACTCGAATACTCCTCCCCTTCGTCGTTGCAAATGCATGCACGGTTCTTCGGGTCGTGGACGGAGTTTAACGGACAGCCTTTGAAGAGAACTGTCTGGTGTACGATAATGGGCTCATCGATCTTGTCTTCCACGTCTCGCCGGAGGATGTCTCTTTTCCGTCGGGCAGTCCGCTCCACCAGCCTGAAGACGCAAGAGATGGTATACTCCCTGGATGTGGCAGACAGAGCCTTGTTGGTGAAGATCGTGCGGTGGATTTCACTGGCATGGATGTAAGTGTGCGAATCTAGAGTCTAAGGGGAAGTAGGGAGCAATGCCATGAATAAAACAATTACCAGTGGTAAAGTATATGTTGGAGCCTTTGGTTTGATTTCAAAATTTTGTAGTTAACAGAACATGCATCTTAAAAAAAAATGACTTCAGAAAATTTGATCAGCCGTTAGATAGTAAACTGCACCTGTACATACAGATTTGACATCACTATTTGGCAATTGTAGAATGAAGTAAAAACCCTCAAATATGGCTGTGTGCATATACGCAGGTGAAATCCAAAATTGCTTTTAAAGAAATTGACTGAAGATTTGTTCTCTTACATGCCATTGACTTGCCATTGCCATTGCCATTGTTAAGCTCAAACAATTAATCATAAGGCTACCCTCTTGGTTATCAATACTTAATACATTGATTACAAATCAGAGACAAACTTCCAACTCTTCTGATTTGACCACATTCTCACTTGAGAAGAAGTGGCGATGTCATCAGCATAGAGGTCTGTGTACTGGGATGGGGTGGTGTACAAACGGTAGTAGAAATTTGGTGAGACATACGCTGTGTAGGAACTCTCTGGTGGTGCAGTCAGGCAACCCTGAAGCATGACACATAAAACGGAATTCAAATGGGGAGTCAGGTTGGCGCAGTGGTGCTTTCCTCGCCTTCCACCTCTATGGCCTGGGTTCGATTCCCGCCAAGGGACATACCTGATTCTGTGGGTTTCCCCAACGTTTTTTCGGGTTTCCCTCCCACCTCTTAAACTTTCTTCATTGTCTTCTCTCTACAGATTTCTGAGCTACAGTGCCCCGGGTCTTTTTAAGGAATTCTTGGTTTCATTGTCGGGAATAACAAAATGCAATTTGCTCTCTGCCCAAATTGTCAAAAAAGCAAGTTGCTCAGGCAAAATTGACTTTTGCAGCAAGGGTTACATTGCTAGTATCTACAAAACCCTCTCCCATGAACCACAAGTGTCAAGCATTCGTTTTGTGCAATTAGTCTGAATAGAATTTCCATTTTCAAATCACTCATGAAGTTTGTCATTAATGAAATATATTACAAGTACCCTTCTGAGTTAATTTATGCAAGTAAATTCATAAGCCAAAAGCCCTTTTCCTCACCACTGACTTTATAAGTTGGTGTTATGATAGTTTTAGTTTTGAGTTGTTTTTCTTTTTATGCAAATTACATATCAAAACCACAAAGCTTAATTGAACACAAACTTACGTCGCCCGAGTTGTATTCATTGCCGACGCACACCACGAACAGCGTCAATTCCATCTCCAGCTTGTCTCGCAGAAAAAGTGGGAAAAAATGCGTATCCACGGTAACCGGCTCAAGATGAGAAACACCAGGTTGGACGCCATCCCTGATGTCAATGGATGGGTCCGATGCATGCACTTTCTTCAAGTAAATCCTAAGAAAGTGAATTACAAAATAAACAAAAAAAATAAGAAAGTGTGCATAGTTTACACTGTGCTTCAAGGCAGGGCCAACACAAATTCTGAGCTAACCTTGTCAAAACAAAAAGTTAGGGACATGATGTATATGTCACATACACAAGCCCAAACTCCTCACTCAACTGTAAAATACACCAAAGAACTAATTTTCTGTGGAGATTATAGTTTCAGGTTCATGTCACACTTGTTTACTGAATGGCATATTTTCGCGTGATGCCAACTTTCCATTGCATCGAATAAAAATAGGAAAATTCTTATCAAACGAGCAATGCATGGAGAAGCTCCGATTTTTCTCCAAGGCCATATCCGAATCAGGTACTTCGTGGCTACGTCTTCAAGTTATTACCAATGGCATGCTATAGTGAATAGCCACAGCCACAGCTAAAAGCTGTTATTACCTGGGACTATCCTTTGTGTCATCCACAACTTCCACCGTAGTCTGCAAGGTGATCTCATGGGACACGATGGCCTCCGGAATTTCCAATCGTCGACAATTGGAGCGGTCGTTGTTGGGACAGTCATACGTGTCGAACTCGAATGTAAACTCGCCTGCAAGTGTACACCAAGATTAGCTGGACATGTATGCTTTTGTTGCATAGGATGTCCTTACTCCCAGGGAGAGAAGGTGGTATAAAGTCGGCCTCAGGTTGACCTATGATTTGCTTGCGCCGCGACAGAACCAGCCTTGGTCAAGGCGTTCGTCGATAGTGTCCGTGATGGTATCTGGCCGCTAAAAACATAAAGGCTCATTCTTTGCCGACTGATTGCATATTGTAGCCGCGTGACATTGCTGTTCGCACTTTGAACGTGTCTTGACCTATACCAGTTCCGTCGCTGCGCAAGCAAATCGCAGGTCGACCCGAGGCTTGACTTAACGGAAATAAGCAGGGGTATTAATTATTGTAAAGCACTTTACCTAAAAGCACTATATAAATATCTATTCCAATTATGATGACCCTCCTGACCTGTAGCATCAATAGGCATCCTGTTGGTTGCTCCTGTAATGTCAACCTCCAGAACCAATGTGAACACCCAACGCTGCGTACAGTAGTTCTCCCACTCTGTCAAGTTGCAGTAGGGCGCATAATTGGCGTAGAATTGACTGGGCTCATTTGCTGCCACTGTTATAAATTGAAATGAATGTTAAAATTCAGAAAAATCAATATTTCTACCAATGATATTTCAATAACATATTTCAATGACATATTTAATTAGCAGTTTTAATCAAAGGGTTACCTGTAACATTAGAAATACTAATTTTGGGCAGTTTTAGGACAATTCAACAGTGTGTGTAATTATGATGGAACAAATCCTTTAGTTACTACAATGATGTAAAACGAAATTATTCATCCAAGTTTTTGTTGTAATAGAAATTGGCTGGAAACGCCATGATGTACGTCGGACGTACGTACTCTGACAAGTTGATTTTTGGTGTAATTTTTCAGTTAAAGTAACATCTGAACTGTTGAATAGTGTTAGAAATAAACTATATTTCAATAAATACCGATAAGCTTCAAAATGATTGACATATTTTCACTTGTGGCATTTGGATTTATTAAACTTTTTTTCACTGAGGTTTATAATTCTGTGGAATTGCCTTTTTATTAAAAAAAAACCAAACCCATTGTATACAATGCAATAACACAAAAGCACAATGATACTGCAATTATATACCGTTAGGGGTGCAGGACGCTTGCGCTGCGCCAACATCGCACAATCCAGTGGGCACGTTGGGATCGAGTGTGTAGCACCACGGTTGCGTGGAGTTGTTTGGATTCCGGCAAAAGTTGTGGTCGCCAATGCCGTAATCGGCGTAGTCCTCTGGGGTAAAGGAATGGGTGTGGTGTTCTTGAGCTGACCAGCGCTGGCAGGTCTCACCAGACTCGGTGACAGAAACTGTTCCTCGGTAGTCTGTTCCATTGACGTCCGTGTGGCATTCAGTATGAGCTATTCAAATGAGATTAAAAAAGGATAACTTGATCAACCTTGGGTTTGAAACACAGAAGAATGATTTTTTTTCCTCCAGGGTTCAAGAATTTGATGAGTGCCTTGTTTTAGGAAAATCTGACCAAAGTATTGGTGATTGGAGCATCATGTATGTTTGTCCTCCATGTGTGCAAGGAAGATTTTTTTGTGGTTGCCCGAGTGGGATCAAGAATCCTCCATTGTGTAGGAAGTTACCGACCTTCTTTGATCCGGCAACATCCTGGGACAAAAACCAAGGTGAAGTTTGAAGAAAGTGGGATGGTTTAGGGGTCATTCTTAACCTACCGTCACATCCAAGCAGCTCAATTCGCATGGCTATGCCGTCAGCCCATTCCTGTGGCAAGATGCGGATCCTTCGGGCCAAAACGGGCTCGTCAAAGTAATTGGACACGATGGTCTGACTGTCAAAGTTGCCTTCAAATATCTGTGTGGTGACAATGACAGACGATTCTTCATCAAATGTGAATAGTTGAGGTACAAAAAAAGTCCATGAAAACAAACCTGCACGTTCATTGAGCACCCTTGTTTTGGGGTTTAAGATTTGTTTGTGAACTCACTTGTAAAAGTAGAGAATAAACATGGTATGTTACAACCATTAAAACTTTGAGGTGGTTGCCCAATTATTTAATTCTCCACAGACCAAAACATGACAACTTTAAAACACATGCATATCCGTTTTGAACGGAAGCACTCGCTTAAAGATGGGTGCAGTGCAAACGATATATTGATAAACAGTCTTGATCACATTCATTAGTTATTGAGTGTCATGGCCTAGCGGTTAAGAGCACTGGACGCATGCACTGGTGTATCACAGGCAACAGTGGCATGGGTTCGAGCCCGGGTCTGGACATTTTGTGTCCTTAAGCAAGGCACTTAACCATTACTGCTTCATCCTTTGGATGGGACGTAAAGCCGTAGGTCCCGCGTGTTGTGTAATGCAATGCACATAAAAGAAATAACCCATAAGAGAAGGGCTTTGCCCCAGTGTTTCTGGCCTCTTGTTAAAACTCCCCCGCTGAGTATTTAGGTTTACCAACCAAGAACCCGAGAGTCGACCATAGTTTCTGAATCTAATGTCTGATCCCTTGTCCCAAGAAGAATCTTGTACTCACGACTGGCACACCAGATCCGTTAACGAGAGTAGTCAAGCCACCAGCAGCCTCGGTGCTGTAGGACACGCTGTACCTTGTTACCCACATAACAATTGCCTCCAGAATGTAACCTTGAGTCAGTACCCCAGACACCCACTTGAGGGTAAGCAAATCCACCTGTAGCAATCAAAAAACAAGCCAAACATTTCAGGACCAGTAGACAAATAGTTTGCCATTACAAAGATGCTTTTCGGCAATTACGAATTTTCAATTTGTATTTTTTTAGTCAAACAGAAAAACTCTATTTTTGAACATTTTTAACACTCTGAAAATATTCTTTTAATTTTGGTTGCTTTTGCAACACGCCGAGACACAAAAGATGCACTAGAATTATTATCACAGGCCGCAAATAATTGTAGAACTTAAGTATAAGTAATTTTCGCAGATTTTTTGCTTGATAGCCTACCCGATTTAAAAAGTGAATAACTTTTGTGTTGCCAGAAAAATATCACTTTAAAAAACAAAATCAATTTGGGTTGAAACTCAAAAATAGGATGGGGAGAGAAGCCTTAAGGAAAAAGAGATGTCCATCCAACTAAATTTGCCACTACTATCAAAGGAAAGTGTTGACCGCATGTTTTTTCATTAGTCTAGTACCTGTATCCACTGATTGAGATTGGCATCGGCAGCCAACCAGGCACCAGCCGAGAAAGCGTCAATGGGTTGAGCATTTAGTCGCCCCTTGGAGGCGCTGTACTCCGCACTACTCAACCAGACAGATGAGGAGGTCATCTGATTGTCCGCGATGGTACCATCCTCCACACCGAGGGGCAAGTCACAACCTAGCAATTCAGAGAATTTTGTGCAACTGTCAAATTTTAAGTTTGAAGTTTACTTTGCAAGAAACTTGTGCCGGGGCAACATTCCGCGGCTCTGCTACATGTATAAAACAATCATTCACTCATGTTCATTCATGTAACTAAGACTGTTATGATGCAAAAATCTGCATAGAGAAACTAGGATATTAATAAAAAAAAAAAAAAGGAAAAGCGATAAATGGTACCTCGGGGCCAATTTCGTGGAAAACACTTGGAATAGTGAAAAAAAAAATACCAAACTAATAAAAAATGTCAGATGAAAACAAAGAAAGTGCATTTTGTAGAGTGTAATAGTTTGATAGAGTTGCAAACATCGGAAGAAAAAAATGAAAGTTAATGCATATGCAAATCACCAGCACACATACAACTTATACAGGAACCAATTTGGTAGCTCTGCGCACTAGGAAAGTTGCTTTTGTTAATCACTCTTTAGGCTTACAGTGCTAGAAAAACATCTTAGCTAATCCCGTGATAAAAATATTGATAGGTTTTAGGAATGTAACGTATATGCACAAGTTACGAATGAATCACGTCAACTACTATCATTAAATTCTTATATGGTAAGCAAATTGTCTTAAGTTATGCTGTGCAGAACCATATACATATATGCTCATAACAAAACTTTAATCACTTAATCAGAATTCAGAAAATTACCTCTGGTGGGTATCATTCTGATATGACCAATCTTGTTGTTGCCGAGGAGATCTGCAGGGTCGTAGGTCAGACTATTCACCCTGTAGACGGATATCAGGCTGCCGTTTGGGTGATTGGTCAGGGTACGAAATGCAATCTCAACCTCTGCACGCTCCCTGTGAATATGAGATTAAAATTCTTCCAATTATACAACTGCTCCAAAAATTTGATGTAGAAAACTAGTTTTCTAAGAAGCAGAAACAATTTCTCAACTTCTGACTATAAAAGGGCAGTCCATCGAGTTGGAAAGTTAGCCGAGCTGGGGGAGGGGGAAGACAACAGACAGATTTTAAAAACTACAAAAACAAATCAAACTACTTGTAGAAAATTCAAGTATTTTTGTTGGGGTGGGGGTGGTGAGGAGAATAGCAGGCTAGAGGTGTCAAACGAGGGAAAAATATACAAAATTGGCCTTGTTTTGCAAGCACCACACAACTACCGGAAAGATTTCCATATACAAAGTTCACTAATTTTCCTCTGTATTGACTAACAAGCCCCCTGATTGCAATTTCATGTCATCAAAGTCAATTTGAGCAGTGAGAAAATACAAGCATTTTCTTAGAAAACACTTAGAATTTTCAGTCCAATCTCATAGGGTTTGTACACAGGGTGTTGAGTGAACTTCGTATATGGAAATCTTTCCCAACTACCTTACCTGTCAAATCCATATTGCTCATCATCATTCAGATAGACAGGCCTCACGATGGCATACTCAAAGATAGGCCTGAGTCTCTCCGTTGAGCTAATCAAGAACCTACAAAACAATATCAATAAGAAAGGTCTGTCAATTCTAAAAACGAAACGACTGATATAGAAATGGTAAATATAGAGTTTCCTTTTGCTTTATTATGCTTTCCTGAAAAATTCATACCAAATTTTACCCAAACACCCAAAATCTGACAAAGTACAATATGTTTTTATGATCAGTAGATTAACAACAGATGAGCATAAGCTTGGGCAACTTCCATGTTGATGGTTATTTGAAAGGTTGTAAATTTAGTAAATATGTTTCTTATGAAAGCAATCTAGAGATAAGTTTTGACGACTCATTTTGACGGCAATTCATGAAAGGTAACCCACAGATTTCGCAGAAGGTCCCAAATATTCTACTCACCTTGACAGTGCAACACGCAACAGACGCCAGTATAAGATTGCATAACTCTGAACATAGGCCGGCTCCGGGTTGGAACTGGTGCCTTGGGGTCGCACGTTGGTCATGTAGAGTGTTGTGTTGAACTCAATGGTTTCAGGCGTGACCTGTTTCTGCCAGATGGTCATATCATCACTAGTCTTGCAATCAAACATGGTGTCTATCGAGCCTGCGTAGTAGGACAAAGTTGGAGGAACACAAACCAGTAATGATCAAGCATTTTACATCAGTTGAGGCAAAACCTAATTAACAATTTCCATCTCTCAATGAGAAATCCCATCATATAAGTTAATGATTGTGGTGCCCACTGCAGTATCAGAATCAAACAATCCAGCCTATGCCTGGCAAGCTCGGTGGTCGAGTGATTAAGACGTCTGCACTCAAAAGTAGGTCGTGGGCTTGAAAGGATTCATTTTCTCAACAAGATGTTTAAAAAACAAGGCTATTTGGAATTCAATTGTTTTGCAGAATTGGCTATGGTTTTAAAAAACACATCAAAATGTATCCTAACCCTAAAAATCCACAGGTATTGAAGTTGTTGGGATTGAGGAAGATTGAAGACTAGCTTCTTGATTAACAACTTCATTGATGTCCTTTCGAGTTTATGCACAGTGGCGGACCTCACATTAGTGTCACAACAATTTGAATAATCAAATTTCCTTTTCAGCAATACAATCATATGGAAGATTTTTGCCTTCATGTCGTTCAGCAAAGCCAGCTATTCCTACCATCAAACTGAAGACGGTCCTCCCTGACCTGCATGTCTCCCTTCTGGATAAGTGTCGCATTCGACTGAAAGGTGTTGAACAGCGATTTGTTCCCAGGTGGGACAGGAATAAAGCCGTCATTGTAGAAACCATTTGCAGACTGGTGTGGACAAAAAAAACAATTTAAATTTTTAATTTTTAAATTGTTTTTTAATGTCGTTTCAAAACACACCGAGTTTATATAGACACATTCAACTCGCTCTGATCATACCCATCACATAAGCTGCATTTTGAACTGGTAAAAATTTGAATATACTCACGTGATACGGTACTGTGGTAAAGACACTGGAGCAGGTCCCTGTGTGCTCTGCGACCAGTTTACCCCCATCCGTCCTCACCACAGGCTGAAGAGACTTGTTATTGCTGTGGTGAAAATCTTGGAAGTCAAGGACCCAGACCTCATCCTGGCCCTGCGTGTTCTCCAATAGAACGTCCAGGGAAACTTGACCTGTGCACACAATGCAGATCAGAAATCTAAAGTTTACTGTTTTTTTAAAACAAATTTTACCATGATTTCCTGAGGAGATGCACCCTGAATGAAAAAAGGCCAAGTTGGTGACCACCAAAATAATGAAATAATGTATTCAGGCACAAATTTCTGGTCGTGCACAAAAAATAATTATCATAAATGGTATCAGAAAGGGTTATACTCGAAAGAAAACAAGATCTCCATACATGGACATCACTAAGTTTTCCTTGCAGTGACCTATCACTAGTATCAGCCATCAGAAAGCGATAACATGTCCTAAAAGTCAAATTTAGCAGGGAACATATTGAAGCATTTATTGAGAAAACACAGAATTTTTCACACCAGTCTCATTGGTTTTGTGCACAGGGTGTCACGTGATGTCCAGGTATGGAATTCTTTCCCAGAAAACAATCATTGAAGCAGTTTTTTTTACCAGGCCCATCTTCTAACAAAATTGGAAAATGATTCCCAGACTGTCCAAATTAATCATTAATAACTCCAAATAATATAATAGTACGTACCGTTTTCAATTTCGAACTTTTCAACCCTTGCCTGCCCCATCTTTTCGAACAAGTCATCTTTTCCGTGGAGGTTCACATCACCGAATGCTGCCCTGGCGCTAGGCGTCGCCAGACCCAGCACCAACAGGCAACACAACCCGGTCACGGACATGTTCTCGGAGTCACGAAAACCCGGCCTCGAAGCGGTCCGGTCCGAGTCAATTTAGTTACCCCTAACAGACAGACTGTCCACGACTTTCATACAGATCGGAGACAGGAAGATTTGAGAATACGAGGGTAACAATCACTGAAAATCTAGTCCCGATAACATGAGGTACGGCAGACCATTGCGAGCAGCGGACTTTGGAAGAGAGCAGAAACGCACCACGCCCCACCACACCAAGTTGGAATTCGCGCACAATCTGATTCTGCCAAGCACGTGCTTTCCTATTTATTTGCCAGGGTACGACTACTTTTTGAAGGAGGGGTGTTTCCAATCACTTTAGAAGATCCATAAATTAATATGATTAAAAACCAACGTGAAATGCTGATTGGGAAAGCAAATTCGGCTCATGGTAGTTTTTTTAATTAGGATCTCAAAACTGCATGTATCGAATGAGCAAATAAATTAAAATCAAGTCAACATTATATTATACATCGTGTCGTGCCCTCTCACATGCAGTGGTAACGGCCGCATACCTTCAATAATTCTGGACCCTTTTTCTGGAATTTACGGCCGGCTCAGCCGGCTACTTATTGAAACTGTTGTTCGAATTTCCTGATATGTATACAAAAAAAGACATTCATCTAATTGAAATGCAAGAATTTCCCAGGGAGTGAAGTCATGAATTTAATCGCTAGGTATAGGGACCTCGGCTGTAATGTAACCCCTTTACAAAGGGAGAATATGTCACCACGTGCAGCATTTCGGGATTATAAGTATTTTTTTCACTTCACTCGGCCCAGTTTAATGTTATTTATCATGTTAAACAGTGTTCTTGAATTGTTCCAAATAAAAATCGATAGTTCACCGGCCTACAATGTACATTAGTTAAAACCCGGCCCCACAATATTGGCCGGCCCCGCCCCTTAGCACAAAAGCCGGCACCCCATATTGTGTTCGTTTGTCCTTAGCATGTGTTATGTACAGAGCTAGGCGAGGCTCGGCGTCTGGGAACCGCCCTGCTCTCAAATTACAATGGCGGAGACCGGGGCAGCTGTGGAGACCGAAAACACAGAGAAGAATGCCGAAGAAAACGTCGATGTACCGGCAGAAAAACCGGTCGAAGAACCGGACGCAGACACGGAAGAGAAAGTAGAGAAGGAACCCGACGCTGCAGAGTCAAAAGTGAAGGAATTGACGGATAAGGAGGGCATGAACATTAAGAATTTAGCGTGTGAGCGATGTAAGAGTATTGTTCTACGTCCCGGATTGGCAAATGCCACACAGAAAGAGGTAGGCACAGCCACTGGAGCTACATCAGCTTCATCATGGTTGACCCCTTAACCAGTTATGATATGGAAACAGATGGTTACTTTCCAATGATGCACCACAACATGGGCCCCGAAAATGTGTCTCCCATGAAATGTTTTGAAAAGTCGGGCCGGGGGGGGGGGGTGTTTGAGCCTGGGGATTAAACGGGGGATAGTAAAGTGAGGCTTATTACATTTGTGAAAACTAGGGGTTTTTTTTTTTAGGGGGAGAAAAGGGTTTTAAATTTTGGACACAACTAATGGAATTGTTCTGCTTAATATTTGTAAAACGATCTGTCATAAGTCTGTATTTTTTTTAAGTTCATAGATCTCTTTCAATCCTAATTTTATTTTTTACAGAAGTTTTTCTGCCATATTTTCTCAAAATAGGGCAGTGGCAATAGTGAGTATCCGAATGTTATAAAGGTAATAAATTGGGTCCAGTTACTCTGACTAGGCCTACCTTAGACCTGTGAATGTGGTCTAGGCCTACATGCACTTCAAGTATTTTGTTCACTGTCATATTTGTTTATTAATGTTTAATCCTTCTTTCCACAGTTTTTTCTTCCACACATGAAGGTCAAGTCGGCAAATCAAGAGCCCAATGATGGAGAAACGCTCCAAGATTTCTGGCTGGTCAAGGGCATGTACACATTTGAGAATGTCGGCTTTACAAACACCGTGCAAAACATCAAGTACCTGATATGTGCTGACTGCGAAGTGGGACCCATCGGCTGTCAAGAACTTCAGAACAAAGACAATTTTTACGTCGCGGTAGATCGTGTTATATACACATGAGAATGCTGCATGTTTTCAAAAGGTTTTTACGTCTACCAAGACTGTTTCTTTGCTTTGGCTGATGACTCTTTTTTATGTTATTCAATTTACATGTTTTTGGATGAGGCCAGACATATTTACTAGAATCAGAAATTGTTTACGCTATTCCCCTTGAAAATAAATGTATTTTTGTCTTTCATTCCAAAATATCTCGCAAAACAGAACCACAAAAGTTTAGTTTTAACTGTACATTCTACATTTCTGGAGCAAACAATTTGTAATAAGTAACTCCATGGTTGCACGCATTCAGTATTTTTTTTTTTTCTAAAATGTATCAGAGCCTGCCCTTAATAGCACATACTTGGCTTGTATGACCTTCATGGAAAAAAGTGCTTCCTGCTTACAAATTATTCATCCAACACTTTGGACAGTTTATGCAGGAACCTTCCCTATTCCTCCAAAAATATATCATTGTACAGTAAGCTTATTGTGCCCTCATTGTGTTCAACTTTGAAAGGGCATCAACCCATGCCGTGTGAAATAGTTCTGTACCTTTTCAGCCCGATAGTTTTTTTATATTAATGGTAGACTTTTTGGTAGTCAACTACATGTAAACGTATATCCATGCATGCATTTGTTTTCAGTATTGTAGTAAAGCATTCCATTTTCTACACATTAGTGTGTTTACAATCAACAAAACTATATATGGGAGTATTATATTTATGTCAATAATGAGCACTTGAGGTTGAGCAAAAGTAAAAGCAGTGCTGGATTTACCTAATAATTAATTGTGACAAAAACTGGTACATCTACTTCATGTGCCAAAAGTAGATATGTAAATGACCTCAGAAAGGCTCTGGCCTTGACCCAATTTCAAGGCTAACCAATTTCATCAGCGTAACTACGGATTATGTGCTTACAGGATTAGATGAAAATGAATTAAACTGCTGCAAACTGCTTACTGGATTGACCTGAAATATACAAATCAGCAAAATGAGAGAGCCAAACGTTTCGGTCTTAAGCAAGACCTTGCTCAAAGTCGGGTTTAGCACAGAATTGTTTTGCTAGCCTTTTTGGCACAAAATGGTGATCTGTGATTAGGCCACAAAAAAAAATAGTTCTGCTTCCGACTACATGGATTTGCAAAAAGGGTAGGTAGGTAGGGATTTTTTTTTTTTTTGCAAATTTTTTTTGTGTACGATCACAGGAGGCTTCTGCGTGTAGACAAGGGTAAAAGGTAGAAATTGATGGTTTTGGGTGTTGTTTTCTCATTTTTCCAATAAAAAAATTAGGGTAGGGGCTGTCAGAATAGGACCACCGGAAGCAGAACTACATTTGTATTTTTGTTTGGCCTTAGCAGAGCCATGAAATTAGGCCCTGTTGCTGGTAAATACATGTAATGTGGTTTTTACTCTTTTTTTACTCCATTGAGGTAAACCGTCTCTGCAGATGTGTGGAAGACACTTTGAAGTCGGCACAACTATTATCATGTCATGAATATTTAGTCGGTCCTGTTATAGCTGAATAGCAAGTAAATCATTCATTGTAATTAAAATCTCCATTCAGGCTCGTACAGTGTACATTTGTATACGGTTTGTTTTATTCAGTATTTCTTGAATCTTTGAATGGTCAGTGAGTACTGAAATGAATAATCCTTGATATTTAAAAACATTTACTGTACTGGTCATGATCAATGCTTACGATTATGAAACTTCTGATTTCTGATAAATTAAAAATAAACATTAAAAACAAAATTCAATTCAGTTAAAATAATGTGAATTAAATACAGGAATGCATATGCAACCACTAGCCCATCTTTGGTGGGTGATGGGCACATAACTGCAAAATTTAATATGAGCTAGATAACAGATTCATGTATAAATGAAAAATATACTTTTGTTTTGTTTTAAGTTGTTCAAAACAGGGAAATAACAAGGTGTACTTATAACTGTTCGCTTTTACAATGTTACCAATATTTCTTTTAATACATGTATCATGTGCACAACCATGCCATATTTGCAAAGACTGAACTTTTACTAAAAAACGGATAGAAACAAAACAGCAACAGTTTTAATGAATATCATACTCTCTACAAGCAATGATTACATGCAGTGAACAACACAGTTGCAGCGCACTTTATGTGTGCATATAATATAAAATATAAATATAAATAAATAATTGAATACGAAATTTGTGAAGCACAAAGCAACAAGTATATGTGATGTATTCATTTGAAGTAAAAAAAAAAGTGGGCACAAACCGTAATATGGTAAAAATGTCTAATATGACTACTAAAAAATGAAAATAAATTGTACTGAAAATTGCGAAACTTAAGGGGCCCTTTTCTCTAGTTTTCATGAATACCGGTACATTATGAAACAATCCCAACTTGGAAATTGATATTATTGATGATATAATATCCAATTGCAATAACAGAAATGGCATTGTAAAGAAACTAGACGTTTTTTTCAGAATTTAACTCACCCCTGCCCAGTACTGTCTCACTTGCAAGAATACTACATTTTATCATGTACCTTTGGAAGTAAATTTATACAAGTTTTCTAAATCGTTCAAAACAACACTGATAGAAACTTGCATATTTGAAAATGTTGGGAGACCAAAAACAGTGTCACTTTGACTACTGCTTAGTCATCATACAAATGATGTAACAGTTATAAAAGAGTACATCTCTACATGCTCTTTAATGTCAACAAGCTCTTTAATGTCAACTCTGTAAAAATGGTGTTTTTCCGTGAAAATCATTATTTCTTAATCGTTAGGAACTATGGAAGTCCACTCTTTGAACATAATTAATAATCCATTAGTTATCAAGGTGGGTTTAGCGCTGCATAGACATGTACACACATTTGTGGAATACATCTGTTGAATGGGTAAGTTGATCATCAACAGGCACAATATTTGTCACATGGAATAGAAATGTACATGACGCGAGGTGATTATCAACGTTATAAGTGGCATGGATGCAGTTCATCAAAAAATCAAATGAATACAAACAATCACCACTAAGATGAAATAATGGCAGGCACTTCATCCATAAATGTACCGGTATACGATGCATGCTAAGTTTTTTAAAATTGAAGTATAGACTTTTTTTCACTTGATATTCAATATGGAAGCTATTGACCTGGTAAATAACCAGAGAATTTCAAAAGGTCAAAGAGGCATGACCCATGACCTCGAGAGAAAACCTGCAGTCACTTCGGACAAACTCCAAATTTCCCCTGAAAATTACAGGATGTCTAGACATCTAGATGTACGGAATTCAATTATTTTTTAATATGCTGTATACCGAGGTGGTAACATGCTTGAATTCAATGCAACTTCAACCAATAGGTTTCCAAAAATGCACGCTTGTTTCACATTTAATTAAATTTAATTAGGTCATACACATTCTTCTTGAGGCGACTCAATCTCCTCATAAGATTGTTTGCGACCTGCATGTAACAGTGCGAACTCAGTAATGACGTTGCTCACCAGGTTAGTTTCCACACAAACTGAGAAAAGCCTGTTTGTCTGCATATAGCAATTTTCACAAAACTCTTCTTCTAGCCTACAGTACAGTTACATTGTACATGCATAATGTAAAATACTACCACTGACGATAAACATCTACCATAAAGCTAAAATATAGACGAGACAAGTAGGTGTACACGCTGAAACCTAACACATGGTACAATTTATACTGGAAAAAACAACAACATGTGCACTACAATGGCAGTTGGCTGATCTGAACAATGACACTTTTGAGTCAAACTGTAGAATACAGAAGGCAACATTTCCCTTTTCCCGTATAGCCACTGTTCCTATAATGTTACACTTTTTAGGCAGGATTGTATGAGATGTTTACTTTTGCAGACAAAATCCCTGTTCTTGTCACCAAATTTACAAATTTACCAAACTTTAATTTACCAAACTTTCAGGTGTTTGAATATTTGTAATTTCTCATGGCTCCAAATTCAATGAGGTAGTTTTTGCCACGGAGAATTGGTCTTCCCTACCCAACCTGCAATCAGATTTGAAGACCATCTTTTAATTTTTCCCTTTTCTGAAGCTAAATTATACTGCAGAAATACATGTAGTTGACAATTATATTGTTAGTTCTGCAAAATATATCTTGGTCAACAAGATGATCATGGAAAGAGATTAACATCCACTGTAACAAAGTATTTCACACGTCACTCGATTTGTGACCATAAATTGACTGTTTACTGTACTACACTGTTACTATGACGCTCTTTCTGTTTCAATAATGTTTAAATGACATGGCCTTACCAATACAATACTGAATTCACTAAGGCCTTAAATTTACAGACATATGACCTCATACAAAAGAGAGGAGCAATTTCAGGCAAAGACCATTAGTCGACTGATGGTCGATTTGTGAGGTAACTCATGCCTGTGCATTGATAGCAATGTGTGAACGTCTCTAGTCAAACGCTGGTCAACATGTCATCATGACACTTCTTGATCCTGGCTCCCTGCTGTGCATTATGATGCACGCAGCTAATGGTAACCAGTGATGCAACCGTGCCCTGGCACTCTGGTTCCAAATAGTCGACAACAGTAGTCCAACCATTCGAGTGAAGTTAGTCCAACTATGGTTTAATTCAAATAGTCCTTGCTCGAATTTGATTGAGAGTGACTTTCACTGGTGTCCTGATCATGGAATGTTGTTAGATGTCAATATCTGATGTGACTTCATCCCTGGTATCCTGCAGAGCCAGGTTACCAGAGCTAAAGCTGAAGCTGGCAGCACGCTTCTTGGCTAGCGTGGACGTCGTAGTGGGCATACTCCTCAGTCTACATTCAAATAAATAAATTTAAAATAAAATCGGTAAAATGGAAGACGCATTCAAAGATTATGATTGGCAGCTTATTGCCCTTATATAAGGCTTGCAGACCATTGTTTGGCACACAACTGGGTTTTTCAACGTTTGTCTAAACCCAAACTTTGTTGGTTTTAGCTAAATTCTGTCCCCATAGATCTGATCACAATTCAAAGTGAATGATCTTAAACACAATCACACATTAGGTGGTGCTATCTGTTGTGGTATATTTGCCGAGAGACACATGATTTGGCCAACAGGTGGATAATTTTGCTGATAAAAAAATTAATGGACGCCCCCCCCCCCCCCCCCCCCCCCCTTCTAGCAATGCCCGTGAATAAATCGAAACAAATTCTGACCAACAAGAAAGATGTCGAGTGAAACTGATGACTTACCTTGCTTGTAAGTGTTCTACCTGGACGGCCATATTCTCATTGGATTGTTGGTTCTCTTCAAGGTTTCGCTGGAGCTTCCTGACCAAGTTTGTCTGCTGATCAACCTGAACACAACAATTAATAATAAAATAAATCTAATAATGTCTGAAGCTTCATTTGAGGTTGCATTTGGCAAAGTTAATTGTTCATATTTATGAAATTCTCCTTGATATTTGTAACAATATAGTTTCCATATATTTGAAAACATAGTTGTAATACTGAAATGTACTAGACACCAACCTTTTCAAATAATACCTTTTTTAATTCAAATAATTTTTGGAGCAGTTTTGCACAGGTATAGTATAAAAAAATGTCTGGTCAAGTAATGTCTTTGAGCTTCTTGCCCCTAGTCTAGCATTTTACATGTACGAGCCCTGACAATCAGCCCAAATTTAAAGATTTTTAACAAAATACAAATCTGTAAAAATTTTCCCAAAGAAACATTTTTAATGATCCCAAATATAAATAAAAAAGGGACCTTGTATTCCCCTTCAAACACAAAAACTGTCAGTAATTTCAAATTTGAAATTTACAAAACACAAGAATATAATCCCATCCAAGGACATTTAATGTAAAAAACCTTATTTTTTTGCCAAGGTGCTGGCTAAGTGTTTAATTGTCTAAACACAATGTGGAAGTTTTGCTGATAACTTTAATTCAATAAAACATGGATTGCCATCCATGAATCTTCACCTCATCCTCTGCCTTGGCCAGCTCCCTCTTGAGTTCATCCACTCGTCCCCTCAGTTTCTTCACCTCCACTTCGTGTTGCTCCGCCCGTCTGAGGGTGTGGTCCAGTTCCGCCACCTTCTCCTGGAGGAGTTTCTTGAGTTTCCCCTGGTTGTGTTTCAGCTCTCCCAACTCCTGTAGAAAACGAAGGGAAAATTGGGAAAATGCAACTAAGGAGTTCTCAAATCCAGAGGCAAGGTGGGATTTCCAAATCTTAGAATTTTCTCCGGTGTTTGCTTCAAGAGATTTTATAAGCCCCTAGTCATGGGTCAAGACGTTGTTGTATATTGGATATGTTGTGCCCATTCTTGAAAATCACGCATTCTCGAGAATGGGCATGCACATTCTCGAGAATGGGCGCGCATTCTTAAGAATGAGCGCCCATTCTTAAGAACGAGCACGCGTTCTTAAGAATGAGCGCTCATTCTTAAGATTGGGTGGGAATATCATGTGCACAATTTATGAATTTTGCCCAATCTTAACAAACATTGCATGACATAATTATGTTAAATGAATTGTATAGCGGTTAAAAGGGAAACAATTCACATAAAGAGGAAAGAAAATGTGCTATGCTTCTGTACTCGTATAACTACGATAATTTGAATCAAATTAAACCTGTTATTATTGCTTTTTTTCTGCCCACTATGGGAAGTTTTGTAATAACGGAGGACTGGGAACTAGTCTGGGAAGTGCTTTGTTTAGGCTAGACAAGTTACAAGTCCCTGCATGTATCATATGCGTGCCACGAAAAAAAACGATGTCCAGAAGCTGCAAAAATTGCTCTTTTGACTAGATAGAATCCAGCTCTGCGACGTTATGGTGGGATGTGAACAATAAATTGGTGGCAATTTAAATGGGAAATAGCATTAGCACTATGGGATGTCGCAGTATTCATTCTCATTCTTCACATTCTTCATTCTTACGTCCCCCCCTCCCCCCCGCTTTTATTATCCCCAAAATCAGAATTCTTTGCACTAGTATTATTATGTCTCTTAATTTTCCCGGTCCCCCCCCCATATTAATACGCCTTTACTTATCATATCCACTCTACTTTTCAGCGCCTTGCGTTGCAACAGTATAATTATTGAGAATCAGTGAACGAGGATTCAGCTAGACTTGCCAAGCGCAGCCGGTGCTCGGCATCGACAAGACCGTTATCTTGTCGCGCATTCTCGAGAATGTGCGCTCAATCTGGAAGAGTTATTTTTTGCCAAGATTGAGCAAGGATCCAGTTGCACATTCTCAAGAATGTGCATGCCCATTCTCGAGAATGCGTGATTTTCAAGAATGGGCACAACAGATACATGATCATCTGCCGCAAGAGGGCGTAATCACAGCGAATCACTGTCACTGCAAATCACATGAACCGCTATTGCAACAACGTCTGAGAATCTTATAACATTTCCCCATGAAAAATGGGCAACCTAGTGTGCTTGTGTTACATCTGCAGGCAAATACGGTCCACTTTCGGTCGCAAGCGTACTACATACAACAAAAGAGCTGCCATAAAGTTGCACAAAAGTCTTGTAGCATCTTGTATGCTACTGGCTCAAAGTTTGAAGTTTTGTTCGGGGCTATTATGCAAGGTGTTGAATGTGCACTGCACACATTAGGTAGAACAGGTGCGCATGCATAACATGACTGCTACAAGATTCCCAAGACGTTGTGATGGTAGTTCGTTTGTGGGTGACAGCGGTTTATTTTAATAACGCCCTCTTTCAGCGAGTGATCGAGTATCCAATGTACAACGTCTCGACTGAAGACTAATAGGCCCTTGGCATGGGGACCCAGGCATGCAAGCTATTTGGCTATTAGGAAAAGGTAAAAAAGTACCCCTCCCATCTTCACCAAACACACCTTATGTTTCTCCAGCATGTTTTCCTCCAACGTTTTCAGGTTCATCTGCAGATCGGCCGCCACCTGCTTGTTCTTCTTGGCCAGATGTTCCTTCAAGTCAATGATCTCTGCCTTCAACTTCTTATTGTCTCTCTCCAAGGAGAGCTTCTCTGTCTCTAGGCGTTCTCTCTTGCCCCACTCCATGGCATTCTCTGCCTGAAGACGCTCCAGCTGCGAGAGTATTTAACAGCCAAAGTAGCCGCAGCATTAACAACAATGCGCTCAACAGTGTTACTGTCTACTTTTTTCTCCCAAGTCCCAAACACCCATTCAGGAATTGCCACTATGACTGTCCACAAGTTATATGTTGGCTTTAAATATCGCCAACTAGTTGGGTGCATTTAATAACCTAGAAGGTCATTTTCATTTTCTTATCGGAACGGGGCCCGTAACTACACTACGGCCAGAATTTTAGAAGGTTTGCGGGTGTTGCCTGTCCTAATATAAATATGTGAGGTCCCGTCTGTAGTCTGGTGGCAACTCACCTCTTTGCGCATGTCCGAGATGCGCATATCCATGGTGGATCTGCAGTTCAACTCGTCATCAAGGTCAGAGGTCACACGGACCAACTCCCGCTGGTGCTCTGCCCTCATTTGATTCAACTGGAAAACAGGAGATTTTAAGATGAAGAAATAAAAATGAATGGAAGGTGTCATCTCAGAAAGAAATGTACTTTTAGGAAAGATTTAGCTCTGCTTTTCAAAACACAAGCTTCAGGAAAACAGGCAAAAACAATTATCAAAAGAAGGCTTAATCTAAAAAAGAAGAATTTTTTCCCCCCTTTATTTTGGCAATTATGGTGAAATAAGTAGTTGGTCAAAATAACTTCACTAAGTTTTGAAACCAAAATAATAAACATTTTCCAAACAATTTCACACTAAGATCAAAATGTTGATTTGATGAATTTAAAATTTCCAGAAATAAGTGAGTATCAAAATGTGCATTTTACTTTAACACCTTTTCTACTATGTTCAAATTAATTACTGTGTATTAGAAGTTACATGTAGCATTGATTGTAATAATATCCGTGATATTACATAAATCTTGTACATGTAACGGCAAAAGACATGCCAAATACTTATTTCTCTGTACATTTGAGCAATTAAACTCTAATTCCCTACCGAATGAACATTAGGTTTACACAATCGTAAAGGTCACTGTAACTCCACCCACCTCTTTGACCACCTGCTGCTTAGCGTCGCGGACCTCATCATGCTGATTTCTGATCACGCTCAGTTCCTTCTGCAACCTTTCGATCTGCTGGCTCAACAACTCTTTCTCACTGTGAAGAGAACCAAAAAAAAAGGTAATTTCATTTCTGTGCAGTACCATGTTGAATCAGTTTGAAATTGTTGGAAATTTCAATAAACATAGCAACACTTTGCCCAGGGACAAAAATGCATAATGACTTGGAAGCAAACTTGGAGATGGATATCTTGGAAGAATATTTCATCAAGACTGTTGATTATATAGCAACACAGGGGAGTGAGTTTGGCGTAGCTGTACTTTCCTTGCCTTCCTCTGCTTTGGCCCGGGTTCGATTCCTGCCTGTCCCAATATGTGGATTGGGTTTTCAGCCCCTTCTTGATGCCGTGGGTTTTCCACACAATATTCTGCTGGGGTTTTCCTCCCACACCTAAAACTGTAATTTCTTCACACTGTCTTCAATTTACTGGGGCCCATGGGAGACCAGTGGATTCCACTGAATGGGCTTCCCAGTTAAAGAAGAAATAAATGAATAAATAAACACATTTTCTTTTCCCTATTCATTCATAGAATTTGAGGAAAACCTCCTTGTGGATTGAGAGGGATCTGGAGAAGTTACGGTTATCCAACCAATATTTGAATAGGCTCCTTTAATAGTTATACAGGTGTGATTTATTTTCTACTTACTCTCTCTCAACTTGGATGGTCTTGGTAGCTTCCTCCATTCTCAGCTCCAGCATGATCATCCTCTGGTTGACCATTTCATCTGAAGGGGTTTGCATCTCCCTGACCTTGCGACTAGGGCTGCCATTGGCTAAATGCTTCCCACTGGAAGACATCGGTCCATTTTCTGCACCGTTGGTAGGTTTGTGGGTTGGGCTTCCATGGGGCGTACCCCGATGATGGCTCGGACTCTGTCTGGTGGGATGACGCGCACTATCCTGAGCACTTAGAGGTGGTTCTGAGTCTGCCAAAGACAGGTGGTTGTTCATTTGTCCCTTCAGCATGACGCTTTTGATGAAGTCTATGTCTTGGCCGTCACCTTCAGGTAATGTTTGTCTCAGACTGCTTGTATCCTTCTCTGGGAGGTAATCAGGGTTGTCCTCAGTCACGGGGCTTTGGATCTGCAAAGAGGTCTTAGCCTGTTCGTGCTCCAAGGCCTTCCTTAGTCTCTCGTTCTCAACTAGAACTTCTTGTTTGTCACGCTTTAGAGCTGTTGATTCTTTGGCTATGACCTCCAGCTTCATCCTGAGTTGCCGCACTTCTTCCCGCGCCTTGTTCCGCTCTGCCCGTACCTTTCCCCACTTCTCACGCCAGTTGGCAGTGCAGTCCGACCACCATCGCATGGTCTTCTCCATCTGGGCGGCCCGGGCTCGGGCTTCCTCTAACTCCCGTAATCTCAGCTCCTCCTTGTCCTCCAGCTGATTCGGATGGATGCTTGGGGGAGGGGTGGAGCTATTACTAGATCGCCCCTTGGAACCGTCTCTTGACGATCCCAGACTGCCCATGCTGTGAGCATCAGTCTTGGCACTGCGGGAACGACGGGAGGAATCTCCGGCATGTTTCGGCGATCCGTTGACTGGCGTGTGACTCATGATGGCACTTGTCACTCCTATGTCAAATGGTTTATTAACAACCCGTAAAGCTCTAGCGAAACACTGAGAATATCATTCCTGTTTGTAGAGAGGAAAGGGGCCAGAGAGTAGCACTAGGGTGCAAACATGGAGATCTTAGAATCGCTTCATATCTTGAAGGGTTGAAAGTTCAAGACATACTGTGCCTGCTTTGGAGACATCCATCACTTCTGAGCATCTTGATATTGCCACTGTGCCACATCACACTTTTTTCTGGACAGGAGAAAAATGTAACAAAATGGAAAGAATGAGTACTTTTAATAAATGTTTTGATTGACAAAGAAAACCGAATGAAGCAGAATTGGAGCCTACGGCTTCCAACCTATCATTTTCTTGTCCTCAGATTTTTAAACATTTTTTTCCCCAACAAGCCAACCAGACCTTTCCACCTACCGAATGAAGATTATCAAATTATACCATCAGACATGTCATACATGCCAGGAAAAAAATTAATAAAAATATGGAAATTCAACACACACACGTACATGTACATTCACATGTAAAATTGCAAGCCAATACCAGTAGCACAATTCCCTTTAAGAGTCCAACAAATATACTAAAGTATCAATGTTATACAGTTGGAACTACGATCCAGAAAATAGACAATGAGGTCTAAGTTCTCTCTTGATTATGGGTAGAATTTGAAGAAAAGAAATGTGCGGAGTAAGTCTAAACACATTTAAAAAGGACTTGAGATGAAGTCCGAGACAATTTACAAATATTTGTACATTTCCTACATATCTGTAATAAGCGGTATCAAAACACTTATTCTTCCTTATTCAAAGTACTCAACACAAGTTAGCGTTGATGTTCAGACTTAAATGTACAATGTTATTGCATTTTTTTTCAGCGAACAAGGGACTCAGGAAAGTAGTTGACTAGAACACTGCAATTACAGCATGATTGATGATTGTTTATGACACGTGCCATGCATCCAAAGAGAATAATTTATGGATGTTAGGTGAATCACTAGCCTACTGTATATCATGGTACATGCATCATAATACATGCCTAGGCTGACATGAATGGTGGTCATGTACGTACATACATGATTCCCTATGCCTACTGAAACAATTATCTTGGTGTGTGACGGTTATTAAATTGTAGGTTGAAATTTGGGCTTCATGAAAACAAGGACCTTGACCATAATTGTGCTGTGCTTGTTACTGCCTAACCATGGTCCATGGCCTAACATACAACATGAGAACACATGAGAATCTAAGAAGGTTTGAGAGTAATGATTTCATTAAGTACATGTATCTGTAGACAAATTTCAAATTTGCATTGAAACCGAGGGCCCTGTGCTCGCTTTTGCTGAGGATTAAAATTGAAAAAAGCCCTCAATTCATACAATGGCTTGGCACTGAGAGCCTTGGTTTCAATGATAAATTGAAATCCATCAATTAATTGCCACAAAAACATTTGCAGTAAAGCATGAAAAACAAACAAAGCAGAGTATGTAAGCATGTGTACTGTTCAATCAAAATCAACCTGCCGAATTAGGGTTAATATAACTTCGGATTCATGAACAAAAATGTCCCAAGCTACATGTATACTTTCTTGCCTTATTTTAACGGGAAAACGTACGTGACTAAATAGGGCCACAGTTCCAACAAGTGGTCACATACATCACTTCACCTTCGCAATACCTCTGACTAGCCCTGAGCCAGATTTAACCCTTTCTAGTGGTAAATAATGTAGGTCACAATTGAGCTCTGAATGCTACAAAATTCACATCCACAAATGGCCCAGAATATTTCTGGTGTGGGAAAAACGTATCATGGACATTCAAGAAACAGGACTGAAATGGTAACTTGTTATATTTTCCCCCCTTATTTTTTTATTGAAATCAAAATTTTTGCTTTTAACTTTCCCATATTAAAAAAAGGACATTTGTTCACATGCCATTAAAATTAATCTTTTATTAGTTTTAAATGGTCAATGTTGTTTACATGCACATGTACATGTACGGTACAAACGTTTATGCACCATGTTGATATTTTTATACACTCATGCACGACAGAGCCTGTTTATCAGAGCAAATGATGCAGGTATGGATCACGGACGACTGGCTTACATAATCACCTTTTTACAGCACAGATTTTCAATGATGCATTTCACATTTTACAATTAGGTGTGTGCATCGGAACCGGGTACCCGAGTACTGACCGCTGATGTCAGGAACCGGTTCCAGATTATGACATCATGTATCCATAACCAATTTTACGTATTACTTAGTAACTTCTCAAGACAATGCCCTCACTTTTCACATGTAATGGCTGCTTATTTAATAATAAAAAGCTGTCAAGAAATTAATTTATGTATCTTCCATACAAAAAATGTCCATACCTTGCACACCACTGTTGCACACACTTTGGTTTCCACGGACATGAAATTTTTCTTGTAAAGAAAACAATGTATGTCAGTCTCCTAATCTGACCGAACAGAGACTGTACCCAAGTCCACAGTGTTGTGTGATTAAGAAAGTGCAGCACTGCCGTGCATGCTAATATCTATTCCTTCCCCCCTTCTTCCGTGACTGTATACAATGTCGGCTTATGCAAGCAGTCATGCAGACAATGATGAAATGCCTCACCGCGAGGCTAGCCACACTCTCGCCTTCAATTTGATGAGTCAGCCCTCTGGTCACTCCGCGAAGAAAAAGAAGAAAAAAAGAGCGCGAGTGCCACGGGAACAGGCGCGTGTGTGCAAAAACCATTTTTCAACCAGCCTAATTAAATTTGTAAAACTACGTAATGCAATCTGCGATGACAGAAGGGCGAATAAGAATTTTTTTGCAACATTACATGGTGGTTGAGTTTAACACTGATGGTCCTTCCTCCTGTCAAGAAACCGACTTCCTTAATTTTAATTTTCTCTTTCTTAATATTTTCAATTTTAAAGGTTACAACTGAGATGGAAGAAAGCATTTTTTTCCTTTTAAAAATCACATCATCTGAAAATCCAATATATGGTCTTTGCTGATGGCTTGTGAATCTTGACATATTTAATTTTTCAACTTCTTTCTTGAAATTCTAATTGAAATTAAATTACATTTGCAAATTCCTGTAAGTAATGTATTCTAATTCCTAATCCTCCTTGATCACGCATTGAAAATAAAGCTTTCAATTCTAACAACTAGGGCCGACTACAAGCAATGTGCAAAGTATCGCGGCACAATTGTGGCGGCAGTAATTGGCCATCTGTCGCCAAAAAAAAATTAAATGGAAAATGGCGTGTTTGGAAACCATCTTGTATTGTGCTTTCTGAAATTCTATCATTCCTGTATGATTATGTTTCAAGATAATTTTTACAAAAATATCTGGTTTCATGAATGAAATACAAGCATGTAATTTCAGCTCTTGCTCACTCCATTCTCACTTTAAAAAAAATTACAAAAAATATCTACTGCACACTGAAATGGAAGAAGATACATGTAATTACTTTACAAGATAATACAATTACATTGTACAGAATACAAAATGTATCATTGTATTGAATGATTTGTTTGTTGACCAACAGTTGTAAGCATTTACTACCAAATTAAGGACTAAGAAAAAAAAGTACTATAACATAGTGATTATCATGATCCTCCCCAACAGGGAGATTTTCATCCTAATCCTATCCAGGAAGGAAAGCCCTTTTAATCTGATTGAAATTTGCAAACAGGGGGAACCTTTCCACTGTGATGAATTCCTGTGGTAAGTAGATTTGTTCAAATACCAAGTGTCCTATAGCCAAGGCTTCAAAATATATGACACTGGCGACAATAAAAAGAGATTATGGATTTCCTTCTTAGTTCACACAGCAGTAGCACACTACAAAGGGTAATGGTTGACAATTAAGCCTTTGAGTCTGGATGTAGGTGTAGGTGAAAGCTTTCCAGAGGGACTGGTTGGGCAAATAGCCGAGGCAACATTTTTCCACAAATTTACAGAATGTGCAAAAGACGCAATTGATTGATACGACCTTTCCAATGTCCATCTTTCTTTTGAAATTAAGCGTTATATCACAGAATCTGTCTGTACATGGACTGTTATTCGGACAATGTGTTTAACAAAATTGCAAATTTGAAGTACAGAGAACAATGATAGCAAATGACGTTTTAGATTTATAAGCCAGATCAAACATCCAACAAAAAAAACTTATATCGACCCTATCTCCCAACTGAGTTTTACTAAGAACAGTACCAAGTCCGCCGAAATCTATCACTGACTCAGCTTCATATAATGCTTCAGGACCAAATCCACTGAAATCCACCACAAATCCACCACAGCTATAGGTAGATTTTGATAGACTTGGTACTCATGGCTTGCCTACCAAGGGGGGGGGGGGGGGGGTTGATAATGTTGGGAAGGTTAGGGTTAATATAAGTAGAACCAAAATTATCCTATTATTTGTGCACATGTACACATTTGTCCCAAGGGTATTGCAGTAATCCATTAAAATGACCGTTTTTCAAAACTTATTATTACATGGCCCATGTATGGGGCTAAAATTAAAAAATACACCTTTAATTATCAAGGATCAACCAGAGGAATTTTGTGAAACATCTTGAAAAATACAGAACAGATCCTGTAAAGGATGCAGCATTGTTTATGCTAAGTTGCAGACTATGCTGGAATACTGGGAATAAATGCACTATCATGTACTACTCACTTTTGATAATCGAAAAATATTTATTAAAACAATTTTCAACTAAGGTTACAGAAAATTATGCCAAGTCCCATTCATTCAAAGGTTCAACCTTATAAATTCTTTATTTCTGGTACTGTACATGTACAGGTAGAGCCTAAATGAAGCAGTTGGTTATATAAGTATCAGATCACACTATGACCATATTTGATGATGGTCAATAAAAAAGGCAATTTGAGTCAATTTAATCTACCCAGGCACTTCACAGAATGCCAACTTGGCATACTTAATCAGCTGTGGGAACCACTAGGCAGGCATTAAACTTAACTGTAGTCTGTACTTGGCTAGTAATATAAAAAAAAATCCATTGTTTCCAAAATCCTCTAGTATTTTCACACTGACCAAAACCCCACCCCCGGGCACCACTGACTGTTAAAGAGTGGTTTTTATTTAACTGACAAAAGGACCAAAATCTCCACCCCAGGGGTCATACAAACGTGACCAAAACTGACGTACGGGTACACATGCACATACTTTACTCCCAGCCTGAGTGGGTAACGTTTGGTCAAGAATTAAGCAATTTCTGCCCAAAGGCATCCACATTCATTCAAATTGTAAAAATACACAGTTGTAGGATTTTAAAAGAACTTGATTTTGAGACTGAGGAACAATTTTGTGTAGAATGCTGTACCCTGATGCCACTTTTTTCACCATAACACTACCTTATTCTGAACATTTAGAACTCTCAAAACTGTGTACTAGTCCCAAAACTTAAGATTGAAAAACATGCAATACAAGGAAAAAAGACTTCAAATGGAACTCACTTGGCTTCACTCTCAGGTGCAAAATGTTGAAGAAAAGTCTCCTTTAAAAATTGAATTGAGATCTGAAACTTGACTGGTAAACACTGACATGACTGAGAACCTTATCTTTGCCTGTTGGGAATTTGAGAGAATTTGGAAAAAATGTTGCAACCTGATGCTTACTGACGCCACTTCAGTGACTGTGTACAAAGTCTGTGGAGAGTCAAAACAATTTCTAAGTATTTCCTAACAAAATTGGAAATATTTCTCAGTCCCAGATTCATGTCTTATCATCATTTTTGCATTGAATGACTTTCATTGAGATGACATATGAAGAAAAAAGTGGCATCAGGTTGCAACATTCTTTCCGAGAATTTTGTCAGCTAAAGAGTAATAAAGTTGGTCTGATTTTTTTTTCATGTTTTTCTGCACTCAGGGTTCCACAGATTTCACCGCATGATCAGTTATAGACCAAGTAACTTGGGCCCAACTTATCACCTTCATAACAGCGGAAAATGGTCTGCCGGTTGTAGGGCCCAACTTGAATGGCAGACATGGTGTTTTGTTACAGATAATTAACGACTTAACCATATACAAACAAAAACATAAGTTTTCACCCTGAAAACAGCCACAGCATTACTAAATACATCACCTGAGATACAAGTTGTTATTGTCACCAACTAACTAGTAGTAGTTTGGTAAGTCTACCTCTGTGCCCCCCCCCCCCCCCGAAAAAAAATGTTGCAACCTGACACCACTTCTGCGTTTGTGTAGAAAGTCTATCATTGTCTATGGAGCTAGAGTCAAGAAATAATTAAGTATTTCCTAACAAAATTGGAAATATTTTATATTTTTCAGTCCCAGATTCATGTCTTATCATCATTTTTGCAATGAATGAGCTTCATTGAGATGATATATGACGAAAAAAGTGGTGTCAAGTTGCAACATCCCCCCCCCCTTCCCCAGCCCCCACCCCCTTTCAAAGTGGATTTTGACTTTTGTGCTCTTGCTTAAATTTAGGGAATCAGGCCCAACTACTACTCCTAGAAATATGAGGCTCCACGTAGTGGAGCCTCATAGGTTCAGAACCCCGCAAAATTGTTGTCAGCACAAAACACCAATTAAGTACAAAAACGTCCATCCCAACGAAGCCGTTTCCCACAGAACCGCTGCACAGTTTGCCCCTAAACTCCGTACAATACCTCATGACATACTCACGCAATGTGCACCCAACAAACATCGGTGGATTCTGTCGGTTTTTGCAAAAATGATGGAAAATATGCCCTTTCCGCACTGAGCCAACCTAACACTTGAAATTTGCACGCGCGCAGAATGATCGCAGTCATTTTCGGTCCGATCGCTCGGAGCGCGCCGCGGGGGGTATAGGAGCGGAACGATAGTATGTGCATGCGTACAAGTGCGAATACGTACCCCCCGCGGCGCGCTCCGAGCTATCGGACCGAAAATGACTGCGATCATTCTGCGCGCGTGCAAATTTCAAGTGTCAGGTTGGCTCAGTGCGGAAAGGGCATATTTTCCATCATTTTTGCAAAAAACCGACAGAATCCACCGATGTTTGTTGGGTGCACATAGCGTGAGTATGTCATGAGGTATTGTACGGAGTTTAGGGGCAAACTGTGCAGCGGTTCTGTGGGAAACGGCTTCGTTGGGATGGACGTTTTTGTACTTAATTAGTGTTTTGTGCTGACAACAATTTTGCGGGGTTCTGAACCTATGAGGCTCCACTACGTGGAGCCTCATAGTTCTAGGAGTAGCCCAACTACACTGTACCAAGTACACGATCGCCAAAATTTTATTGGGAATTGAAATGACGGTCATTTGCAAAAGTAATTTTTGAGCGGAACTAAAAGTAAAACATTGGGGGGTCCTAAACCAAACTACACTGACAGGCATGACCAGATGACAGGCTCACTCAATTATAACAACATGAAAAATTCACACTCGAGACTCGAGTAAAAACAAAAAACCCCATGAAGGTATTGGTAGGAAATCAAATGGGCCTACCTCCTACTCCTAGAGAAGTGAAAGCAGAACTAAATTACCCATTGACATCAGTACGTACAAGCACGCAACACCCTTCAGATAACAGACTGATCACCAAGAAAATGGTGACATTTTAAGGAGTTCTTCGCACCACCTCCGACGTCTTCCGCGCGAGAGAATCGGGTATCGTGCCGAGCTTTTTGTATGGAATTGAAAAGTTGCAATTTTGCATGCATTTTGGCTGGTTGCATACGCACATTACCTTCATACGTATTTGTGCTAAGCCAGGTACCAACGTTATCGAAACGGGGACGTGATTACCAAAATAGAGGGCGCTCTCACTGTCTGTATTTTCGTGCAGCTCCGATTGTTTGCCGGTTGCTGCTTGTCCGGTGCTTCAAAGTTCAGAAATATTACGATAATTTCATTCTTAAATATGACGAGCTCACTCACGCATGCACAGCGAGTTCTTCGATTGTATAAGAAGTCAGCAAGGCATTTAGAATCATGGATTACTGACAGGTAGGGCCTAATTAATTGAAATAACAATGTGCCCATTTTCCGGACTATTGATTTTGGAGGCCAATGCCGTGGCCGTGACAAGTGTATGGAGAAAAAAAACCTGTCTACATTTCAGATTTTTTGCCCATGAAACCCCCACCCCCCTGTAAAAATTCCTGGATCCGCCCTGGTAATACTTTGCACAGTTGAGTTGTCTCGATGTCAAAGTCGACTTGTCTCAACGGACGACTTGGTGAGTTGTCGCACCAGTCGAGTTGTCTCAGCGTCGTGCTTGTTCAGTTGGCAAATTGTTCACTCTTCCTTCTGTTTGACTGTTTTGCCCCTCTGATGCAGCAGCTAATGATTGACTTTTTAAAAATAAGTAAGTTATATGAATTGAGGCCTGAGGTGATAGTTCTGCCTGCAGTGATGCATATGTGTACGGTTTGTCCTTTTAATCCAGGCCAACGTTCCGCTACGAAGTCACGCTATTGAGAGCCCGATTTGATGAACACAAGCATGAAACAAACATGAAGAAAGCAGGGCAACTTCTCAAAGATGGAGAGGAAGAGTTTTGGGAGAAGCAACATCCTCAGCCATACATATGTAAGTGCAAAGAGGCAGTAGCGTGACTGGCGTCACCAGGGGTATGACAGAGGAGAGAGGGTGCAAATGTCCCCATCAACACCAAACTAAAGCTTTGAAAAGTAGCTATGATAGTCCACAAGTCTCCTGTGTTTCTGATGGCCTGAATTTCATAAAAGACCTTATCAAGAAAACTGGACTAGTAGTTAAAGAGCAACATTAGTTGTGTCTATGGAAATTTACTCCCACTAAAAGGAATGCCCAATAGCTTGTTGTTTGACTTGAGAGTGGATGACATGTGATTGACATGTGATAGTCATGTGATAGTCTGGCTGTGACTTATGATGGCTTGATTTCATATCTGGACCAATCTTACCTTTGATATTTTATCACCTTTTTTCCCAATTCTCCCATTTCTTCTGTAGCACTTGAATCATAGAACATCTTCATTATTTAGTTCTAACCTCATGTGGTATTAAGGCTCTTATTTATTTTCATGTTATTAATTTTTTTGACAATCTTGTATCTTTTTTTCAGTTATTGATTCTCCTGGAGGCACACGCTATGAGCGTAACATCCCTTCCCCGGAATGGGTGAGTTATAAAGTCTCTTTAAGCTGTAGTTTTGTACAAAGGAAAGTAAGAAGGGCCTATCAATACAAACCCTCCTATCTTTCACACACTTAATGTTTAGATTCTTGTAGAAAGGATTGAAATGGCAAGCCCTAAAAATGTTGGTGCATTTCATGTCAAAGATTGTAGTGGCGGTTTATATGTTAAAGGTAATATCGACATTTGCTAACATAAAAAAAGTACAAAAATATTACAAAATAACTTACTTGATTGTAAGTGAATGATAGTCTCAAGCATCCTGTGAAATCATGGCACCTGGTGTGCTGTCATTTTCAAGAAAAGTGGAATTTTTTGTATCAATTTCCGACGATGGTCGGCCAACCATCGTTGGAAAAAAATGACTTTTATTCAAATACTTCCCTCAATTTAGTCTGATTCCCTGACCTGACAATTCCCCGATATCTATAAATTGCTCAGTTTCGTCTGAAGTAGGGTCAGGGGACCAGACAACAAGAACAGCATTACCTTTAAGTCTTAGAATTTGTACCCATTTGAAATACATGCTTCTGTTGAGTTTCCATTTTACTCAAAATTCTGTGTCAGGTTCTGAATTACTGGCATCCATCTGAGAAGGCACGCTACCCAGCTTACTTTGCCCGGAGAGAGAAACGCATCATTCAGGAGGAAGCCAGATGGCAACAACTGGTAGAGGAGGAAAAACAACTACTAGGACAAGGAGCTGATCAGGGGAAACCCCAGTCAACGTGACCTATGACCTATGACCTCTATCATCATCCTCCGCTCAGAGGATTGTTACATCACCCTCCTGTACATATCACTGGCTCGAGTCATCGTAAATCCTGAATTTCTGTTTACTGTTTATCATTTTAAACTATTGTCATGGTAGAATCGATCTTTAGTCTAAATTAAACTTTCTAAATTTAATGTTTGAAGTTGGGGGGGGGGGTCATTGAAGTCTGTTTTCATAGATTGGATAGAGTGAAGTCTGTTGTTGACATAAGGAGCATACTATTCCACCTGTCGTCCCATTATCTCTGAGTGTTTGCCAGCAGCCAGGACAGTGATACCAGTAGAATTATTGCTGATATTTTTGCTGTGCATAATTAATTTTTTGCTATTAAGTTGGCTTTACCTCATAGGATCACAGTGTTATGCATTTTCCTAGTGGTGTGTGTTTTAGCATAGTGAATTGAAATGAACTCCTTTTTTCAGGAAATCCGGCAACATACTGTAAACCACATCCTGTGACATTTCTGGTACACATAAGGATGAGAACACCCACAACAAAACCTTGTCAAGTTTGAACCTGTGAATGATATAACTTTATATTTGAGAGTTGGACCTTATTCTAGTTATGTTTTTGCAGTGGTTTCATCGTAAGCCCATAATAATTTTGAACAGTTTCCTCCAATCTTTGGTTAAATTTAAAAGGATTGGTGCGAACAACGCAAGGAATTGGGATATAAAAAAAAATACAAATTTCTGGATTTTACAGAATATTGTTTCATTTAATTTAAAAAATCAATCTGAGTAAAGATTGGGAAAGGTTGCTCTGGTATACCATTTATATAAACAGAAAAAATGTTGGCCTGATTGAGAAAGTCTATAAATAAAATGTTCTATGAAAACAGATTGCTCATAATTATGACAGTTGTGTGTTTGTGTTATGTTTGCTGGTTCCAGTCACTTGTGTTTTATATTACCTTACCTCACCTTGGCACAAAATTTACCTCAGATGACTATACAGGGTGAGTTAAAAAGAAAGTGACCGAACAAGAAAAAAATATAAAAGAATATGTGGCTCGCTCCATTTTGTAAAAAAAACCCACACAGGCATGAAGTACATGTTATTGACTAGTAACTGTGAAAGTTTCACATCATTTACATACTCCATTTCCAAGTTACGTCTCTTTTAATAGGAAGATCACAAAATTCAGCTGTCCACCAATGATCATTTACCGTTCTACGATCTGATGAATACTTATTAAATACAATGAAACATGGACGTTTTCCAACCTCGATGAATTGCGAACAAAATCACCATTAATATTTCAGAAAAAAAAGATGACTTGTTCCTCATATTCGAAAACACAAAATCTGACAGTAAAAATAATGTTTCAGTTGTAAATCATATTTGTATTTGAATGCTTGTGTGTAATCTGTAATTCTCAGTCGGCTCAATAACTTCCAATGGCATTCAATGGACAGCTATAAATAATATGGATTCTTTGAGTAAAACGTGCATTACTTCTGACAGCATTGATTAATTTCAGTAATTCTTTTTTGGGGGGATGAGTGGAAGAATATGCTGTTTTAAGATATACTTCATTGGTGTTTCAAATTTGATTGCTTTTTAACCCTAAAGAGGCCGGGGGCGGAATCCGCCCCCCCCCCCTCAACATTTTCCGTGATAGCCTCTTAAACAATTTTTTTCGCGACCCGAGCTGCTATGACTTTTTAGCCTCGAGCTTTGCGCATCTTTTGATACCAAAAACATAAAAATCGGACCACGGGTTGCCGCGTAGCGAAAAATTTTCCCGCACTACGCGCCGTGAAAACTGCATTTTCGCATATACGTTGTGTACACAGAGCAGAATTGCAATTCGTACATATGAATCATTAATTGAATGTCAGACAAGTCGACCGTTGAGACAACTCGACTCGGGACAAGTCGACCGTTGAGACAACTCGACCGTTGAGACAGGTCGACCGTTGAGACAACTCGACTCGGGACAACTCGACCGTTGAGACTGCTCGACTTAATGGAGCAGAAAAAGTTGCACAAATCTGTGGCAAGACCGATCACGGGTGCGGCGCGGGCATACTCGATGTACAGAGGGCGTCGCGTCGGGCCGGTGCGCCCCGCCCGCCCGCGAGGACCGGGCCGGGCCCGGCACGCGGGCACGTCGACCAGCGCGGCAAATGGGTGCACAGGCCCGGCACAAACGATGTCACCGTGCACGGTACGGCCACGTTGACCGGCAAATGGGCGCACAGGCCCGGCAAAAACGATGCCACCGTACACGGTACGGCCACGTCGACCGGGGATGCGCGCACGTGGCCTTGAAAAAAACGAACGATGTGCACGGACAATCACGCTGCGCTATATCGGCTCTGTTATATGCAACAAAAAAACTCATGTGTCATCACTCCCAAACGGCGATCGGCCGCCGTCAAAATCCCCGGTACTATCCCCGAAACTAGGCCCAAAACATGCGAGGCGACTTGTCTCAACGGTCGACTTGTCTTTCCATTTATCGCACATACGGTCGAGTTGTCTCAACGGTCGAGTTGTCTCAACGGTCGACTTGTCCCGAGTCGTGTCTCAACGGTCGACTTGTCTGACCCCCCATTAATTAGCCATTTGACTCACCCTGTACTACCAAGACCCCTTTTTCTAGACCAAATTGGCCTGGGACGGCCGGACCAGCTTTAGTAGGGTTGCCCCTGGTCTTGTTTTATTGTGAAAACATGATTACATGAACATAATGATTTGCCACAAAGATAAAATGAAGTGGTGAGCTGTGTCAACCAAATTAAGCATCAGATTTCAAGTTTTATAGGGGATAGTTTTCTTAAGGTGAAGATCCACAGAAATGCCTGTTAATTCTCGTAGAAATGAAAATGGTTGTCTGATGTATTCATAATCATATTGAACAAATTATAATCCCGAAAAAAAAAAACTGGGGTGTGACTTTTGGAAAATTATGTAAAAAATATAATCTTCACATTTATTCAAAAATAATTCTCAATTTTCCCGTTTTGTAGCCGAGGAAGTTGATTGAGCAACGATCGTACGACGAAAGTTGTGGTTATTTCCTTTGGGGGCGTGTACTACGTGTATGCATGATTCATCTACCCTTTTATACCTGCAACCGTGTAGATGATGTCAGCATTGAATTCAGGGAACTTTCCTTTTCCTTAATTTCAAGACGTATAAATGATCACAAGCGCATGTAAATAATCGTCAGAGGTCCAAAACAATATGAAATAGAGAAAAATAAACTGATAGAATTGGACATAAATTCTGACATGAAATGTATGTTAGTTTTGCCAATGCTCAATCTGAAATCAGGATGAGTCTGATACCATCCAATTATTCGTGGTAATTGATCACACCGTGCTTGGAGACCAGACCCCAGTGTAATAAAACTTTAACCGGAAACTTTCGTCAACCTTTGGTCACTGTTCGCGTTTTCCGTGCTATCTGCTGAGTACGTGTTGGTTTTGTCCCACTGAAATCATAGTGATTGTGCATTTAAACTTGATGTGTCCTCTCGTTCCGATCGAATAGGCAAACGAATCAAGTCGATAATGGGCGCGAGGTAACCACAAATCAAAACGGTAAACTATGGCTATGCGAGAAGTTAAACTCTGCCTGCTTGGGGTAAGTACGCATGTTATGGAGGTAGGCATGGTAGGGGAGGGGCTTGGGGTGGGTGGTTGGGGGGTGTTCCATGCGAGGAAGGGGGGGGGGGGGTGGCGGAACCAGTCTACCCTGCAAACAATTGGCCGATTCTTTAATGCGCCTATCAAATGCCCCCCCCCCCCTCGGAAAAAAAGGGCAGTTAAATTTTAAAACAAATTTTATTTTTTGGAGGGTGAAACCAGTCAAAACAAAAGTTTCGGCGATCGTGAAGTGTAGGGCCCCTGTTTTGTTTTGATCAAATTAGAGTCAAAAATGTTTTTTATTGCTCAAAAATCACCTTTACAATCAAAAGCAGACTTTTCTTAATGACACCTGTTTTGCAATTTTGAACAGATTCTTGGCCTTGGGGTAGAAATCACGATTTTCCCGCACGGTTTGTGCCTTGCGATTCAGCGCGCCGTGCGTGCTCACGGTACATCGCGCAGTGATCGCCATCTTTATTTACGGGTCGCGTGTTGTCGCCGCGCTGTCATCGTCATTTTAACCCCAAATTTCCCTAAAAAAATCAAAACCCTGCCCTCTATCTATGATATACCTGTTTATTGAGAATGTCGCCAACTAGTTTGGTAGGTCCATTAATTTTAAAGTGGATTTTGTTCCCATAGGAACCGGGCCCTACACTTCACGATCGCCAAAGTTTCATTAATATTTTTTTGGATATGCAAAGTCATGAAAGTGTTTTTGTTTAGTTATCCCAAATTATAAATATAACATAATTCATTATTCATATCAATTGACAATGAAAAATATCGTTACTGAGTAAAAAATTCCCTTTATGTTTTCAGGATTCTGGAGTTGGGAAATCCAGCATTGTGCAGAGGTTTGTTTGTGATTCCTACCAAGATTCCATTCCACCAACGATAGGGTAGGTCAAAAACAGCTGGCCATTGTAGTGGTCAGTTGTTTGCTTTCTCAGCCCTTGAGAATCACATACATAAGTCAAGTGGAAATCAACCCACCCACTTTCTGCTCAAATCTATTCTTGTTTAGATGTCTTACCACTTGACAATTGAGTTTTGCTTGAATATTTAAATAATTATATTTATAAGGCGTATGATTTTTCAGACTTTGGACCGAATCGAACCTTTGAATCTGAGAAAATTGTATGATTTTGCATAGAAAGTAACACGAAAACATAATCTGTCAGACCTTGCATCCGATTTTCAGACATTCTTGTTTAAATAATTCACAATATCATCAGTGAATTATTCATTGAAATCGTTTGCAGTTATATGAGTAACTGCTCTAAACGCTTGAACATGTCCAGAATTCCTATTTCGTTTACTCTCAGAAATGCGAATGATAAATTGGTTGAAATGTCTCTTCATTTCATTACAGTGCCTCGTTTATGTCCAAAACAATCACATCAGGTGAAAAGTCATTCAAATTCCAGATATGGGACACCGCAGGCCAGGAAAAGGTATGGAAAGCCTAATCTCTAATGTAATTTTTATCAGTAAAAGAAAATATGACTTGAGAAATCTTAGATAAATTGCCCATATCAAATAAATGGGTTGAAGATGAATGTTAATTTTGGAAAAAGCGTTATTATGTTGTTAATTCTAAATATATATATCACAAGTTGTTTAACGTAACTCTAAATCTCGAAAGGACGTTGAGATGAAACAATTTGATGGCGATCGATTCTTCTTTTCAGTATCGTGGTCTGGCACCCATGTACTACAGAGGAGCTGCAGCAGCAATCGTTGTGTATGACATCACCAGCCAGGTACCTGCATGTTCAGTGTTACAACTTCAATACATTGTCCAGTTCAGAGGGAATTAAACAAGTGGTTGCTTTAATAATTTACAATAAATGTTTCACTTTTAATTATCAAATATACTATCTTCTGGTCATTATTTGACATGAACTGATAGAGGAACTGCTACAGATCATACGTATATTTCCAAGTCCGCAAAGATCTCCAGTATGGAGGATTTTGTTACACCAACGAAGATAGACTCCAGTCATTAATACTGTTACTCTTTCGAAATGAAAATTACTAATGGTTTCTTGCACACTGGAGGAATTTACAAACCTAGTTAAAAGTTCTTAAAAGATTTGAAAGATACTAACTTTCTACTGGTCTTGGTGACAGCTGACACAATTTTGACAAAGTCGATGCTTAGTTCTGATTCATTATTTCAGTGCTTTAGCTTTCCTTGTTTTCACTTTCCAGGTGACGTACACCAAAGTCCGAGACTGGATACACGAGCTACAGCAGCATGGCCCCGATAACATCGCCATAGCGATAGCGGGGAACAAAAATGACATGGCTGACTTGCGAGAGGTTGATATGAGGACGGCCATGGACTATGCCCAGGATATAGGAGCAGTGTTCATCGAGACCAGCGCCAAAACAGCTGCCAATGTCAAAGAATTATTTGTAAACATCAGTAAGTTCTTTACTTGTTTAGCGGAACTTCTCAAAACTTGGAGCATTCCATTGGGAATACTGTCAGTTTAGGGGCACATCATCCTGAAATCGCCGAAATTCTTATGTTAAAGATTATTTACGTATCCTATTTCAAAGGTCTGGTTGAAAGGAAACCAACCTAATGGTGCACTGATCCTGAGAAAAGATAAATAAAAAACCTGTTGTTTACTTCTGACGTGGCGGACATTTTATGGCATACACGTATGTATTTCCAGCTGTAAATATGTCTCCTTATGGACATTGCCCCAGTTTCTGTGTCGGATGATTCAATGTACGGTACACGTCGTGTGTGTACACACATAATGTACAAGTACCACAACACCAATACACATACGTTGTTTCCCACACGTCCGCAGAATGCGATGCACTGGTGGAACATGTGCAACTGGAATCATGACTGACACCCTAATAACTCGATTTTTGGCAGTGAAAATTTTGATCCCCGAAATTCATTCTTGCAAGAAAAACACAAAAAATGGCCAAATTTTAAAGAATGGTTGTGTGGACGTTTATATTCTACTTTTAAATGCCCTTTCCAATTAATATCGTTTTGTAATCCATTTGGGCGCTTTCCGGGACGAAGTGTCCCTTTAAATAGGCCACTTTTTCTGGGTACAAACAGTAGAAATATCCCGTTTATTGTAGCAGTTTTAATAGTTATTCCACTTCAATCTAAAATTTAAAAAATGTTCAAGTGTATTTTCATACTGACATGGGAACAGTGGATTGCAGCCAGTGGTGTTACAGTAACAGGGATGTTGCGAGATTTTAGATGGTACCTTCGACACCTTTCCTCATCTTCAGCTTTGTAAAGGTTTCTTCAGACTTACTAGATACGATGCTTTGTATGAAGAGTCTTTGCCTCGATCATGAAAATCATTTTGCACGTCAGATTTCATTACAAAGTTTCCTAGATTAGCTCTTGACTTAGAAGATTGTAAAATTTAACCCATGTCAATTAAAAAAGTGAACTTTTATTTGTTTTTGTGTAAGAGTAGTCCACTCTGAGTGAAATTACATGTACTAGCTGGGAAGATAGGTAGATTCACTTGAAGAATAACTTTATTATTTCCTGTGTCTCTCTTTCTACTTCCCGACATTCTTTACCTTCCTCTCAGGTGAGCAACTACCGCCAGAGGTGATGCCTTACAACTCAAACGACATTGTGAAACCGGGGAGGAATCAAGGCAAGAAGAGAGGTCGCTGCTGCTAGCAGTTGCTCCCACACTGAAGGTTCGTCTGCCGTTGCCACCTATTTCTGTCACTGCTTTTTTGAATTTTGAAATATTCACCGTTTTGGTGTTAAAAACTAAAGTTGTCTTTAAGGTAAGTTTTTTTTAACAAAACCAGGTAAAAGTTAAGCTTTAACAACTTCAAGCAGGATGCACTATTGCAGCGACCGGATTACTTTGCATGGAAGCAAACATTTTTGTTTTAATAAATGTACAAATTTACAAATCTTTGTCATTGTTTAACAGAGAAACACAGTATTTGGTGATTTTTTACCAGTTCTTTCTGTTATTTAGGGAGCGGGATTCATGACTAGCACCCAACAGCTCGATTTTTGAGAGTCAAAATTTTGACCTACGAAATTCGTTCTCGCAAGAATAACACAAAAACGCCCAGTTTTTAAAGGATGGTTGTGTGGATGCTTATATCCTACTTTTAACTGCTCTTTCCATACAATTAACATCATTTTTTGTTTAAAACGTATTTTGCAGCCCAGTTGACTGCATTCAATGTTGTCCATTTTAGAGGCTGTTAATGTGCATTTTTGAATGCAAAGGTAAGAACAGTTTTACAGGTTTGTAGGGAGAAAAGAAATTGAGCATGTGGTTTGTATAACAGCAGACAATTGGAGTCTGAAATTCTAGGGGGGGAAAAATGCTAGCAAAACACATCAAACACATCCAACCTAATCATGGGTACTGCATCATGCTTATTTATTATGTCAAAGCTGTGTTAATGCAAATCAAATTATGGACATTACCTGAGAGCCATTATCATGGAGTTTAAGTTTTTTTTAAAGACTGTAAATTGATATTTAGAAAGAATGAATTTAAATGAGTCATTCTGTTACTGCCTTCTATGCACAAGGGTTTAGCGTGCATGCCAAATCGAAACCGTGACCAAATCACTCTTTTTTTTGTAATTTAAGAAATAAGTGTTAAATATGTGTTATTTTGGTGTTTTTTATACTTATTTCTGAAAGGTTTATATTGAGGTTGCGTTGGCACATAGTAGTTACATGTGAAGATTGAAGATTAATTTGAAGATTGTTTTGCAGAAAACGATTTTAAATTATTTGCACCTTGTACGTTTATTGTTTGAGGTTGCAGGAGGGGCCAGAAATTCTTCCTGCATTTGTATATTTTTATGAGTATGCCATACATGGCAACAAACTTATAATTTGTTGGTCATGACGGAATGAAAAGCCAGAACAATTAAATTCAGCTTATTTTATAGCTAATCTAACTGTCTTTACTGTAGTGAGCATTTAAAAAAGCATGCCTTTTGAAGTTTTGACATTATAACTTGCAGAAAACGTGACTTAAAATTCTACTTTATAAATCTATATCCTATATAACTATTTGCAGAACAACAATAATATAAAATACAATTTGGTATATTTAAAATTGAATGCATGTGTAATTTTGTAAATAGAGATATTTTATCTAGCGAAAAGTAGATTAATCCAATAAAATGAAAGATTCTGAGAAACTTTAGGACAAAATTTCCCAATTTGAAATATTTGCAATGATTCCATACATTAAGTTCATCAAATTAATCCATGCAGCAAAGACGTAAGGAATTGTCTTGACTTGAACATTGACTGCCTACATTCCAAAATGAAATTTTAATGAAATCAAATTGTAATTGCTGCCTAAAAAGGTTATATTATATCTTTGTATGGATTCTTTATCATTCGTAGTCTCCGAATTCAGAAGTTAAATATATTTTACATGTTGCGCATTCTTATGAAAGTTACCGAGAAGCAGTTTCTTGGCAAAGATATGTGTAATTTATTCTTGAACCTAGTGTTTGGGGCCAGGAATAAGGATTTTGATAATAGAGACAAAACCTTCACCAAAGAAATGTTGCATTTGTAAGATTTATTGAGAAATTTATGGAATTTTTGAATGGAACTAAAATGTTGCTTGAAAAATGATTTAGAGACTTATCCCTCGTATTCAATTTAAGGCGTATTTCAAAAGTAAAACGGAAATGATATAAACATGATAAGTCATTGACCTCTATAATAGATTGTAAGAGATTATTTTTTTTGATAAGTACAAAGTACATTTTGTAAATGTGTTTATTACAAATATATCCCTAAGTCCTTTTCATACTTTTCCCCTGCACTTATGTGTCCTTTGCTGTGTATGTTCTTCATTTCCTTGGGGGATAACACTATTTCCAACCAGGAATTACTTTGGTTTTATTAAACAATCCATTTATTGTAAAAAAAAAAATCATCCGATTCATGGTTTTGAAAATTTTACCATGAAGTTTAATTGCTAGGTATCAAAGAAATGTCTATACATTTGTAAGAAAGCATGTTCAAGTGAATAAAATCAAAACACTGTCATTCCATTTCAATAGGCATTTCATTGTCTTTCTCATTTGTTTTTCATGCATGCCTTCTTGTCTGTAAAAATATTTTAATAAGTAACACTGTTAATACTTATTTTGCGATTTGTTTCTCTCTGCAACCATGCGACGGCAATAAAATCACACAAAAAAAAAGGCAGTATTGATCAAGTATGGATTATTATTGCGTGACCTGACATGTTTTTCCTCATCCCCTCCATTTTTTTGTAAACTAAAGCAACAAATTGCAAAAAATACAGAAATTGAAAAAAAAAAATTGGGCCCTTATAGGCCCCCCAACTCCAAGCCGTATAAAAAAGGTTAAATAATTATAAAAACTATAATTATCTTTTTGGCCAACAAACATGAAACTGGGCCTATCCGTGGCTTTGTTCCCTGGGCTCCTGTTAGGTGTACTTTTAACTTAAGCAAATACCATGAGGTACACGTTGGCTGCTGCGGCCCGCAAACTCGCATCCGAATTTTTCTCGGATTTTTCATTTTCCTCAAATCTCAAACCTGATTATCAATTTATTGATTGAAGATTCACAACTGGTCAATTTAGTTAAAAAGACGGCTCTCACAAATGTAATCCCTTTTTTTCTGTGAAGTATCCTTTTTTATTCAGAAATATAGAGTACAGGTAAGTAATACCATTATTATTATTAAAGCTGCATCCAAAATGATGTGGCTACGGCTACCAATACATGTAGCACTGTCTGGGGCAAGTGGATTAAGCCGCTTGCATAGGCGCATGCACTGCAATACCCAGCCACAGCCAAGTAATTCAGACACTGCCTCAGTTTAAACAAGTTTAAGCAGTTATTAGCATGGCTAGGCAATAGACTCCTTGCATCAGAGGTCATATCCGAGGGCAGGTCTTTGTTCCTCTTTGATACGCACGTCACGAGTAAACAGTTCGAACCGTCATTGTCACTGAATTTGACTAATGGAACCCGTCATCAATGAGGGCGCACTATGCAAAGAGTCTATCAAGTTCTAGATATTAAAACTGCCACTCAATCTGAAATGACAAGAGTACTGGTTGAATGCAAGAAGGTTCAAAATCTAATCACAATTTATTGGTACACAGTTGAAATAAAGTCCAAAGTGTTCGGAGACGAAATTTTTGTTTTTTATGGTGTTGAATGCCTAAGAAAAGACACTTTCAAGCGTATATTCTGACTATTACTTGAAGGTTGTAACTCATTCTGGCCAAACTAGCGGAGTTGGGTACATCCTAATCTCATGTATTCAACTTATCTGAGAACACCTTCATCTTTGGTTCTAGAAACGCTCATGCCTTTCATGTCCAAACCAAGTGGGGATACACATACTCAAGTTGGGCAGACCACTAGGAGACACTCAAACACAATGCCAGCAATGTCTGATGCTCACGTGAAGACGCTGTGGGTTTGTCCACATTTATAATAAAATTAGCCATGCGTATTTCGCATTGTATGCGCATGAATCAGTAACCGTACATGGTGTATCCCTCCCACCAGGGCTCTAGAATGTGGTCACAAGCGCCCTCTACTGTCCATGCACAGAGTCCATTGCCCATGATTCTGTTGTCCACTTTAATGGCAAGAAGCCTTGCCCTTCTTTTTGGTCGGCCTGCGGATGACCGAGTTGAGCAAGTCCACCTCCGAGTCACTGCTCGAGGTGTCCGAATCGCTGCTGTTGCTATAGAAACCGAGTCCAGGGAGGATACGGACCACTTGTGCTCTGTCGCCATCGTCCACCAATGTCCGCTCGGCGGTTTCGTTGACTGTTGTGTGGTTAATACCGGTTGACTGTGATTCATTGGAAATGCCGTGTAAGGAGTCCGCTCCGTTCCGTGATGTTGAGCTCTCCGAGGTGGAGGCGGCACTTTTGCCTTTCTTTTCTCCACTTTTGTCGTCGGACTCACTTCTGCAGAATATGAGGACAAAACCAAAACTGACAATGAAGATGACAAACAAAATTATCAACCAGGTTTTTTTTATTAAAATGTAGAAATGTCAAACTGTTACAATCAAAGACTTAATACATGTAATACCTCAATCAGTAGAAGACCCAATACTTTTTCAAAGGGAAATGGCTAAGATGTTGTAGTCTAAAATTTGTCAAGGTGGGTGGGGCAGAGGGGTAGTCAACACGGAGACCTAAGGCCTAAATATTTCATACTACTAAGATTGTGAAAACATTATACTGATCAGATTGAAGACGGTTAGCGACCCAGACCACCCCCTAAATCTCCCCTTGCAATTACTGACAAAATCTTCATGCTGTGGTAGGTAAATGTTCTTTTGAACTCGAACCTCTTCCTCTTGACTGCACCAGCTAGGAGTGATGCTTGTGTTCTCCTGGTTGATGAGGCACCCATTGTCTTAGCAGGTGTCGTCTTTTCTGTCGGCTGTGTTTTGTTCGTCAGTTTCACGTTGGGTTCAGCTGCCGGTACTACCCTCTCGTGGCATCATGACATTAAGAAAAACACATCTATATTTGGTATGCAGTGATAAGAAATTTATATAAATCTAATATCATTCTAGTTAAGATATGTTTTGCAGTTAAACCCTAACCGCTTGGGTATCTTTACTAGAAAGTATCCTGAATCCGCCAAAATCCACATATTGTGTCATGCACACACATTTTGGTGTTGTTGACTTCTTAGTATGGAGGTATCCTGAATCCATCAAAATCCTGCATTACCGCCAGGCTTACAAATCCTCAATCCATCAAAATCCCCATTTTCAATATGGAGGTATCCTGAATCAGCCGAAATACTTCAAAACAGGTGTATAGATTTTGATGGATTCAGGATGGTTAGGGTGAATGTGAATAAAGAATTGAAATGCAGACTTGAAATACACCAGGAATAAGCACAATTTAGCATTAATTTCAACTTGGCTTGTGCAAAACCTCCTTCCAGGACTTGATCTTGACATTTCATCGAACAAAATTGCTCTGTAATTGCTCTTAAAAAAATGCAATTATACCCCGCCTCTGCAAACATAGATCCAGCTGTATTAATGTATTTCATATGGCAAGAAGTCACGATTAGTCGGGTAGTTGCGACTTTTTGTCACACGAATACCCGACTAGCGATTTTACTAGTTGCACAACACTAGTGTTAAAATGTATCAGGTTTAAGAAGCCATTTTGGCCATGGTTCTGGGATGTGCATGTTCAATATTCAAAATCTTACTCTAATCAGATTTTGTATGGTTGTAATAACTTGCATATGCAAAAACAACATAAATCCCAACTTCCCCGGCATTTATGCAAGGAACCTCCCTCAATCCTCCAAAAATGAACATTTGATGTTCTCAAATCAATTAAGGGGCACTAGACCCCCATTAAAAGTAATAGTGACTGAGTTCTTTCATCCTTGATTCTGCCAATTCAGCCAAAATCTCCAGTTGGATTTTAAAGGTACTTGGGTTAGGGATAATGACGCTGATTCTCAAGGATATTGTGTACTCCTTCATCTCCTCCAACATGTCTTTCTCCTCTCTCCATCGCTTTGTCTCAATCTCCATCTGACGATCGGCAACCTCATCTAGGAATTTACTCTCGTCTTCATCAATACCTCGGACCATGTTCTCTGTTGAACAAAATTAATAAACAAATGACAAAATAATGTTGTTTTATCCGGACGTCTGCTGACATTTTTTTTACTAATTTGTAGACGTGGGAGGAAAGTACAACTTGGCAGATAAAAAGCAATTCCTTGTACATGTAAATGACGGGGTAAACTTACTGAACTTGAACTGCTCTTCAAAGTCGGACTGTTTCTTGTCTTTTTGTTCCTGTAGTTTCTCATAAAGACTACGAGGGTCAACTTCTTCCTCTGGGCATTCTACAGCACCAAAAAAAAAAAAATTAAGGACTCATGACAGAAGAATCACAAATTAAGACATCATTAGAAGTAGAATTGGAGGTGATTGTGTAGCGTAGCTGTAGGGCCCTGATCCCTGTAAGTGAACAAAAATCCACTTTTAGGTTATGGACTTACCAAACTAGTTAGTGATATCGAGCACAATTTGAGTCCCCCGCGCAAGTTTAAACCTGCGCGGGAGACTCCCGAAGCACGCAAATTACACTGCGCCATTTTAATTTGCGCGCGCACGTTACAACTTAAGCAAAGGCAACTGCAATTTGAGAACCTTGCACAAGGTAAGGTGTAGCATAAGGCAATCGTAGGCTTGCCACATTTTCACGGTGTTCTTATCTTTGGCATTTGGTTATTTTCCAACACAAGCTTTCCATGATATGAGGAAGTATAACTATGGACTAGGGTTTAACTAGCACAGGTTGGACGAAGTCTTCATTGCAATAACGTAGGGAGGAAAGGGAGTCCACCAGGGCTAGGGTTTAAGTAACTAGTATCTTGCACTACATTTCGAGTGCTGTGTACACTTTAACAAAAATGCATAATTTGAAGAAAAAAATAATGAATGCATTACAAATTTAATTAATTGATTTAAATTAGTACTTCAAAATTAATTTATTGGTAGGCTTAATAATTCATTCACATTATTATGTTTACCTGCTTTAACTTAAAAACCATGAAACTCTATGGCATAAGCACATATAAAAAGGTAATATTTATTCTACAAAGTACATTTATTAATAATTTAATTAATTTATTTAATTTATTAATTTAATTAATTAATTTCATTAATTACGACAATTATTAAATAATTGGTTTACGACCGCCAAAACGCATCCGCCTCTGACACATCGAATGAGTGTCGAGAATACGTGCATTTTCCCTTCAACATAATGAAATTTACCGAGCGGCTGATCAGCGGTGCGAACTTTTTCCCATTCCTCTTGCCTTTGCTTTCGCTTTTCATCCAACTCTGTCTCGGAGACAAACGACCGGAAAGATACCCCTTCACCAGCCATATTACTAAAATGTTGGAATAAAACTATGAAACTCTGACTTAATGCCGAACATGAGTCGCGAGAAACCGGGAATCCTCAACTTTACGGCAAACAGAATAGCGCCCTCTAGAAAAAATCTTGCAGCAGTAGCCGTTTTTCAAACTTTGGTTTCATTTCGGTATTGCTTCATCGCTGAGAATAATATTTATGGCGATGTTGGTGTCCAAAACAAATACATTTACTCCAATATGTGGTCTTGCTAAATACATGTATGTGTTTCTTTTGCAAAAGAAGTATTATAGATTCAGATTGCCCATGCCTGATGCCTTAAAAGTTCTCTCAAATCCATATCCGGAGCGAAACCGAGGTTTCAAATATTCCACGCATCGATAATTTTGACATTTTCGGCTGCAGCATCAAGGATTTTGGATGTAGTTCAGATGTCAAATCCTGACGTCGATGCCAGAAATGTCATGATGGCTACCACCCTGGAGCCACCAGAACGTTAGCAAACAGGTTTAATTGTTAAATGCATTCCGGGGAAATTGCTGTTCTCAAAGCAATGGCAGAGTGTTTGTTTTTGGTATTCCACTTCTTGGTATTTAAATTTCATCCTCCACGTCAAATCTAATGCCGCAGTCCGATCGTACTCCTCATGTGAACTTGGCGAATATATGAATAAACAATACTGGTTTTTTGTTTTTGTTAAATTTTACAGCTTATAGTGGTTCTCCAGCCAGCCTTGCCATCATAGTCTTGTCAGTCATCATACCAGGCCTGGTTCTCCTTGCAGCTTTCATCGCTGCATTTTTTCTCTGCTGGCACCGGGATCGCATCCCAATCTTCCGCAGCAAGGCCCATCGCTACAGCAAACCCGCTGCCAAGACTGAGATCAGTGGGGGCATCGGGTATCCAAAGCAGAAGGCGTCGCTTCAGATGACAACGTTGGGCGAGGAAGGAGGACCATCATCTTTGGAGGAAGGTCGTGGGACTCCTCCTCCAGAGATGAAATTGAAGCCAGACGTTGATGTATGAGAGTCTAGCAAGCTGCAGCCACAATTGTGAAGAGCGGAAAGGCCACCTATGAATGCTGCAGGATTCTAGTGAATATAGGAAAAGTTGTAAGAAAATTCCAGTACATGTACTAACTCCTTGTGCCTACCTTGATTCTTCCTCCATCCCCATCCCTGCCCCACCCCCACCCCTGTCCCATCCCAACTCCACCCAATCCCCACCCCTGCCCCACCCCCACCCCTGTCCCATCCCAACTCCACCGAATCCCCACCCCTGTCCCATCCCCACCCCTGTCCCATCCCAACTCCACCCAATCCCCATCCCTGCCCCACCCCCACACCTGTCCCATCCCCACCCCTGTCCCATCCCCACCCTATCCACCCCTTGTCTCTCACCCTGTTCCTTTTGAAATGGGAAAGAAAACAAATATCAAGACTTGCAGTGTTTTTGCACTCGTGCAGGAAGAATCAAAATTGATTTCATCATTCTGTAACGCTTGTAAAGAAATAGTTTTATAGATCTGGTCATAGCATTAGACTGTTTTGCTATTTGGGTGGTGTAACTCAATGTACTACATTAATTTTAAGGCTTTATATTTTGTACTATTTACAGTTAAAAGAAAAGATATTAAGTATTCATTTATTTATGCACTAACGTTTGTATAATGTGTTTTGTTGAACTGTACAATGTACATGTATTTTAAAATGGCATTTGGGTCAATGCAGTTATTTCTCATGCTCGAGTTTAAAGTGTAACCGAGTGGACTAGATGCTGTAGATTAAGGGGCTTTGTGTATTCTTTTCTACTGATGGTGTACAGTACTACAAGTGCGGAGGGTGTGTGTGTGTGTGTGTGGGGGGGGGGGGGGGGGGGTTCACAGAGAAGTTGTTAAAGATAGACAAGCTCATGAGTAATTCCCCCCCCCCCACCAGACACACACAAACATTAAGAAATCAAACTTGTTATTTTCAATAACTTTATCATAGTATAGCTGAAAAATCCTGTCGAATATACATTTTCTTTCCATTACTGTTAATTTACAAATTCTTGTTAATAACTTTGGTAGGAAAAAATATAGAAACTAGGTTAAAACCCAACATTTTGATCAAAACAGGAGAAATATAGTAATATTTTCAAGGATTGCAAAAAAACTCCAATTGTGATGTCCAATGGTCAAGAAGCCTCACATCAATGATCAACTAACTGTAAATGTGATTCATATGTAAAACATACAAGCAAGAACAAGAAAAATTGTTAAATTAGTTGCTGCTTGAACAAATACTTGTTACAAATTTATATCAAATAATCTAATCTAATGTGGTCATTAGATATTCTCTTATATCTATGTGTGATTTGATAGTGTAGCTATATTGTCAAAGGATAAGTTTTGTCGCTTTGGTGGTTTGATATGGAAAAAAAAAGTTCAGTATTTAAACTTTTAACAAGTGTTGATTTTAAAGTGACTTTTCTACAAACTTAAAAAAATACCTTCCTGAGCGTTGCTGACACACTCGGCAAAACAAATAGTTGCTTTTAGAAATGGGTAGTCCATAAATAACTCCAAAGTTCACAATAATTATCACTTTGCGGTGAATATTTTGTTGGATAATGTACGTTGGGGTTCAAGAATTCTATTTTGAGGGGGTTTCAGGTAAAATGTCTGCTCCTGAGTTTTATAGGATGCTTAGCCAGAATAATCACTAGATTTTCATATATGGGTAACACAAAAGTAACGCCAGGCAACCATATGAACCTGGAAGTGGTTTAGAACAGCATGTGTACAGAATATTAAGGGCCTTGAAACTCACTGAAATAAAACCATTACTGCTTTTTTTCATATCTTACTCTGAACCCCTTTCAAATCTGCGTTTGAATATTAATTATAACTTTTGATACAGTACACAGTACTAATCATTTTTACCAAAAAACAAAGTTGTGACAAAAGGGGGAACTTCTCCCTCAATTATATCTGCAATTACCAAGAAAGTAACCTGTGCCAAGTTGTTTGTAAACAAAGTTTTAAATGTATTTAAGTTAAAATAAAGTTTTGTTTAATATACAGAGGCAACTTTTTGTACAAACAAATTCTTCAGCATTTGAACATGTTCAATTTTGATGTACCATTGTATTTCTAGATTTAATGTTTAATTTGATTACAGTTAGGTAATTTAAAAAAAATTTGCACAGAAATTGTCAGATGTCAATGTTTTCTTCTTTTGTAGTTAATAATAATATTTCGAAATTCAGGTCTTCCCTACTGCCGTATTAGCTTCAAGATAGCTTTTGAGTCACAAAACTCAAACATGGAAAGTGAGAAATATGCAAGTGGCTGTCGGGTTGGTGTAGTGATTCTTTTGTATGACCCTGGTTCGATTCCTACCAGAGCCACTTTGCTTACAGGGTTTTACAGTCCCAATATAATTGCAATTTTTCAACTGAAATTTTCATCCGAAGTTTTGCTCCGATTTCTTAAACTGAATTTCCATCCTAGCCTCCTCATTATGCAATTAAAAAGGGGGGGGGGGGGGAATCAGGAAAGCAGCTGGACAAACAAAAAATATGTTTCATTTTTGAGTTGAACTTCAAAAGAGAAAAACTGACCAAAGTGGGAATTGAACCAGCGACCCCAAAGTTACTTTGCAGTCATTTGAGTGAACTGTGTCCCGGGTTCGATTCCTACCCGGCCACATGTCGATTGGGTTTTCAGTTTTCAGTCCCTACCTGATAACTCCCACTTCAAAAACTGTAATTTCGTCTCGTTATCCTCTCTATAGTTTTCTTCAGGCTTCTGAGCCACAGAGCCCGGTGCACTTTTGAGGAATCCTTGGTTTCATTACCAGAAATAAATAACAATAATACAAAAGTGCAGGGACTAGTAGGTAAAAGGAGCACATACTCTTGTTCCCATTTTTTGTACTTTGACATGCAATAACTGGATAATGTGTGCAAACAACTGCTCAAGATCGACCCAATTCCCATCTCTCAAATAAGCATTGCACATTGTTATATAAACAGGCGCTTCTCAACTGCATATATTACCATTTACAAAGTTTTACAAAACTGACGGAATAACCATGCACGTCATGATACAACGTCCACGTCAGATTTTCTTAAGACAATCTGGGCAAATTGGCCTTTCTCTAGTTTTGTCTCGTTTCATTGCCACTAAGTAAAAAATCTGAACCACACCATTATAAGGCACTATTATCTAACCACATAATTATGGCTGAACGCAACTTTTCATGTGCGGACCCTGACATATCTGTCCGCAAAAGGTTCATCCAACTGTAAGAAAATTGGGGGAGGTTTATTGTTTATCCTACTTTAAATAAGAAACAAGAACATTAACTTGGTTATATTCAAAATTTGAATACTAAATAAAATTGATTTTTTTTTCCCTTCTTGATGCATACATTCCTTACTCAGGCAATATACTAATTATATACAAGATTTATTATTTACATCATTCTGTTGGTTCAGCACTTAATATTCCAGAAAAACATTAAAACTGGCTTATTCATCCTCCCATTTGAAATGGGTAATACTGAATAATGAGCAAAGTGTTTCTGTGCCTGTGGAAAACCTTCAAAAGGGTAGGATTTAAGATAATCATGTTATTTTTGTGCCTTAATTTGGTACATCATCCTGCTAAAGTGTTGAGTGTTCCAGAACTCAACCAACACTACCACCAAATTGTGTCATTTGGTAGAAAGAAAGGGACGACAGCAAAGCCTTGGAGGTTAACATTTGAGACTTTGTCACGAGTGGTGCTGACCAGCCTGGTGAAAGGCACGGACACTGATGGTACTCCTGCACAGGTGACACTGTTCTAGTTGCATTGCACAATCCATACACACACCGCTGGAGAATGGGAGGGAATTCATTCAGAGAGAAAATAGGAGAAGGATGTGAATTGATGCCTTGAATGGACCGTTGAAAATATAAACACTTTATTATCAAAACGTGATACATCCATTTGAAAAAGTGAGAAAAAATTCACGTTTGTGAAACTTTAAGGAATAAAAACAGTATATAACAGCCGTTTCTAAACTTCGTTTTTCCCTTTATTGTATTCTTAAAATGTGTTTAATTATATAATACCTGTCAAGACTAACTTTGGCCAGCCAGGGGAGGGTGGGATTTTAAAAAAACAAAATGACGTTTATCGCGTCTTGGAAATAATCTCTTCATATGGCTATAAACCCCGCCCATTTTTGGTCTACGTACATTTCTCATAGTGCTTATTACCGAGTTGGGCTAGTTGAGTTGGACCGAGTGCGGTCACCTGACCAAACGTCATGATCTTATTGGTTAATGTGCACTGTTTGATTGACGGGTAGGGAAGGTCATTGGGAGAGTACTGCATTTCATATGGTTACCATGGTTTTCACTTATGATTTTTCACCAATGTAGCCAGGACTTTGTCTAATTCAAAAATTAAACAATGAAACAAATTAACAAATTTCCAAATGACATTAAGAAGGATTTAGCTATCAGCATTACCTGTGGTTACATGGCTTCAAGATGACGTCTGCTTCTCTATCAAAGCAAAGATTGCAGGCGTTTTCACTGACGCTCATATGCCGCAGTAAGGCCATCTTCTTATGTCTGCAGAAAAAAAAGCAAAATATTGATGCGCTAACTGGATGTAAACATTCATAAAAGTCCAAGAATCTGACATGATTTGCCCACATATATTCACCAAACTTGTCCTGTGTGATAATTTTTTAAAATTTTTAAAATTGAAAAATCAAAACAGTCTCATCAACAGTTTTCCTGCGAGTATCTTTTTCCAACCTCACAAATACTTGTGCAAATGTTGTGAAATATCAGATGCTTTTGGTTTTGTATAGTCAGAATTATATAACAATGTGTTTTATTAATCACAGTCACAGTGGCTTGCGACATTGAGGGGGGGGGGTTGGGAGTGCCAAAAATAGCTTATATTTAATGTGAAGTTAACATAAAAGTTACAATAGAAACTGCTAAAATGGATCTACATTGTGGATAGTGAAATGTCCATGTATTTAGAATTTTTGTCAGACTTAAATTACCGAACCCCTGCCCAATTTTGTTCTACTGACGGAAAAGTTAAAGACTTTTTCCAGTCCAGCTAGTAATGTTCTTGCCAAGCTACTGTGTTCTCTCAATTGTTGCTGCAGGCTCTCACCTTGGGAGAATGACCTTGTCATCTGGGGCCAGCGTTGCGTAGTCGTTAAACGTTTTGAACGCCACTTGGGGAGGATAAACGAAGGGCTTCATGCCGAAGTTGAACTCGCACTGCTGGAAAGACATGAAGCTAGCTGCGGCAAAAAAACCAGACCTACCAACAACAAAAAAAGAAGAAAAAACCACAGACATACAGATAAAACAACTGTAGACTCTGTGCAGAAACAGTACAGGGCGCCTACTAATAGGAACGATGCATATATGCATCTGGTTAATGAGTAAAAACTAGGCTCCTCGGTGATCCATGGAGCATTCTATTTCCTTTGGCTGCACCTTGTAAACCCAGAACGCTCCGTGGATCACCTCGGCAGGCTAGTTTTACTACACCACTTGAAGCAGTCAATATTTGTGTACTGGGGTTATGGCCAATAACAAGCACTTCAACTTGATTAAAGTGGTGCCTGGTCCCTGCAGTATTTTCAAGACTTAGTAGTAAATGATTCTGCCCAAAAGTATAACAATAAGCCCGAGGAAATCTCTTGTGTTGGGATATAAAAACACTTACTGAGCTGACGTGAAGAGATCGGTTTCTGGAGGTAGGAAGTTACCATTCAGTGCGATCAGCATTTCTTGATGCTTCAGGTCTAATAAAAATCCAACAATGTCCCCTATAACACAAAAAATGACAAAAAGATTAAAATTACTAATTGGAACATTAGATTTGGTACGTCAGGCTGGCCATAGCTTAGTGCGTCCCTGGCCGAGGGACTAGCCAGCACATGCAGCACAGGCACAGTAGGGCCTGCAGCCACTTCCCATAGGCCCATGTGTTATTTTAAGCCATAGCCAGATGATTTGGACGTGGCCTAGGTACCGGCGATGGTGTAATGTCTGTGTACAACCCTAGAAACCTATGGCAAGCCTAACACCCACCCTCCAAAAAAATACTATTCAGCTACAACAATACTATACAAAGTAATATGACCAACATAAATTGAGAAATTCTGATCAAATTTTAAAGATTATTTTCTTTAAGCTTGCATTTTAAAACATAATCAAACTCATGAAGAGGTGCAAAGGGTCTACTCTATTTACCTGCTTTCCACATGGGGTGATCATGGGGTCTACTCTTTGCCTTGTACCACAAAAGCTGTCGGCAGCCGTCGTAGGAAAATGAGAACTCATCATCCCCAATGCCATACCCCTCCTAGACAATTTAAATAACAGACAAAGTAGGATTCAATTTTCATTTGAAATCCGAGGCATTTTTCTTGGAAAATATCCAAGTCCTTTAAAATCCACCACAATGTACGCACTCAACTGCACACTCCTTATGCTGAAAACTTTCAAAGACCTTCAAGCTGTGTGCGAAGTGGGGCATTTTATTAAGTAAGGGTCCAAACTGTGACATTTTTCCTGTCTCTGTTACCTTGGTACTTGGTAATTTGCCTTCAAGTATCATTAAGATTTTTTATTTGTTGGGTATGTGTTTTTTATTTCCAATCACTCTTGGGGAACGAATGCATTAAGAAATACATCCAGAATTATAAAAATCAAAGAGGTCAGATGTCACAGGGACAGCAAAAGGTGGACGGCAAAGTTATAGAATGAACCAGATCTCACATTTTATCAGTTTGGGTCAGAAAATGCAAATAGTACAAGAGTATGAAAAAAAATTCAAACTTGCAAGGGTTTCCTGTTGTCGTTTCCTTATCATGTTACTATGATTAGAATATTGACAAGACATGGGTTTTGACACGTTGTTTTGGTCACAACAATCATTACCTGATTCAGGAATTTACTATTCTTGGTGGCCCAGCCGATCTGCATTACGCCATCGGTGATGACGCGGACCTCGTAATACCAGATCCCCGCATCCACGCAGAACGTACACCGCACGCTCTCGAAGGATGAAGCGTCACTACGAGCCTGAAGGGGTTCCGTAAAAGGATTATTAGATTAACACAAACGGATACTTTATGGCCAGAAATCTGACATTTTCTGAATGTTAACCAAAAAGGGTGCGCAATGTGCAAATTTTGTACTCTATGCATATTCTTAATCAGTAAAAGAATTTAAAGGAGGGATTTCGACCGGAATGCACCTTTTTTCAAAATTGATATTAGAAAAAACACATGGTCAATTTTGTAAACTTTCACATTGTAAGCGCATTCTAAGTGAGGCTGTGTCCGAATTACTTTCTGCGGCTGGAAATAACACACGAGTCTATGGTAGCACCGTTCTACGTTTCATTTCATCAATTTGTTGAAGCAGTTGCGTCTTCTAATGTCAACCTCATCCAAGAAGGTTCTTGGAGTAAAGAGAATTCTTACCTCAAGTCCCGTGGGTGTAATCTTGAGATATTCACTGACATCTTTGTCATTCAGCATGGCGTGGCAATCCTTTAGTGACACTAACTCATGTGTGTAGGGCCGGCCTTCCACCAAGACTGTTAGAAATTACAACAACAACAAAAAAAGCAAGTTTACTTATGTCAATTTTACAAGAAGCCTTTCCTCAAATTTGTTTTGAGTAAAAAAACCCTTATGAGTAACAATTTGGTTGTTTTGGGGAATACAGAATCCAGCGGCTGTAACTTCACATCGGGTTAGTAGGGCTGTGCCAAATGTATTGAATATTTGAATATCGATCATCCACCGACTATCCGGAATATACATGTACGAACATTTACAATGTATCCAATTTGAATATTCGCAAATGTGAGCAGCATCAAGATGACTAAAATGTCTGTGATGTTATCTTAATTGTATAAGTTGCATGGTTTTATTGTCTGTCAAATGCCACATTTTGTCGATGCTTCCGTGAGGAATATCAGCTCTTATTTACATCTTTAAAATCTATCGAATATCAGCTTCTCAGCTACCTTGAGAAAAATGTACCGATGTTCTTAATATTTTATTAAGCTAAAGTCCTGTCAATTTTCGACTGTCACAGGCGCAGGTGCATGGAAAGCCTGATTGCCTGTCGTTTCCCCACTAGCGCACAACTCTATAGACGTTCTAAACCTATAGACGTTCTAACTGTATGGATGTAAAAGTGAAAAGAGCAAACGTCTAAGGGTTTTGCATGGTTGACGAGTAGAAAGTTTAATGTGAAAAGACAAACATGTGGTTATCACTTACAGAGGTTGTCCAGACACCACTGAGCACAGAAGCCAACCTGTCTTAGCATCAGATCCTCGCTGCTTGCGTATTTCTCCAAGGGTAGCAGCAGTTCTCGTATACCGCTGTTCGAAATCGTGATCTTGTTCTCCGCTTTGATGGAAAATGAAAAAAATCTGAGATCTAATTTCAAAGGCTTTCAGGGCATTGACTGTCATCAAGTCAGATATTTTGACCATGTTTTTCATGCTCATTCAGGCGTACTTAAACTAACTGACTGAAGGGAGACTTCAAACCAGGACACTTTTACTTTGAAGTTGGGCTCGGTAAGCTTTGCCATGTCTGATAGATATTTTTGATCACACCTATCGTAAGGCCATACTCACATGTTTGTGAAAACTTCTCCAGAGCTATGAGAGAGAAGAGAACAACCTGGGGACTGAACTTCAAATTCTGCAAGAGAACAATCAGGAGATGACTACATTATGCTTCAATTTGATCCTGAAATTTAACATTTTAGTGTGCCTTTTTCAGTTACAGTCAAACTCAACAACTATCGCTAGCAGGCAGGTACATCTCACTATTAACCCTAACTCCCTGGGCCTTTTTGCTCGGATGTAGCTCCAATCCTGCAAAATCCTCCAATTGGCTTCATGGAAAAATAGCATATAGCCTCAATCCTGCAAATTCCTCCATTCTTTCTTGAATATGGTCCGTGGAGGGGTGACCACTGCCTGAATCTTACAAAATCCTGCAGCAGTGACTTTCAATATGTTGAGGCTTGGCCAGTGATATCCTGGAGCAGTACGGAGGATTTCAAGCATAATCCAGGCCTATATCTATGCATGGTTGAGCAAAAACGACACAAGGTCCAAGACCTTGACAAAGTGCATCCTATGAAATCAGTAACGCACTTTTGCCATGTAACCTCAATCCTCCAAATTCCTCCACTTTGGCAAAGAGGATTTTGAAGGATTCAGGGCGGTTAGGGTTAATGGTAAGAAACTGCACAGCAGCATAGATAAACCCTTTCATGCATGTTTAGACCATGCATCTATAAATGCATGTACACAACCACAGGCTTCATGAAGAACTGAACCCCTTCTCCAAAAGCTGCTCATTGGAATCATGATGCCACATATGATAATGATGTCACCTGTTCCAGATTTGTACACTAACCATTCATCTACAGCAACATGTCTTAGTCAACCTAACAGCAGAATTTGATTTCTCACCAGGTTAGCCAGTAGGTACTGCAACACATCATCAATGAGCATAGTGATACTTTTGGGCCCAGCTAACTTCTCAGCCAGACATCCTAAGACGGTTGCGATATTCCGATGCCTTGCTGCATGAGCCTGTGCCTCTTGCGACAGATTTTGAGAGATTCCCAGGGCTCCATATAACCTGTGTATAGTCTCCTGAGTAACAAAAGAAAACAAAAATGGAAAAATAAATGATATGAACATGTTTGTAATTGAGTAGGATCACGGTATACAGGTATTCTTCACCTCTTTCAAAGTCAAAAGATTCTATTAACATAAGAGACGTGTTGATAAGATGGAATTTGCGTCAGGGTGATGTCAATTCAATACTGTGTTTTGTCCTTCACCGACGATTTTTTTACGTTGGTTAAGGGCAAAAACCCAATATTTGGATGAGATTACTGTACTCTAAAAATAGCACATGGATGTAAATTGTAACAATGCTGCAAAAAGCGCCAGATCTATGGTGAAAAAAAAGTGAGCATTATCTTACATGTACTATTTGTTCACAGGGCCCATAGGCAAAGAATAAACTTTTGCATACGGTGAGTCGATATAATCGACTTGATATGGTGTCCAATGTAGACAAAGGACCATAGTATTTAAGGAAAATATCATATTCTGTGCAATTCAGTTCCATTAAGAAAATCCATTTTTATTGATTTTTACTGAAATATTTGTGGAAAAAAACACACTTTTTATTCTAATGAGTCACATGTACCAGTCTTATGACTATAGACTCGTTGCATAAGTACCCCCTCTACTGTTACAGATTGGCGAGGGGGTGGGGGAGACAACTGAGAGGGACATTTAAATGCATTGCTGAAATGACTGATGCTCACGTGAAGATGCTACAGGCTTGTGCACATTCACAATAAAATTAGTTATGAACACTTTGCGCCACATGCGCGCAAACCAGTACATACACGCGGCTCCCACTGGGGCTTCAGAAAGTGATCCCAAAACGCCCTCTACTGTTCCTGCACTGAGGCGATACAAGACGTAACTCACCACTGTTGGTAGAGGGCACTCGTCTATGAGTAGTGTTATGACAGCCGGTCCCAAACCATCTTCCATCGGGATGACACGAATCATGGACAATACAACCCTTAACCAGCCACTTTCTACCATTAACACAAGGAAAAGGACAGAAATAAATAATAATATTGTGGTGCTTATCTAGCGCTTTGTAGCAAAGGTCTCATAGCCCTACACAATTATTACCCCGGTTCATCAGGCCATGAGACCAGTTTCTGCAGCAGCTCAAGATCAGCGCATTCTGGTCTCTACCTTCACAGGTACTCATTTGTACTCCTGGGTGGAGAGGGGCAATTGGAGTAAAGTGTCTTGCCCAAGAACATAATCAGCATGTTCACTGTCAGGGTTCGAACCTACATACCATGGCATGTGAGTCGAACACTGTAACCATTGCACCACAGCGCTGGACAATGAACCCCATTGGTTTTTGTTTGTTTTTACTAGGAACTAGCATTTAGCACAAAGTACAAGTTGTAAAGTATTAATCCTGCAAAATCCCCTAAAACCTCATTTTTGAAAGACTTCTGGAGGTCTATTTTTTAAAATGAATTTCCTGTTTGAAACAGAATTAAAGTTTTAAAGCAAACCAAATTTAGATTGTTGACAACTTTCAACTGTGTCAACTCCAAGCCTACTCTATAACTTGAGATTTGTTGAATGACATTCCTATAGGTTTTTGCAGACAGAAAAGTTGCACTGTTAAACCACTTCAATAAACACATGTAGAAGTATATAATGGAAAGTCTGTGTCACTGGTCCTGAGAAATCTCTTACCAGGAAACCAATGATTAACACTTGCAACTGGATGATTTGTTTCACTTTCACACAAGCAGAATGTATATTTAATATAAAGGCAATTTTATCCGAGATGAATAAGTGGAACATTGATTACGTTATGGAAAACAAAGTGAATAAAAAGTTACGTTAAAACAAAACTCAGATTTTTGGTTAACTAGGTCAGCGCTGAAAACAAACAACATAACTTACCACTCTCAGCTATATCATGAAGTCTTAACATCGAAGACGGTGGCTCAGGATCACTGCAACAGCAAAATATGCAAGTGCATTTTCAAAAGTTAGCAATCGAAATGCCTCATTCATTTTGACATTCTTCATTTTCTTATTGTCGACTTCAAATTTAAAGTAGGCAATGACTTTTATGGTACACCAAAACCTGCAAGACAGTTTCGTTCTTGGCCTCTTGCAAGTGGGTTTGAACCTTGACCCGCTTTCAAGTATTTTGTAAGAACCCTGCTGATTTTAACAATATCAAACATGTAATAAAGAAAATCCAAAAGGATCTGATGGCTAGAATAAAACATTTTTGGTGAGAGCTCAGATCAAGGGAATCCAGAAATAAGAATATTTCGTTGCGTCAGTGCAACAAGGTCTTAACTCCATTCTGCAACAAAGTCGTATCTCACAGGAATACGCTCCGTGCAACTAGGTCGTATCTCAACGTCCACTGACTGTGTGTACATCCGTGTTATTTTAAGTGAGATACGACCTTTTGACATTCTGAAACTCACGTTTCATGTAAGGCCCATTTTAGGAGATACCACCTTGTTGCATGGACAAGACGATTTGGTGTTTTTAACAGCTGAACAAAGAAAAATTAGAGCGGGGTTTGAACCTGTGACCTCCGGATTGCCTTTCCAATGCTCTACCAACTGAGCTATCCAGCCCTATGTTAGTGGTTCTCCATTTGGTCAATGTCTTTGTTGGATTTAGCAGGCTTCGGGTAAAGCCCCCCCCCCCCCCCAAAAGTGATATCTTAAACCTACTTGTCAACCAGTCGTCTGATGATTGACAGTGTATCCAAGACAAGAATGTCAGTGTTGGTGTCATCATCATCATCATCATTGTCACTAGAGGAGAGTCCCGCTAGGAACAGATTCGGGTGTCGGACATTACGTAGTTGTCTCTCAAGGTTCTGCTGCGCTGATTGGTGCATGGTGGTCACGTGATAACCCCGAGGTGGTGGGTGCAACTGCCCATGATGGTTGCGACGGTTGTGGCGGTTGTGATGGTGGTTCTGGCTTTGTCGACACGGCTGCTGTCGACTGCGATCCTTGCTCAGACAGGAACTCCCCATGTGAAGGATCCCTTGCGCAAGGCACACAAGTCTGGAGTTGAAGGCACGAGTGGCATCCACAAAAAATTGCGGTGGGTCTTGAAACAGGAGATAGCCGGTCCAGACTGTAACTATCATCAGTCTCGGCAAAATGAACTGTTGTCTCCGTCAATACATGCTGCGTGATATCTACCAAATTTGTTGTGAAGACACAAATGGGAAAATCTCTTACATTCCAAGTGTCACTTCATGTAGTTCATCCCGTTCTATCTTCAGGAAAAAAAAAAGTGAAATTGAGCAAACAAGTTAAATAATTCGTGTGTATATACTGTGTAATGTCGATTTTTAGAAACGTATGGTAGTTAGGTTTGATTGTATTGTTGTTTATGAATTAGTGTGTGTTTTAAGTTATTATAAGATTTGTCAGTTGGCACCACATTTCTCTGTTTTTAACATAGGCCTACATTTGGACAATAAAACAACATTGAATTGAATGTTAACTTTTTGCAAAATCATTGGGTGGGCCCCTCAGCAATACTATACAAAAATTATGTGGTGAAAAATCCTCTGCTTTGTTTTATACCTTTCCACACTTTTTTATCCAGTTCAATTCAAGTATGGCATGTATGGCATTCGTACATACGTACTTTACTGAACACCAAGTTACACCATTTTGTCTAAATGTAGACCCAGTAACTGGGGTGCTACAATTCGGGAAAAAAAAGTATTTCTAGCGCCCCAGTTACTGGATCTAGTCTGATCTAGTCTAGTCGGTAATTTTTTAAATATAAAAAAAAGAGCAGTGCGGCAGCATGCAGTTTCGGACCTAGCCCGACTGTGTCTGGCCGTACAATACTATCGCAAGCTCTGTAGATTTGGGTAATTATGTGAGATCCGCAATGGTGATTTTGCAATACCGTAACGATATACATTTGTACTTATTGTAGCAGTTGAAAATCGCATTACGACTGCCTAGTAGAGTGAGATAGTCACTGACTAAAGCATTACACGGCACGAGGCCCACGGACTCAAGCTCAACTCTCAGACTCTCCTCAATTTTCGTACCGGGTGTGGGGGATTTTTAAAAGAAACACAATATATTATTATAAATGGGTAAACATTCAAGGGACCATACTAGTAAATTACAGTTAATCAATGTCAAGACCATGAATTTACCTGCAACGAAACATTCAAGAACAAAATAATGAGTTTCGTGTGCTTATACCTTCGTCCCTTCCGATCATAATGCAATAGCAAAATGCAATGCAAATGACTCATGACGTTTGGTCTAGTTTCTGATACTCCGCGCGTACTAACGTGTGCATGTTCAGTTGAAAAAAAAAATAGTCAGGTGGCCGAATCAGCCGCATATTTGCAGCCTACCGAGAGGCAACTTTGTCCCCAGGGTGTCGAGCAGTATGCGCCCATCACTACCTGCTCTCTCACTATTGAAAACGAGGTTGGAAATGAAGTAAGCACTGGGGACGAGGTTGTGGCAAACAAGTTGGGTGTCCTTTTAATGGCGATCAATGGGTTTGACGCAGCTGTAATTACGCCCCAACTATAATGCGGATAGTACGTGGTACGCGTATCCAGCGTATCCGGTGAGGTACACAATAACAACACCACTAAAGATGGGTACAACCATGGCGGAGCTGAGAACGGACACACCGAGTATGGTCACGCCCACTGAGTAGGCGAATTAGCATGACCAAAGTTTTTTTTTTTATTCCTCCATGGTCGACTTTATATTAGGACATGTGTCACGCCCCAACTATCGCAATGGTCCCAACTATAGTTGGGACTGTCCCAACTATAGTGCGGCAGTTGGGTCGGCCCAACTATAGTTAGGACTGGAGTTGCGCCGGATGCTTCATGCTTGATAGATCTTGTTGGATTAAATGTTCCGCGGCGCTGGCACCGTGTATTCGTCGTGCATGCATGCCGCAAGGCTGGCCGGTCACGTGGTACTGCCTAGTTGGATGAGTTGTCCAGCTGCTGGGTTGATTGTCCAGCAACATTTTGCAAAATTCAAAGATTGCCATGGCCGGCCAACTATAGATGGGCCCCACCCATAGCTAATGTCAAAGGTCCCAAGTAAAGTCGGACAGTATGTAACAGAGCTGTAGGGAATGTTTTATAGTCGTCGTACATCAATGTAAACTATAGTTGGGACCGCCAAATAAAAATATTGCGGTGGCCCAACTACAGATGGTCCCCACCCATAGATAATTTCATTGGTCCCAAGTAAAGTCAGATGTGTATTAGAGTTGTAGGGAATGTTTTATAATCGTACAACAATGTACACTATAGTTGGGACCGCAAAATAAAAAGATTGGAGTGGCCCAACTATAGATTCGCCCCATCAATAACTAATTTCAGTGGTCCCCAGTAAAGTCAGACGTGTATCAGAGCTGTAGGGAACGTTTTACAGTTGTACATCAATGTAAACTATAGTTGGGACACCGCAAAATAAAAAGATCGGAGTGGCCCAACTATAGATGGGCCAGCCCAACAGTGGAACTTACAGTTGGGACCGTCCCAACTATAGTTGGGACAGGCCCAACTATAGTTGGGCCAGCCCAACTGTGGAACTACAGTTGGGACAGGCCCAACTATAGTTGGGACAGGCCCAACTATAGTTGGGACAGGCCCAACTATAGTTGGGACCGATGCGATAGTTGGGGCGTGACACATGTCCAGTCATGGTATGCGTGTAGACTTTATGATACTGTCAACTTTATACTAGGCCTATACGTTAACACGGACGACTCTACTCAATTAACTTTCAATTAAATGGTCGGTTACATTATAGCCTCATCATGTTTCCTCAAATTCAAGTTTTTCTCAATCTTTTGCTGTTCTGTCTCCATATAAACGCACTGGTCAACCATGCCGACACTCGAGCCAAAATCTTGATTTTAGGGGCGGGGGCTTCTGGCTTACAAGCGGCCAGGACTCTCCACGATAATGGAATGGATGACTTTATCATCGTTGAGGCTGCTGATCGGACCGGTGGGCGCGTCCAGAGCACACAATTCGCTGGCTACACAGTGGGGCTTGGGGCACTGTGGGCAGCCCCAGAAAATTCTAAAACCCATCAAATTGTCCGCGATCTTGACTTAGGTCGTCACACGAGTGATTATGAGAGTTTGACGATCCGCAACGCGACTGGGCACGATGTGACTGACGAGGCCGATGCGAACTACGAGCGTTTGGAGAAAGGCATCGAAAAACTTCACGAACTGAGCGCAAGACTGAAACAGAATGACGATTTACCAGACATATCCATGCGTTCTGCCCTTCGAATCGGTGAGTGGATACCACAAAGTGCGATCGACAAGGCGATCGAATGGTTTGAATATGATTTCGAATACGCCGAGGCACCTGAGGTTTCTTCTACCAAAGCAGCTTTTGAACGCCTGAGTGAAGAGACCATAGACTACATCACTGACGAAGGAGGATTCGAACGAATCTTTGACGAGGTTGCTGGTTTCCTGAAGACGCCAGAATACATCAACCACACCCGTCTGAGCCAGAAGGTAGTATCCATAGATTACAGGAATGACGTATCAGTAGTCGTGACGTGTGAGGATGGCACGCGATACATCGGCGAGTACGTTCTTATCACCTTCAGCATCGGCGTCTTGCAGAACAATTTGGTCCAGTTCATCCCGCCTCTCCCAGAATGGAAAGATGTTGAGATCAAGAAGTTTCAGATGGCCGCGTACACCATTATCTATGTTAGCTTTCCCAGCAAGTTTTGGGATGATGCCGAATGGATTCTCTACGCCAGCGAGAAAAGAGGTTACTTTCCACTGTTTCTCAACTACCAGGCAGAGGGGCTGTTTCCAAGCGGGACACCAATGATGATGGTCACTGTTGCTGGTAATGTAGTTTGCAACTTGAATTTTTTTCAGAAGTTGTATTAATACACCACCCATAAGTGGTCATGTTAAACATTATACCAGGTGGATATCTAGGAAATATCCTTCCAGTGTGATAACCTCCAACAGTGTATGTGTACGCGCCAAATTTCCGAGTTATTCTTCACACAAACGTCGTTACGAAGAGGCTCTGCAACGTGGTTGCAACCCAAGCCCGCGGGAACGGGGGGTGCTGTGGGTGCTGCAGCACCCCCAACTTTTTGGATTGGGGTGTTGGAATATGCTTCAGCACCCCTACTCCTGGGCAAAAATGTGTTCCAGCCAGCATGTTCTACGACGATGAAATTAATGCGCCTATACACTATTGCTCTACAAATATCTCCTTCGTTTTGTTCGTTTCTAATTTTGCCGCGGCTAAGCGCAGCGCTTCGAAACGTCTTGCACAAACATTGTAAAATATCAAGAGGAGGTATTTTCTAAATCTTCAGGCAGTGCAGAATCAATATTTCTCTCAAGGTATCTAAAATCATGACATATGTCTATGATATTTCCGCCACTGGAAGCTTTGACCCGAAAGCAATAACCTCGGCCATGACAATGGTGGCAAAGTTGGTTGTGCTTGCCAGGACTTTTTTCATTCGATCATTCAATAGATCATTCAATCATTCATACCTTTCCCCTGATGGTTTTTCTTTTCATTTAAAAGTTTCATTGACGTTGCTAGCATTAGGCCAAAAAAAAAGTATCCGGTTTCTGGTATGCGCGCGCGTCGCCGTAGCCATACAAGATGATGTCTCAAAACCGCCAAACTCACTGGTTCGACTGGAATTCTGCTGCTGCACAATTTTAACGTGTTTTTAGATGGGGTTATGATCGAGAATAAGCTTTATGTGGCCTCTTTGGACTCCCATATATTTGCACTAAGTTTAGTCGGGCACCATTTGCAGTCACTCAGCCGACATTTGAAGCCAAAAAAAAAAAAAAAACAGGTAAAAAAAAAAAAAAGCCGCGTCGCCGCACCACTTTTGGGGCAAGCTCCATACCAGAAACCGGAGACTTTTTTTTTGCCTTATGTACTCAACATAAACAAGTAGCAAGGTGAACACACATCCACAACATAATAGGAGTGGGACGGGCTTTCATTGAAACTAGTCATGCATGCTTTACGCCAATTCCAGTGTAGTTTCGTTTTAATAAAACATAAAATATCATGTGTTACCCTATGCAAGTTTGTCCTCATAAAAATTCAGTCGACCGACAAATCCTTGCCTATAGCCCCAAACTTGCCATCTACCGATCATAAACATAAAGATGCAATGGGTCGTTTAGGCTTTTATATTTGCCATTCCCTGTAATAAACAAATAACACTGCAAATATATCGAGAGCTACATCGTTTGGTGAGTTAGAACTATGTGAATATTTTTAAGACTACAGAAATTCATCCGCTTCTAATGGAACCATTTGTTTTAACTTGAAGAAAAAAAAACGTCCTTTCGTGTTTTATAAGTTTTAGTATGCTTCAGTATATTTCATCACAGTGCATCCAGAATCTAACATTTTCTGGGGCCTTAAAGCGGGCCCCTGGCCCTGTTGCCCCACGCCGTAAGGGCTTGGAAAATAACACAAAACAAAACAGACACGAAGGAATTTACTAAATGTAAGAAAGCAACCTAATATTTATATGCGATGTCATGCATAATGATGATACAATTCTTTTCAGTGGGACCAAAAATGGAGATAAAAATGTAGGTTCTCCGCTTTTCAGTACAGTTAAACGTTTTAAGAGTAATCTCAAAAAACGTTTGCTAAAAAAGTCAATTGAAAGTGGCCAGGAATCGCCTCAGATTGCACCGTAAAGCATCCATATTCCAAAATTATTAAGCCACGACGTAAGGCCAAAAAAGTCTCCGGTTTCTGGTATGCGCGCGCGTCGCCGTAGCCATGCGCGTCGGCAAAATGAAAACTGTTTTTTTCAATGAAAGATGATGTCTCAAAACCGCCAAACTCACCCACTGGTTTGACTGGAATCCTGCTGCTGCACAATTTTAACGTGTTTTTAGATGGGGTTATGGTCGAGAATAAGCTTTATGTGGCCTCTCTGGACTCCCATATATTTGCACTAAGTTTAGTCGGGCACCATTTGCAGTCATCAGCCGACATTTGGAGCAAAAAAATCAGGTAAAAAAAAAAAAAAAAGCCGCGTCGCCGCACCACTTTTTGGGCAAGCTCCATACCAGAAACCGGAGAATTTTTTTTGGCTTAAGGGCTTTGCGCTCCGCTTTCGTAATTTTGTCCGTCCTTTAGAAATTCCAGCGCCCCCTGGCAAAAGTTTGTTCCAGCGGCAGTGCTGTAACCGAGGAAAATTTGTAGGTTGTTTTTCAGGGAAAGACTGTTTGCAACCGGCATTATTGCGCCACCTTTGACTGCAATGTCATAGTGACCTGATGGTTTGGATTCACAACTGTTTGCTCATACAATAATTATTGTGCATTTTATTCAACTATAGGTGATGAATCTCGGCGCGTGGAGGCACAACCTTCAAACACGACCAAAGCCGAGATACAACAAGTCCTTCGTGACATGTACGGTGACAGCATCCCTGAAGCCACCAACATCCTGGTGACTGACTGGTCTCAGAATCCCCTCACCAAAGGCTCCTATAGCAACGTCCCTGTGGAGGTTCCTACTAAATGCCGCCAGAAACTCCAGAGCCGAGTGGGACGTCTCTTCTTCGGCGGCGAGGCAACTTCCGAAGACTTAAATGGCTACATCGCCGGGGGTTTAGACTCAGGGGACCGCGAGGCCCGCAAGATGCTGCAGTGTCTTGAAGACTTCGCGGAATGCCCGGCCTTCGAAGGGTTTGGCCTCGAATGCGAAAAGGCTAATATGGCGTGCTCCATTCGCAGTAGTAGTGCATCGCTCTTAGGTCTTTGCAGTCTATTTTTGATACTGTATTATATCTTAAACTAAGTTAGGCGGCGTCAAGAATTTGGTTACCACTTGTTTAAGTTTTATCAACCGCGGAAATTGGGTTTAATGCAGTGCCTCTCCGGCGAGATTATTATGGTATTGTTTTAGGTTAATCTCATCGGTGTGTCATTTCTAACGTTCAATAAGCAGGTGTACTCTCGGATTTTTTTTTAATCCATGTACAAATTAATATACAAAACGTATACGTATAGGCCTTATACTCAGGCGCGGTTCTACGGGGGGGGGGGGGGGGGGGGGGCTAGGGGGGCTTTAGCCCCCCCAAAAGTTAGTCTAGCCCCCCCAAAATAAATTCCGTTAAAAAAAAAAAATGCATTAGCAAAAAGAAGGATTGTGATGTACATGCGAACGGTCTCCCTAAAAAAAATAGTCGTGACAAGGGTGCATTAGTTAATATAGTGTCAATGATTTTAGGATTTTATTGGCGCTCCCCATTGAAAATATGGCATGAGGCCCCCCCCCCCCCCCCCCCCCCCCCCCACACCTATTGATTTTCGGAGGCCTAAGTGTCTGGAAAAAATAACCGGTCTACATTTCAGCACGCCTCCCTGAAAAAAAATTCTGGATCCACCCTGCTAGCCCCCCCAAAATATTGGTTCTAGAACCGCGCCTGCTTATACTATGTTTAAAATGCACTACTGTATTTGTAACTTTTTCGTGTAAATATTTCCTAAGCACTACTGAGTAATAATCTTGCTAGTCTGGTCCACCAATGCACTTTTTCCTTTTGAATTTTACTTTGCTTAACTTTATTTAAAAACGTGAACTGTTTGCAGGGCCCCAATGGAAAACATTTAAAAAAAACTGTTTGGGCAAGTACCGGTAAAGAACTGTCATGTGATAAATAAATGAATAAATACTCATAATGTACGTCTTTTGAAAACTTGAAAAAGAGACATCCAAAGGTGCTTTTGTGACGATAAAAAAAATACATGTAGATCACAGAATCCATCCGTTATACCAGTGCTTATTCAGCGCTAGGGCGACGGGTTCACAGTATATAAGGTCGTGTTCAGTATCATACAACTGACTTGCTTATTAGAATGACAATAAGTCATTCTTAACTTCTATAGAGCTAGAGTTGAACTTGGGCTTGTATGGCAAGCCATGTAGCATATAGCATATATCAACGTCTCTAAAAACAATTTAAAGATATCTCTAAATGATTGGGAGATATCTCTAAATATTTAGATATATCTCTAAATACTTCAAGATTTCTCCCAATCGTTTAAAAGACGAATTATTTTGATAAATAAGTGACACACGAAAGAGCTTTTTTGTCAGTTATTTAAAGATATCTTTAATTATTTAGAGATATATGTAATTCATTTAGAAATATCTCTAAATGTTTTATAGATATAAGATATCTCTAAGTCATTAAAATATCTCTAAATGAGGGATATGATTAATTTTGAGATATATCTATAAGTCATTTACAGATATCTCTAAAGTGTGAGTTAAATAATAAGCCACCTACTTAATTCTTGCATTCGCAGATTTAAAGATATCTTTAAATATTTAGAGATATCTCTAAATCGATTACGGCTCCGTTGAACCACTAAATGCATTGCGTTGCACGAATCATGTTGCCATCGAATGCATGATAAAATCGCCGGTGTTGCCTGTCAAGTATTGCATTATGAAGTGAATGGTGTTACCATTTTGTTTTTTACATCATAAGTCATCATCGAGGTCGTCAGCTTGAATGTCGGACACTTCGCCCCATTTCCACGTCGCCCCATGTCACTTCGCCCCTAACTACTTCGCCCCATCCCCACATCGCCCCATCCCCACAACGCCCCATCCCCACATCGCCCCATCCCCACTTCGCCCCATTCCCACTTCGCCCCATTCCCACTTCGCCCCATTCCCACTTCGCCCCATTCCCACTTCGCCCCATCCCCAATTCGCCCCATCCCCACTTCGCCCCAGCCGTTACATGTAAAAAAAATCTCATCTATTTTATTGGCTTAAAAAGAATTCCAACAGATTCACTAATTGCTAACCGCGTCAGATTAAAACACAATTTAGATATATCTCTTAACGATTTAGAGATATCTCTAAAAGAATTTGAGATTTAAGATATCTTTTAATACATTACAGACATCGTCGATAGCACTAAATTGTTTTAAAGACTTTACTAATGCTATGTTAATGTTACTTTGGCTCGCCGTACTTATTGATTCGTGTAATCATGCAACGAAAACTAAAATTTACATATTGTCACGACGTACATGACATTCCAGTGGCCCATCATCAGTGGTAGGGCCTATACTAGTCTGTTTCTCAGACCAAACGATTCTGACTATTTCTGACGATTCTTTGGTTGGGTAACCGCCACGACACGTGACCAAAAACGGGAGGAATGCCTCCCGTTTCCGAAAATGTCCGAAGTTTGCCGAATGCATTTCGTCGACATGTTTTTGTTTTACCTGCCATATAATAAGGGAATAAATGTGTGCTTCGGAGGTTTTTATCACTCTGTTTAAGACCACTTAGAGTCTGGGTGCTGATAATTACCCGAGCCGGAGGCGAGGGTAATTATCAGCACCCAGACTCTAAGTGGTCTTAAACAGAGTGATACTAAATACCGACGGAGCACATATTTATTCCCATTCATAAATACCTTTTCGGTAAAAAAAAAATCATATAATTCGTTCAAAACATCCCGATTTTGTTCAACAAATTCACTTTATGCTTTTTGAAACATCCCTCTTGCAAAATAATGGAGTGTTCAGCTGGCGAGTAAGATGTAAACAACCCTTTTATGGAGATTGACGCGCGCTTATCATGTTCTGCGCGATGTCGCGCAGAACGCACCTGGCGCGTTGCGTTTTGAATTTAGAACTATAAAATTCTGACTCCCTGGTAGTGTTGCGCATGCCTACGTGAGGATTGTGAACGTTCAACCAATGAAACGTTAAGAGGCACTGGATATTTAGGAGTCCACATTTTATCGTGACACTGGAAAAGTGTTTAAGACCAGCTAGCCATGGGTGCGTTTTGGTGGTCATAACCAAAAACTGGTTCTGTTGTTTCTCTTTGGTTAATTGCTTTGGGGGTTTTAGTATTGCATTGTCGTGAGTAATTCTCATCCATTTAAAATTCCCGAAGAAATTCGCCGACAAGAAACAACCAACCAATTCTTGATTATGACCGCCAAAACGCACCCATGCATGTCTTTATCATCCGTTTAAGACCGGCCACGTGACGGGCTCTCGACCAATAGGAATGCGTAAACTGTCTTAGGTATTTATGAATGCTTATTCATAAATACCTCAGACAGTTTAGCTATTAATGGTTTTCGCCCACCCCCTTTATTGTCTCAGAAATTGCCACTGGGTGTTAACGTCTTTTGAAGACCAGACACAAATTCCATAGATCCAAAAACTCATACCTTCCCCTTGACCTCCATGATCCAACCATAAGCCCATAATGATCCATGCACGGTTCAACCCCCCCCCCCCCCGTCATCTTGAAAACGCAATGATGGGTGCGAGAGTCATTCAAAGCTAAAGTTGTGCATCAAAATGTACGGTTTTTTTGCATTATTTTGGCAATACAAAAATGTTTCACTCGTTAAACCTGACACATGCAACTGGCCTTCCGTAATGTTTTGGACTTCGAGATATTGCCAAATAATCCCAACACTCAAGAGTCAAAGGCCATAGAGATTGCAATACGCTACTTACGTACATGTACACATTGTACCAGTCTAAAAATGACGTAAAGTTTCGCTGGTTCCCTCCTTTCCGTCGATCATTGACATAACCATTGTCTCTAGTGACATGGTTACCAGTACGATTTAATGCACAGATTTAGCAGCAGTAACAGTCGCTCCTAACTACACAAATTTACACTAAATTCAAGCTTTTTTCCACGGCAAAATGGACGTTTCATTTGGTAAGTAAACACTGGTATCTCCCGGCTGTATATTTTACTTTAGAGATTTCAGACAACATTTTGGAAGGAGGAAGTTGAATATGTTTTTTCCGGTTGTCCTAAAAATAAATTAAAAACAGTGTCTGATTTGTGAATCAATGTAATTTGCACGGGGGACGTATTTCCTCCTTTTCAGACATGGTTGGTATTTGTAATGATGTACGTTTACATTGTACATGAGGACCCCATTACATTTTAATTGTAAGGGAACGAAAAGACACTATTATGTTTTTGGACTTCAAGGGGCACTGCGTCCTAAAATCCCCGAAAATTTGGATTGTTTACTTTTCTGCTTATCCTATTTCAAACTGTAGTGAGTAAGAATATGCTTATTTATTTAACGCGTGCTGCTTTTTTTACGCAGTACAAACTTTTGCACCATATGCCTTAAGTTTTGGGACTCTCAATACACAGTATTGAGAGTCCCAAAGTTTTGGACTACTCTTTGTCGTTCATCATGTGATGTGAAAATCAATGCCAAATGAGCAAAAAGAAGAAAACAATGCCTGTTAAAAATGTAAAATAGTGTTATCAGGTCGCATTGCCTTTGGTAATTTTTTTCAGCCATTTTACTACAGGACCAAATTGCACTTCATACCACAAATTGTGCATGAATGCTTGCAAAGCAGGTGGCCAACCTCAAATTTTAATAAATGTCAAAATTTTAAATTACGCTGAATAAATCTTTTTTTTTTTCTTCAAGCAGCATTTCATCAAGATTGAATTGGGAATAAAGACGCAAGCCAAGACTCAGTCACTGTTGGATTTTGGGAGAGCTGATGTAATTTCACACAACGAGAGCTGAAAACAATATTCTGCTTTTATTGATAGTCCCACAGACAAAATGGAGTATTACTTCTATGTGTAAGTTTCTAAGTTGTTACTGTAGGAAGAATTCCATACATGGACAATACAAATTTTTGCCTGTAGTGACTTAGTCCGAAAATTTGGGACTCTCAATACTGTATATTAGTGAGAGTCACCAGAAAAAAACCAGTCCAACATCACTTCAGTACTGTATCAATCAACCATGCCAAAAGAATTTAAGAAGCATGTGGCATGAACTGGGAACTAGTTTCCAACTACTACACATTTGTCCATTGTCAGCCACCAGACTAATGATACTGAATGAAGAGGTCAGTCTTCTCCAACAGTTGAAACATGATTGGACATGTACCAGTCTAGTCTTAGGCCTCATTTTGAAATCACTTGACTTCCCACCCATGTGCAAAATATTGAAGAAAAGTCTCCTTTAAAAATTGATTTGAGTCTGCAAACTTGGTTGGTGAAATACTCGCACCCCCTTTCTTTTGTCTAGTGGAATTTTTGGAGAAATTTGCTAGCTAAAGATTGAGTAAAGTTGGCCTAATTTAGTTTTGCATGTTTCAGAGCACTCCAGAGCCCTGTCTTGCAGTGACCTATCAGCCATCAGAAAGTGATAACATCAAAAAAAGTCAAATTTAGCAAGGAAAATATTGAAACATCTGCTGAGAAAACACTTGGAAGTTTTCGACCAGTCTCATAGGGTTTGTGCACAGGGTGCCAAGTGATGTCCATGTATATTATTTATAATGTACCATTTTATTCCCTTGCAGAATTTTAATCTTTGCCATTGTGCTGAAGCTGACGGTCTACCTGTGTTGGTACCAGGTCAGGCGCAATTCAGCAGCCCGTGAGGTGCGCATCATCATGCCGGACGGTTCCACTAGGTGTGCTGTCATATCAGCTCATGGAAGGGTGCACCAGTTGCAACGGTCTCAGAGAACGTCCGAAGAAAGACAGGTAGGTAGTGAGATCTAGGCTCCATTTTAAAAAGAATGACATGACCATGCCTTTAGCTTTTTAAAAAACAGTGATGAATTTTTGTGGAGTTTCTGTTACATATCCAACAAGAATGCTATAAGTTACTTTGACTTGCCAAACTTGGTGTTTCTTTTTCTGATTTATTCCTTTTCTGTACAGAATTTGCCACAAGCTGAGTTGCTGTCCCCATACGACAATCAAGGAATGGTGGAGTGTCCTGTCCAGCCGCGGTATGGGGACAGTTTGAACCCACAAGGTCAATTCACCGGACCGCCAGAGTACAGCAGTCAGGAGTGGAAGCTACCTAAGTATGAAGAGGTGACAGGGATGCCGCCTCCCTACACATCGGAAGAGCCAGGTTAGTTGGTGACTTGCGGAAGAAGTTTTTCATCATCAGGGATCTTTCAGATTTAACTCTTTAGCACTTGTGTTATATTTATGAATCCATAAACCATAGCATTCTGGGTGGTTTGGGGCGGTATAAGAAGTAGGGGGCAGGGCGCTTTGGGGCTGTACAGGGACTAACGGTACAGTGTTGTGTCTATTACAAATGTGATTTTATAAGTACATCTGTACTGTGTACTTCAGTGTGGTGTTGACTCTAACAAGCTGGGTTGTCCAATGTTTAGATGTCCACTGTAGTAAGTAACTGGTCGTGGGTTCGAATCCCACTGTGGAAGTTCGAATATTTTCATTCTTTGCTCTTCGCTTTTCAAGGTCATAAAGCCCTGTGAAAAGTAATAGTGAGTAAACTGAGTACATAGATTAGTAAACCAATGGGTGCATTTAATTGTAGGATCTTGGAGAGTTAGGATCTGAGATGAAGTTTAATACCACCACAAGAAAGATTACACACAGGACATACTTTGAAATTGTCCTTCGTTTTTCAGAAATGGCCAGTGCAGTTCAACCTGTTGAGCCGGTGCTTTCCGAGCCAGTGCAGATATTGGGCCCTCCTCCAGCCTATCCTGGTACAGCTTCCTTCCCTGTCTCCGCCCACACTGAGCAAACGACCAATGAACTGCCTTCCTTTTCACCCCCTGTGGTGCCCATGACATCAGGAGTCTTTGCCAGTGACCTCACAACATCCTCCAGTGGTAGTAACGCTACAATAGTCCCAACGACCATTCCTAGTACTGCAGGTCAGAGTTAGGTGTGTCCTGTGAAAAAAAACCTTTTTTGTCTTTCGGTATTTTTTGGATCATATTTTTTTTTTTTTAATATTGACGGGGTGCATGATATTATTTTTAACAAGGAATGCAGTTTTCTTTTTTATTCTCAATTAAGAGTACATATTGACTCTTTGAGTACAAATAAATGGCTTTAATTGGACGAAATTAAAATAGTTTGCTATGATGGTGAGCCGATTTGGTATATAACAAAAAGTTTTAGCTATTTTGGTTAATTTTGTGGTGGGCTTGTTGAACAAATTATGCAACTTGCGATGGTCACAAAGCATTGTCTTGCATTTTAGCTCATATTTTTTTTTTACCTTAGAACAATGAGCATTATGCTTTCCTAAGATCTCATGTGGGAGCTGCAGCATTGACAATAAGAATGGCACAACTTCTTATTATTGGCTCCGTGCATGAACAGTAGAGGGCGCTTTGTGGCCAGTTTCGAGTGATCTCTAGTGGGTAGGACACTGCATAGGCTTACTGGTTCTCGTGCGTAAGCGGCAAAGTAAGCACAAGTTATTTTACTCTGCATCTGTGGCCTCTGCGTGTTAAAGCTTAAGGCGCAAGGTGCCATGCACCGTGGACAGTGCATTTGAATGTCCCCCCTCATCAACTCTCCCTTTGTAACCGTTAAGGGGTACTTGTACGCGGAGTCCATATGGCCTCATTCTATACGTTCTGCTATGTAGAGGCTACCTGCAAGAGAGCATGCTTTCACAACTAGCTTTTGAAGAGAGAATCAAGGGGGCTTGCAATACAGACCATATGTGTCTCTTGACATCATTCACAAGCTCTTTCTTAGCAAGGTGATTTTATATAAAAGAAAGGGAGAAATCATAACCAAAAAAAAGGAAATGGCATTGAGCCTGTTGGATGTGACCAAACATTAATGTGAAGGCAGCCATGGAAGAGATTTCCACATTTCATTATCCCTAACTCCCTTGAGTGATTTACTAAGAGCCTTGCTCTCTCCTGCAGAATCCAACACCATATAGTAGCTCAACACCCAAATTGTTGGACTCTGATTATGGTGGTATGCCTAACCCCATGTAAAGCATAATCAGTTTACTAGTGCAGAACTCACTCCAACTCCAACAGAATCAAACAAAACATGCAGGTGGATTTTGATGGGATTGGGTATGGTAAGGGTTAAAGAAAGTCTGCTTGTTGTGTCCATAGGATTACAATGTATGTTGAAAATTTACAGATTTGGAGAAAATTGTTGGTTATTTTCAATAATAACTGTTGAATAATCTTGCTGATTCCAATTTCTGTAACGGTTGTGCAATTTTTGCATTGATGATTTGACTATTGAGAGGCTTACAGAAAAAGAAGGGAAAAACCCACAAATTTTCAAAAATAAAAATGCCCTAGTCTTTTATTTTTGATTAAATTTTTTTGATGTTTTCCTCAAAAATAATGTACATTTTTGGGGTCAAAAAAAGTCAATCAATGTGATTTTTTTCTCACATTGTTCGACTTTTATTTTAGCAACATTACCGTATCTCTGTGCTGTAGTGCTAATAGTCTTACATTATTTTTTTAAGTTCACAAATTACATACATGTACACAGAATGATTTTCATAAGACATATTTTTATTACACTTAACAATCAGCATTGTAAAAAGCTCAAGGAATTGCTGTTCCACTAATTAATGTTGTGTCCCCAGTAGAAGTACACGAATGTTACAGTTATGGCTGAAAGTCTTTGTAAAGTTATATGAAGCATCCATTGTGTTTTGGTTTGCAAGGATAAGCTTGTGCAAAATTGAGTTGCATGTCAAATTTTGAAACTTTTGATAGTGGATGTTAGTATCATGTTACAGTGGATGTTTCTGTAGCCATAAACAAGTTTCGGACACTGCTGAAGGCACATATGATCATTTTTTTCATGCATTTTGTTAATTTCCAATAATAACACCTAAAGTCTAAAGAAGAATGTTCAAATCCTAACCTGTTGGAATTTCAGCTCAGTGAAAATTACACTTCTTTGAGAAAGTAGTGAAAAACCATGCACCGCATTTTTGATCATGAAACCCGATTTTGTCAATAGAAGTTTTTATTTTCAACGATCCGTCAAGGAATTCACCTACATTCCTTGATTTCTTCTAAATGACAGCAAGCCAGGCGAAACAATTTCATGGGTCGTTTAGTACCAGTACAATCTCTAATCCAAGTAAGCTTTTTGATAATAATTCGCTAGGTTACTATTGGGATAAATGCAAATGATCCTATATGCCTGTAAAGGCACTCCACTCGCCTCATTTTTTTTCTACAAAACTCTTCAAATTCTGCTTGCATTTCATGAGGAGCTTGAAAGGTAGTCATGAAGTTTAGTTCAAAGTATTACATGTACTTTTTTTCCACAATTTTATGTAAAAATGTATGTAAAACTTGCTGACAAGTATAAGTTGCAGCAATTTAAAGACTTGGTGCCTACATGGGATATATACTCGGACATACTGAGAAGTGAATGACACTAAAGGCTGACTGTTCCTCAGTAAGCAATTATTGTACATACGGTAAACGTTGCATTTTATGACCTCACAATATTACCATTAGTGACAGAGTTTTGAGGTGCATTTTAAGGACCCAGCTAACCATATTTTCATGTACATAATGAGCCATTTGTATTATTGTGAGTTGCCCATGTCATATCTCTAACACATAATAACTGAATCATGATCAACAGGAAGGCACATGTACATGTAGCTCATAATATGAATTGTATACCTATTACCTAACTCAACTTACTGAGGTACCGGTAGTTCTTAAGCCAAGCCAATCAGGTTTTCACACTTTGGTTTGCCCAAGCACTGAAAATAATGAACATTGATAACTTCTCAAACATTTCCAGAAAGGTTCTCTAGCAGCAAATGGATTCAAAAGATTTATAACAGATTTCCATGATCATGTTATAAACTACGACAAAAAAGGCGAGGAAAAAAGCAGAGGTCATTGAACTTGGGGAAATGTGGTCATGTGATCTTATGTGACTGTAAACTGCTGAAAAGATAAGGACTGAATTTAGTCATACATGTACAGTACAGTTCATGTATTCCTTTCACTTTGTAACACACATGTACACACACAGTCGTGTTTTACATTACTCTCGAGGACAAGGATATATGTTTCCCTTTGTCCCTATAATATAACACTCTCCCATGGACTATAGCACCTAACCCCATGATAGAGGACCGTTTTCAACAAAAGATGAACTCTCCAGACAACAAAGAATCTGTTGTTCTGGTTTTGTCTGTCTGTCTGTCCTCGGGATGTATGTAATTCATGCCCACCCATGCAGATGTGTATGTGTCTTCCTGCTTCCTGGAGTATTTAACTAGTCAAGTTCACATAGGCTTATCAAAATATAAAACCACCAAAGTATGGTGTACATGATGTAACTGATGTTTAAGCATTCCAAAGTCAAGGGACAAGAAACTGGAAAGCCTACATGAATTATACAACTGTGTCGCTCTTTTACATGCATCCATACATGTATGATAAGTATATTCTTTTACTTACATATATTTGTAATGTTTTTTTTTAACATTATATACCTGGATCTATTTTTGCAAAAGAGCCTTGGTGTCCAAGGGCTTGTCTTGTTCTCTTGTCATAGGTATGAGAACACTTTGTACTTTCTTGGTATTGAAAACACATGTAAAATAGAAAAACAAACAAAAAACTTGCCCTTAACTGGTGCAAACTGATGTTGAATCCAGTGTAAGACTTAACTGTTTTCCTGTTAGAATTGTTTGACTTTTTTGTGTACTCGGAACTTATTAAAGCATCACTCTTTATCTTAGATCTGTTAGGTACCTGTAATATTGATAAACTCAGTTCCTTTTCTTAAATTTCATGAAAAACTAAACAATATTTTAAGACGTTTTGACTAAAAACATTTTCAATGATACTTAAGTGTCTTGTGTATGCATGTCCAACATGTAGGTCTGTAAGTCAAGGCTTTTTTTGTTCGTTTTGAAAAATTATTTTAATTTGTAACTGCAACTCATTTATCATTTCCATGTTTTTTTATGTATAGTTTTCTTGCTAAAGACTTTCAATGCTTGCGATAGTTATGTGATCTTTATAAATGGATGTTAATTTGAAGATACTTTATTCAGATATTTCTTTGTTTCCTGAATTGTAAATATTAAATAAAAGCGCAAAGGATCGACATAAACCCAAAGACCCATGTGTTTGTTTAATAATTGATAATTTCTTGCCCATGCTTCAGCAATTTATGAATCATTATCATTCAAGTTATTGTACATAAATCAAGGATGTTGTTTGACTTTCTCCGAAAATAAAGTTAAAACACTGAAATATTTGTGAAAAAAAAACCAACCACTTGAAACCAGTCTATCCCACTCACTTCTACTTTCGCCATTAAATTAAGTTTTGAGACAAGTAAACAGTGAGTCCGCATAATGTGGTCACTTAATTCTTAGTTCCAGAATGGTCAAATTCTTGGTATTTGTCTTCATTTTATGTATGGTATGTTGTAGCTTTTTTGTGTTGTATGCTTCTAAAATGTATTATGAAAACATTGTTTGACCTTTAGGCCGCCTCGGCTCTGTGACTACGCTTTAGCGCCCTCAATTGTCCGAAATTGTTTAATGTGCCCGGTAGATCAGAACTAACTTCACACAAGCAGTTACTTGACGCGTTTGTTGGATTATTCAATCCAGCAACATCATAAAAAGCAAACGTAAGTATGCCAATTTGGTAACACTTTCTGCAAGAAACATTATTTGAGACCATTTTCCACCCAAGTTGATTAACATTGAAACTGTATTTTGGGGGGAAAAATGAAGTATTCCAAATCCTGATTCATTTTAAGATGGCAGATTATCTTGACGACCAAACCGAAGATGCGCTACTTGCTGGACCTGATGAAGAAACTTCTCCAGGCATGCCAGGGTTTCAGTCACCGGGCGGAGATGAAACGGGTGTTGAAGATGCTGTAAGTGAAACATTTAATGTGCTCGGTTTGTCATTGATCATGTTGATATGTTCGTTGTTTCATGCTGTAGGGCTAGTCATGTTTGTGCATTGTGTGACGTGATTGAAGATGCAATGGGCATGATCAAAGATCTTATAAGTTATAGCGCCGAAGGCGCAAGATGGGGAACTCCATAGAAATTGCGAAATCGCCATGGGCGCCATTCGAGCAAGCAAACCATTGTGCAAGCCATTGTTTGCACAATGGTTTGCTTACTCTAAGCAAACCATTGTGCAAACAATGGTTTTCACAATGGTTTGCTCACTGGAATGGCGTCCATGACGATTTCGCAATTTCTATGGAGTTCCCCATCTTGCGCCTTCGGCGCTTGAAGATCTTTGGGCATGATGGAGTCCTGGTCCTACTAAAAATATGTCAAGGGTCGTCAACCCAGCGTTAACAACTTTTGTATAAGAACAATAAAAAATACTTTATAGGCCTACATGTTATATGGTAGAAACAGCGACAAAGAATACCTTCAGTATATATTAGAATAGAAAGTTAAAATTATTTCAATTTTTTTTTTAAACGCGAAACGTACGACGAGTTTGTCGAGCTAGTGTAGGTCGCCATCTTGTTTGAATTGGCGCTGTACACTTCACGCATGCCATGCATGCGAAGTAGGGCTAGCTTCACGTAAACAAGATTGCGGCCAACACTAATCACATTCTCATTGTTTGACACTCGTGCATTTGTTTCATTGCAACCATATTGCAACACCAATGTAGACATATTGAAAAGCTCAGAGAATTAACCTACCGCGGTAGTTTTGTCCAATTACTTGATAAACAAACTTTCTGGTGTTCTCCTGCAGGAACTTGAAGCCATCAAAGCCCGCGTCCGGGAGATGGAAGAAGAAGCTGAGAAACTCAAGGAGATGCAGAGCGAAGTGGAGAAGCAGATGAACATGAGCTCACCGCCTCCTGCCGGACCGGCCGCGCCTCTGTCTCTAGAAGACAAACAGGAGGTGGATAACAGATCAGTTTATGTGGGAAATGTAAGAAATTGGAAAGCTTAGACTCATTTTATGAACACGGATTTACTGTAAAAAGAATATATGTCTTCACAGTGGTAACTGCTTAATGGCAACCTGTATTTGTTGATCACACTCATTGTACAAACTTTACCACCCTTCATGAAACTCCATGGTTGTCAGGTAGTGAAGGGATGAAAACATTACACTGATTCCTACCCATTTCTTAAACGTTATCAATGTTTACTGTTGTAATTTAAGAAGTGGAATGTATTGATGCAGTGTACCAACTTGACAAGGGTTGGCCGGAACTGTGAATATTATTTTTATTTTTAAGGGGTTGTGGAATAACAAGGAAATTGGAAAAAAAAGGACCAATACATATACTTTTGAAAATTTAGATTGTAGTCAAAAAGTCCTCCCCAAAAATAAACATTTTTAGAAATCACCTGGAAATCACTGTACTTGTTTTCCAAAATGGCATATATATTTGTTCCCAAGTCAGCGAGACTAGAATTGGCGGACATTTTACTCTAATCTTTTGTTTTTTTACAGGTCGATTATTCAACAACTGCAGAAGAATTAGAGGAACATTTCCATGGCTGTGGGTCTATCAACAGAGTAACAATCCTGTGTGATAAATTCACTGGTCATCCAAAGGGGTAAGTTAGATTAGACCCGAACCCATCTCCAAGTTATTCCAGGTCCAAGACTGAATTTGGATTTTATTCCGCCGTGGACTAATCGTCACCATCAACAAGATGAATCAAATCAAGTCTTGGGAACTTTGGCAGTGCTACCCAGGGGATTAAACTTGCAACATGATTTAGTCATAAGGACACAAGATGATTTGTTTGTTGTACAGACTACAGATTAAGAAAATCAAAGGAAAAACGGTTGCCATTTGATGATGCCAAATTCAGCATGATTGCGTTGAAGAATTATCTATAGGTTTTGCATGCACATACCTTGCTTAACTTATGAGTTTTAGCTTTGTGTAGACTTGAGATCAGGCTGATATTGGCAAGGTTTATCTTCAAGGGTTGGACTTCAGTCATAGATAAAAAGGAGGCCAAGTCTAGATTTGAATATTGGCTTTTCACCTCACCGAGATCTTTTGCGGAAAATAAAATCAGGTGGAACTGGAATTAATGACCTCATGCCCTGCATTTAATAAGATAAAAATGTTGGTAAAAATGCTATATACAATTGTTTATCGCCCTGATTCAAAATTTCATCTTAAAGTTGAGTCTTTTACCGGAAAAATCTATCCATTCAAATGTTTGAAGTAAGTACGTACATGTATACTTGCTTGAATCTTAAGTGTTATATGTGAAACAATGTTGTTTTGCAGGTTTGCCTATGTTGAATTTTCCGACAAGGATATGGTGGAGCCTGCTCTAGCACTCAATGAATCCCTATTCAAAGGAAGGCAGATCAAGGTATGCAACCCATCTTCACAACAATTCAACACGTTAAGCATTGCTTAAAGAATTCCTGATTGGGCTCATTTGTTCAAGACAAAACCATCTAATCATTATCAGGGGTGTGAAATCTCAGCTTTAAAGCTGATTTCATTTTTTTTTTTTTTTTGGATTTCAGCTTTTTTCAGTTTTTTCCCTCACTTGCTGTGTACAAAGGTATAGGAGATTTCCAAAGTTCAGCTTTTTTAAGCTATTTTCAGCTATTTTTGTAAGTGGTCACTCACACACCTGCATTATATGTATGTAAACAGAAGTTAGAAAAGAGCTTGTATTATTTTGTTCATTACGGAGGCATTTAATCTTTAATTTGTACACAGAGTCCATATCAATTTGTGAAATGACTTAAGGCTTATTCAAAAGGCACCTGCTTCAGCAAAAACAATAGGGAACAAAAGAGGTCGGTGTAAATAATTGGAAAAAAAAATCCTTGCGTGTGTCTAAACATTCCTCCTTTGCACACCAGGTGAGCGCTAAACGCACCAATCGTCCTGGTATCTCTACGACAGACCGCCCAGGCCGGGCGCGATTCCGCGCTACCGGAAGGTCAGCTTACCGTGGTTACAGTCCCTATGCCAACGTCTACGGTGGCTACAGGCCAAGAAGATACAGGTAATCACACAATTATAACAATTAGATTTATTATTATTATTATTATAAGTTATCAATCCATAAAAGCTACATGTAGCACAAAACAGTTACTACAATGCATAAGTACATCAGAAGTCAGAAAAAAAAAATTCTGGGAAAAAATGACTTTGTGTTCCTCATGAGATGTTACTTTTCCATACTCTTGTGTTTCTCCTCAAACGATTCCATTTTTTCTTTGTGTTTCATCAAGCTTATTTTATGGGCTGTTCGATTGAAAAAACATACCAATAACTTTTTAATGCTTCTTAATTTACTTTTGCAAAATTATATTTAGAAATGGTGCATTTTTGGGTCAATAAACATGAATGTGAATTTCATTTAAGAACAAAATCTTTGTTATCAAGCTGAAGTGTTGCTACCCTTTTTAGTCCATTAACTGGAGATTTTTTAGCGATAAACTGTACCTGAAATAAGTTGAATTCTTGTCCAAAGAAATTTTGGTGTAAACATGGTAAAGGTTAATTGCCAGTATTTACCATGAAATGTATGCAGCAACTTTTGTGAAAGGACCCAATGTAAGCTCGAAAAGAAAGTCTCAAAAACACGATCCAATCATTTCATCGTCAGGTCTGGATCGTCACTTGAACATGTTGAATAGGATAGTTGGATCAGGACACAGGTCACTTCAGTAGCCCATTTTAGTGGAATTTATTTCTGACTATACAGAAATCCATCACAGGGCTGTATTAAAAACACTGGCAATTTTCTGGCGCTTGACAAAATCGGAAAATCAAAGGCTGTGTTGTGTCAAGTTGTGTCTGGTTGTATCAAGTTTTTGAATACATCAGAAAACTGCCCAAGAGTTAGTGAATTTTGGTGGATTTCTTTTTTTGGGGGGGGGGGTTTGAGAAACCAACGAGAAAAGGGTAGCTCCAGGGCTGCAGATTTTAATAGACATATTTTCTGTTTATTGGTTTGTATTAAGTAGCTTATCTGTCAAGAGTGTTTGTGTGTGCTTTATTTGTGTTTTAATCAAAATTTCTTATTCTTTTGCACCAAGGTATTTTTTTAAAAAAATAAAAAATAAAAAAAACATAAAAAATAAAAAATAAAAAAAAAAATAGAAATAAAAAATAAAAAAATAAAAAAGAAGTAAAAAAAAGATAAAGAAAAAAAGAGAAAAAGAAAAGAGAAAAAAAAGAGAAAAGACTAAAAGAAAAGCCAAATGTAGGTCCAGCTGTTCTCGTCATGAAATCCTGTGAGTGGTGGCAGATAAGATTCACAAGTGGTAAGTGACTGACACTCCTCTCCTGGATGCAAGACGGTGATTTAGCAATTTGATTTTAGACTGTACGAGGTGGAGTATCTATATTAGAATGAGTTTGCAGTTGCACCGTGCAATAATAGTATTTGTCAAGAGACACAGCACTGTAAATGGGTAACCAACAGCTCTTCGTGTTTTGACAGTGACATCACAGGAGCAAAAGTAATCTCTCAACGCTCAATACAAAGTGTGGCTTTACCTTTTAAAACACCATCAGTCAGCTGACATGTGTATACAATTGTCTAGCCTACGAATATAATTCACAAATAATCGCTTGAAGATTTGTGCTGAACAAGATGTCAGTGGTGAAAATGTACGATTATGGTATTAAATCCAGGTTAACTTGAATTTCTTTCAAATTTGCCGATGTCTGAGCTAAAGAGCAGGTACCATTGCAGGTGAAATGTAGTTAAACCTTCTAAAATAATGAGACTGTTGCTGATTGTCACACAAGCTGTATGCAGTGTGATTCTGGCCATATGCAGTGTGATTCTGGCCATATGGAGTGTGCACACATATTCCTATAAAAAGTGTCGTGTGACTCGACCTAACACTAAATCTTTCTCTCTTTTCTCAACAGACCAAGACGCTACACCAGGTATTCCCCTTACTGAGAAAATTGAATGTATGAATTGCATAATGTTACTGCAGTGGTAGAGCACTTTCCGATATAAAAAAAATGTGGGGTTTTTTTTAGGCGGTGGGGGGGGGGGGGGGGGCTGTGCGGGTTTGGCTGTTTGGGGAAAAAAACATTACAAAATATGGAGGTTGGTTTTGGCAAAAAGCTGTGAGGTTGTTGGACTCTTCAGTATCGTAGAAGTCTGGGGTAAATGGAATAATGCCAAGCATGGAGAGCCACTGTGTCGTGCCTCGGTCCCTTTTTGCAATGCCATTTTCTCATTTAGTAAAAATACATAGTAAAAAGTAGTAGGCTAAAAGTGTGTCCAAGTTTAGTTGGCCTGCAATGGAGGTAACTAGGACACTGGGAAGTCTGTGAATTTGGGCATACGGGGATGAAGAAAACATCTCAATGTCCACATATATACACTACTGATTTTACGGGAAATGGGAATCACACAAAACTTGATTTCAGAATTTTTCTCTTGCTTTTCATTTGCACCAGAACGCAAATTTGTATCATTTTAAGAATTTTTTTGGGGTTACATCTTGCTTCATATAATTATGAGGACATTGAAGAAAGCTGACAAATCCTAGATACAGATTGCTATTTCTTAACCCCCCCCCCCAAAAAAAAAGTTACCAAAAATAAAAATCAACCTTATTTTCATCAATCTGGTTATTTTCTATGGACAATGCATTGCTATGATGTAAACAATTTCCTTGTGATTGTACTAAAAGATAGTATTCGTATTCTGATGACTAAATTCATTTCACAGCTTTGGAAATTTAGATTTGTGCCTTTAAATAACAGGCTCCAAAAGCCACAGTTTCTTTAAATTATTTGAGAACTAAACTCATGCAAGGCATTGCGGATCACAAGGATCCCTTTGAGAATTTGTGGTGTTGATGTGCCTTTCTTTAAAATGTTGAGATCAGAGTGTCCCAGAATTTTATCACCACTCTGTAAAACACAATTATAGCGTCTATCCACAGGTTTATGGCCCTACAGAAACCATTGTTGGCAAAACTACATGTATATCCTCCAACAAACTTCTTAAAAATTGGTAGAATTTTCCACCTATTGGCCAGGATGCTAGAGCAGGCTTTTTGGGGTTTTTTTGGAGGCAACTATAATAGCTACTAATACTTAGACTATGAAGTACAAATCACACAAAATAATCGTTTAAGGCCTTCTTATACTGTTTTCTTTTTATTTATTTTTTTGTTACATATGTACAATGTTAAGCTGAACATTTTAAAATTTCTCTTTTAAATATCAATATCAGTCTGACCTCCGGTTTTAAAAACAAAATTTCAAGTTTAAAGTAAATTTATGCATATTTGTCTAATGGGGGTGGGGGTTAAGATAATACATGTATATGGAATAGGGGAATTCCCAGAGTTAGGCTTTAGATTGCAATTTTTACTTTTTACTCTGAAATACACTAGGCTAGAAACTGATTCTGATCTACTGGGTTTTTTTTTTTGGCGAAAAGATGACTAATAAATTCCTGTTAAATAACTTGGTCTGCATTTGTGTCCCTTTTGTGTGATGTGTTTTATATGACTGTAGTCTGGGGAGACACGATGTTGTAACCGTCCAGCTGGGACCAGATTTGCTGGTGCCACAGTAATCGCGTGTTTAGTGATTGCTTCAGTATCATCACTCATCCTGTGTTTTTTTTTGATAAAATATAGTTTCCCGATAAAATTGTCCATCGTATCTCCCTTTGACGCAAGTTTGGTGTAAAACTGATTTTAGTACATGGCAGTTCAGTCTGTTTTTGTTTCATTGGTACGTTTTGCTCCTGGTGGAAACAAGCATTTTCTTGTTTGTCCTCTGCTTGATAGAGCTGTACCTTCTTTGGGTGTTCCCAGTTAGACCAAATTCCCATATGCTTTCATCTGCCCATAGACAAATCAAATCTCCCCCCCCCCCAAAAAAAAAACAGGCAGGGTTTAATTTCCAGCTGTATCTTCACCATTCATTTTTTTTGGTATAAGTAACTATTGAATAATCTGGAATTGAGAAACTTCAGTCTTGCACCATCATCTGCATCACTGTGTTGTCAAAAGTCCTGCACAGAAAAATAATCAGAGGAGATTCAGCAATAAGGTCAGTATTTGTATTGGAAAAGAAACATTTGATGACAACTAGGGCCTAGCCTTTTCTCTTCACTGTGTGATACAGACATTTCCACAGTGACCTGTAAACCTTTTGCAGCTAATAAAAAAAAAAGGCCATATTTAAAAAAAAAAAAGTTCAAAATTATCATGCAGTGGCCTTCACTGTCATGCTTCAAGAAAACAGTTTGGTGCCAAACGCCACAAGTAAACTTTTTACAACTTAGAGATGAGACAAAAGATAAACCAAATCGTCTTAGAATGAGCAATGGACCACTTGCAACTTGCACAACCTCCAAAAAAGGGTGGAGAGATCAGTTTGAAGAGCCCGTATGGCATTCTAGAGACACAAATCAAATCTTGTTTCAATCTCAAATATTGAAAAAGACTTAATTAAATGACATTGTTTGTACTCACTTTGATTTTATATTTTCTCCTGGTGTGTAGAAAGGATTGCACAACATGTCCACATAAGCATTGTGTAGCGTCTTAAACATCTTCAAGAAAAGTCAAAGAAAGCAAAATAAGTCAAAATGTGAAAACCCCAGTAAAGACGACTCAAAAGTTGGCCCAGCTTAGTTAACTTCTAAACATAACAGAATTGGTAAATGATAGGAAATTCCAAATTGACAAAAAGTCTCATTGGATAGGTATCTTTCTGAATCTCCCAACTCGGAAAGATACCTTGGCTTGGAAATTCTAGAGCCAGAGATGAATCCAATGCACGAGACAAAGTAGAGGTTAACAAAAAATCCCTGAGACTCACATTTCGTATTTCGTTGTCTCTGAGTTGCATATTGGACGACTCCACAACGATGACAAACTTGACCTTGGTGTTTGTGACGTATCCATAGACTTTGTAGTCTTCCGTTGGGTACAACAGCCCCAGGTACAGCTCTCTAGGGTCGTTCACACTCTTGCCAACGGCTGACACCTTTTCCTCAATGACGTCCAGACATGTGTGGACGGTGTAGTGGAACTTGAGTTCATTTTCTGTCGGGATTGTGGTGATGTACAATGGGTAGTTCTGTGAAAGCAAAAGTTTGGTGTGAAATAAGAATTGCACTACTGCACAGAAATAATAATAATAACAACTACAACGTTTTACTTCAAGACATTTTACTTCAAGATTTATGTTAGGAAAATGTAGTTTGGTGATAAAGGAGTCCAAAAATGGCTAGTACTAGTGCAACTAGGGGTACGTTCCACTAGTACTAGCAAACCTTGCCAAAATTAGCAATCGTTTTGAGCATACACTTGGCAAATGGGAAATTATTGGCAGCGCCAATGTTACGTTTGAGTCCAAGGTAGCACGGTCAGTAATCTTTACTTCAAAAATTCTGATATTTTAATTTATATAGAACACTAAAATGAGCCGAAAACAGCAAATTTTGATCAGAAGTTCCTCAAATGAACAGCGCCCTCTTCTTTTAATGTAGCCTTTGCCTTTGAATGAATGTAACATATTTACATAAACACCGTTTTGACACGGCTGCAAAGGAATCCTGCAATATTTTAAGCAGATTACGGCATACCCACAACACTAAAGTACCCCTTTCAACAAGAGAAATAAATATTTTAATACGACATTAGAGTAAAATGAAAGATTTCATACCTCTTTAGCTATCACCGCAACACAGACAGCCATCTCTGAGCCTTGTGTGTGTGTGTATTATAGCGCCCTCTCGTGACTACATTGAAGACGAAAAAAAATCAAGAAAAGGTGAGACAAGACCGGAGGGAGAAACGAGACCGCGTCTTGACGTAAGTGAAATGTTTTCCATTTCAACGCTGAATTTTGCTCATATTTTTATGCTTAATGGTTACACAATATTATTTTCTGATATAGGAACAGGTGATTAAATGATCTGCCATTTCTAGAGTCAAAGCACGATTGAATTCATCAAGTTGAATGGTGTACAATTTGACAGGTTGAAAATAAAAATGCACGTGTGTGTACGGAATGTTGGACAACTCGTACCCGACACAACTCGTACCCGAGACAACTCGTACCCGGGAAAATTCGTACCCGGGACAACTCGTACCCGGGACAACTCGTACCCGGGACAACTCGTACCCGGGACAACTCGTACCCAAGACAACTCGTACCCGTCTGAAAATAAAACACTGTGCAGCGTACTCGTATCTGTGCCTTACTTGTGCCGACTGTTATCATACTTATTTTCAACCAATTATTATTCAATTATTTTATTTCCGTTTTTCATTTTTAAATAGAGAAGAAGTTTTTCATTTAAATAGGTCTCTCTGTTGTTGGCCTGAAGATTTTTTTTTTTTAATACTGTTTTATTTTCATTCCGTTTCATTCAGAAACTCTGATGCAATCTCTTTTTGGGAATTATGTGGATAGAGACTGGAATAAACCGATGAAGACTTTGCAGGCTTCTGCAGCGATGGAGAAGAATAGCATACCTGAAAATTAATGTCATAAAAAGTGTAGAAGGTGACATATGTAACATTTTTATAATTTTAATGAATCGGTCCACTTATTTTAGAAATAAGTTTTCGCAATAAATGAAGATCAAATAAGTTACGAAGCTCATGATTGCTATAGCTCCTTCCGCGAATTCCGCGAACTCCGCGATCATCGGCCAGCTGCCAGAATCTCTCCAGAACAATCTCTTGCTTGTCACCACTGGCAATTCCCCAAAAACGCTACGGCTTTTGGTTTTCCACATCTTTGGATTTGTCAATTACATCTAACTAAAAAGGAACAGAAAAGTAAATGGTAAGAAAAGTACAAGGTACGAGTCGTCCCGGGTACGAGTTGTCCCGGGTACGAGTTGTCCCGGGTACGAGTCGTCCCGGGTACGAGTCGTCCCGGGTACGAGTCGTCTCGGGTACGAGTTGTCCCGGGTCACTAATTTGGGGTACGAGTCGTCCCGGGTACGAGTTGTCCCGGGTACGAGTTGTCCCGATACCAACAGTATGACCGACGACCATGGAGAGGTGGGAATAGCTATTAGTATTAGGCCCTAAGCTCGATCCCATATCCAAGGAAGCTGCCGGCCATTGAATAAGCCAGTTCGGTATTTTAACTGCGAATGTGCACAATGGTATGGGTCACGAGTCATTCGGGATAATCAAACGTTTTGAAGGCGCATGAATGTGGACGCACACATGACAACGGCAACGCTTGAGTGTAAATTACCAGCATGATGCAGCAGAGGGCGTGTGCATAAGATCGCGTAACGTCACGCCAGTGATGTTATCCTGAGTGACCTCGGGTCATTGAAATACCGAACTGGCTTAGGCGAAGTAAAAAAAACAACAAGTTTCTCATCCCCGCCCGCTTCCTTTTTGGAGGCCGCCTGGATTTTTTTATTATTTTTTATTTTTGAAAAATGTAGTAGAAAAACACCGAAAAAGTCTACAAATTCATCAGAAAATAAATACCAATACCAATACAACTCTAAATGACACTGCAAATATGTTCAGTTCTCTTGTCCAACTTGTCTTTCATCTTTAAAAGTGTCTTTGAACAGTGGAACACCAACGGTTTGCAGGAAATTTTGAAAAGGCGGTCATCTTGAAAAAAATAAAAAATAAAAAATAAAAAGCCCCGCTTCCTCCCTTTTTAAAAAAAACCCGGACGAGAAACTATTTTTGTTTTACTCGGCCTTATATGTGTTCACCTTAATTCTTATTTGGACCTTTGATCCCCATAGCTGTAGGTCAGATGAAGAGATTACCATGGTCACATGGTCATTTTTTAATGTTTGACCAAGGCCAACATGTTGACACATCGGTCAAAATATGTAGGAGCAATAGATAATGTCAATGCTTGTTACTATATTACTAGCTACATGTGTAACTAAATTAACAAACTCCAAATGTACAAATGTTAATAGCGTACATATGGACTAACAGAGAGATATGATGAATTGTTGAGTTGCTACCCGCTGCTAAAAAGACTACATGTATGACTGAGTCAGACTCAGAGTTAGACTGCGTTCATAATCTCTGGATTTTCGACAAGTTCAAAATCCCGGTTGGAGACCTTCCACTTACAGCTCTGAAATTTAGCACTACATGTATATGTTCAGTACTTGACTTTCAAAACAAAATACATGTTCGTCAGGCAAATCAAAACTCTTGAAAAAAAAAAAACAAGAACAAAATAAACACAAAAACAAAAATTATAAACAAACTAGTAAACAAAAATATTGAGAATTTAACTTGGTTGAATCCTCGATTCAAATTTGTTATTAAATTAGTATCATCTTTAACGTAAACCAAAGGTTGCCTCACTCTGGCTGTAGGTGCTCTATCTCAATCTGCGTTGGCTTTTATACAGAAAAGTTACAAGTCAGATCAGTATGAGTTTCGACTTTAGATGGAATGTTGCATACAGGGTGGTGTATGCGATATCTTACATTACATTGTATACGATACACATATCTCAACTGGGTATTGTCCCAAGTATAGTTGCTGTAGTCGGTAACAGAGCTACATTCATGTACATTAATGTTTTGAGAAACTTGTTTTTGTTCCATAAGGGATGCAATGAAGAGACGTTTTGTACATCCATTGTTACTGAATAATTAAAATGACTAAAAACACTTCAAAGCTAGTAGGGTGAAAGATGTGTGTATACAAATTACAATTTATAAACTTACAAATGCTATGCATAATGCACAAAAAGGCATACTGTACATGTACATAATTTGCTGCTTCATTTTGCATGTATTTTTATCTAAGCAGTTTGCCATCTGCTGTTGTTGAAATGCTTGATAACATCTATTAATCCTTCGATAAAACCCAAAACATCTGTCAGAAGGCAAGAACATTGTCAGTTTGTTATACATGTGCAATAAAATTCACTATATTTCCTTTTTTTCTAAAAAGTCCGAGGAAAACATAGCTGAAATGTACCATAGGCCTAAGGCTTTAAGAACCAATAAAAAAAAATACGTTATATTATGTAAAACCTCATTCTAAAATGAGGCTTTCAAAATACGGTACAGTCCTGAAACAAAAGTTGAGTAATTGCCAAAATTGCACAGACTGAAGTGTGAATTGTCTTTATCTGCACAGCGCATCAATACTTGGTGATAAAAAGTGAAAGTATTAAATTGATCTATAGTTTGGAAGATGCATAAATTTACATAGCCTATGCTGTCATTGAAATTGCAATTTTTCACTTTAGCAAGGCTAATTAGCTTGGGATCAGATCAAATAGTCTTTATGGTACTTCATTTAAATAAGTTGGAACAGGATAGCCAAAATATTAATGGATACAATAGAATAATTTAACAAACAGGTATATTGTAGAGTTAAAGGATATACAATATTTGCAAACATCAAAAAATAAAACTACCAAATTTTTATGGAATACCTTACTAATACTAGACTGTTAGTGAATGACAGTCTAAAGCATCCTGTAAAATCACAGCACCTGGTGTGCTGACATTTTCAAGAAAAGTGGTATTTTTGTATCAATTTCCAACGATGGTCGGCTGACCAGCCTTGGAAAAAAGTAGGTTTTTTTTCAACTACTGCCCCTAATTTTCCATATTTAGTTTGCAACTGTATACAATTGATTATACCTGTATGAATGGGTACAAGCCAGCTAGACTGGTTCCCTGACCTTACAATTCCCCGACGTCTATAAATTGCTCTGTTTCATCTTAAGTTGAATCAGGGAACCAGAATACAAGAACATGATTGTTTTTCTTGGTTTTTCCAGCATCTACATGTATGGACTCAAAACTTTAAACAAGTCAGTGTAACAGTATTTGCTATAAAATACTAACCCCCAAAAACATCAATTTCTGAAAATTACAGCAAAAGCAAATGTTGTATATTCCCTTTTAAAATGGGAAAATATTTGCTTTTTTCTGCAGGTCGTAATTACGCACATAATTACACAACACAAAACAAGGGAGATAAAAATATTTTATTATCCTTGTAAAATGCAAACAGCTTTTCCAAATTAGCTACCAACTGAAGTCATTCAGACTGTTTTTTGCTTTACTTTAGACAAACAAAAGAGTTGATGTCTGTTGTATTGGCCAACGGATCAATATACAGCACTCATTTGTTACACGTGCATCTGCAGTTTGGCTTTGTATTTCATGTTTAGTATTCATGGTCCAGTTGTCAATTGGATATCTAATGAGCCGGAAACTCAAGGTATGGATTGAAACAGGTGACAGACACGTCAGCTTTGTTGTCACCATTGGGATGTGTGAATGGTAGGTATAAGAACTCACAGATTTTTTTGATTTTTCTTTCCAGATTTGCACCAATAGACTTGTGATTTGTTCATGTTACATCACTTACATGTATACCTCATAATTGCCAAGAAATCCCATAAAAAATGTTTTAGTTTTGAAATAATTTTGTTACAATTTTATACTAATTTTATCATAGTTTTGTAATACTGTTGTTACCTGTACAGTATGGAGTGGAGTATAATCGAGTAGACTTAAAGGAATCGTTGAAGCATGGAGGTGTGAAAGCTGGGGTCCTATAGAGACCAAGTTATATGTTTGTAAATCAGTGACTTGAGATGAGTGGAGTGTTTCTAAAAAAAAGCTTCCTTCAAATTTCGGTGATTGACATTGGGGTTTTAAAATAAATGGATGTAATAAGAAGATCAGTCTTGAGTCAGTACATGTACATTATAACTGCCATTCACAAGCACTGTACTCTATGTATGTTTTACTAGACACTTTCCCTGTTTCTTTCTTTGTACACGTGCATTAGTGAAAAAAACAAACCTGCTCAACATACTGAACTACATGTGTAGTACAATCAGCTACGTCATGTATGAGCTGTGGCATGCAGAATATGAACTGCCTCCACCAACTTAGATTACGATGTATAAAATGTGACTGAGCTCGTCCATTTTTGTTCAGATAAATAAACAGTTGGAAGACGTTCAACGTCTGACCGTTACTTCACCCTCAGCTTGTGCATTAGTATTGGAAGCTGACAGTATTTTGAGGGTTGGTTTCTTTGTTTATGTAGGAGATCACAGGTAAGCAGGGTCGCTTGTCGTTTTGTACTGGTTGAGTTGCCAAACATTGAAATCTCCACATTGTAAAGCAAAAGTGAAAGTTGTGGTTAGAGTCTAGTAGGACGTAGGACTGTGCAGAATGCACCGATTATTCAATCATCAGTCGGATAGGCGATAAGCAGTTTTACCATTTTAAATTTTTTCTAAAAAAAATGAACAGTCTTGAGGAGATGATGATGAAAACATCCACGATCGTGTAGAAGCTGCCTGGTGTTATTGTTTGTCAAATGCTACGCTTTTGTTGAAAGTCACTTTCCCGTGATTTGAGAGCTTCCATGAGGACTATTACATGTACATGTAGCTCCAAATTCTTTGTTAAGATTGGTCAAATTATCAGTCGTATCCGCATCCTGATTATGCACACAATATCTGAACAATTTATTTCATGTATTCAGACTGAGATTGCCCAAGTACGACAGATGCTTGCCAGAGTATTATGCTATTACAGCAGTTGGGCTGGCAATTACAAGTGTCGTCTGATTGGTGATGACAGACAATCTCGTATGGTACGTTGGGGGGGGGGGGGAGGGGAGGTGTACACAGGCAAAGCCTCACACCATATGTACGTATGTGTGTCATCCCAATATCAGTAAATGTATTGAGCTTCATTCTGCTCATACCAAGACACTCATCATTTTTGGGTACATTGTAGATGGTAAGAATTGTCGGCAATTGGATGGCTTAGCCCACGAAAGTCTTTCGACTTATTTCCAGTGGCGGCCCTTGGTAGAAGAATTGTGAAAGAAATTACAGTTTTAGTGGTGGCAGGAAGAGCCCAGAATGATATTCTAGGGGAAAACCCATGGAGACAGACAGGGACTGAAAACCCAATCCATATATTGGCTGCGGGCAGGATTTAAACCCGGGTCACAGCGGTGGAAGGCGAGACAAATACCGCTACGCCAACCTGATCCCCTATCTGCCATGACGTATTTATGTAATTTTTCAGTGTAAATTTTATACAGGTTGCACCCCTTCTGATTTGAAAATCACAGGCTGGTGGAAAAAGGCACACCTGGATTTTTCTAGGCATGTGATTTTTCTAGGCGTGTGATTTTCTAGGCATGCGATTCTGTGGTCCTGAAACTGGAACTGAACAATCCGGTATTTTTTTTATAATATTCATCTTGGTTTACAGTGAAGCCATATTCTCTTCATCGACATACTTTTTTCCCACAAATTATGTATAATTAAGTATAACTATGCCATGAATGTATGCTGAGGTTTGTGGAACAGAGGGATTCAGGCGTGCGATTATTCGCACTTCTCAGGAAGCTTTTAGGTGTGTGATGGCGTGGGGGTGCTATCGCACGCCTCAAATCAGAAGGACTGGGTTGTAAGCACATTTCCTGTTACTGTACACAATTTTGTTGTTTAGAAAAGATGCAAGACTGCTTATAGTGAATTTAGTCTTGAAAGCCCGACTTAGACATCTCAACTGAGGAATCCAACAAAAGATATACTGTAACCAGACTATAATCTGTTGACAAAAGCTGCGGGATCAGCTGGGTGTTTTTCTGTGGATTATTTCCTTGTGCTGTCCCTTCTTCCTCCTCTTGTCTTCATTAGCAATGGGGGAGGCAGCACATGGGATGTAGCCGAAATGATCGCCAAAAAAAGCCGTCTTTGTTATTGTGAGGTGAAATTCCACATGAGTTATCTGACCTATTGTAGGTGTAAGAACTCCCCTGGTATGTAACGGGGAATAAATCTGGCCGACAGTCACCCCCATTGTGAGTCCTCTCTCCGACCCTTAAGGCTAAGGATTTCATTCTTGAAAAGTTCCTGTAAACGGAGTGAGAATATCGTGTCATGGGTTCCTGCCACCCTGTTTGGATTTATAATGTGGCGGGTCTTTTTCTTTTGTTGGCGTCTAGGATTTGCCACTGTAATGATAATCCGTTGCTTTATGTGCTGAGAGTACTGCTCAGGTACCACCCTTAACAGAGTGGGAATAAAGCCCAATTTTGCCCTCCATTATGTCCTTTCCTTGTACAATTCCTCAGTTAACTTTGTCAGAAAACAGCCATATGAACACCTGTGTGAGATGCCTCTGTGTACACCTTATGTTTTGAGAGTGTCTAATTCCTTGCTACATGTATTCTTTTTCCTCCTGTTAGATTTTTGGAACAATGGACGTTTTCCTTGCTCCGTGATCTTTACAGCCTGCAGCCATGTAGCATTCCATCGGAGTAACTGCAGTAGGTGAGTAAGTTATGTGTCAAAGATTAAAGGTACTGGCACATGTACATGTAGGATCGTTTGATCGTGTATACTTCTCTCCTGCCCCCTTTTCCACTTTTAATTCAGTTATTTCCATGTGTTTTTAATATATCTTTTACTTAATGTTTTTATTTTTAATGAAATATTGTAAACCACATCCAATTTGGGCCACGATTTGTGGTCTTATAAACCAATTTCTTCAATTCAATTAAACAGTGTGCAATGACAGTGAAAACTTCATTGCGAAGTTCTCAATGTCACAAATTGTAGCAATTATGCATGAGAATAACAGATGTTAGCAAGGCCAGTGCCATCCTGTTACACTTCCTGTTCCTGGTTGGCTTGAAGAAACTGGTTATTTCCTTCCTAGAATCAGAAGAGAAAGTAGAAAGTTGCCGAAAGCCAGAGAAAAAATCCATCACACTATCCAGTCTCAAGTCAGGTGACGAGTCATTCAAATGAACTGTGAGTGTGACAACAGTATTCCTTTGTCCTTGTTACGGTACAATGTGACTGGATGTGTGATTGATTTGTGATCGATACATGTAAAGGCCTCTTTACAAAGTTGTGTGGAGCAAGTTTCTCATGTTTGAGAGATAGTTATGAAATGAACTAAAAAGCTGCTTTGTGACTAGTACTGATATAAAAAAAAAACCCAGATTTTTTTAATTCGGTTTGAATTCCACTACTCGGTTTTTGGATTGTGGAAATCAGATATTCAAAACCAACATTAAAAGTTTTTTGGAACATCCCCCAATTTGCTCCATAGTCTCTGGTTATGACCACATTTATTGCTAGCGATCTTCTTGGTTCATGACTAGCCTGCTCATTGGACTGATCAGAGAGTTCCCTCCCACTTTAAGTCACCATTACAACTCTGGACTCTGGAGTGTTTTTGTCAAGGCCCAGTGGTCATTGAATCCTGGAAACTATAGAAAAAATCTCCCTGGAGGGCATTGCATGCGGCACCTCACTTGTCACTTTAAGTTGGCAGGACTGTGAGCTGATTGTGAACTTCCAGTGAAATCATATTTCACCGTTATTTGGTTTGAAAAAAACAAAACACATACAGATCAAAATGTTAATGGGCTTGGCGTTTCAATCCGAGCAGGTTTCTGGGTTTTTCCATTACAATCTGTCAAATTTTACCCTGCTTCCAAAGTAAAAAGTACATCAGCAAAGGAGTCTTACTGTATTGATTTGGAATTCCAATCGACAAAACATATGCACACAGTATGTATCAAAAATGTTTCCTTTTGTGGACAAGTAGAGATTACAAACTTCGTTCATTTTTTGTCATATTGGTAAAGTTTTAAATGTCCCTGAAGCAAATTTTAACTGGATCTATTTACGTCATGTAACCATTGATTTGTGTTCAATGTTAACAAAACAATAGCGCATTTGTATGTCATTGCGTGCACATTACTTATATCGTTCAGAAATGTTTAACACTTTCACGTATCTCATGTTGCTCTTTCAGTAGATAATATTTGTTGTTGGACTATTGAATGACATTTAAATTCAATACCGTTTCCCCCACAGGAAATCACCGGTTAACATGTGAATTGCATTCACATCACATTTTCAACGGGAGCCAGTTATATTTTGGCACGCATTGACATTTGGAGTTGACGTCACAATCCTGTGTGAATTCCGAACCAATGAACACTGTCTGGAATTCAGAGGTAATCACAACTCGCTCATGGGACGATGAGAGCTCGTATCCGGCCGACAATCTTTGCTGCCGCCCTCCTCCTGTGCCTATCCCTGTACCTCTTCCTCTATGAGGGCGGGGTCAGTCACGCCCACCCCAAGGGCCAAGTACCAGGTTTCTTTTCCCTGGCATCCATCACGCATCTCTTTGCCACGGAGCTGACGGTACCGGCCAACGTTCAGATCCGAGGTCTACTGAACACGACGGACGGCTGCCATCGACTGTGGCTGAAGGGAGAGTCGCTGTGGTTTGATTTAAAGTTTAACGGGAGTCTGAGTCCGCTGTGGACACGACATAACAAGAAGCTGTCAACGGAGGTTGCATTATGGTGGAAAGTAAGTTGAACATTAAATGTATCATTGTTGGAAGGTTTTTTATCTTTAAAAAAGTACTGAGTTTTATTCCAGAAATGCAAGTATCTGTCAAGATAGCCAATATGGCTCATCAGGCTGGCCTTTATCTCTGGCTTCATTGGCATGAAATGTCTGAGAATAATTCGATTTCCCCTGGATGGGATGCTTGGGCCACAAAAAAAATGTTCTGCTTCTGGTTTCCCTACGTAGTCTATTCTGACAGCCCCTACCCTAATTTTTTATGGGAAAATTGAGAAAAAAAAACACCCAAAACCATCAATTGCTACCTTTTACCCTTGACTACACGCAGACACCTCCACATGATCATACACAAACAAATCCCCCCAAACAAATCCCTACCTACCTGACCTATTTTCAAATACCATGTAATTGGATGCAGAACTTTTTTGGGGACCTAGTCCATTGCAGGTTACTCCCAAACTAATGCCAGTACCCATTCATAGCAAGTGGGGGTGAAGTGGCTTGCCCAAGGACACAACATTTGAACCCCTTACCCTCTGATCACGAGTCACAAACCCTAACCACTAGGCCACACTCTAGCTATTCCACAAAAGGTATTGGCACAAAAGGTATGACTGGAATCTGGTTTTGTTCTTCAAGTCCACGTCACAAGTCATGCAAGACTGCCAATTGAGTACATGCATGTGAAAATGTTGGATACAAATTTCTGAAAAAGTTAACAGTGAATCTTAAGAAATATGTACAAATATGAACATGCACTTCTCAAAAAGCTTAATTGACACATGAAATTCTCAGAAACTTAATTATTTATCCATACATATATTCTTCAAAAAATGTTTAAAAAAGTAATCAAGTTGTACAATATTTATGAATGTAGTTCTTAAAAGACACAGCCTTTTCTGCAATTTTTTTCAGTTTTGAATGAGTGCCTTTACTTCTCAAAATTAGGATGTCACTTAGATGTAGATCTTCCCCGAGGTTGCCCCCTTCTTGTGTACCAAACATCTTCTATTTGTCCTCATCCTCTGTGATCTTGCCTCCCGGCAGACGTTACAGAACAGCAAGTTCACTAATATCTCCGAGGTAATGAGGGAGGCACTGCGTGTCATCCCGGGGGAGGATCCTTATCGCATACGGGACGTCGGGCGCTGTCTGCGCTGCGCCGTGGTCGGCAACTCAGGGAACCTCCGCGGCAGTAACTACGGCCATCTGATCAACTCTCACGACTTTGTCTTCAGGTGGGTTGGGGGCTATCTTTGACGACCTGTCTATCTTTTCTTGGCGAGGATTAAGGGTCTCCAGAGACACAAACAAAGCCTTGAGCTACAGTGTGTGATTGTTTATCAAGTTTAGAATGAGTAGAACAAGTAGCAGTGTTATAGTCCACTTTTTTTCAAAGTCTCCAAGTATACTAATACAAAAGGTCATGTTTTACGTGTACTGTAGGAATAAAGCCGAATTATTACTACAGCTATTGACTGCAATCTGTGAATAAGGAAGAATGTGGGTGTTTTTTGAAAACACAACTTTCCATAGTTATTCAAGAAATGTATCAATATTTTTTCTCCAAATATTTGGACACTTTTTAGCATACAGGACACATTAGTCTCAAAATACCACACGGATTAGTTTCTTAGGCTTAATTCCAAATGTACCACACAATCCGCCGACCGATTATTTCAACATATTGAATCTATTTGATATTACATGATTTTGCTAACATAATTGCTGTAGAGGAATCCTCCCCCATTGGAATTTCCACTTGCAAACGTTGCCCAACACTTTGCCAAACTCAAATGGCATGTTTGAGCGCCATGGTGCAATGGTTATGGTGTTTGACCCCTGTGCCATGGTACGTACATGTAGGTTCAAACCCTGACGAGAAACATGGCGTTTGTGTCCTTGGGCAAGACACTTTACTCCACCTTTGGTCAAAAAGCGGTATAAATAAGTACCACACAGTATATTCTTTATAGATAAATGGGACATCACCAAGCCCATGTACAATAAAAATGCACTCAGCAGTTTATGTGGCTCGACCATCATCTTTGTAAAAAGCATCTTTACTTTGCTCTTTTCCAAAACAAACCCACAGAATTAACAAGGCCCCTACTGTGGGCTTCATGACTGATGTCGGCAGCAAAGAAACGCACCATTTCATGTACCCAGAGAGTTTCCTGAATCCTGGCCACGATGTGAACTTTGTCCTGATGGACTTTAAGCTGCTGGACATTGCCTGGCTGACCAGTGCACTGACCAATGGCAGCATTAAGAGGTACATGGAGACTGGGGAGAGGGGAGGGGGGTGGCTGTAAAGATCGTGTTTAGATTTCTTGTAGTCAAAACCGTGACTGTGTATGATACCATATGTTGCAGACTGTAAGCAGTAAGCAGTTCTAAGCACACCAAAGGCAAGCATACCTCAGAGCAAAAAGCTGCTTAAATTGGTGACGTAACAATTGAAATCTCTGTGCGCATACAACCGTTGGCACATCTACGCCATATACATGTAGTGCTTCAGGTTAGCACCATTTTCTGCTTGTGAAATTGAGGTAATGCTCAGTTTCAGAGGCGGCGGAAAAAACCCTAGATATGTATCATAGAGATTAGAGAGAAACCCATGGAATCATGTAGGGACTAAAAACCCAATCTACGGTTGGCCTGGGAGGGGAATCGAACCCTGGCCTCAAAGATGGAAGGAAGAATGAACCATTGCGGCTACCTGACTTCCCAATCAGACGGTCTTTTAAGGACACTGCTTAAATGAAAAAAAGGGAGAACATTGGTTTTTTTTTTTTTTAATTAATTAGATATTTCTCATCAAAAGACATGAAGTGGTGATGTTCAGGGTTGAGTCTTAAATGTACTTCAAACTAGGAAAAAACATCCATAACAAATTAGCTCTTTTTTTTCCTTTGTAGAACATACACGGCAGTCATGAAAAAGATAAATGTAACTAGAAGCAAGGTATGTTATCAGTTATTTGACATTTGTTAAATCTTTTGATGTGATGTCTGAATTTTTGGCTGGAATTCATGTTATTATTATTCGGAAATTGTCTTGTTCCAATATTTTTCTAAATTATGCATCCTGTTCACACTATTTTATGACAGTCAAATATTTTAGTGCCCTATTTTTCCTCAACTTTACTTCTTTAAGAACCAGTGACTCTTCAAAGCTGTAAAATAATTTCTGAGTCTTGAGACTTCTGTTACATTACATTTGAATGACCCTTTGATAAAGTCCTTACTCTTCAAATTTCATGTAAAAGCATTCAATCAAAAATTCACTGACATAATAAGGTAACATAGGTTTTTCTCATCACTGTTGCTGATACATGTGCAACAGAATATTTTAGTTGGAAGAAAAGGTTATGTACGCTGTTCACACCAAATACATCCAACAAATAAATAGATATGGTAATGCTTTGAAAGGTTAGGCCAAATATAAAAAAAAAGGCTTCCTTTTTGGAGGCCGCCTCCGTTTTTTTTTTTAAACACACAAAAAAGATAGATTTTAAACAGTGACATTCTGGCGTCTTTGTCTGTTGCATCTAGCCCATATTAAGCTGGTATGTCATTCCTGAGTCCAAGTGGCGGCCATTAAAAAAAAAAAGCTGGCAGCCATCTTGAAAAATAGCCCGGTCGGGCGGCCATTTTGGAAGGGAAAAAAAAAGGGTCTCCTTCTTTTTTTTCAAAAAGCAGGACGCTAAAAATGTTTTTTTTTTACTTGGCCTTAAGGATGTAGATGAAGTGAAAGTAAATGTTCTCTTTCATTTGGTTGTTTTATTGTCTTCAGGTGATGATCTACAATCCAGCCCTTATGCATCACGTTCATACTGAATGGACACAGAAACATGGCCGGTACCCGTCAACTGGTCACCTAGCGATGTTCTTTGCCTTGCAGATATGTGACGAGGTATGCCAGAGAAAGTCATCGTGGAATAAAGGCTTTGAAACCTAAACAAAATGTTAAGAGTTGACGTCAAATACTCTTAAAAGGGGCTTGGTTTGTTGTTAAATGGTATGAATTTCTTAAAAGAAATCAAAATTTACAAAATTCAGATTTCTGCAAGCTTGTGTAATAATATAGATGCATTTATCCTCTTGGATGCTGAGAACAGATATGAACATTTTATTTGAAAATGCTGCATTTTGCAAATTAGTATATTTTGTCAGTCTTCATTTTGTTGTAAGAGTTTTCTTTGCAGATGAGACGTAAAAAATCAGTGGACTAAAGGTTTTCTTCAAATTATTTCTGATATTTCTCTTTGTTGAAAGGTTCCCCCATTTTATTGGTAATTTTAGGTAAATTATGCGAGGTAAATTATTTAGGTAAATAATTAATTTTTTACACTGTTGTCGTCACTGTTAATGAGTTTTCTTGTTTTAAATCCTTCTTCCCTTGCAGGTTAATCTGTTTGGCTACGGAGCCAACAAGCTGGGAAACTGGGATCACTACTGGAAGAAAGACGACGGAACTCACAACTCCTTCTTCAAGAAGACGGGCGTACACGACAGTAACTATGAACAGTCTATCATGGACAGCCTCCAAAAAGCCGGCAAGATCAAGATATATCCGGGGGTCAGATGATCGGAAAAACAAAAAATTGGCAAGTGTATCCAGCTTGTAGTCAGGAGACTTGACACAAAAACCTTCTTTAGGGGAGGATAGAGCTAGGGTGGGGTAAGAGGAGACAGGACTCCAGACAACATAAGTGTTCATGCAGGGAGGTTACACTGTAACTAAGGTGACATCTGATTTAGTTGGCTACGGCAGTCTTCTCAAATATCCAAGACAAGTTGCAAACAAGTTTGTCCGCAATTGGCCCAATCGTATCAGGTACTAGTTGCTGGATTCTGAACAACTTCCCTGGAATCCTCCTGTGTTGACGTTATCGGCATTGTTTACAGACACTTAACTTCATTCCAGGAAGATTTCAGGAAATTTGTGTGGAATCCTGCCGTAATACCCAATAGGCCTATTGAGAATATACATGTGGATGAAAACGAAAGCCAGGGTCCAAATTAGTCTGGCGCTTCTACTTGATCAACCCATTATAGTACTTGACGTTCCAAGGAACCTCACAGGTGCGGTTCGAATGGGAGCTTTTCACAGGATTTTGGTTTTTTTAATGAACAATATGTTCACATCAATTTTGTCGGGTGCACCACGAAGTGACGCATTGTCTATGGACTTTGTGCACACGATACGTCACTTCGTGGTGCGACCGACGATTTGTTGATATTGAGTGAAATTTTGTCCTTTTTGGTGGTGAGCCTGGTAGGTTTCCCATGCTCAGTTAGTTGATGCAGTTTTCTTTCACTGAAGTAATTTTAGAGACGAAGAAATTTACCAAAATCAAATCCTTATAAATAAGTAACTGTTTCCTTACCCCCAAAAATGCTCCCTCCTAAAAAAAATAGAACCTCACCTGTACCCCAACAAAATAGTGGCAGCATGATTCAAAGATACACATCTGAATCGAATTCAACAACGACATCTGAGAGAAAATTGTTTTCCCTGTTATTGAACAGCTAACAGTTTCGCCTGCCCATGCCAAACATTAATCCTAGATGCATTCCATTGTTAAAAGTACTGAATTTATACCAAAAAGAAGCAACCCATAGGTTTGAAATATCGGTCACAAATGAAGCCAAAGCTTTCAGAAAAATATGAACTTGTACTTTATTCGGAATTTCACATTGCAGACTGTAAATTATTTGCAAAAGTTTTTTTGAAACCTAAAAGTTCTGGGGTTAATATTCATAGTGAACACCGACACACTGCTGCAGTTGGCACTTTTTCTGAGGTTCATTCTTCTTTTGAAAATTGCCGTTTGTTGTTCGTTTGCAAATCTTCCAGTCCATTGGTAGATTTGAAGTCAGAGAACAGCCAGGCCAGTATGTCAAGGCAGATTCTTGCCGTATTGAACTCTGACACAGGGTCAGCTTAATTTAAATATTCATGTCCATGCACTTGGGTACTGCATGCCACGTCAATGCTTACTTTGGATCCTGACCAATCAGAAGTATTGTCAACCATAGCAACCAATGACATCTCAGAAGCTGTGAGAATGTGAAAACACCGAGAATGTGAACATTCTGTTGCAATATTTGTGTAATGTTTTTGCAACTTACAAATGTTATATGCTCTTTTGAAACCAGTCAAATGGAGATGCAACCAAACAAAAAACAAAAAAAATGTGGAGACAATTTTTTTTCTTCAGTTTATTACAATGTGTGATCCATATACCATGTATACATGTACATATATGTCTAAACAGTACTGTAGAAGTAAATTGCCACTAAAGGCAACATTTTGAAGATGCTCAAAAAATGTGTTAACACAGAGCTTTATTTTTCACCATGGTGACATCATAATTTTCAAGTGGGCATACATTTTCCAAAGAAGTTCATAACCAAAAGAAAACAGTCCTTGTCAATAAGAAGATCTGTCTTTAAAGTATCCCTAAAAAAAGTTAAACTCCACACGTGCTATTGTATGAAGCAAAACTCAAAATCTTGTGCTAAACTCATTTTTCAAAATTTTAAGATTCAGTTTCTACAGTATTGCTCAATTCTTGCCATAAGCTGAATCCAAAATTTAAAGGTTTTAGGATTGTTTTGTGCTGCAAGAACTAAAAGTTCTTGTTGAAAGTACAGATTGTATGAATATTTCGATTCCAGTATTTAATTTGTTCACTTCATTTCAATTTGTACAATTGTTAATCCTCTCCTGTGAGGCCAAGTGCTTTTCCCAGTTGACAATTTCAGGGTAATTATGATTTTAATTGGTCATCCGTTTGTTGGACTTCAGATGAGTTGTGAAACTGTTCAGTATTAAAGTTCATGTTTTAAAGTCATGCAGTTTATGAACGAAAAAAAACATTTGAACAAATTGCGGCTGACATGTTTTCTAGTGCTCCAGGGTCTTTTGTTTGTACAGGGTGAAAAACAGTTATCCGTTGTTGTATTTTGTTTACGTTCCACCGTTAAGCATTTAAGCCACCTCATGTGAGATAATTTTGCATTTTCCAGCTTCAATATAAATTTGGACTCTATGTACTTTAGCTCTGCTAATTATTTATAATAGGCTGTTTCTAAGATGTGTTAGTCAGTTGACTTCGTTGTTCTCATGAAAACATTTGGTCATTGTGATGTTGGTGCTTTTAGGCATGCCTGCTATGCTAGAAGCATGAAAGTTTAATATGCTTTTCTTTCTCTTTACAAAATGTCAATTATTTCATAATAATTTTCCATGTTTTATCATTTTCACCGAGTTGTAATCTCGGCAGCCAAGTTGTGGTTAATATTCCCTCTGCACCCAAACAGTTTGTGTCATATTCAGGAACTTGTTTTTAATGCCATAAACGCTGACATTTTGGAAAGCAGTTATATCAGCCATAACAGAACTTTGAATGTAAAACTCGATAATTTTGAAACTGTTCAGGTAAATCAGTACTGTACAGAACCAAGGGACTTGTCTTGTATTTTTTGTCACTTACCAGATTTATATGCTAAGCAGAAATAAGCCAAGCTACCAGTCACTAAGTTGGAACATATTCATGTAATGTTTTTGCTGTTAATCAGTTTAGAAGTTCATGTATAAAAAACTCTTTTGTGCTCAAACAATCTGTGTGCTGAACCAATTTCATGATCTTACCAGCTTTTCCCATACTGGTGAGAAAGTGCTTTTTTTTCCTTCTGTTTTTCACCGAATCATATTTGCACTATAATATTATTGTATAATGTTTTCAATGTTTAGTATGTACATCCCATCCAATTTAGGCGTTATACAGAAGTTTAATGTGCAATGGATTTAAGTTTTGATACTGAGAGGTTTTTTTTACAGTTGAAATTTATTTAATACAATTGTATGTACTGTATGTATTGTTATGCAAATGTAATATTTAAGTTTATAGTTTGATTTTGTTTTGATTTTCATTGTTAACCAACATACTGTTTACGATAACAGCAATTTTGCCCCTGTAATTGACATACACAATTACCATGCCTGAAGGCATTTTTGATATTGTATGTATGCAGACTCGGCATTGTACAGGCATGAGATTTTTCAGACTTTCGACGGAAATCAGACTTTTTGAATCCGAGGAAAGACATTATCAGTATGGAAAGAGCAGGCCCTTTCATTCCACTTTCAGACTTTATATTAAATTGACGATCTCATCCTTCATTGTATGGTGACCCATACATGCCATCACACATAGACTCAATCAGGCATGAGAATGAATTTCAATGGAAAAAACCCCCAGGAAACTTGTGCAAACACAGGAAAAAAGATGTGAAATCAGGCAATAAAGCCCCCAAACAGGCTCAAAACAAATAATAACGTGAAAATTTGGGCAACTGCTTGGTGCCAAGGCTGATATGCACTGGGTTCACTGCACAATGCAACAGAATCCACTGTTGCAATTTGTTGCATTTTTTATAGCAGGGTTCTTATTTCAGCCAAGTTGCATTTTGTTGCATTTGCCAGGGTGCCCGGAGAAAACCTGTCGGGGGGGGGGGGGGGGGAGGGGGTTAAGGGAAGCAGTACCTTCTAGGGGATTAAGTTTAAAACATTTCCTCTCATTTCTTCGAACTTTTTTTTTTTTTCCCTCTGAAGAAGTCCTTGCTGAGGATGAAATATCAGGCCATTTCCTTGAAGTGATTATGTGTTTTATGTTGAACCAACTTCATGAAATTAAAAGTGTGCTGAATTAATGTGCTACTATAAGTTGCACCAAAGTATTTGTATAAATAGTACTTGGAATTATTTAACAGTTTGTTCCATGTGAATTGAAAGATTATTTAGATTTACATATGTTATGAATATTAATTTGTTGCACTATGTAATTAGTATTTGATACTGTGACTGTAAGTTTAAAGAGGATGTTAACAGTATGAAGCAAACTCTTAACTTTTCAAAATGCACCTACATTTGTGTGTTGAATTTGGCTATACATAAATGAATCTTCACGTCCAACAACAATCCACCAAGTTCAACTACATGTATGTGTTGAGCTCACAACATGTCCATGGAATTTCTATGAAACAGTTTGCATTTGTCTAACAAACCAGTTAAACTATCCAATACTGAATATGAAATCTTTTTACAGAAATAATATTGCAAGATCTGTATATTTTCCCTTAGAAATCATCTTCCTCCAATTATTTGGATTCCCAAGTTTCAAAAGGATAATGGACACAATGCAGAGAAGACTTCATCAGGATTAATCTTTTACATGCCTTGTGTTTTACAAAATGGTCAACAAAAAATAAGATTCACATTTACTGAGGACTGTATATGACCGTGTGCTGAATTGTTCTGCGTCTTTGTAGAACAAAACAAACAATTGGACATCTTTTTACAATATCTATATGTGTATACTTACAAATATGAAGGTTTTGGGGTTGTTTGACTTGTTAGAGGGGCTGCATTTGTGGACATCCTAGTATGAGAACACAAATACTCAACACTATTAAAAATAGGTCTATATTTCATTGAGTAGTGTTCTACGTACTTCTCAAAGAGGCAAGATATATGGCCTTCTTTTGTCCACCCATTGAAAGCCCAAAACCCTCCTTTTAGCAGTACTTTCTGCAAAACCAAAGTATAAGAGTCTTTGAAAAACAGTAACTTTTAATGTTGATATCTGTTATATCTCAGCACACGTGCACCTAGCACAAGCACCTCATCTATTTTTGTTGAAATAAAAGAGTTACTATGTTGAAATAAATGCTTTGGTCTGCATTTTTTCCCCAAGTATATACACTGTAGTTACATTTGGTTAATTCATCTTAAGAATACTTACAACTGCCAATTTCGTGTTGTTTTCAAATGCACAATTTTTAGCTGTCGGACTAAGTCATTGTTATGGGCGTTAGGCTTACACCTTAATAAGCAAAGTTGGCAGCAGCATTTGCCTTAAAATCACAACAGAAATTCCATAATTTTTTTTGTCAAAGATGGCTCGGATTTCTTTTAAGTGTGAAGCAATTCCACAAAATTGGGCCGTGTTCAATCCGAGTCTTCATCGTCTGTGTTAGAATGATCTTCTTGTACTTCTTTAATGCCTACAATCATGTCAATCCTTAGGAGGTCTTGAACTGTTTTGATAGCATCCCTCCACAACATGTACCTAGCGGACATGGCTTCCCAAACACCAGCGTCACTGTTATCGCACAGAGCTCCCGTCCTGCCATTGACACTGATAAGAGCATTGCAGTGTCGCACTTTGGAAACAATCTCTAAAAAGGATGACTTCCTACTCTTTGGAGAGAATGAATTCCTGTGTAGGGTTCTGGGTATGCAGAGTGCTGCATCCCGGAGAATACCGATAGCTGTGCTGAGGGCAGGATCCTTCAGATTCAGGTTCCAATCTCTATCATGACCACGAGACAATATTCTGTGTAACAGGAACTCAGTACACCCTCCTCCAGGGATACAAATTCCTTGTGGCTTACACATTTCAGTTTTTTGCTGGCTGTTATTTGTTGGACTGAGATCTGATTCCAAAATAAGTGCATCAGGAGCCCCAGTCGTATCTTGCATAGCGGAACCGCAACGTCTGGCACTGGATTGGTCCAAGCTTTCTACACATTCACATTCCACGGTCATGGGATTAGATTTCCTACTTGAGGTCTTATTGATGTTGTCTCCATCTCTCATAGGTACGGCAGAAACAAAGCTGGTATCCAACCACATACGCAGAGTCTTGAGTGCATTGAGTACTGCCATGAACCACTGCCTGCATATGCCTTGAGTTGGTGCACAGAGTACCAGTTGCTTTGTGCGTACTCTCTCATCACTGAACCCTAGATGAACACCAATGTTTTGTCCAACCATTACAGATCCACAAAACTTAGCACTGCCTATTTTTAAAGTGGATCTCAAGATGTCAGTAGAATCGTAAACTATGTCGGTTTTTGTCAGCCGTGCAAGCCGGCTCAATTCTTCTTCTGGGATCATGTGAACAGCGGAAATTCTGGCAGCTCTGCAGAAGGACAGCGTTGCATCTGAGAGAAGTTCAGATGAAAGAACAAGCATCACCCCGCACTCCTTGAGATGTTCAATTAGGGACTGAGTCCGAGATGTTCCCAACTCAAGAAACATTGTCAAGTCTCTGGTACTTTTTGCTGCCAAGGTTGAACGGACATCAGGGGTCCACTTGTCAAGGGAGCAACTGAGAATGACAAATGGCACAGTGGTCAGTGTATCAAGATCGTCTGACTGGAAGGCGAAGTTTCGTGTGCACACTACGCCATCCAGAAGTTTGGATTTACTGACGGGTTGGTTAGGAACCTCCAGGCATCCCACGTCATAGTCGTTGATCAGCCCCTGCATGGTTTCGGCGAGATTGCCAACATCTTGACAACTGCCGCAGACCAATTCAACAATTAGCTCAGCCACATGATTAGTTGCGTGCATAGTAAACTTCCCACCGAGAGAAGTTCTCACAATCTTCCTGCTCATGCTTCTCAAATCTCCTCTCTTTTCTTCAACCAGATCCAAGCACACACAATGTCTCCGTAGCTCTGGTAGAACCACCTCAGGAAAGATCTCGGAATGGATGGTCTCCAGAGCTTGACTGACTGCAATCAGGTCTTGCTTACTGGAAGAATCCGAGCTTGTGCTTTTCAGTGAAACTGCATCCTGCAACTGCCTCAGTAGTTCCGTAACGATCAGCACAAACGATTTGGAATTGTCTCCCGTGACATCGTGATGACTCTTGACATGCTGCAGGATCCATCTTGCTATTGGATGAGACAAATGCAAGGAAGTCAAGATGGTGAGGCCGTCTCCAGTTATCACCACTCTGCCTGACGGTGAGGTCAGCATGGTGTGAAGTGCATTGGGACCGATGGAATCCCTCAAGAGGCCCTCTATAGTCTCGCATATCGTCACGGCAGTCAAAAGGTTAACTGGTAGCTCCTGACACATTCTGCAGCTGATAAACATTGTAATATATCTAATTGAAACAGGAATTGGAAGTTTTGCTTTAAAATGTGTGCACTGGATGTAGCTTGAGTATTAACTCCAGCTCTAATGCCTAATGGGCATTAGCATGATTAGAGCCAGACAGGGCTCTGGAGTGCTCTGAAACGTGCAAAACTAAATCTGGCCCACTTTACTCACAGTTTAGTCAGCAAATTTCTCCAAAAATTGCACTGGGGCAAAGAACATGTTCTCAGTATTTCACCAACCAAGTTTGCAGACTGAATTCAATTTTTAAAGGAGATTTTTCTTCAATATTTTGCACATGAGAGGGAAGTCAAGTGACTTCAAAATGGGGCTAAAGACTAGACTGGTGCATGTCCAACCATGGTCCAACTATTTGAAAAGAATGACCTCTTCATTCAGTGTCAATAGTCTGGTGGCTTGACTATGGAGAAATGTGTAGTAAATTGAGTCTAGTTCCCGCTTCAAGCCACATTTTTCTTAAATTCTTTTTGGATGGTTGATTGATGCAGTACTGAAGCTGTGTTGGACTGGTTGTTTTAGGTGCCAGTCTATTTTCTTGTTTTGCATGTTTTCAATACCTTAAGTTTTGGGACTCTCATACACAGTATTGAGAGTCCCAAATTTTCGGACTAGATTAGAGCTGGAGTTACTCAAGCTACACTGGATGTATTTAATTACAAACTTGAAGTTGCACACTAATAATTTCTGAGAATTATTAATCTGAGATTTTAATTATTTCCAATTTTGTTAAACACGTCTAACATAAATGTTATTTTTTGTTTAAATCATGGAGCTAAATGAAAATGAAACTGCACTCCCCTAACTTTCTAATTGTACACAGACTCACAGTCCAACAAGTGGCGTCTGGATGTATGTTACATTCTTTCCAGTTAATTATGGCCATGTTGTCGGCATTAGATCACCACAATTTCGTGAACGTGTATTTGGGATACTTACAGCAAAAAATGGGTGGTGCATCTGATACTTTCGTCACTCTTTGCTGTAGGCCTACTAACTACAACAACAACCAACAACACACCGGCCGGTGTTAAACTACCGTTGACTCTTGAGGGCGCTGTGGTGACTATATGCAGAAACTTGTCTTGTACAAATTGTATATAGTCGTATCGTATGATAGACCGTACCAAAGATCCTAGTAGCGCGCGCTCTAGGATCTTTGGACCGTACCCATTGACCTCTAAATATACATTAGCAGAGGTCAGTGATTAGACTTTGTCCTTTAATTGAAGGACATCCAGCCAGCCAGAGCTTTTAGTACTTCGAAGCATTGCCATTGCATTGGAAATGAGTGCGCTTTATGAGGCATTGGCCATTGCCATTGGGGCCTACATCTGAGACTGAGACGAACTGCGAACAGGTAGGTAATGAGGTAGGCCTAAGGTGATTTGTTTTAGTGTTAGTGAATTGAACAGGGAGACTAGTTCTCAGTAGTAGTAGTATCAAATTTGTCGAATATTATTTTCTACATTTGTTTTTGATGTGGTTTTGTAAAAAAAAAAATTAAAAAAAAATAAAGTAAGAAAATGGGGAAAAAATTCCATTACTGGATCACAACTTTACTTTTGTTGGTTCGTGTGGTACCAACTGGAAAGCTGGGCAACAATTGTTTTTTTACCAAAAATAGGCCTACTTTTCAAATTTGCAGCAACTATCACTATGGTCCTTAGAATTAAAAGAAGATTATTCAAGTTTAAAAAAAGTATTTTCAGAGTGACAAAAAGTGTAAGCATGCGGTAAGAACTAACAACAAGTAGAGGGGTCCTGAAGTACACTTCAATTACTAATACTATGATACTGTCGAGCGCAATTTGAGTCCCCCACGCAAGTTTAAACTTGCGCGTGCAAGTTTAAACTTGCGCGAGGGACTCCTGAAGCACGCAAATTACACCGCGCCATTTTCATTTGCGTGCGCAAGTTTAAACTTGTGCAAAGGCGATTGCAACCTTCTTTTGCGGGCGGGATTTTCATTGATGAAGATTTTTTTTTTTTCAAAACACGAGTACATGGAGAAATAATGGAATATATGAATGAATAAAGATATAAATAAAAAGGGGAATTCAATTAGCGTCAATGAAAAGAAACATTGAGATTTAGCAGTGCTTATCAGAGAAGTTGTTTCAGGGTACGTGGGGGCGGGGCCGGGGAGGGGACCGGGCAAGCAATCAAGTTAAGCACACTAGCGGCGATTGCTTGGAAAGTGTACTGAAGTTGTTCAATAGAGACCAGCTCCAAGTTTTTTGCTTTGTAAACCTAATTGGCATTTTATTTATATTCTTGAATGTAAATAAATCATAATTTCCTAGGGCTGGTGTAACCCGCTGTTAACGTAAAAAGAATGATTATGATCCCTTCAATTGTTCAAGTTTTGACATAATAGTAATCATTTACATTATTTTTAAAACGCTTATGTATTCTACAATTAAAACAGTACTTATTCTTAAAAAAATACTAATTGATTCAACAATTAATAAATTGGATGGTACAATAATTCATATTGTTTTTTGAATACTTGCATAACATTTCAAGCGCTGTGTACACTTCAAAAATGCATAATTTGAATTTTTTTTAATGAATTCATTACTAATTTAATTAATTAATTAAATTTATTACTTTAACAAATATTTTTTTATTGCAGGCTCAATAATTCATATTAAAAATTCTTTACAACTTAAAAACGCTATGCATATAAAATGGTAATTATTTTAAAAAGTAAAAAAAAAAAAAAAAAAATTATGAATTTAATAAAATGTTTCAAAAAAAGGCATTAAGGCATTGTCTCCCGAAGCTCAGTCATGCTATTAAATCGGAGAAAAAAATCTGTTTAAAAATAATGTTACATATCTGCATGAGTTTACCAGGGAAAAATAATTTAGCGGCTCTGTATGCGTGGCCGGGAAAATCTATGCAGTGCGCAAGTTTAAACTTGCGTGCCCAATTTGTAGCAAGGAAATGAATGCGCGCGCAAGTTTAAACTTGCGCGGGGGACTCACTTTGCGCTCGACAATACTAAATTAAAGCCCGACACATTCTGCTCATAATTTTATATTTGATTGTAGATCACGAAGCTCCACTCAAATCGAGCAGGATTCAAGTTGTCCACAATGCTACGCATCCAATCAAGCCATCTGCCTCGATGCTTGAGGGCCACCGGCAAGTATTGGGCCCCTCCTGTCCAGGCCTCTGTGACCTATCGTCAGGCTAGTGCAGCGTCAACCTCACAAGACCAAACAGTCAATGCCCTACCCCAGCAGGCTAGAGTTGTTATCTGTGGAGGGGGCATAGCGGGTCTGTCAGCGGCCTATAACCTGGCCAAACTGGGAGAGACAGACGTCGTGCTGCTGGAACAAGGAAGGTTAGACCATTGTATAATTTTGGTATTATTGAGAAATAGACTACTTGGAAAATATGGCAGAATTTTCTCCGCTTCAGCCTATAGACCATTTGCACTGCGGCCATGTTTGAACACACCTCAAAAATGGCGGCTGAATGCAATCCATCTATACATTTTTACATAGAATCACTGTCACCGACTGGTTTATTGTGCTGAACCTTTTTGCTTACCGGTTTTCCAGCCAATGTTTTGTGTAAGTTTCATCAACAATAATGTGAAATGTGGACCTACATGTATTTTACTCAGGAAATATCAAATTTTGAATGCAGTGTGGTATAACATTTTTTCCTTTCCATTGACAGTGCATAGAAAACAATTCTTATCGTAGCCTTAATAAATGAGATTTTAACAAAATGCTTATAATATGCCATTGATATATTTACAAGCATAGCAAATTTGAGCAAATTCTCTCTATGCACATCTGAGATCTTGGCCCAACTTCACAGCTCTGCTTATTACTATAAGCGAAAAAATTGTCAGCAGAGTATAAAATTACACAAGTTTGAAAGGTTTATTTAATTTATTGAAATATTTCTTATTTTAACTGGGTAGCCAACCCAAGGCAATCCCCTGGTCTCCCTCAGGGCCCTGTGACGAGAAGACAATTACAATAAAGAGAAGAAATGACAGTTTTAGACTTTGGAGGATAACCCCAGAAGAATATTCTGGGGAAACCCACAGAATCAGGCAGGGACTGAAAACCCAATCCACATGTTGGCCCAGGCAGGAATCGAACCCGGGTCACAGCGGTGGAAGGCGAGTTAAGTGCCGCTACGCCAACCGCACTCCCCCTAAGAGGTTAAAATGGCAGCTTTATTATTTGTTCACAGCTTCACATGTGGAACAACATGGCATGCTGCGGGGCTGGTAGGCGTTCTCAGACCACACCCATTGATTTTTGCTCTGTCCAAAATGAGTGCCAACTTGTATGCCAATCTGGAAGAAGACACTGGCCTGAGTTCAGGTCAGTCCCAGATTTAGGACTTTGCAAACATTAATTTCATGGATAACATATCAGTTAGGTTTTGGCGATACTCCATCCTGTCTTTGACCTTGTGAGACAAAAAAATCACATCTTGTAATGTTTGAATGGGACTTAATGTAACCGCCGCTTGGCCAGTAAGCTCGCCACGTTTGGCAGGACAGTTTGAATCGATGTAGCAGTCAGTGACTTTACTTGCATTTTCTTTGGAGATCGAACGATTTAATTTTCAGAATTGGGGTTTTCCCTTTTCACTTATGTACCAGTACCCCCCCCCCCCAAAAAGAATCTCCGTCAAAAATTGATAATAGAATTATATGGTATATACATGCAGGGTATAGGAAAATCGGATCAGTCATTTTGGCACAGACTAAGGATCGAATGACTTACCTGAAGAGAGCTGCTGCCCTCGCTAGGTGAGTATTGAAGAGCTTTTCTTTGCTATACTGGCATTAAGTATAATATTGGCGTGAAACTCAATTTCTGCGTGTTTTCTTTCATGGGTATTTCTCGTGATCTCTAGTATTGTCCTTGTTGGTAATTTCTTTTGGCTTTAAAGACTTGTTTTCTGTTCAACTTTTAGGAACTTTTCAAATGATATATTCCTGAGGTGGATTAAAGACAGATATCAGATTACAACTATTTACCATTCCCCCCCCCCCCCTGATCAATTCTGTTGTATAAGTACATGTGACAGTTCAAAGAAATATACAATATTTGTAATTTTCAGAAATGGATGGATTTGGGGGTTAGTATCTTATAGCAAACAATGTTACAATGACCTGTATAGATGCCGGAAAAACCAAGGAAAAAAATGCTATTCTTGTAGTCTAGTTCCCTGATTCTATTTCAGACGAAACAGAGCAATTTCAGGGAATTGTCAGGTCAGGGAACCAGACTAGCTGGCTTGCATCCATTCACGGCTGTGCAACCGACTGGAAAAAAATATGGACTTAATTTGGTAAAGTTGGGGCAGTATTTGAAAAAAGGTTTTGTTTTTTTCAATGATGGTGGGCTGACCATTGTTGGAAATTGATACAAACATTCCACTTTCCTTAAAAATGACAGCAGACCAGGTGCCATGATTTCCCAGGATGCCATGATTTCACAGGACTAATATTCACTTACAGCCAAGGAAGATATTTCATCATGATTTGGTGGTTGTGTTTTTGATGTTAGCAATTATTGTAAATTACCTTTACATGTAAATAGATTGTGCCAGGTCGTTTTGTGCAAGTTCTCTTTTATGTCTAATTTTACGTTTTGAATTCCATTCGATTTCCAACTAGAGCAAGGAATATAGACCACACTCTGCTGGCACCCTCTGAGGTCAATTCCATTGTCCCCTGGGTCAGAACCGATGACCTTGAAGGAGCGATACATATCCTTGACGACGGCGTCACAGACCCAACAGACACTGCTTTGTCTCTAGCAAGGGGTGCCAAAAACAGAGGTAGATAATCTTACAAGGGCTGAGCTACTATGCCAGAAATCCCAAGATAGCAGTAGTTATTACAGCTCATACATATTTATGAATCCAATACGCTTCTTTCATTGGTTGATTCCCCAATGGTCAGGGAAGTAAAAGTAGTTAACACGAAGGCGCGCATGACGTACATCCTATCAACCAAGAAAATAGTGCATCAAGATTAGCTTCTGTGCTGCTAACTACTTACAACGGCATTCTTACCCATCTTACCATCTTTCTTCCACAGGTGTCAAGCTTGTGGAAGGTGTCCAAGTCAAAGCTGTGCTGTCGGAAGACGGAAAGGTTTCTCAAGTTCAGACGTCCCTCGGTGACATCCAATGTGACTACTTTGTCAATGCAGCAGGACAGGTAAGAAACTGTCAATGTGGAACTGACTCCATGCAGGGACTGTAGAGGGCAGTGCACATGAGCCATATGGGACACACTGCTTCATGCACCAGTTCTTGCGAGTGTGTATTACCGTCTTAATGGTTATCTGATTCTTTTGTGTTTCAGTGGGGTCGAGATGTTGGGTTGATGAGTCGTCCCATAGTCAATGTACCAATGCACTCCACGGCCCATGGATACCTGGTCACTAAGCCTCTACCAGGACTGGATGTTAAGACTCCATGTAGGTAAACCTTGTTCTTGGCACACATCTATTGTTTTTCTTTTTGTCATTTGCTATTTCTTGTTAAGATTTTTTTATTGTAAAAGGTATACTTTCCGTTGTCCGATTTTATTTTTCCTTTTTAATTTTCATTTTGCTAGTTTTAGTAAGTTGTTTGGTCAAGAAAAAACAGTGAAAACACTTTTCATTTTGCTAGTTTTAGTAAGTTGTTTGGTCAAGAAAAAACAGTGAAAACACTTTTCATTTTGCTAGTTTTAGTAAGTTGTTTGGTCAAGAAAAAACAGTGAAAACACTTTTCATTTTGCTAGTTTTAGTAAGTTGTTTGGTCAAGAAAAAACAGTGAAAACACTTTTCATTTTGCTAGTTTTAGTAAGTTGTTTGGTCAAGAAAAACCAGTGAAAACATTTTTCATTTTGCTAGATCTAGTAAGTTGTTTGGTCAAGAAAAAATAGTGAATTTATAGTGGAAAAACAATGTTATCTCGGTTTTTCAGATGTACGTGACTATGACAGTTTAAATTACATTCGTGAGTGGAGCGGAGGTCTGATGTGTGGTTATTTTGCCCCCAAAGCTAAGCCAATCTTCCACGACGGAATTCCTGAAAAGTCTGCATTTTTGTCCCTCCCAGAAGACTGGGACCACTTCCGTAAGTCTAATGCATCCTAAACGAAGATCGATGCGCTGAGTGCAAGTATACGACTTGCTCACAGTCGTACCTATGATGGGTGTTACCAATGCAGTGAGGGGGGGGGGGACGGGTTTTGCACAGCCTTTACAATTTTGTTTTCATGAAAAAAATGTTAGAAATTTATTCATCGTATTTTGCCTGTATTTTTATAAACACTGTATACTCAGTGTTGTCCGAGGGCTTGTCGGTAAAAATTCACAAACAAATCAGTGAAGGATAGAACCCAACAATGGGAAAACCATTCAAACATTTTTCCCGTTTTGCATTGGGTTTTTTGTGAATAGAATGCGCCCTGGATTTCTGAACAATACAGACTTCCAAAAACTTCCTTTTTTGCAGAGTACCACTTGGACGGTTTTCTCCATCGGGTGCCAGCCGCTGACAAGATGGAAGTCAGGCAGCTGTTTACTGGGGCAGAGTGCTTCACTCCGGATCTCATGTTTCTATTTGGGGAGGTTCATGAGGTGGGCAGCTCAACTTCAGTTTTACTTTTAGAGGCCCTCACCCAATTTTAACACATTTGTAATAATCGTTTTAATGAGCTTTTTGAGGTGCTTATTACATTCTACACAACATGTCTCATAGAATTTCACAAATATTACCCCTGTTCTTCAGGCTGTGAGACCATTTTTCTGCAGTAGCTCGAGATCAGCCCATGGTCTCTACCTTCACAGGTACCCATTTATACATACCACTCTATGGCACTCCACATGCATTCATTAGAACTCTGAAATAAACACATCTACTGAACCCCCCCCCCCCCCCCCCCCAAAGGAAGATTCACAGCCCAAGCCAATCAGTACTAGTAATGAGTGCAAAACATATTTTCTCATTATGTTTTTGCCTGCCAAGATGAGGAACTATTACCTGATGACAGGTTTCAGCTCCTTGGGTATCACCATGTCTGGCGGCTTGGGACAACTCTTAGCTGAGCTGATCGTTCACGGAGAGACTTCCCTCGGATACTGGTCAGTCAACCCTCAACGTTTCTCACCTCAACAGAACAACAAGGCGTACCTTAGAGAGAGGGTTACAGAAATCGAAGGTATGGAACCATTGGGGAAGATATCGTCCAGGGTAAAACCAAATTGTAAAATTTGCATAAACTGCTAAATAAAGGGCTCTCTGTTCGAGAATCAAATGTACTTTCCTTTCATAAAGATTCTGCTTGGATCAAAAACATCCTACCCTCTAACATCTACGATTTGCTGCAGGGACCAACTATAAACTCAGCTACCCATTTGGCCAGTACAAGACAGGGAGGAAGCTACGATGTACTGCGCTGTATGCCAGACTGGCCCAAGCGGGGGCAGTGTTTGGGGAGATGATGGGGGTGGAACGACCCAAGTGGTACGTGGAAGAAGGCGACACAGGTCAGTGTATACATGTATCTATCGGGATCAAAAATCTCTGGAAAATATTTACTTTCTGGATTTGTTTTGTGTCCAGACTTTAGGATCAGCCTTTTGGCGAATGAAAGTGTCCAGCATCTTTTTGATTGCATGAGAAATTGCAGAATGCAGATTCGGTTACCTCATCCCCCATAGTGTGTGCTTACCTTCGGCATATATCACAAAGTAAAAATCGACCAATAATGTTATCGATTTGGATCTGTGTGGGTTGGTCTTACAGAAGAGTTTGTGGAGGACATCCAGCGCGGGACGTTCTCCAAGCCTGGATGGTTTGACATGGTGAAGGCCGAGTACTGGGCTTGTCGTGAATCTGTCTGCGTGATGGATATGTCCTCATTCACCAAGTTTCAGTTAGAGGTATGTAGAGTGTGTCAAATCATTGCATTGGTGGAGTGCTATGGCCTTGTGGTCTGATGCATCAAATTCAAGATCTGTTGATCCTGCCTGTCAGGCAAACAGTGCGCACTGACCAATCAGATCAGGACTTTTGGTCACCTAGTGCGCATCACTGACCAATCAGATCAGGACCTTTGGATCAGGTGACAAGGGTAGCTCGGTCAAGCTTGGTCATAAGAACTGTGGGAAATTTACATACACCATAGGTGGGCGGCGTTTATTGCTGAATCTGGAACGGTCTATATCGTCAATTTGGGGTTCAAGTCCAGCCGTTGGGCTTGTGGTGTGTCAGTGTCCTTGGGCAAGACACTTTACCACTAGTTGCTTCTCCCCTCCCAGGAGTAAGTGGTTACTGAGGCCACAGGTAGTTATTGTGTTTGAGATGACAGCATCAAGCTGTATACTCCCGAGGGAGCTGAGATAGTCTAAGGAATGTTTGAATGATGCGAGCAGCTGAGAATACTGGACAAGATCTTATAAGTGGATTCGCACATTGCCTTAAAATCTTAAATGGGTGTTGTGCACAAAAATCGTTCGTAAACCATGAGTGTTAACTCGGGTAACAAGGGCAGAGGAATGTCTAAGTTGTAGCTAATTTGAATAGCTTGTGACTATAAATCAGAGAAAAGCAATTCAAAATAAATTTTGTTTCTGGCTTTTGCTATTTATAATGTATCTTGTCAGGGCAAATCAGCTACGTCGTTACTCCAGCGTCTGTGTCCTAATGACATGGATGTTCCCGTCGGCACTGTGGTGCATTCTGGGATGCTTAACGAGAAAGGTTGCTATGAAAACGATTGCAGTATAGCCCGCTTGGGCGATGAAAGGTGAGTTATGTTTACTCAACGAAAAACAGACCAGATATGATTTGTGCATATCTTTGATTGAATTTGTCCTTTCTGTAAATCCTGTGGCCTTCCATTTGAACCTGAAGAGGACCACAAAATGCTGTAATGAGCAAATCCTTTTTCCTGATGTGTAATACAAATGTTAGAAATCAAATCTTGACTGAGTTTGTTTTCGTCCTGATTTGTAGATATTTCATCGTCTGTCCCACTATTCAGCAAGTCAAGGGATTTCACTGGATCGCGAGGCATCTGCCTAAAGATGGCTCGGTCAAGCTACGAGATGTGTCCGGTCAGTACACCGGTCTGAATGTCCTGGGACCAAAAGCCAGAGATGTCCTGCAGAAATTGACCAACACGTCACTCAACACAGCAAGCTTCAAACCATTCTGTTACAAGGTCAGCTGCCCAAATAAAAAGGGGTTGCTGTATTTATTAACACAGGGGCATACCGAAACAAAAAGTGTTGTATCACGCGGTAGTTAACATTTGTACATGGACAGAATACTGCATAGATTTATGCAAATTTATGCAAATTAATGAAAGCTGCAGATCCAAAAGGGCAAAAGGATTTAACTTTGAGTTGTTTGCATAGTTTATTCATACTTTGTTGGTTGATGATTGTTTGTTTCTGCAGGAAATCAACCTTGGATTTTGTACCGGGATCCATGCTATGACCATAACCCATGCCGGAGAGGACGGCATGTTGCTCTACGTTCCCAATGAGGTATTAAACCTTCACCTTCATCTCACAAGGAGTCCAAAGACTGCTGGGCTCTTGCTTATGTAGTAGTTGAAGTAGTGGATGCTAAAGTTCAGTGGACCATTAAGGTGGGAGATTCTGGAACAAGATGCTAAGATGCCGGGTAAGATGCTAACATGCCGGGTGGGATGCTGAAGTGGACTGTGAGTGCATCTTAGCATCCTGTTCGAGAACCTCCCGCCTTAACGGTTCAAAAATTCCCACTTTGATACGGAATGCGTATTGGCCTGCCATTCCATTACCAACTCTTCCCATTGTTTTCTATTGCAGGGTGCCGTCCATGTTTTTGACATGCTGATGAAAGCCGGTCGCGACTACGGCATACGCCCAGCGGGATATCACGCGCTCCGATGGCTGAGGGTAGAGAAATTCTACTCCTATTGGGGGATCGACTTCAACAATGAGCACACACCATTTGAAATTGGCCGAGAAATGAGAGTGAAATTTGATAAGGTAAGATTTAGTGCCCCTCTCAAAAATGTTGAAGGGGGGAGAAGCCTGCCCATTTTGCCTGTTAGTCCATGTACCGCCCTAAACCGCCCTGCTACAACACATAGTGTGGCATTGAAGAGGCCCAGGTGCACAATGACCGGGGCGTAATGGTTTGGTTTATTGGCCTATTGTTCACATCTTATCCCAGATATGGAATGCTGTGACTCCTAAGCATTGCAGTCTTTTTACCGTGCCGCTCCTATAAACTCAAGTGCAAAGTTCTTTTGACATGCAACGTGTTTTTTTCTCCGAGTCTTTTACCTCTTCTGATTTGACTTTTGAATGACAGGGAGTAGAGTTCATAGGTCAGTCAGCGTTGCTAAGGCAACAGCGTGAGGGCATCCATCGTCGGTTAGTTGCATTCGTCATGGAGGATCACAAAGTGGACAAAGATCTCTGGTGTTGGGGCAGTGAACCCATCTATCGTAACGGTCAGCTGGCCGGAATGACCACGTCCAGTAGCTTCAGCCCCACCTTAGGCTCCATGCTGTGTCTAGGCTGGCTGAACAATACTGACCCTCAGACCGGTCAGACGCAAGTGGTCACTCATGACTATGTGACCAAGGCTAAGTATGAGATTGATATCGCTGGACAGATGTTCCCAGCTAAGGCCAACCTCTACCCGCCTAAACTGGTCACTAAACAGCCCCTACATGGCTAAAAATAAGATACATGTACCTACAGTATTAGGTCAAGCTCAGGTGTGGAAGGGGAGGGGCAATATACATTCTTGAAAGCGGATGAAGCGAGTGTCAAAAAACACTTATTCTTGTGTGCTTTTGGCCTTCTTCCCTGTATACTCCCCAATGGCGTCAGTTTAACAGCAACTCAGATTTGGTGGTTTGCTTTTTTTTTTTCGGAATTTTTGGCAGTTTTAGATTTTTTTTGTTTTTTTGTTTGGTCAATTCAGTCCTACCTTCGTAATAAGTACAATATTTTGTTTATCAAGAGCTTCATATTTCTGTCTCATAATAAAAGCCAAATCACAAATCAAGATTAGTTAATTCCAAATATACTGGCATTTTATATCCAGAAAGTGATTAGAAAAATATTTTGAAATGTACAATTCTCTGTAAATTTTTATATAAAAGCTTTTGCACTTGTGGCTAATGAGAAGTTATGGTTGGTTTATACCATAGGACTAGTTCCACGGAATTAAAAAATGTAAAGGAAAAATCCTTTAAAAAAAAAAAAAAAAACAAAGAAAGATAAATCTTTGCATATGTCAAGTGCTTTGTCTTTCCTTCTGGATAATAAAAGTGGAATTGTGGTGAGCTAATGAGACCGACAAGCTAAAACATAAGGCCAAAAAAAAAAGTCTCCGGTTTCTGGTATGCTCGCGCGTCGCCGTAGCCATGCGCGTCGGCAAAATGAAAAAGTTTTTTTTTCAATGAAAGATGATATCTCAAAACCGCCAAACTCACTGGTTTGACTGGAATCCTGCTGCTGCACAATTTTAACGTGTTTTTAGATTGGGTTATGGTCGAGAATAAGCTTTATGTGACCTCTCTGGACTCCCATATATTTGCACTAAGTTTAGTCGGGCACCATTTGCAGTCATCAGCACACATTTGAAGCAAAAAAATCAGGTAAAAAAAAAAAAAAGCCGCGTCGCCGCACCACTTTTTGGGCAAGCTCCATACCAGAAACCGGAGACTTTTTTTTTTTAGCCTAAATCAAGATTTTTAATCCCCAATCATTTGTCATATGTGCGGGTTGACATGCCTCCGAGCAACAGTGATTAGATTTGCTTTTGCGGTCCCTGACCCACATAATCGTTTTCTTTGTGATTTTTATTGTCTCATTGGTTATTGTTCAACTCCCAATTGGAAAGCCCACTCCAGCTGTCTTTAAAGTGCATGCCCTCTACTTCATGATTTTTTAATAATTTCAATTTCAATTTCAATTTAAATTACATGTTTATACGTTTCTTTTGTTGTGCGTTTTCAACCACTTTTGTGTAATTTTTGTTTGGTTTTGTATCACTGTTTGTAATTCTTTGTTGAGGTCGAATAAATAATAATAATAATAATAAAAAGATACTTGCATTTTATATTCAGATACTGGATGCTTAGAAAAAGATGCTGAAATATTAAATTCTCTGTATTTTTTTTAACTCAATCTTCATAAATTTTTTAAAGTAGATAGTAGCGTTTGCACTAAATTGGGGCTAATGAGATGTTATGGTGCATGGTTTATATCATAGGAATAGTTTCACAGATATTAAACGTCTATTCTTAACTCGAAATATACAGGACAAATCCTTTATAAAAAAAAACACCCGAAAAAAGGTTTTTGAGTCGGGTCACAACGAGATGCTCTGTCAATCAATGTAGCGATGCCCTTATGGACCCCTCAGCCCTCATTAGCATGTCCACCCCTTCCAAGCTGAGTGATGTTCCTATAGGAGCTTATCAGCAACCCATCAAGATCAAGAACAACTACTTTCGTTATTAGACTTGTTAATTAGACTTGTTTAAGTCTCTCACTGACTGACTGTCGCGTGTGAGTCCAATATAGTTGACCTAATGTTATAAATTGCTGGATTAGATGTTAAAATTCCAAGGACAGAAATATGCAGAAATAAACTTTAATGGAAATTCAAGATTGCTTGCCCATATAAGCAACATGTATTCGGTGATATTTTATAAAAAGAACAATTCAATTAACAATGTGCTAAAAATGGACATCTATTATATTTTTTATTAAAAAAAAGGGTGTAAATTTTTTCCAAGAATGTTTGTATACTTTGCTAACAATAATCACCATAAAGATAATTATTATATTTCTAATCATCAGTTCTGATGATTAATCATAAAAATGGATGTTTATTTCAGTCTATTAGCGCGAAGAAAACAACAGTAGACTAGATACGTATCACAATCAAAATATAGCTATAGAAAAAACACGGGGTGTATTTAAAGAAAGGTAAAACAACAAAAATGGATGATGTTAAAATTACAACTGTCTATCTTGAAAAATAAAAATATCTGCTGTTTTAATGTAAATGGTGTCCAGTCATTCTTGTGATTTGCAGTGGGCATAAGGTGGGATATAAGTCAATGGAAGGCTATTATTAGTAAACAGTCCTTTCAGAGGCATTCACTCTGAACATGCTCCGACAGTGTTCAAAACTAGTCTATTGTTTTCAAGGGCGGATGGGGGGAGGGGGCATGCTCTTTAGTGGGCCCCGAACCCCACGCCGTCATGTTTTGGACCCACTTTTGGGGGACCAAATATCTTCTGGCCCCTCCCCCCAAAAAATTGTTCTGGATCCACCCTTGATAATGTTTGGATTTGGCCTACCTATTTTGATGAACACCATTATTGATTAATGTCCAAACCGAGCTTTAGAGTAAAGATTAACATCACCGGCCGAGGCAAAACGAATAAAAACATCAAGCTGATTATATACTTAAACCAGATCATCAGCAAATCGTCTGGAGTAGGCCCAAGACGACGGTGTACGGTGCGCCCCTAATGGCACAACAATAATTAGACCAGCGCGCCTGTATACTTGCACTAGCGTCTTGGCCATTTCGTGTCAGCGGCTTAACCTTTCTTTATTTTCTCTTTAGGCTTTCATAGGAAACCAATCACCGATCGATTCTAATACTCTTATTTAAGGAGGTATAGAGTATTGTTTTGGGACCGCAATAAAAATAAGTTTTGATAACTTTTTTTGCGTTATCCCTGCTTTTTCCACTGAATGGGGACTCTCTATGTTTAATTTCTTACTTACAGTTCAAAATATGTTTTCGTGTTATTTCTTAACTAATCTGTATCTTTATTGTGGGAATTGCGAATAAATCAAATCAAATCAAATCAAAATCCAGATCACCTTCAAGACGACGACCGAGTTATCTCAAGTCCTCTGGGTAGCCTATTTCTAAACCAACATTGGTGCATCCATGGCTTCCAACATTAATCCTTCCAATACGCACTTTTCTGATTATCTTTACAACCTCAACCCCAACAGGTCTTCATCTTTCTCACACCAACCGATCCCTTTGAAGCTAAAAAACCAATGAAATGAATGGAAAACAAATCGCATGCATGGTGTCACATTAAACTTCGTATCTTTAGTCCATGTTTGTCTATCTGCAGATAAACTTTTATAATTTCGAGCATTAGGCTATGTTTGTAATTATGTGGATTTTCGCAATATTGTCGCAATGCTTGACTTAAATTCGAATTTTCGAATTAAACAGTGATTAAAAGTCACGTGACCATTCAAGCCTCTCCCTCTGATGAGGGATAATTTTAATGATAATATGACTTTTGCAATGGACAAATCTCTTCGTTAGAAGAAATGTATTTCCTTGTTTTGTGTTGTGTTATTACTTCTCCACAGATGACTCTAAACTAGCCACCACCCAAGTTCCCTTAACTTCTTCAATTTAGCGTCATACCCATGAAGATATGAGAAATGCATTACAATTGTTTGGTTCATGTTTTGCTGTCTCCAGCCAGGGACCCGGAAGTACCACCTACCGTCGGGGTAGTTGACGTGACTGAGGGTCTTCATTGTCAACCCCCCTGTAACATTCCTAACAAGCTCTCTATTTATCAGACGGTTAAAAACCTTTTGATCTAAAGTGTTCCTATCTGTTGTATTCAACAACTGTATCCATTCCCTTACCAGACGAAATGTGTTTTCTGTTGGACGATAGTAAGTAAAACCGTCGCAAAATACGGGTTTCCTTGGAGGATCGACCTCGTTATGTGCGGCAATATCAAAGTCACCCTCGAAATCTTTGAAGGGATCTCTAACCCAAAAGGTATCGGCATCGGCAAAGAGCACCTCAAAGCCCGACTCGAGAAACTGTAAAATATAACGCGGACGTCTTCGGACGAATTGATTGTAATTGCTCCTGCCCACCAAAAGTCTTTGGGAGGTAGTCAGTTCCCCATTAGTCTTCTGGACAATCAGGAATGGGTAGATTTCCGTCTTCTTGGCCAAGTAGTCATAAGATTGCTGATCTTCGGTGATAACGGTCACGTTGGGAAAAGATGCAGTTTTGAATCTCCTGATGCTTTCCAGCATGTTTAAGGTCATGCTTAAGAAGCCCGCGTTGGTAGTGGTAAGCACCATGCTGCGTGCCTTCTCGACAGCTGCTCGGTTATTGCTTGTTGACGACTTTGCTGACGTGAAAACTGCCATCCTATGCACGAACTGGTTGGCTGCGAACGGGACACACAAAACAAATATAACCAGATGTTGTTTCCACATCGATATGATGCACCTGCTGCCCCGAATGTTCATGTTTGTTCTTTTCATATTCCGTACTGCATGCACAAATACACTTTTACACTCTTGAATTTAAAAATGTGGGCGGGGGGATCCCCCAAAAGCAGGGTTTGTCGAGTAGGGATCCCCTTTAATTGAGTGAAGGTCCCCTATGTAGGTCCAAAAACTTCATCCGTCACACGGACGGGGAACTCATAGGCCTATCTGCGAACTTTCTTTGAACCGCGTTCCGCTATAGGGCTTGCATTTAATTCGCCTAATAATACTCACCAATAAAGAGAAAACTGACGCAACAAGTGAAGCACCAAGCAATCATTAGTTTTCTTTGACGACATGCCATCGCGACTTGTAAACTGTAAACATTTGAGAGGAAAAACAAAACATTTTCGGTGTTATACTTGGTATAAGCAGGCGAGTGAACTGTTCATATCGCAAAAGTGAAAGTGAAGCGAATTTCACGACGTTAAGATATAGAAACCAAACCGTCCCATGGTAATTATCGAGCAAAGGAATTTCAGCGTACATCATTTTGGTCCTCAGAAGGCGAGCCATTCCTGGTCTACTCATGATTCTTTTAAAAAAATGTTGCTTCAAACACACGTGACCTTATTATTGTGTGACCTCATTTCCAACAGCGAATTACCAAATAAAGTTCCTGAGCTGTTTTCGAGTTTCATCCTGAAATGTATTTTCTAAATTGAAAGTTTTCTAGCAATACAAATGTTCTTCACTTTTGAATGAGACATCGACCAAAAAATGGGCCTATGTTACTTATTGAATTACTGATTCCATCCACTACACTACACCAGCAAGAGTCCGACAGTCTCCTGATGACGAACAGAACATACTGTTCGAAACGTCGAGTTAAACCACTGGTTCTTCTCAGAACCACACAACTCGCTAAGAGGTATACCATTAGCATGGTGTTACCACAAGCCTCCCATTCATTGACCGTGCTCACCATGCAAACTTGCCTTGGATTATTACTTTACAAATTTGGAATTATTGGCTGCCAGACGATAAAGTGCGGGCCGGGAGCCAGTCTGCTCGCAAAGCGGATCTGTTTGAGCCCAAAGCAAAAAAGCCTTTTTATTTTTAGAGGGCTACAGACGTCCAAACAACCCCCAAAAATTTAAAAGGTTGTTTTTGGGGGTTGGAATAAAAGATACAAGTTGATTTTTGTTTTTAAATCGAAGTTGTTGAAGAGCACCAAGAACGCATGCATTTTATGCAACGCCGCCACTCTGACGTTGCCGGCTTTACCAATATCATTATTCGTTGCTGAAAGTAAATTATCAGCATGGCAACAAACTAGTTGCTGAGTTAATGTAAACAAACGTGGTTTTCGACATTTTCCTCGAAAATATAATTATGTTTTGTATATTTCCTGTTACCTATAGACCTTCGAAATTAAAGCAACCACAAACACTATACACTTCGGCGATCTTTGACGTGTCGCTTCTGAATCTACATTTGCAGTAAAATGGTAATTTAATCGGAGAAGTACCAATCGGAAACGGTACAGTTCTTCCTGTCACCCCTTGCACTCTTGCGTTGTTGCACTATCGTATTTCTAGAGCACTTTGGCGCCTTATCCTGTGGACGCACCGGTACTACAGGTCATTAATGAGGTGTATAATTTCATGGGCCTACACAAATATCTACAAATACGTTATACAAAGAGTGAAAAGTAAACGTATGTGAACATTAATTTGGATATATATACGGAAAGTAATATAGTTTAAATGGTACGGAGCCCCCTAAGGGACGTTCAATATTTTGTTTTTATTTCGTACGCACAAGATATATCTCAGCCATGTTATGTCTTTTCGCCGACAATTTCAGATGTTATTAATTTTTTCCGTGTATTTCTTTTTATTTTTTATTCCGTGTATGCCATTTGATTGTTTTCTTTGTCTATTTTGCGTAAGATAATAATTAATTTGTTGTCAATCATTCATTTTGTTTATTAACTTGTGTTTGTTATTTATTTGATCAGCTGCTTATCGGTTTATTATTTCATTTTCGATTATTTCCACCACATTTTTTATTGAAATAGAAGTTCATGTTAACTCTATTTAGATTCAAATATTTTTAAAATATTAAAACCAAGCAGAATCTGCCGTTGAGATGTTATAGAAAACAAATTGAATGCTTTATCTCGTGGTGTAGTAAATGATTTTAAATCGTTTAAAACATTTTTTAAAATAAATTAAATGACAAGGATCTATATGATAGTTATATAAAACAAAATATTGAGTGGCTTTAAATTGTAACATGGTTGGAATATTATCGCTCGGTAAAATCTGGACTTTTCCAGTTCACTCGGCTTCGCCTCGTGAAATGGAAAAGTCCAGATTTTACCTTGCGATAATGTTCCTCCCATTCCACTCAGAGACACTCAATATCTGTACACTATCCCTCATTATTTTCATTTATCCAATGTGTGTTGTATTTATGTTTGTCCGATTGTTTTGTTTGCCTCTGTATTTGTTGAATTGGCGTTTCGGTTTTGTTTTGTCAATGCATCTCTATAAGCCCCGGCTTCGGAAGATGCTTCCACAATTGCACATTGATTTATTGTTCTTTTTTATTCTCAGTCTATCTACATGTATAATATTAATAACATTATTTATTACTTCACTTTGTTACATTGTTTTATAAAAGTTGTGGCATTATGGAAATAAATGTTGACTGAATTGAAACAAAACCCCCCAAAATATTCAAACCGAACATCAACGCTCCTGACCACATCAATTTCTCGTTTTCTGGAGTGAACTATCGTGTCTTCGGCCTTTCCATTGAGTCGAGCCGCTGCTTTTACTGCGGAAAATATGGTCACATCAGCCGCTCTTGTAAAAAGCCCCCCTCCACCAATGACAATCAGGGCAAACACACCAGCCTTCTATACCCCCTCCCATAGGTCAATTCAGGCCACGGATCGGGGAGGGGGCGCTCTGACACACATAGGCCTAGAAACCAATAACAATTATATGTTCACCTGTCCACAACAATCATACATAAAATAAGTCTGACGGGCCTGACCCCTCCCCAGGCCCCTGCAAAAATTCCAGGATCCGCAGTTGGTCATATATTACCATTTCATGAGCATACACAATAGCTACGACGATACGCTACAAAGAGGAGAGTAAAAAGTAAACGTATGTGACAATTTGTGGTTTACATGGATACGGAAAGTAAAATGTCAACCTAATTTAAATGTATATTCCTCATGGGCAAAAGTTAGTTTTATATCAACTCAAAAAATATGGGCTTAAATATACCCTTCTTATTTTTTCTTACCGGTTGAGCAGGATGAAGCAAGTACCTGAACGCCTTGCAGGTTGGAAGAAAACGACGGTGGTCCAAGGAACGATTTCGATCTGCTCGCTAAGGTTTTAGAGAAAGTATGAATCGCACCATCCGTTTGTGTAAAGTGGAGATCTCTGATACGGCACGTCTGTTCACGTACCATTCAAACTCAACTGGAATTTAGGGTGTTTTTTTTTTTCTCAATGCGCATGCGTCCCGGAGATGTTGACGAAAAAAATGTAAAGTAAAATTGATCGTTATGCATTGGTTTCTTTTGTAAAAAAAAATTGGTTATGTCAATCAGCATGGTGTCTAACATCAAGAAATCTTTAAAAAGATTTCATCACCATCAACTGTCACAATCTTGGTTTTAAGGTATTTTTCTGGTATTAAAAGGTATTTTTTAAAATGAATCTTTTAAAGGGAAGATAGAACATTTGCAAACATAAAAAAACCGAAATGATCAAATTATCACGAAATATCTTACTGGATTGTTAGGGAATGACAGTCCAAAGCATTCTTTAAAATCGTGGCTCCTGGTGTGCCGACATCGTTTTCAAGAAAACTTGTATTTTTCCCCGACCAGCGTTGGAGAAAACTGGTTTTTTTTACACTGCTCCTAATTGTTCATATTTAGTTATTCCGCATTTTCTTTGCAATTGATTACACACCTGTGAAGGGGTACAAGCCTGCTAGACTGGTGCTCTGACCTTACAATCCCCCCAAAGTCTATAAATTGCTCCGTTTCATCTTAAGTGGGGTCAGGGAACCAAACTATACAAGAACATGCATTCCTTGGATTTCCCAGCATCTCTGAGCCCAAAACATGAAACAAGTCAGTTTAACAATATTTGCAGTAACCTAATCCTGCAAATACATTTATTTCAAAAAATTGCAGGAAAAGCAAATGTTGTACATTCCCTCAGTTAGTGCCAATATCTACCAAAAGAGCCCCTGGCCTTGCTATATCAGTTGATGCTAAGCAAAGATTGGCGGAAGGTAAGCTGTACTAAGCAAGTCAGGACAGACCCGTAGCTAGTCTCTGTTGCACCGTGTGCTTCAGAACGACACACTTTTCACGTAAATTACATCGGCGTCAGTTGTTGATTTGAATAAGCAAATTTCTGATACAGTTTGCAAAAAAAAAACGCCGGAGGAATTGTACACAAGCAACGATTTTCCCCGGGCAAATACACGAACGAAGTGTAAACACGTTTTGGGGTTTTTTTTTTGGTAGTGGCGGTTCACATGGTAAGACGTCACGTGTGAAAGAGTCAAGGGGCGGGACACGGATATGACGCAGGACAGTAAATTTGCCAACGCCGGCGCAGCCAAATCACGATTTGCATGCACTCAAAATTTCTGCTATTAGAGCATTTTGTGGGCCATGAACTTGAGGGTTTGTAAAAGAGAAGGGTGGAGCCGTGAACAGGACTGCGAGCTCGTACTTATGCGTAATTTAGATGAAATTGGGCCCTAAAACTGCTTTATTGTGCAATGGAGTGCACGGGCGTCAGTTTTCAAAATGGCGATGGGCTACCGGATAGGGGTGATTTTCTTTGGATTGAATTTTCTCCCAAAAGTCATAAATTAACCCCTCAAAATTCGCACAAAAAATGAAAGATGATGAAATAAGCTTTAATATGATGTGGGTCTCAAACACATTGGAGAGTTGTGAGTATTTTTCCTGAATTTCGGAATTTGGCCGGCGTAGTTATCTATGGGGTCTATGGCAGTTTATTTACTGGTCTGCAACCTTGGAGCGTCATTTTCCACACCAGCAATATGGAGGACGCCCTCTATTGGCGTGGTCATTGAATCCAATCCATTTTGGTCCATCAGCCCTGAAAACTTAAAGTGCTTTTTTTGTGCGTGAGCAAGGATTCGGTCGTCTACAAGCGCGAACCATCTTTCGTTTTAGACATTCCATAGATTACTGTCCGATATACCCTTAAAACGGTCATATTTCATAATTCTTGTGTTTGTTCCTGACACCAACGAATGATGACTGTTATCTTTCATGTGTCTTTTTTCTTGTCTTTGAAATCAGGGCAATGAACCTCTTTGGTGCACTTGTTTACGATGAACATGAAGCCCTTGGCGTAATCTCCAGATAAGACGTGACGCCTGCCGGATTGCCTGCCGTCTTCGGTGCTTAGAACACCCCATTGATGCTGGCCAGGCGCACGGTGGGCCCGACGCCTCTCGGCATTTCAACTTTTCCTGATGATTTTCAACATCTTTTGTTTTGACTGAAACTTTAAAGAGTACCAGTCACCAGGTCCAGTGTCATGGGAATGTCATGATTCCTTACTAAAAATTGTTACAATCAGTCAAACGGTGCGATGTAGGCCCATACAGTGGTTCTTAGGTAAATTACTTAAAACATAAAATTGCTTAGTGGTTCTTAGGTAAATTACTTAAAACATAAAATTGCTTAGCATAATTTTTTCGAGATTAAGTGAGACAAAAATGGAGAAAGAAGGAAAAAACGCGAAAGCGCTCTATCTTGCCACTCTTTTCAACCGAAAACTAATAAAAACAACAGCAGAAACTGAATGAAAGTGACGTCCAAAGTTGACGTGTACAAAATCTTATAATAACACGATCAAAGAATATTTTGCGGGCATTGAGAACTAATATTTCAATAAGTTAAGTCCACAAAAGATTTGGGCCGAAAAATCCTTCGGACGCCTCCGCGATCAAAGGCGGGAGAAGGCAAAGTGCATCGACGCGTCACGGGTTTTAGGCCACTTTGCCCCGGGTATAGGGCCGGTTGCAAGCGGTGTGACCGACCCAGCACCCAAGTTCACAATCGCTTGCTCGGGGCGGTACCTCCGTACAGACACCGACCTATTGGTGGTTTATTAAGGTCCAAAAGTCACACGTTAACTTCACAAGAAAAATCCCTCAACCACTATTGTGAGCTTTTGGGTCTCCCTATATACCCTTCGGGAATGCATCTCAAATTGTGCATGTCTGCTTTTTAACACTACCACGCCCAACCACCAGCATTGAAAACCACGCCACATTTTATAGTGTATCTTTTTCAACTTGGCTTCCGGGAAGGTCTTAACCCCAAGCGGCGAGACAGTGTTCACCTCGCCCGTAGCAAAGCGCTTTTTAACGGGGAGAGCCTCTGTCGTCGACACGGTGGCCACAGGGTCTTCGGAATTGTTACTTTTACGAAGAGGGGAGATTTAAGACTCGAGTATAGCAGCTGACGGTGTTTTGGTGAGCGGATGAAAGACAGGGCCCGAGCAATTTTCCTCCCATCAATAGTTGGTGCCACCATGAGCTAGGACTGTGGTCTTAGCTTAGTCGTGATTTATGACCAGAAAAGGCGATATCTTTGGTCGTTTTGCTATCTGCCCGCTGGTTTTATTTCGTAATATAGGCCTTTATAAACTGACTGCCAATTTCAGGATGGCGAAATCGGGGTATGAAAACCCTGGGTAAAAGCTCAACCGCGATCTATACAACTGTGGGTATCTCAGGAAAGTCAATCTTAGCGTAAACTTGGCTAATACCTTTCAACATTGTAACGGCGGATCCGGGGGGGGGGGGGGGGGGGGCGGGGGGAGCTATGCCTCCTCCCATACCCCGCCCCCCCCCAAAAAAAAACCCCGACTCTTTTTAAGTGACGTCGCAAAAAAAGGCAGCCATTGCGTACAGCATTAAAATTGCGCCACCAGGCACCATGCCAGGAAGAGTCCTAATGCCCCCTTGCTTTTCATATCAAATTTGGGGCGAAAATGGTTGCCCCCCCCCCCCCCCCCAAAAAAACATGTGTTCTGGATCCGGCTCAGTGCAACCTTGCCACACAACCGTCCGACTTTCTAATTGAAAATGGTATATAGCAATGGCAGAAAAGCTGCTCCTTAAACATTGTAAATTTAAAAATAAACTTCTTAAGAAGAGAATGTCAGTTCTCATTCAAAAACCTGTGGCAAATCCATGCCTCAAGTCAGGTAGGACCGAAGTAATTGTAGAGTTTGTAAAAACATGTCATGAACACCTTTGTCGGAAAGTTTTAGGAGCTAAAACTTATAGAAGTTGACAAAAACTTGACGTTTGGTGGCGCTACATGCTAGAGACTTTCGGTACGCTACAGTTTGATTTGTTTGTTCCCAATCCGCGAGGAGTTGCATATTGAACTGAAGTTGAAAATTGCTTGGAAATCCAAGGCTTGTTTTTCGATTCTTCGTTGTAAAAAATATAGTTGCGTTTATTCGTAAATATTTTCGCGAAACTCCCTTCAGAAAACTAAACGACAGCAAAAAAGTCTATGTCTATAAGCAAAGATGGGTACTTTTTAAGGGCAACGATTGTCATGGATAACTTATTGTGCAGAAATATAGCCTGATTTCAGTGGAAATTCTTGTTTCTTTACATTGTCAAAATAATCGAATCAGGTTTTTTTCAAGTAGGCCTATGCTGCGGTGAATCACTCTCAGTATATGAATCTGAAAAAGGGACCACCTAAGTATAACTCGATACGTTTTCATAAATAAATCTGCAAATACCACGCATACCCCCTCAAAAAGCTACATTTTTTCCTAGTTTGGGATCTTAAACCCAAATGTGTCACGATCCTACAGCATGAGATGATAAAACTGCAACATTCCCTTACCATCAACATGTTTATGTTAGGGCAGCGCGTCTGCAGTATGTCGAACGGGACAAGCTGGTCGTACCACCCGGGTGAGATTAGTCTAATGCTAGTCCAACGTCTGTCTTCTACTGAGTTTTTAAATAAATCTGAGTTTAGCAACTTTGCTCTCCAACCTTTGCCGAGTGTTACGCATTTCAGAGTAACTTCAAATTCTTCCATTTTATTTATGTTTTAAATCTCGCGTAATATCTTGCTTTCCTTGTTTTTACTGATCGATTGCAAAATCCTATGTGGAGCGCAAGGGCGGATCCAGGGGGGGCCAAAGGGGGCCATGGCCCCCCCCAAAACGAAATCAATTTTTTTTTTATGTGACATCGCAATAACGGCAGGCAATGAGTACACCACCATCTTTTCCTCAAACAAAAAACATTGGTTAAAGTGGTCAGAAATTGCCTCAGATCGCACCACAGAGCATCTAGAATCCAAAATTTTTCGGGGCCCTTAAGTGGGCCCCGAACCCCACGCCGTAATTTTTTTGACCCACTTTTTGACATCGCAATAAAGGCAGGCAATGAGTACACCACCATCTTTTCCTTAAAAAAAACATTGGTTAAAGTGGTCAGAAATTGCCTCAGATCGCACCACAGAGCATCTAGAATCCAAAAAATTTCGGGGCCCTTAAGCGGGCCCTGAACCCCACGCCGTAATTTTTTTGACCCACTTTTTGGGGGGACCAAAATTTTTTTGGCCCCCCCCAAAATTGTGTTCTGGATCCGCCCTTGGTGGAGCGTCTTGTCTTTTCAAGCCATGCTCTTTTATTTTTTTGGTGGATTAGGAATCTAGATATTATTATGCATGTACTTGAGCTTTTGTTAGTTTGTGCTTTTAACAATAAAGTACTTTTTTTAGTTTTATGGTATACAACATGAGCTGTACATTCGCAAATAATTTTAAGTTGAGTTCAGTGAATCATATAGGAAACGGTACCTGTACAAGGTTCCACATGGCTGTAGGTCCTACGTGGAGAGAGTGTAATCCCACGGGGATCTGTATAAACATGCTCCGTGTTGTGTAGACCTTTAAAAAAAAGCAATTCGTTTTTTCATTCCTCCAATATGGTGTTAGTTTTTACACTGATTTTTTTTTAAGTGTACGGTGAAAAATATTATTTTAATGTTTTATCGTTAATATGTTTTATCGTTAATCAAGACCATAATTAGCGGACCTACAGCATTGCAAGACTGGTGTCATATGAAATTGGGTCTCCCAGGAAATCTTGTCTCTTTTGTCTTATATGGACTCTAACCCTCACACGTGACCTAATGTTTATTAAGGCATGCGCAATACAACCATTGAGTCAGAATTTCACAGGGTTCAAATTTGCTTCTGAAGAAAAATGTTTCCGAGATTCTAGCTAATGGTGTTCCACAGAGTTTTGTCCCTGACATTCTCGGTGCCCTGGTTAGTAGCGCGCGGATGATGTGTGTGAAAGACACGATGCTTTAGGCCCACACAGCAAGCCGACAGCACGGACGGAGGCCAAAAGAACTCGGGGTCATTCAAGGTCAAATGGTATATTTACGTCCAGCGAGCAGCATGTCATCACCTTGCTAACACGGTAAAGGCAATAGTGCACAGCCACCCCTTGTTGTTATGCGGGGTGGTTATTATGAATGGAAAGTGAGACTTCTGGAAGAGACGAAGTTCAAATTGAAACCGAGGCTCTTAGCGCTAAGTCATTGTAGGAATTGAGGACCTTTTCTTGTTTTAATACTCACCACAAAAGAGAGCACTGGGGCCCTCGGCTTCAGTGTCAATTTGAAATTCGTCAATATTCAGAACAATTAACACTCGGTTTCTTATTTTATGGACTGTAATTTAAGACGGTCTGCTTGGACGAAGGCAGGGAAGGGGAGACACAACTGACTTTGGCTAGAAGTATGTACTGAAGATTTAAAGAAATACCAACGGCAATATTCGGCCGATTTTTTGGTTAACCCGTTTCGACGCAATTCAAAATTTGTATTTTTTCCGGGGCCAATACTTTTGAATCTCTTAAACATAATTATGTACATTTAATCATAATTATTCTGTAATATCCGATTACTGAAGAAAATGACGCGAAACATCAGTGTCATTCACAATCTTTGAAAGCTTTTTTTTCTTTTTTCTTTTTTTAATTTTAATGTTTTTTTGTTTGAGGGGGGGGGGGGGGGAACTGCTCCAGATAATTGCCATAATTATCACTCAGGGTTTGTCCTCATATTTTTTAAAGGAAAACCCTTATCCACGGCATAAAATACTTTAAACATAGAATCCGCGAGGGAAAATCTCTGGGTCTCAACTGATCTCTCGACCAGTTGTTTTCATAGTAATGGAAACAGAGGTGACACTAATCCGATCTCGAAGAAAACACACCCTCGGCGTTTTACTTATTGGAAAATGCCGAAAAAAGGCACAGCCACTGTACCGTGACGAGAGGGGCGATATTAAACGTCTAATGTGACGCCCGCCATCTACGGTTACGATTCCCACACGTCTACGGTTGTTTGGCGACCTCAGTTTTATGTTACGCTCTACTTCACCGAGTTGCTGTTAAAACGTGATGGAATGTCACCTCTAAAAACCGTTTCCCTTTGCATGATGGGAAGCCAATTGGTTTCAATACACAGTGGTACCGTTGGTTGGACAACTATCTAATGACGTCACTGGGAGAAAGGAGTATACGGGTGTGTCTGCAGTTGCATGATGGGAAATCAATATTTTTTCATACAGTAGTCTTGGTTGGTCTAAATTCAGTGACGTCACAGAGGGGGGGGGGGTGCGTGTGCTGATTGGGGAGCAATTTGTGCGGAGCGTGAAGTGTGTTAAAAGCAACTTATCCAAGGCCGACATGCCGAAGCTTTGAGGATTCTGTAACAAAGTGTTGATAGCGATCACTGTTCAGCGTCAAACACTGAATTCCCAGCACCCGTGACTGGCCACTTAGAGGCCCCCTTCAGTCTCCGAGACTCGAGACAACCTCACCGAGTCACACGGAGTCCTGCACCGGGGATCACTCCCGCATTATCCTCGGACCAATCACGCTGACAACTTGCAGAACTTGTCATCTTCATCGGTGTTGTAAATGCGTTACTAAAAGCCAGACAGATTATCACTACGTGAGGTCCAATCCATTTAGCCAGCATTTTATTTACATTAACCCAACTACACGTTATAAGCATCTCGATAAGATACCGTCTGATGTAGCTGGCATCCTCACTCTATAAGTCTTAAAGAAATTTCAGCGCGGAGTAGGCGTCCACGGATGATCCTCCCTCCTCTTTTTGTTTTAAGATTGGAGACAGGCATTCGTAGTGAACATTTCTGAGCTGTCATCAAGCTTGTTGGGTAATGTTAGCGCGTCGGTTGAGACGCGCCAACATCAGTCTCCCTCCGTACTTCGTCGAGTGTGGATGAAGCGTGACTGGCGTTTTATAGCTGCCGAGGCTGAGTGAGTGGTGTGGGTGTCTCGCGGTCGGAATGGTTGACTGCTGAACGACTGTCGAATTTATCTCTGCCTTGGACCGGTTTTACTTGATCGATTTTCTTATTTCACCAATCGTCTTAAATCACTCTGATGCAACGCAGCAAGAGTGCGGGATAAAACACAAACAAACAAACAAACAATGTTATATTGTAGCTGGGCTCTCATAGAGTGCTAAATGCGAAATGTTCTGCGGAGTTGTAAAAACTTCGTAAATACTTGAAGCCGACCACAGAAATGGAATGAACTCCCAAGGCAATCTCTAGCTGAACATCGGAACTTTCTTCAAGCATTAAACGATACCAGATCGACTGCAGATACCATCTGCAAGTCACCGGTTGCTTCATCAGTCGCGTCTCCTCCAAACTTTTCTCCGAAGTGCACGGCAAGCGCACTTTGAATTAAACAAACCTTGGTGTGATTCACTGACGGAGACCAAGTGAATGCTGATTCTGTGTAGTTATATTGTCGTTGGTAACTGTATGGCTTGGATGACGACTTTTATTCCAGATTCATACCGCAGTATTTTATTGAGCTGATCGTTTGAACTGAACTGTCGATGCAAAAGAGATAAAGCCTTTATTACAGAAGGTGAGAAAACCCCTCAAAATCCAGGACATACATGACATAACAAGAGACAAGTAACAAAAGCTAAGACGTTTGATTGTGATCCAACCGAGGACAATCATGGAGGACCCCGGTAGCCAACCCAAGCCTGCCAAGTCACAGCTCTCCAGTCGGGCCAACGCTTTCTCTATCGATGCTCTGATGGCAAGCAGCAAAACGAGGACATCAGAGGTGGCAAGTGAGGACCTGCACCCAACGCAGAACCACTCCGGTAAAGTTTTCTGCAGTTCTTTTTCTTTTTCCCCGTCTGCATTATTGCCCTAAGAAATCTCAAACCTTTTTTCCTGATCTTCATGCAATGTTTCGGACCAATTTGGTTTTCGTCAAACGTCGTTCACTGCTAAATCATCCGGTTTGCTGCAATTTACAAAGATATGTTTTCGCAGCTTATTATTGAAATTTAATTCGGTATTACGCATAAACTGGTTTTTCATTTTACTGTTCTGTCATCAATAATTGGTCTGCCCCAAATGACCGTGCCTTGACGAAGACGTTCTATAGCTGGTGGTTGTGTAGATGCATTCCATAATACTTTACCATAATTAACCTAAGGATTGGATTAACTTTTCTCTATCGAAGACTTTTTGGAATTCGAGGTTTCAGTTCAGATTAAAATAATGGTGAAACCTCTCCATAAATTGTCGTGACTACTAATAATTATGTGTTTTTGAAAGTTTAATAAGAGTGGTATTGACATTATGGCAAGCTTGCTCGCAAAAGAATTAAGAAAGTTACTTGAAAACAATTGCCAATAGTGTTTGGTACGAAATACACTTGAACTAAAGCCAGAATGTTTAGTATATAATTTTATCCGGCACGCAAAATTAGATTGCCAGCAAGAAAAAAATGCCTTTGCAAGAAAAGGACAAATTAACCCAGACAGCTCTTCGAAGTCACTAAAAACTGCATAATTTTCTTGAGAGATAAAAGTGTGAGTTATTGAAAACAAAATTCAAGGCTCTATCTACAAGACGTAACTCGGGAAAATATCTCCAATATTTTTTCTACAACACATTATCAAAATAACTTGATTTTCTAAAACACTGCTCCTGATGGCTCAAAGGCAGATTGTCAGAGACCAAGTGAAAACAGTTGTCAGGACGGAAGATATTAGGTCTAAACAATAAAAAAAAAAACACACACAATACATTCTTCAAAAATAATTTGTTCCTCTTACTGATGAAAAAGTTTTTATGTCACGTGCAATCTTCCTGGTTCTCAAATTGCCGTTTTGCCATCTCGCTGTTTTGTCACCGTTAAAATTTAGTTTCAGTTGAGTATACACAACTGTTGCTCTCGGACCATTAATTATCTTCATCCATACCCACCCTATAAAAATAAATTAAAATAGAAAGGCCACGAGTGTATTTTTTTTCCAATTTCAAAATCCACTTTCAATACATGATTATAAAGTTATACGTCGATGAAGAACAAATCTGGGTATCCACAATTTCATTTCCCCGACGTTCTTGCGCTAGGTTTTAGTACGGGTGGATCGCGGGTTTGAATCTCGGCCTCAAGGGCAAAAAAGTTACAAAGTTTTAATCGCTTGTCTTTAACAAAATTGCGTCATAATTCATCAAAATTATCACAGATATCGCATCAAACTGAATCAAATTTTACCACAAAACCTCAAAGTACTTGGTTCAAAGTTTGTTGTTATTCTGATCAATAGTCCATCAACATCAGTACACTAAAAGATCATCCATTCATTTTTATTTAAAGAATGTAGAATTGAACCAATTTCGGTATTTTCTCATTACCTTGTAAATTGTGGGTAATCCTAATACTTTTTCCAATGGGACTGGTATAAGTTTTTGAACTCGTTCTTTCGATATGAAATATAAAACTTCGTGCCATTTTTCTAAAGCTTTGCTTTTGTCATAATTTGCTGCACAAATGCCAACCTGTCAAAGTTTTGAAACAATAAGAAAAAAGTATACATTCAGTTACTGGATTGTCCATTTCAAATTTACTTTAACGTACACGTTTATTTTTGTGTGTGAGTCAATGGCCTTACGTTTATTGTTTTTTTCCGTGCTTTAAATTTCAACAAAATCACTCCCACCAATAATTAAGAGTTGATTTTTGTCTGCTGGCGAATTTTCTGTTTACCCTTTTCCACGCCCCTTCAAAATAGTGGTTCTACTCCCCACCCTAGGAGTGGGGGTTCATTGATACTTTATCCCACCCGTCGAGTTTGGCACACTGGCTACCCGGTCAAAGTTGTAATCGAAAAACAACTTAATAAACATCACCAATCAATCATGCACGAACCAACGGAACTAATTATGCTGTAATCCCTGAATAATACCCGGTACTGTTACACCGACGATACAGCCAATTTGACTCCTTTACGCTCAAGGCAAGTCATCAAATGAGTAGGCCTACTTTAATAAAAATCGACGTTTAGAGAACAGTTTATCATTCCTAATTTGTTTTATAGATGTATTTCTTTTTTGGACCGCTAACTTGGCTTCTAATTGCCGTGTGGGGAGACGGGCTACAGGGCATGTGCACCCGGTAGCCAAACCCCGTTACGCAGTCTTGGCAAGTCTCGATGCGGAACTGAAGTAACCGTTCTTGGTTTATAACTATCACGGGTGATGACAAGTTAAGTGAACCAATGTCAACCGCGGTGCCAGTTTTCCCAACGGGCACTGTACTTTGTGGAGTGGGCCAGGGGGTGCTGTGGTTTCACCCACCGCATCAGGTCGGGGTTGCTTCTGGTAGAAGCACTCATCGTCTGTGAACAAAAATTTGAACCACTTGCCAGCTTCCACTCAAATTAAGTGAAATGAATCTATAACAAAAATAATAATGCTTTATAAATAATGATAATAATTTATTTGATTTGTTGAGTATTTCGTGTTGTGTTCTTCACTGTTGGTGTTTATCAAATTACCGCCTGTATTTGTACGATTTGTCATTGCAAACATCCACCCTACGTTTCCTGGGCTCTTCTGTTGCGTATATATTTCTTCTTAGCTGATGATGCTTTGTTCAGCGTGAAAAGAGATTTCAAATTAGAGGCAGTGAAACCCAGGGTGGTCTTATAAGATTGACCATTCTTCGTCCTTAGAGACCAGATGGGCTGTTCGAATTTGAATTGGGCTCACCATGTTTTTCATCTGTTCCATTTAATAGAATTAATTAATTAAGTATCGAGAACTAAGTAGTAGGATAATAAAGTAGTACCTTTTTTCTTTAAAAAGGAAGCAAGCCATATTCATAAGAATGATGCCATTTCTTCTCCAAAAAAGGTTACCTGCAACCAGCGCCAACGATCATTACACCCCTCACCTGCAGCACCCAAGTCTCCGCCCATCACGCCCCACTCAGCCCAGCAACACACAGCACCGTGTCGCCATCTCGTCAGCTCCACCGTCCAGCGTTCACTTTGGACCCATCCAACTCCCCGCCTGAGTCCGGTCAGGACTCATCCCCGAGCGTTGGCCCGGCGGTAGGCGAGGGGGACAAGGGGCAGGTTTCCTCCGATGAGATGTCGGCTGTTCGCTGCCGGTTGGAAACCAGAGAGCTCTGGGAGAAATTTCACGATCTTGGCACTGAGATGATTATTACCAAAACCGGCAGGTATACAAAATAAGTGTAGAAACGAAATGTGAATGTTCACCTCTACCAAAATAAACACTTTGGTTACTTGCACTGTCTTGGAATATTTTGACATAATCTTTTATAACTTTTCCTGAGGTCATTATATTTTTAGCTCGATTTCCTTTTTACTTGAAACATTATAGTTTGACTGTTCCTCGTTTTTGTAACTTCCCAGCTGCACGTCTGGAAAACTGAAATTGAAATCGAAATTTCAACCCAGAAAACCTTTCATCGTTTTTAAATTGAAACCAATTTGTAAAATAAAAAATAAGCATTAACAGAGACATTGGGAGTCATAGAATTTGAACCCTCGACCACCTGAACACTTCATGCACTAAGCCCTGGTCAGAGCTTCTCTCCCCTTCGTACGGTATTCGGAATCTCAAATTAAGTACATACAAGTCACTTCATTTTTGTATTTTAGCAATAATTTTTGTGAAATTTATAAAATGAAATGTAAAAACACAGATTTGTTTTGTTCTGTATGGTTATAGACGGATGTTTCCCACCGTACGCGTGTCCTTCAGTGGAGTATCAGCAGAAGCTCGCTACGTTGTTATGTTGGACATCGTTCCCCTGGATAATAAACGCTACAGGTAGGCATCCACGACTGATTGTGTATCAACCAATATCATGAAGCTGTATACAAGTTCAGAAAGTTGTTAAGCAATGAAAATATCTACTTGGCAAATCCTAACAAATTAACTGTTACCCAACAAATAGTCATACAGTGCACAGCGTGTGAGTATTTCTCAACTGAACTGATGAACACATACATATTGCTTAATAATAATAATTTTCCTGCTATGCTCTCCAATAAATAGGCTCTTGTTCTAACTAAAAAGGATTGTATTAAAAATGGCAAATCTCTTCCATGTCAATGACTTCAGCATCAGCAAGGCAGACAGTCCGGAACCACACTAATTTCGGCGAAGAGCTCGCGTCAACGAGTGGGCTATTTTGAGTTCTTTGACACGTTGAAATATTGAACAATGCAAAAGGTGTATTTACTTATAAATATCCATGACGTACTGACATTACAACTGAAGTTTCCTTGTATCATTACAGGTATGCGTATCACAGGTCCTCTTGGCTGGTAGCCGGCAAGGCTGACCCTCCATTACCCGCACTGCTTTACGTTCATCCTGACTCGCCCTTCACTGGTGACCAACTGCAGAGACAAATGGTGTCCTTTGAGAAGGTTAAATTGACCAACAACGAGCAGGATCAGCATGGACACGTAGGTTTATACAATTCCAGTTTTGTTAACCGTTTGAAAATAATGAAGCAACACTTAAGTTAGTCTATGTCTAGTTCCCAGACCAAAGTTTCTGCCTATTCTGACAAATCTAAGGTCGCAGGTTGGCGCCACGGCACGTGACCAAAACGGGTATAGGATCTTACCCTTTTCCGAAAATGCTCGTAGTTTTTTTTCCGTTGACACTAGGATATGTTCGTAATGGTTCGGCTGCTCGGGTATTTTCGGGCTCAAAGGTTTAATTTCTCACAAAAAATACCTGTAGGTTTCGTCATCGGTCCTGAAATCATTTAGATATCAAATCCAATGTATTTAGTGTCCGGTTATGCCTCGAGTATGCAATTGGACGAGGACAAGACTTAGTGCGTCGTGATTTATTTTGAAATATGACGGTTACCTGACCTATAATTTATAGAAAGACCTAATCGCCAGGTGAGGGAACCAGACTACAAGCTTTCTAAAGTTTGGAAGTTTGTTACGACAAAGATTGTTGCCGTAACGTGCAATGAAAGAGCTTCTTGAAACTGTCTTTAACTTTCTGAAAAACAAAAGTGGTGTCAGCAAACATAGTGTCATATCTTAGTGAGAAGACAATTCCACGACTTTAAACATCTTTTCCGTTATGGAAATTGCATTAAAAAGCTTTATTTCAAACCTAAAAGCGAAAAAAAAAATCATCTGATTTTGTGTAACGCCAACGGTACAGCATCCGAAAATTAGGCCTATTTTGAAATTGGGAAGAAGTGTTGTCCGGAAGTTCAGCGGAAGTTTAGGGCCCATTAATTCTTTTTCTTTTCCTCCCGAAAAATGCTTCTTTCCACAAGGATTATGTTGACAACTATCCACTGTAAAACAAGTAGGGTAATTCTTGAACACAGTGATAAATTTCCAGCGGACCGTCGTCGTCAGCGGTTCATAGATCACATAGAGGAGCGGGCGGTCGGCGCGTCCTGTCCGGTGTTATATACGATATTGCCCCGAGTCACTTCAATCATACTAGTGATGACAGCTGGCCAGCGGGAAGAGAATGTGTCTGTAATGTTCGTTGGGTTTCACTGTTGGCTGCGTGATATCTTGGGGATATATAGAGGGTTTGCGTGTGTGTTTGTACTGGACGGGTCTACCCGGTGATAATACATTATAGCGAGATATTTCTCATTGACAACCACGGCGCCTGTAGTCCTGGAACCCCGTCATTTACTGCAGACAAAAATGTCATCCCTCATCCGGGCCCTACGCCACGCTAACGACATCCCGGCGTATAATTCCCGCCTTTGCTTGTTTTAACTTTCGCTTGGGTGTCAGGGGTCAGTCGCTATTGAGAGCTAGTCGTAAATATCGCTCCGATGAGTGACAATCTTGCGGTCCCTCCAATCACAATCTTGCTTCTCTTCTTTCTACTTTCTCTGAAGTCTGTGCGTGCGTCCACGGGTCCGTCACGCGGGGACGAGGGGGGGGGGGCAGGGGAGGGGAGAATCCGCAAGTTTCATGTAGTCATAAATTTCCCCGGGAAAACTTTTCAGTCTTGCCATTTGTTATCCCAGAAAACTAATGCTGTAAACAACTGTTCAAGGAGTCGTCTTTGGAGACTGGTCGTTGGCTGTCAATGATGATCCTTTATGGTATCATTATCGCGTACTTCAACACTTTCTGGTCTAATTCTTACCCAGATGCTGTCGTTTGAACTTCTACGACGGTCAGTCTGCTTATAACTTTTAAATGTTGATTAATTAGACCCAAAATAGTCTAGACGCCAAACTGTGAAAAGAACTTCATGGTTCAAGGTGTTACCACATTATTGTTGGCACTTCCTACTTTACTGTAATCGATGTTGAGAAAGGTGACTGAACTTTAATAACTGGGTTGTTGAAGTTCAAGTATAGGCCTACCTGGGGTGTGCTTGAATGTTTTAGAATTAGAGAATTTAACGAGCGTATTATGCGCACTGATTGAATGCTGATTATCAGACTGAATAATTAAATCCCTGTTTAATTCTAGTGAGCCTTGCTTCAAGCCATTTCTCTGAATAACATCATCATCATTAATTTTGAACGCCCTCTCTCCGTAGATCATTCTCAACTCGATGCACAGATACCAGCCGCGCGTGCACATCGCCAGGAGAACGGACGCGCATGCGGGGGCAACAGCGCCCTCATTGACCTCACTGAACAGCAGTGAGCTGAGAAGTTTTGAGTTTCCTGAGACGGCCTTCACTGCAGTCACCGCCTACCAGAACCAGTTGGTAAGTCAAAATGTAGTTAGACTTGATTTCAAGTCGGAAACGGTCGTGTTTTGTCCACCGACAACCCAGCGCCATGTTGTCATCTCGTTTACGTTCTTGCATTGGGATCGAGGAGGCGCAGTCGTCCCTACGCAGTTATTTCATGAATGCCCCAGTGGCGAGCGAATCGGTGCCGGGCCCGCCTAATAGTCGACTTGGAATCAAGTCTAGGGAAACAAATTTAGGGTACGTACCCAGGGCTGGATAAGACAAAAGGAGCTGCACAGGCGGCTAGGTGCATCCTTGATCTCATTTTAATAGTGTAAAGAATCAAAGGGGATTGTGATGGCAATATTATTGTGTGGAAAATCACTGACAATTATTCTGATTCATATATTACATGAATACGAATGCGGAACAATTTGATGTTTCAAAACGATCATGTGTTCAACTTATCGTGCGAATTCAAAAAAGTATACGTGACGTCACAAATTTGCGTTTATTCGCCCTTGAGTATCAACTTGCCTTAAAAAATAAAACATGTGTGCATCAGCTACGTCAGGTGAAGGTCTTGTTTTCAGTCGTTTTATTCCCCCTCCCCCTGTTACACAGATAACCCGGCTCAAGATTGACAGCAACCCGTTCGCCAAGGGCTTTCGTGATTCCTCAAGACTGTCCGATTTTGAAAGGTAGTTTCATGTTTCAAAATGATACCAACCTAATGGTTTCCATGCAGTAAACACCCCTCTGTGGTAAGAATATAAAACATCACCGTCAGCTAGAGTACACCAGATACGATAGACCATATGCGTTAAGGCGGAGCCGGAGGGCAATGGTTTTATATCGCTTGGATAGAACCCTTTGTGAGTTTATTGTAACAAAATTAAAATAACAAAGAATACTCCGGGTTACCTTCAACGCATCGTTGTTTCTGGCATGCAAACATTAGATTCTTGATAATGAAAATTAAAAGTCGATAATAGAGAACCGAAGTCTGACGTCAGCTGTTGCTCTGGTTCATGCGCTGGTTCGCGTACTGATATCTTCACACACTTAAGCTATGCGCGTGAACCAGAATGCGCGACACACTTCGGTATTTATATCGGCAAATGGGAAAGCATTGAGGTAAATGACTTCAACTGGTTCCCGCCTTCTTCCTTTGGAGTCTACAATGCAGCGAAGGGACTGGGACCGACTATCAATCGCTTTTGGGTGACATAACGCCCTTTTTATTTCACTATTTTAAAGGCAAAAACGCCCCCATTCCTCCTTTACCGCCAGGTTATAATATTCTTAAATTGGATTGAGCGAAAAGTATTGGCTAATCAGCCACCGAAAGCATATAACAGCAGTTAAAACACGTGCAAGCCACTGCGCGAGCGACGCCAATAAACGTGTACCAAAATGTGAACTTCATGATAGATACCATACGTACGCTTCTAGAAAACGTGTTTATAATGTCATAAACATGTCGTGCAAATGTGTTTTCTTTGAGATATTCGTTAGGAAACGATGAAAACTCTAATGGGTAACGTTTTGAGTGTCTGAGACGTGCCGCTTGACATGCGCTAAATACTTTTGTGATTAAGAAAACACTCTGGTTTAAGTTTTGAGTCTTGTATGGAACGTTTATCGTGAAGATTGTGACGTCATCAACGCATTAACTCGCTGAAATTCGAGACAAATAATACTGGTACCGGTACACGAGCGTTCTTCTTATCTAACTGGACTCGAGTCGCCCTCTTGAAGACTCTGCGTCTACATCTTATCAAGGCTGTCACTTACACGATCCACAAGCATCATTTCTTTATCTTTCCGTTGCTCCTATTGCCCTTCATTGAAGCATCTTCAATTTAACCGTCTTGGCGTTGCTGACATCGTCACTGTGGATTCTTAAGAATCTTAAAAAGCCTCTAATGGTACAAATGCAGACAGTTTTGCTGTCACCCGCTATCTTATCTTATGGACAAGACCTCAATGGGGGAAAAAAGGGAGATAAAAAGTGTGTACAAAACACAGAAAGCTTGTGATAAAGTTTAAGTAAATAAAGCCAAGACACCTCTCATTATCGCGCGCCTTGAAGTCGTTATGCCAAATACACCATGCAACGATTGGTGGCGATGTGGATTCGATCCGTGCAGTATTAACTCAAGAGGGCGCTGCGAGGCATAATCACGTGGTTCGCAAGTTCACCAATACAAATACATGTCATATAAAGCAGAGGCAAGTTTTCATGGCAATTTGCATAAACCCGTAGCGGAAATTGTGCCAAGTGTCCATGATAATAGTTTGTCAGTGTTTAGCAAATTAGCAATTTTACCGCTGAGGGCGTACTATTTTTTGCACGTAGTCTGCAAATAGGCAGGCCAAGTCGAGAGCAAGTCTCTCAAATAGTTTACTTTGTTTTCAGGAAATTACAACTTAACTGACTATTACAGCAGACATCAGGTCACACCCTTTTTATTCGATTCCGTATTCGATAATCCAAAGCAGCAACTTAACTGTGGAAAGAAAAATTAACAAGAAACTATTTTTGTTTCTTTCAAATCTTCAAGCAGAGAGCGAGTAGAAACTCTGATACAGGAACACACCTACGCACGTTCACCAATCAGGCCACACGAGGGCGGTATACTCAATGGAATGGGTAATGGCTGGAGATTTGACTCGTCGTGTGGTGGCGCTGTGATGCCTCCCACTTTTCAGGAATTCCCTGGCGCAAGAAAAGGCTTTTCATTTGGAGAACAGTTCCCCTTAGCAGAGGAGTTTTCAAGGAGTAGGTTCATATTATAGTAGGAGACTTTTGAGACGTTGGTGGCAGCAAACACACCGGTCGTTTTTCCATTGTTAGCGTCACATTGAGCATGCGCGCTTTAGCTTAAACATGACGTAAATAATTGAAAAGGACCGATGCGTTGGCTGCATAGATTATAGCTCTATGGTTGGCTGCCATCAACGTCTGAAAAGTCTCCCAATCTATCGATTGAGCGGGCAACTCTCCACAACCTACAAAATCAGACACTTTCGCGCAGACCGTCTGCGGCGACAAAATGCACAATTGGAATTTTCTTGAGCAGTTTTCCTACCCAGTTTTTCCTACTTCGTTTTGTGCCAATGATGAGTAGTTTCAAATATTTTAAGATGAAATTCAGTTCTGTGTCCTATTTGTCTTTAAACCAGCCATTTTGTTTTAGTCTATGTAGTTTAGTTGTATACAATCATAAATTAAAACACAAAGAAAGACTTTATGGTCATTTCATACAGCTATCAAGAACTTGTAAACTGAAAACTATTATGGATTACACATCAATTTTGTCATTTTCTTAGGAGCCAACACATGGAGTGGAGTCCTTCTACCTCCCATCACACCCACGGCCCTCTCTTTGGACCCCATGTATCCAATGGTATCGTCTTCGATGCAGGATAAATCCAGCATAGATTTACGGTCCATGAGAGGTTCCATTCAAGACGAGGGGTGGTTCCCAGTGTCCCACGCTTTTCGAGAGTCTCATCGGTACCACAAACATCTGGCGCAAGGCCCCTATGCCTCCATTAAAACGACTAGAAGTGCGTCTACGTTACTTGCTCCGCCCTCTCTTGTCCGATGATTGCCATGTATGAGGCTGTGGGCGAACTGAAGAGGGCGCTACTCAGACTGCAAAATACTACTACAACTGCTCTAGGCACTCTCAACTAGCTTGCATCGCCCGTTAAACTAATAAAATTCATTGCAGTGCAAACCACGAGCGATGCACTACACCACAACGGTGTTTAGCATTTTCACCGCTGAGGGCGTACTTGCGCACCGTTACCCGGTGAATTTTCATGTTCACCAATTCTGACCATTTATAATCGTTCAGTATTAGAACTGTTGTGTAGGCGAAAAATGTAATGTGTGGTTTATGGCACAGCTTGCCTAACAAGTGAAATAACTTGTTCTGTTTCAATCTCAGTTATGAGCAGAAAAAAAGGCACAGTTTTAGTTGAGTTTTTTCTTCTTGCAAAAGGAATGTTAGTTTCGCTTCCATTTGTATTGTTCCGTCACACCGGGGACGTTGAAGACATGAAAGGAGAGTAAGCGGTATATTCCACGCTCTCACTTTTTTCCAACCAATGATGACACGATGCAGACTAAGCTATGACAACATGCAGAAACACCCGCAGAGCAAATATTTTATTGACTCACGCGCAAGATACAAACATTCGAACAAATATCTTGACATGCTGTGAGAAAGCCAGCCAAGAGAAGAAAGAAAGTAATGGTTTGTCAACGGAAGTCTGTAGCTGCATGTCGATCATCGTGTAGGTGGTTTGGTGAGAGCTGAGACTTGGACAAGATGCATTGAGATTCAATGAAGGAGGCAGTCATAGCAACTGGAGACAATGTGTTTGATGAGAATCATTTTACATTTGATGCATGATGAGATGCAGGGATGCAAACAGAGGTTACTTTTATCCCCCCCCCCAAAAAAAAAGTATCTACAATTTCCAAGAATATTTCTGCAAAAAAAGGTTCTCAAATCGCGCCTTGATACACAAATAACACTGTTCCGAGAATAGGGATTCTGGTCAATCTAGTAGGCAGTATTGAATTAAGAACGGAAGGAATTAATAGTGGGGACATTTTTAAAGGCCAAAAATCTAACTCCTGTGCCTTTTCCCCTGTCCCTGCCTAAACATGTATTAAAAAGCGAACCATGTAGTTGAGTCGGGAGTTTTCGTGCAAAATGTGATTCTTTGGAACGTCGAAGACATGTAAGCTAATTTTCAGTAGGCCCCCAAAGGAATTATGTTTCCATAAAACAAACCCTTGAACAATGGTAACTTATAATGTTGAGTGTTAAAAACAAAAATAAATTTGCATTTATGTTATCGAATGTGAAGGTTTGTGCGTTTCATTGTAGTGCAGGCACCGTGTACCGCTGATATCACGCAAACCCCTCTGTACCCCCCAAGAAATGTCACTTGCAATCAGGAAAGTCCTCTTTTTAAAGAGGTATTCCACGTTTTCTGACCCCTGACGACCTAATTCAGTTCGTTCAAGGCAAGATTAGCATCACAATGGCATTCGCTATTGATTAGTTGTTCTCGATTACGTAATGAAATCCGCAGAGGTACAGTTAAAGATGTCGGGCCTTTTGTGCCACACCAACAATCCCCCATTGCCGTGGTCTGTCCAGACCCTTGCCGGCTCAGTAAGCAGAGCCAAGGACGGCGTCTCCAGATGACTTGGATATTCTCTTTTTTTTAATGGAACTCCCGTGTTTGCTGGAAAATATGTAGGAGAAATCCTTGCCAAATCTCCCCGATCTTCTTCCTTTGATCTCCGGACAGATGTATTGATGAGCCATGTTCGACCTAGGGTAAGTCTTATAGTTGGAAACTTCGCAAATCGAACTGGTTGGATATTAATGGAGTAATTTGAAGAGTTGTAGTGCCAAATGGGACCCTTTGAACAATCTTTGCGCATGTGTCAGAACAACGCCACACCTATGTTACAGTTGTACCACAAAAAGTTGTTCCAAAAAAAGCATTATTGCAGCATGATCCACACACGCCAGTTTTCTTCAGAAATCGGAGTCTAACTAAAGGAACAAATTTGACTACCATTAAAAAGTCAAGAATTGGACAATCTTGGGAAGCCATCCCTTGATCATAATCGTGTATTTAACATGTAGCACAACCAAGTTGTATTAAAAATTGTGAGAAATAAATCACATGAAATAGCATACGTTCTGACCATTATGACGGTATACACTGTGAGAAACGAAAAGCATGGTGAGACCACGCATGCATGGACGACATCAAAATAATAACAATTTTTCTGACCTATATAATTTACACAAACAACACCGACACGAGAGATGGTGTCATGTGTTGATACAATTCTGAACAGGAATGGAGTTTTTTTTCAGTTTTCAAAGATCTTTCGGTTTGTGAACTTTTACAATGGGGGTATCTTACATTATCAAAATAACTCTTTTTTTTTTAAACCTGGACCGGGCAGTAGATCGGAATGACCAGTAGCCATAGATGGATCGTACACAAGTAGAAACTTTGTACATGTATATGCCTTTCAGATACTATATTGTCAAAAATTTTCGGAGATAGTGAAATTGTGTTGGACTTTTTACTAGTACATGTATTGCGTATTTATCTTAGTTTTTTGACACAAGGAATTGCGTTAGCACTGCGTTCTATTAAGAATTTACGAATGCTAAAATTTCAAGTTAAATTTAATCATGGTGTTAAACTATGGGTCAAATTCAGTATGGATCTGTTAGGCCATGTAAAACAATAAAGTGGATTCTCGTTCGGGTTTTTTTTTAAAGGGTGGAAGCCCCCTTTTTTCAAGATGGCTCTTCTAAGATGGATTCTTTCATTTTCTCGACTCTTTTGCAGATACTTTTGTGCCAAATGAGACGTTACCATTTCTAATTTATTCTAAACTTGCATAGCCTACATGAGCTACAATTTTGCTGGAAGCGCATAAAATACAAAACATAATGAATATACGATTTTAAAAAGGAGGCGGCTGAGGAAAAAAGGAAGCTGGCGGGGATGAGAAAGTGGTTAATTTTTTTCACTTGGCCTTAAGCAAGAAAAACTTGGAAGAGAACAAGGGATGTGAAACAAGTTTAATCTGCACTAAGGGTGCTAAACTTTAAAACTTTTAAGTGCAGAGAAATTCGCTAAGCGAAAAATATTATCACAGTAGCCAAAATTGACATCTCCTGCATGGTTTGTGAATGTTTTTCACTTGATTTCTCCATTTGTCAAGCAATATTTTCAGCCCAACAGCAATCGGCAAATTAAAGCTATGCAATTCTAAAGCCTTCCTATAAAACAAGTAATTGATATTCAACTTTTTTATACAAAAAAATGAGGCCTAATAATACGAGTTCGTCTACCTAGTCTGCGTTCACATTACGTGATTTGTTAAAGGCCTATACGTAATCCCAAAAGAAGCAACATGTGGTTACTTGTATTTCCTTCTGACAGCAGGTCTTCGGATTTATTCGGCCACAATGCCCAAGGCACGAGAAGGCAAACCTCTCCAGTTCGACCGCGGGCTTCTGGGCGGACCGTTACGGGCAAGTGTTGGCGGGTCTTGGCCGCTTTATCCTCGCCTCGTGCTAGGCCACACAGACGGTGTGTGCTGCTGGGCGTGCTCTATACCTTGGTCGGTATCTCGGTGATATCGACTTTCTCCGTCTGGTCCGCTGTCAGCCGGAACGGGGAGCAAGGATCTAGGAGTAAGTTTTAAAGAAAATTAAGACCAGCGTCCTCTCGTAACTGCCCATCTCTCCTGAAAATTCAAAAGTCGCTTCAAATTATCTGTCAAACCACCATTAATATTATCAACCTTCGAGTAAAGAAACAGTGTCTCCTTTGATAGTACAACTGACAGAAAATCCTGAGTATCAATTGTAAGTGCACTATTGCATATGAAGAAATGAAGCAAGATTTGCAATATGCATCAGTGGTGTATCGGGGTGGGGGGGGGGGGGGGGGGGGGGGGGGGTTAACATAGCACCCCCTCCCTGCTCAGTGGCTGTCTAATTTTATGATACTAGTAAAATGTGGCCAAAAATAATAGGTGGATTGCTATATTAACTGAATTCATTCTCAAATTGCCTTTTAATTAGAATGCAGGCGAAAGCATCGTAGATTTCAAAATTATAAAATTTTGGTTGTTTATAACGGTGGCGCTATTTTTTTTCCCTAGCAGCAGTTGATAGGCGGGCAATGGCGGAACAAATGAGGAGTGATTTCACTAATGTTACGGTCAACCGCACAGCTGCTGAACAGCGCCCTCTGGTGTTCAAAGGCGTCGCGAATAGTCTGGGAGATTTGGCTGATCTTTTCGCCATTCGACCGGCCAATGAAAAGACGCTGGGCAAAAAGGAAGTGATGGAAGATGCGCCAAAGAAAGGTGACTGTAAAACGTGCTTTTCAATGTTGAGGCCCTTAATTTCTATAACAAGAAATTATTCATCCAATCTTTTTGTGTAATAATAGTGTCCTGCACACTCAAAGATTTTGGAGGATTCGGGAATCGGGATGGTTTCTCAAAAGGTAGTAGGAGAAATCTTCACTTTAAGATTGATTTTTTTCTTGTGAGTCACTTTCATTCGCTCTTTTGAATTATTTCTTCACAGTTGAGGAGAAACCTCACGAGTGTTCCGTGAAGACCGTCTGTCCAGAGCTGGAAATTCCTAATTTAAGTGAGTTAAAAATCATATTTTAATTTTCCGTTTTAAACTTTATCTTAATCAGTAATGATTAAAGGCTTTTTAAAGCAAAATCTCGCACTCGTTTATCTCCATTTAAATACTTGATGAATTCAAGGGATAAGAAATAATTATTTTCTTCAACTGTGAGAAAATAGCATGCTGTCTTTCCCACTTTATTTGGTAGAATTTTTTTGAACCCATTATATTTTGCAAATCACACAAAGTATCAAGTCTGTTCAGAAGACCTTGCTGAATAAAGTCGTCTTGGAGTGAGTAGATCTGTTTGAGATACCAAGAGAGTCAGACTTCACTTCTTTTTACATCCAACACATTTTGTTTTTCTTGACAAGTTGAAAAGCGGTCCCTGAAATTGCAAGACATGCCGATGAACGGATCGGTGTGGCAAGTCCTTGGCAAGGATCGCCAACGGGTCCAGCGCGTCGTGGACACGGGCAACCGTGAGCTGCAAGACCTGCTTGAGAAAGCCGCTCGGTACAATTCATCTGTACGCATACCCATCGCGGAGAGTCTGGCGCCGCTGGGTCTGAGGATCAGTAACTATACCTATCTGCCTGGTGGGCACTGGAAACCAGACAACTGCTTGCCCAGATGGAAGGTAAAGGAAAAGCACATTTGAAAAACAAAAGCACTCCGGTGTTAAATTTAGGCAGCTTGTAAGTACCTAAATTGAACAGATTACCCAATATAGACACTTAGAGTACCGGCCGGGTTATTTAAATTCAGTGACAATGAAAATGAAGAGACATGCCAGAGATCTGTCTCCATTGAGGGCGCTCTTTGCAAGGGGTCAACATGTATCCATTATAGAGGGTTTTTTTGTTTAAGTTTGTTTGTTGCTGGGAAAAAAATTGCAAAATGTAAACCTTTCAATTACATTGGTCTATGGTGCTCACTTTAACACACAATTCGTTAATATACTGACTTAACATTTACGAGATGTCAAAATAACCCTTTCTTTTATGGCAGCACGATTGAACCTGGTTCGAGGTTAAAGCTCATGACGTCACGACGGCAGGTGCATGATTTCAAATCCATAACTGAAATGATTTTGTTGTAATATTATGTTGACAGGTTGCGATTATCTTTCCCTTCCGTAACCGCTCGTATCATCTGCCTATTGTGCTCCGGTATCTGACACCAATGCTGCAGAGGCAACTGCTAGAATTCGCCTTTTATACAGTGAACCAGGTACGAAAATCATTCCTTGAATCAGTGCTGTAATCCAATTAGTCACAAGAATCAGTCATAAGTCAATCGTTAGCTAATCGCACGCGAGGTCGTAAACGGACTTAGAACAATAACATTCATTTAGAATTGTTTTACCGAACTTACTTCAAACCTGGATGACTTTGATTGACCTTTGATAATTAGAGATCGACTTGTGATGCCACATCCTTCTATGTGTGATTAACATAAAGGCATTGACACCTCTATTACCACCTGTTGTGAGGTTGGTTTTATGTTGCATGTTGAAAAACATATGAACTGAATTGAACTGTTGTAGCCAGGCATATATAGTGTTCAAATGTTTTATATTATTTTGATTGTGGAAGAACATTTCAACACCAAACTTTACCAAAGCTGTGGCATCTTGTGGTGGTTGACGGTGTCAAAATAAGTAATATTGATAGAAAAAGATTCAGTTTGTTGTCAGTTGTTGAGTGGAATCATATTGGTACACAAAGGCATCACTATATACCGAAACAAATGATGTATACTCATCATCCTCTCAGTTAGTTATTGCAAACCAACAACCAAAAGACAGTGACCATGACCAACAAACAAGCCATACAATACATGTACATGTATAACTATTTCTTTTGACAGGAGAACAGCCTCGCTTTCAACCGTGCCATGCTCATGAATGTCGGTTTTCTGGAGACGCTCAATTTCACTCACTGGGATTGTTTCATTTTCCACGATGTGGACCACGTACCCCTGAGTGATTTCAATTACTACGGGTGTAGTGGCATGCCCAGGCATTTTCTTAGCGGTGCGGACCGGTGGAAGTACAAGTGAGTAAAGCCCCCCCCCCCCGTCCGTTTTTCATGACAAGAAATAAAGCTCCCCCCAAGGGAAGTGCAAAAGAGCATCAGTAACTGCGATGGGTTGCCCATAGCATCAGAATATGGTGCCAGCGCTTCACTCAACACTTGTTTTTAGAATGAATTAGAGGGTTCCTTGTGAAAGCCATTTTCAAACTGAAAAGAACTGCATGTATACATTCTTTAATGATCACAATAAATAAATTTTAAAAATAGAATAGTATCCATGAACGGACTCATTCATTGCTTCGAAACACCCATGCTTGTCAATTCTAGGCCTATAGGTGGCAGAGTCCCGTCATTCTGAAAGGCGGCCATTGCATGTATTAGTATTCTTTAGTCAATTCATGAGGCAAAATACTCCTCACTAGTAACCTCAGTAGTATGCATTTCGTTCCATACAAGTGTGCCCAACATAAACACCAGTAGTATATGTAGTTGGTCCTTGACCCCGAAAGAGCCCTTAGGACGTGAGGGTTAATTTTAAAATTCCATATCGCCATATCATATTCACCACCTCTGTATGACTACTTCAGTAATTTTAGAAAATAATGTGTTAGTATCAACGTGGCACAGGTTTTTTTTTATACTGAGGGATGATCGCACAAAGTAAAAATCCTTCGGGAGAAACACAAACAAAAGGATTCTCTCTAATTATAGGTCATACCTATTCCGTTTTGGCTTACTACACCCACACTTGGTATTCTCACTGATTTCAGGTTACCTTACAACAACTTCTTCGGTGCAGTGACTGGTTTCACTGTCGGCAACATCCGCAAGATCAACGGCTTTCCCAACGTGTACTGGGGCTGGGGAGGCGAGGACGACGAGATCTGGGAACGAGTCAAAGAGGTGGGCCTACCCGTGTCTCGTGTCCAGGGACCGCATGGTTACTATGATGTCATCAAACACCATCATGTCAGCGCGCCACAGTTGAAAGACAGGTGGGTAGAACGCCCTCTCTTGGGCGATTCTTGGTGCAGATCGTGCTGGTTTTTAGTGCCAATTTGTATTGTAACTTCAACCAACTTTGGTGATCCAAATTGCCTGAGCCAGTTTGCTTATGAACCAGTAATAAGACAAAACCCAATTCATTTCCAGAATTTTCTTTTAAAATTCTACTGTCAAAAAGTGGATTTTTTAATCATCGCAGTGATAAAACTTCAAAACAACCAAGTGTCATACTTAACATGTTAACAATGCAAGGAACCAGGTGCGACCCCGTGACGTAATGAATCAAGTACTAGTAATGTCTTGATCGAATTTGCCACGCGTTAGAGAGCCGCACTGCGTCATCTGCGGGGCCCAAAAATCTCCCGAACATTCACTTAAATTTTGCTTTAAAGTTATTTTTCTTTCTTCTAACACAGAATGCAATTATTGAAAAGCTTCAAGCCTCGCTTCAGGCTCGATGGGCTGAACAACCTCAAGTACAAGAAACCTCACATTGAATTGCACGCCCTCTATACAAATATCTCAGTGGATATACAAAAACTCAAAGCTGTCATACCTAACCAGCAGCCAAAGAGTACCAACGCAAGGGACAAACGATCCAAGACAACCATTAACGAGCAGCGGGTAGCAGCCGCCAAAACGGCCCTTGCCAAGGGTCACGTGAACGCCAAGACCGTGTCAGAGGTCAAGAACAAGGCCGCGTCAGCGGTCAAGAGTAACAAAGGCTTGAAACCAGCGGTAAAAATTAAACCAGGAGATCCACAAAAGGCTGACGGGAACCAGCCAAACTTGAATGGACTAGCGGTGGCAGGAGACACAAAACAGTCGTTAAACACAACAGCAATAAAGAAACATGAGCGGGCACCGGCCAAACCGGAGAGTTAATGGCGGGTAATTACTGGCGCAGTCAGGGAACTAGACATCGATCGGTAATACTTTCTTGCTAGTCTTCGTTTCTATTCTCGAGTCAAACTGCTGAGCACAATGTGCAGGGAGCCATGCAAAAACAATCAATAATTGAACACAAGAGCAATTTTTTTTCGACCTTTCGCCGCTACTGTGCAAACTCTCATTGAAAACAAAATAATATTGGCAGTACACTGAGGCTGAGTCGCAAACTAAAACGAAACCCAAATGTCAGTACCATTTTTTGTGAAGTTCCGCATGTAGCACTTTCAAAATGTATATGAAAGCCCAATTCATAAGCATTCTTTTAGTACAAGAATCATTCAAATCACTCGTGTACTTTTCAAGTTACGGAATTTAAACACAACCACCGTTTTAAAGTTCTGTCCACAGATCACAAAACAGGGGTGCGTTCTTTCAGCAAAACGAAAACAATTCACACACATCCCAATGTGATTCGTTTTCGTTTTGCGGAAAGAACACTCACCTTCTTGTGATTCGTGGATAGAACTTTAAAACGGTGGTTGTGTTTAAAACCCCGCAACTTGAAAGTACATGAGTGATTTGAATGATTCTTGTACTAAAAGAATATATGTACTAAAAGAACAATATTCCCGACATTTGGGTTTCGCTTTTTTGACTCACCCTGTAGTTGCAATTTTGACAAAAGTGGACACAAGTGGCAGACAGATGATGCAAATCCTTCTGGAATTTTGAGCGCTATAACCATGATCAATATCTAAATATTGTCATTGATAATATTTCAATATTGAGGCAGATTGGATTGGGGATATAGCTTACTGTCCGTTCTACCAAATGGTTACATTCCTGATTTAAATAATCCTCTCCAGATATAATTAAGTTATGTTATTAAATCTCCTTCGGATTGTTTGAGAATGTTTTTGAAGAGAATTGTATATGCAGTATACGAATTGTTTTGAATATTAAAATTCCTTTTTTTGCATATTTAATTCATGTCTTCTAGACACAAGACATTTAATCATTCGTTCTTTATTTTTCTATTTTATGTTTCTCGTTTTGAGGGCTTTTTGTGGCGATTTAATATATTTATTTAATGTGCTTTCTTGGGACTTAATTTCATGGAGAGTCAAGTGTAGTATTATTCACCGGGGGGCGGACGTACGCCGCTGGGGGAGTCATTGAACAGATTAAGTATTATTTTTTCTTCAAAGTGGCAAAATTAAGGGCGCCCGAATGGTAGCTGGGGGGGGGGGGGGGGTCAGCCCTCTTCATACCCCGTTGACTTCGAGAGTTTTCCTCTTAGTAATATTTGCATGCATAAGAGTTGGGGTTTGATTGTATAAATGAAAGGGGATACCTCGGCAGAATTCCCTTCACTCCAAATAGAAAAACGTTGACTATTTTTTTTCTAAAAATGGAAATTTAGATAACTCTACCTGATTACTACAACTAATGTACATACCGGCCTGAAAAGTGCCACCTATTGTGAATCGTGCGGTCTGAACAGCGCCCCCTTAGGAAGATGATATCGCCCCCCCCCCCCCCCCCCCCCAACCGTTTACGGAGGCCAAGTGACCTGTGGGGGAAAAAAACCTGTCTAGCTTCCACGTACGGCAGCACTGATGGGTGAGTGCTCTTTTTCACGTCCCCCCCCCCCCCCCCAACAAATCTGACCTAGCTATCTGCGCCCCTGCAAACCCAGTGGGAATTCCTAATTGAGCATGACACACGTCGTTAATGCACGGACCGTGTTTAAAGACAGCCATCTTTTCCGTCTACCCTCGCAACCATGGCTATCCTTTGCACTATGTATGGGAAAAATGTAGTGTTATAGTATCACACGCACATACGGTGATAATATGCGAAATCCTGTACATTTAGCCTGATGCACGGTAGGGATGTATATTGTTGTACATGTATATCACAATGCTTCGCATCATGAAAACAATGTCGACATATCGATTGCCGTTATTTGAATCATGGAGGTAGGAAATTATGCCAATCGATTACATATTGTGCTAAAATTAATGCAAAAAAAACCCAGTTATGACTGGTAACCTTGGGGCAAAATTGAATTTTTTTGGCAAACAATGCACGATGAACATGTGTTGCAATGAATTGCTGTTTATAAATGTATGTGTCGGCTGCAGCATTGAGCCTTGAGGAGTATTATGTGTTGAATTTGATAATGATTGCGATTTCTGGAAGTACAGGAGTCACAAATTATGCAAACATGACAAAAATAAAAACAATGGTGGCATATTGAACATGCTTTCATATTAATAGGTACTTAGGCCGGTCGCAAGCGAGGTTAATATTGGATTGCAATGTGTTTCAGATTCCCTTCAGCATCTTTTCAGCAAATTTGAAACAAATAATTTTTTTGGCCAAAAATTTGAAAAACGGAGAGGGGTTAGCCTTACATTTTTAATGAAATTTGGTAAAAAAAAATGAATTTTCTACAGGCTTTGTAGAAATTCGTTGGAAGGTAAGAGGAGCATCAATAAACATGCAAACACCCAATATTTTGAAGATTTGAGCAAAATTCATTGATTAAAAAAACCCCACTTTTCAGTGATTTTACCCCAAATATTCGTCGAAATTTTGTCTTTAAAAGCTTATCAGTCCATATATCGCATTGAAATGTGTTTCAGGGTCCCTTAAGCATCTTTCAAGCAAATTTGAAACAACTTCATTTTTTGGTCAAAAATTGAAAAACAGCAAGGGGTTAGCCTTACATTTTTGATGAAATTTGGCCAAAAACGACTTTTCTCCCAACATTGCAGAACTTTTGTCTTAAAACGCTTATCTGTCAATATTTCGGATTGGAATGTGTTTCAGGGTCCCTTCAGCATCTTTTCAAGCAAATTGAAACAATTTCATTTTTTGGCCAAAAATTGAAAAAGGCAAGGGGTTAGCCTTACTTTTTTATGAAATTTGGCCAAAAAATGAATTTTCTCCAGACTTTGTAGAAATTCGTTGGAAGGTAAGAGGAGCATCAATAAGCATGCAAACACCCAATATTTTGAAGATTTGAGCAAAATTCATTGATTAAAAAAACCCCCACTTTTCAGTGATTTTACCCCAAATATTCGTCGAAATTTTGTCTTTAAAAGAGTATCAGTCCATATATCGCATTGAAATGTGTTTCAGGGTCCCTTAAGCATCTTTTCAAGCAGATTTGAAACAACTTCATTTTTGGTCAAAAATTGAAAAACAGCAAGGGGTTAGCCTTACATTTTTGATGAAATTTGGCCAAACACGACTTTTCTCCCAACATTGCAGAATCTTTGTCTAAAAACTCTTATCCGTCAATATTTCGGATTGGAATGTATTTCAGGGTCCCTTCAGTATCTTTTCAAGCAAATTGAAACAATTTCATTTTTCGGCCAAAAATTGAAAATGGCAAGGGGTTAGCCTTACTTTTTTATGAAATTTGGCCAAAAAATGAATTTTCTCCAGACTTTGTAGAAATTTGTTGGAAGGTAAGAGGAGCATCAATTAACATGCAAACACCCAATATTTTGAAGATTTGAGCAAAATTCATTGATTAAAAAAACCCCACTTTTCAGTGATTTTCCCCCAAATATTCGTCGAAATTTTGTCTTTAAAAGAGTATCAGTCCATATATCGCATTGAAATGTGTTTCAGGGTCCCTTCAGCATCTTTTCGAGCAAATTTGAAACAACTTCATTTTTTGGTCAAAAATTGAAAAACAGCAAGGGGTTAGCCTGACATTTTTGATGAAATTTGGCCAAAAACGACTTTTCTCCCAAAATTGCAGAACTTTTGTCTTAAAACGCTTATCTGTCAATATTTCGGATTGGAATGTGTTTTAGGGTCCCTTCAGCATCTTTCCAAGCAAATTGAAACAATTTCATTTTTGGACAAAAATTGAAAAAAGGCAAGGGGTTAGCCTTACTTTTTTATGAAATTTTGCCAAAAAATGAATTTTCTCCAGACTTTGTAGAAATTCGTTGGAAGGTAAGGGGAGCATCAATAAACATCCAAACACCCAATATTTTGAAGGTTTGAGCAAAATTCATTGATTAAAAAAACCCCACTTTTCAGTGATTTTACCCCAAATATTCGTCGAAATTTTGTCTTTAAAGCTTATCAGTCCATATATCGCATTGAAATGTGTTTCAGGGTCCCTTAAGCATCTTTTCAAGCAGATTTGAAACAACTTCATTTTTGGTCAAAAATTGAAAAACAGCAAGGGGTTAGCCTTACATTTTTGATGAAATTTGGCCAAACACGACTTTTCTCCCAACATTGCAGAATCTTTGTCTAAAAACTCTTATCCGTCAATATTTCGGATTGGAATGTATTTCAGGGTCCCTTCAGTATCTTTTCAAGCAAATTGAAACAATTTCATTTTTCGGCCAAAAATTGAAAATGGCAAGGGGTTAGCCTTACTTTTTTATGAAATTTGGCCAAAAAATGAATTTTCTCCAGACTTTGTAGAAATTTGTTGGAAGGTAAGAGGAGCATCAATTAACATGCAAACACCCAATATTTTGAAGATTTGAGCAAAATTCATTGATTAAAAAACCCCCACTTTTCAGTGATTTTCCCCCAAATATTCGTCGAAATTTTGTCTTTAAAAGAGTATCAGTCCATATATCGCATTGAAATGTGTTTCAGGGTCCCTTCAGCATCTTTTCAAGCAAATTTGAAACAACTTCATTTTTTGGTCAAAAATTGAAAAACAGCAAGGGGTTAGCCTTACATTTTTGATGAAATTTGGCCAAAAACGACTTTTCTCCCAACGTTGCAGAATCTTTGTCTAAAAACGCTTATCTGTCAATATTTCGGATTGGAATGTGTTTCAGGGTCCCTTCAGCATCTTTCCAAGCAAATTGAAATAGTTTCATTTTTTGGCCAAAAATTGAAAAAAGGCAAGGGGTTAGCCTTACTTTTTTATGAAATTTGGCCAAAAAATGAATTTTCTCCAGACTTCGTTGGAAGGTAAGAGGAGCATCAATTAACATGCAAACACCCAATATTTTGAAGATTTGAGCAAAATTCATTGATAAAAAAACCCCACTTTTCAGTGATTTTACCCCAAATATTCGTCGAAATTTTGTCTTTAAAAGAGTATCAGTCCATATATCGCATTGAAAAAGAGTATCAGTCCATATATCGCATTGAAATGTGACAAAAATTGCAAGGGGTTAGCCTTAAATTTTTAACAGATTTGGCCAAAATATGAATTTCTTTGTATTTATATATCTGTCCCTAAATCGAGATGAAATGTGTTCGAGGGGCCTTAAGGAGTCTTTCCATGGAGTTTGGAGCAATTTCATTTTTTGACAAAAATTGACAAAAATTGCAAGGGGTTAGCCTTACATTTTTTATGAAATTTGGCCAAAATATGAATTTCTTTGTATTGATGTATCTGTCCCTAAATCGAGTTGGAATGTGTTCGAGGGGCCCTTAGGAGGCTTTCCATGGAGTTTGGAGCAATTTCATTTTTTGACCAAAATTGACAAAAATTGCAAGGGGTTAGCCTTACATTTTTAATAGATTTGGCCAAAATATGAATTTCTTTGTATTGATATATCTGTCCCTAAATCGAGATGAAATGTGTTCGAGGGGCCTTAAGGAGTCTTTCCATGGAGTTTGGAGCAATTTCATTTTTTGACAAAAATTGACAAAAATTGCAAGGGGTTAGCCTTACATTTTTTATGAAATTTGGCCAAAATATGAATTTCTTTGTATTGATGTATCAGTCCCTAAATCGAGTTGGAATGTGTTCGAGGGGCCCTTAGGAGTCTTTCCATGGAGTTTGGAGCAATTTCATTTTTTGACAAAAATTGACAAAAATTGCAAGGGGTTAGCCTTACATTATTTTTGTAATTTGGCCAAAATATGAATTTCTTTGTATTGATGTATCTGTCCCTAAATCGAGATGAAATGTGTTCGAGGGGCCTTTAGGAGTCTTTCCATGGAGTTTGGAGCAATTTCATTTTTTGACCAAAATTGACAAAAATTGCAAGGGGTTAGCCTTACATTTTTTTATGAAATTTGGCCAAAATATGAATTTCTTTGTATTGATATATCTGTCCCTAAATCGAGTTGGAATGTGTTCAAGGGGCCCTTAGGAGGCTTTCTATGAAGTTTGGAGCAATTTCTTTTTTTGCCAAAATTGACAAAAATTGCAAGGGGTTAGCCTTACATTTTTAATAGATTTGGCCAAAATATGAATTTCTTTGTATTGATATATCTGTCCCTAAATCGAGATGAAATGTGTTCGAGGGGCCTTAAGGAGTCTTTCCATGGAGTTTGGAGCAATTTCATTTTTTGACAAAAATTGACAAAAATTGCAAGGGGTTAGCCTTACATTTTTTATGAAATTTGGCCAAAATATGAATTGCTTTGTATTGATATATCTGTCCCTAAATCGAGTTGGAATGTGTTCGAGGGGCCCTTAGGAGGCTTTCCATGGAGTTTGGAGCAATTTCATTTTTTGACCAAAATTGACAAAAATTGCAAGGGGTTAGCTTTACATTTGTTATGAAATTTGGCCAAAATATGAATTTCTTTGTATTGATATATCTGTCCCTAAATCGAGATGAAATGTGTTCGAGGGGCCTTTAGGAGTCTTTCCATGGAGTTTGGAGCAATTTCATTTTTTGACCAAAATTGACAAAAATTGCAAGGGGTTAGCCTTACATTTTTTATGAAATTTGGCCAAAATATGAATTTCTTTGTATTTATATATCTGTCCCTAAATCGAGATGAAATGTGTTCGAGGGGCCTTAAGGAGTCTTTCCATGGAGTTTGGAGCAATTTCATTTTTGACAAAAATTGACAAAAATTGCAAGGGGTTAGCCTTACATTTTTTATGAAATTTGGCCAAAATATGAATTTCTTTGTATTGATGTATCTGTCCCTAAATCGAGATGAAATGTGTTCGAGGGGCCTTTAGGAGTCTTTCCATGGAGTTTGGAGCAATTTCATTTTCTGACCAAAATTGACAAAAATTGCAAGGGGTTAGCCTTACATTTTTTATGAAATTTGGCCAAAATATGAATTTCTTTGTATTGATATGTCTGTCCCTAAATCGAGTTGGAATGTGTTCGAGGGGCCCTTAGGAGGCTTTCCATGGAGTTTGGAGCAATTTCATTTTTTGACCAAAATTGACAAAAATTGCAAGGGGTTAGCTTTACATTTTTTATGAAATTTGGCCAAAATATGAATTTCTTTGTATTGATATATCTGTCCCTAAATGGAGATGAAATGTGTTCGAGGGGCCTTTAGGAGTCTTTCCCTGGAGTTTGGAGCAATTTCATTTTTTGACCAAAATTGACAAAAATTGCAAGGGGTTAGCCTTACATTTTTTATGAAATTTGGCCAAAATATGAATTTCTTTGTATTTATATATCTGTCCCTAAATCGAGATGAAATGTGTTCGAGGGGCCTTAAGGAGTCTTTCCATGGTGTTTGGAGCTATTTCATTTTTTGACAAAAATTGACAAAAATTGCAAGGGGTTAGCCTTACATTTTTTATGAAATTTGGCCAAAATATGAATTTCTTTGTATTGATGTATCTGTCCCTAAATCGAGATGAAATGTGTTCGAGGGGCCTTTAGGAGTCTTTCCATGGAGTTTGGAGCAATTTCATTTTTTGACAAAAATTGACAAAAATTGCAAGGGGTTAGCCTTACATTTTTAATAGATTTGGCCAAAATATGAATTTCTTTGTATTGATATATCTGTCCCTAAATCGAGATGAAATGTGTTCGAGGGGCCTTAAGGAGTCTTTCCATGGAGTTTGGAGCAATTTCATTTTTTGACAAAAATTGACAAAAATTGCAAGGGGTTAGCCTTACATTTTTTTATGAAATTTGGCCAAAATATGAATTGCTTTGTATTGATATATCTGTCCCTAAATCGAGTTGGAATGTGTTCGAGGGGCCCTTAGGAGGCTTTCCATGGAGTTTGGAGCAATTTCATTTTTTGACCAAAATTGTCAAAAATTGCAAGGGGTTAGCCTTACATTTTTTATGAAATTTGGCCAAAATATGAATTTCTTTGTATTGATGTATCTTTCCCTAAATCGAGTTGGAATGTGTTCGAGGGGCCCTTAGGAGGCTTTCCATGGAGTTTGGAGCAATTTCATTTTTTGACAAAAATTGGCAAAAATTGCAAGGGGTTAGCCTTACATTTTTTTTGAAATTTGGCCAAAATATGAATTTCTTTGTATTGATGTATCTGTCCCTAAATCGAGATGAAATGTGTTCGAGGGGCCTTTAGGAGTCTTTCCATGGAGTTGGAGCAATTTCATTTTTTGACCAAAATTGACAAAAATTGCAAGGGGTTAGCCTTACATTTTTTATGAAATTTGGCCAAAATATGAATTTCTTTGTATTGATATATCTGTCCCTAAATCGAGTTGGAATGTGTTCAAGGGGCCCTTAGGAGGCTTTCTATGAAGATTGGAGCAATTTCATTTTTTTGCCAAAATTGACAAAAATTGCAAGGGGTTAGCCTTACATTTTTAATAGATTTGGCCAAAATATGAATTTCTTTGTATTGATATATCTGTCCCTAAATCGAGATGAAATGTGTTCGAGGGGCCTTAAGGAGTCTTTCCATGGAGTTTGGAGCAATTTCATTTTTTGACAAAAATTGACAAAAATTGCAAGGGGTTAGCCTTACATTTTTTATGAAATTTGGCCAAGATATGAATTTCTTTGTATTGATATATCTGTCCCTAAATCGAGTTGGAATGTGTTCAAGGGGCCCTTAGGAGGCTTTCCATGAAGTTTGGAGCAATTTAATTTTTTGACCAAAACTGACAAAACTTGCAAGGGGTTAGCCTTACATTTTTTATGAAATTTGGCCAAAATACGAATTTCTTTGTATTGATATATCTTTTCCCTAAATGAGTTGGAATGTGTTCGAGGGGCCTTTAGGAGTCTTTCCATGGAGTTTGGAGCAATTTCATTTTTTTGACCAAAATTGACAAAAATTGCAAGGGGTTAGCCTTACATTTTTATGAAATTTGGCCAAAATATGAATTTCTTTGTATTGATATATCTGTCCCTAAATCGAGTTGGAATGTGTTCGAGGGGCCCTTAGGAGGCTTTCCATGGAGTTTGGAGCAATTTCATTTTTTGACCAAAATTTACAAAAATTGCAAGGGGTTAGCCTTACATTTTTTATGAAATTTGGCCAAAATATGAATTTCTTTGTATTGATATATCTGTCCCTAAATCGAGTTGGAATGTGTTCGAGGGGCCCTTAGGAGGCTTTCCATGGAGTTTGGAGCAATTTTATTTTTTGACCAAAATTGACAAAAATTGCAAGGGGTTAGCCTTACATTTTTTATGAAATTTGGCCAAAATATGAATTTCTTTTAATTGACATATTTGTCCCTAAATCGAGATAAAATGTGTTCGAGGGGCCTTAAGGAGTCTTTCCATGGAGTTTGGAGCAATTTCATTTTTTGACCAAAATTGACAAAAATTGCAAGGGGTTAGCCTTACATTTTTTATGAAATTTGGCCAAAATATGAATTTCTTTGTATTGATATATCTGTCCCTAAATGAGTTGGAATGTGTTCAAGGGGCCCTTAGGAGTTTTTCTAGGAATTTTGGAGCAATTTCATTTTTTGACCAAAATTGACAAAAATTGCAAGGGGTTAGCCTTACATTTTTAATGAAATTTGGCCAAAATATGAATTTCTTTTAATTGACATATTTGTCCCTAAATCGAGATGAAATGTGTTCGAGGGGCCTTTAGGAGTCTTTCCATGGAGATTGGAGCAATTTCATTTTTTCAGGGTCCCTTAAGCATCTTTTCAAGCAAATTTGAAACAACTTCATTTTTTGGTCAAAATTGAAAAACAGCAAGGGGTTAGCCTTACATTTTTGATGAAATTTGGCCAAAAACGACTTTTCTCCCAACATTGCAGAATCTTTGTCTAAAAACGCTTATCTGTCAATATTTCGGATTGGAATGTGTTTCAGGGTCCCTTCAGCATCTTTCCAAGCAAATTGAAATAATTTCATTTTTTGGCCAAAAATTGAAAAAAGGCAAGGGGTTAGCCTTACTTTTTTATGAAATTTTGCCAAAAAATGAATTTTCTCCAGACTTTGTAGAAATTCGTTGGAAGGTAAGAGGAGCATCAATAAACATGCAAACACCCAATATTTTGAAGATTTGAGCAAAATTCACTGATTAAAAAAACCCCACTTTTCAGTGATTTTACCCCAAATATTCGTCGAAATTTTGTCTTTAAAAGCTTATCAGTCCATATATCGCATTGAAATGTGTTTCAGGGTCCCTTAAGCATCTTTTTAAGCCGTGGTTGGTAACAGATTATACCAGAATTTTATTTTAACACCCTCATTTATGTAAGAAAAAGTTGGGGTTTTTGTTAGCATTTGTCGGTTATTAATTTTCAATAATCCGATACTTTTTTTGGAATCCGATGACTATCATTCATTTTTGCGAAATTGGGCCTTCCATAGTTTGCCCATGTTTGCTGATCCGTAGTTGTCAAGACCATAGTACGGAGCTATAAAAAGGACCGACTGTACTTTGTGCCTGTGTGAACTATTCACGTTGATCGTATTCAGCTTTGTGGATCACAACAAAAGATCAGCTTGCCGTTAAACCAGTGCAATAAACGTTTTCGGTTGGGTACCGTACATATGTTCCCCTATACCGATGTGCCCCGCATACCGTTGTTCCCCAAGCCTAAACCTGACCCTAACCCGTAAGGATTTCGGGGAACATCGGTATTGGGGAACATCGGGTAGACCCCTTTTTTCTGTGTATATTGCAGTTCATTGTGAGTTGCTCTGTGCCCTTTGACCTTATGGCGTCACCAAAAGTTTCTATAGCTGTTGACAACATTTCTGAGAAAAGTTTGCTCACTTGTCTACTGCCATCTACAGACACAACAACGAAGCACCAAAGAGAAGAAATTTACGACAGTAAAATACTCAACATTCTCGTAACTTTTCGTGCTCATAACATTGAGGTTTCTGCCCGGAATGACATCACAGTTTTGCTCATGTATATAGAAATTTGCATTGTAATAAAAACAAAAAGGCACCAAACTACCCTTGAAAATGGCAATACGAAAATTAAAAATAAGGTTAAATGGGACACAAAGGTGCATTTTCAAGGACTGCATAAACAAATTACATTGCACAGTACGTGCCGTGGGCCATGGCATATCTCTGTCAGCTATAGATGGGACAGTGCAAAATAACAAATTCCGATTATATTAGGAAAACTTCGTTGTCAGACGTATTTTTAACCAAAAGAGCTGCGTTGAATTAATTTAAAAATAAGCACTTCCATCGAAACTTTAGAATAATAAACGATACGTATGGAATGTATACTACAGCAAAAAAAAAAATGAAAAAAACAACCCCCCCCCCAAAAAAAAAACCCGGCACTGCTTTTCGCATGTAAAACATCTATCCTTGCGTGTATCATAAACTAGAAAAATCCGTGTGCATATGCCCCTCGCACCATAGTGCATAGAAAAGGCAATATAATCGGGCTCACTGATGCATAACCAATTTCATTCAGTGGGAATTCAATGGAAAAGAATTAACCTGAACAAAAGGGTGAGGTCGGCGGTATATGACTGCTGAGAGTATGCCCTTGTACATGTACATGTATTTATACATTTACAGTTTCACCACAAGCAGGACGTTCAGGAGTATCCGCGGAGAACTGAGACAGGTTTCATGGATATGAAATCGTCATCATCGATCGATCTACCAGATATATTCAGTCCGGATGATTCAGTCTCATCTCATGGGAGACCAGGCGGGCGAGTGTTCGGCGGCGCAGGCCGGTCGCATCCGTCCTCCGTGAAATCCGCGGGGCCGCTCAGAAACCTGTCTCTACAAACCTTCTTTAGACTGATGGCCTTAACTGTCGTTTGTACGACCACGTTTGCACTCTATTATATCAACAGTGGCGTCATCAGGAATACAACACCTACAGGTGAGATACATTTTCATTTTTTTTTTGAATTCCGTATAAATTCTATATCGTATACATCTTGTCGAATGTTTATCAGCATTTTACAAAAGGCCTCCGGATTTTCAAAGAGGACGATTTTTACCGAGGGTTGTGTTGGAAACGGTTTATTAAACCCAACATGTGTTAAAGGCTCAAAAACTTCAACCCAGAATCACAGTTAAAAGTAAATCTTACTTCTTTTAATGAAAAAAAAATAGGCCTATTCAGGGTTTACACACTGTAAATTAATTTGCAGTTCCTCATTGAATAACAGAACAAGTACACACGCTAAAATTACTTTTAAGGGCCATGAAATATTATATGGTTTTGCGAGTGATTAATTTTAAATTTCGAACAAGATAACTATTAGTTTGTGATTTTGATTCCAGCGACCACGGACCGTGGTGATATAGCTAGACAGGTGTTGAAGAACCCAGCAGCAACCAACAAACCAACAGACAGAATAGCACCACCGCTTAACCATCCGAGTGGAGTGCAAAATACATCAACAGCCAAATTGACAAGTGGAGTCCAAAATATATCACCGGTCAACATTCCTAGTGGAGTCCAAAATATATCACCGGCCAAATTGCCAAGTGGGGTCCAAAATATATCACCGGTCAACATTCCTAGTGGAGTCCAAAATATATCACCGGCCAAATTGCCAAGTGGGGTCCAAAATATATCACCGGTCAACATTCCTAGTGGAGTCCAAAATATATCACCAGCCAAACTTCCAAGTGGAGTCCAAAATATATCACCGGTCAACATTCCTAGTGGAGTCCAAAATATATCACCGGCCAAATTGCCAAGTGGGGTCCAAAATATATCACCGGTCAACATTCCTAGTGGAGTCCAAAATATATCACCGGCCAAATTGCCAAGTGGGGTCCAAAATATATCACCGGTCAACATTCCTAGTGGAGTCCAAAATATATCACCAGCCAAACTTCCAAGTGGAGTCCAAAATATATCACCGGTCAACATTCCTAGTGGAGTCCAAAATATATCACCGGCCAAATTGCCAAGTGGTGCACCGTATATATCACCGGCCAAAATTCCAAGTGGAGTCCAAAATATATCACCAGCCAAATTGCCAAGTGGAGTCCAAAATACATATCCGGGTGGAGTCCAAAATGCGTCACCGGCCAAAATTCCAACTGGAGTTCAAAATACATCACCAGCCAAATTGCCAAGTGGAGTCCAAAATACATATCCGGGTGGAGTCCAAAATGCGTCACCGGCCAAAATTCCAACTGGAGTTCAAAATACTTCACCAGCCAAATATCCAAGTGGAGTCCAAAATATATCACCGGCCAAATTGCCAAGTGGAGGCCAAAATACTTCGCCAGCTAACCCTTCAGGAAGCGCTAAAGCAACACAACTTCTAGGAGATTCAAGAAAAACTTGTCCAGAGCTGAAGAAGATACCGAACCTCTGTAAGTAACTTGACAAGGATCACAAATTAAGATGTACTCAACTTCTCAACTTAATTACAAAACAAAAGTTTTGAAATTGTGACATAGGCCTAATGCTTCATGATTTCCCACAGAAAAATCAGCAACCAATACTTTTCAAAATCACATAAATAATTTTATAAAAATGCAGTAATCAGAAGGGTGTAAATCGGCATCACGTGACCATAACATGCCAAGTTGTAAACAAGTATGACATGATGGTCTGTAAAACACTTATAAATGAACTGTGTCGATTTTGTTGTGTCGTTTTCACAATTCTGCAGCCGGTGCAGCCAAAGAACTGCATCTAGAGGAAACTCCGATGACCACAGTAGAATCTCAAGTCTTCGGGAATATGAGAGACAAGATTCTACACCTCGTGGAAGAGGGCAACCGACAAATGAGGGCGCCCTCGCTGCAGACGCCCTCTACGGGAGGAACGGGTAGCTACGATCGCCTGTTGGGAAGTCTCATCCCGCTTGAGGCGATGCTAGACAATTACTCCTACTTACCCGGAGGACACTGGAGGCCAATGCACTGCACACCGAGATGGAAGGTAACTAAATGGAGCAGCTTAGAGATGCTAAGTGACTTTTATGCCTGCCTCTTTTGACTGTATGTAGCACATTGAACACCAGCTAACTTTCTCTACGAATAGTGCCGCCCTTTTTATTTTTTTACATTCGTTCAAAAAATCCTGTCAAACTGTTTCATTTGATTTTTCTTTTAAAGATTCCGGGAGCAACAGCACTTGAGATTTAACGCAGAATCAAAACATACAAAACTTTAAAGTTTAGGTGCAATGGATATTTCTCGAGAAGTGATACGGTGAAAATACATGCCATCTCTTTGAGTGAAATCTTGTATTTAGCTTACTGACTCCAAGCTTACCAAGAACAACATACAGTCCTCTAATTTGGGTTGCTAGGTTAGTATTTTATACTTCTTTAAAACTATACAAACAAGATACGCAAGATAAGGTGGAAGATGGAAAAATGGTTTGCAGGCTAAACTTTAAAAATGTTGGCGTGGTATAGAAGATGCATTCCTGGCAGGCATCTTGGAGTTGTGGACTTTTATTCCACAGACCAACACATGGGTAGACCTCTTGCTCTTTCATTGTTATTAAATTAAAATGACATAAGAACCTTAAATATGGCTTCCGAACGCAAAAACTCTGTATGAAACCCTCCTTCTCTACCCAGGTTGCCATCATCATTCCTTACAGACATCGGGAGTATCACTTGCCGATATTAATAAGACGTCTCGTTCCTATGCTCCAGAAACAACTCCTGCAGTTTGCTATCTACTCCGTGAACCAGGTAGGTTGGTGGTGATCAGTGTGGTGAGATGGTTAGCTCTACATCACCACTTCCACCATCAGCACCATTTGTAATGTATCACTAACAATTAAAACAATGAGATGTATATAGGACAGCTGAAGTTGTTTTACTGCTCAACCAGCATAACCGCCTTGAAAAATCAAGAAAATTAGCACAGGAAAAACATTTATTAAAAGAGACAACAGCCAGGGTATTCTAAATTGGGTTATGACAAAAGCTGGGAATTGGACCGTTTCCGAATCGGAAAATTTACTCTTCGGCTACGGACATTTGGTGCAGTGTGTCTGGAAAAAGTAAGCAGTATCCTAAGATTCAGACATGGCTGACCGACAACCTCTTGTTCCCAAACAGGAAAACAACATGCCTTTCAACCGCGCCATGTTGATGAACGTAGGCTTCCTAGAATCTCTGAAGTTCTCTAACTGGGACTGTTTTGTCCTGCACGATGTGGACCACGTGCCTCTGAGTGATCTGAATGACTACGGGTGTACAAACATGCCAAAACGAATGTTATCTGGATCGGATAGATGGAACTACAGGTACGTTGACACCCGTTTTACAATGAAAGTGTACAACCAATTTCGGACGCAGCTTCCGACTGTTAACGAGAAATAGTTCGACAAATTTCGGTCACCAAGAAGAGTACTTCTTGGTGACGTAATCAAGTGGCCACGTGATAGCGGTGGTATATAAGCCTACCCGATCCAAGAATCGTCGGGTCGTGGAACCAGACTAATGGCCGGTGTACATAAACAACTACACTGCAAAAAAAGTGTAGTGTTAATTTAACACCATTCGATATCTATATAGGACAACACCAGTAAAATTTAACACCAGATGGTCCTATATAGATACCAACAGTGTAAATTTAACACTGCAGTTTTTGCAGTGTACGGTAACTTAAGCCGATGGTAATACACTTTAATACATGTAGTAAAGGATAGGAACATTCTTTCCTGATCATACATTATTTTGTCCATTGTCAGAATACCTTATCACAATTTCTTCGGAGCCGTCACTGGTATGACGAGGGAGAATATACGGACCATCAACGGCTTCCCCAACGTATACTGGGGCTGGGGAGGCGAGGACGATGAGATCTTTGAACGAGTGAGGGCGCGCAACCTTAATGTTTATAGGACCACAGGACCTGAGAATTACTACAAGGTCATCACACATCACCACATGAGCTCTCCAGCGATGAAAGAAAGGTACGTTTCTCAGAGTTTGTGCAGAATTGTGAAGAAATGGAACAAACTTGTGATACATTTGCATTAATAAATCGTATGAAATGTAAAAACCATCTGCTGGCAGAACTCACGAGAACACATAATAAAGTAAGCACATTTCATAACCCAAATTTACATGAACTTGCTACTCACGCCTTCACCGTTCAACCTTCGTTGCTTGATTTACTAATGATATCAGTCACATGACAGTCACGTAAGAGATTAAAGTCACATTGGCGTCTGATGATTTTTTTTTCAGGTTCGATCTTCTCCGTTCGTTCAGATCTCGCTACCAACAAGATGGACTGAACAACATCAGATACACCAGACCACTCATAGAACTCCATACTCTGTACACTAACATATCTGTAAACATCCAAAAGGTATAAATTGCAGATATTTCCAGAGGTGTAGTAATCTGAAAATGTTGTGTCAACGAGGCAGAACTTTACATGCCATATATGTTGGATCTACGGACAAATAGGTATTAAACTGGCAATATTTTTACGACAGAAAACATTCATATCCCGTATTGCAGCATAGCATTGATATATTCAATTGATAATGCTCAACAGAACTTCCGTTATCAGCTGATGAGTGATTGATGCTCATAACAATTCATTTAATGAATTGTTATGAACATTAATTACTCATGAATGTTTTAATCAATTGAACTAATGTTTGAGGCAACTCACCTGAAGTAACGGCATTTATTCCATTGACATGGGCTGATTTTTATCCGATATTTAAGTCAATTTGACAATTTTAAGCAACTTAGAAATGAGGGATGTTCATCGTGTCGGTAGTTTCAGTATGAAACACAGGCCTGGATTATTCAACAAGCACATCGGTAGGCACTGTCTAGGGCCTACGAAAAATTCGGGGACCTATGAAAAATTTGAGGGCCAACGAAAATATCACAGTGTGGCCTGGTTTGCTTAGTATCGCTTAGCATCAACATGACATTGGTGTACATGAATATCCTATAGGGTGCAGTAGGGCCTACGGAACACTTAATCCGGTCCTGATGACACAGGGGATTATTTTTTATACTAAATTAATTATATTAATATAATGTTTTTTAGAATAAGACTGCTGAATGTTAATATCCAGTTTTTATATTCCATTTTATTTTTAAATGTCGGTTTGTACAGAGGACTCATTACTTTCCACTTAAAGTGGATAAACTATTATTTTCCTATTTATTTCGGGATGATAACTGCTTTACTAAAATCTTTCTAGGGATTTGGGAAATTGTCGAAGCGGAACTTCCACAATATCGATCAGTTAATTGATACTGTCCCTCTACTCAGCTTAATGGGAGACTTTTGAGACGCTTGGTGGCACCAAATCATACCGATTCATTAGGCCACGCCCACAGCGCACGTGGGGCAACAACACGTGCGTCCCTTCAATCAACGCCACAAATGAATATAGAAATTCGCATTAGCATAAAAACCCAAAAGGTACCAAAGCGCCCCTAAAAAAGGCAAAAATGAAAATTGAAAATTAGGTTAATGGGACACAAATGGAAAGATTATTGGTAAGCTAAGAAACCACAACAAACAACAAATGCATCACATAACATATTGTTTGTAACCTTTTAAATTTTGTATTTTTGCGTAACATACTTTTCTTAGCTCGGCTGATGTATTTACCTATAGGGCTCTATGAAATCGGTTTTATTTTGAACTCGAAATATTCATATTTCTATTTTTGTACATTTTCCTAAGTTATTTATATACTAAATATGATAAACAGACTCCGTGAGTCGTATGAAGATGGACATTTTGTAAAAAAAAAAGAGGTGAAAACCTATAAAGTTATGTTCTTCTAAAACAATTACAAAATGTATCTCATTATGCCTTGACACTGAAAGAGTCATTTTGGGTATTTTTAGTAAATATTTCGCTGTAGATCTCAGCTGTGCAATGTGAGTGCCTCTAAAATTGGGAAAATATGAAAAGCCGTCAATGTTAGATAAAGGTTTAGCCTCGATACACGTAAGCGTGTGTAGTTATTGCTATTCATAAGCAACTCTGTGTCATTTGGTACTTCTGCAAGAACTTGAAGTTTTCAATTGAATATTTTTGTTTAAGTAATGATTAAAATCATAGTTGATTTCATGTTTTGAATTTGGTTTGAGGATTGAACATTTATGGTAATGGTGATTCTGGCTCTATGATAATACTGATTACAAAATTAAAAACTTTTAATTCCAGCCTCGCAAGAATGCACACAAAAACAATCTCAAAATGTTTATACATTATTTTGCATTCCATTTACTTGAAAAAATACTTAAAGATTAAACTGCGTAATGGCCCGTATGCTATTGTTTTTTTGTTGTTGATATGTTAATATACATTTTAGTTAAGGAGCAAAGGTTCAAATGATGAAAACAAAATAAACCTCAAACTTTGCTCAGAACTTGCTGGACAGTACTTTCGCCAATCTACAACATCGCATGCTGCATCTCCTCTCTAAATTCCAAAGAGTGAAATTAGGGACTACGTTTTAGAGTGAAAATCACTCTCATTTTACATTGAAAAAGTCTGAAAAAAGAACCACCTCAGTCGAAGCCCGAGTGAAAACTCGATCTTTACGATTGAAGAAATTTCACTCTAAAACGTCTAGTCCCTAGTTTCCGACTGTGGGAGTGAATCTTCACTCGAATGGAGTGAATTTTCACTCTTCGGAATTTAGAGAGTACATGTACATATGCTCAGTCAACCGTGAATGTAATGACATGACCAGTGTGTCATTTTAAAGAGGAGATTCAACCCTAACAGAGGATATCTCCCTTTGATTCACATGTGCCCTACTTCTGTTTACATTAGCAATAATATCACAGTTTCGGTTTTTGTATTCACCCTGTATAGGTCTACGCTGTTTGTACGTATTTGTGGTTGTTCATTGTTTCACAATTTGCCTTGCTCGCCTGTTTATTTTATGAAATGTCAAAACGAATGCAAACGGGTTATACAATGCAGTACCCTTTTTTATAAAGAACTTTCAAAGAAGAAACTCTGAAAACAACCGATGAATACACTATACAATTTCTATAAATGTAATGTTGTAATCTCAAACAACTCTGACAGCCAGGTTGGAACGAGAGCCGCCAACAAGCTCCCACAAGAGGGGCACAAGTGCAATGTACTTAAGCACTTGTTGCGAATACTTGCTTTTATATATATTGATCTGGACAACTGGAAAAAATATACTTCATATTTAAAAAATAAAATACTTCAGACTTCAAATCAAATCCATTTATTTTTTACTTTTTTTTTATTCTTTGAACGTTGTCAACATAAATAAACTAAAAAGGAATGATAGAATTATTCAAACCTCTAAACCAAAATAAAAGATCGAAATAAAATCCTAGTTAGCAAAAATAATGAAGTGGAAAGTCAGTTTATTTCAGTTAATTTTCCCATCTATAGTGTAACACCCAGAACAATAAAAACCCAAAAGAGTTAGACATGAAAAAAATAGGAAATTTTCAATTCATGACAAAAAGACGTTTTCCTATGGATCATAAACGTTTTTTTGATCCTATGCTCGTTTCAGGAATCCATATCCGTGAATCTTAACTACTGAATAATTAAAATCATCCTCAATCCTCCAAAATCCGCCAAAATTGTGCACTTATGTCCAAATGAAGGATACCCAGCACCTCAATCCTACAAAATCGTAAGACAGTCCTGCCCCTCAAGTGCATTCATCCTCAATCCTCCAAAATCCTCCTCTTCTTCAAACATGCACCATTCATCCTCAATCCTCCAAAATCCTCATGTGCTTCAACTCCATTCATCCTCAATCCTCTAAAATCCTTCAAAACCACCAGGAGGATTTTGGAGGACTGAGGTGGGCTAGGGCTTATTCCCAAAATGGATCAATTACTCTGGCTATACATTGAACAGTGCCTTAAACTTTTAAGTCTCGCCCCGACTGCATGTGCAATAATGATCTTTGCTGTAGAGATCATTACAAATGGGCTAACTTTTTTTTAGAATCAAAATCAACAATGAATATTTGCACAGATTTGCAGAGTAAGGAAAATCTAAATACACACAAATACACATAAAATTCAATTTAATGATGAAAATCAAAGTTTTTAAGATTGCATCATTAACCTCTTGGAGGCCATCTTTAAAAATAAAATGAAAAACTGCATGAAGCTTGTTGACCAAAGGTACGATTTCAAGAAGCGGTTTCGTTTTCACTGTTTTCCTACCAAATCTCGCAGTTCTCGAGGGTTCACGTGCAGCATTTGCAAAAAAAAGAGGCTGGCAAGCTTTGGCCACCATTTACAGAGAGAGATGTTCTTTGCTTGGCTAGTGGCCTCGGTTTCATTTCAACATGGCGATTCCGTGATAAGAACGAAGTAGTCGAGAACGCCCAATTTAGGCACACACCTGCTAGGTATTTTTTTTTCATGGTACCCGGTACCAAAAGACTTGGGTATAAAAAGAACTTGTATAATTTACTCTTTTAAACAATGTTCACCAACAAACGCCGCCAACAGATATACAGATGTAATGTTAACTTCATAGTATATACAAGAGAATTAATTCAGCAGTTAGATTTGATCTGACAAGGCACAAATAGTATACAATACAAAAATATACATTAGAATTACGTCTGGTTTTATCATTAGGAACTTGCAAAATAAAGTTGCAAAATACCTATTGCATCCTTGATTTACTATTGCTTATCAGTAACATTTAAGGCTCAGTATATTTGCACGAGTGATCTAGCTTCAAGACGTTCATCTATAACCATTGCAGGTCAAGTGAATCCGAACTGTTTCATTCTTTGACACGAAAACCACATGGGAGATATCATTTTACACAAGCACCCCAGAATCGAAGTGCAGGCCTTCTTAAGAGGCCATGCAATGGCCGCTTGTTTGATTGGAATATTTGATACTGAACCAAACATTCTTCATTCTTGATCGTGGTCTCAATCGCCCCACCCCCTACAACGACATTGACACACCTACAGTGTCTTCAAATACAAACAGAATGGTAAGTTAGTTACAAAATAATACCCTTAGAAAATTAATTTCTAAATTTAAAATGAATAAAAAGGTTAAGTGTACGCAGGCTTTGCGTGCATCAGGTTGTAAACGCGCCCTTCTTCAACCAATTGGGTTCCCCCAAAAAATAACCACGTGCGGCAGCGTAAGTATCAACTCATTTAAATATCGTCAAGTGAGGTCACATGATAAGTAAGCTGATTAGTGGGCCCCGTATGCAATGACCATAATACGCATGCGACAGTTGGTAACGGAATGGTTTCCGGACTTCACTTCCCTTAAAAAAATCCTCCAGCGCCATGAATTCATGCATGACTCTTTTGAGTACTAACCCCGCCTACGATTGACACAGCAACACATTGATTGTTGCAACTGTAAACAGAAAACAGTTCTAAAGAGTCTTGCCGAACTAAGAATGCTTGATGTTCACTGAGATGTTTGTGTATAATGCATGCAGCTCCAGATGGGGCGTGTCATACTTCAGATTGTTCAACCCGTCTGTTTTTAAGCGACTTCGCAAAGTCTTGAGAAACACTCGACTGTAAAGGGAAAAAAAGTGGAAAATATAAAATTGCATAACACTAAAGAATGCAAATTTAGAACAACACATAACTTAAATTAAAGACAGGATAACAACAAACGTAACGGCAAATTCTAAACGTACAATGATTTCCGGAATGCAACAGTATTCATGCCTTGATACATGCCTTATTACGCTTTAAAAATGTCTGACGTGTTGGGAGCAATAAGTTCGCGGCTTTTTAAAATCCATGAGCGAGTGTTTTAGTACTACTTTTTAATATTATTCATCATGAATATTTAAAAAAAAAAGTCTTTTCGATTACTCACTTTGTTTTTTCTAGTTCTCCTAGTCCCTTCTTGATCTTGTCATGATGTATCCTGATGGCTTTGTAATACCCCACTGTTCCCGCGTATCGTGTCTTCTTGAGGCGAGCTGTGCGTACGCGCACTTCTAGATCATCATCCTCACAACACCAACCCCAGTAGACGTTGGGGAAACCATTGATCTGCCAGAACTGTGGGGTGGTGAAGCCGTTGACCCCGCCAAAAGAAGTCGAGTAGGGTACCCTGTGACGAGACACCGAAAGAGAAATAACCAGGTGAAAACGTTAACGTCACCCAATTCAAAAACACCTGTTTAGACTTGTGCTTCTAAGTCGCACCTTTACCCAAAAGGTGAACTTTATGATTGAACTTCCCACTGTCATTGATCCTAACTTGTTCCAAACGTGGAACTTGAAATAATAACTTCTTTAATAATTTTCGGAATAATTGGTTCGCAACTTAACTCTGGAACGCCGGGTCAGTCAACGGCAAAAATGCAGATTTTTTTTTGAAAAGCAGGGCAAAATGTATTAAACATGTTTTAAAGTTCAAATGCCAGTTCTAGAAAAAAAACCCTGTTTTGATACTTTTTATGGGTAAAGGCTTAAAGTGCCAAAACTATATAGAGGGCCTCATTGTTCACTTCACCTAATCCTTTGAGTTGGTCTTAAAAATTGTTTAAGATTGTGATGTAGAAATGCGCTTTAAAAATCTAACGCCACATAGTGCACGAAAATTTTCAAAGAATTTTTAGGTAATGCACTCGGCCAAACGGGACTGAAATTAAATTCAATTGGTCATTTAATCTTTTCCAAAGGAATTGCTGATCCGGGTAGAAAATGGCGGCTTACTTGTAGTTCCGGTTGTCGGCCCCGCCAATGAAATGCCTCGGTAGATCCACACACCCGTAAGGGTTAAACTCGCTTTGTGGTAGGTGGTCCACATCATGAAAGACGAAACAGTCCCAGTGAGAGAAATTCAACGCTTCTAGGAAACCCACATTGAGCAGCATTCCGCGGTTGAAGGAAATATCACTCTCCTGCAATTAGGTAGAATCAGATTCGTCAGTTCACATGACGCTTTTGAAACCAATGCTTTTCCTGCAAGTGTGTCTGCAGCAGGCTTCTTTACTTTTTCTAAGGTAAGGTAAACAAACAGCGCCCCCTATCATTACCTGGTTCACTATGTAGATGGCGAACTCCAGTTGCTGTTTTTGTAGAAACGGAATCATATACCGCAAAAATATCGACAACTGAACGGTTCGGTTTCTGTACGGAACAACAATGGCGACCTGTGAAATAGAATGAAAATGAAGGGGGAAAAACTTGGAAGTGGTGTTAAACTTCAATGCAAATTTACCCGAGTGATAAAAACAGTAGCATTATACAAACTGCGCAGGCGCAGGCCTTCCTGATAGATCTATTTTACTAATGAAATGCTCTTTTTAAACCGTAATAACCCAAGTTCGAAGTCGTACCTTTGAGAGTGTTATACCTAATTGATATTAGACTTGAATTTGACGTTCCCTTAAACACTGTAGATACTTGAATTTCAGTGGCGAATATAAGAAATCGTGCGAATGGTGAAGCAAACATCAAATTTGGCTTGGTAATTTGTATTTATCATATCTTTTAATTGGCTAGTTTATAGAAAGTAACTAGTGGACGTTTTCAAGATGGCTGCAAAATCGACATTCCGCAGTCGATACATGTAAATGGATTGAATACTTGTTCAGTTGGAGAGATCCTGATGAGCCATCCTTAATATTAAAGGGGCATGATAGTTACCTTCCATGTTGGTACACAGGAAGCTGGTCGCCAGTGTCCACCAGGTAGGTAATGATAGTCCCCGCTACGGACTTGTAGCGAAGCCAAGCCCTCCATAATGAGTGAGCCGTTGATCTGGGGTGAGTTGGCGGCGGTATACAGTAGACTCAGTAACTCCCGGTTGCCTCGGGACACTACATCTCGGATTCGCTCTGGGTGATCAGGGAAGATCGTTCTTTCCAACTCGTGCATCGGTATGCCAGCAGTCAGATTCATCGGCCGATCGTTCACTGAAAAGGTTTAAGTCGCAAGACAAGTACGGGAGATTCTGGGGTAAACTTGTAAATACTTCTGTTGGATTACAAGTCCATCACAATTCACAAGTCCATCACAATTCACAAGTCCATCACGAGTCAATTCTCAAGTCTAGTCACAAGTAGATGAACAATACAGGAATGCATTTGCCACTGTTCATTTGAATAGCTTGTGAGTTGACTTTGAGCTGGATAACTTGTTTATTGATTTGTAATGACCTGTGATCCATACTACCTCGACTAATAATAACGGGTTCTTATATAGCGATTTTAACTAAGATCAGAGCGCTTTACAATATTATTACCCCTGATTATTTGGGCCAATTAAACATTCCAAATTCCATCTCAACTCCCTAGGGAGTATACAGCTCGATGCTGCCTGTTACATGTCGGTGCAAGGACGCTAGAATCAGTCACAATAACCATCTCTACCCTCTCAGGTACCCAATTGCTCCTGGGTGGGGGAGAAGCAATGAGTGACAAAGTGCCTTGCCCGGGACACACGCACCATAGTCGCAGCCTGGACTCGAACCCACAACCTGCAGAATTACCTGCAGACTACGAATTCAATGCCCCAGACCATGAGGCCACGACACTCCATACCACGACACTCCACACGACACTCCACACGACTACAATACTGCCATACTTTCGCAGATTACGAGCAGCGTCAGAATCCAAGTTTTGAGAAAGCTAGCAGTGTGTTTCTAGAATTAAGTTTGCAACATTGATGAAATTTCTTCAGGAGCGCTTTAGGCTAACCATGCAACCCTTCAAATAAATATGATTAGCTCAAAAACGAATGTTTGTGTGGGTTTTTCGTTTGTAAAATACAAAGTCATCATTAAACTCAACTTACCTAGATGAGGTATGTCCTTCAATGCGAGACACTTCGTCAATGGTTGATTTAGCCCCAATTCATGCACATCTACCGCTATCTGAGTTCCTTTGATAAAATAATACGATGGGTTTTATTCTATAGATAACTAAATGACCTTGATGCACTTGTACTCATTTTTTGAAATTAATAAAAACAAGAATTAAATCCGAGCTAAGTGTCATTTAAATATAAAACAACCAATTTGAAAAAGAAATATTACACATGTCTAAATGCTGGCAATTTAAATGACTGAAAACCTAAAACCTAACGCGTGCACATTAATGTTAATGCTCTGCACATTAATCGCAGTTGCCTTGGTAACCGAATCGATAATGATTCCAAGTCTTTGTGCTCCCAGCTGTTTTGGTATCAAAAAGCCAGCCGTTGTGTGGACATTTACATATTTGCCAACCCAGCGCGGACCAGCAACAAAATGACTCTCAAACATTGTTCATATCACTTACTCATTCTGGATGGTTGCCTGCTGTCGCTGTTATTGTTCCCATGATGCTTTGCGCCAATCGATGGTTCCCCTTCAACAAAAAAAGAGGAGCTTCATATCAACCGAGCTGGTATCCATGAACGGTAGACTTGGTTCAAGCCTGGCTTTGTCTTTTCTGCCCTTAATTCATCCCGTCCCAACCCTGGCAATTGTGGCCCAGGAAACGCTTTACTTTGATGCAACGTGCCTATACCACGTTCCCACCGTTAAGGGTGCCAGAGGCGCAAGTTGAAAGTCAAAGATTTGTGCCGGTGTAGTGTGAATATCCGACTCAATGAAATATGGACTCACTGGTAGTATTGCGCATGCGTAAGTACGATAATATGCTATTTTTAGGATAATTATAGGAGAGAGACCTGTCACGAGCGAGGGATTCACATAGGGAAAAGGGGTCCGATTTTCATAGGAGTCGGATTTTCATATGACACCGGTATCACACAGGGCCAGCCCAGTATCCAAGAACACTGACTTTTTGTGATCTGTGGACAGAACTTTAAAACGGAGGTTGTGATTAAAATTCAATAACTTGAACAGTACATAAGTGATTTGAATGATATTTGTACTAAAAGAAAGCTTATGAATTGGGCTTTCATATCCTAGATTTTGAAAGTGCTACATGCAGAACTTCACTTTAAAAAAATGAACTATGATTTGAACTTTTTTCGGGTCAGGAAATCTGAAAATGTTTGATTGAAAAATGGCATTGATGAGATCGAACGTGGGTGGTAATAGCCGCCCAAACCCCACCCCCTACACCTGTCATTGTGCACTGGACTTTACTCTGTAGTATATGCCTCAACATCGACCCCAGCAGACCAGCCAGTGCGTGCTTGCCAATGCCCAATATTGCTCATGGTGTTTTCTGGTTACGCATTCCCATCATGACAAACGTGACTGGTTATTCAGATTTTCGATTGATACAACAGGTGATGTATACACGTCACTATAATCCACGACAGTAACACTTGACGAATTATCGACGGGTTCATTCCGGTAATCAATTATTAATTGGTCAGCTATTTGGACTGGAGTTCAACTCGTTTATCTCCCCTCTCCATGTCACCAACTGACCTGTTTGTAATATGGCAGTATTGGTAATGCATTATCGACCATATTGCATTTGATACATGGACTTGAACATTAGGCTTAGCAATATGGATCTGTACAACCATGGAGCTGTGTTTATAGTTCCATGGTACAACACAGTTGGTTATAGTTAATCAAATTCAAAATGGGGAGGCAACATATAGTAAGCTATATACATTGGTGATTCGTGGAACTGTCTTTTTCTGGAAACCAACGTTTCAGATGGAATATTTTGTTCCGGATTTGGCAGATTCCGTTTGCTTTGCCTTGCCTTGCAGTTGTCTATACTCGTGGGCCTTGTAACAATGAATGGGGCAGTTTGAGGTCACGGCTGTGGTCTGGGTTCGATTCCTGCCCTGGTCCACATGTGGATTGGGTTTTCAGTCCCTACCTGATTCCGTGGGTTTCCCCAAATATTCTTCAGGGGTTTTATTCCCACATCTAAAACTGTAATTTCTTCTCATTGTCTCCTCTGTACATGTTTCCATTACAATATGTTACTATTAATAATAATAATACAGTCGAGTCTCGTTAAAACAAACTCGTTCGGACCTAGCCAAAGTGTTTGTTGTTTCAGAATTCTGTACTAAGACTAAGTAAGAGGAACATCAGTCCCATTCATTGTGCACATAAATGCACAGTCTGTTGGGACCAAGGCTTTTAATATGTTTGTTATAACCAGAATTTTGTATTAACAGAGTTTGCACTAACGCTTATCTGCACGTTTAAATCATACGTTTAATGTTCTATAAATTATCTACAATGTATCTTGAACAAATCGGGAAACATGCACGGTTAATAATCTTTCCAGGATTTTGTAAACCTGCGCAATGGAAATCGCTGGTATATACCACGCCATCTTTCCCTCATGTATAAAATTCTCCAGGGAATATTATAATATATCTGGACGTGCAAGAAATGCATCAGCCTGATCATTATTTATAAATTATACACATAATTTATCAAATATACACATAAGGATCAATAACACCTGGTTATGACCAGATGTTATTGATGAGGTGTAAGCATTCACACATCTAGTGCATGGGTACTATGCTTGCGTACGTACGTAAGCAACTACTGGTCCATTTCAATTATCGTAACGTATTATTTAACTGAGAACATACTTCGCAATTCTATATGGCCAGAGACAAAACAACGAAATATGTATAACAAGAGATAACTTGTTAGCAAACATTCATAGGCTTATCGAGATCCGTTTCGTAGTGCGCATCCGCCTAGTTCAATAAATAACGTCCGGGTTGGCCAAGGGCCTTGCCAACACTGAGCATCCGATAAACGCTTTCCAATTAGGTTAAAGATCATATTTTCTGTGGTGTTTTTTTGTCGCCGAGTCTACGTTAACATTTTGAAAGATATTGTTCTTGCAACGTTATCCTCAAAGTGAACCCTGGCATACCATTTTAACACTTTTGTTTAATTTTTGTATGGCCAGTTTTCAGGGTATTGCGGAGCCTTTTACGTTTTTATGCTCACCAGAATGTCCATATTCATGAGCCAAACCGTGATGTTAAATCTGTTTTGGTATCAAAAGTTGCCAGACTTTTGGGGGGTTTTGCCGCTGTCAACTTTCTGTTATTGGTGTTCCATTGTTAATTCATGACATGACAGTCAATTATTTAGCAATATTAGATACAAATGTTTCCAATAAGGCACATTGTTTTGGGTTCATAAAATGTTTTCTAAATCCCTGAACTATTGTGTGTGTGCCCAAAGTGACGTCATAATAAAAGCGCCCTTAGTTGAAAGGAACAGTAATAAGACAGTTTAAAAAAAAGAAAAAAGGTGCGCTTTAACAAGATTTAAATCGAAAACGAGTGTATCGTTATTTTAGTATACAGTTCATAAGAATTTATATTTCTAAAAAATAAATGTTTTTCAGGGTTAAACTTGGACCTTTTAACAAATAAACTGAAAGTTTTGTAACGATGGCCGTCCATACAGACCGATTTCAACAAACAACGGTTGACAAAAGATTATTGTTTGACGAAGCAAAGGTCTATACGTTTGACCTTCACCCTAAAATGACAATTTCTACAGTGCTGGTGTACCGTTGTAGGCACTTGTGCTCGTCGTGTAATATATTTCTACTCCACAATCGATATTGCTCATTTTGAAGGAAAAGCACGACATTCCAGGTGCAGTTTCACTACGGTTGTTTTCTCGGGGCATTTCATAACAGTCTTCGAAAAAAAGTGTTTTATTTCACACGTATCTGTGGATTGTTTGACCAAAAAAAATGATAATTGATAATTGTAAACAGCACAGCGGCACTTCCAAACGATTCCGCCCGTCTTGTTTTTCAGCATAAAATTAACGGAAGTTCACACAATTTACGATAACTTGGAACCCAGGATGTGAAATATCCGCCGTGTACTGATGGAGAAACACACACACTGCCGCACATAATTGCACGTCAAACAATCAGGAAACAGGTCGTAAAATATTATTTTGGTGAATTCATACCAATTTCAATAGGGAATAGGCTTGCGCTCGCATGCACACGTAGCCTATAGAAAAGCAAATCAATATTTCCTTCTTTTGAAACGTCTGTCAGAGACGGAATCCGTGTGACCCGACGCCTGACCCGACCGCCCCACTTCATGCAATTGTGTTAGGCTTTGTGGCTTCGCTGCGCACTAGTACATATAGTGTGTGGATTTGTGTAGATGCCGTACGTGCTTACATATATGCAGACATGTTGTACATTGTTGCATGGATATTGAAAGAAAATTTTTTTTCTAGTATCCGACATTTCATGATATCAAGATCATAAGAAAAAAAATATAATAACTGTGTTGCTTTTCCGGACGGTATTCGGGTTCTCCTAGAGCATCCGAGGAGTTCTCCTGAAGCATCCGAGGAATTCTCATAGAGCATCCGAAAAAGTTCTCCTAGAGCATCTGAGGAGTTCTCCAAGAGCATCCCAGAAGTTCTCCTGGAGCATCCCAGAAGTTCTCCTAGAGCATCCGAGGAGTTCTCCTAGAGCATCCCAGGAGTTCTCCTAGAGCATCCCAGGAGTTCTCCTAGAGCATCCCAGGAGTTCTCTTAGAGCATCCCAGGAGTTCTCCTAGAGCATCCGAGGAGTTCTCCTAGAGCATCCGAGGAGTTCTCCTAGAGCATCCGAGGAGTTCTCCAAGAGCATCCCAGAAGTTCTCCTGGAGCATCCCAGAAGTTCTCCTAGAGCATCAAACAACTCTTTCTGAGCATCCCAGCCCACAGTGCACTAATTTTAAAGGGTTCTTTTAGAACATCCCGCCACACGTACAATGCTCTAAAATGCATAGAGGTTCTCTTAGAGCATCCCACTGGGTTCTCTTAGAGCCTCCAGTGGTTTCTCTAAGAGCATCCCAACAATTCACTGATTACGTAGGGGTTTTCCTCGAGCATCCCAGGTGATTCTTTTAGAACATTCAAGCATGTATACACTGCACTGATTGCATATGGGTTCTCTTAGAGCCTCCCAGTGGGTTCTTTTAGAGCCTCCCAGTGGGTTCTCTTTGAGCATCCCAATCACTTCACTGATTGCATAGGGTTTCTCTTAAGGCATCCCAAGAGCATCCAAGCATCCATTTAGAGCATCCAAGCATGTACGCACTGCACTGATTGCATAGTGGTTCTCTTAGCATCCCAAGGATTCCCTCTGAGCATCCCAGCAACATCTCAATGATACATAGGGGCTCTCTTAGAGCAGGCGAGGCCGAGGGGGTTCTCTTAGAGCATCCCATCATATACTTAGTGCTCTGATTGCATAGGGTTGCTTTACGAGAACCTCTATGGAATCAGTGCAGTAGGGTTTGGATGATCTAAGAGGGCCCCTGGATGATCTGAGAGACCTCCTATGCAATCAGTGCAGTGTTGGTGGGTTGCTCTAAGAAAACTCAGGGGATGCTCTAAGAGAACCCAATGAACTAAAAGAACCCATTGGATGCTCTAAGAGAACCCATATACTGTTTGGAAAACCAAGGCAGTTGTTATTTTTTTTTTCGATATTGGTTTCAGATTTGTTTTTGTTAAAAATCCGTGCACATGTTGCACACCGTCTGGGCTGGAAGCACAGTACGACACCCATTCACGCCAACACAAAATAGCTGCGCCGAAGCCACGAATTCTCACACTATTTCGTGAATTGCGACCGTCAAGGTTACGCGTCGGGTCACGGTTTTCAAAGAAGGAAATAATGTCGATCTGATATAATACAATTTACCACGCAGCATGTTAGTTTTGTAGCTCAGCCCAGTTCCACTGCTTAATTGTTCAAGTCACGATTCATTGTTCAATTATTTGTGGGTCAAAGCGTCGACTTTGTTTGCATTTTAGCCGCACTTCGTACTGTTAATGGTCTCGATCCGTTCACCTGCACTCTGCCTGTTTGTGTCCTTCGTTCAGCGGGTCATGAAATATAGATAATGACTAGGGCCTACATCCATTAAATTATTATGGAGTAATATGGGAAACTGAGGCGCTGGTTTCACATTAATGACAGTTATAATCGTTGATTAAATATTTCACTGACCCTTGCAATGAACGGCTTGCAATAAGGCTTTAGAAAATAAATTATTTCTTTAGCAAGTTGACCTTCGAGAAGCAAAATGGAAATTTATAATCAGATGTTTGACATGAACTTTAACTATGCATTAGTACTGATGCATAGTTGATGTATACTGCAGTACATGCATTAGTCTCGCGCCACTGGTTTCCATGATGTATCCATGTGCTTTCATGATCATGTGGCAGCAAATAAGTCAACTGAAGTCTCCGTGCGAATTCGAATAGTAGGAGTTTTCATCTCAATGCCGTTATACACACAGCTTATTCTTGAACCTTTGAGCTATTCTGAATCAATTGAATATAATTTTGCGCGTTCGGTGACCATGCTTTATACGTTATCCTAGGCTTTCGTGTTCTTGTTTTGCCGTTACGACTGTCTATCTCACAATACAGGAAACCTGAACGTGCGCGAGGTCATGAATGCGTGAACCACATGCACCCAGATTAGATTTCATACCTTATGTTGTTTTTTAACAAACGGAAATATGTCTGGTGCAGGGTTCAAGCAGAGAGAATGGAGAATACATTAATCTACACATTCAAAGTCACTTTCGGGTGGTAAAGACATTTTGCCAACACATGATATCACAACAGCACTCGCCACTGTTGAAACAGTCATTGTACTTTTGTATAGCACACATAAAACCTGGCCAACGTTTCTCAACCTGTGGCTAACAGAATCCTCCGAGGTTTACGTCGAGATCCTGAGAATGTCAGTAGCAGAGTCTAAATTCGTTGATCAACATTGTTTTCTCTCAATATTTTGTAAATAGGGAACAATAACTTGCAATATGAAGCACGGGGTAGGCCTACTTTATTGTAGTTTTAGTATAGAGGGTCCCAGATACACAGGAATAGCATCGTTTGCTTTTGTGCATTTTGTTTTCGTTTGAAGCAACAACATTGCTCAAATCTTAAGAACGGTGCATAACAATTATTTCTTCCGAATAATACAATTTTAGGCGGATTTGGTACCAGTCCTACCTTTTCATTGAGCATGGATTTTCTCGTTAAATCGGTAGATAGGCACGTTTCAGGTAATTGAAAATATTTTCAGTTACTTATTCTGGCGACTGGACTTCAAGGAAATAAAGACTAATTTTTTAAGTACCAGATTTCCGTTTCTATTCACAAACTCTACTCGTGACGCATATATATCGACGTAGTACTACACCGTTAGTTTCACGTGGCCGTCTATGTTTTGTTAATGCACTATTAATCCCACGTGTCGCTACATTTTGATGCATTAAACGAAGGACGTCGAAGAACATTCTGAGTTCCCTCTATGGCCAAACTGCAAAACAATTATGCGAGTCAATCAGTTTTTATTTTTTGCAAAGCAGTTTTGTTTGATAACATCAAAGTATAGGCTTGCCAAATATTTTTGATACCTCTTTTACACAATGTATACAATGATTGTCAGTCGTCTGAAATATTTCTAAATAAAATTCAGGATGAGAATCAATTGCAATTTCGTTGGAAAATAAATACATGTACAAACATTTTGAAAACCGTAACGTACGATTATAATAACACATTGAACCGTTTCATTACTACGTTCTTTCCTTTAAGTAATTCCGGGGGGAAATGAAAGCCTACATGTAGGTTTTCATTTTGTTTATCAGTTGGCAGTGAGATAAGATAATTAAGACTTGATACGTCAAGTTAATGAAACCATCTGGTTTTTCTCAGAATATATCCTTCACATGGTGTTACACTACAGCAAACCTCCCATTCATTGAGTTAAGATCTTGGCAAGATATAGGCCTACGGGGCGTACAGTATTCCAGCCTTTGACGGATAGTTGGAGTGTTTTGTTTTTATCTTACCATTAATGTGGAAGCCCAGTGACCGATAATCAGATTTTCTGCCAAAGACATTCCGTATGTCACCCACGGTGAACAACAGTGCAGTCACGGAAAGTGCGGCAACGAAGATGAGGAGGTACCGTAAATTCCTGAATATCCCCCGCCTGGAAAACATCATCACACACCGCCGAACAGACAGCCCTGGCTGCGCTGATTTCAAAACTAAAAAGCCTTGATGTGTCTACAGGCTTGCCTGATACCTTCAGGATATCATAATGGCTGCTTATTCATGCTGGAAGATGGAATGAAAAGCGTAGTAGTTTGCGACTATATCAGGAATGTGCAACGAGGCATTACAGGGCCGGTGCTACGACTACAATCATGTCAGCATGCAGCGCGCGCTATCGCTGCTGCGTTGTGTAGTGTTACGCCCCAATGATCAATTAACAATCCCATTGTCAACGTACACAACAGCCGAAACTACGGTGGCTCTTGGGTGCCCCATTTTTTCTCTCTCACCTGTTTGTTCCCGTTAGCGGTGGGATCGATCCCACAATAAGACATATATATAGCAGCGTGGCGTAGCCAGGAATTTTTCAAGGGGGGGGGGGGGGGGGGGGGGGTGGGGGGGCTGGAACATTTCATGGGGGGCGTCATGTAGATCATGTGATAATTTTTTTAGAAACTCAAAATCTCAGTTGGGGGGGGGGCGCTACTGGGGGGGGCGACAAGGTTTCATGGGGGGGGGGGGGCTGTCGTCACCCCTCCACGCCCCCCCCCCCCCCCCCCCCCCGTGGCAGCGTATCACAACATTCCTTCTCAAACTTCTACAAAAATATTTGGCGTTCTGTTACAGCGATTTTTACAGACATGGGTTGGAGATGGTTTTTTTTTTAAATAAAAGAATTATATTTTTGGTTTTTAACATAACAAATCTTTATAATCAAGAAAAATGGGGGGGGGGGATGTTGAAGGGGCTTCAGGCCCAGCCCCCCCCCCCGGACTCCCCGCCAGTACACATAGGAACAAAAGCTATATAATGTAAGTGTATTAAAGTAAGTTTCTTATTTCTGGATTTTTTTTTACGTGTGTCCTCAATTTTCCCGGAGATAATTATTCCATTTAAAATCGGACCAGTAGAATTTATTCTGCTTTGCCAAATACTTTAACTTACCACTATGTCTAGTTTTCTTTAGTTGATAAATACCCTTAATATGAGCTTGTTAAAAGTTGATCGTACAGCCACATTACAATTGTACATGCATTTTGATTTGGCGCACTAATCGTGGCAATGAGCACTGACAAGTTTCCTCGAGCAACAAATTGAGGGCGCTATTGTCACGACCAGGTTAGGATTTAGTTTGGAGGTTTTCGTGATGTCTTTTGTTGTAGCAAGCTTGGACGGAATAATTGCACAGGGTGTTCACTACCAGTATATAAGTACAAGTATGAACTTTAATCCAAGAAAGCTTCCAAACTCGGTAGGTTTATTGTTTTGGATAAATGCAAATGATCCTATGTGTAAATGCAGTACAACGTAAAAGTCATCATATCACATCAGACACTGAAGTTTGAGGTCGTAAACAGATCGTCTTTTTATTCATCTTAGATACAACATTTGTGTTGATGTTTGTTAATTGTTTAACAACTGCCTTTCTCGAACCTGTATATTTTATGAAATGTCAAAACGAATGCAATACGAAAAATCCGAGTACCTTTTTTTATAAAGAACTGGAAACGGAAAAAAACACCGTGACTAAAAACGAACAAAAAACAACGCGATTTCTGTAGATTGTGTAATCTCACGCAGATTAAACATTGAACATGACATCAAGAAAGGCCTATGGAAAATCACATCACATCGGCAAACAACATCATAACAATAACCCAAAATATCCTAAGAAATGGAAATTATGACTGGAAATACCCCGTATTGGTTTCATTCAATGGTCCTAGACTTCCAGTAACAATTTTAAAACATCCTTAATTTGTGTTCAAGAACAACGATTATTAGTGTCACTAGAATATACATTATTGTCTGTGCACAATTTGAATCACAATTTGAATCACAAATTTACGACATGATCAACCAGATCACCTGGTTGACAAGCTCTACATCAAACACATTATTGTTCACTATTAATAACCATTACAATTCTTTTTTTTTTTAGAAACAAAAACAAATTCCAACGACCATAGGTTCCGTAGTTAGATGATTTCTGGGAAACCTTTTCGGGTTTGTGTTCATTTTAAAGCACCACATTGCTCAGAATCTGAAGTCATGGTGCATAACAACTCGTTGACGTTTCAGCTCTGTGGATAGCAGTGGCGTTAATCTGTGTCGGGGACTGGAAGGGATGGGGCTGGGGATGACTAAAATCAAAAATTTGCCCGGCCGTGGTCATTCGAGGGGGGGGGGGGGCTTGCTGGACACCACATGACACTAGGGGGCGTTGTTCATGATACAGATTTACATCTCATGTATATTTACGCCCCTTAATCTTACATCAAAACGGCGCATTTCAAGCTTTTGTACTTTTTCAACCATTTTCAGTTATAATGAATACATTTTGGTGGTTGGGAAGTTCGAAAAATACCTCGAAATCCGCTTTTTGTTTTGTTTTTCACCACGAAAAACTGGGGGAGGGGGATATACCCCCATCTACTCCCGGGATTTACGCCCCTGGTCGATACTATAATAAATCAATTTTTTTTGGGGGGGGGGGGAATACAGAGACAACTTGTGCACAGTTGTTGGGTCTCTTTAACTGGATTCCGTTGCTATTAAATTCACGTAAAAAACTTGGGTTATTTTAAACCACCTTTTCAAGTATTATTATTATTATTATTATTATTTCTCTCGATCGAAATCATCTCGGGCGGAATATTTTCACAGGATACTCGGGACCTGTCTTTACTACCAAGATTTTTCTTGTTAAAATATAGGTGTGTTTCCAGGTAATTACCAATGGTTCTACGTGCCTTCAATTCACTCGTGCTGTTTTGAATTTTGATTGCATTTTTTTTTTGGGGGGGGGGGGTTTAGTTGTATTTTCTTTGACCTTAAGTAACGGCAGATTGAACCTTGAGGGAAAAGGAAAAATTGTTCCTTTTTTTGTCTTTATCTTCTCTACCTTTTACCTTCTGCGTTTATTTTGTTAGTTATGGAGAGAAGAGACTGAATGTATTATATACTTCTAAGTTGTGAATCCATCACAAAGATTCTAAAGACAAGACATTGAGTAAGAAACAGGATTATTCTGAGGTTTATTCGTGATGCTTACATGCCTCTAGTGTATGTCTATTTCTAACTGTACTATAGGTTCCTCCACCTTCTTCATTTCTTTGACGTAGACCCGATACTCATCAGAGGTGTTAGATGAGGACATAGACAGCACATCCGGGTCTTTCCCGATCAGTTTTGCTTCCTTATCGATTCCCGACGGCTTGATATCGCCGATGTAGATGCGCTCTTTGTTGAAGTACATAGAAGCCGATATGTCTCCAGAGGGGGAGGTGGTCCGGCGAAGGTAGACAGCACCACTGCCGTCACCGGCCGCAGACGTACCGGGCTTGCTGGACCTACCCCCCTCGGTCCGGTCGCCGCTTTGTCCCGTGGGTGCTCCGCTCCCCGAGGCCCGGAACATCCTGAGGAAATCACGCCTGTAACGGGAGCTTGCGATGAAGTAGATTAGAGGGTTCATCATGCAGGAGGATTTGGCGAAAAGCGTTGGGGCCAGGGATGCTACAATGTTGAGCTCTAATTTGTTGAAGACGACCCAGACACAGACGACAGTGTATGGTGTCCAGGCTATCATGAAACTAAGTGTCATCAGAACGCACATCTGTGGACATCAAGGTAAACAAAAAATACAAAGGGAGTATAGTACAGAAAATTGGTTCCTATTGTTGGTCCCTGATATTGGTCCCTGATATTCTTCCCTATTTGGGTCCCTATTATTGGTCCCTGGTATTTGTCCCTATTATTGGTCCCTATTTTGGTCCCTATCACTGGTCCCTATTATTGGTCCCTATTATATTGGTCTCTGATATTGGTCCCTTTTATCGGTCCCTATTATTGGTCCCTAGTATTGGTCCTTAGTATTAGTCCCTCAGTGGTCCCTATTATTGGTCCCTAGTATTGGTCCATATTATTGGTCCCTATTATTGGTCCCTTGGTCCCTATTATTGGTCCATGTTATTGGTCCCTATTATTGGTCCCCCAAATTGGTCCCTATTATTGGTCCCCATATTAGTGGTCCCTATTATTAGTCCCTACTATTGGTTCCTATTCCTGGTGGAATTGAGAGTGGGACTATTCTTACCTTGGTCACATGGAAATCCACCTTGACATCCTTCCTGTGCATCTGCAAGAACATCGCCACTCCCAGATCTCGCTCCTCCATTCGGGTGGGGTCAACCTGGTTGCTTCGCTTGGCCACGCGATAGTAGCAGGCCAACATGACGGCCAGTGGGGCCACAAACACACCCAGGACGCAGGCCACATTGTAGCTGAGATGAGAGAAGGTTCGGGCAGTCCAGTCAAGGGAACAGGACAGCCCGAATGGCTCGTAGGTGTAGCTACTCCAACCAATAAATGGAGTCACGGTCCAGAAGAGAGCTTTCGCCCAGATCACGACCAAGACAATAAAGGTGACTTTGGGAGTCAGCTTATGTTCTATGACGGGGGAGAGAGATGAAGAAAGGAGTTAATTAATATAGGAAATCCATGTTGCCCAATAGATAAAAACAACACAGATGGCGTGCATTTTTGTTACCGTATTGTTTTTGTTTTAATGTTTGTCTATTTGGTTTTGGTATGCGCGTAATGGTGACCTCGGTATTTAGATCTGTATCTATTTACGAATTTAAGATTAAAAATTTGCGCATGGTTCTCCTTCCAAACAATCCACACAGCGACATCAACAATACCTACACGGAATTAATGAGTGATGAAAGAATAATAAGTCTGTCAATCTGCATTTAAGAACGAATTTAGAGTCCATCACGAACTCCTTTAGAACAACATTTTTGTCAGTACAAAATGTATTAAGATCCAATATTAATGAGTAATTGCGCTTCACAAAAAAAACCGATAGGCCTGAAATGTTGAACTCACTCGAAGCTGGTTTACAGACGTAGATGTACCTGTAGACAGCAAGGGCAACGTGGGAACCAATGGTTGAACAGGAAAACGTGTAGACGCAAAAGGCCAGGTACCGACAGCCGCTGTCACCAAACAGCCAATGACCGGCGTAGGCTGAGGATGACGTCATAGGGTACCCGGATATTGACACGCCCAGGTCGCTGGCCGCCATGTTGATCAGAAGGAAGTTGATGGACTTTTTCCGGAAGGTGTTGAAGCGGAGTAGGATGATCAACACGCTGATGTTGCCTACTGTCGCTATAGTGCCTGCAATTCACAACAGAATGTTGACAATTAATTAATGCTCACGAATGGGCCGTGTTCGAGCGAATGAGGGCGCCCATTTCTGGGTACCAACAGTAGAAATGTCACGGTCATTGACGCATTTTTAGCAACTTGACTTCAGACTGAAAATTAAATATTGTAAAAATGTATATTTAAGAATTACAGAAACATATCGCACATCCGAAAACATTTTCTGTTTTACGCCAATTCTGACTTATAGTCAGAGACTATTTATATATAATTATGATGGGTCTTGCAACAATATTATTATATATCAGTTTGCAATTTAATATTACCAAGTATGGCCGTGTCCGAATCACCTTATATAACGATACATTTTGCATCCGTACTATACGGTAATAAGCTGTACCCCCACCCCTACCCATAGACAATTACATATCGGAACATAGCGTATAGCACCCGCTCAAATAATGCTACACGCACTGCACACGCGCGCACTGTACATGTACATGTATATGCATTGTGTGTATGGGAGCACTGTATACATATTACGCGCGCGCGTCCATGCACATATCACGCATGACATCACGCAATGGGATTTCGCGTAATAAAACCGTGGTGTCTATTGCTGGAAATACACTACTATTGACTAGGGCAATGGGTTACATTTGACCAATCACTATAAGTTTTACATGAATGTAATGAGAAAGTATTAGACTCCAACATGCCACTTGATCCAAATGACAACAACAAACGCTTCGGAAGTTAAAGCAGGTTTTCTTGCGCAAAGTAGCGCAAACGTGCGTTTTTTCACACCTTGCCATTGTCTTTTACTGAAAACGTGTTGACTTTAACTGGAAAGGGCAATTTATTTTCAGATGACAAACATAATAAGTCTGTTACCAATTGAAAGAATGTGAGTTTCTCTATCAAATAACGCGTGATCTAGAAATATTCGTCATTGTGGTCTCGATATACTTGCAATTTAACGTTTGAAACGGTCCTGTTGCTGCGTATTTACTACGCTTCTAATGTAACAACGAAAATGAGTGCTATGTTCCGTTATGCAATACTCAGCATGCAGTAAGAGATATAATACCCACGCATGCGCAGTCGGCTATTTGCAAGGAGCGCTTTTGCCATTGAATCAACACTCACCCACTGTTGTGACGTATACAGCCACAAATATCTGCGCTTGGCGTGTCATATTGATGTAAATATCACCCACAAGTGTGTCGTCCATGACAGCTGATAATCACTATAGTCTCGATCAGTGAAGACTCTATCTAGCTGCACGAGACAGAAAAATAGCAAATAGTCAATGGCGTACGGAATATGCGCGATTATTTTTGATCTCATCATACGAAAACATTCGTCTTAATATATATTACTTCTTATTTTGGAGAAAAAAATAGCTCATGGAAATTCCAATTAAAAATTTTGCGTTAGGCCGTATTCGGTTTCAGTAATTGAAAACCAAAATTCTGTTGGGACAAGAATGGCTTCAATGTACAACAACATGCGATATAGGCCTAGTATCTGAAAGCCTAACAAAAAATTAACAAAACAAGGACATTTCTAGCAGTGCCTGCGGCTGCACTCCAAGTGACAACATCGTGGAAGGTTGTGGGAACTGATATGCAAACAAATGATATCCTTTGGTTCCCTCTGGAAGATTTATAAGCTGGAAATGCACGCAAAGGATTAGACTTCTGACCTGGAGCAAATAAGATGTGCGCTAAGTTTTGATATTTTATCTTTGAGTCGGTTTTGGTCAGTAGGTTTATGGAGGTTTTAGTGTTATAGCCGTTCTTTTGCATGTCGTTTTGAAACAGAGCAGCAAGCTTAAGCTTAGGCCATTTTGAACTGGTTCACACTGAAAGGTGCATAGCAACATTTGCATTTTCCCTGAAACGTGCCTTCCGATTTAACGGGAAAATCCGTGCTCAAATTAAGTGAAGATCAGACTTCCATCAAATCCGCCTAAAATGGTAGGAGAGAGGCACTCGTAGTAAAGTGCCTTTCTCAAGCGCACAAGCATCATGTTCCCCGTCAGGATTCGACTGTTAAAAAACAAGTTTTTTTTTCTTCACTCAAATCCGGTGCTGTGGTCCAATGGTTACGGTGTTCGACTCGTGTGCCGTGGTACATGGGTTCGAATCCTGACGGGGAACATGATGCTTGTGCGCTTGAGAAAGGCACTTTACTACGAGTGCCTCTCTCCACCCAGGTGTAGTAAATGGGAACCTGGTAGGAAGAAATTCCTTCAATGCTTGAGCGCCGTAATGGCAGCCGTTCTAAAGCCAGGGTAATAATAGAGCGCCAGGAGCGTCACTTCGTGACGAACATGAGCGCTTTACAAGAAGCCATTACCGTGCGTTACCAAGGGAATCCGCTTACGAGACCCCAAAAATTGTGCATTATACGTTTTCCCCGTTTTCTCAAAATGTTAGCAGCTGACATGCACTATTGTAATGCAACCTTTTTAAAGATTTTGAGCAATTTTGTCACTTCAAACGAAAAAAACATGCGCTGTATACCTTCAATAACTTAGCAACCTAAAAAGACCAAAAATTGGTATTCTATTGCTGTTATTTTTTTTTTTGCAAGCGTCGTCTCGCTTTTGTGGCTGCAACGAGCGAATTCCTCATAGTATTATGAATCGTGGCTTTTCTTAAAAGGTAGCTTATACCTCATGCATGATTATGAAGACAGCCTAAGACTGGCTTTTAACGACAAAATAAATTACTCGTGCCATATTGGTTGAATCAGTCCAATGCTTTTGAGGGACACCGTGTAAAGGCCTAATGGGATCTTTGAGCCATAAAGAATCCCCCAGGTAAGTAAGACGATTATGCGTCAAGTCCTCTTAAGAATAATAAAAGACACATTAATATTAATACAAGTCCATCGAGACTTGGCAGTATAATGTATTGACATCATTATCTCCCCACCCTCAAAAAAAGGCGGAAAACTTCAGAGAATACACGTCGAAAACAAAAAAGATATTAAATGGCAAGATGCGGCAATTTCGGCTGAAGTTGAGACAAATTGGCCAAATTTGGTTATGCAAGGTGTTTTTCTGCGGTATGGTTTCTTCCCATTTTTGTTAGCTTTGAAAAAAGCAAAAATGCTTTATAAAATGCCGTTCCTGTACTGTACAGAAAGATGAATTTGTTGCTTTAGAGATAAAGAAAGATGGAGATAAGGAAAGATGGAAAAAACAACTGTCGTCATCCTCAGATACGATCACCAAGACTTCGCCGCCCCAGGGCACTGCATCAGGTATGCGTATCAACTTAAAAGAAAAGCTCAAGATTGTATGGTAATTAGTATGGACAATCTTAGACCAACAATCTCCCGTGAAATGCAACACCGTGGGCATGATGCATAATCTACAAGATCCCCCTTACATCACTGACCTTGTGACTCACACTTCAACCCATCACCTGAGTTTTGGTGATTAAAACTTCGAACTTATAGCCTCATTAGGTACACATCTTGTTGTACAAGACTAATGAATTAGTCATGAAATTACATGATTTCGCATGACGTCTCTCAACTGAACCATGCGTTCTTCCCATAGTGCAGTATCCACGGCCACCAATGGGCGCTAGTTATGGCGCGCGCGTGTACTAGCCCGGACACTCTAATAACAGCCTGGGCATTTCATAATTCATTCACAACAGTGTTGTTGTTTTCGTGCCTCATTATTATTGGGACATCTGTTCATGGTAATCAGGATTTTCGAAGCAAGGTTTATAATTGAGGTAACATTCAGCCAAAACAAATGGGACTACTGAGAGAAGAACCAACGACGGGCACCAATGACGAGTCCAGGATTTACCAAAGGGGGTTGGCTGGTACACATTCATAGGGGAAGGGAGGGGAGCGGTAGGGGGGGGGGTGTTGGATGAAAGGAAGCAGTCAAACACTTAAGAAGACCATAGACTTGAAGCATCTAATCAACAAATCTTATTAAAATTGGAGGATTCAGGGATATCTTAACAATCCTGAATCCTCCAATTTAATACGATTTTGCACACCCTCTTGGGAGTTAGGGTTTTCATCAGCCGCGAGATTGGAGATCCGTTTTCTTTTTCACTGAGCTGCTTGCATGAACGTGTGTATTAGTGCACTCCAGCCATATGGTTACGTGAATGAAACCACAGACATGTTTACGTTGGCGGGCGAAATCTTTGAAAATCAATTTCTCCCGTAATTGGAAGACCGTATCTTCATGCAACTTTGAGGATTTATTTCCTCTATAATGAACCAAGTATCGTTGTGATATGTCCATTACTTTTCGTTGAAATTAGAAAAATGGGCCTGGCTTCGTGCAATTTTGAAACTTGTAACACTGGCATGCGGAATATCTATCAATCTTTTCAAGCCTCACGAATATTAATGAGGTTCCTATCCATTACGGCGTGCAGTAAACAATTGCATAAAAGCCTCCTTCACGATAGTTGTTAATTAACCAATATCACCCTTTTTGCCGGCTTCCATTAGTCGATACCGAGACCCACACCATGTCACGCCGAGTGACGCTAATGAATATGCTAATATGCCCGTCATCATTGTGTGCTGCTGGTCCGAAATCGGTCAGCCGTAGCGCCTACGGCGCTTTGCTGACAAGGGCGAGTTTTGTCTGTTAAAAAAAGAAGAAAAACTAGAACTATTGCATTATTATTTTTTTCTAAAATGAGAAACACCAATGCGTGGTGTCTGGAGTGCGTCTTCACTGATTTGCGATCCCAATTATTTAGCCCAAATCATCATTGTTTTCTGCTTCCACACATGTTCGGAAAATTAACGTAGTAAAAGTCGAGTAAAAGTCAGCACGGAACTTTAAAAATATTAAAAACTATATAGCTATGAACAAAAATCTCACGATTATCTTTGAATTGTACAAAACGCATCCACGAATCAAGCTATAGTAAGGAATAAAAAACTTAATGTATTTGATCTCCAAAAGCTTTATTTATCGGACCAAATTATGCTCTCACTGTGAACGTTTACATTGAACTTGTAACATTTTTGAAATAAAAATTAACAAAATAAGCGACCGGGCAACGTGCAGAGTTACTTAATCAGTTCGCGGTACTGCAGTCATCTAGACGCTACGGAAGCTAATCAAAGCGCAGTGGCTGTGGCCAACGCAAAGCCATCCAGCGCTCAATGGATTGAAACTAATCCAGTCTAGACTTTGTATCATTAGGGATTTAATGAGGGGGGGGGGGGTTGCAATGTGTGGCGTTCTTTTTTTATATATAAAACATCGAGAGTATTTTGTCTTGTGTAACTGACAGGGATGTGGGGTCACCGGGTTTTGGGCGGAGTGAGGGGTGGGGTGGGGTGGGAATCAGCTTTGTTTGAACGAGTGGCCTCAAAATGTTCGTCCCTAAACTCAACTAGCCAGGAGTGTCAGTTGGGGAACTGTCTCAGAACTGTCTGTCAATACAAAATCAACCCAAAATATAATCACTTTTTCAACTTCAACCAAAAATAAAAGCATTTTTGTAATGAACAAAAGTAGAAGAAAACAACATTGGAATGAGTAGAAATAAATCACATCATAATATGCACATGCGCAGTTGAAATACTCAACTGCATGGCCTCGGCACTGCCAAACCTCATTATTCGCTTTTGATGAAGTTCTACTTCAGGTTTGCCTTAAGAAAGATTATAAAATAATCTGTACGTCAGTCGGTTGCCTCCTGCCAGGAGGCAACCTTCTTTTTTTTAAAGAATTTCTTTCATTGTCATCTCTATATACATGTATAGGCCTAGCTCTCCGTGTATTCTTTGTCAAATGTTGTTGAGTAATGAATTTCAGCTCCGATGACGGTAAGTTCACTGCAAAACGGTTTGTGACGATTCGTCTGTGTTTTTTTTACAAACACTTGGGTTGAAAACCCAGTATAGAATAAAATTCCTTCTTATAAATTACGGAAGCTCTCTCTTCACTTTTCCTGAAAAGAATTGTCTGCAAAAGTTGCTGCTCTCTGACGCCACCCGCTTTTTATGTTAAGGGCCACAAACCAAACGCACAGCAGATCTTAATGTCGGGCCACACCTCTCGATACTTAAGACTATCAAACAATCCTCTTGAAAGGAGTGGTGAAACCGTTCGGCAAAGTTACCCAACAATGGACTGAACAACCAGAATGAAGTCCAGCACAAGGGGAAAGTTACAAACTTATACAAAGACAAAAAAATGTCACACGCACAAAGTCGAGATTACATGCAAGGAGAAAATACTCGTTTCATCTGAACCACAAGTAAAATCATTTTGGCATGCAGGTGATTGTCCGCAGATAGTCAAAACTCTGAACAGAGCACATCATGAAGTACAGATATAAGAAATCTATAGTCATTACTTACCTCAGCTTTTAACAGTTGCACACGAACCGGACATGCACACTCCCTCCTCTGATGGCGACGAGTTGCAAGTGTCCAGAGAGAAGGGAGGCAGCAGATAATCCCCCACTCCGAAGATCGTCATCTCTGTTACCCGTGGCAACGCAGTAGATTGTGGCCCATTACGATGTCTTCTCTCGCGTGCCATGTCTGCATGGACAGGTGATGCGCGGCTCAGTTTTTATGTCTTCCCTTCCAAAAAAAATTTTGGTCAGAATAAAAGAATTATTTTTGTCCAGGATTTGCCTCGAGCCCAAACAAAATACCCCCGCCGGTAGGTTATGTATTTGGAATTTACTGAAAGGTTTCGTCTTTTACTTAAAGCTATAGTCCATCATTTGCAGCCATCCGAAAAGTAACTGGCGTAATTATTGTTAAAAAACATACTTGGTTGTAAGATAGAAAGGGGACTAAACTCCCTGTGAAATTATTCTTTCTGGCAAGCTGTCATTTTGAAGTAATCAACGAAAGAAGGCCTTTCCAACGGTGCGTCTTAAGACGCACCGTAGGAAAATTTAAATTAGTAGTTCGTTTTGTTATTCGGCGAAGCGCGCGCAAGCATTAGCACGACGCACACGCACGCGCGGTTGCTATAATTCGGCGGATCAGTGCGCGACATCGCGTATAGCTGCAATCGGCTCAGTGAGAACGCGTCTCGGACGCTGAATTCAGGCCCAATTCAAAACTTGATTCAGCAACTTTTGATTTGAAATCGAGATCCTAGAATGCTGTTTTTCTCGGAATATACAGCTGAAGCTGAGCTGAAACTTCATCAGGTTAGTTAGTTGTTCAGTATCCTTCATTAGATTTTGAACACTTTTGTTGCTTCAAACGAACAAATGCACAAATTACAAATGATGGACTATATCTTTAACTATCCTTGAGCCGATGTAGACCTATATGCAGAATCTAAAAGCAACAGTTATTCTAAAATATAATTAAAAGTACCACGTGTAAAATGACCAACTTTTAAAAAACGACGCACTAACATGATTCCTTTGATAACCATTTCATTATTTTGACATACACAAATTGTGAGTATATTAACAGCTTCCCGCGCTTTTCCCTCTTCCTCATTGTCCTCGGAGTCAATGGCCATGTGAGTCCTCGTGTCAGTTAGACTGTCCCCCCCCCCCCCTAAAAAAGTACGTTGACCGGTAGCTAGCTCCCATTTAAAGCCATTGATTGAATCACCTCTGCGCGCGCAGCATGATTTCTTATTTTTGAGTCACTATTTGGCTTTGTGAACACAAGGTTATTAAATCAAAACACCGACTCTTGTTTTACCACAAAGAGCGCCCTCTCTTGTTCGAATTTGAAGGGACCGGTTGCTCCGCCCCCTGAAAATTTGGTTACGGATCCTCCCGCCATGCAATGGCACGTGTTGTTTAAGAATATTGAGTGACTATTAAACAGAGATGTCATTGAACACAGACTTCCATTTTGCAGTAAAAATCCTTTTAATTTATTATCTCCACAATTTTATTCAGACAATATTAAGATGAAAAAAACATGAAAAAAAGTAAAACTTTAATATTAAGATGAGGTAGATGTTTTTTTAGATATTTGACTCGTCCATATAACAGTTTTTTTTTATTATTTACTAGCAGTATTATCCTAAAAATGGAATGTGTAAAATGGAATCCGTAGATGTTATTGAGTTAACAAAAAGGGAAATATTTCCACAAAAGATTTTTTTCTGACAAACACATTCTGATATGACCTATTTGAAACTTCGGATGTTTAAAGGTTGTTGTCCATAAATAAGAAGTACAAAATGGTTAACAAATATAAACATTTAAAAAATTGACATTTAAATGCATATTAACAAAATAACTCAATGACAGCTACTTTTGGACATTAACTGACAAAATGCTTCCACCATTGCGCTTAAAGCAACTCTTGTTGATCTATCTGAAGGGTTCTTTTATTAATAATCCCCCCCCAACCGTTACCTGTTACAAGGAACCTTCCAGAATTTCAAAAATCCAACAGTGAAGCATTCATCCATTGGTGTATTTTTTATTCTTCCTGACTTTGAGCTGTTTAGAGGGGGCTCGGAATAAACACTTAGGAAAACAGGGGAAAATACTGGGCAAATGTTATCACCTCAAACAAGGCTTTGTCTTTATAATACAGTCGAGTCTCGTTAATACAAACTCGTTCGGACCTAGCCAAATTGTTTGTTATATCAGAATTTTGTATTAAGAGGAACATCAGTCCCATTCATTGTGCACATAAATGCACAGTCGGGACTAAAGGCTTTATGTTTGTTATAACCAGAATTTTGTATTAACAGAGTTTGTACTAACGAGATTCGACTGTACTTGAGACATACATGGCAGAGGTGAGCAATATTAAGAAGTGTTTTTGGCATCTTTGTCTGCCTTATGGATTGGAGGAATCTTAGCACATTTAGTAAAACTGTCAGATGTTATCCTGTCCACTCAGTAATACTGGTAGTCGTCACTCTTTGACCAAGATTACCAATCGAGGGAAGCTAATCGCATGCCATACCAGCTACCAGGAATGCTGGTGACCGATGTCCAACTGTCCGTGGCTGGGTCGTATTTAGCCACTGTGCTTAGAGATCGTTTGCCGTCGAAACCCCCAGCGATGTACATACAACCGTCCGATACACTGACACCGAAGCTGCTGCGTTCGTGTTTCATTGAGGCAACACTGACCCAACGATTCTCGGCGGGGACGTATTTCTCCACCGTTTGGAGCCATTTCCCGTTGAAGCCACCGATCGCATAGATGCAGCCATTCATAACGACGGCACCCACGTAGGCACGGGGCTCTAGCAATGGCGCGACCGTGTTCCAGCGGTCACCGACTGGGTCGTAGCAATGGACACTATTGTGGAAGACGTTGGCCCCTATAAGTGAAAAATTTGTAAACTTTATATCTGTATTTCATGTGTATGAAACTCTATGAACTCGATCAAAATGAGACATGTTTTGTCTTGCTCTGCTGTCTTCGTGAAGGAAGAGTGGAAGGTGCTGTATGACAACTTACAAGAGATGCAGGATAAACTCCATGCACGCATTGATTTGAACGTATGAAGTATTCATGAATCCAATTAGTTTTTGCCCTTCACTGACGTATAAACACTGTATACTCGGTGTGTTACCTCCCGAGTGAAAGTTGGGGGACTCGAACCCATGACCTCCTGCTTTCTAGTGCAGACGTCTTACCACTCGACCACCGAGCTTGAGGGATATGTTGGCTGGTTCAAATATGATGTATATAGCAGCGGGTACCGCATTGACTATTCATAAGATGAAATTTTTGCGTCGGGGTGATGTAAATCAAACTAGGTTTTGCCCAATTAGGTTTTGCCTTGATGTATTCATGACTTATTTTGGATCTTATTTGGATCTGAATATGAGCAAGCTCATCTTTGCTTGGGCGTCTGGGCGAACAACTTCATTCACTTTTCTTTATCACTGTTCAGAGTACAAAGTCCATATTCATTGTGCCCCCAAAAAATCCCCAAAACTGAAAAACCAGGTTATAGTTTTGAGAGAAATACAGATTGTCATTGAGGCAATTGCTGAATATGCAGCGCGAAAAAAACTTACCTGTACCACCAATGACGTAAATGCATCCAGCTAGCACCACTGATCCCATGAAAGCCTTTGCCTGAGGCAGTATGGTGACATAATCACAGGCTCCACTGACTGGGCAGAAGCACTCCATACTCTGGGAGTAACCCTGACCGTTATGCCCACCGAAGACGTAGACCTTTGTTGTTGAGCAGACAAGCCTGGCATCCATGCCGTGTCTCCTTCGTCGTGGCTACCTCCTGCCAGGAGTTGTCCATGATGCTGTACTGCTCGATGGTGCCGATGGAATCGGATGATGTGGACAGACCACCTAGTCGAAGAAACAATACAGCCGTAGATTATTTTACAAATATTGGCTTCCTTTCCAGTTTTGGCTTTAGGTTTAAGGCTCCTTACTTGGAGGACTCGGGCTCAAGATATGTCTCTGTGCTTTTGTAAATCAAATTCTATTATATGATGAGGTCAAAGTTTATAGGACATTTCCATTTTTTAGGACATTAAAGGCTTCTGCCTGATCCTGGAGTCCAAGCTGAAGATAAAGCCATGGTTTGGAAAACACCACCAAGCTTTGAGTAAGAACAGATGAGAGTGCCTTTTACACACCTGCCACATAGACTTGATTGCCATCGCAAGCTACTCCAAACGCTGATCTCCCTGATTTCATTGAAGCAATGTGAATCTCCTCCTTCCTGTCTGATGATTGGCCAGGCCGGGATGCCGTGGAGGACCACTTACCGCTAGCTTCTGAGAAGATATGGCAAGAATCCAGGGAGCAACCTTGACACTCGCCTCCTATGGCTAGAAGAACCTGCAGGCGGTTTAACAAAGAAATGACGTTTGACCTTCACTCCTGAGACTATCAGCTAGGAACCTTCCTACATCTGCCCACATCCTCCAAAGTGTATGAAACTAACAGCTTTAACATTTTAAGGTTGTAGTTGTGTGCGTCTCAAATCCTTACATGTCCTCATAAGTCTGTCAAACGGCCATTGCAAATATCCAGTCCTAAGCCAAGACACAAAGTACTGGATTAATATGTGGCAAAGGCATTACATGTACTTTGCTACTGTTTCTGACCAAACTTGTGAATAGACTTGTGATTTACTTGTGTAACAGACTTGTGAATGCATTTGTGATTTGACAAATTTCCTTACTTTCATCTTCTTCCTGTGTCCTCTGACTCTCACTGAGCTGTCCGCTGTATCGACGATCTTCAACCGCTGGACGAGATGAGACACAACAGTGCCCTCATGAGACAGGATTGGTTCAGTCTCGATCTGGTCCAGCAGGTATTCCGGTGAGAGCAGAGGGAGGGCCACGTATTTCAGGAGGGGCCACAGCCGGGTGGAGCGGTGGGAAGGATCAAACTTGGCCCACTCCACTACAGCTTTAAAAATCTGTTTAGAAAATGATGCCGAACGGTGTGGTTAGTGTATGTACTATTCAAGACCTAATCTGAAAGCATCCATAACGGACTCAGGTTCAGTGAAGAACCACTTGGGTCTAAGTACAACTTACTTGTTCTTCACAATCCACTGCAAGCTCCTCGCACGAAATCAACGTCTCCAGATCCTCCCCCGATAACAACCGAAACTCCGCCTCCTCAGACACCTCCTTGAAGTGGTCCCGGGCATAGCTGAGGGCCTCCTGAGCCAAGTCGTGGCAGGAGTAGAGACCAGCTAGACTCCAGACACCAAGGCAGTTGTTGGGACTGAGGTGGGAGGCGAGGAACTGGCAGCATGCATTGGTGACACTAGTGACTTGGAGGAGGCTGGCACAGGCTAGGGTGCTCTCAACGTTCTCTTGATCAAGCTGTAAGAAGGCATTTAAGATGGAGATGGTCACACAACAGTACGACTACTTTAAATCATGTCACAGACCATGATACCTATAACAACTTTGCTAATAACTAGAACAAGGCTTCTGCTATTAGCCTTTCTGTGATATGGTGGAAACAATAGAGAAACGCTTTTGTTTTGGGTAACCTTTCAGACTTAACCAAAATGTACTTAAACCAAACGGCATCTCTCTACTGTGTCCGCCTCATCTCAAAAAGGATAATTACTGTGTGGGTCTCTTTGAGAGCACAGTGATTGCTTCCTACAAACCTTGATAGAGGCTGTGTAGGCATAGGACACCATAGCCTCAAGAGCTACGGGGTCGATCTCCCTCATGGTGATTGTATCAAGCTGACTCTCCAACATGCTGCCCATAAACATGGCTTGGAAGTAGGGACTACTAGCTGCAAGGACCAGTCTAGAGATTGGACGACAAAGAATCATGTCAATGGAAAATGTGGGCATTAAAAGAAGTTGAAGTTCTCAAATATGTACTCAGAACCAGAGACTAATTTTCTGGAGTGCCTAGCCACAGAAATTAGCAAATTGAATTAATAGCAGTAATATAAACTTTTCCATTATTAGAGTTTGATCTGAACTAACTCTCACCTATGTGCTTGTATGCAGCGGTCGTCAATCTTCAGCGTCACATCGCAGAGGTGACCCTCAGTGCGAAATCGTTCCAACATTTCTAGCACTGTGCTGTGATGGCTGCCATCTCTATGCCATGTCACAGGCTCTCCCATCGCTTTGTCACTTATTGCTGATGTTAGAAAATGACAGCAAGTTTACACAAACTATTAACAAAGAAAAACCTATACACCTGGGTATAATGAAACAAAACCATATGTCAATCTAGACCCACTAACTGGCTAATCAGAAAGTGCTGCCTTTTTCAGATGTCTGTTTTTCGTGAAATTTCCAGATTTGTTTGCACACGTTGGCGTATCAATATTTCAACATGAAATTTCACGAAAAATAGACATCTGAAAAAGGCAGCACTTTTATGAAGAGGGTGAGTATGCTTCTAAAACAAAAATAAACTACAAACTAAGCCTAATGTGAAAATCAAAATTTGACAAAGTTTGACATGTTTTTGTACATGTTCGAAATGTGGCCTTTATTTACGGAGGTAGTCCAGTAAATTGGCCATATTTATGGGGCTACACTAAACTGACCATGCTGACAAACATGTCCTAAAATTAAAAAGTCAAATTTAGCAGGGAAAATGTTGAGGCTTTTACTACACTTAGAATTTTTTTCAGACCAGTCTCATATACTTCTTAGGGTTTGTGCACACCGTGTCAAGTGATTTCCAGGTATGGAATTCTTTCCAAACGTACCTCAAATTTTCTTGAAGAAATTGACAGTGCACACAAGCTTCACAGGGTTTTTTTTTCGACGTCTCAAAATCTCGGTCCCAAAACTTCAGTAGGCCCACCTGTTCACGACGCGAGAACACATAAAACGTGGCGTGATGTGAATTATAAGACGTATTGAATAGTCACATTTCCAAAGAAAAAAACCAGGCAGTAACGTCAGGAAGGCAAGAAAGTACACAACCCAACTAACAAAACAGCAGTCCTCTGCAGAATCTCGAGCAGACGAATTTCTGTGATAGACCTGCAAGGAACCTAGACGTTTTCGCAATGTAATACGCTCTATTCCCGAAGGGAACCCGACTAAACAAATGATCGATTTTTACAATTTGACGTAACAAAACATTCGGGTGAAGGTGAGGGCACGACCCTGCACAGGCGCCTCTCCGTTGTTGGGTTCAATTCAAGGTCAAGGAACTTTCATTACATTGTCAATGTTAGGCGTTTCCTCGAATAAAAATTAACCAATTATAATTTTTTTCTCACGAGCGCCAAGGCCAAGCATGGAGCCATGCCTTCTGAAAAATACAATCCAACAGCAAAATCGTCATTTAATAATTAATAACTCGTTTTAACTTGTTGTATTTCTGTTTTTTTTTTCCAAACTTAATGAAATCTTGGCCATTATGTTTTTTTTAATGAAGCTGATTTGGGCTCTCTGAAAGGACTTTTAAATTAAACCGTAGTCAGTCTTGTGCTATTCTTTCTGCCTGGCCCGAATTTACAACTTCTTATGACATTTTAAGGCCTTCTCATCGGAATAATTGCATTGTTTGAGTGGAACCTTGAATTTAATTGATTGATTAATTGATTTAATTAAAAAGATACTTAATGCACTTAGGGTAAATGCATGATATTAAACAGTATGTTATAAAATAAAAGACAAATTTCACAAGATGTTTCTTAATGTTGATCTTTCTTTATTAAGTTGTGTTACGAGAATTTCTTTCTCTCATGATTTGTCAAAATTTCAGTGTGAATTGCATTCCAAAAGTTTCTTTAATCATCCCATAGATAACACAACAATTTGTTAAAACAACTATTCCTCAATGTTGTCTGATGCAAAACTAACTGACATTTAAGTATGTGCATACATAATCAATTCAATATCACTCCCCCCCCCCCCACGAAAAGTGAAAAATACAGTGTGTTCTGCACACACTGGTCAAAATGTCATGCACAGTACAGACATGTTGTATAACAATACACTATAAAGTGTATACAAAAATCAATCTGGCAAAAGTGTAAAAAACAAAAACAAAAGTAAACAAAATTCACAAAAAATAAACAGACAGCATTGTTGAACATTGTCACATAAACAATTCCCACCCAATAATCCAAGCATATCATTAAATAAAAACATTTAAAAATGTTTTCGCCAATCCGTCATTGCAGTATTTACATTTCCAGCATGTTAACTCCAGTGATGCAGAAAATAACATTACACAATCAGAACCAAGCAAAAGTTTTACTAGATGACCAAAAAATACAAAACTCAACAAGTGTGTAAGTTGCAAAAATAAAAAAGCAAATAACAAACTATCAATATCAAATGGCCTTCCCAATATGACTTGGGCCCAACCTAAACATTAAGGGCACTATACAATGAAGTACAATGAAGGGCAACAAAGGGCAACTTTTTCTGTTCTTTCTGAGTTTTTTTATTTGGGGGGGGGGGCAAATTAGTGTGCCAAACAAATACAGAAAGAGTTTCGCAAGAGTAAAGTAGACTGGTTCCTAGTCCCTCCATTACATTCTAGACTTTGAAAGATGGGGCTAGTACACCCAGCCTCAATATTGCTCAACCAGAAACAGAGTCAGAAAACGGCCTGTGCATCATTGTCCAACTGACCTTTGATGCGAGGTCAACTTATTACATGTCCTCATGTATTTGAATAGGCAACTCAATATGCATGTTAACAAGGTTGAGTATTTAGCCAATCAGATTAAAGGCTAGGCGCGTAGCATCCAATCAAATTTCAGAAACTTTGACCACGTTGCCTGTTCTCGACATGTATGTTAAGGTCAGGTCTGCAGGCTAGGAGGGGGCAGCCATCAGTCTAAAAATAAGATCGCTTGCCTCAGCGGTTCTACAGACCTATGTAATCATAACAGTTTTTTTTAACATCATTATATTTTGGATCTGCATTTGTTTTGGTTCAACTTACATTAAAATAATGTTAATACCCCACAATACACACATTGCATTACTGTGTTTTCTGCATTGTTTTACTTGTTTTCTAAATAGGGACCAGTATTGAAAAAAAAAAAAAAAAATGATCCCAATTTTTCTCCAGCTGCATCTAAATGACTTGGCTGTGGCTAATAACATCTGCGTCAATGGAAGGCATTAGAATCCACTTCCTATAGACCTGTGTACTACTGCTAGCCATAGCCATGTTATTCAGACGCAGCCTTAGTTTCTGCACATCCATATCACAGTGTGGCATAGCCACAGCCACAGCCAGAGACACTCCAGTTTTGCACTGAGTAATGGCAAGCCAAGAACACCATTCAGTCTGGCGACAATAACCGTCCATCACGAATAGGCACTGTGACACCCGTTTGCATTGAGGGTACCAGACACAAAGCCCCAAAGCTGCATCATTGGCAAATTTTTGCCCAAGGACATGGTTTACATATCCCGTGTGTTTTACATCAGGCTTGAAGATACAATCTTATGCTCTTTAATGATTGAAGCATAAAACCCATATTTATACAAATAAAAAAAAAAGTAAAAAAAAAATTCCATGACTAGTTGGCTCTTGGATTAAATGTTTTTTTGGTAGTAAAATTCCCACAAAAATTTAGACCAAAATTGGTTAAATTTTCATTCACTTTTTTTAAACAGAAGTCCCTTGGATAGTTTGGGGTCACTCTTACTGTAACTGAATCTTGGGGGAAATTACATATTTTAATTACATTTTTTGTTTGTTTGTTTTCTATACATATTTACACCATTCAACCTAAAATGTTGAATAAAAATACACTTCCGTTTACAAGAATTTAAAACAATGTCTAATACATACAACAGCTTTTACATTAAAACATTCGATCTGCTACATTCAATTTAACTCATTACTGTTCTGTTATCCGACGGGATTATTTCTTTTTCGACAGTTTTTGTCGTTTAAAAACCATTGAAGCCGTAAAGTAAAGTAAAACGTTTCAAAATATTTTTTTCCCAAGAATAAGACACGAAGTACCATAATTATGTTTGTAAAACCACTCTGAAGGAACGTCTCAATACTTGAAAGGTTCCCGTTTTCTTTAAAACTTGAAATACTCAAGTTCATTTTTGAACGCTCTGTTCCTTTGAAACCATGCTCGTACATTTAGAAGCAGTGCGGCTTCTTTTAAAACATTCCTGTCCTTTTGAAATAATCCTGTACCTTTTAGAACACTCCTATTCGTTTGGGAATGACCGTTGTTCATTTTGAAAGAGTCCGCTTTCCGCCTGTTTTCCCCCTTTTTTGGGAATGTTCATGTTCGCTTTGGAACACCCCATTTCTTCATGTTACACATTCCCAGTGGCAACAGGGTGGTTTACTACAAAAACAGGCTAGCCTCCATAAAGGAACCCTTTTCAAGTGTTCAGAGTTTGGGGTTGAAACTCGGGGTTTAACCGAGTTGAAAGACACCTGCCATACCAAATTTTTAACTGGCTCAGGTTTGAAATTGTTCTTTTATAGAATTTTTTCAACAACTTTATTTACCTTTCTTTAACAATTGACAATTTCCAGCGCCTTGAGTACCTAATTGTTGGTAGATACGTGCGCTATATAAGACCCCTTTATTATTATTGCCAAGAAAATATGTGTGCAATTTAAGAAAACAAATACATATCGCCCCCCCCCCCCCCTCTGAAAAATGAAAACTTTTAACAGTTGTGAGCTTTCTCCAGTTATCTTTTCGGTAATTATTGAAAAACAATGACCTTTTATTTACACATACTACAGATAAAAAAAAACAAATTCCTCATGGTTACAAGTAATATACAATTCCACATGAAAAACACTTAGGACAAAAAATTCAACAAATGATTTCGTTGGCCTCTAAGACTCTTGCAATTATAAGCATTTTTTTTATTGCCTTCAGGCATTCCCCAACAAAATTGGACAGATTAAAGAATAAACCAGCATACAAAAAAAAAAAAATTGACGTGCTGGCTGATTGCAAAAGCACTGAATACTTTATGAAACACAATGACATACTTAAAACCACCTCCTACTATTAAAAAGCTGCACCAAAATTTAAGCCCCTTGCACAAGATGTTTTTTAACTCCAATATCTACAAGAAAATAGCTTTGGCTCATTCAGCGTTTGCAATTAAAACCCACTGACTGCATTAAAATTTGCCGTTTTGCATTCTGCGAAATAAGCATTTGGGGCTGTTGAACAGAACTGTACATGTGTCGCAGTGCAAGAATCGGTGAAACTTATTGGGTGAAATACCCTGTCAGTTTGCCATACAAGACAAATATCTACAACCAGATATTATAGAGTGTGGAGCAAATCTGACAGCTGAGGGGTCAGTTATCAAAAACGTTAGGAGCTAGGGGGCCACTCAACATATCACGGCCACTCATAGACATTTTTCCTGACACTTGCAAATGACGGGCTGTCACGGAGCAGAGTATTCACTTGACGATTCTCGTGTCAGGTCTTGAGCTGCTGGCATAATCGCCGTGGAGATCGCCCTGATGGTTGCCATCTCGTCCCGGTCTCTGGTCATTATTAGTCCTGTCTCTGTGGCCCCCTAGAGGCCTATCATGCGTGGATCCACCGAGGGGCATTACAAGGGATGCATCAGCTCCCATCTTTCTCCTGTGGCGAGGGTCATTATCCTCACTGACTCTGTTCGACGCTGAGTTGCTTGGGGAGTCCTCTACCACTCGTTTCTTCCTCTGAGGGTCATCTCCAGTCTCAGCATCCAGGCTTCTTTTCTGAGCTTTAGGTCGGTAGTGTGGCGAATCAACAGAGGGTGTACTCTTGTTAACGGGACCCCTTTCTGTTGCCAGTTTCTTCCTCGGTGGTCCATCCTCAGCTTCGCTGTCCAGTGCTCTCTTCTGCGGCCGGTAAGCGTCCATCATGGCCTGGATTTTCTCGTTCGTCGGGGTCCACTTCTGATATCCAGCCTCGTTCTGCAGGAAGAAGATGGCGGTTCCATGGACGGCGCGGTAGTTTATATCATCCCTGTATTTACAATGGGGTTGGAAATAAAACATTGGGCTTTTAATTGGCTGTGTGTTGACTATAGACGGTGCTATTTGGCCTGCTTAGAATTTTGCCAATATAGAACTAAATTTTACGATGCCACATCTATTGTTACATCACATTTGTGTTGCAGAAATAAAATCGGAAAATTCGTCAAAATAGGCCAAGAAGGCTGGAGTGGCTATAGCTCCCCCCCCCAACCAGAGTTTTGAAAGGAAATTTGAAAACAAAGAGAGTTAGGTGGAACTTCTAAATGTATTGCACCTGTTTCTTTTGACTGGACTCCTTAACTGACTTGTGATTTACTTTTGACCGGACTTGTGACAGCCTTGTGATAGACACGACTACAGCCTTGGCACTGTTATTGTTTTGTAATGTTAACTTACTCTGAACACGCATGTTGTCCTCCGCTCCGATACTCGTGCTCATAGGCTGATACGGTCTCCTGTCTTCTCTTGAACCTGTGAACGAAGTTTTCAAAGATGACATTCTGAAGATTGAGACAGTTACGGTCAATTCATTGTAAACAATCTCTCCAAGCTTAAATAGTTTAACATTGGTTTCCGACTGGCTTAGACTCTCATTTTGTTATTTTACTCTTTGCATACAGTGAATCATTAAAATGATTTAAAAACCCCCAAAACAAAACAGGTGGACATGACCAGCCAATAGACCATTATCATGTTGCGGCCATCTTGATTTTTGGAGTGCTCTATGAATGCCTGTCATTGCTGGGCTCAAAGAGCAAGCCTATGGGCTCCCTGTGCCAATAAAAGAGGGCGCTCTTTTAATCATTACACACCGAATATGCATACTGTACTGGTTCGCACGCGAAGTACGCACGACTTATTTATCCTGAATGTGCCAGGCGTCATCAGCGCACGAATGATCTCCCAGACTAATCCCCGCCCCATAACTGAAGTCCGCCATGGATGGACTGGGAACCAGTCTAGGTCTCCCCAACTCTCCTTGTCTGGCCGTTGATGGGGTACTGTGCCAGAGCCCATTGTCCTCTGATTGACTGAACCACTGACTGACTGACTGACTCCCCGAGTACAAATAATGTCCTATACTTTGCCATTTGGGTCAAGCTCTACTAGGCATGTACTATGAATAAATGCATATAGTCTGACCTGCTCTGCTCCATGTTGACCAGTGCCGCAGTGGGCGGGTTTCTCCATTCCGGAATGAAGACGATGAAAGACAGAGGATCTGTCGTGTTGGCCAAGAGACGCTGTGTACAAATTCAACAAATCAGAGTTACTTACATCTCAAGTAACTTTCTACTTTAACTCATCTCGCATAACTGTCGGCATCTACTGTCTAGGGTGCCGTCAAATGGTTATATTGATATGTGGGTCATTCAAAAATTTAGGGTTCAAAAATGTGACATTTTCCCTGTCCCTGTTACTTTGTTACTTTGCAATTTACCATTCAAGTATCATTCAGAATGACTTCAAATGATTTTTATTTGTTGGGTAGGTAGTTTGCTATTCATAATCACTCTTGGAGGATGACTGCATTAAGGAGTGCATCAGAATTATAAAATCATAGATGTCAGATGTAAAAGGGACCCCATATACATAAAATGACCCATGTGCAATGGTACTTGGGTTTACACGGTGACAGGGAACATGGGTGTTTGTGTTCTTGGGCAAGACACTTTACCACAATTCCCCCTCTCCACCCAGGAGTATGAATGGGTACCTGTGATGAGGGTATGGTCTCGAGCTGCTGTAGAAAAATGGTCTCGGGCTGATGAACATGGGTAATTATGTTCACACACTTTGAGAAACTGCTATAGCGCTACATAGTACAGAAGAACCTCATCTTTATACAACTTAATCCTCGGAGTCTTAAAAACCAACCGGGGTTTCAGAGGATTTTTGCAAGATTGAGGAAGTTACGGTCCAGTCATTATTACTTTTAAGGAGAATTTATGCCCTTGACATTTTAAGTACACGTGCAAAGAATTTCCAAAAGGTTTGGGTACTGTGGAAGATTCTGGAGGAGTTTGAAATATTAATCGCAAAAAAAATGAGTTACTGGAAAAAGGAAATATACCTCAAAGTGGGCAACCATGGCTTCCATGAGTTCCTCACCGAAGGGGGGATTGGCCTCAAAGGACCCACTGACTGGGTGGAAGTCAAGCACAGGACTACAACAGGAAAAAGTAGAAACGGGGAAAAAGAATTGAAAATAATGTTCCAGCTCAATCCACCACTGCTGGCAGACTTATAACACTTTCTTCATAGTAAACAGTAATCTGGATAATTAATTACATCTTTTTTTAAAACTGTTGTTTGTAAAAACGTTTAGCCATCAATGTTGTTAAATCCATCACAGATGCTTCCAAAGTCCCCACAAGTCAATCACAAGCCACCAGTCTCCAATCAAGTTACAAAATATTCAAATGAACTCTGACAAAGGCATTCCTTTGTTACTTTTCAGCCCCTGATCATTGTGAGCGGACTTATGAATGGATTTGTGATAGACTCGACTACAACACTGGCAGCAATGAGTGATGCTGTGTACATAAAATGGTTGACTTTACTTCTGGGGTATCTTCTTTCTTGTGGCTTTAACACCCCAGATTTTGTGATTCCTAAAAATGCTTAAAAAATGTAAAACCAAAATTCCAAATATGCACACCATGTTTACATGTACATGCAGAACAATATTTGACACATAATAGAAACCTACAACTAACTGCGAAACAGCCAGCACATTAGATTTCCTCACAAATCAACAATGCGGCTACAGAAATAAGCCTGGTTCCCTTTGGCTTCAAAAGCAAATCGGTGGTTGCGACACAACAGATAACGACTTCAAATGAGTCTGGGTACCTACCCTCTTGAGCCAAAGTAGCAGTCCGTGTCTGCAAACGCTGAGCAGAACTGCTTAAAGTAGCAGTTGAGCGGCGAGGCAAAACACTCAAAGGTTACGCCAAAGTTGTCGTGCAGTGACTTGAAGACGTTGACGGGCAGCGCCCCCTGGAGGCCGTGACCTTCGTACTGGCCGACTCCAAATAAGGTCTGGGGTCAAAGGGTCAAGTGGGGGTCAAAAGGTCAAGGAAATTAGATTCAATTATATATAATTTTATGGATTCTGGTAACGGTTCAAAGGTGGGATATTTTCCTCATGATCTTTGATTTAAACCGCGTTTAAAATTTCGAGAAAAAAAAACACACCCAAAGTCCACAAGATATTTTTAACAACTGTGAAAAAAAAAAGTTGTTGATGATTACTTTCTGTAGGTACAACTTTCTGGAGAAACGTGAAGTTATCTTTGCAATAAATCCTTTGAAATGCAGCCGTGGTTGATGTGTGTGCTTCTGTTCCACTAGGATGGTAGACATCTTGTGCATTCATTATTATTAAATCAAATTTAAAAAAAAACATCAAACATGGAAAGGGTTTATGGTCTACCTGATATCTACGGAGCAGGCACCAAACCCTTGGCAAGAAGTTATATCGGAGTCTGTCGTCATTAATGTGCAGTCTGTACAGTAATTCCTGAATAGGATAAGGAGAAACAGCAATATTGAGAACACATTTGCACTTCATCCATCCCTTTACACTGTTCACAGTCAATCTTTGACATCTTGCACGTGTAGACACTCCTGACTATCTCAAACATCAAACTGAATTCAAATCTTTGGAATAATTTCTGCAACGGCTTTATGAGATGAGACAACATGCATCCATCAATGGGTTATTTTATTTATTACCAGTTTTTTGAGATGGGCTGTATTGATCTTCATCATTTCTCCATTATAGCGAATGCACGTCGTTGCTCCTTCCTCATGGATGTCCACCGTGGGTAGCCTGGGGCTTGGCACGATGGCGTAGACGGAGTAACACGGCATCTTCTTGTCTTGAGGTGGCCTCGTGAAAGGAGCCGGCTCTGTAAGGGGAGAAATTTAACAGGTGGTAACTCAAGGTTTAACAAAAAGTAGGAAATTCCAAGCTTTACAAGATTTTATACGAGAAAAAACTGCATGCCTGGTGTGATTTTTACTTGTAATTAATTCTTGTGTTAGCCATTAAGCTGTGTCTAGAATGGGCATCCAAAACTACGGCTATGTACATTGTCAGCATATTCACATGTAGTTGTCATTGTTGAAAACCTACACGACAACTCTAGAAACGAGATATGGATACGTCTTAGGTCTCATCTGACCTTCAATCTGGTGTTCCTTGAGCACTTCCCAGTGTCTGTCTCGTAGCTTCTTGACAATCTCACAAGACATATGGTACATCTTGGTACAGATGCCTTCCACTGAGGACTGGACTGCTGCGCTCAGATGCGGTCCGCATTGCTCCTTCAGGTGGGCAAGACGTTTCTGTCAGCGAGAACCCCCAAAAATATTCCCATAGTTAGGAATAGTTATCAGAATTAAGATATTCCACTATTTGCCCTTTGAATGGCATAACAACATCCGCACAAATAGCTATACTTGCAAAACAAAGCCTTTTTGGGACTTACTTTGGAGTCTGTCAAGCTATTGGGTCAGAATTCACTCAAGTTGTCAATGCTTGCGACAAAAATTCAGGAGGATTTTTTTGTGCTTAAGAGGGCAAAGCAACCCACATAAAAGCTTTTAAAGAGGGAAGCAGACATTAAAAAAAAAGGAGAAGTTGGGATTTTGGGGAGGTTAAATACAACATACAAACTGAAAATGTTAGGAGACATGGGGACGGCATCTTTGAGCTTACCATGAATTCATCGATGGTACAGCTTTGTCCTGTCCTCAGCCATCGGAACATCTCGTCTACGTTCCATTTGATGATCTTACGACTCTCCGGTGTGGCTTTCCTTTAATAGAGAACACAAAATGATCACTGTCTCAAACTGAAGCACTTGGAACAGTAAGACATGGGTTGTATTCTAATCGAAACAGTGTGCAAGTACCTCCTCAACGGTGAAAAGAGCCAGTATTGAAGGACACTCGAGTGGCAAGGCTGCCATTGCCACTGGTTAGTCCATGCATTGCTACATTTAAAAGGTGGTCTAGATTTTGAAACAAAAATCGTGATCAGAGGGTCAGGGGTTCAAATCCAGCAGCCTGGGATATGTTGTGTCCTTGGGCATACTACTTCACTTTGCTAGCCTCTCCCCACCCTGAGATATAAAAAGGCACCGGCATAATCGTGGGAATAATCTGTGATGGAGATACAACCCATCCGTGGGGATTTAAAATATTCTAACTTGTTTCAAGGCCAAGCCAAGCAGAGATAAGCACTGGCCAGACAAGCCATATTAACCATCTTTAGATATACTTAACCACTTGATGACCACATTATGAAAAACTTAGCTCCAGGTTTGTATATTCTCTTGGCTTACCTGGACTCTATCAACTTCTTGGCAGCCTCTGCATAGTTGTAAAGCAACTTCTTGGCTTCCGAAAACACCTTGGGTCTGTGTAACCTGTTGGCATAAGGGGATGGTTTCATTGTCTTAAGAAGCTTGCAACATCAGCAGAATGTGGAGTGGATCACAGACATGGGTGTGTTTGTCCTTAAAGGCACTTAGTTGCAAATGACCCCAATCTTCACCCCTTTATTACCTTTGGAATAAGCAAGTTTCTGGAATTTTCTGCATGGCTATTAATTTGGGTTAATGCCAACTGAGTGATTTTTTTATTTTAACGTTGAACAAAGAAATTGACTTGAGTAGGGTTTGAACCTGCTACCTCTGGATTGCCGTTCCAGTGCTCTACCAACTGAGCTATCCCGCCCTATGTTGGCGGTTCCCAATTTAGTCCATGTCTTTGTTCAAGGGGCGCTAGTCAGAAGCCATATATATATATACGATGCTAGCAACATTTGCAATGATGCAAACCTGGGAAATAGCAAACGGGAAGCACTCAGAGAAGAAACAGCTTTCTATTTATAAAAACCACCAATTTATGAAAACATTTTGTAATAAAATCACAGTAATCCCAGATGTGTGCTGTACCTGATGGGAATATCACTCATAATCTCTCGCTTCATGGAGGGGGAGACCTCTGGGGAGCACTTGCTGGGCAACATGGGATCCGTTCCCTTGTCAATGACTTTTCTCTCCAGAAGCCAGCGGTTGAAGGACTCCCTCGGAGCACTGACTCCTGGTATGGAAAATAAGAAACGTTGGAGTGTCTTAGATATCCAGTGAGAGACAGAAACAGTAGTTTTGAGATCAAACTCAGAACCACTGACCCTAAAATTAAACCGACTATAAGAAACACTGCAGAGGACACAAATGGTCAAGTTCAATAAACTGTGAGCCGACAAAGGCACTTAGAGTGCACTTATAGGACAATCTTTGTTCAGACAAATGTGGTAAATGATTAGTAAATGTTTCATATAAATAATTTCACCCATTGAAGCTTTGAACCAGTGGTATTCAATGTGAAATGTTCCGAGTACTTTCTGAGTTTATGAGACATTAGTTTACCTTCTCGTTGCTGGCAGAGTTCATTGTATTGGAAGCGCAGTTTCTGGACCAGGTTCCCCCTCATCTGCTCGATGTCATTGTGGGGCGGTGGTAGCCTGCTTGGGTATCTCTCAAACATCATGGCATTGGTGTTCACTGTAAAATCCCAGAATGGACTGCAGAGAAAAAAAAGAGACAAAAACTTAAACTTCTGATATTAAAAATCTAGGAGTTTTAGTTCACGTTTCGCACTAAGACCCAGTTACAAATATTTTTGAGTTTAATGTTCAAATTAATTTCCAGTATCCTAACTTGGCCAAAATATGACACCTGGCATGCAAGATTTATTCATAAGCCCCGCCCACCTTTGGTTTGAGTACAAAAGGACTATTTAACAGTACATGTGACTGAGTTACTATGATCACCTGACCAAAAGCTGGGATCTAATTGGTCAACGTGCAGTTTGATTGACAGACAGAAAGGGTCCACTACATTATTTTGATGGATTCAGAACAGGAAAGCGTATTACATTACACATGGGGCTTGATGCCCTAACTTTAGGTATGAAGAGTGTGTTATAAGTCGTATTGCTCAGTATTGATTTTAGATTTCTGAAACTTCTTCACAAAAAAATGCTCAGGGAATTTGATTAAATGGCATTAGTTGTGTCTGTTGGTTGTCACTTACCCTTTAAGGTCAGCCATTTTGATGGTTGGGCTGACGGGAGATTCTTCTAGCGAGTGTCTCCTTGGCATCATTCCCAATGGGGAGGGTAAGTTGGGATGTGGTTGTGGGTGTGGGTGGGCTGGTCGGTGGTCTGTCTGGATACCCAGCGGATCATGCTGTAGAAAGTCAAAGAAAATTCAAGAAAATTAATGCTGACCACTACCTACTTAAATTTGTGGATCGTCATTCAAAGGTATTTCTCCCATTTCTGCTGTAATTTCCTTCTTCATCTGCTATGACAGGACCCCAATGGATAAAGATAAAACCTTCCAAGGGTTGTCCCAGATTTGACTGTTTCACTACAACTGAGCATTTAATTTTGCTCACCCTTGATGCTCCTCTGTCTATCGTAGGCATCTCCCACAACGAATTCTGCGTGAACTTGTTGAAGTAGTAGTTCCGTCCCTCCCGCTTGCTCCAAAACTGCCGCCAGCCGGCCTCCAGGAGCTCAGCTGGTAGATCATGGACGGGATCGGGGCTCTGTGGCATCTGAGGCGAGGGAGTTGACATGGCGGAGCCGTGCCGGTGAGAATGGTTGGCAGGAGCTGGACTCTGCGGGATAGGGGTCTTAGGCTGTTGCAGGATGGGGTTGGGCACCGCCTGGCCAGCCTGAGGCGAGGCTGCCGAGGCGTGCAGCGGGGCCGTGCCCTTCTTGCTATTGGGCGGCGTCTGGTGCTGGTTACTTTCCATGACTGCAAAAGGAAAGCAATGCCGCAACCAGAATTTTACACTTTATAGTGTTTGTTGATATTTTTGAGTACACATGTCCAAGCACTGTAATAAAAAATAGTCAAAGTAGAAGAGTTAAAGCCAATTTCTTATAAAACCCAATCATATCATTGGTGTTATTGCAAATGACTTCTGCAAACATACTGAGTCTTCTTTAAATCTAATGACCCTATATTTTGGTAATTTTAACTATTAATGCATTTTCCAGTTAATGCCATGCGAATCAAGGGCAATGCGGTTTTGTGTATACATTCATGGTGCATGCTCTTTTGCAGTGATCATCTATCTTATTTTGTAAAGTGGCTATCGTTCATTTGTCGTTTACGGCAGCCCTAACGCAATTTTCAGGGAACCACACAGCTCTGTAAATGATAGCAGTTGAAAGTTGTGTTATGCCATGACAGCTGCCGTAACAATAGCCACGCCCACGACGTAAACAAAAATGTATACTCTGCAATTAAATGTTGGACATGTTGGAGTCAATGAATCTGTGGCAAATGGAAAGGAATGGGAAGGAAAATGTAGTTCAACCAGAACCAGTCTGCACGTCTGCCAGTCAACAAAATGACCAAAACAAATTGAATGACATGTTCTGTCTTCTCAATCTCAGTCTGGCTTCTGACTGTCTGACGTGACTCTGACAAAACTAGACCCGTGAACGTGGCGTTGTATACAACGCCACGCGCTTCCCTCGGGTAAATACAAGCGAAAGCATTCTATCTTTTGATCCGCTACATATGACCATGTATAATTTCGCCCATGGGTGAATCACTTACTTGTTGGGCTTCCTGTGAATATACGCGAGTGTTGGATCTGTCATTGCCAAGAAATTTGATGTAAAATACGGCACAACTTTGTCACAACGAATGTTTCAAAATGATCAGAAATCTAAGACAGGCATGACACTCTGGTACCCCGAGTTCCGCATGCGTAAAACGGTTGGAGTATCACGAGTGGGTACCAGACTAACCGTCTTACATGGCAGGCTGACCGTAATACCATATATATTTCTGCTAAATCCACTTCGAAAGTCTGTCATATTACCCAGTATAATTGCTGGTCCATTGTGCAAGGGTTTGTTTCAGGGATCTTTCAATAAATGAAGGTTTTTCAAACCAAATGTGCCATATTTCTCTAATCTTTTTCATTTTTCCTTCATCTTCATAATTCTGCCGAAAAAAAATTCTGCTGATTTTCTGTACAACTCATTTTTGTATGCAAATATTCTGTCAAATGTAGCCGAAATTCGGCTAGAACGGTCACTCCATCTTTGTAACCGCGGATCGCAATAGAGTCTTTTTACTATAGACTGAAGCGTGGCTATGTATATAGCCACGTTCACGGGTCTATGACAAAACATGTCCGACTCTGAATCTGATGTTCAAAATTACAAAAATAGGGTTTTTAAACTTAAAAGAAAGACTGTCCGATGTTGCAGAAGTCATTTTGAAGCGATAAATACACCCTCCTATGGAGTAAAACGACAGAAGGCCCTTAAATTCACAGGCGATTGTAGCGGTAGGGGGCCTCAATGCTAGTGGCCCGATTACCGAAGAATCCCATTAACCAGTTACGATATTGAAAACAACAAAATCAAACAATTTAAAACACATAATTCTCTTTCAAAGCACCAATTTATTGAACAAATCACATACAATACTGATCTATAACGAATGTTGATAATATTTTTTACCTCAAAAATCAACCACTTTCAGTGCAAAGTAGATCGATTGATGAAAAATCAACGGACAATTTCCAAGAAACGGCGACGATTGGACGCCATTTTGTTAGATTATATCACTGGTGCCCATCAGCTATATGTCGGTGTTATAAAACCAAAGGGTGCCGGATACCAGCTTTTTCCGCGAATTTGTTCCCAGGGGTGTATGTCTCGTTTTGCAAGAAAAGCATAAACGGTAGTATATCTGGGGACGAGAGTGATGAATTTTGAATCACATTGTGTTTTGGGTGACAGTGGATGGGCGGGGCTGCTGGGGTAAGCGGCGGGGGGGGGGGGGTGTCGCGATAGGTACCTTGATGTTAAAAAAACCCAAACCGTTATCATTTAATGTTTGATCAGTCTGAATACACAATAATTTCCTCATGTTTATTTGGCATTATCAAATTGGGGTGGGGTGGGGTGGGGGGGGGGGGGGGGTTTAGGGAAGATTTGGCCAAATAAATACTAGGATGATGTGGGCACTTTTTTCTTTTGGCCAATGACAGATACATGACTGATGGTCTGTTTTTAAAACATCCACCACTTTTATGAGACTTTTCCAAGACGATGGATGCTTACTTTTCTAAAAATTACCATCACTTTTCTAAGACTTGCTTTATAACCTCAAATGGCTACTCATTCATGTTGGAAACAAATATTACGATGCAAGATGTTTGTGTGATTGTGAAAATATAAGTAAATAGGCCAGATTTTGCCATTGATCAAAGCGAAAAGAAGAAAGAAAAAAAATAGAAAATACAATAAATTGATGGCGGCAGGTAAAAGGATGCGGGCGGGGACAATAAACAAAACTTTTTTTTTTTTATTTGACCTTAGTACATGTAGTTGAATAAAGCTGAAATGTTTGGAAGTTGTGCAATATTTGGGACATATTTCATAAACACCAACAAAGATTACATTTTCTCTGACTTGTAACTCAGTGTGCCAACAAGTGTCTTCGAATAACAATACAATAACAAAACAGCCAAACAAAGAAGTAGGTTTTAAAATTTTATTTACAGCACAGTTTAACATATACAGGGTTTAACATTTACACACAGGAGAAGTACAGAAGTTCTTTTGACTTACAGCAGGAATATGAACATCTGAGAGTATATCGATAAGTTGCTTGCAGCGTTATATACACCTACTTAAAATTCTTGATCTACATTAAAACCTACTCAGTACTTCTGTCTGTTCAAATAATATGCATGGGGATTTGTAAAGAGGTATATAACATGTCTAATAATATTTAACAGACCACAGATATATTATATTAAGTACAAAATATATGCACAGGTTGGTGGGAGTCTCAGCCTGACATCAACTACATGTTCAAAATACATCCAATAGATTGAAATGCCCTTCTGTAACCTGTATAAAATGTTCCCCATCCCATGTTATGTAAATTAAAATATCAAGTAGTTGGGGAAAGAGTGGCAGCAATCTCACATCAACTTCCAAGTTAAAAAAAATGCATTAAATAAAAAAATGTCCCTCTGTGTATTACATCCACTTTTATATTTTATCACTTTTAAACCTTATATGCCAATAGAGCTTACTGACCCTGGAAAGCCATTAAAAAATATGCCCACTGAGTGACACACGATCATCATTTTAAGTGTTTCTCAATACAGAAAACAACCCTGTAGACATTGTCAATTACATTGAGTGATAAGGACTTAGAAAGTTTTACCCTTTTGGATGCACATGATTAGTTTGTTCAGTTTTCCCCTGCGCATAACAGGAACAATAGTTGTTACTCATGACAATTCCGAAATGCAATAACGTGATTGTGGTTGTGCATATATTAACAATGACACCTGTTTGATAAACTGTAGGCCAAAACTAATGCAGGATGTCAACTTTAAAGTGAGAAAATTTGTCGGTGGCAGTGTGAATATCTCACTGTTGTCTGCATGGACACAATTTCCTTATTTCTCTCAGAGTGATGCCATTTTAAAACTAGAATATGAGAGGGCTGCTTTTATGGCGTTCACAGTAGCAAGTTGCACGAAGAACATCCTCCAGTTCACTGGGGCAACTCTCCCTCCAACCTTCTCTAAGAGGACTAGTGTTGAAGATGTTGAGTTTAGGAGCACCATTCCTCACGACGTTATACAGACATTGGATTTTCAGAGCCTTCCTTGGAAGGATGGGCCCAGTCCAGGCTGTCCTAGCATCACAGAAGCGTTTGAGGTTCGGTAAGGTAACACTCCAGAGGAAGAAGCCTGAGCAGGCTGCGATGTCCAGTTCTTCCAGGGTTTCTGATGACATGGTGTACTGAGGGTACAGCTCACTGTCCCTGAAGGGTACAGCAACCTCCAACTTGAACCTCCTCAGCTTTGGGAGCTCTTGGAGAAGCCTGTTCAACAGCCTTTGGGGAAGGCCGTGGAAGACCCAGTACTTGGACAACTCCAGGGTTGTGATGCTTTTGAATCGGCAGAGTAGGCTGATGGAGCATGGTGACCAATCAAAGGGCATTGTGAAGCCCTGGATTCCTGGGCTGCTTTCTTGTAAGATCATGAGGAGCTTGTGGAAAGATGTAACTCGGGATTCCTTGGCATCCACTGCGGCTCCGCTGAGGAACCAGGGGATGTGAGGGGTGTAAGTCCAGTTGCACTGAATTGTGTGCAGTTCCTGGGCATGTGTCATCTGCAGTAAGTATACCAGAAGTTTCAACCATATCTCATCACCCTCATGCAGGTCAAATTCAAAGAGGAGCTCACGAAGTAGGGCTTGTCGGGACACCAGATGGAACACAAAGTTCTTGACCTTCTCCTTCAGGACTTGGCACTCCAGGGCTGGCGATGGAATTGGAATGTGCCTGCTCTTCTGATGGTAGAGCAGTTCTACAAAATCTGCCTTGGTCCAAAGGCACGGAGTCCGTATCAAGTCTGTCCATGATGTACAAACTAGGGCGGCAGTACATTTTTCCTTGTCCGTCAGATAGGCGAGGATTTTCACTTTGCATTCATTTGGGAGCTCTCCAAAGGGGAAAATGTCGTCTTGCTTCTGATCTCTTTGGCCGAGGAATTTCCGTCGCCTCATTGTCAGTAACACTTTGCTCTTAAAGCCTCTCCGTTCTCTCCGAAACATTTTCTTGTTATTTGCTGACATTGAGATTGTACTGACCCTGCAAGAAAAAAGGCGACACTGATAGCATTTTTTTATTTTAACTTTTAGCCTTCAACACAAAACCTACTTTGAGAAAGGCTCCTTTCACGAGAGGTGCCTTCTAATTCTAGAAGTACACCCAACCCTGAATTGGGAAAGTGGGTGGGAGGGGAAATTATGGTAGTGGTAGGGGATTAGGTTTAGAACACTATCAGTGAATATCAGCTGCTAAGGTACAAATAATAATGCACTTCTGCAAAAAAAAAAACACCCATAATCATATTCATAATTTATACAAAGTAAACAACAAAACGTAAAATCATGGGTAAGCAAGTGCTGTCAAGAACAGCTCAAAAATTCATGCTATTTGGTCGAATATAATGAATGTCTGAATGATATGACAAACACGTACTGCGGGGAGAAAATAGAATGATTCCTGCATAGACAGGAAGTATAACTCAGTTGCCGAACCGTCTTTCCTCCAAGTCCAAGCTAAGGTGCGTTTGCGAACTGATGACTGAAATGTTGTTGTTTGGATTGCTCTTTAAGTATGGTTACCGTTCTACAAACCCATGAAAATCGAACAAAGTTCGTTTGGGAACTAGACTAAGAATAACCCAGACGTCTTTTTCCATATAACGCATTCAGACAGATGACACTCAATCAACTTGGCTGCGGGGCCAGTCTGGGATAGGACGTATGCAAGGTATGTGCTATTTTAATCTTACCGTGTTTACACGTACACACACGATTTTTCAGATATAACTTTGTCATTTTATTTCACTACTAGAAGTACCACAGAAGTGCCTTTTTAAATAAAGTACGCGACGCAATAGAACAGGATGTCTTCCAGAGCAATGAGAAAACTTCATGGGGACCGGAGTTTGGATGAACTTCGGAGCCGTGTTCTCGAAGATGATCATGATGCGGCTGAAGATGAGGATGTTGATAAGGATGACGATGAAGATGAAATGGAAAGACCAGCTGCCGCACCGTTCAACCCGTTTGAGTTGGTCAGATCCGCAGTTAAATTTTATCTATAATATTGGAATTTGGAGATGTTTTATTTTAACAACATATGGATATATATTGTAAGCATATATATTAAAATAAATAAATAAAAAAAAACCTCTAAATCTAGTTTGGCATGTTTGGTATGTTGTCAGGAAATTAAGGTTTCTTTGCATTATTTAGTGGGGTACAGAGTGAGTAGACTGAATAAAAAGTTTCTTAAATGAACTTTGGGAAGAATAGGTTATCATAACATCACTGTTTCACAAATATGTGATACAAATATGTTGAAAGATAATTCAAAGACAATTTTTACACCTCCCATGGACTTTGTACAGAATGACAAAGTGGCATTTTCATCATGGCACCACATATTTTTTTTACCCAAAATTTGGAATTTCTTTCAACTTCCTGCTTAATAGTTTCCTTAAGAGTTTAGTGTCATCAGAGCTTTTTTTCAGTTAAGTTATTTTCCACTTATTCAATTCTTAGGAAATAAGTACATTTGTCCTGCAATAAAGTGCAAACCCTCACTTCAGTAAAAATCTTCAGAAAAAAATATGTATTTTTATAACAGATTTTTCATAATTATTTATTACAGTTGCAGGAAGATGGCAACGATGTTGAAAGTGATGGAAATGATAGAAGTACATCATTCCCTCAACAAGGAGTCCAGACGTCATCCAAACAAACGAGTCGTGAAACAGCCACAGGGGCCAAGAGGAAGAAGAAAAAGAAGAAGAAAAGGAAGCAGGCTGACAGCGAGACAAAAGCTGAAGATGTGCCTGAAAATGTAAATATTCAGGCTTGGAAAAACTGTACTCCCCCAAAAATTATCGAATTATGGATAAAACTTTCTCATGCACTAACAGTATATGAATAGCTAATTTTTAAAAAATTCAAAATACTTATGCTATTGAGTCTGGCCAGCTGCCAATGTTTAAATATAGATGACTTGAAAGTATCTGCTATCTCACGTTGTGAAAAATTATTGTTGAAAAAGGATACCTCATTTGTTACAATAAAGATTGACCAGTCCCGAAACATTCTGAAAACTTCTAAAAGAAATCATCAGTTGCATCAGTATATACTGCCAAGTAATATTCTTAAGAAATGAGACTTAGGCAGGTGGTGTTTATGCTTATTGCCAAAGATCTTTCTGTTTTTCTTTTATGAACTCTTACAATTCCTATTTTTTGGGCAGTTGAAAAAGTTTTAAAAATTTAACCTCTCAGACATTGACCATTTTTCAAACCAAGGTTCTGTCCTCAGTTTCGGCTTTGTCTTTCCCAGAAATGTTGTTTTTGATGTTCCTGTAACAGAAATCAGATGTGGACTAAGTTGAAATCTATTCAAGGTTAGGGGCCTTTATTCACAACTCTAAAGCCAGAAACTGAAGTCGGGACAAAGCCCAAGTTTCAAAAATAGCCTCAGATACAATAGCCAATTCACCTTTAACCTATGTCACATGACAGGAAGATGAAATTGATGCCAGCGTCAGGGAAGTCAATGCTATGCTTGGAGCTTTGCCCAATGGAAGGGCAGGGCAGATTACCCACGGTGCCACCGCTGTTCCCATGGAAACCAAGGCGGTGCTGGCAGTGGAACACAAGAATCTCAATGCAGATAACGAGATGCGGAGAATCTTTGGCTCGAATGTCGTCAGGCAAACTGAGCAGAGGTAAGACAACATTACTGTGTATACTCATTAGTAGTATGAGTTCATTTCTGGTACTGAAACCGTGGATTCCTCAAAAGCTCCCATGTCACTATAGCTCACAAGACTTGAAAACCATAAAGAGAAGATAATGAAGAAATGTTCAGTTTTAGAGGTGGGAGGAAAACCCCAGAGAGGAAATATTGGGGGGAACCCCAGTGTCAGGTAGGGGACTGCCAACCCAACCCGCATGTCTGCCACAGAGGTGCAAGGCGTGGATAGAACCACTGCACCCACGTGCTTGTCTCCCAAAGTTTGGCAATTACCCAATGGTTGAGCATTTATCAAGTATTTTTATAGGTATCACAGTTATTTTTGTAAATTGAATTTTGTGAATCTGATATTTAGAAAATTATGGATTTTTTTTTTAATTCATTAAGAAAACTATCTGTTATATTTTTTCTTGGAAAAAGTTTTTAAATCTAGAACAGGAAATTGTTTTTACAATTTCAGAACTTTCATGCAGCAATTTGAACATGTGGGAATATAGGGGAAAAGGAAACCGTTGTTTACATCTTCAAAAATAAACGGGAGATCTACAGGAAGATTTATACCCCAAAACTCTGTTTGAAATGTCATGACTAATGATTAAAAATAGTAATTTATTATTGAATAAATTCAGGCTGTCTTATATCCCTGCTCAGGAAAAGAGGACGACGTAAAGCATATCAGCGATCAACTTGGCTGGTCAACCCAAAAGCTGAATGGCCCAACATCGGAAAATCAGGTGAGTAACGGTTCACCTTAATGCAGTCTTGACATGAACCATGTTCCTATTCCATGAATATGAAACTTGGCAATTATATCTGTATCAAGTGCCTTTACCTCTGAATTTTTTTTTCCAGTTTAAATCTAAAGCAGTATGTTGTCTGAAAATCAACGGAGTCTTCCAGTCAGTTCATTGAATGACAGGATTTTGTTCTTCTTTTCTGTTCTTTTCTTCTCCAACAGGTTTATCCATGAGACAGCTTGAAATAAAAGGCGGGTAAGCTACAACTCTAATTGTAGTAAACTAAAAAGCTTTCTTAATTACAAAATACAATCCATATGAAGCTAACAGTATGCACAGGATGTGCCCAAGCAATTTAAATATGGGAGGTGACCACAAAATTGTTGTAGAAAGACCAAGACAGGTAGTCAAGTAGTCAGACATTCTTTCGAGTTGCTGACTGCTGGAGATTTTGGGAGGAAGGGAATGGGTGGGGGGGGGGGGGCTTTCACATGTGGATAAGTGCGGATGGGGCTCACTGACCTATAAACCAATGGACGATTATTTGAATGTGTTGTTGATCATGGGAATATACTCCCGCTTGTAGATTCTGTAGTGTTTTGAGGCAATTTAAATGACCTATTCACTTGTTACGTCAAAGCAAATAGGTCATAGTGTGCAGCATCCAGCTCAGTTAATTACGAGATAATTGGAGTGGATACCATTCAAGTCAAGCTCGTGTTCTTTGAGGTGGCCCTTTGTCAAACATTGTAAGATATAAACCATTATTTTGCTGACAATGATGACAATTGGGGTGGCAGTATGCACAACCATATCACTCATTGCTTGTTGATTATTCACCAGGTATCAGTACTTCACTCTTGAGCACTCAAAGGACTACCAGCAGGTTCAGTTTCAATTTCTGGACGCCGTAGAATCACTCAACCCACAGAATCTAACGGTAACAACCCATTCTGTCCCATTTTCTACCCCTCGTCCCCCCCCCCAGCAACACCCTGCCCAATATTAAAACTTGACTTTTCAAAATTAGATTGTTTTGTGCTAATAACAGTATTTTGTTTTGACCCTTCATCGACATATTGTTGCTGTACAAGAGCTTACTCCAGCTGGACTCGAACCCACGACCTCCTGCTTACTAGTGCAGATGTCTCAGTCTACCACTAAGCTTTAATGGGGGTCAACCGCGTCATAACCCATTAGTTCCTGTCCTGCTCAAACTGCCCTGCCTGTCACTTTCAAACTGCTCAGGCCAACACTGTATGGTTTTATACATTCATCAGGGATTTAAATACAATGTAATACAATGTTATCAAAGTGCTAAGAACCAATTTTGTCCATCGGTCCCCAAATGTTTCAATATGGTGTAATTCATGTGAGTAAGTTGAAATGTTTGTCGTGTCTTAACCTAGGTTCTGCTTCAGATGCACCCTTACCACATCGACACCCTTCTACAACTCAGTGAAGTCTGTAAGATGAGCGAAGACAGACAGATGGCCGCTGAGCTTGTTGGTGAGTCATACTAGAACACTACATCAATAACTCACTCATATATAGAGTCAGAGATCGACTAGCATGGTGTTGTCCTTGTGACCTCTGACACAAGGTCAGTTTCATTGCAATAGTCACATGAACACAGCTAGCTAGGCACAATTCGTGTGCATTCGTTCTTGAGAACTAGACGACTACAGACGAGGAACCAATACAATTTTAGAATCTTTGCGGGAATTGCTATCCTATTTGAGATGTCAGATCTCTAGCCTAGTTGACTAATGTCAAATTAGTCCTGTGTGTTACGTGGTAGAGCCAGTTCATGATGGTGTACCATTTATGTTTATTTGGGTCTCTTTTGTTAAACCGACGTATAATTTGATGTTTTCAAATGTGTCCTTTTCAGGTTAAGTTTTTACATAAAATGATTTTTAATAATGCAAAGTCAGCTTAACACAAATCAAAATTGGCCTTATCAATTTCAGATTATAAAGTGCAGGACATTGTAACAAGCAATAAAATTATTGAATTGATTCATTTTTCTTTTCTTTTCTTTTGACTGACTAGAGAGGGCGCTGTACAACATTGAGTGTAGCTTCCACACAATGTTCAGCTTGACACAGGGGACGTGTCGACTGGACTACCGAAGGGTAGAGAACAGAGCATTCTTCTTGGCCCTGTTCAGACACGCGGTGTTCGTGGGTCAGCGGGGCGCAAATCGTACCGCTCTCGAAATCTGTAAACTACTCTTGAGGTAAATTCCAGAATAAAAAAAAAACCAGTTTTTTTTTTACTCTCCTGAACATGGTAATCCTTAATTTCCATTTAAAAACGACTTAATGTCACACAAATCACATTATATGTAAAACCACTATGATATAAATTGACCGAGGTATTGTAGTATCATTTCTGTTTGTGAACTCTCATTTCAGTCTTGACCCAGACACTGATCCGCTGGGCATCTTGTTGATGATTGACCACTATGCACTCAGGTCTGAGCAGTATCAAGTACTGATCAGGATGCATGATGAATGGGAGGTAAGCACCTCCAGCCAACAAATAGTTAGCAGAGCTCCATACCAAGTCATGGGTGGATCCAGAAATCAGGGAAGGGGGGGGGGCTGATTTTTAACGTTGCAAATCAAGACATTAGTCATGATTCTGAACCATTTCAAGCAGTTCGTATTCTCTAACCATGATGTTTGCAGACTTGAGGAGAAGGCTAAGGGAAACGAGTCGGGCAAAATTGGGAGGAAGGTGGTGGGGGGGGGGGGGGGGAGGGGGAGGCTTCAACTTCCCAACTTTCTAAGCCTCCCTCCTGAATCCTAAAATACAAGTATTATGCCAAGTTTTTTAATAGATAAATATCAATTATTTGTTTCCTATGCTGACATTTTGAATCGAAGTTTCAAGGCAAAAGATAAAACGATGTTCTGTTTTCTCATTCATTTGTCATAACCCTCATGTTCCTTTTGAAATTTAATGTGAAAATAAAAAAAAATAACTCATATATTACTCTCATGTCAGCGCATCATTATTACCCCTGCTCATCAGGCCAATAACAAAAGACAACTCTAGGGATGTGTAAGCATTAAGATAAAATTTGCACGCAGGCACCACTACGTATCCCGTGGTTTGTAATTAATATTCAGTGGAGTAGTCATAGACAAATTTTTCTTTTTAAATTTAAGCACCTCAAATGTCATGCATACCAAATTATTAATCTTATCTTTCTTTGTCTTTCCTTGAACAGGCCCACAAGAATCTTTCCCAGCTGCCCAACTTTGCCTTCAGCCTGGCGCTGGCTCATTTCCACAACAGTCAAGACGGCGATACTACCAAAGCTGACTCTTGTCTGCAAACAGCTCTACTCATGTACCCCTCGGTAATGTTTTTCATCTATTTTACCCCTTCTTATTAGCCCTTTACCTCAAATATTCCGGATTAGGTCACACACTCTCAGATGAACCTCGATATCCGTGGGTGTCCCAATTAGAACTCACATTTGGTTGGATTGTCTCAAAATTTGCTGCTGCCTGTAGAATATACAATTTTGTTATAACTGTGCAATCTGTAAACTAGGAGCAGGCTTGATCAAGAACTGTGGTTTTCCAAAGATGAACCAACTGTTATCAAATGCTTCCTACTTGTTGATTGTTGGACTAGTCCAACTAGGGAAGAGAGGTTTTGTGGCGATGTTTGAGCATAATTCAACCGTTATGATGTTTGCAGCTAACTATGGTTGCAAAGGAGCAGGGTACTTCACAAATCAACTACAGGAAGTTGATTTGAGATGACATTTTCTCCTGTGTGACTTTATTCTTAGGCCTTGATGCCCCTTTTGGACAAGTGTAGCATCCAGCCGGACGCCTCAGCCAAGAGGCATCCGTTCTTCTCCCCTGTGAGTTACTGCAAGTAAGTCCCTACAATAATGCCATTTATTTCATGTCTGGTTACTTGTCTTCTCTCTCAGTTTATCTGCTTGCTTGCTCTAGTACCTGCTCTTGCCTACACATTAGCAGAGAGGTAGCCAAGAACTTAAGAAGACATCAAGTCTGTCACAAGTCATCAAGTCTCAAAGCAGTGTTGAGGCTCAGTCCAGCACAAGTCAGGTCACAAGTCTGGTCACAGATCAATCACAAGTCCGATGGGATGAACAATAACAAAGAAATGCCTTTGTCATAGTTCACTTGAACAGCTTGTGACTGGACTTATGACTGGATGACTTGTGATGGACTTGTGATAAACCTATAAGGACCTGTGATAGACTTAACTACAACACTTGCCTCGTGGTCTAACCATCAACTCTTTTCTTTGCACCCACAGCCAGCCAGCAGCACTGACCCAGCTGATAACGCTCTACATCAGCCGGAACTATGCCATGTGGAAGGTGCCCGAGGTCATGAAATGGTTGGAGAGTAATGTCAGTGTGGTGCTACAACGGGTGGACAGTCAGGACCCAGTGGTCAAGGAATATCAGACAAAGTATGTGCCGTGATAAATTCACAGGCATATCTGGGTCCGAGGGAGGGGGGGGGGTTCTGAATTTAAGAGATCCTTACCCCTTTTTGGTTTTTTTTTTCTCAGTTTTTAGCAAAAAGTAAATTGTTTTCTTAAAAGTAAGCTTCTTTTTTTAAATTGAACAAAGACATTGACTGAAGTGGGGTTTGAACCTGCCACCTCCGGATTGCTGTTCCGGTGCTCTACCAACTGAGCTATCCAGCCATATGTTGGCGGTTCCCAGTTTTGTCAATGTCTTTGTTCAAGGGGCGCTAGTCAGAAGTCATGAACCCGTATATGCAATGTTAGCCAGGGATAAGGCCCAACGTCTAATGCTAGCAACATTAGCAAGTCCATCACAACTTCATTCACAAGTAACAGGAGATTAACAATAACACCAAAATGCCCATTACTCCAAGACATATTCATCTTGCGTTTCTCCTCAGGAGGCAGACGAGATATCGAGGTACGCCACGGAACGTCTTCCGTCATATCATCCTGTCCGATATCAAGGATGCAGTCGTGTCCCTCCCTCCAGAGCTGGCCAATACTCCGGTCTTATCCTACGACCCGGTGCCTCCCAAGGATTCTATCATCTCCTATCATATACCTGCTAGGTATGCAGAGATCCCATCGAGGATTTCATCCAGAGTGGGGGAATTTAAAATGGTGGCTTTCAATTACATTGAGGGTGGGAATGTTTCTGTTAGGGTGGGGGAATGTTTCTGTGAGGGTGGGGCAACATTTGTGTCAGGGTGGGGAAACATTTCTGTTACATTTAGGGTGGGGGAATGTTTCTGTTAGGCTGGGGGAATGTTTCTGTTAGGATGGAGGAATGTTAATGTTAGGGTGGGGGAATGTTTCTGTTAGGGTGGGGGAACATTTGTGTTAGGGTAGGAAAACATTTTTGTTACATTGAGGGTGGGGAATGTTTCTGTTAGGGTGGGGAAACATTTCTGTTAGGGTGGGGGAATGTTTCCGTGAGGGCGGGGAAAGTAAAATTATTTCATGTGGCACATTTTGCAGCTCGGAGTGAATTCTCCATTTTTCCATTCAGCTTGGGGGAGTGCGTCCTAGGGTATGCCTTGTGAGACCGCTGATAGAATTTAGTTCAAAATGAAATGATACTTTCAAAATATGCTGTCAGCTGTTATCATTTCACATGAATGTTTGATACATGTTCCGCGAGAAATGTGCTGCTAGTGGTGGATTTTGTCACTGATTCAGACCTCTTTCCATATCTTGAAGAGTTCTTCTCCAGGAATTTTGAAAGCAATTCAAAAGTCATACATTGAGTCAACGCGTTCTTTCTCTACTTGAAGCAGAAGGCAATATATCATCTTGTGCATTTGTTTTATTTACAGACAGCAAAGGGCCAGCAGCCTTCGCGCAGATAACGGCATGTTTGCGGAATTCTTCCGGTCGATGATGCCTTCATATTTACCTCCAGTAAGTCTTATCAACCGTCTCTCCCCCCCCCCCCCCCCATCAACATCTTCTGCAAGACACATATCATGTGAACTGGTTTGATAGCGGGTATGGCAAAAAAGCATGCACAATTCTGTCATCTGAATGCACAAAGTTGTAGCATCTTTGAATGAACATCAGTGTCTTCAGAAGTCCCACCCAATAATCTCTTTGTAACCGTTGTAGGGGTACATGTGCAGATCGCGCCAATGTATTAGGCCAAAACAAATAAGTCTCCGGTTTCTGGTATGCGTGCGCGTCGCCGTAGCCATGCGCGTCGGCAAAATGAAAAAGTTTTTTTTTCAATGAAAGATGATGTCTCAAAACCACCAAACTCACTGGTTTGACTGGAATCCTGCTGCTGCACAATTTTAACGTGTTTTTAGATGGGGTTATGATCAAGAATAAGCTTTATGTGGCCTCTCTGGACTCCCATATATTTGTACTAAGTTTAGTCGGGCACCATTTTGCAGTCATCCGCCGACATTTGAAGCAAAAAAAAAACAGGTAAAAAAAAAAAAAAGCCGCGTCGCCGCACCACTTTTTGGGCAAGCTCCATACCAGAAACCGGAGCCTTTTTTTTTTTGGCCTTACAGAGCATTTTTCCTTTTCGCAATTTGTATTCCTATTGTAGAAGCAGGTGAAAGGTTTGTTCATATGAATAGTGTAGAAGTTTGCAGACTGGCGTCATAGAGTGACTACTGTAGAAACAGTAACAAGTTTACTGGGCATTAGCGGACAAGAAATGCCATAACGAGAATGATCTATTGTGTACGTTGTCTGGAAGTTGTACAACTCTTAAAAAAGGGTGTTTAAGCCATGTTCGTCTCAAGCCACTTCTTTAGGGTGCGTCACTTCTCATGATGTATCCACAAACCTCTTCAAGTTCTCTTCCTTTGCAAAGCCTCAAACTCCATTTGATATATTTAAACACCCCTCCCCCCAAGTCAAATGGATGGTAGACAGTTTTTCTTTCTGTTGTTGCTTTCCTCCCAGCCACCTGGAGCAGCACCTCCCGACCCAGCGGTTCAAGTCGGTGGCGATGACCCGGCCGGTGCAGAAGGAGGCTACTTAGCCCCCAACACCGACCTCCGTCAGAGTCTAGGCACCCTGATGGATGCAATGAGGGACCTCCTGCATAGTCTGAGACCCCCAGAGGGGGGACAGGAGGAAGATGAGGAGGAGATGGAAGAGTTTGATTAGCAAGCAACAGGGATGTAGTCAAGCCCATCACAAGTCCAGTCACAAGTAAATCACAAGTCCAGTCACAAGAGACAGTGGATGAAAGATAACAAAGGAATGCGTTAGTCAAAGCTCATTTAAATAGCTTGTGAGTTGAATTGGGACTGGAGGACTTGTGATGGACTTGCAGGGACTTGTGATTGACTCAACTACATCCCTAAGAAGCAGTCACAAAGAGGAGAGATTGGGCAGTAAGAAATTCATTCTGAGTGGTTTTCAGGCAATCTCAACCCTTTGGAAGGCTAGCACGAGCATTGGTATTTTGGAAAGGAATGGCACTTTTGTCCAGAAAGTCTCTTACGGACCCCTTCAACAAGTACCCCTTCCAAGGTTCCAAAGAAAAAATTGACGAAGACCACTTGGGGGGGGGGGGGGGTGGGGAGGGGGTATTTGAACACATTGCGGGTGTTGCCTGACGCTCACACGAAGATGCCATGGGTTTGGGTGCATTCAGAGTAATATGAGGAGCAAGCATATGTGAGGTGAAGGAGTCTTATTAGGTGAAACTGACTTGCAGAAACATCAATCAGCTGTGATGACAGAGGTTTATTTCACTTTGAAATAGTCCACACCTACAGCGTATAAAGTGACATGAAGTAAAAAGCATATGTTTATAACAAATGCTTTTGGCATTGCAAGTGAAAAAAATAAATCTTATCCTCAAAGTATACTACTTGTATTTAGTTTTTTTTTTTTTTTTTTAAGTGTTAAAAAAAATTGATTAAGAGAGTTTGGCACCATTTCCAGATGTAAACACCTTAAAAGCAATGTAATTTACACCCTCTGATAGTTTTTTACAAAATTGGTGTAAGTATTAGGAAGATTTTTAATAACTGCGAGGAAACCAAAGCCAGTAATAGAATGGCGTCTGGGAATATCATGCTAGGTTGGTTGCCAATAACCATGATGCAACCCCCCCCCCCCCCCCCCCGCCGCCCGCTCCGATATACAATATTAAAATAACCACTTTGATTAAGTTCGGCTTTGTAAGTGAATCTCATCCATTCCACATTATTGAACCGTTGAGAGCAATCATGCTTTACCGTTGGACTAATTCGCCGCTTTGATGACTCCGGAATGATTTTGAAAAACCAATGAGGCCAGAGTCTGTAAACAGCTCTCTTTATAAAACCAGTCGTGTGTGTGTGAGCCTCTCAGCTGAAAGAAAATCTCCAATTGCCGAAATCTCGGTTATTGCGGCAGATTGAATTGTATGGGAAGTAAATTTGTAATAAGTACTTGGGATGAATTTGAGCCTTTTTTTAAATTTTGGCTTTTGAGAAAGATCCTGCCAGAGTCGGAACGTCATGCCCTGTAACTTTATTGATTTGCATATTTCAGGTCAATACAGTCAGTAAGCAATTTTCAGCAGTTTTATTCGTTTTTCATGTAAAACAAAACCTATAACAGAAATTTGGCCGTTCTGATATTACGCAAGTATTTTGTGCACACCACACATAGAATTTATATATTGCATTACTCCACAAATACTCAAATAAATATTCTAAATCACTCTTCTTTTTTTTCAAGTTACAGATGACCTATTTTCACAGTGAACAAACCCCCTAACAAATCCCAGCCACGCCCCTTTTTTATGGCCCAGTTTTTAACGAGCCTTTCAATATTATACGGCCTGTAAGTAACTCGATCATTCAGGCAAGATCCACCTTGATAATAACACCGATATCATCTGTACGTTACTGATATTTCTAAGTGAATGATTTTTCCCAAACTAAGCCAGTCTAGGCATTATTAACCTACTTTTTTTCTATCTCGCATTGCCAACCCAGACGCATAATAATATTATTGTAATACCGCAGATAAACATCGAGTTGGAATCAAAGACTCCGTGAGTAAATCTTTCTGTCGGCGCGGGCTGATCGCCGCGTCGCGCGGTGGCGGGACGGGCGTGTGGCCAGCTCGGCACTCCGCTCTCTCTTCTCTCGTACTTAAGTCCAGCCGGGATCATCTCATGTCGGCATCCCCTTTGAAATCAACGGCGTCCGGGGACTCAACATTCATCGAGGGGCGTTTAAGATAAATTGCCGAGATCGTCTCAAGTTGTGTACTCCGTAATACACCCGTAAATATTTATAACGACATGGGTACATGCACTCTACGAGTCCCGGTCGACGATCTTCAAAGGGAAAGCCGACTGCATTGAAGATGAGACGGCCAAGAGATTCAAATTAAGCATTTATATACTGTACTCCCCACTAATCAACTGATATTACGTTTATGAATAATAACTTTGGGTTTTGTAAGCATCATGTACCTTGTGCTTTTGGGTAATAAGCTTATACTTTTAAGAACTGTAAGTGGATTTTTTTCGGCAGGAGCACGTTTTTCAGTTGTATTTTTCTCCACAGATAGGGCCTAAGTACGAAATGTGCAATTGTAATATTCTTTCAACCTTTTGCAAATGATCTTTTCTTTCCGAAGTCTTTGCTTTTTAACGTGGCGAGATCAGAGGCGTAGTAACTACGGGGGAGGGTGCACGGATGGGCACATCCCCCCTCTCTAGTGGAGGTCGGTGCCCCCCCCCCCCTTAAAATCTTGAATTGCACCAAAAACAATATATCAGTTGCCTTAAGTGCCCCCTTGAAAATCGGTGCACCACCAGGTGCTCAATAAAGTTTAACCCTATAGTTACGCCGTTGGGCGACATTACGTGAGTTGGAGGGGATTCCGGAAGTACTAGTGCTGAAAGATATCATTTCAATTGCAATGAGGGCTCATATATCAAATTTCAATATTTTCTTTTCATGTGAAGGGACGTACCGAGGGGTCACGTATTTTTCAAGTATTCAAAACAGTGCCACCGTTTTGTGAGAATATTCTGCCCCAGTTGCGCCCGTTTTACTGCACCGTAACGCGTCCTGCAACTTGTTTATTTTCTCCCGGTCCACCTGTATTTATTTCGCCCTTGACGTTGTCTCTCTCTCGCCGTGTTACCCTCACGCAAGATACAAGGTTTCCGCACAGTGACAAGGCCAAAGTAGACCGTGCCCGCCGATAAAACCGGGCCAGTACGACGGAGATCGATGGCGGTAGTCTGAGCACATATCCTCCGTGTTTCCAGCCTGGTTTTAGACGATCGCCGCACGGTGAACTCGACAGAGCGTCAGAAACTCACCTCAGCCTCCTCCCCGCACATCGTCGGCCTTCCTTTGATATTCATTTCCACCAAATTGTCTTTGCCGGCGCCTGTGATCTTACCGACTACTTAAATATTTATTGTCTCATCTTTTTTTATAGTGTAAATCATCGGCGGGAGCTAGCACGAGCATTGAGTGCAGAGAGCGGGGCTGGCGCATTTCGTGACGCGGGCAATTTTTGTCGTCTGACGGTGTAGGCGGATCAGCACATAAGCCTCATTATACGAGTGCGCTTGACGTATTCCATGCCAGCAGTGTGATTTACCGATCTGTCCTCAGATCTAATGGCCCAGTGTCGCTCGGTCAGGCTTCGTAGAGCTTAATAAACCTTAAATTATTTACATGAAATACATCATATTCTTCAGAGCGGTGGCCGACCCATTTTTTTAAGAAGCACTTGTCTCGATTCCGGCAGATCGGATTGGAGGTATTATATACCATGCCGCTTTGTCTATTTAAAGACTGCTGAAACCAAAGATATTTCTTTGTCAATAAAAAAAATCAAGTTAATGAAACGTCAAGACTTGAACCATAGAGTGTGGACGTGATCCCTCCCCCCCCCCCCCCCCCAATGAGAAAGTTCAATTTATCACTAAGTTGATAAGAGGGTAGTCAGAATATCAAAGAGAAACCAAGTCGTCGACAATTTGACCTCCAGCTCAGCTCGATTGGTAGAGTGCGTACGGTGTTCTGCGGGTCGCAGGTCCGAGTCCCACTCAGCTCCCCTCACTTTCTTTGTGTCCACGAACAGTGATTAATAATGAAGCCATCGAGATGGTTGTAGAAACAAACTTTTCAATTTCATCCACGCAGTGCGTTTTATCGTCGTTGCGATGTCCTCGTCCGAAGATTTCCAGACAAATGCGCCCTCTGTTGGCAACATTTTACATGTAGCTTCTGGTTTTACTTTTCCACATCGCATTTTGTCGATGTCCAGTGAGCATAACAACCCTGAAATTGTCATTCATTGCACGGTGCTTACACGGTCTATATACAATGACAGATTTAGTGATTTAATTATTAAATAATAAAAGATCCTTAAAAAAACCACTAAATTCGAAGGACTGTATTTGGAGATTTTTATCCAAGGAAAAAAAATGCACAATGCTGATTTTTGAGGTTTAGGTGTTTTAAAAAGTCTTTCAGTTATAGGATAGGTGGGAAATAGTAGCTGGGATAAGGAGGAGGGAGAGGGGTACTCACCCCCCTCCCTTTGAGGCAGGTCCCCTCACCCCCCCCCCCCCCCCCCCCCTCAGGCCCCTTGCCCAGAATTGGGGGGAAGACTGAAGTGTGGTTTTTCAAATATAACCAACCGAGTCCCCTCCCAAATTCGCCACTACGTGCCCTCCCTGCTGCAAATTGGGCCCAGTACAGTATAAACCCCAATGATCGGAAAATACAAGTGGCGGTTTTGAACTTGTTTTCTCTGTCTAAAACTTCGAAAGTAATATCGAACGAAATTACTGCAATATTTACACGTCGCGTTAGGCCTTGCGATGTCCTACGACCAGCGTAATACAACTGATAATTTAGTGTCGGTTCTACGCCGCAATTTACACGCCTTTAAACCAATTTCCCCGATTTTCAAAGCTAATTAATTCATATCATAAACTGACTCATTTGAGCGGCGGCGGGACTCACGACCCACTGTCTGTGAAACCGTGACACAATGCTGGCGCCAGCATCCTAATCATCGTCTGTCCTTCGTCGCAATCGACTGCCGCTCATCATCAGCAAACCAGGATATCCATATTATTTTTTCCACCTCACTCGCTGAATTGTAATAATACACTCTTCCAAGATAGAATGTGGCTGAGGGTCTACGTTTATGGCTTTTATCCGAAGGGATTTTCAGGAGTTCAAGACAAACTTATTTACACTCGGTGTTTTTTGAGCGGCATCATTAGACACTTAATTACTTAGAGAGGTCTTATTTACAGCAATTAAGGCGGCCGAGCGGGGGAGAAAGAAACTCGTATCCTTAGCTTTCTTGCCGCTGTAAAGCGCATTAAAATGTGTGATGTATGGACTGTGTTTAGAGAATCGATTTTAATACTGTCGAGGCAGCGTGCTGCAATGGAGGTTTTAGATTATAACATCATTCATAGTGGATGAACAAAAGGGTTGCATCACTAACACTCTCTTTCTTCATCTTATCAGTGTTTTTTCCCCATTTCCTGTTAGCTTTTTTGTGTACAGAAAACTGTCATGAGTTAAAAACTCTTTTTCTAATTCTCAGCTTGTTCATGCACCACTTTCCTCTTTGCTCCCGCAGTATCCCCTCAGCAAGACGTGATGCCCCTATTCTCCGTCCTCTCTCTCTCTCTCTTTTTACTCTCTTCCCGTCGGCTTCATCAAAGGACTCAAGAAGTGGCGAATTATTCCCCGGAATCCATCCGAAATGATTTGATCCCCGACGCGCTCCGTGGGTCATTATCAGCTCGCGCCGCGGCGGTGTGTGGCCGCGATCGGAGAGAAGAGTCCATCGCGTGGATTGTTTCGTCATGCACAGGACGGTCTGTGATTACTAGGTCCATCCGCTGGCTCCCCGCGCGCTGGATCGCTTTGAACTCGGCCGCCAATAACGCCTAAATGAGCCAGCTCGTATAAATAATAACACATTGATGATGTGTATAGACGTATGTTTTAGTTTCTTGGAGAGCTTCGGATGTTTTTTCTCTCTCTCTCTCTGAGTATCTCGAATCAGGGATGTTCTCCGTTTGGCCGGCGGAACTTGTCTTGTCTGTGACCCTAGGGAATTATTAGTTTTGTCCATTTGGTTGGGACGATGTGTTAACCATCAACTCGTCCTTCTAATTGGGTGTAGGGACACCACTGATGGGCTGAACGCACAACACTAACTAGATGCTGATGATAGAGAACTTGTAGGTCTTTAATCCACACTGACCTTTGCATGTAATTCGTAAAATCACAAATGTTAATTTGCGATATACATTTGGAAAGTATCAAATATGGACGCATATATAGCGAATTGCTCAAAAAAAGAAAAAGGAAGTTAAAGATTTCTTATTACTCTCGTATATTCATTAAAATTATGTTACGAGTTTAAATATAGTCCAATACAAATTAAAAAAAATTTTTTTAGGGGAGAGTTACGTACGATAAAAACAGTCCGACGGGTTGCCGAAAGGGAACAAAATGCCTCCAAAAGATAAGCATGATTTCTGAAGAGGCACTCAATTAAATATTAAATCAATTATTAGTGTCACATTTGTTTGTCTGAAACACTTTGCTTTTCAATGAGCAAATAAAAGTATGTTATTACTTCGAAGTACCATGGTACATTTAAACAAAAATGTCTCGGGGGTTTTAACATGTACATGGCGACGGTCACCGCCGTTTACGGCAGATATAGGCCTACAAGATGACCATCCGCATCCAATTTCCTTCGAGTTTGACCTCTCGGCTCTGAGGCCATTTATTTCAAATCACACGCCAAATTAACTTTTCCTTTTACGAGTGAACAGCGACGATTAATCATAATGACATTTGTATAATAATTGGCAATTTGCGCATTGGCCGTTGGGACCTTCTCGTATGGTCATTTCCGTTTTGGGCATTGGTGTGTCCAGAATTATGCCGGAGCCACGGGGAGAACAATTAATTCATTTTTTTTCGTCGAAAAGAAACATTTATGAAAACTTTTATGGTGAGACTGAGAGCTAGTAACAGCTAGTGGTAAGTTCCATACGGTTTTAGTTGGTATCGACGTACACGCATATTGGGGTCGAGGATGCACAAACCGTCCGCGCATTATGGTGCCATACCGCACGCTACACGAATACACTGGGACTCTCGGTGGGCGAACTAAACCCGGCCAATTACGGACTTAACTTCAACTTCAAGCCATGATTTTCCGGGTAATGCGTTCTCTTGTCCGTCGTCCTTTTGAATAGGTTACTGTTGGTGAGTTCTGATAACGTCATTGAACCACGCGTTTAACCTTTGTTATGTTAAGACCAAGACGTAGGCTAGACGACGAACCTTACGAGAAATGATTGTGATCACATGGTGCCGAATTTCGCCGAAAACCCCCACTTGTTTCAAACAATCACTTGAAACCTACATGGTCTATAAAAAATGCTTTAAAATTTAACATAGGCCTATACTGAGTGCGGAAAACTTGAGGATTGCGACCTTGTGATTCTCGGAAAAACCTCATAGGTACCACACCGTCTATCTAAAACTGGTTTTTAAAACTAGCATTTACACTGTACCCGGTTTAATCAATTCACTTGTTCTCATGGGCAAATTGATTCTGTATGCGCTGTTTTTTTTTTAATTCAGAACTTCAATTTTGTTTCGGAGATCACCTTTTGTTCGATAGCTGTATTCGTTGATTTCCAAGTAGGAAGGGCGTAGTCTCTCTCCAGACGTTTACCTCCTCCCATGACATTATACCAACTGACATAAACAAAAGAGTTTATTGCAGTCAACTTCGGTGGACGAATCCATATCCAACCGTTGTGAAAGTGAGCCACAAAAGCTCGCTTTGTGAAATAAGACGGGCGTACATGTCAACCTCCTCTTGGGAAGGACGCGACGTCGACGGTCACAGCCAAACACCTTGCCGCTGGAGTCGAGAGTGGCCCGGCAACATGGATTTAATTGTCCACACGGACGCACCATGCATCACCATCATCACGGCTCGAGAACAAAGTATGAATGAAGATCAAAGGACACCGCCAGATTGTCCGTGTCGTGTCGTAGAGTATCCATGATGAGGAGTAAGTGACCTGAAATCTCCGGACACCTATACAGAGGACATCTGCCAGGTGAACGCCGGAGGCTATTCTTAGTTGCGGCTCTCCCTTTGTGATCCTTTGATCACGTGTCATCAGGAAGACAATCAACTTTATACACTGTAAAGAACCGCGGTCTACATTGCTGAACATCTCGGTCGTTTATTGGTAATGGATTTGTAGTCGCTTACGTTTTTTAAGGACCAGTGCTTCGGTACATAACAAAAATGTCAGTGGAGTCCCGGCCCCAAGATAACTATTATAGTTTCTAGAAAATTAAATCATTAACCGGATTTGCACAATAAAAAAAACAGAAGACTAAAAATCATTCTTTATGTAAAATAATCCTTGCAATCTCCACGTGGGAGTGACGGGCTCAAGTTCAAAAGAGGGAGGAAAGTAAGATGAGGCACGACCCCCCCCCCCCCGCCCCGGACGGATGAACAGACAAAAGAACGTCTCAGTTGCCTTACTTTGCTCGGAAGAGGGCGATTTTGTGTGAACCCTACTGATAATGCTAAAATATCCTTTGTAATGAAAAGTTGACGACTTAACCCTTTTAAAGTCTTATTTCCATGCCGTCCATTTTTCGGAACTTTCTCGGTAAGATGCTGTAGTAATTCGTTTTTGTGTGTTCAGAGTCAGAGTCAGGCCAAGTTCTTGGATTCGGACGAGTATACCTAGGCCTATTAAAATTCAATCAGACTCAGAAAAAAATCCAAATAATAAAACGATATGAACAGGTTAAGGATGATTCATCAATCATCGTCATCATGTTACATGACGAAAGTAATAACAACCTTTCTAACGATGATATACACGACCAAAGCGACGAAACTGAAGCGAATCCCCGGGCTTGCGGCTAGCTAGCACGGCGCGGTGTGCTGGCCCAAGCCGGTCAACCCCCGTCCCCACACCGCAAAGAAAACAGGAAGCGAATTACCGTGAAGGTGAGGGCCCCATATCCGATCGGTAGCACACTCCAATGGCTTCCAGTTCCATCCGAGTGGCAATGTTTTCCAAATAAAGCACCTTTGTCGGCGTGTTTGGGGATTTCATCACTCAAATACAAACGACAGAGGTCTACGAATAATTAAAGACGACGAGAAAAAGGGAAATCCGCTTTCCGAGGTAAACAATAAACAAAGGGAAATTGTATTTTTTTGTTTCAAATTAATGTCTGTGTTTTGAGACTTTCCTAAAACAAAGTCATGAATTATTTTTTGCATGGCATTTGTAATTCAAAAGTCTGCGTTCCGACAAAAAAAAAAAAGCAGGCGAGAGTGCATTTCGATCAATGTGTATGTACAAAACTTCTTAAAGTTTGAACGCTAAATGTGGGAAATAGCCATTCGCGCGGGATAAACCGCCGACTTGATGAATAAACTACTAGTCCATTAACGCGTAGAGCTAGACAGGTGTCGCGCTTAATTAATTGGTTGTCTGCAGGTGACTCCGAAACTTACACTGCGCTTTTGTTCCAATCAAATGCAGTTCCTGGTAAAGCGCCGCCCTTTGTGCGAGTGATTGACAGCTCAGTGATACCGCCCGTTTGTGGTCGAATGTAGTTGGCTGTGTAACTGGTGCCCGGTTTCATGTGGAAATCAATAGTAGTGGGAATGGTTACCAGTGTAAACTGGGCCAGCTCTACATTGTACGTGTAATTTTATAGGAATTTTGCTCTGCATGTAAAATACACACAAAAATGTAAGCGGTGTACACAAACGAGTATCTGCCGAAAACTGGTCAAAACTGAACTTCAAATTACGGATTACAATGACTTCGACACGGTGAATTCCTGCCAGAAATATTGGTGCGTACACGTGGACAGTTCCGCAATGGATGGCGTTGCTACTTGATGGTCTAGGGTGATCTTTTTCTGCTTACATGTTGGGCAAGTTTGACGACCACCACCGCCACTGCATGTGCCATGGGGAAGACGCAGAGCAAGAACATTGGTAAATGCCTGCCGTGGAATTTATTCGTGGTGGACCTGTCTTGTGTATCTTTCTGTGGTGTGGTCTAAATGCATGCTGTGCAACTGCAAGTGCTGTTGGAAATGCGTTTTGCTGTTTCTTCAAGAAGTTTTTGTGGAGTACATCTATACTGGAAATAGGCCTAGGCATTATTACAAATACAATTGATGTAGATTTGTTACCGCCTGACAATGTTTGATATTTGTTTACCATGTTTACCTTTTCATTTATTCAGCATGTTCAGGACTTTGTATCTAGTTTGAGTCGTTCTAATCATTGCAGATTGGGAACTCGTTTTGCTGTTCTCATTTATGAAACTGGAACGTCTTATCACGTTCGCTCCAGCTTTTTGGGTTTTGGAGTTGGGGGCAAATTTGAAAGTAGGTTTCTCTTAAATGACGTCATTTCTATCCTACAGACCAGCCACGTGCATCGGCATTTGGAGCGTCAACTTGCGTAACGCGCATCGGCTGCGTCGTATTTCTAACACATTTCAAGCAACAATCGCTCGTGTTTGGAACATTTTCAACACTGCGCAATGCATGCTTGATTGCGTAAAATACGCAGTTGCAGTTCTCCTTCTTTGAGCGAGAGACCTATAGTCTTATGTTCTGAAAACAAGAAAATAATTATTAACAAAGTGTTTAATAGCTCCATGGTCATGATGATTTTACATGACAATGCAATGGTCATTCATTTGAGATATGTTGAAAAAATGAGGAACATTTTAAAGGTTGTTAGAATATAGTTTATTTATTGTGCAAGGTTCCCCACAAACTTTCTTCGCAACTAGCTGGAGTTACCTCAGCCCTAAATTTTATCATTGGGTTGTCATTTAGGCTAAATGACAACCCAATGATAAAATTTAGGGCTGAGGTAACTAAATTGTATCATTGGGTTGTCATTTAGGCTAAATGACAACCCAATGATAAAATTTAGGGCTGAGGTAACTAAATTTTGTCATTGGGTTGTCATTTAGGCTAAATGACAACCCAATGATACAATTTAGGGCTGAGGTAACTCCAGCTAGTTCACAACCAATAATGTGGCATCCGAGTTGATTTGTTCCATCAGCGGGTGCATACCTATGTTGCCTAATAAATACCTATGTTCCCAGACCCTAACTATAAGCCTAACCCTAAGGATTTTGGGGAACATAGGTATTTACCAAGTAGCAAATTTCTGTTCATGTCGTAGTGGAAGTTCAGCAAGACATTTAAGAAATGACGCATTGACATTTTGTCCCATTCTTATCTTTTCATTTTCAAATGCAGGTTTCTCCAATCTAGGTTTCGCCAGTGCAAGCACTAAACGGAGAGAAAACCCAGAAGGTATGATTTGTTCCCGCCCACATTTCTTAACCCCTCCCTTTTTTTTTTTACAAGTAGAGTTCTGACGTGAACTCTTAAATCAATGCTACTTTCCTTGTTGTACTCACTGTCCATGGTACCCTGTTCAACTGGTGACCTGACCTCATTTATTATGGTGATTGATTTTAAACTACCAGTGGATAGATTTACTGTGTATTGCAACCCAGAGTAGATGCACCAGGCTGCTGACCTGCAAAGGTCAAGCTAGGCCCAATTTCATGGCTCTGCTAACCACAGAATTCTGTGCTAATGATCACAATTTAGTGCTTAAAACTCCAGCATAGATTCTGTTCAGACTGATTATGCACATTTCTTGTTACGGGATATATGTACACACGCACTAAAACCCTAAATTCCAAATGGCAGAATTTTTGACCATAGTTAGCAAAAATTCTTCACAGAGCCATAAAATTGGCCTTGTTCAAAAAAGAATACAAGCCATTAGCCAATGTCCTTGTATAAACTCATGACTTGGAGATTTAAACCAAGTTACTCAGAACACATGCCTCAGATTTAGGGTGTGCATTTAAGTATAGGCACCAGATTAAAAAAAAACCCAAAACAGGTACCCGAGTACCGGTTTAAGGAACCCAACTCCAAAATTAAAATTTCTGAAATTTCTGTTCAGATTGTTCATAAAGGTCTGTGTGATGATACAACCACAATTGTGCATCAGTGCAGTAATTCAAGTGTGTACAGTAAAGCTTTACAGTGAAAATTGCAACTTTTGCATGCGTTCATAAATGTGACATCTGTTTTTTGTTTTTCATGTAGCCTGTGTTTTTCTTGAAAGTTCCCCGCAAATGACATTCTAAACCTTTCTTTTTCACCGTCTGAGAAGTTACTAAGTGATTTGTAAAGTTGGTTACGGGTACCTGATCCCATAATCTGGAACCGGTTCCTGAAAACAGTGGTCAGGTACTCGGGTACAATGTACTCGGTTCTGATGCACAGACCTACTCAGATTGTTTATTGACCTATATAGGATAAACCAGGAAAAATAGTTATGCGCACATTTCATGTGCTTTATTTGTTTACACTTAAAGAGTTTGAGCTAGCAAAAAACTCTTGAAAGGGCCAAGTAAAGATGTAAACCTCTCGTGCTTAGGTCACAGGAGTGTTACACGAGTTCCCAAATGGAGTTCATTGCCCTCAATCTTCTCAAGACGGTTGCCAATTTTTTTTTAAAGAAAAATGAGTTACTTGGCTGACTTGTGTTTTTATCTGCTGAAAATATAGTATGCTGCCTATGTTTATTGATACCACACACTGTGTTTATTGTAATTTATAAACTATTTCTGAAAAAAAAATCTGCTGGAGAAAAATTTGTTTATGGTTGGTCAACCGTTTATTCAACTTAAAGTAGAAATTTAAAACTTTGGCATTTCTGTGTCTTAACTTGATTCTTTTATTGTCATGTTTAGGAGGCTACGTCTTGAGTGGCTGTGTGAACAACCAGTTTCAGGAGTCGGAGGAATCCTTGTGGCATTCTAAGGTCGCTCTTCTGGGCTCTTCGGACTCTTCTGAGAAAAGGAGTTTTCAACTAAGCCCCGTGCCGGTAAGCTCTTGACTCAGTTTTGTTGTTCAGGTTATGATGGGATGATGGTATCACTATAAGGCACAGTAAAAAAAAAAATTGAAAAAATTAAGGAGGCAGGCACTTTTCCCCCTTTTTTCCTCCAAGATGGCAGATTTCCCAAGATGGCAGATGGATTCTTCGTCATTTTCTCGACTCTTTTGCAGATACAAAATTGTTTCCAAAGGAGCGGTAGGCCTAACCCCTTGGAAACAAAGAAAAGACGATATTCGCAAAATATATTGCAAATGTATAAATAAAGAAAAGAAAAAAGAGGCGGGCAGGAAAAAGGAAGTGGGCTTGGATGAGAAAGTGATTAATTGTTTAATTTGCCCTTATCAATGTAGGATACCAAAAGATTTTTAAATTACTCCATGCTTTTTTTTTACATTTGTAACTGGATAAACTTAAAAGGACTTCACCTGTATTAGACAGTCATTCCAGACTCCTGTTGAACCAAAAGTATTTTGAGCGATGTCTAAAATTATGACGCTCCAGTCGAGTTCTTGTGAACGACTGCAACATTTGATCTTTTGACATGGTTGCTTACTATTTCAAACGTCAAATTTTTTCATGTACCTTATTCAAATATTTGGAATAATTTAGTTCAGTCAGTGGGACTTAGGAACGCCAGTCAGATACGAGAGAAACAGTAAAGGTCTAAAATTGTCTGCACTGATCTGATTTTTCACATACCAACCAAGTGTTTCTGAATGGAAAAACTCATGGGGGGGATCCAGAATAAATTTTTAAAAGTGGGATAGAAAAACATTAACTGTATCTCAACTGTGATCTGTAAAGCACCTCGTGAATTCTTAAAAGACATTTACTGGGCAATTTGAAGACCTGTATGACGTTTGTACAGGCAGCTTTTACTTCCATTGTAAAAATACCAGGCATTCTAGAAAGCCGTGTCTAAAATGTTCCCACAGTAGGGAGCTGACTCCCCGTGCGGAAGTGGGTCAGGCTGAGTTTAGTGTGTGCACTCCCATATCGTTAACCCATATCCCTTCCTAACATCGGAGGTATGAAAACACCATAAAGGGGTTGCAGGGCCGTGTTTATGATTGGCCATCAAATGCAGGTATCGGCCCGAAGGCCTTAGGGCGGGATGTATTTTCTCTTGTGGAATAAAAAAAGCTGTGAAATGTGTGATTTAGTACACTCAAAGTCAGCTGAAATTGTTAAAGCTTGGTTTATATGTGTTTGAAGTGGGGTTTTAGGGTTTCAGAACTAGAATGTTTTATTTCAATATTGCACATGGGGCCTTGCCTCGCCTGCTTTGCGGGGTAGGTACATTTGTAGCTTTTGAAGGTGCTTCAAAGAATGAAAGTGCTTTCTATCAAAAATCTAGTTGTGGATCTACATTTTTGTACACATTTTTGTTGCAAAATTAATGCCAAAAAAATAATGCGGAACCACATACTTTGACTCTAGCTGACTTAGTTGTCACATGATAACCACATGACCTCGCGTGCTGCTGTAAACAGACCTCCGCACATCATAGTACCGCGGTCAAATGGTGTCATTGAATGTTGTGTCGAATTTGATGGATGAAGACAACATTTCAAAACCACGTTTTTACCAGAGTTGCAAATTGTGGTGCCGGATAGCAAACAACCCTGATGACACAGTGAGGGTGAGAAGAAAGGTCTTCAAATAAGTTCCGAGTTCATCAAACTTTTACTGCCAGAAGTAATTGGTGGGGGGGGGGGGGGGGGGGAGGGGGGGGGGAAGCAGGAACACTCCCCTACCTACATGTATTTCCTTTGGATCTCCGCAGTCCAGTGTGGCTAAGCTTTTGACAAATTGACCCCGTTCCTCCTTGGTATTCCTGGACCAGTTCCTTCCCTTTTCAAGAGGTGTCTCGTTTATTTTAATCTTCTGGGAACAGTGCCTCTTAGAACTTCCAATTTGGAGCCGGGGTAAAAGCCATTGAGTTAATGTGTGAAGGAAGCAAGGGTCTGTTATGTAACACATGATGAACCCCTTTCTAGATTCCCCTTCCTAGATTCCCCCTTCCCTATTGAAGATTGCCTCCCTGTTTCAATGCAGAGGAACGATGTCTTTTTTTCTGTCATTCATGTAATACTGCAAGTTAAATATTCCAAATCTTGCCAAAGGTACACCTTTTACCCCACTACATGCTTACCAAATAGCTCAGTACAGATTTTTTTTATTCTCCTGTGTTCCGAAAAGATTTTCTAACCTGTCACGTTTTCAGGAAATGTAAATTTCAATTACATTGAATCCACCTGTTACATACATGTAGCTCTGAAAATGTGGTCGCACACAGCAACATTTCTAGATCACTTTTTTGATGTGCCTAGGGACATCATTAGACTGTCCATGGGTTGGTTTGGCTTCGTCAAGGGCAAGTTTTCCATCAGGCCAGTGAAACCCATATGGGAGAGTTTTAACATGCATGGTACCCTGACAAAAGGGCAAACAATTGCTGGGCCAATTATCCTGAAGTTAAGCTGCATGTGGGAAGCTCCAAAATAAACTCTCTCTAAATAAACTAAAAGGTCCAAGGATGGTCACTGTGGTTGAAACTGGCATTTATTTGCATAGTGACTCATAGCAAAGTTTACTGTTCATCTGCATATGTTCTTGTACCTAAAGAAGTGGGTTTTTTTAAAGTCCACTACATGTGTACCACTGCCACTGCCAGCAGCATTTGGAATTTGTGAAAATTTAGCAACAAGTTCACAAACAGATAAAAGTTTGCCAGGTATATGTCAGAAATACTTGAACATCTAGCTGAGTGTTTTTAGAGTATGTGTGTATGAACAATGTTCTCGTCTCTCTTTGTCCAAATTCATCTTGTCTCATTACCAGACCCCCTCCCCTCCCCTCTTGCCATCAAAACACTCCAATTATAACCTCCTTCTGTAACACCCGGTCTAATTGTTCCCCAAGATTTGTTAAGCCTACTGCCTTCTACCGACATCAAGTACCATGTTTCCAGCAAATTTGTACGAAATTAACAATCCTGGGCAGCCCTTTTCCCCCTCCGACAAAATTTCTTTTCAATTACTCAGTCCTTGTACGTGGATGAGATATGATTTTTGACAGGAAACCTGAGTGGGTCGGTCTTTCTTCAGTATCTGTCGTCCGCCGAGACTTGGCTTTAGTGATGTCCTCCGGCCCTCTTGTTGGTAAAGTGGCAGTATCCATCCACTTCATCTTAACAAACTTGAATTGATAGAGAGTTTGCTTCATTCAGGGGTTGGGAATCTCTCCCCCCCCCCCTTACCCAACAAGATCTTCTAAAGGAATTAATGTGGAAAAAAGTGGCAAGAAATAGCCGATGGGGACAAACAGGCTGCAAATATGCAACTGATAAAAAACTTGGGACAGTTAATAATGGGCCGTGCCGTGCTGCCGCAACACCAAGTTTCATTCTCTTCTCGACCCCCTGAAAAAAAATGCAGTGTTGGGTAATTTTTGTCCAAATGAATTCCATGACACTACCTCCAGGCTGATGTATGGCCAATTAACAGCGACCGACACCATCACTTGCCAGCCAGGCTCCACAGCCTTTCAAAAAGAAATAATAAAAGCGTGACAAATCCCGAGCTGTGAATATTATCACCACAGACACCAACTTGGCTGTGTTTCGCCCAAACTCTGTCTCACCAAGAAACAACAATTTTAAACTTACAAATGTTAAGATGCTGAACTTCTCGGAAAAGTTAGACACAATTTACTCCTCCTCTTTGCTCTTCCTTAAAAGTCATCCCAAGTAAAGCGGGGTTTCCGTCTGATTATGGAAATTCAGGATTTGTTAAGAAGGCAGATGCATTCTGCCCGTGTCGGCGTCCTTTGAAATGTATCAGAGTGCAACCTTACGACCTGCCGCCGCGCAATCTCCATCCGCCATCTCTTTGCCTTCGGGGGGAACACCTTTCAACAGTTATTATTTTAAATGGATTTTCATTTTGCCTGGGAGATGATGACACAAAAAGCAATATGCCGTCCTTTTTCAAAAGGTTTTTTTTTTTGGTTGGTTAAGAGGTAGTGGTCCTTGTATTTATAGAGGATAGGAGGTAATGGAAGAGAAGAGTAGCGGTCTGCTAAAGAGAGACGTCGGCTTGTAATGCACCGAAGACGAGACACGGCGGCAACATCTGAAGGAGAACCGACACGGCCTTAATGACCTGTAGCGCTTTGAAATGATTTGTTGCCATGGATTACGGATGTAAGTTGGCCTTTATTTGTGTCAACCTCTCTCTGATAACCTCTCACAACTGGGTTAAATTTTCAGACTGCGGTTTGCTCTCCTTTTTCCCTCTAAGATCGCTTCCTCTGCCAGGAAGCTACTCTGAAGGAAAAGATCTGTTTTCGTGATTTTTTTTTTTTTTTAACCCAATGAGGGTTTTGGCGCAGACTTGCAAGGTAATCAATTAGGTTGCAGGTTATTCAGTGTGTGCACCTGTTGGCTGAATTGAACTGTTTGTATCGTTTACCCAATTTTAACGTTGACTGAATAATCTTTGTGCATGAAAATACCATTTTCACTTACAGAAAGTTTTGGTGGCTTCTTAAGAATATTGGATAAAATTTGATGGTGTATTTTTTTTAATTTTTGAAAATATGTGCAGCAGAATGCCATGGAGGATAAAAAAATGTGATAATTATCTGCAATGGAAAGATAGGTAATGTACTCTTTGGGAAGTGCTCAAATGTTGCAGCAACTATAATCACCTCACTGAATAATGATTAAAAAAAAAATGAATATTGTGGACACAAATAAAAATAAGGTATTACCTGTTAAATATTCAGTGACCAAAGAAATGAGCTTTTTTTCAATATACCGGTATACGGCGGTATGTCATCAAAATATCTTCTTCTGTTTTTGATTTTCTGAACACAATCTGTTTTGATGCGGAGACATGCTTTAATGTTGATATCCCAATTGCTATTGATGAGACCCAGAAATCTCTTGCAGCTGCAATCATAATCCTGACCCGGTGCATCAGAAAATTCAAAATCCTAGTGAAGAAAAACAAAATTTGATGAGTGAAATACATTTTAAGCAAAAGATCTCTTTTATGGGAAGTAATGTATTTGAGGCTGTGAGCGGAAATTTTAACATAGTCTGTTTTTTTGCAATGACGTTGATTTCACCTAATTAATAGATCTCTCTCATAGGATGCCATCTTTGTAGAAAAACTACAACTGCGTGTTCAATGCCAACAGGTGCATGTGAATGCAGTGTGCAAAATGTTCTAAACGCGCGGGCGTGTTGCTCGAAATTTCTTCGAAATGTTGCGAAGATTTTGGTGATTTTGGTAACATTTCAATTCTCCAACTTCACCATGATTTAAAGTACATGTCCTTCAGTAGGCATCCCCTTGTTCTAGATACTGTTACACATTGCATCACACCGAAAGTAGGAAAATATATGTAAAATAAGTCAAATACTTGACGACCAAAATGGAACTCATCCACTTTAATTGATTGAAAACAATTCTAAAAGTCATGACACAGTTTTGTCAATGACAAAGCACTTCATAAAAATTAAGATTAATTTCATCATTGAAAATTTTAAAGGAGGCGGTATGGTCTTATGCAAACGGTGCTCGTTGCTTAACCTAGTTTGCCAACGCACTTGAGATTCTGATCTATTGATTGCACAGCCCCTCTCATGTCAAGACCTCAATTATTGAAAAGCCTGCATGGCGGGAACCGGGGAAGAAGAAAAGCAGCAGGACCAGTGATTGAGTGTTTGAGTAGCTGTATTGAGGAACCGGGCAGGAGTGCGGACAAGGGGGTAGCTTGTTAATATGTATGGATTTATGGGCCAATCTATATTTGCCTTGACCTACATGTACAAGCTGACTGGGTCGCTGGTAGAAACAGGTTTTTTCCCTTTTGGGGAGTTCTTGGATGGTTAGGGAAAAAAGTCAGGTTTGATGCGCACCTGATACGGTACCAGCGTGGACCTTTGATGTTTTGACTTTGTCATCAGGCATCAATTCTTCTACAAACATAACGGACCACAGAACAACCATTTTTCTTTAATTTATATATTTTTAGATAAACATTTGAACTTCCTTTTTTTAATTAAAAAGGTGAACTTTTTGGGGGGACAAACTGTCCCAAATGTAAACAATTTATTTTCATGTACATGTATGTATAAACACTCATAGTGCTTCGCCCGATTTACTGATGAGAAAAATATAAACATGTGAAATGATCACTTGTAAAACTAAGTGAAGATAACATTATATAGCATAATTTACATACCCTATCAAAGTATCATGTATAGGTGTACATATGTTGTGCAATACTGTACACATGTAGTTGTTTGCAGTTGTGATTTTATTTGTCCACCACTACTTGTACCTACAGTTTTAGTTAAGTGTGATTTCCTGCAGATAAGCAAACTTTTTACGACCTTTGTTCCCACCATGCCAAGTTGCTGTGTTTTACATTGCATCCAAGTCAACCATAATCATTATGGTACATGGCTAAAAGAACCTCTCTTCTAGTTTCAAAATATCAAATTTATATAAGTGGTTGAAAGAACAGGGTAAAACTGAGATTATCTGTTTCCAAAATGTTTTTATTAAATGAATCATGCCTACTTAATACAACTTACAGTATTTCTTTTTGAGCAAGTTTACTATGGTGAATAACTACTCACTTTTTTTTTGTACATAACGTTGAAGTGACACAAGCAATTTCTAATATTTTGTACGTATTTTCATGTATACTCATGGGTTTTCTCCAGAACCTTACATCAATTTCAGCAGGAAAAATCCATGTTCCTTCTTCCACTGAGGTGGAAAATCATTGGCCCTTTCCTCCCTTCTTACTTTTGTGTATTCATGCAACCTGCGATAAACAGAACTTCACTTTGCGTTCCTCAAAATAATCACTAAAAAGCAGTCTCCATTGATGAGCCTCCCCCCTCCCTGAACCCAGAACAAATGAAGTTTAATGAATAGTTTCCTGCCCATTATCTACCACAGGATTAATCTACAGGGGGTGTACACAGTAAATGGGATTTTCTAAGAAGGCTTTGGTGTGAAAGCCTTTTGGATAGTGGGGACTGGTTCTTCCAGGCACTTTGCAGGATGTGTGACGTCCACACACCTAGAGCTGAATAACAAAAGAGAGAAATCCGTTGGTTTTGGTGTACTGTAAGCATGGGCAAAGAGTGAACGTCCTTGGATAAGGCGCGTTGTGCATACATGAAAGAGGTGCCCATGAAGACTTGTGAAAAACTTGATATTTCTCAGAAAGATTTGCAAGGACATTCCACAACTGGCACACATTGATACTTCTGAAGGTGTAAGAACACTTTCCAGAATCCTTACACAAAAGGAGTCCGGAAAAAGAACTAGACATTTCTTGGAAGCATTTGTGAGGGCTGCTTGACAATTGGTACACACATTGATGCTCCTGATTCATGAATCAAGTGTTCAGTTTCCTTGAAGTGCAAAATGCATACCCAGTCATATGACAGTCGTGAAAAACTAGAATAAATTGTAAGGACTTTCCAGAACAAGCACAGAACAATGATGCTTATAAAAAAGTTTTTTCTGTCCTTCCTTGTATTTTTTTCTTCAAAAGGACACACTGTACATGTAAAATTAAACTGCTTATTGTTTGCACGTGAAGAATGCAGCATCAAAGAGAAGAGTTGTGAAATACATGTACAAGAAATTTCTCAGAAAGATTTGGAAGGACGGAGTTTTAAACAAAGAGTTTGAATAGTTTTGTAAAGACTTAAAAAGATTGAAGACTTCTTGGAGGCTGTTGCACCGTAGCACGCGCCTTGATATTCTGAAAAAGTTCTTCCGTGACGGTTTTTGATAGATTGAATGTGTTCAAGTAATTCATGTCCTCATTATTCATGCTGGTCAATGACATGAAATGTCATGTAGATGCATGTATGATGTAAATCATGTGTATCATTTCATCTGGCAATGTGCACAGAATACAGCCAGCGGGAAAACAAATTCAAACCAAGGATTGAAGTCATAACTTTGAGTGGAACACCATCTGATGCTGGACCTCCTCAAACAGTCTTGACAGTGTTTACTGCTCGGCCAGTGACGACACAAGTCCTTTTCCAGATCTTTAAACTTTTCCCGGTTTGTTGGGAACAGATGGATTTACCTGACCCTGATCAAACTCCAACATCCACAACACCAGGCAACCCACGACCCAACTCATCGCTCTGCTCGCAAAAGCCACATGAGCTTGCCATGCCATCACTAAAAGCCACAGGGAAAGGTGGAAAGGTCGCCAAAGGTCAAAAGGTCGTCCTGCAAGAGGGAAATATTGTGTTGATCTTGTCCAAACCGAGTTCTAGACATTTCCTTGAGGATGATGTCGGCTTTTTTTTTTAGTGGCGGTGGGTTCAAGTTTAGATCAAAGCTTGAGACATTGGTGTTTAACATTCCCCCTTGGCATCTATAAACAAACACTGGCCAGTCTGTGTGATTGATGGCAAGGGCACCCGTGCTGAGATAAGATTGTTGAAATCAATTTCAAGGAGTTGGGCGTTGTATCCCATGTTTTGTATTTACATGTAGTTATGAATGAAGTGGAAAATAAATCAAGTTCCATTAAAAGTTTCAGTAAAATTTCAGGAAAGTTTCAGGAAAGTTTAAATACAGTTAAGTACAGTTCAAGTAAAAAACACAATGATTGGGCAGGCCTGTGGCTCAATGTAAATTTTAATGAAAGGCTTTCAGTGATTGCCCATGCCTAAATGTGAAATATCAAATATTTGGGTAGTTTGTTACACATACATGTACATGTTCCATACAAATTTTAGACAAAAACCTACATATAATTTCCCCCTTAAGTGTTTGCACAACTTCACCTTGTCCATGTAGTCTTGGGTCGGTGGATAATGCATTTAAGAATCACTTCACTTCCGAGGTGAGCTATTCTTGTCCAACCATACTGCATTGTTGTTATTGAGAGGCCATGGACATTAGTTTCCCCACAAGTCCCTCGAGATCTAGCCTTGAAATTCAATACGGCCAGGCTGGATCATTATATTAGTCTTGCGTGTTTGTCAACGGGGAAAGTGGTACCCAGCAGCGGACCACAGAGGGCTATGTGTGTGTACATGACATTGGAGGACCAAGGACTTGGACGAGGCTTATACAGTGATGTAGTGAGACAACTGTGAACATGTGGCCATGTTTGTGGTGTGTTCGTTGGTCGTGAATTTTCGCTCAGTGCAGTGCGGGTTGTAAATTCACAGTCGGCTGTGTTGCAGTTCACTCGTAATTTTCTTAAAACCAGATTAGATGTACACACTGTAACTTTGATGGAAAAGTTTTGCAAACTTGCAACCCACATTTTACTAAGCTTAGGGAAAGAGCTGTGTTCAGTGGTGAAAGTTCCACAAGTTGTTTACATAAAAGATCATTTCAGACTAACTTAAAAGATCATTTCAGACTTACATGTAGGAAGCTGTTTTGCTTGTCAGCTCCCAACAGGCATGACATGGCCTATGAGTACCGGTATGAAACACTGTTTAATGTGTAGGCACCGTCCTGCTATTCATGGCATGTTTAAACCTCATCTACAGCTTTATTTTATGCATGACTTGCGGACTATGTTCCATGAACATTAAGCCCTATATATTTCCCCAAAGTATTTCTATGTCGGCATTAAAACCCTTTGAACGATTCATGAGCAAGAGGTGGAGCCGAAGTCCAAACGAAGACAAGGTTTGGAAAGTAGCCCATAACAGCAGTTATCTTGACAGTCCATTGCTGCTCAGTATTATTTCTACTCGGTAACGATGCCTGGCTGCAACTACAACAAGCAGGAAGCACACAGCATGATCAGAGATTTAGCAAGGAACGTCATGCTGAGATGGGGACAATTTCTCTGGATAATGAACGTCCACAATTAACCCGAGACGGAAACAGGACAACGCAAACCATTGATTAAAGCCATACAAGTTTCTAAAAATAGAACAACACAGGGAAAGTTAGGTATGCTAGAACAAAATCATTAACTGTGGGATGATTGTACTGAAAGGTAATATACAACCTTTGCTTTTGCTGTGGTGTTCAGAAATTTTTACAATATAATTTTTTGAATATAAAGAGAAATTGGAAAAACAGTTATGTGTGCATGTCCATTTAAGCAGTTGAAGAACCGATATTCACACAATTTCCTTAAAGAATGGCCAAATTATATTCAGGGACAGGCCTATACGTGTTCTTCCAACCTTTTGTTTGCCTGTCCGGTAAATACATTTTTGTTCAAGATCCCTGGCTGGGAGTAAGACATCAAGGCACCAGCGTCTCTGGAATGTCAAGGAGATAACGTGACCATTGTGATGGAGGGGGCTTTATTTCTCTCCGTGGAGTCTATTGTTGTCGAGAGACAGGTACTTCAAAGAGAAAGCCGACAGAGCGCAATACAATAGAGACGTTGATAGCGAAACCACACAATGTCCATGACCTGGAAGCTGTTGTAGCGGCAAATCATCAAACAAAAATTGGGGGGAAAAAATTAGGAAGAAAAGAAAAGAAATGCATAACTTGATTAGTGAAATTACATTTGACATTCATTAACAAGAGAAAGGAAAGAGTAAAAAACGTGGACTGGAAAAAAAAATACACGTGTGCATTACATACTGGGTTGTTATTTTCAGCAACGGAAGTAATAATATCACCTACATGTATGCACAAAAGAGTTTTAATTATAATCAAGCAGCATGTCACTATTAAGCATGCATGTGTAAACTGCATGGAAAAATGATCTTTGCACATATTGTTAATCACAAATGTGTAAGGAAGTTATGACATATAAATTGATTATTTTTCTGGTTTTGTAAAGCACTGAACGAACGTCCTCCCCCAAAAAAACCAAATTCGTGTACATGAAGGTTACTGCTCAAGATGTTATCTTCCATTCCAGTCAAAACTCACATCAAGAGCCCTACCCTGCCGGCCTCAAGTACCAACCACCCAACAAGTGGCCAGGATAACTCTCTCCCATGTGTACTTAACTCGCTGTTCAAGTGATTTTCTCAGTCAATAGTCAGTTTCCGATGACTAAACAATCACTCTTTTACCTCTTAGTGGTGGCCCAATGCGGCCCTTTTTCACTTTTTTTTTCTCCCTGCCTATCCCCCCCTGTTTGTTCCGCCACAGCAGAGGTGTCGTACAATCATACCTGATCCGATACTCTTCAACTTGAGAAGCTGTGGGCGGTTTTTCGGTGGAGGGGAAAGCGATTGTTACGCGGCCAGCAAGCCCGTGGTAATCCCTGCATTGATCGGGAGTTATTGTATAGCTGAGGTGAAGCTGTAATCACATTAGGTGTGCGTGCTCTTTTCTGGGTTTGATAGGATCACGGGATCAGAAGGGCTCGGCTAATTCTTTTTCCCCCTTCTTTTTTTTGCCGTAAAGAACTTGCGCTGATGTGTCACAAAGGTTCAGGTAGGGGTCACAACTTTGCGGGGAAAACACTTTTTTTTTCTTTTCTAAATTCAAATGGAATTTAGTGAGGGCCAGTTTAAGGTAGTAGTGTAAGTGTATTGTGTCATGCTAGGTATAGTGTATTTGCACAGAAAGTCAAAAGTGAGCATACATAATTTACATTTATGTACATCAAGAAGTTAAAAGTAAATAATACAAATTAGTCTCTTGCTGAAGTGATATGACATACTTTGAAGAGTATGATATCCATTTAAAACTCAAATGACTTGAAAAAAAAGTTTTGATGAATATAAGACAAATCTTGGGCTTCATGCATTCACCAAATTATTGCATAAACATGTTTACAAGTGTAGTTATGGTGCATGTTTTGGCAGGCACTGCATAATAGGGAAGTACTATTGGTCCCCACAAAACCTACTATGCAACTAGTGTTAATAATCACTATGGAACAAGTAAATCGTGTACATGTGTGTATCTGATATATCATGCACTCCATTTGATCAGGAGAGGCAACCTTGAAAAGAAAGCATTTCGTTCCATTTGGAAAAAAATCAGTTAGGCCCCATATGAATATCCATATTCGACAAATAAAAAGCAAATATAGCCAAACATTTTCAGAATGTTCCTTGTCAGAAAAGCTTTGATGCCAAATTGTAGGTTGGGCCTTGCAAATTGTAGGTTGGGCCTTGCTTCGATTGAAAATGGTCCAAATTTTCCAAAATTGGATGGCTTTCCATTATTGATCACCCCTGAATCTATCCCGCAGGACTCACACAAGGTAAACAACACTCGGCCTTTTGCCAGTCACAAGAGAATGAAAGGGAAGATACAATGGCTTTTATGGTACACCACTTCTAACCGGCCGCTAGTTGTTTCTAATCCTTTCAAGTGTTCGGCTCTGTGTGTTCGCTGAAGCTTTAGAGGTGCTTCTCAGTATGAAGAACTTGAAGGATGCTTCAAAAGGAGCACCCTCACCCGTAGCTCCGGAAACAAACAACATCTGTGGCAGGGAGTGGCAGCGAGGGGGGGGGGAGGTTCAGGGGTTCAAAAAAATGTGTGCTTTTTTTGTTCAGAGCTGCTTTTAAAGAAATTTAAAGTTTAATTTATAGAAACCTTAGAAAGTTTCTGGTATGCATTTAAGGGAACAGAGACATGATTTATCTTTTTAACGGTTGTAAATAATGTGTCATCTACATGTAGTTTGAATCGGGAATGTCACCTGACCTTTTTAAGGAACATTTCAGATTTTTCTCAATCAGACAGCATATCCTGGTGTGCCTTGTACTTCCAAGTTATTTTGTCAATTCAAACTTGGCCACAAATATGAATGGACTGAGGGAGTAATAAAGATTGCAGATATTAATAGTGTCAATTTCTTCACAAGTTCCATTTCTTGTCTGTGCTGTTCCAATCACACTTATTTAATGAACACTCTAACGATATCTGCTAATGTTATGCAGTCAGCCCTTGGTGACATCAAAACCTGCCTGCCGCTGTGATTGTTTAACTGAGCCTCTTCTACTTGTATCTCGCAGTCCAGTACATGTACATGTAGTAATAGTATGGCCCCCTACGGGTTCCTTCATCCAACCTTGGTTCTTGCTAGGTGTGACCTTTGACCTCTGGGCTTGTAGGAGTGCTCTGCCTCCCAGCAGGGATGTGGCGTTCTCTTCTACCACTTTCCCATTATGCTGCACATGTACATATGTACATTGTAGTTTGTACATGACAATGTATTTCTGATTTTGTTAGATTTTTGATTCAGCAACAATGCTTCTTGATAATTTTTTTTATCAATTGAAGGGAAACTACCGGTAGCAATGTACATTATATTTATACACAGGTTTATTTTTATATACCAAACTGTTACAAAAAAAATCTTCAAAAAGGTGCCAGATATAATCCTGAAAAAGTTTTAATGTGTCGGTCCATGAACACATTGAGTGCATTTTTCTTTTCACTCACTGCCTTCGAATTGACAGTTTCCTGAATTTAGCCCTCAATTTAGCCAAACCGGACACCAGCCCTCGGCCAGAAAGGAGCCCTTCAATAATCCCCTAATGAGCCTGTTGTGAATCTCGACATGTTTATCTCCATGAAAAGAATCCCCCCAAAAAAAGAAAAAAGAGAGCCACACCACACTCTCATTCATATCGCTGAAGTTCTTTTCTCCTGCGATACAATTGTAGAAGCACAGATTCATTAGATCCTTGTATGGCTGACACTGCTTTTGAGGTCCTTCGATAGGACCTCCCACTGATTCTGCTCTTCTCTTGTTCTTCACGTCGACAACTGAGAGCTCTTCTCTCTTCCGCCGCTTCTTTGTTCTTCACCAAAGAAAAATCTCCGAGTTCCGAGAGTATTGTTGTTCATTGTAAACAAGGAAACCTAAAAATAAATCTTCTGTTGAACCCACTGCGCCCATTGATCATGTGTGTACATTTTTGGTGGTATGGAGTTGTCGACATTCTGAGAAATGATCCTTGAGGATGTAGGTCTTCTTCAGAGGGCCGGTGAGGTCAGTAACCTCTGGCCGACAGCTGGGCTGGTCAAGATGAGGTCACTGAAAGGGACAGGTTTTTTGTCCTTGTGATGCCACCCATGTTTGTCAGTTTTCTAGAACTCCAACCCGCAGGAACCTAGTGTGAATGGATTGGTTGAATTCGTTCCTTTCTCTTTGGTCTCTCAACCTCTCTGTCATGGCTGCCGTGCTCCTGTGTGGGTTGCGGCTTCCGTTTGTTTTTGTTCCTTAGTATAACAAACCAAACTTCCAGAAACAATATTATTGTTATAAGCTGTGTGATGATTTTTTTCTCGTGGGCCGCAGGTAGCATACATATGGATAACACCTGGGCATTTTCCAATGTTCAATCGTTGACCGACTTGAAACTTGGGTATTTTCGCCCCCTTAACCTCTTTATGTCTGAGAAATCTTAACTTTTTTTAGTGAAAATTTAGATGGCTTTAACCATCTGGTACATCAACAAGAAAACGTTCAGTTTGCATTTTCGAAATTCTGAACTCCCTTCTTGTTATTTTTACTAGGAATTTTCCTGGATCCTCCGATCCACTGTGCAGATTATACTTAAACTTTCAAGTCTCCCTTTCAAAGTTATTGGAGCCGGGATATGCTTTCCTAAATTCTTCAGAACCCTCCTCAACCTGGTGGATTTTTTGGAAGGATTTGGGATATTTAAGAGTTCACTTTTGTCTAGATTCATGGTTCATGCATCTTCAATAAACATCACTGTAAACTTGCTATGAGTGTGAACTAAATATTCCACAGGTATTGGGCTTGGCTTCCAAGGCAAATTTTTTTTGTTTTGAGAATGACAAGTTCCCAGGTCCCTGAACTTACTGCCATCAGACATGTCTGGACAATCTCATGCCTGTAGATATAGAACCAAACATGGCTTACAAATTGTTTGATGTCGTAAATTAAATTTACGACATAAACTGTCCCCAATTATACAGAGCGCAAACTTTATTTTGGGTTTTCTCCTTGTTCAGTTCTGTTCTTCTTTTGTTACTTGATTTTAAAGACCGATGCTTGATTTACTGCAAAGACACTCCATAATGGCAACATTGCAATAAAATACCACTTACATGTACTCCTAAACGTACCCTGGAGTGTTTAATTTTAGATGAAGGAAAAATCAAAAACACCCCTTCAACTAGTACTGTATTCATTTGTTTTCTGTGTCAATTTACGTTAAAAGCTCTCTTTTTTATTCCAGTTTCTGACAACCAAGTGTACAGTCTACAATACCTTATACCCGTTGCTAATTCAATCATTTCTCTCTTTTCCCTCTCACTCTTTTCCCTCTCCAGCAGACGTCGTCGGATGACCCTCACCTGTGCCAGTGTAATACACCCCACGTCCCTGTAGGATTTGCCAAAGATAATTGCCATTTTGAAGGTAAGCACCCACATCGGTTCCCCCTTCTGCCCAAATTACCTGGCCCCAACTCCCCAAATACCTCATGAGACGACCGCCTCAGTTTTTGAAGACTGCCGACATGAAACACTGGCTACTCTGTTAGCAGTCTCCTTTTTCCACGCCTTGCCTTACGAAACCCTAAGCAAATTAGTTAAGTGTTTTTCGGTGGCCTCCCAGCGGGACTTGTTCCCTGACTTGACATTGGAGAAATTGATTTGGAAAGTGTGTGGATATTTCCTTGCAGACTGGAACATTTGATGGTAGTAGGCGGCAAATTGTTGCATTGGTCTTTCTGAGAAAGCAGTTAGTCATATGCATTTTAATAGATTTTTCTGATATTGTAAGAAAGACCGTGGGTTGAACCTTGGGACAAACAAAACCTACCGGTACATGCACCTAGCAAGTTTCAATTGGTGGGTACATGAATAATTAGGAATGACCAACAGATGGCTGTTTGTGTAAGTTAATATGCCACATTCCCCTCAGTTCACCTCGGGAATTTCTTTGATTGTGTTGTTGACAAATTATAATATATGTTGTTGCTGAAATTTTTTTTAAAAATAAATAAAAAGTGTTATTAAGTACACCACAGAAGCAGTTCATTTGCTTATATGGCCGTTTACATGTATGTGTGGCTAAGAAACAAAAATTTGAGAAAAGGCAAATATTTTCTCATCAAGGATATTTTTTTCCCCATTTTATGTTTGATCAAAATACATTTTTGTAGTGGGAGATTGTTCACCTTGTTGAAGACGCAACAGCTGGTGTGGTGATAATGCACTTTGCAGAATGTCACTCAATTTCCCCAGACGACATGGTGCAAAATATCCCACATCATTCACACGGGGGACATCAATAACTAACCCTCCCCCTTCCCTTTCCGAATCGATCGTCCCCCAAGCCAACCCTCTGACTGATCAGTTTTCCCTCTTCCCCGATGTAATTTTGTTTCTTCTCCGGATTGAATCCTCCAGTTGCCTTACCACCGGAGGTGACAGGATCCGCCTGCAGCGTGAAGGTTGTAGCTGTGGAGAAGACTGACAGTACTGAGGAAGTCAAACCTCCGCTTTCCCCGACGATGTCTTCAAACAGCGGCAAGGCTACAGTAGGGGTACGTCATCTTGTCTACTTGTTCTTGTAGATTACAGTCATTCTCGATCCCTGCCAGCTCTTCATCGTAGTTCCTCTGTTCTCGGTTCTCAGGTTGTCTGGATGGGGATGAGGCGCTACTCAATGTTAGAAAATATACCCAAGCTTGCACACAACTAAATACAAAATGGTCGAGTTCGTTTAGAGGAAAACTTAACATTGGGCAAATGACATTAAGAATTTCAGTACGGACATGCAAGGATCACTTAATTTAAAAAACAATCACGAGGGGTGCTCTTTTTATCTTCCTCAAGTAATTCAATCCGAACTTTCATAATTTGTATTTGCTTCGCCCTGTGGTCAATTACATTTCTCCTTACATCTGGAATTCTTATTCGCGCAAGGCTTGCTGTTGATCAGTAGAAAAAAGGTTTTGCTGAAGCTTGCGGTACGACGCAAATTTAAATGTTGGAATGAGTTTGCCAGACCCAGAATTTGTTGTGTCAGCAAAGTTTAAGTCACGTAGGGCAAGAGCTTCCAGTTGCAGTAAACAAACTGCTGTCATATGTTTTGCATAAAATTTCATGCCAATAATTGTCAGGTACAGTAATACTGCCCAACATATTTTCCACAGACTTTTTTTTTACATTGATAGTACTGCGACCTTTGCTAACCTGTAGGGAATTTTTATTTTCTATTTTCAGGCCGTCGATTGCGACGTTTCTCTAGACGGGGAATCTGACCAACAAGAGTGGGCCTTTACCCTGTATGACTTTGATGGTCACCGCAAAGTCACAAGAGAGGTAATAATTAAATTAAATTTCAAAGGTTGAAGGTAATTTGGGACTTCACAAACTTTGCATATTAATGTTCTGCTCCTTCCTGTAGATATAATTGCGGGATTGGTTGGCTGGTTCGAATCTGATGTACATGTAGCAGCGGGTATAGCAATTAAACTATTCATAAGATGGAATTTGCATTGGGATGATGTAAATCAATATTAGGATTTTGCCCTTCGCAAATCCATCTTATGAATTTGCAGTACTTGCTGCTACATATGTACATCAGATTCAAACCAGCCAACTGATCCTGTTAGCTCGGTGGTCAAGTGGTAAGACGTCTACACTAGAAAGCAGGAGGTCCTGGGTTCGAGTCCCACCCGTGTGATTTTTTCCAACTTTCACTCGGGAGGTAACACACTGAGTGTACAGTGTTTATACGTCGGTGAAGGGCAAAACCTAATATTGTTTTACATCACCCCGGCGCAAATTCCATCTTATGAAGAGTCTGATGTAATTACCTATTTATAAGTTAAGAGTTTTGACTGTTTATTTTGTTTTTCTTCCAGGATTTATCCAGTCTTCTCAAGACCATCTCAGAGGCCCTTGCCTCCACCATCACCTTGCCAGCTAGTGGCAGCAAGAAGCTACGTCTTCGCCTCTCCGTCGGCTCTGAAGACTCCGGCGATCCTAAACCTTTCCCCGCCGAAAACAAAGAAAACGTTGGCAGGACTGCATGTCCTGTCTCTACAGGCCCTGGGAAACCACTACATGATGTGGATGGGTTACCGACGCCTGCCGGGTACCAGCAGCCTGTCAGGAGTGGGGTTCGGACACACAGGCACAATCGGAGAACGTTGTCGGCTAGTCAGGCCGACTATCACGGCATGGACGGCCGCAGCCCTAACACTAAGAGACAGCACAAACTTAGGTAATTGTCTATCGTGTCCTGTTTGCAATCAGTATTAAAGCATTGAAATAGGCTGCATCAGAATGACGTGGCTAAGGCATGCGATTACATGTGTGAATGGAAGCTGCTGAACCACTTCAAATAACACGTAACTGTTTCTGGCACTAGCAAAGTAATTCGGGCTCGGCCTTTCTTGTAGATTCTGTCTAACAATCTGTGGAGACCATTTTGGGGAATTCAGTGGATGTAGTCGTTAGTTTCTTACAATGTTTTATCTCCACTCTAGTGTGTACAGTTGAATCAAGAACTTAGCACCCATATTAATTGTAGACTGATAAAAAAAATGCTGAGGGATATGGTTAAGCACGTTGTCATCCAGGCCCCCCCCCCCAAAAAAAAAAAATGTGAAGAAAATCTTGATGTACGGTAAATATGTGGATACAAACTTGTAGTGATATGCAGACCCACGACTGTTATGCATAATACAGCAAGTGCCGTAGGGACTACGGCTTAGCCACTCTATTATTGAAGGAAGGGAAACATGCGCTCACACCTCACAGAGGGGCCTGTCATGTTGGCTCGCCGGGGAACATGAATGAATATTTCATGGTCATTCGTTCATCGTTCAGCAGTTTGAAAGGTTTGAACCTTTGCATCCTAAAAGGTGCCAGTGTCTTGCTAGAAGTTATCATGACTTCGGGAAAGCCTACTCATAAACTCATACATTAGAGTCCTTTTTGAGAGAAACTAAAATTACTTGAAGACTAAAAGGAGACATAATTATCAAAGCTGTGGAGGTACTTGCACAGTGATCGTTGCAACTGGCCTCTATAAGGCTGAATGTTTGATTAGATGGCGTTGGAGCCACAACATTTGTTAGATTACTTTCCCTGAGGTGTCGCTCGATGAAAGTACTGTGACCTGTAATGCTCTGTCAAGGTTAGCGCCAATGGGGGGGGGGGGGGGGGGGGGTGGGGGGGTGGAAGGGTCGTAGCACTTTCATAGGGGCGAGGTTTGGTGCTGAGGCAGACGCGAGACTTAACCACTTGTTGATGAGAAGAACAGCTTTCTTATAGTCCTCTGCAACAAATGTTTGTTGTACCATATACATGTACAACAAAAAATGCTACAAGCTCACAAAAAAAAGAAGTTTTCTGCAATTAAAGAGATTCTTCATTCGAAAATGCACTGCGTCACCTATTGTTCAGATAATCCATCATGGGGCAGTTGCTTTGAAAAAAAAACTGGCACGATGCTTTCCCCATTGAAGGGGTCTTCGTGATTATACAGTCATGGCGTTTCCATTGGCGATGTGGGTCAGAAACGGTAATGGAATTGGCATTAACACCAGAAACGGAGTGGGGGGGGGGGGGGGGAGGGGGAGTGATTTCACAACAATACAAGGATTGCGACGGTGAGTGTTTAACCGTTCCACCTCTACAGTTGAAAGCACTCTTTATTTGACCCCCTTGGCATAGTTCAATCTACCCAGAGGGCAGGTGGCTTCACGTCAGGGGCTTGTCTGGTGTTAGGGTGTTAAGCCCACGTCCAACGTTATCTCTGTGAATCCTTGGTACTTTATTCTCTACTTGTCTGGACAGAGCCACTCCCAAAAAAAATTGTGTTTATTGTCCATGTGAATCTCAATATAATATCCTGCCCCTTCCCCTTTTTTGTGTGGATGTTTTTCGATGATAGTATTGGCTTGAAGGTGGTTACATACTGGAATAGTTTCAAGTATAAGCAAGCTGTAATTTTTTTTGTTCCAGGATTTTAGCCATAACACATCAGTAGGTGTGGTATGAGGTAACACAGATGGCCTGGGGTGGGGGAAATGGCGGGGGTGGGGGAGTGTATGAGTGGGTATCATCGGGGTATTGTCACCCAAGAAAATAAGTCTACACGTTTTTGAAGGAATATTCAACCTCACATGATTAAAAACCTCAGTACTGATATACAGCAAACCATTTGTTGTTCTTGAATGGCCTCATCCATGTTGATTGAATGTTCTGCTAAACTGCACACCTTTGAATGCCACTGTGTTACAGCAGAGGTGCCAATGTTAGCCCCCTGGGTCAATCTGGCACTGCAGGGCATCTTCACACTTTGTTGGATTACTGCCTTACCCTTCACTTTTTTTTGGTGAGGCATTGTACTTTTTGGAAGAATTGCTTGGCAGTGTACTTTTAAAGTCAGTCTGCTTGGTTATACATTTCACATATTCTGCTTACGATAGTACAACCTTTTTTTTTTGAGTCAGGGTTTCAGGTTATGGTTGATAGAGTAGAAAAATAAACATTATCCACATCAGTGAATCAAAGGCATTGTAGTGTATTGGCAGGGTTTAACATAGTCCTGTGTACCGGTACTTCAAAAAAAAATCCTGGATTTTATAACCTCTATTGGAAATCCAATTTTAGAGTTTAAGTCAAGCCTTGACAAGTCAATCACAAGTCAAGAGGCAAGCTATTCATCCTCTGTTTCGTAACCTTACTTGTGATCAAATTTTGATTGGACTTGTGATGGACTTGACGACAAATCAGAGCAAATGTTAAAAAAACATCCAGGATGTTATGCAGGTATTTCAGACAGAGTTCTGTTTCTTCCAGCCTCCTGTTAATTACTTTACTTTTGAATTGTTGATTCTTCAGGAGACAGCAGAGTGCCTACAATCACGGAGGCGATGAAGAGGTCCGACACAGACCTCATCCAGTCAGTAGCTCCTCGTCCCCAACAAGAGAGCCAGAGAACAGAGAGCGAAGGAACTACTATGAAGAGCTGGCAGGGATCGAGAACGACTGCAATCAACAAGAAGAGGCAATCGTCATAGCTCAGGAGAGAGAGGTGGAGTATCTGGCTCAGCAGCAGCTCCCACTGCCTCATAGAACCAGACATACCTCGGCTGAGAGGCTGAGAGGGAGGGGACACAGACATCCCAGCAAGGGGGGTAAGGGTGGCCACCGGCGGTCTCGGTCCTATGACTTGGACGCCCAGCAACCCATACAGGAAGGTGTGTTGAGCACAGAGGAGCATAAACTGAAGTGTGGGTTGAGGCAGCGGTATCATAAGGATTACCATATGCTTCTTTTGGAGGCTTCCCGGGCCAAACTGGAAGGCTTTCAACCAGCTTCACCTCCAGGCCCAGCAGGTGACAACCAGACCCCTCAGGTGCCCATGAAACTACCCACGTTCACCGCCGCGCCTTCACCCCTGGCTAGGCTAGCCACCTTCGCCCCACCGGCACCATCACCAACCAACCTCTGCCCAACCCAGCTGAATTCAAGCCCCGCCCCTCGGGACCCCGCCCTGGTGACTAGCCCCAAGGTCCCCACCCGGCGACGCTCTCACAAGAAGCTCCGCAAGCCGGCCTTGCAACCCTTCACCTACATGCAGCATGAGATAGCCAACGGCATGGAGGGTGTCGTCTATGTTCCTGTCTCACAGCGACATGAACATCACCATCACCACGAACATCACCATCATCATCATTACCACCACTACCACAAGTGACTAGTCGTGGCTAGGTCAACTACCTGGTGTTGGCTGAATGTGAACTGCCTGGAACTTGCGTCAGAGAGGAAAATATGGAGAGTGTAAAGTGCCAGAAAACCTGAAGACTCTAATTCCTCTCAAGTTTCAGTTCCGTTAAAGGTGCTATCACATTCACTGGATTGCAAACAACCACCAACACCTAGCTGTGCCCAATTTTGCATTTTGGATTGGTCTGTGATGGTGTGGTCAGAATTTCACCAGAACTACTAAAAATGGCTGTGGACAAAACTTGCACAAAAAACACATTTTATAACTTGGACCAAACTGTGTTGGCAAGATGGCAAAGCATGTCGGTTGGCCAGTTTTCAACTACTTAAGAGTTGTCCGTGAAAGAATGCAAGGACATCTGACATCAAACTCAGCTTTGGTGATATACGAGCGTCGGATCTTAAACAAGGTGCTTTTTTTAAAGCATGAAAAAAGCAGGGTTAGCTATTTTTTACTACTGTATCTTGTAAGTATTAAAGTATCTTAAAAACTCAAGTGTAACATAAGGACGACCAAAATGTCCGGTGTAATATATACTTTTTGCCTCGTTTTGGAATTGAATGTTATCAAACAGTAAGATTTTAATCATATACTTAATATATTTACACAATTTCCTATTGGTACACATGGGAATTGATCAGTACCAACAATTGTCTAAATGCTGAATTAAAAACAATGCATCAATTATAACAAACCACTAATTCTGCATATTATTAAGTTAAGTGGTAAACAAGCTGAGGAGGACTATAATCTATGCGTGTATCCAGAATACAAGTTCTCAAATGAACAAGTCTTCACAGGGGGTAGTGTCACCAACAAAAATAAATATTTTAAGGTTGGCCTTGGGTCTGTCGTCTAATTCATAGTATTCAAAAGTTATCCGTAAATATTGAAGGAATTTTCTCATAACGCCCAGTGAGGTCGAGTTGCACCGAACAGCTACGTATAAAATGACCAATCTATTCTTTCGGTCGCCTGCACAACAATGCCAGTGTTCATTAAGTTAAAGTCTAGACCTTAGCCCATTAGCAAATGTATTACATTGTATTTATTTACTGATGAATCCATAAAACGATAGAGTGTGTCTTTAGGTGCTATACAGGGAGTAACACACAGGGCAGTTTGGGGTGGGACAGGTACAAATGGGTTGTATAGTTGAACGTACCGTTAGAGAATAATTATGTACACAAAATTATTGGTTTGAAAATTATGAACTTTAATTCTATTCAATGTAATCCAGTGAAATGCTGCATCTGAAATTTGATTCATAGATCATCATTGGTCGTTTTGAAATCTGGCAAATTGATTAGACCCTCTATTTTTTTGTTTGGGTAAGCCCTCCTAAAGGCACTGGTGGTGGCTAATCTATCCCACAAAATACTGGAAACAAGGCATTTTGAGTAACTTACTGTCATGATCCATGCATTTTCAGTTTTGTGAGCATGTGTTGTGTACAGGTGGAAGTATTTGGCCAAGTCAAGGGTTAAACATGATCTGTCCAATCAATTAAGTGCCCACCAAAACACGTGGGTACAAGCAAATGCTTGTCACATATTCATCAGTAAAGAGCGCCCTCAATAGACTGACCAGTGACTAACTCCTATATTGCACTCTGGTTTCAAGTGCTATATAGACCATATTTTCACAGCACCAACCATTATTTTTGTAAGAAAGTATGTACACGTTATATTATGTATACATTGTACATCATGCGTCACAAGAGCATTTCATCATAATTTAGTCATAAAACTTGAAAATAACCTTTTTTTCCAACAAGTTGATTGGCATTAAGTTGTTAAAAAAACAAATCAAATTTTTGCAGTGGCGTTTTCATCAGTTTTACATGGAACTTTTTGGGAAAAATAGCCTGACCAAACACTCCGCACATCTATCTCTGAATGGCCTTGCACTTCAAATCCTTGGCCCTAGTAAAGACCAACAGTTTTCAAGTGAAACAAATTTGTCTTAAGAGTTTTTACTGAAGTCGCTTTATTTTAAAGTTTAAATACAAAGTATTCTCAATCTGTGCAGTATTGGAACACGTTATGTATTCATTCATCTAGATTCACTTTGAGGCTTTTTATTGCTTTGAGTATTTTAAATGTATACAGACATTTGAAGTCTGTATTACTTATGAATTAATTATTTTTTTTTTAACATTCTGCAAGGAGTCATGCACAGTAGACATTGTGCATTGATATAATTTATTTTTGCAAACCAGTTGCGCACACATCACCTTTTCTATGGTACTTTTTTATTCAGGTATTAAACATATTGGTTTTTCCATGCACTTTTGAATGAAGTTGCAGAACGAAAAAATACAGAGTGTTTTTATTTTTACTTCACCTAAACTAAAGAGTTTTTTCTTCTGTCTTAATTATTCAAAAAAAAAAGACTATTGAAAGGAGTTAAGTCTTGTAAACACCAAAAATTCTCGGGAATGACAGAAACGTAGTGGAAGTGCTGAAAAACTTGGCGATTAGGTTGAGATTGACTGGTGCAGGAGTTGAACCTTGAACTGCCGGATTACTGTTCCAGCACACTACCAATTACATGTACCTATAATGGTGGTCTCCCAAATGGTCACTATTTTTGTGACAAAAAATGATTTTGGAACAAGAACAGATTTGGAATTTGAAACTGTTCAATTTTGTACTCAGTTCAGCTTTTCCAGCAAAAAGTTATCTTTTTTTTCTCCATCATATTTATTTTCTATAAAAGTTAAAAATGCACATGTATTTTGAGTTACTATTTTATGTAATGTATTATTCATCTTATCTTTAAAAAGTAACGGAAAACAACGTAAAACTTATATTTTTGTCTCGTTCTAGCACTAGCTTTTTTGTTGTGTTAACAAAACCTTAGTCAAAAACAGCATTTTCCCCCATTTTTTTAAATACATTAATGAAACTATATAAAACTCATTTTAAACACCAAACAGTACAATGACAATTGTATTTTAGTAATTAACACATGTTTATAGTGTATAGTAACTCAGGCTGAAATTTTAATAATTTTTTTTGTGTAGAAATTTATCAAAGTGTAATGGTAATTTTGTTGATAAAACTAATCTGTGATGTAACACAGTATTTTAGCACTGGCTGGAGTGGCTGCCTTTGGTGGCGCAGTAAAAATGAATAATAAAAAAAAAACCCTGATGGTACCACAGAACTCAAATATGAAACTCATTTTGCAAGCGGAAAGCAGTTACACCTCATCCATTCATTCTTGTGTGAATACTTCAACTGTTTTGTTGAGGTCAAATATCTAGAAAATTGTTGTTTTGGAAATGGTTCAACACCTTTGGAAGGAGCGTTAAGCTGTGCATTTTTGAATCAGCGAGGGCCCTGTTTTTTGCTTTTGCTTCCGAGAAGAACATTGTGCTTAAACTGTGGCTTACATCAAATCCACAAACATCAGTATTGTACTTGAGTACACCACAAGTTCTTTCATATTTCACAAGTCCAGTCTCAATTAACAGAAGATGGGCAATAACAAAGGAATGCCTTTGTAACAATTCATTTGAGGAGTATGTGACTTGAATTGAGACTACTTGTGATAGACTCGACTACAATACTGAAGAGCATGAATTCAGGGTATTACCGTTTGGTTTGGGCATTTAAGGCCTCTTATGATACTGAAGTCATAGATGAAGGTGAAGCTGAAATGAGGCCATGGTTTTGTAAATTGCCTTGTTCTCCACTTAAGCTGGTACCTGTGACAAATATCATACGTCATCTATGGTGTGTCTTCAGGAAACCCTATACAGAGGATTCTTGACTATTATTGTGCAAGTTTGTTAATCGGGAATTCTATTAATTTAGGGTCCAGAATGACGACTGCATTAAGGAGTGCATCAGTGAAATAAAATCATAGATGTCAGATGTAACGGGGACAGCGAAGAAAGTCACTGTACTCGGTACATCATGGGAATATGATAACAAATTTACAAACACTGTTTTTATTTTCAATTTCATTCATGCTGCTTTAAGGTCTTATCACATCATTAGAGATTTATGTGTTTACATCAGGATTCAAGATTGAATAAATTGAATGTATCTTATTCATAACAAAGACAAAATACAGTATTTGGTGTGGTTTGAGTTTCATTCGTTGTAGCAAAAGATGTCTAAAATGTCGCAAAAATACAAAATGTATTTAAACGTGAGGCGTTAAAATTTCTTGCTGCATAAATAATACTTAAAGCTCCCCCCCCCCCCAAATTATCCTTGCCGTCATCTTTTGTCTTGGCCAATGGGAGCCAACTTGCCTCCACAGAAAGTCCGGTGTTCCTCATAGGACATCATGATTCTGACTAATATTCCAATGTTCACCGCAAAGAATGCGAGGCCAGCGAGCCACAAAAACAAGAAAGTATCATGTCCTTCAAATTCCAAGCAGTAGGCGAAATACAGCCACAGTGCCTGAACAAAATAAAGAAAATGAAAAACAAATAAAAGCAAACTCCACACTCGCAAATTAGCTTGAAAACAGTGTGTGTGCATGTAAAGTATGCTTGGAATTTCTCGGGTAGCATTGCCAAAGTTCTCAAGACTAGATTTGATTCATATGATTGATGGCGCCCTCTCCCATTGAGGCAGACCACACTTGTCAAAGACAGGCTGCATATGAAAGGGAAACAAAATCTAAATCCAGTAATTGGACCAAGGCTAGTCTGAAATGGGTGTAAGCCTCTTATTTTTTTTCTAAGGTCCTGTCACAAAAAGACGAAAATATTTACCTGTCCGAGAAACCAAAGACCTGTGAGGCAGAGAGCTTCTGAAAGTTTCATCCTCAGAGTTGGGATGACGAGAGGAAGGAGGCATAGATACCACAGAAAGTACTGCAATAAAGAAGGGGGGAAAACAAACAATGAAACATTTAGACAAGAACAGCAAACATTTTCACTGAAGATCAGATCTTATCAATTTTATTTAAATCACATGTGCCTGATCTTTCCAGTCTTCCAAGTCTGAGTAAAAGGAAACTTCTGAGCACATTAGAATGAGAAGTAAATATTAATAAATAAAAAAATAGGAAACCAAACTGTAGATCAGAAAATTGGGGGCGCTGTTTCAATCTAACAGTCCCTTTGGTTCAACATCCCTTTGATTCAAGAGAGGGCGCTGTTGAAACAGTAAGGCCATGTGGAATGCATAAAAAAGGTTGAATCTGATAAAAAGACGTGAAGTGAATAAAATCAGGGGTTGGGGCGGGGAAGGTTATCAAATAAAATGTCTTACTATTCTGTATGGTTAAAATATGATTTTTTATTGGGGGGGGGGGGGAGGAGGGACGGGAGACCATTACTACACAACAGACACCACTGAAATTGTTTGAATTTATATTGGGTGGGGTTGTGTTTTAGTCAGTAAGGTGCCAATTTAAACATGTTTAATATCCTAGATTCGCTTTTTTTTTGTGAGATGTTGTTGCATCATTATTTTAGCAAACTCTCTCTGCTGCGTTAAGTGATCTTAATGAGGCGTTTGGGCAAACAGGTTGTGTAAAACTGAAGCTGATTTTCATCTTCCCGGCTAACTGGTTAACAGACGGAAGTAACTTACCTGTGAGGTGCACACTTTGTTGAAAGCCACAAACAGGAATGTCTGAGTGAAACAACAGAACGCAAGGTCCCTGTAGTATCGAACGGACAATGCTACCATGAGCAATGCCTGTGGTAAGAAGGCTAGGAGACCGACCATGACGGATACCGGTGACTCGCTGGTTAGGTACAGCATGTAGAAGTAAGGGGAGAAGTTATGCCGGACGTCGCGCCGTGTTACATGGTATAGATAGGTTTCTTCTAAGAATTTGTCTCCATAGCTGGTGGGAGAAAAAAGAAAATGGTGTGTTGTTTTGTAATAGTTGGACGAACCAAAAAAGGGCAAAAAATATCAATCTGGCATGCACATATGGGTTTATGGCTTCTGATTAGCACCCTTGAACAAAGACATTGACAAACTGAGGAACCGCCGACATAGGGCTGGATAGCTCAGTTGGTAGAGCACTGGAACGGCAATCCAGAGGTCGCAGGTTCGAACCTTGCTCCAGTCAATTTCTTTGTTCAATGTTATAAAACTTAATCTTTAGCATCACAGCAATTTTCACAACACCTCCAAACTCACCAGTAATACATAAGCCCTGTAAGCAACGCAAACGTGGCTACCGACACGAAGACAAATTCAAGACGAGACTTGCAAGGCCAAAACAGCTCAGCAATCCTCCTCAAAATTCGGTCTTTCAAATGGAGTGCCGATCTCTTCAGGAGGGGCTTCTCACAAAAGTCGCTACCCAGAAGAAAGTATATAGGAACACAGTAGGTGACTGGGTAGATTTTAACGTGGACAGACACAGCATACAGGAAGGCGGCAGCTCGAGTATGACGTTTCATCAAAGCATACAGCGTCGACAAAACCAACACCGACATGATCGACTCGGCATTTCCCCGACTCGAGACGGTCATGGGTAAAGGGTTCAGCCACCACAAGAGGGCGCTGTTGATAGCTGCCTGATCCGGACAGCCTGAGAGTTTCAGCATCTTTAGGATGAGTGTACCGGTAAGAACGTCACAGAGGATGAAGATTATCTTGCCGAATACTGGAGTGAGGAGAATATTTGGGGTGAGAGCCCAGGCTAGAAGAGGGGTGTAGCGATATGTAGCTCTCTCATATGGAGACGAACCCTGAAATGAAGTGGAAAATAAAGGACATTTGTCTTTTTCATTCATTATTTAATGGTCGGGGGGGGGGGGGGGGGTCCTGTTCAAAGTAGATGATCTTGAATGACTCTATCTGACAATAGCTGATACTATTCATTGCTGCGTATTTGCCAATAGATGCCGAGAAAACAATGAAAGGGATTGTGTGCCCCCCCCCCCTCCTGGCCCCGGCCACAACCCTGTTCGCTACTCTACACCTACCTACCTGTGACACATATCTAGCAGCATCAGTGAAGACGTGATAGTCAACATCCGTGTACTTGACGAGCATAGTCCTATCCTGCCACTCTCCGTACACCACCAGGACTAGCCTTAGGAGAAATGCTGCACCACACCAGGCAAGGGTGACTCTAGAAAACTTCACAGCCATTCTCAGTGCGCTGAAACTAAATAATTATCTGTTGAAAGACAATAAAACAAATTTCATGAAGGTAGGCCAGCTGTGATGGGATTATTGAATTGCATTTTGATTTGATGTTGTCAACATGTCTTCCCCTTAAACGTGGACATCTGTGAAGGCAACTTTTGTCAAACTTTAGAGTCCAGTTAGTCAAAAAGTCAACCACAAGTCAGCGCCTCTGTGGTCAAATCACAATTAAGCTATTCAAATGAACGGAAACAAAACGCATTCCTGTGTTGCTGCTTATTACTTATGACTTTAATTGTAATTTGATTTGTGACAGACTTGCAATTTTTTATGGACTTAATTATCTTGTCATAAAGACACAACTGCTTCAGCTTCTGCTAATTTATGAAAGATATCTCAAAGCCCTTAAATATTTAACTTATCATTTTAATTTTGTAAACTTATTTTAATATTTATCTGTAAAAGGAAAGTTATGAAATACTCATGGAAATTTAAAACAATTCTAGTCTAGCATTAAAATTTGATAGTTCAAGAATATCCGTCATGACAGTTACTTGAAAGAATCTGGATATGGGGTCTTAAAAGGCTTAAGCCTATAATAGATAATCCCATCAAATCTTAAGTGTAAGTGTAAGTGTATATATAATCTTTCTTTTTTTTAATAATAAAGAAACTGACAAAATTGAAATTTCTCAATCAAGAAGAAAACATTTAACAATACCATTTGTTATTCTTTTTTAAAATAAAAAACGGTATTGGTAAATGTTTTCTTCTTGATTGAGAAATCATCAATTTTGTAAGTTTCTTTATTTTTCAAGTGATAATAATACAATTGCGATTTGCGAATTTAAGCATAAGCATGATGCCTGGCCTGTAGCATGGAGGAAGCATATTAAAGGGAATATACATCATTTGCTTTTGCTGTAATTTTCAGAAATGGATGAAATTGGGGGGTTGGAAATATAAAGCAAATATAGTTGCACTGACTTTTTGGAGGTTTTGGGTTCGAAAATGCTATAAAAACCAAGAAAAACGATCATTTTCCTGTAGTCTGGTTCCCTGACTCCATATAAGAAGAAACAGAGCAGTTTACATACATTGGGAATTGTAAGGTCAGGGAACCAGTCTAGCTGGCTCGTACCCGTTCATAGGTTTGTAATCGATTGCAAACAAGTGCAATGGTCAATTGGGGCCAGTATTTGAAAAAAAGCCAGTTGTTTCCAACGCTGATCGGCCGTTCAGCGTTGGAAATTGATACAAAAATACCACTTTTCTTGAAAATGACAGTATACCAGGTGCCATAATTTTACAGGATGCTTCAGGCTGTCATTTACCAACATCCTATTAAGGTATTTCGCAAAAACTTGGTAGTTTTTTTTTTCGATGTTTGCAAATGTTGTATATTCCCTTTAACAGAAGTATTGTTAGTTACATCATGATGGAGGAAGGAACACATCATCAATTATATTTAATTCTTGCAAACAATGCATGTTCAATGTTGAAACCTGCTATCTTAGTCAATAATCTCACAAATGCCATTTTCGAGGAACTTCCACCAACCACACGAACCACAAAATACCATTCTGCCCCAGCTGAATTACGTGAATAAGCCCCGATATGATTAGTGTTGTCACTTGATTGACATCAAATTCACCTGTTTCACACTGAATGACCTCTCTGCGTGCCGCGTTTGAAGTTCACTTCCGGTACAATAAGAAGAAACCATTATCTACATAGGGTGTTCATGATTTTGAAGGGATTACATCTATTCAAAATATGCCTGAAAACGCAACATTATTTAGATATTTCACTATTAAATTAGAAAATCACCCACAGTAAGCCAATCTGATTTTCCATTTGAAAGTTCACAAGGAGATTCTGAGTTCTTTTTGAATATCATTTAACCATTTGTAGTGGAGCTCACACGTTTTTATTTATTTCAACCACACCGCAATTGACCAATCATCTATCCTTAAATCTGCCTCGTGGTACTGTAGCATTTTCAACATGGCGGGTGAGTGACGGAAAATTGTGTGAATCTCTTCCGCTGAAATACGGCTTATTTTCTCTTATTTACCATTTTCTCTTTTGGTTTTCAGACCTCAGTTATTTATCGCAGAACTTTGAAGATGACTGTGATGACTGTGAGTATTGTATAATTCTCAATAATTTTCTAATTTAAAGAATATAGGCCCCTATTCGTGGTATTTTTTTCAGCCCATCCTACCGACTCGAGTGTACATAACATGTACGCGTTACGTTACTCGACGCACGTCGCGCATGGGCTATGCACTGCAGTGCAGCAAATGTGTACAGTTCGTATGTGAAGTACGTTTAGTGTGAATGTGTGAACAGTGTTCGTGATGGAAGCTGCAAAGTGTATGGAGAATGTGATGATTTTGTTAAGTAAAATTTGAGGCTTTGCATGGTGGAGATACTAAATAAATAATGAAAGGTTTGCGGAAACACCATGTGCGAATGATTTCTCAACTAAGTAAGAGAATGGTTCTGAAAAGAACCAGAGGTATAAACTCGATGTTCCGGTCAGTATGCAGTCTGACCGTCTTCAGGAGAGTGCCTAAACTCTAATTGAGCTAGGCCTAAGTTTAAACTAGCTGGAGTTACCCAGCCCTGAGTTTTATCATATGGGTTGTCTATAAGGGCTGGAGCGTATTTTTCTCATAAGTAGTAGTATATTCAAGAAATTTTTGGAAAATTTTCAATTTTGTCCCCGTTACACACTAATTGCAACTGCAACTCACCCCAAACTTGCCTGGAATAACCATTACACAGGTCCTTGAAGTAAAAAACGATCCACGATGAAGATTCAGCCTACAATTGCAGTGAAAACAGGAGGAATAACCGCTAACTTGACAACCTTTCAGGCATGGCCAGGACTGCTATGGAATTGTCCACACAAAAAAATTGTGTACAATGAATGGCGGCGGTCGATTACCACCACGTACAGCTCGCTGGTACTACGCGTTTTTGCGGTCGGTGCATGACGTGACGCGGAAGCGTAATACCCGATGACTGTTTCATGCATTAAGAAGAGGTTCACTCGCATCACAGTGCGGTACTGGAACGGCAACCGTCGAGTTGGCCGGCTATCGTGCATTCATAGTGCAGTGTTATTTACTCGACGGTTGCCGTTCCAGTACCGCACTGTGATGCGAGTGAACCTCTTCTTAATGCATGAAACAGTCATCGGGTATTACGCTTCCGCGTCACGTCATGCACCGACCGCAAAAACGCGTAGTACCAGCGAGCTGTACGTGGTGGTAATCGACCGCCGCCATTCATTGTACACAATTTTTTTGTGTGGACAATTCCATAGCAGTCCTGGCCATGCCTGAAAGGTTGTCAAGTTAGCGGTTATTCCTCCTGTTTTCACTGCAATTGTAGGCTGAATCTTCATCGTGGATCGTTTTTTACTTCAAGGACCTGTGTAATGGTTATTCCAGGCAAGTTTGGGGTGAGTTGCAGTTGCAATTAGTGTGTAACGGGGACAAAATTGAAAATTTTCCAAATTTTTTTTGAATATACTACTACTTATGAGAAAAATACGCTCCAGCCCTTATAGACAACCCATATGATAAAACTCAGGGCTGGGTAACTCCAGCTAAGTTTAAACATGCTAAACTTTAAAATCACAGCTAGCAGCTTTGAACATAGAGGGCCCCCTTCATTATTATTAATATTAATAATGTAGCACTGGCTGTTGTAATTCACTGAATGTGTCCTGACGTCACGACCTCAATGATTGTATACAAAGTCTATATTATTATGGAGAACTTTTTCTAGAATTATTTGTAAACAAAATTGGAAATATTTCTCTGGCGCTTATTCATTCTGGGCGTGTGCAAAAAACATTGACATTGTTGATGTCCCCAAACATGGCGCGGCCCCTAACGTGGGGCGACCCCTAACTTATATTTTTTGCCTTATTAGTACCTGGCTAGAGCAAAAGTTTTCCCTGAAATTTCACTGTAAGGCAAAAAAAAAAAAAAAACATGTTTAGCGTCCTGCCTCTTTGACAAAAAGGAAGGAGGAGGCCCTTTTTTTTTTTTTCTTCTTCTTTTCAAAATGGCCGCCCGACACATTTTTCAAGACAACGCGGCCGGGCTTTTTTTCAAGATGGTTACCAGCTTTTTTCAAAATGGCCGCCACTTGGACTCAGGAAATGACATATTGGCTTCTTATGGGCTTTATACACGGTATAAAAGTCTAAAAATACGATTTCTTTCGTCAGAGATCGTTAAAATTTATCAATTTTTGTCTTTAAAAAAAAAAAAAAAAAGGAGGCGGCCTCTAAAAAGGAAGCGGGCGGGGACGCTAAACATGTTTTTTTTTTTACTTCGCCTAAGTGAAATTGGAAAGATTGTAGTACATGTATCTAGACACCACTTCAGCGGTTGTGTACGAAGTCTATGGAGAGTCAAGAAAATTGTCTAAAACTTTCCTAACAAAATTGGAAATGTTTGTCAGTCCCAGATTCATGTCTTTTCAACATTTTTGCAATGACTGACCTTTATTGAGATGATATATGAAGAAAAAAGTGGCGTCGACAGGTTGCAACATTCTTTCTGTGAAATTTCATTAAGCTCTAAACATTCCCGTTCATAAATCTCAAGTTGACCTAGCCATTACAAACTTAGCAGAGAAATTTTATTTTGGCGTGATTTTCTGTTTTTATTTTGAAGTCAAAATGAACTCTTTTCAAATGCGCCCAAAATTTTGAAAAAAAATTTCTGACAAAGTTGTAGTTGGGGTATATAAGTGAAAATAAGAATGGTTTATGATAATTTGTCAACTTTAATAAAAATTCTTAAATTTTAATTTGGGATTTTTCCGAGATTTGTTCTAGTGCACCTGGCACATTAGGGAACACTTGGCCGATTTTGTGCCCAATTTCCAGACACCACTGTTTTTGAATTGCTGAAATAGTTCACAAAGGTTCAGCAGCAAGCATTATTAAGGTAAAAGTACCAATATTTAACTGAGTGAATTTGAAGTTTGTCAAAAGAGAGGTTTGGCAACACTATATGAGGAAATTTGTGGGAAACGTTGAAGTGCGCCATGTTAGGGGACTCCACTGTACATGTACTGTGAAAAGAAATGTCATCAGAATATAGGCCTACCCCTCAATGGTAGAATTTATCGTTTGGAGCTATCCAAAAAGTAACTGACGAAATTATTGTTGGAAAGCATACTTGGTTCAATTAAGGAAAGTAATGGCACTAAACGCCCTGTGAAATTGTTCTTTCCGGCATGCTGTCATTTTGACGAAAAAAATAAAAGAAATTCATTTCCAAAGATGTGTCTAAAGATGAGGAAATTTGCGTTAGCAATGGTAGTTCGTTTTTAATTTGGCGAAGCTGTGAGTGGGTGCATTGGTGCAACGCACATCCGCACGTGGTTGCTACACGGTGGTCCAGTGCTTGACACCGCGTAGCTGCAATCAGCTGAATGAGAACGTGTCCCGGATGCTGAGATCCTAGAGTACTGTTTTCTCGGAATATACAGCATTCACTAAGCTGAAACTTCATCAGGTTAGTTGTTCAGCACCCTTCTTTAGATTTTGAGCACTTTTGTTGCTTCAAACAAAAACAAATGCACAAATGACAAACGATGTACTCTACACAAATGACAAATGATGTAAACAGCATCTGTCTAATCTACTCGTTGATTTATGTAAATATTAAAGCAGAAAAATATGATGGCTGTAGAATTGTTATAGTAATCTGACTGCCAGTTGGCAATCTTTAGAAACGAATACGATAGACAGTTGTGTACTTCTGAGCAGGAAATGGTAGCAGCATTGGTCAAGGCCGAATGGTGGAAATAGGACTGTTATAGTCTGACTTTTTCAAGTCATTTTTTAAGTTGTTGAAGTTATGATCCGAAAATAAAACTAGTAACATATGTTGGAAAATTATGGATCTAAAATTGGCAGTGGTTTGTTTTAGTAGCCCACTTGTACATGGTTACTGAAGATTAAAGTCAACGCTTTCTTCCAACAAGCGAAGTTGGCTATTGGAATGTGTTTCTAACTATATTTGGGACGTCCATGAAACCACTTTCTTTAAAGCAGCGCAATCTGATGAGACATGATATTGAGCAAACAGTTTCATATTGTAACTATTTACTCATCAAATGAGGACGAGATATGAAGGACACAATTAAATAGATATCACATTAAAATCACTTAAAAACAAAATTGGGTACTCATTTGTTCATTGCTGAAAATAATGAACAACTTGACTTTGTATTTTGTGACAAAAACAATACAACTTGTGTGAAAAAAAGTGATAAATTGCAAGTGTTTATCATGAAATTGAAAGCTCTTTTGCCAATTAAATATTTTCAAAAATCAAATCTTTAGATTTGCAATTACATGTTTGTTGTACGAGCCTCAATGTATTATTTAAAATTTGTTGATGCATACACTGTACGTGTTTAACATTAATGAAGTTTTCCATGTACATGTATTGTGGTTGATGATGATTCTAACCCCAGGTACAATGTACTTGAAAGATGGTTCTGAAACATTCTGAATCTTCATAGGACGACTGCCCCCCAAAAAGCAATGCACCTTGTAAGAAGGAACACCGCCCTCTGTTGTCTCCTGTGTGAAATTTAGATTAGTTGGAAACCTTTTTGAGGTAAAAATCTGTTGTCACCTTTTGAGATAAAACAATTCTAATTAGTGTTAATTTTCACTTTGATTTTAATAAGCTATGAAATTTAAGGCATTGAGGTAACCAGTTGTATTTCATATATGTACAATGAAAACTGAAAGGAAAAAAAGCAGTCAAGATCTAATGTTGGATATAATTCCAGCTTTATTAGTGTATAATTTCAAGAAAACAGTGAAAAGTCAGGCAGAAGTTATGTCACATTTTCCAATTTCAGTGACATCACCCAAACATTAGATTTTAAATTAAATGTATACTCCTCATGGACGCTCTTAAATCATGCATGACAGTGGCTTTGGACAGAGTATGACCTTTGACATACAAAACCACCCAACTTGAATTATAGCATGGTGCATGACTCGAAAGCACTCACGTTTCGAATATTTGAATTGAAAAAATGCTTTTGAGGTGTTTGGTTGATGATTCAATATTCAACTGTTTGGCATATTTGTCACAGCCCAACAAATTCCGTACTGTAAATGCATTCTGCGGCAAGTACTGTATGTAAATCAGGGTGGTAAACAAGTATAACTTAAGCGTGATATTCCTAAGAGGAATATCTGTGTTATAATTTGATTGCCGATCTTCTCGGTGTATTTTCCCCGTCTGTGCATATGCATACTTGTATGCCAGCAGCATGAATTTTTAAACCGAGGATCACTCCACGCTCGGGTGAGTTTTGCGGATGCCCGGCATGCAAACACCCCAGTAATAGCACGTCTGGGGTAAATTGGCCTCCAGTCTACCAAAAGAAATGCGTAATCTCCTCCCCACTGCAGCGCATGTGACTCACTGTGAAACTGAAGTCAATGAGTCTGATGACTCAGTCTTGGAAAGTGTGTCGGATGGGGAATAACACGCACTGCCCCCCCCCCCCCCCCCAAGTGCAGCTAGTAGGAGTACCTTAAGCCACGTTTCACTGGAATCCGATACTAGCCTGTACCCTGAACACTAGATGGCACGGGCTGAAATTGCCCCCTCCGTACTCGGATTAGCTATGCTTTAAGTAACCCAGTGAATTAATAATGGAGAGGTGACGGTCTCCATTACTCATCTGCCATTTAGTGAGGGACGTTGTGGTACTCACGATGTCGTTGGATTAAACCATAGGTAGTATGTTGGTGTGCGACATTGTTGTTTACGCTCTGTTTAACAGTGGTGTATCACGAATATGTAGAGGTATGAACATATGGTAAGGCAGACACAGTTAAGAGATAGCAAACAATGTAATTTGATCGACAAGATTTCGCAAGAGTTAATTGACATAGAATAATAGCTCTCAAACATCCAATAAAAATCAACAAAAGTCATTTTTACTATGAGCTTTGATTACAAAGTGTGAAATTATATCAGTCTCAAAATCATTGCATTCCTTGTATTAGACTCTAAAAAAACAGTTGTTTGAAGTGCTCATGCACAAGTGTACATAATGTACATGCAGGTGTCATTTTTGTATAAAAATAACCGCATACCGGTAATTTGATAAGGCTACAATGAAATGTAACTATTAAGTGTCTAATGGACATTGCTGGTGACTTTTATATCTGAAATGTCATTTGCCATTCTGAAATGCCAGTTACCATCTTTCAACATATTGTAATTAGCATCAGTCGAGGATGAGTTACATGTACATTGGAAATGTCATGAGGAATAAATCCTCTAGTGAGGCAAGTAACATTAAAAGTGAATACAGGTTTTTTTTAATGAAAATCTATTTGTGAGTCTTAGTTTCGCCTGTAGTTACACGGAATTCAGGCGACGTGGTTGTTTTTGTGGCCGTGATATCAAGAACAGGTGGGAGCTGTAATTACTTGGCAATAGACGCAAGCTGCGGGAATTCCAAATACATGAGCTTTGACATGAGAACTGATCCCCTGGGGGGGCGGGGGGCGCGTTAGGTTAGGAATCACAACATGACATGATTGACCAAGGCTGGGGCGTGCTGTGCAGAGCTCAGCTTTTGGACTTGAAACTGACCTGCGTTGGAATGAAAGAAATAAGGAATTGCCATACGGTACAGTGCTATAAAATATACCGTATTTTATTAGATATGATTTATATTTGTGGATCTACATGGTAATTTACATAAATTGCCACAGTTTATGCTGAACTCGAGTTAACTTAGTAGTGTATGCTTCTAAAAAATTAGTTAAAGTTAATTGTATATTGTACATAAATTATGTACATGATGCACAAATGTTTTTATGTGGTCTTAATTGTCTTTAAAGCACACATATAAAGTACACAGGGTATTTCCATCCGGCAATGGGTTTGAGTATGTATTCCCTAGGAAGCTCAGATTGTGGTACATGCTGAATGTTGAATTGGCTGGATGAGCGGGGGCAGTAATTATGTAGTTTAATGAGTGCAGATCTTAGTTGATAAATAGTTAATTAAAAAAGCGTTGGTTTACATTGGAGAAAGTGACTTTGGAATTTGGATGTAATGAGGTTGTGATGCAGCACAGTGGTCCGATGGTTACAAAGTCCAACTCATGTGCATTCTTATGTGGGTTCGACTTTGAACATGGGCTTGTGTTCTTGGGCAAGACACTTTACTACAATTGCCTCATTCTACCCAGGAGTACATATTGGTAACCTGTGAGGGTAGGAACCAGGTTGCGCTGATCTTCAGCTGCTGCAGAAAACTGGTATAATGGCCTGACGAACAGGGGTAACAATTATGAAAAGGTTGATGACTTTGGTATAAGGCTCTATCCGGTGCGTAAGTGTGACGTCACTTCAGAATTAGTTCAGTTTAAATCATGCCCACTGCACATTAAGTACAGTGGAACCATTTGAACCGAAAGAAGTGCAAAGTGGTGTGTTTAGCAAAGGGGCGCTAGTAAGGCCAAAAAAAAAAGGCTCCGGTTTCTGGCATGGAGCTTGCCCAAAAAGTGGTGCGGCGACGCGGCTTTTTTTTTTTTACCTGATTTTTTTGCTTCAAATGTCGGCTGATGACTGCAAATGGTGCCCGACTAAACTTAGTGCAAATATATGGGAGTCCAGAGAGGCCACATAAAGCTTATTCTCCACCATAACCCAATCTAAAAACACGTTAAAATTATGCAGCAGCAGGATTCCAGTCAAACCAGTGAGTTTGGCGGTTTTGAGACATCATCTTTCATTTAAAAAAAAAAACTTTTTCATTTTGCCGACACGCATGGCTACGGCGACGCGTGCGCATACCAGAAACCGGAGACTTTTTTTTGTGGCCTAATCAGTGGTGTGTGCGCCTGTATGCCGAAGTCACTTCCGAACTGGATATACATCACATTATTATTATTATTTTTATTATGTACTTAATGTGTTCCAGTACAATATTGTCTGCGTATTTGTTTTGTGCTGATTTGTGCAAGCACCGATACTTTACATGAATTGTGCACATCAACATTGGGTTTTTGCCCTTGGCAATGTCAACATTTTCCTGATGCAAAAATTCCTTCGTACAAAATATGCTCACCATCATCTCATCGTCATCATAAGCCTATACTATGGCGGTAACGTGACCGTGTTACATTATAAGTTTGGTATAATTTGTAAAAGTAATAGTATCACACTAAATGTTGGAATCCTTCATTCCACGATGCACTTTTGCATTCAGCCAGTTCCAGCGTACAGCTCCATTACAATTAAATTTATTATGCCCCTTGATCAGTCCAAGTGGACTGAAGCGTGGGCACTCACTCCGCAAAGCAAAGAATCCATGCCCGACGTGACTCTTCAAAGAAATTATTCTCGGTGAAATTGCAGCAGTACGTGTGCTCTGAAGCAAAATTAAGGTGTGAGTAAATACAGTTACCATTTTAGTCAGCTTAAACCCTGGTAAAGCCAATGTGATTACCAAGCTTCATTTTCTGCATCGATTTGAAATCGGACACCAGTATTGAGATGCACACGTACGGTACATTGTACAGTATGTAAAGAGTTGGTACGTGAAGTTCAGACGACCTTTGATTTACTTGGACAATTTCTTCTATTGGGTTTTGCCCTTCGCAGACATATTTTATTAACACCACATATATGTACATGTACTCAGTGTTGGCTTGCAAGAAAACATACACAAGCTTACTCGGGTGGGACTCAAACCCACGACCTCCTGCTTACTATACAGACATCTTGCCAACTGACCAGGGAGCTTGCCAGGGTCAGCTGGCTACTTGGAATCCTGGACAAGGAAGGCAAAAATGTGACTTCAAGTTCCTGTACAGTCTGAATTTGGAAGATTCAGGAGCGGTTCCTAGCAAAACGGCCTACATGTACATAGTACATGTACCGGTATAAGGGTTTATAGTTATGATTATACATACAGCGTTACGTATTGTATAGTCTACATGTATTTTTTCTGTATTTTATGCACATGATACATTTATAATTTGAAATTATGTAATCATTTTGACTATGAAAAAAGAAAAAAAAGGGCAAAACAGTTGAAACATTTTTACGCCTGTGATACATGTAAGTGCACAGGGCCAACAGAATACAGGTTACAGATGCAAGTTCTCACACTGCAAATCAAATGCCAGTGAACTTTGGTATTGTTTATCTTGTGCTTATTGCATTGCAGCATTTAGTTGTTCATCTTGGGTGCCTGATAGTGATACAACAATCAGCTCTGCATGAATACTACAGAGCAAAGTCCGCTTGGCACAGGACCTGCTACCGCTAGGTTGTCCATATTGATAGCAACCAATTTTGATGCCCATAATTAATAGAATTGATACATGTTTGTTGTACACTTACAGCAAGGCTAACTCAATTAGTGTTTAAGACCAAATAAAAAAAGAAAACCTAGTTGATCGTCCAGGTTTTTTCAAAAAAAGAAGGGAGGGCCTTTTTAGTTTTAATTTTTTATTTGTTTCCAAAATGGCTGCCAAGTATTTAAAATCAAAATGGCCGCCAACTTTTCAGTTTAAAATTACCACCGGCTTTTTATTAGCTATCCTACTAATAACTAGAGTCAAAATATTCATGGGAATATCGGGAAGTGAAATCGATCATTGAAATGGTGCCAAGATAAAAAGCAAAATACATAACAAAGTTTAGATTTTTGAGGTGAAAACATAGTCTGGTATTTTTTTTGTACTTGGCCTAATAATTACCTCAATTTTTCCAACACAGCTAAAGAACTTACCAATTTTTAAAAAAAAAACAGCATTCATAATGCATATTTACTGCTTTTTAACACATTTTGTCAAATGGAAATTTTCAAATACTTAATCTCAAGTGCATATATTATAGACAAGTGGCTTGAAAAAAAGTTTTGTTGGTTTTTGTTTTCTTTTTGCCCCCAGGAAATTAGGTATTTTACAACAGATGTTACAATATCTTCACATACTTATGTACAGTATGGCACACAGAGGGCGCACAATTCAGTTGACTCAACTTTTGCAGTCTTAGAATGTGAAGAGCGCCCTCTTGTGTTGCTTGTCATCCATCTCTGAATGCATTCTGTACATGTACATGTGTACCGTATGTAGTATCAGTCTGCATGTACACATGTCCAAAGCTCAAAAACACATTGAGATGAATCCTGAACTCTGTCCATTGGCTGTGAACCAAATCCGAGTGGTGGCTCTTTGAGTGGCACAATGTCAAATATTTGGACTAGTTTACTAGAGGAAAAGGGAGCAGGGGTTGTATCAAATGTCAGCGTGTGCGAGGCAGAGGAAGCTCAGCACTATAGGGAATAAAATTCTGAGAGAAGATTTTGGCTCTGTTCTTTACTTGTCTCATTTTTTTTTTAGAACATTGATGATTTGGATACATGTGAACCAAATTGTCCAAATCATGTATTGATACCAAAAGTGAAATTAATTCCTTTGCTGAATTTATTTGAGGTGTTAGTTAATGGAATTGATGAAACACGGTAAATTTGTTTTGATTGCAGGTGCTGCTATGTAAATAAAACGCAGTTTTAAAATGTAATTTAAGTTTCAAAAACGTGCAAAATTATATCTAAAATTTTAATTCATCTTTCAGTGACAATCTAAATTGTGTTTTTACATGTACGTCTGCGGAGTCATTATACCCCTTCATTTTCTCACTCTTCTGAAGTGCCTTTCAACTTCAAGAAAAGTGCAAAGTTCGACTCCAAATTATATGTAAAAGTTCTTGAAGTGGGCTCTTGATAGTAATATTACACCACAAAGTGCATCATCATTAACATGCCTGTATGCTATATGATACTGCAACGACTTCAAATATGTAAATGAGCATGCATTGTAAATATGAAATACAAGTGATAAATTATTGTTTTCATCATATCAACACTCCTGTTCATCTGTCTGGAATGTTTTTTAAAAAATTGAAGCTAGTAACAGATGCATGTCTGATGCCATATAAAAATAGAATCCATATTGCAATATTTTTCATAAGTATAACAAAAGAACTATAAAACGTTGCTTTATAGTGTGTGTAACCATGCAGACATTGGATATTTGACTTGAGCCTGTTTATAATCAGAACCAGCATGGAGTTTCATCTCTCCAGATTCCAGCACATTTTCCCACACTGCCGGAGTACGGCGTTGCCCCTCCACCACATGGGGATACACATGTTAGCGGTGAAAATTTAATTTGCCTCCCATTTTGGTCTGGTATTCCGTTGCAAACCAGCTCCTAATATGTTCCCCACTCGCGTTAGGGAATAAACATGGGGGCCGGAGCTAGACTAACTCGATTAGACGGGGCCAGTTGTTTTTGAGGTTTTTGTTGTGTGAGTTGTTTTTTCCTTGAGGGCGTCATATTACCATAGTTTGATTTTTCTGCCCAGGCTAGGAGTACTTAGAGCGTGATGCATCTAGAGTGCAGATATTGTTTTCTGAAATATGGTTAGAAATTGGGTCTATGGAATGGTTTAGTCTGTCGTAGAAAAAAAAACATGATTGGGAACTTGTACATTGTACATGCGGTACCACGTACATTGTACTCTGTGTGTTACATGTAAACATGTGTGTTACATGTACATTGTTGTAAACTGATACATGAAATTGTCACAGTGTCGGGTGCCAGGTTCATAAAGTTGTATTTCACTGAGAAGTGCACATGTACAATGTATATGTATGTATGTACATGTATGTGGATGGGTCAAACATATGATAACCTTTATATTTAGCACGTACACACGTACATTTTGTACAATGAAATTTGTATACACATTTATACATGTAGCTACAAATATTTACAACTATCATGACTATTTTTAGAAGTCTTGGCAAGTTTGTTTTCTTAAACAAACCGCAGTGACAAAAGTTAACCCCTTCTTTTTACCATGTCTGAAAAAAGTACAACTCCAAGTCAACCAATCCAATGATCCATAACAAAAACTCATACATGTATGTCAAGGTATGGCTTAGTGTTACATAGTTCCCAATTAATGTACAATGTATGTACATTGATTCAAAATACAACATGTTCATGTATCTGGACTAGATTTGTTACGAAAAGAGCTTCTCCGTGTTTGATTCGTTTAGACAAGTACGGTACTGACATCCAATACAGATACATGTACCGGTATGTGTACATTTCTTATACAGTACATGTACATGTCTGTATTGAGTTCATTAACCCCAACCCCTAGGAATCAAATCGAAACTGGAGGAATTGTACATGTATAAGTAAATCTCATGCTTTCCTACCTTTTGATGTTGAAGAAGGAACCTACAGTACCTTGCATACGTCTTTGCCTTGTCTAGAGTACCCCAGTTGTTCTCCAGTGAAGTAGGTTATCTGATCTGTTGAGTTCTCCCATATCCAGACACCCTGTTCCGCCTCCTCTAAGGATTTCAGATGCTGAGACTTGTCATCATTACTCGTGATGGATTGCTCTATCTCTGTCTGTCTCTTTCGCGCATCTTCGGGGAAACTTCCTTGAGAGATGCAGTACTAGTTTCATCGAGGGCCCTGACGGATTCATTTCTCGAGTTCATAAAGTAGTAACACTACTGTACACGCTCATCACCTTCACTTGCGCTAAGGACACCGAGAACCAGTCTATTACACCTTGGTCAGACTTAAATAATTGGCAAGTGCTCTGCTTGACGATGACTCTGGAAAAATGTCAGTTGGTAAAAGAATCTGGAGATGGCATTCAGAAGAGGAGGAAGATGCAGGAATTCTTTCCCTCCTGGCAGCTGTTAGCGATGAGTGTTTGCATGACAGGGCTTGTTCACACGTTGAGGCTGGACATTCCGACTAATACTAAACGATATGACTGTGACTTGATTGACATATCTTTCTGTTAGACTCTTGTAATTAACTAAGTCATTAATTATTTTTTGCAAACTTAATTGATAACAATGGATATTATGTAGTTTTTGTTAAGTCATAGGGGGTACCATTTCTGTTTATTTGTAAATACTATGATGCTAACTGCTAGAGCTTTCGTGTCTTTTATGTTATTGTTGCCCCTGCCCCCATCCATAAAAATTGGGAATTTAAATGTTAAAAAAAAAAATTGGAAAACACATTTTTTTTGTTTCATCTCATTTTAAACAAGCACCATGCAGAAAGTGATCCAATCTGGAATTCCCCATGTACATGTACATGCATGTGCTTAAATTAGATTGTGATTTTAAGAGTACATGTATTACTCATTAATTAATTTGTTTTTCCATGGGAAACCGATCCTATCTGAGTTACCCTTTAACGCCGTCCCCTTGAAATTGCAAGGTCTGATTAGATCAGTGGCAGCCAACCAGCTATTTCTCCTGGCAGTGAACCGTGCTGTGCTGGCCCACCATATGGTGGTGTCACGCCATCCCACACTGCCTGGGATATTTTGGGGTTGTGTCTCTACCAGACTGGGGTTGTTTTTGTTTCGTGAGTGTTCATGTATTCATGAACTACTATGTTGTAGTAGTATGTTGATCGCGAATTGCTAGCACTAAATGTACATGTTTATCATGGAAATGATTTTTGGGGTGTGCAGATGTGTCCAAATAAGGCGCTGAGTTTGAAGAAATCAAAATAACTAGTCAAGTACTGACTCAATGAGACACATTTGTGGTGTTGATTTGGGGGTATATATACTGAACAGTTTTAGACAAACAACAGAACCCCAAATCAAAGTTATTTTTGAATCTCTAGTTCTTGTAAAATGGTAATCACAATAAAGGACCGAGACTACCCTGTTTGAAAAGGATCGGCTACTAAGCTGATTATAAATTTTGAATTCTCAAATTGTTTTGAAACCAGAATTTTGCATCAATCACCCAAAACCGATTGCTTAAAACACGGCGTATGGTAAGAGCAAATGAAGGGGATACCAATTCATGTACAGTGCACATAGTTAAGACACTTTTAATTATGGCTTTTTTTAATCAAAAGTCTTTTTTATTTTTTGATGGCTCCCTTCCCCACCGAAAATCAGTCTATTTTATTTTAATGAAGGATGTCTGGAAATCAGACAAAAAAACTGTGAAAAAAACATTGCCAGTATTAGTGCCCCATCTTTATTTACACATAATGATTCATACTAATGGATTCCCCTATCAATTTCATCAGTCCACAAGGGAAAAAAAAAACTCTACAAAATTCAATTATGCCCTTTCCACTCTTCGAAATGGAATTAAACCGGGGGAAGAAGAAAAAAAAAAAGCGGTGCAGAATGTATTTGAATGCATAATTAAATGTCAGAGATTGAATTATCGGTGCATTAAATCCAGTGTAGTGAGACAAGCCGGCGTTATTAGCTGACTCCTCGGAGCTGGTATAGCCAGCTTGCTTTTCAGTCCGCTGCGAAGGCGGATAGTTTGTACCGCTCCTGAGGATGATTCCCCCGGAGACGAACAACCAGGCATCTGTTCTCTCATCCCGTCTCATCTCTCCCCTCTGCGCCTCCCTACCACCCCCCCCCCCCTTGACTCAATTGGCAGAGTATTCTCTAGTACCAGACCAACCAACAGTGCAGCCCTGCATTCCATTGAGGTAAATTGTCAATTGCCATGGTGCTAAGGGTACCCGTAGTCAAGTTTGACGACCAAAGCCAGAACGGAGAGGCTTTGACATTAAGGCTTAATCAAGATATGGACAAGTGTTCCCCGTGTCGTGTACATGTTCCGCATGCAATGCAAATTGTGAAGTACCAGGAGTTCACACGTGTACACTTCACAAACAGTCGGACTCTGATTTTTGGGGTGTTTGTTTTATTTGATTGAGTAGTAGTCAACAACGATATTTGGTGTTTTTGTCTGGTTGTATCTGGTCTCTCCTCCCCCTTTTTATTGTCTGGGTAGACATTTATGTCAAGGTGTATTGTGTATTGTGACACCCATGATGTGAATCAGTACATGCGTATCCAAAGATTGACGTAATTGCTTTCACAACTGGACTGTGCACGTTGCTGCGTTGCTGCTACCCATCAGTGTCGTCCCGTCCTCCTCCCGCCTACACACTCGCGCAGGATGGATTACATTGAAGCTTTCAACCAGAAACTGATGGTATTGGCTCACGTCACTGTTGGTAAGCTCATAAACGCAATATGTAATAGCCATATTTTCTATTTCCACCTAGGCTGAAATGGAGTATTTAATATTAGGCCCGACTGACTGCACTGCCGTCGCTGGCCTCCATGGTTTATTAATACTGGAACCAACTTCCCAGTTGGTGTTCCTTACAACCCAAGGCCTCCCTTTTTTCCCCATATTTCCTGGCCTCCTGTTTTCAAGCCTGTGGCGGGCAGGGACACATGAAAAAAATTCCTGCACGATTTATTGCTTAAAGGAGACTATCAGAATGCAATGTGGGAATGTTCAAGCAGTTTGTGTGGTGTGCTGTGTGTATGCAGCGGGGTATTGAGCTTACATGCACATGTGTATGTTCGGTCCGCTAGTACTACTGGTCCTCTCATGAAGTCTTTCAGGGTCGGCGTTTTTGGTCGGACATTTTCGGGGGTCATGATTTGCCGGGACGATGATGGGTAAGATGGACAAGGAGAGATTGTATAAACCCGTGGATGACTGGCGAAGCATGGCCAGAGGTCGACGCAAGAAACCCACGATACCTCCACCGCTACCACCGCCTCTACAGCCAGTATCCTCACTCATCATTGGTAATGTCGTAACATTCCTTGGTTTCCTTCTTGAATAAACGGGCCAAGCCCAGCATGCCAGAGTCAATTCTGAAACTGTCTCCCATTGAAACTAGGCAACTTTTACCATTTTATGGTCTAGGAATGATAAGCTAGGAAGGGTAACCCTGCCTTACTGGCCTTGGTAGTAATCCACACATCAGTTTTGATTTGTGGGAGCAATGCTGTGATTCATCGCTGATTTATTGGCCCCGCATATTGTGAATGTAAACTGGGGTTGGATGTAAATTGGTAACTCCAGACTGGTGTAAATTAGTCTGGCAATTTATGTGGATGGAACATGTTTGCTTACCTGCAAATTGTATTAAGCAATGTACATATTGAGCTGAAATGGGTTGCTTTGGTCTTGGCAATATAGTGTTCTAACTAGCTAAGATACATGTTGGTCCAGTACAAGTGATTGCATTGCGACTGACACAGATGGCAAAGTTAATGTGTAGCTATATTTCTCCAATAAAACATGACACCTTTGTAAATTTCAAACTTGGGTACTTGCGAAAGCAGATTGTGAACACATGTTCATGTCTATTGTGGGTTACATGAATGTGTGTTCAGAAACCCAACGCAGGTGACATCTTTCCAACTGTCTTATGTTACTCAGTAATTGTGAAGGTATGAAATTTCAAGCCAAATGTCACTGTCAGATGTTCTTATTGGGGGTGCTTACATTATTGGTTGGAGGGGAAGTACATTGTAGTTTGAAATGACTGTCCCAAGATGGTGGCTTATTTGACGAATATCTTGACAAGAAGCCCTTGAAAAAGTTGAAGGTACAATGTAGTCAAAATCATTTGATTTTGCATCCCCCAACCCCTCCCCCCCCCCAATTTTTTTATAAATTTGTATACCATTTGTACCCCACATTTAAGAAAATGTGCAGAAAAGGTGAAAAATGGAAAGCAGCTTTTCGTACCAGCAGTTGCCATAGTGGATTCCCAGCATGCATTGTAGATGGTCACATGACCTGGAATTTTAGTCTAGAGTGAATACTACATGCAGATAGGTTTGGACAAAGAAAACATTGTTGTGACTCACAAAAGTGCATACTTTACAATTTCATGTGTTTTTAAATATTAAAACTGTTTCCATGGAACTATGGACATCCTAAGGAATTTGGTTTTGTACTATATTGGCCCCTGATAAAAGTTATCAAAAATAACCAAACAAATTTCATGAAGATTGGACGGAGCTTTCTGGAGCTATTACAAGATGCTTCACAGTACCCCCTCCCCTCCCGGTCATGATGGAGATAAATACTCAAGGCTCTAAAACATAAAATTTACAAAAAATATCCTGTAAAATGTATGTACATTAAGCTTAAGTATGACAATGCTGGATCGGAGCTCTTTCATACATGAACTGTATATTAGTAGCGATACTTAGCATCCTATGGCTGTGCTTACCTAGTCTAAACTCTGGCAACCTGCCAAAAATGTCATGCAATATTGTAAATGACTGTCTCTAGTTCTTGACTGATTTGGGTTTTTTCCCTGACCATATTTTTCCAAGCGTAAGTACCAGTAGCTGCATAAAATTGAGCCCTGTACCGTACGTTATGCACTATACATGTATTGAACTCCTGCATTTTTCACTCCACTAAGATTTGCATTGGCTCATTCATCCTGCCTTTCAATATTGTCCAGTAAATCGGTAGGGGGGGGGGGGCATCAGCCAGTGACTAAATTTGTTCTCATAATGATCAATAAATCAATTTCTCTTCAAATACCAACACCACCTTCCCCTAGTCACTGTTGACAGGCCCGTGTCAACTTTGACCAATCATGGCCGGGCTCTGAGACCCCGGGTCCCTGGCTGGTAAAATAAATAAGACCTTGTTTGATTGGCCGGGTGGGCAATAATGAGGGTAGGGTGTTGTTGTATCTGTGGGGTTGGAACTCCTACATTTCTTGTTGGTGAGTGATGGATGTAAGCAGACCGTCTTGTTTGTGTCTTGCTGTAATTGTTAAGTAGCAGTGATGCACCTGTACATGTACATCTATAGGAACAATTTTTAACACATTGTTTTGAAAGCAAATGGGCAATTCCACGGTTACTTGCATTACATTTTTTATGTACTTTTGTACTTCTGAGTTTTCTTGGGCTGTAATTACCTTACTGAAAAGGTTTAATAACTGTTATCCCCATGGTAGATAGAGTAGACCTAGACCTACCTAAGCACCAAAGATGAGATCCAGACAAATGTGTTATGTATGATAAACAAGACGCACAAAATCGGTTACTCACGTTACGAAAATGTAACGTGCGTAACCAAGGAATTGCCCAAATGTGTTTCTGATAAAAATGCATGTGGAGGTACGTGACAGCTGTACAGTTCATTAAAATAATTACTATTGGAATTATTACTCATTACTAACAAAATGTACTTATTATTACTCATTAGTAGTAATATAACTCATTAAAATTATCTAAAAGCATATTTGTAATATTCTATAGAATTACTAATAATTGCGAAATATTATTATAATTGCTTATTTAATACTGCAGTCACTGGTAACACAGTATGCAGGACATGTACCAAGGATGTTGTACATGTAAATGTTGTCTGGCATTCAGATCTGAAGCCCCCTCCCCCCCCCCCCCCCCAATTTTCCTTAATTACACCCCCCCCCCCCCATGCAAAGTAACTCATTTTACAGTTGAATCTTTTGCTTGCCGGCCATGCTTTTTCTTTCCTGTCTACAGAGAAGCTGTTTTTAATTCGTAAACTTTCATGAACAAGAGACCTCATTTATTTTGGAGCTCTTTTGGTTTGCAAACAGAGACCAAATCCCATTTAAGGCCAGACAACTAGGTCCTGTCAACATTCAGTTACACATGTGAATGTAGCCATTATGAAAGAGATTGTCAGCAGCATCGTGGCAACGTGCTCCAAACACACGTGCTACTGTGCACTGGTAAAGAATGGATAGATATCGCTGATAGCAAAAGACAAACAGGCGTTTAGATATTAGATTTAAAAAGATGGGAAAAAATATCAAAGTCCAAAAACTGCTACACATGAGGTAGAGTATGGTAGCTTTCTGTATACGCGTAGTACATGTACTTGTACATACACATGTAATACATGCTGTATCCTAGTGGGTGAACATGTTTGTCAGACAAAAATCTGTTTGGGACAAAAATGTCTTCAATGCAGTGCAATCATTTTTGAGCCATCATATACATCATAGATGTACATGTACAAAATTGTTTACACAGATGTGGTAAAAAATGTCTGAAGTCAGACCATAAGTTTACCCGCAGTCCTCTGATAATTGATATTCTCTATGTGAATGCTGTACATGTTTACAAGTTCCACACACATTTATGTGCACTACCGGTATTTACATGAACATGTACCGTTAACGTCTACTTGCCTGTCTGTGAAATTTATTGTGCTTGTTTGCATTTTTGGATGTAGTTTACAGTACAAAGGTGTTAAACATGTGTGGGTACAGTACATACTGTACATGTATTTCTAAAGTTCTGTATGTGTACACTGCACATGTACTTTGGAGACAGCACTATGAGTTGAACCCGCAGGTCAGTTGAGGTCAGCTTGGGGTCAAAGGGTCGCTTTGCCAGCAACTGAGCATGTGCAGTAACCCTTCACATGTCCCAGGCGGGCTGTGATGTGGCATACTGAAGTGCCACATGGCTGCAACAGAACTCCAAGTTATGTACTGTACAGTACGTTGTGCACAGGCAGTGGGTTCCCCTTTGTTTTATATGAGCTATAACTCGTAATTGACTGTGTGGTTGGTGGATTCCCATGCTTGTCCTTGACGGCTTGAGTACAGGTGCATGAGTTACAGGTAGGTGCCTGCTTGGGGTGACCTGATGGGGACATGTGGTCTGGCTCTATCAAGCCGTACCCCATGGGGGGTGGTCAGTAGGGCTGGTCAGATCACTGAGTGACCTGTTCAGTCATCAGGCCTTGTCAGGACCATTCTGGTGTGAGGAGTTGTTCACTCTGCATTCTTGTTGGCTGGTTATTAGCAGGTGTTTCATGTACACTGTGGGAGGGGGTACTGTATTGTTTTCCTGTTCTTTAATTGTGATCAGTACAACAACTGTACACTAACTTTAACTGTATTTGAAGGTACGTACATGTATTACATAAAGAGTGAAACCATTTATTTCGTACAGTCTTTCTTTCTTGCGGGAACACAAGCTTTGCAATTTTTTTTTATTTTTTTTGTTGGGGGGGGGGGGATATCAAGGTGTGAGTATGTACATGCATGTACCGTAGGCACACTTACCATTGTATTGTGTGAAAGTTGCTGATGTATACAATTGTATACTAGCAGTCCATTCTCGTTATCAATGTTTTTTTCCCGCTAAAAAGTATCACCCAAAAAAAAAGTGCTTGTCAAATTGTGAACTCACATTATTAAAAAAGAGCATGTTTTTAGAAGCATCAAGTTACACTGGAAAATATTTCTTCTCAGAAACTCGGATACAACAGATTCCATACCTATTCTTCATGTTACCACAAACAACGCAAGTTTTATTTATGGTATTACCTGCTACCTGTGCGTGTACATGTACATGTGTACGTCAGTCGTCAGTTACCTTGGCAACGAAAAAACATAGCATCTACATGTACACTAGGCTTTCGAAAGTCAAACTCCCTAGATAACATACATGTACATGTACACTCAACTTACAAGATACAAATAGTTTGACAGTGTTCGTGTTTTTCTCCCGGCAGTCTGAAGAAATTGTTGACATGTGTGTCAAATACCGAGCACCTCGTTATAATGGCCGCTTGCTGTGAATCGTGCAGGACAGAAAGAAAAAGACTGCGTCTCAGCCCCAGCCTCTAGAGATCCACTGAACTCGGAACATTGCACACGTACGCAACCAAAGCAAATAACGTCATAAAATAGCTACATGTATTTGAGCTGACCCATATACAAAAAAAAACATGATACTTTGGCAATCAGAACGACGCATGTCACATTCGATTGATTTAGGTCCGGATTCGAAATAGACCTCAACAAAACTTGACATTATGTGAAAGAAAAAAAATTGTGCGAGCGCTCGTCGGACGATTTGTTTTCACTGGGGCAGACATATTTGGACTGCCTGCATAGCTATTTTTAGGACCAGACAAAGTCGTAAATGAATTACACTATCCATTCATAGATTTATTTAGAAGCACTTCTCGGTTGATTAGAGCTACTGGAGTTTTTGGAGATCTATTTTGTCATTAAAAAAAATATCCCCATGAGTAAAATGTTAATTTTTTTTTTAATGAATGGATATATACACATGTAAATGCACAGTGTACAATGTAGTGTACCAAAAAAAAAATCACCCAATTACAACTTTCCAATAATATTTGGATGCACTAAATGTTATCGTAAATTAAGCATGTGTAGTTGTGTACAGATGAGAGCAATTTGTATTGTTAATATCAGGTATTTTCTAAATTTATCTAGCATTTAGCTCACTGCTGGCTCTCTCATCGATAAATAAATTTTATTAAAAACCTAATGTGTTTCGATATTTTTTCCTTAAAGCTCAAGGGTCATGTCGTGTGAGAAGCCCACGTATGGAATCGTGGCTGCTTAACTGATGCCCATTAGTGATAATTATGGGCAAATTATCGGGCAAATCACTCTGTTACGGGATAACAGTAGTTTGGAGAAGGTGCCAAAGGTCGTGGGAATGTAGACACCTGGGGTTCCCTCCGCTGGATCGCTGACTGGCTCTTGATGGGCAGCATGCCTCCTTGGCCCAGGACCCAGCGTTTTTGTTGTCAAATATATCGCCCCACTCTGTTTTGCCGAATTCCTGCGGCTGTTAGCGCTGATCAAAACTCTATTAGTTGTCGACGGGGAAATAACTGAGTCGGTATGTAGTTGTGGTGTTCCCGATTGCTATCTGTGGGGATAACTTTTGCATCCTGCCGTGAGGTACAAGCGTAGGTTTTGGATCGGCCGATCCGATCTGAACCAATCCGTCCTCGGGGCTGGTGTGGAAAGCCTCGCATGTGATATCCAACAGCACTTTTGTTTTACTGCCTTCATTCACTGGCCTCGATTAATTGTAAGAAAATAGGGTCAGGTTCCCCTACTGTGTTACTGGCTGGGCTTGACTGCCTGGCAAGTAACGCTGAGACGAGTCAGTCGGCCTCACTCCGCCCCCTCTGCCAACCCCAGTGCATGGTGGGAAGGCATCTTCTCCGCGGGATGTTGTTTGCGATGAAGAGGCCCCCCTAGCAGTGCCCTTGCTTTATAAAACAGACGCCTCTGTTTGTCTGTGGGACACACTGCGGATTGGATTCAGTGCAAAGGGAACACGGAGCATGGGTGTGTGGTTACGGGAAAGATGGAGTTTGTTAACAGGTGTATTAGTACAGGTGCTTCTAGGACTTGGGACGTGGGCTGAAAGGATTGTGTACACACTGCATCAGGCGGTTTACTCCCGTACTTGGACTTGATATCGCCTGTAATGTCTACAGAACAGCCTTTTGAACCAAGTGTGGTTGACTACTCATTTTTTATGCAGTGCCGATGAGATCACTATTCCAGATTTATTTTGAATCGGTAGGTACTGTGTAGAGTTTGTTTATGTACTGTTGTTTGATGTGCTAGAATATTCCTGTCATCTACTTGAGGAATTCTACGTGAGGAGTGAATTTTTAATTTAGCTCTTTATTCCTATTACATGTACCTTTACTGTAAGACACGATCTTTAATAACTGTAACATATGTACGCATGTTTGTATGTTTGACTAAAACATAAAACACAATACACGGACATGTACATTTCCTCACTGGTTAGCACATACTTACAACATTGTACATGTACATGTACCGTAGTTCATTTTGGGTGACATCTGTATTTTGAACAATGCAATGATCAAATTTAATTGTGAATTTGTTTGAGTTGCAATTTTATGATTAGCAATGGAGTAGATGCCACAGAATATTCCCGATAGCGTGCCATGGTGAGAAAGTCTCCATGATCTCACATCACCCCCTCAGCCATTAAACACTTGTTTCATTCCTTCCTTCAAGATTTATATCCCAACCACAGCCTTTTAAATACAAGGTCTGAATGAGTCTGTGCTAGACCCAAGCTCATAAATATGAAATCCTCATCCATACACCTGTTTGTGGATGTCATCTAACTGATTCCTGACTACACATGCTCAACGGAGAGTCTTGCATTCCTCTGATGCAAATATAGAATCCCACTTCCCCTGTGCTCATTCCAATGGAGGTGTGTGGAGATGAAATGTGATGCAAGTGACCCAAAAAAAATGGGGGGGGGGGGGTGTACACATTACAGTAGTAAGCAAAGCTGTATACCTAAATGGTTTGGTATTTGATTCTGGCCTTGGGTATTTAACCAAAGTCATAAAGTTGAGGTCAATGAGTCGTAAGTGTTCAGTTTATAGACATAAAGAATATAGAAATAAATTTCTTGCCCAAGTACCGGTAACATTTTATTGTAAAGAAATTTTGTTTGGGCTATTAACCTTCTGCATACCGCCATTACCAGTATACTGGTATATTTGTATCTCTGTCTGTATGCTCTGCCTTAAGCCTAACAGAACTCAACCCATCAAACCCCAACGGCATGTTTTGTTGGAATCCATCAGGATGGGTACAGTACCCCTAAACTGACAGTCTTTTACATTGGGTTGGCACACCTCCAGAATCAAGTCAGAAATGTGTGTGTGCATTTTTCCATATGGTGTTGGAATTTGCCAGGATGGGTATGGCTCCTAGTAAATCATGTTAGGGAGTTAGGTTAATGCGTAAGGTCTATCCCGCAAAGTCCTCCAAACTTTCTGGTAGATTTTGATGGATCAGGAAGGTTACAGTAAAGTATTCTCAACATCTCATGTTGAGTCCCTTTAAGAAGCAGGGAAATATTTAACGTATAAATTCCTTTGATGTTGTAATAAAGAATCCGGATGTAATGTCTCAGCGCCAATCAATACAACTGGAAACCAAGTCAATCAATTTACTTTCCAGTGAATTCCTCCCTTGTGTATTACCTCGGCTGATTGTTTCCGAGATTGGAGTATGAAGTCATTTCTTTTCACTGGCTAGTCTGGAATTTGTTGCCGCCATTAAATGTGATTGAGTCTGTTGGGGTTCAGTTCCTATCGACCAGCCAGAAAATAGAAATGAGCCTTTGACTAGGCTTAATCAAAGCTCCGAAGAAGATTTCAAAGAGTTCATGAGTTGAGGGAAGGCTTTTGACTCTGTTCGTGAACAGATTGTACATTGCTTGTAAATGCACTACGGTATTGGTACATTTCTTTTCTTTTTTATTGACCGATTCGAAACCATACAAAAATCTGTACATTTCAGTAAAAAAAAATTGTGTTGGTAAAATTATAAAGTGAAACCAGACATTGAAAATTGTGTGTGCTTGATGCTAAGAATCTCAATCAAAACCTACTAAATTATTGCAATAGAAATAGTGGTTAAAAAAAAAAAAAAAAAAATCACAGATAGCATCAGTGTATTATGTCTGTGAAGTGCAAATGTGATTATGGGTGATGTGTGATGAACGTGTCTGTCATAAAAAAGAACCGACACTTAAAGGTGCTGCACACCCTGTACCACAATCTCGGAAGGCTTGCATTTTGGATCTTATGAACAGCGCCCTCTATCATACCGGTACATGTACGTAACATTCACGTCAAGGTGTAATCGTTTACATTGCTTGTGTTTTTCTTTCTAGTCGCCATATCTTACTCAAATGAATCTGTTTCAGTTCACAGGTTTCCGAGTTGCACCATTTCCCCGTGTCAGTCTATTTCAAGTCCCTTATTCATTTTCCTTTCTCTTTTTCATTGTTTACCAATTGCAGTCGGTGATGAAAAGTCGGATGACTTCCAGTTGTTATCGTCAGCGTTGGACACCCCAACTAACGATGAGCTGCTTACCCCACTGTCAAGGCTTCAGAAGTATGCCAACAGTGACAATGGATTCAATAGGTCAGTGTTTACATCACAATCCAACAAGCCACACTCGAATCTACTTTGAAATATTTGGGCTGTGGCAATTTTCATAGGTACAACCCTAAAAACATCCTTAAGCCTCCCAGTGGGAAGTCAGTATTCAGATTAATAAAACAGTTCCAGGTGAAGGGATATGAAATGTTCTAGTAACTGTATCACACAGAGAGTCACTGCACACACAGAAACAGTGAGAGCAGTGAAGCGTGACCAAATGTGCCTGCTAATAACCGCACAAAAGAATTGTGCAGGGATTTGAAGTGTTCCATATTCCACAGAAGATTACCTCAAAGGAATTTGAAGTGTGGGTGCTTACTTGATCATTGATGGGCAAAAGTGGTTTTGCAGAACTTGAATGGTTGCGAAGTGCAGAAGACTAGAATGGTTACAAAACATCCTACCTGTACACCATGAAAGAGGTTTTGCTAACTTTGTCATTCTTCATTGGTTTCAAGTGTACACGTCACAAACTGTCACAGACATCAACTACATGCACATATGACATGTTATAGACTCAAAATGTCCCAAAAAGGGTCAAACCTTTAAAAAAAAGTCGGCCAAAAAGTTTTTACATATAAATCAAATTGTATGTTCAGACAGCAGTTAAGTTCGAATGATTTTGTTCGAGCATCCTTTAATGGTGCAGCTTGATTGTGAATTGCAAACGCCATGTGTATTCAAACAGTGGTGTATTGATTACACGTAACTTGATACAAGAATTTCATTAACCCTAATCATTACCAATTTAATGTAATAAGATCCAGACCAATAAGCTTGCGATAAAACATGCTGGAGAAAACCAGGTGTGTTAGCCATTATCATTCAAACAGGTTAATGTTTGGGTAAACCGTAGTCTATGCTGCAGTAAACCCAAGATTCAGGCTATAAATCCATCTCTTTAGTTTCCAATGATTCAAGCAGAATCCTCCCCAAAGACGGTAAAAGTCAGTCCAACATAAAATAATTGCAAAGGATGGATCCAATTCAGTTGGTGTATGAGCAATGAAAAAAAAACTTCTCTGAAACTCTAAATGTAATAACAATGAATCTGAATCCCAAAAGGCCAGCTAACTTCCAGGAGGGTCCTTCCTGTCATTTTGAGTTTCACAAACAAAGTTGAGTTTCATTATCATCAAACCAAAACTAAATCGTGAACTCCCTAACTGGCCTAAAGTCAAGGTGAAGTGACTAATTAAATGTTTACCGCGCATTATACCCATAGACATAGTGTACAATTTATACAAATATGACCATAGCAGTGTGGTGTACAAGATTGGCCCCAGTGTGGTACCGCTGGCCCAAAATCCTTACAAAAACAGCCCTAGGAATACACCCCCTGCCTCCTCAAGTCACATGTGCCATGCTGAGCCGTGAGGGCAAAGGTCACAGGGTCAAACATGCTGGAGGTCATCTGGGAGGTACTATGGCTGGTGGTAGCTGGCAGATGGCAGACAGGGATCCTGCTGGAGTTATTATTATTTTGACATTCTGGAACACCATACGGTGATTGATAACATTCTATGCAGTGGTTATGCATGTCAGTATAGGAAATGTAGTTTGTACCAGTAAACATGGAAGGATATGGTAAGTACAACTTTAACAGGAGCATACGGGCACATGTAGTAAATTTGACCAGACTGTACATGTACATAATGTACATGATGTACATACATGTAGTACTAGTTCATGAATGTGTTTAAGTTTCTCAAAGTTTCATGTTCATGCAAGTGCATTGTCAATAAGGCCGTGTCCGAAACGGGCTTCCAGAGCTACGGCTACGTCTATTGTCAGCACGTCCCCTCGTATTTTCAATTGGCGTGGACCTAGACCTACATGTAGCTCTAGACAATTGATTCGGATGCAGCCTAATACATTTTCATGTACCGGTACCGTACATGTAGTTGGAGCAGTTGGACAGTACAATTTAACCCAATGGTATTTTCATCTACATTGTACATGTACCGTACATGCAGGTGTAACTGGGCATGTTTCAAAAGTCCCCAAATCATGTCGGACGGAATTTGATAGAACAAAATGTAACAATTTTTGTTTTAGAATACATTAAAATGTTATTCTGATTTCAAACACCACCAAAGATTTTAAGTAATGACACCTAACATTATTTCTAAATTCCACACTTTTGTTTGTCTGTTATTACGAAAAATGTGTACATGTCGGACGGAATCGATAGAAATGAGCCTCCTCAGAATTTCAGAAACAAAATCAGATTTTATCAAAACTTGAGGGATAATTTTTTTCTATGTTTTATGTCAAGAAGAGTAACAATCACTACTTATCCTGACGTATATATTTTCTCTACAACACTATGTCATATTCAGTTAAGCTCAGCTGAAGCCACACCATGTCGGACGGAACAAATCATGTCGGACGGAATCACTATGTTGACCCAAAAACAAAGTTTGAAGAAACTTAATTTTAATGATAGTGGTCTTTAGGTAGTTGACTGTGCTTACCACCTGGGCACTTATAATGAACTAATAAGCAAGCTTCTTACAATTGTGTGAGAAAGATTATTAAAAATCCGTCCGACATGCTTCATTCCGTCCGACATGATTTTCAGTACATCAGTTTACATCCTCTGTACAAACATGAATAATTGCAATCTTCAGACAGGTTTTTTAGCTAACAAATATTATCCACTTCAGGTCCATGTACAATGTCTAAATTTTCTGACAAAATGCATTCAGAATATTACTACTGGTGGTTTAAAATATATCTAATTTATACAGGAACAATTGCTAATATTTGCGCAATTTTCCGGATTGGGCACTCACAAAAGGCATGCTAAAAAAGGACCCTCGTTTATACGAAAAGGACACTCTTTGAAAAATGTTGTGGGTGGGGGGCAGGTGTGGATTCGGGGGGGGGGGGGGGGGGGGGGTAAAAACAAAACCCAGCTCTGTAAAAAAAATTGTTTTCCCATAGAAATTAATAAAAAAAATGTTAACCCCCCCCCCACTCCGACACCCACATTGTTTTTACTGGCAATAATGTTCGCCTTTGCACAAAATACGGACAGAGCCAGCTTAGTTAGGGGGCATACATGTACCGGTATGTACACCATTTCGTGATATACATGTATTGTTAATAATTGTCGGATTGAACAGCGCCCCCATTGAAAGTATGGTACAAGCCCCCCCCCCCCCCCCCCTGTCAAAAACACTGTCTATATTTCAGATTTTTTTGCCGATGAAACCCCCCCCCCCCCCCTCCCCCGGGGCAAAAATTCCTGGATCCGCCCCTGGGGGGGGGGGGGGGATAAACACTAGTGGAAAAAGGCAAATAATAGCAATCATTATAAAATATGTGGGGGGGGGGGGCTACACAGCTTCACTTTGGCACAGTTTTCTTTTTGTGTGTTCTATCCTTAAATTTCACAAGTTCATTTCTCCTTGTGTGTATTTCTCATGTGTAATTGCTCCCTGATCTTGCTATTCCGCTCTCTTTCTTTGGGGCATGGTAATCTTCTGGATGCATTGATGCTCTGTATATGTATAGCATTTTACAGCTAGCATTGTTTCACTGCTCTGACACATTATAACGATACTTTCCAAATTATTAAGTTCATGTAACACAATAGACATGTTTGGTTTATTAATATTTAGATAAAAACATATATGCCAGTATAGGTGAGTGTTACACACACATACCGGTACATGTACTTGCCAAATTACCTGGATACAGTTTAAATGCCCTCACCTACGGTACATTGTAATAATGTCTACCGAACCTCACTATCTTAACACAAATATGTAAAAGCCATCATCAGTCCAAAAAGAATAAAATGTACATGATTATGATTAATGTACATTGCACAGTTTAATTCCCATGAATATAGAAGGTTGCCTTAATTATTGGAAAAACCCAGGTGTGTGACTGGTCAGTAGGCTGCCAAACAAGTCAGCCTGTTCAACTTTGGCTAAATTTGGATTTTCGCATGTCGGACGGAATCTTACTGTCCTGTGTAGGCTTTGCTTTGATGGTACTGAAATGAGCAAAGAACAATATCAACTTGGTAAAAGTTCTTTATCCCCTACTTTATGTTTATTAATTAACAATTATTAATATCAGTTCCCCGAGGCACAACTATCTAGGAATGTAAAGTCCATTTCCGTCCGACATATACCATTCCGTCCGACATGCATGTCGGACGGAAAGCACTTTTATTCACTTTATCTCGAAGGGTGACAAGGTGAAACATAAAACTTTTTGTTGGTGTTAATACTGAGTCTATTCATTGATACTTGACAATATTTGCCTTTTTATTAAAACAAGTAAATTAAAAAAAACAACATTTTAACAACCTTAAGCATGTCGGACGGAAATCTTGATAACAAAAATTATCATTTGAAATGAAATACCAAGATTTACGGCAGCAGCAATAATGATGAAATGGATAATGACTGAAGACAATCTAAGTAATTGTTTTTGTGGAAAAGATAGAATTCAAGGCATTTCTACTTATTATGAGATGGGTTTTCTTTAAATGCAAAAAATTCCGTCCGACATGAATTGATTTCACTGGCCACACTATTAAAGCAACTTTTCACTGAGATAAGTATGTAAAAAAAAAAATTTTTATTCAAAATAGTAAAATTAGGTTAATCTGCTTTAAAAATAAGGATTTGTAAATCTTGTTTAAGGCTTTTTAATTTTTTACCTCTATGATGACCACTTTTGAAACATGCCCACCTGTTGTTGGTGTTGTTCACAAAGTTGTATTTGGTGGATAGCAGTGTGTTGTACATGTAGGTCTCGAGACTGGTCTGGGTCTCGAGACTGGTCTCCAGACCACTTTTTGCTGGTCTCGGACTCTCGGGAGCTGAGATCTCGGTCTTGGTCTCAGTCTTGGACTTTCCGGTCTCGACTACAACACTGGTGGATAGTACGTGTACAATATACATACCCATGGGGGAGACTACACCAAAAACATTCATGTACGTGTACAAGTGTACACCCAGTGTTGCCCATGATAGGTCATGTACCCCTCTGGGGGTATACTGGTACATGTAATTATCCCATTGAGCGGGCCAGGCAATCAAGATGCACCCAGTGTTTCCTACGATGGGACACTTGGGGCGTTTTCGAATCCCTGTTCTTGACAACACGCGTGTAACACGAGAACGTGTTCTCGAGCTGGTTGTTACGAACGCGCGGGTGCGTGTCGCATCGATATAAAGCAATGCAAAATGACCGACAATCGTCTGAATTTGTACTTAAATCTATTCCAAATGAACGAGGACGACTGTTGCAAAACCGGACATGCGGGGATGAAATTGCAGACCTGCACTATAATGGTATTCTTATTCCAATCATTAGGGTATATACTATTAGCAAAAAAAAAAACCCACACAAAACAATTTACGAATCTGCACAGTCCGCCATTTTGTTCAAGCTGCACCTCGCCGAACCCTCCATCAACCGGGGAGTGAAAAAATCGATCCGCGAACGCCCTCTCGGGTCTGTTCGTGACATTCGAGACCGCTGTTCTCGTGTCGGGTTAACCCGAGTGTTGTCAAGAACAGGGATTCGAAAACGCCCTTGTGTGGTACCCCACTTGGGGTTAGTTATCCCATTAGGTGGACCACATGAAACAGATGCACCCAGTGTTGTCCATGATAGGGTGCTGTCTGGTACCCTACTGGGTGTCAGTTAACCCATTGGGTGGACCACAGGAAACAGATGCACCCGGTGTTGTCCATGATAGGGTGCTGTCTGGTACCCTACTTGGTGTCAGTTAACCCAGTGGGTAGACCACACAAACAAGAGGTGCTGTCTGGTACCCTACTGGGTGTCAGTTAACCCATTGGGTGGACCACACAAACAAGAGGCACCCAGTGTTGTCCATGATGGGGTGCTGTCTGGTACCCTGCTGGGGGATAGTAATACAACAAGGGTGCCTATCACTGCTCCTGAAGGGAATAGACAGGTGGTCTGGGTCATAGCAGTCTACCACCCTCCTACATGTACCCAGGGATGTAATTACCCAAAGTTTGCCAAAAGTGCTATTTACCAAACACCAAGACAAACCACTTCATGTGTACATGTATCAAGTCCACTTTGTTTCCAGGGTAGTACATGTACATGTTGGTATCGCTTTGTGGTTCCCTAGACATTGCAGCTTGTTTGTCCTGCATAATTCCCTATATTATTTGTACCTGTACACACGTAATTTCCCATGATATGCTTGAAAGAATTTTTTTTGTGAATTGGGAATACAGGCTCGAGAGATCACACATTTTGAAAAAAAAAAGAAATACATGTATCATAGTGCATTGTTTTAAATCTTATCAATAAATGCCTTGGAGAGTTGATAGCTTCTGATTGGTCTAGACTGGATCACGTGGGGGTGTATAAATGGTGATATAAGGACCAGCTTCAAGAATAAGCGAATAAATGGCCCCTGAACCAGCATTGATCCAGCATCATGTAAGCCAAATGATTGGCCAAATATGCAACGGTCCTACGGTAGCTTGTTCTTCCCTAACTAAGCCAAGTATTTCTGTTCTCAAAGAATAATTTACATATCAAGGAAAAAGTGGAGGTTTTTGTGGGAGGTGGGGTCAATGTAAGTGAACTGATTCAAACAAAAATCTCGTAAGAAAATTGGGGAAAAAATACATCTTTTGCCATAGTTTTAAATTACAGTTACTTGTATGCCCTTTACTTGTATGCACAAATACACCACATCCAAGACATGCACATGCAGAGGTTTTTAATTAAAAGTCACTGCAGGAAGTTCATATTGTGGACTTGTATCACTCCAAACAAAGCACTTCCTAGATCCTCCCTCGCTCCTAACCCCCCGAAGCGAACCAGAATTCACTACCCCCCCCCCCTCCCTCCTCCCCAATTTCCCATTGCAATTTCCCATTGATAAGAAACACCGGCCAAAATTGAATACTGACCCAATATCGTGGCAAGACAGTCACTTTGTTCTTGGTTTTTCGAGTTCTTTTTATTTGGAGCTTGGGGCAAAAGAGAAGTTGAATCATCACAAATTTCTGCCGTCGGAAATAAGGCTTCACATTCATACATATATTGAATTTTCAACCCAGAGGTTATGATACAGGGCTGTGGAGAGCTTTGTCAAGACCCAGATGATGAAAGAAGGAAACGATGAAATTGTTCAGATCTTGAGAAAGATCTATCATTCTGGCAGCAGCATATTTTAAAGGGACCATGAGACGAATTTTACTAGGGAACATATTTTGTGCAACTTTCTACTCCTTTCTAATGTATAAAAACTATTTGACATCCCTTCGTGAAATTGTGGTTAATTTTATTGAAAAGTGCCCTCCTTTAAACATTTAAACATTTTCTATGCTTTTCCTGACAAAAGTTGTTGCTGAGATGTCATTTCAGGAAATCACTGTTCAGTTTAGGGGTTTTCTGTTCGAATTGTGACCCCAACATTAGCTCACTGAAAACATTTGTGAGAAAAGTTTGCTTACATGTATTTGCTTGCTGTCTTGTACTGAAACAACAATGAATCACCAAAGAAGAAAAAAAATATTCAAAAATCTGGCAAAATTTGGTGCTGAAATACTGGTATAACATTATTAGGTTTCTGCCTGAAATTACATCGCACTTTTGCTCATGAATATGTAAATTGACATCAGCATAAAGACCAAATACATGTATGACACAAAAATACCCTTGAAAATTGCAAAATGAAAATTGAAAATTAAGGTTGAATGGGACACAAAGGTGCTTTTTCAAGGACTGCATTACATTGCATGGACCCTTCCAGTAGAGCTTCATAATGACTTTAGCATCTGACTCTTCCCGTAGTTATAATTGAGAGCAGAATTTTGACAATATTTTCCGGCTGGGTGAGTTCAATATGATGAATGATGCTTTGAGGTTACTGTATAAAGATTGCATGGGCAGTGAGCTATGAAATTGCATGCATGACCGAACGTGAACGAAACAAGGAAAAGACTCCATTGCATTTATATGGAACAGATGGAAATCTTGTACAAGTTTCCAAATTGTGATTAATCTGCTTGTAATTTAGGATTACCGAAGGTTTTACACACTGGGCCCACTGCGGAGCTGAACACAGCTGGTTTTCTGTGTTATTGACTCGTGCATCGTAAATGTAGTGTGTTTCACAGTATAGGCTATAGTATGCAGATAGTGTACATGTACATGCACAAAATGTATGTACATTTGTACATTATACTGTACCTTGAAAGGTATGATATGTACATCTGTACTTCAACAAGAAATTCTATTAGTATGTACATATGTACATGTACAAGTGTCAAGTCAGCTCAAATCAGTTTAGAGTGAGGGTCCTAGCTATGGTTCATGTCAGTTCATTGCCACTGGGATCACTTAATGTGCTATGAATTGGAAGTGACGTGTTTGTGTGTTCGAGTTGACAGCTCAATTTCCTCTCCCTGTAGACGGTCACTTTCTATTCCCTGGTTTGGTCAAAGGGAAAAATGGATACAGATTGCTAGTACATACTTTAATGATCTTCTGTACTACTTGTACTAGGACATACATCATATTGGAAATGTTCTCTGAAGTTGAATTTTGGACTTAGCAATATCCCCTTAAAAAAAAACCAGTCGTCATTTCCTCTTTCAAACAATTACCGGCAGAATCTTATTCAGTGTGGTTTAATTTTAATCCTTTCAGGGACCGTAGGCAGAAGAAGTGCTTGCTTGGAAGTAAAATGATCACATTTGTACATGAGTGGCCGTAGATGGATAACAATTTCAATTTTCAGTTTTTAAGTAACACATGCACAACTCAGGGTTTTAAAATATTTAATTGTAATGGTTTAGATACATAGAATTTGAAAAAAATAATCAGTTTATTAACACAGCTTATTGCACATATCTGTAAATATAATACTTTGCACAGCATTTCCCCTGACAAAAAGTCTGACAATGTGTGGCAATAAATCGTTTCACGCCGTATTTGAATTGGATCCCGGCTTCCAATTCAACTGAACAGTGGCTTCACAAGCCTGTTCCTTCTTGCCTCTTGCCCATAGCGTGGGCGTGGAACACACACTGGCCCCAGACTGCGCTGAAAAACCCCCTTGGATATTATCAAGCCAAGGGGGGTGCATTCCCTACAAAAGGTCAGGCAATATCAGCCAGCGAGTCTGGTTCCAATACTCCCCGAGGTGCCATACTACTAGCGTTAATACACACTCTCCATAGGCACCACATGGCCTCCGGAGTGCCCGCACTCGCCGCACCACCAATATTGAATTATTGAGTAATTTGATAGAAGATCGGGTCAAGCCGTGGTGTTTTATTTTTTAAGGGAACCTTGCGTGCTGATAGAAGCAGGGATAGTGTGGATAGCGGGGCGATCTGTAAGATAAGGACTGGTGGGGGATTGAGTTGCAGCTGTCAAAAGTATCGGAATTTTGGAAAAGGGGGGGGGGGGGGGAGAGGTGCCATGGAATGTGGATAATTTCAGTTTTGACAAGTTTTTTACAGGTACATTTTTATACCTGTGTATTTTTGGTGGTTGTTACAGTGTTGTTTGCAAACTTCATATACATTTGAAGACTTTATTTTCAAAACACGATAAACGTTACCTTTTTAGAATCCCACCCTCTCTTGGCTGCCCAGTCACTTTCGACAGCTTACATGTGTACCGGTATAGTTAAACACAACTTAAAAATCAGTTAAGTCTTACTGTTTGTATTCTTTGAAGTTTCATAATCGCGGAAATATTTCACTTTTTTCAAATATATCGCATTTTGGAAATAAAATGTTCATTTGTATTGAATGATTCAAAAGAGCTCACATTGGTTTCAATGTTTTTTTTCTAAAGCAGAATACCTTACACAACTTCATTGTGGTTTTTGTTTTGACTCCCCCCCCCATCTCTTAGGAAATGAAGGATCCATGGAACTTCTCTTAATTCATTTACTCTGCTGAATCCAACAGGATCCAACTATATCATAAACCCGTTGGAGCCTGTTGGATTGAGCAGTAAACCCCTGGTACAAATGTACATGTATATATTCAGAGTGGGATTCTTTTGGGTACTGATAAATAATGCCAAGTTGGACTCTGTTGGATCCAACAGACAACTAAAAATTAGGCACAGTTAAATTTTGTTGGATTTTGTTGGATTTTGTATGAGCAGGAAGTAACCAACATTTGATAGGCGAATAGAAATGGGATAGATTTTAAAGGACTTGGAGGGTAATTTTTAAATTGTTGCTCTGACTGTTCAAAGATATCTTCTTAACTTTTTCTTGTCATTTCTGACAACCCATTTCTGGGGGGGGGGGGGGGGACATTTGATAGGCGCATAAGAAATAGGAAATGGGCTGTAGCTTCCTCAATCCTGCCAAATCCCCCAAAACACTCTGATAGATTTTGAAGGACTTGGAGGGTAATTTTAAAATTGTTGCTATGACTGTTCATGTTTTCAGTCTCCTCTTCTTTTTTAAAGATCCCTTATTAACTTTTTCTTGTCCATTATTGTTATTTTATTCTGTCTCTAGGCAAATGGCAGCAAGGGGTTTACTGGAGTCACTACGGACAATCTGTGACCCCGAGGATCGTGACGCTGGACTGGATACTATGCTACGACTCTCAGAGGACCAGGGTAAGAACTTAGAACCCAGGACTTAACTCGGAGTCTCGGAGTGAGAATAAAGAACTCTGAACTTAACCTGGGGTAAAAACTTCAGAACCCAGAATTTAGCCCAGTAAATGAACTTAGGACTAAGAGCTTAGCCCTGGTTAAAACTTAAAGGGTAAGAACATAGAACCAAGAACTTAACCAACAGTAAGAATGAAGAATCCAGAACTTCGCCCAGGGTATGAACTTAAAACCCAGAGCTTAGCCCAGGGCAAGAACTGAGAACCTAGAAATTATCCCACGGTAAGATATAAGAACCAAGAATGTTGCCCATGTTAAGATCTTAGAACCTAGAACATGGCCAGGGAAGGAGCTTTCTAAATTTTGGAGACTTCTTGGCAAGTTTGATGGTGCTCAAGAGTGTGACCAGGGGAAAATGTATTAAAATTTGGTCCAATTTTGGACGCTTTAATTACTGAACTACTAAATTCCTAAGGATTGAAAAAGCGAGACTGCATATTGCAAGTAACCTGTGCCTATGCAGCATGAAATTGCCAAAATATTAGTAAAATAAGCCAGAAATTGTCCTCATGAATGACTTTCCCTTGTTGGCAAGATGCTGCATGTAGGAAGAGAATAAGTTTGTGTTCAGAAGGGAATATGTACTGCAACCTTTTTGTGTAGGACGGCTTAATGAGGTATTGAAGTTGGTTCTAATTGTTGAAAGGACCTTCGTGTACATTGGAAACAAAAGGAAACCTTATTGCAGTGGTACATGTACAATGTACATGTACATCCTCATCCAAGGATCATGATTAAAAAGTCATCCTTGAGATCATTAACTGAAGTCATGACTGTCGTCAGTCACGTACAGGTACTTACCGGTACATGTACGGTTTGTACCGGTAAATTGGAGGCATTTGGTCATTTTGGCAACCATACTGGTTGATGTAAGCATTGAAAGTACTCATACAGTCTGTGTTCTACTTCTACAACAGGCAACAAACAACAGTCATCAACCGAGTGTCAGTTGGTCAACTGATACAAACTTTCAAACACTTCTGCTGCTGAGGTGTTTAACCCATTAGTCATTGTACTGCCCCAAACCGCCCTGCCTATTACTACCTGTAGTGTCTAAGTAATTGTAATGTTATACAAAGTTGCTGATGGGTTCAGGCGTGAGATTTTTCAGACTTCTGTCTGAAATCGGATCTTTTGAATCTGAGAGAAAGATATCAGAAGGGCCTGTCGAAAGAAATGCATCTTTCAGACGTTTCACCCAATTTTCAAATCATTTTTCAGATCGTAAAGCCACCTCTCTCCGTAATCCTGTATCGCAGTGATACCACGTAACCACCAGCGCGTTAACTTCCAGCCTAACTCAAAATTAAAATACAAAGAAAAAAACGTTGGCGGTTTGTCTGCTTGGTTGCTACGGGTACGTGTAGTCTCTTGTCTTGGCTGCAAAGGCCCGTAGGCGTGTCGAGCACATGAACAGTCGGCGAGAGTCTGATAATTAAATAGAGTTGTGCTGTCGGCTCGGAGGGAGGTGTGCGTTTTATGAGATGGACCAGCAGCTTATCTGCTCCCCTCATCTTGAGGCCGGTGGGGCTGGGTATGGCACGGCGCTGGGGGGTGGTTTAATTATTGACTGTGGCCGATTTGAATGGGCTAAATACCGGCGTGTGTCCTGGCCACGACCTGGATGTGACCTGCTAAGCGCTCGCTGTGTTCAATTAATTACATCTACTGGAATTATGAGCGGATTACGGTTTAGCAATCCTACAATGTACATGTTAGTGCTGTGCATTCTCAAATAATTTGGTATTCGATTATTTGAACTTTGAATCAATTGAATATTCGTATATCAAAAACATGCGATCAAGGTTTGTATGCGCAAGCCTTACATGAACATGTACAAAAGTATAGTAAAATGTTAAGAACATGACACGTGTGCATGTATCGATATATTTTTTAAAGGTACATATAGCTGACTCTGATATTTTAACAATTGAGATAGGCGTATAAGTTAATATTCCTCGTGGTAGCTCTCAAGTCATGCATTTAAAGTGACTGTCTTCAAAACTGGCAATTGCCATGGAAACTGGTACAATTAGACATACATCACAGATGTTGTTCTTCATCTTACGCAGCTCACATTTTCAAATATTTGAATCAGAGAACTAATTTTCAGATATTCGGCTGATGACTAAATATTCAGTATTTAGCGTGGATATGTGTACATGCATACATACAGTGCTGATGTATGTGACCGACCATCTCAAAACTATGCTGAAGTGTCCAGTAAAGTCTTCTTTGTTGTTAAGAAATTCCAGAAAAATTACAATAATGTATAGCACAAAAACATGTACATTGTACAGGGTGTAAATTCCGAAACTCAGACTCAGAGTGTCCGTTAACTACAAACGCTGACTGAAATTGATAGAGTGTCCGTCCCAATACCGCAAAGTAAGATTTTGGTTTTGGCAGATTTTGGGATAGTTACTGTACCGGTACGTTTCATACTCAAAACTGCCAGGAAATGAGGACATTTTGATTTTAACATGCTCATTATGATCAAAAGAAAATAATGATTATTAAAAAAACAAAACAAATTTCCTCAATTCGATCTCTGCCAGGAAAACTGTATCCATTAATTGGAAAGTAGGAAACCAAACGACGGTTGGGAAACCGGACTCCCACGTTTCAACCTCGGAACTGCCAACATTAATTGGATAGCATACATGTATGAAGCTATAAATGCACTAATGAGGTACCGGTAGTGATATCTCTGTGGTCATTATTTACATGTAAACACAGATTGTGCATTGTATACTTCATTTTCTTACACATGCTCATGCACAAAATGCAATTATACCTGCTCATGTAAGTTTGCCTATTTTTAATATTCTGCAATCCTTGTACATATATACATGTAGATGTACATGTACATGTACCAGTACTAGAAAAAAAAAGTTGACCAAAATTTTCACTTTTGCTTATGTACACTGTACATGTATGTGTGTGTTTACGCAATCATGGATGGTATAGGTACGTCACAAAACAGACTTGTACTTAAGTCATTGTGGGATGCTACAAATGCCAGACAAGATGGATGAGTCGAGACCTGATTAGAGAACTTTGCATCATCAGAATTATATGCTTCTTGGTCTGTTGTGTCTGAGATGGAGTTAGTACACTCTGCAGTCCAGTCTTCAAGCGGTAAGAGTTAAAGGCATAAAGGATCGTGTCCATTTATCCCAAAAATAACCAAATTACTGTCCAAATGCTTATTGGATTAACCCTAGCCACCCCAACCCTTCAAAATCCAACTGCATGTTTTGTTGGAACCTGTTGGAGTGAGTACCACACTTACATGTAGGTTACGTGTACCACCACAATCGGAGTCCAACGTTCGAATTCAACTTGCCATGGTCCCCGAGATTAATCCCCGCCTCCAATAACTTTGGATACATTCGAAATATGCAGTGGATGGACCGGGAACCAGTCTAGGTATCCCCCAACTCTCCTTTTCTGGCCGTTGATGGGGTACTTGTACACGGAGCCCATAGAGAGTTATTTTTGGCCAGCTATATCAACATGTACCTGATGGACTCCACCCTTGAGTGTAGATTCCAAGAATGCAAAATGTTACTGCTTTTGAAGGGAAATTGACTTGTGCATCTGCTGTGCACCATGCTTAGAGCCGCTAAGATGCTGTACAGAAAATATCGCTTAGCGAATTTACATGCTATGCAAAATGTGGCTGAATACCAGTCACAAGCAACACTGCTTGACATTTTTGGCTGGTTACATGTTTTTGGCACATGTTTGAGCTTAGTTTAATCTGACACCGTAGACAATCGGTCGCTTTGCCCTCTGAGACCATTGTGTCATCCTTTAATACACATGCACTTGGGCAGCAACACGCACCCCTCCCTACAAATCAGGAATGATTCATCACAAAGCGTCCTGCAATGTCACTGTAGTTGACTGTCATCGACATGAATGAAAAAAAAACAGAACACATTTCACCGGGGGTCACAATTTTGTGAATCCCTTCCCCCGAAAGTATTCAAAGGAATTTTGTGAAATCATCCTAAAATTGTCTCGGAACAATTCATGGGTAGCGTGATGTCACTACTTTTTTATTTCCATTTCCCATTGTTCTCGCTTTGACGTTCATTGGATATGGGATTGATGTTTATTGGCAACGATAGAAACTTAAAAGTTCCGTCACTTGGAGCGATGGTCGCTCACTGGTTTTTAGATGAATCATCTTGGTTTATTCTTCTCATTGTCTGGAACACATGTTACATTCCTGACGTTCAGTGTCTTCAGGCGTGCCACTTCTTCCGTTCCCTCCTCATCCATATCTGTCATATTTTCTCCGCTGGTTTGCTGCTGTGAAACAATACACGCAACCGCCATGGATTCCAGACTGACTAGTTTTGCACAACTCGGTAAAAATAACTTTTCTCAGACTTTTGGAGTTTTTAGTTGAAGTTCAGTACATGCATGCACTGGAGGAAGTTGCAGAAGTTATCAAGTACATGATACATGTACCGTAGTATTGGGTACATGTACATGTATGAAGTACTTTTGATTTCTGAAAAAGCATGGTGTTCGCATACGTGGATCCGTAGGTGGCTTAAAAGTGTACATTCTGAGAGATTTCACAAAAGTTGGAGCCAGACTGTAAACAAAAGACTGGCGCCGCATATTTTTTTTTTAAATCACTGTAAGATTCATTGGAGATATCGGGTCCCATGCTAGCTTAAAGGGACATATCGCCCTTGAATGCACCTGATTGGGCTACAAAACGTATTTTAAATGAAATAATGTTAGTTAGAGAGAGCATATTTAGAAGTAGGATATAAACGTCCACACAACCATCCTTTAAAAACTGGGTGTTTTTGTGTTATTCTTGCGAGAACCATGTGAGAACAAATTTTTGGGGTCAACATTTTGACTCTCATAAATCAAGCTGTTGAGTGCTAGTTGTGAATCCTGCCGCACAGTGGTTCGCATTCTGCGGACGTGCGAGAAACAACATTTGTGTATTGGTGCTGTGTGTATTATGTGACACACACACAACGTATATTGTACATTGAATAGACACGGCTGGAAATGTGTATGCGTATGCCACAAAATGTCCGCCTCGTCCGATGTAAACAACCAGGTTTTTTTTCCCCCGTCTTTTCTTGGGAATGGTAAGACATTAGGCCCAAAAAAAAAAGTCTCCGGTTTCTGGTATGGAGCTTGCCTCAAAAGTGGTGCGGCGACCCGGCTTTTTTTTTTTTTTTTAGCTGTTTTTTTTGGGGGGGGGGGGGGCTTCAAATGTCGGCTGATGACTGCAAATGGTGCCCGACTAAACTTAGTACAAATATATGGGAGTCCAGAGAGGCCACATAAAGCTTATTCTCGATCATAACCCCATCTAAAAACACGTTAAAATTGTGCAGCAGCAGGATTCCAGTCAAACCAGTGAGTTTGGCGGTTTTGAGACATCATCTTGTATTGAAAAAAAAACTTTTTCATTTTGCCGACGCGCATCGCTACGGCGACGCGCGCGCATACCAGAAACCGGAGACTTTTTTTTTTTGGCCTTAGGTTAGTTTTTTTTAACCAGACCTTTGAAATAGGATATTAAGTACAAAATCCAAAACATAAGTTCTGGGATTTCAAGCCGTTATGCCCCTTTAAGAATTACACACCTAGCGATCCCTAGCCCATACAAGCTGAAACAAAAGTTGCCAATGTTTCCATTGGCTATGTGGATGTCCAATAAAGATTGCAAACATTGGCAAATTTTCCTTGAGTGTAACGCATTTCCTTGATTTCGCACATGACTCGCATTATAAATTCCCTTTTCTTTTCTTCTCGTGTTCCACCTCAGAGCCTATGGTCCGAGCCGAGTTGATGGAGCAGATACCACACATAGCCATGCTGTGTCAGGAGAACCGTAGCTTCTTCCCAAACACAGTGCAGGACTACATCCTCCCGTTGGTGGTCCGCTATCTCACCGACTCCAACAACCAGGTACGAACAGTCTCTGCTTTGACATTGGAAGACTTGCACGTCCAAAATACCACAAGATTAGTTTTTGTAACACGGAAAATGATGTAGACACAGTAAGCATACTGTTACCGGATGAATACAAAATTTTAAGTTGCAAAGTTTTGCACACATTATCCTTATTATTTTTTTTGGAGGGGTGGGTGGGAGAGACAATTATTTTTAATTCCTTTCAAGAACGAAAACGAATAGTAACTGCTGCATAGTGCTTGCGGACAGGATTGACATGAAATATACAAATGAAAAGAAATTAGACAGCCGAATGTTCGATCCGGGCCAGATCTTTTTCAGAAGCCTTTGGCACAGATTCCACTAGGATCAAAACGTCAGGCCGTCCAACGTTTCTGACTGTCAAAAAATGGGTTAAATAGTCCAACTTGAGGCAGTACAGCTACATGTAGCCCCATGTGCCTGTTGAGGATGAAAAAAATGCCCTAGAACTGGAGGAGTTGCCTTTATGATCAATACGTTGATGAAAAATTCCAATAGAATTCAGCTCTTAGCGTCTCACCCCTGCCAGGAAAAGGTAATTAAAGCAGAAGATAAGATCCAACCTGTGAGTATGATAAATACATGATTGATGAAACAAATCTACTGGAAGTGTTTTCAGCCAGGCAACCCCCAGACTCTGCACAGACTAAATTCCCTAGATCTAGCTCATTTTTGATGAATCAGCTCCTCTCCCCCAGTCCGCCCAGACCCAATCCAACCCAGGCCCACAGCTGGGTTTGTTATGAGACCCATAGAGCGTCAGCCTCAGTCACAGGAATGCACCAGCCCTTGCACCTGTTCAAGGCCCCTCTTTGTCTCTAATTGTCACCGTTCTCAGATTTCAAATGCTATCCATTGCGATGCAGCCAACAAGGACCAAGAAAAGAAGTTTGTTGCCCAATTGCGAGACCACATCATGTACATGTACATGTACATGTACACATATTAATATGCATTTTGCCTTATGCATGTTAGACATCAATCAAAAGGGTGTTTGCTAAAAAAAATTATTTTCAAGGCTTCAATTCCCAATTCCCTCAAAGCTGGGAAAAACATATGTTTTTTTTATTAGCTTGTGTCTATCCATACTTTATTTAGCTTGTGTCTCTCCATAGCATGAAAAGCATAATATATATTTCTGTTAAACGAAAACTCCTGTAATAAATCTTAAACTGATGGTAAATGTACTTTTGTTAAAATTATGGGTTTTTTAATTCAATAATAGAATGTAAATCTGTATTTTATGTTTATTAATATTATCCAAAAGGTTTTAGTGGAAAAATTATAATGAAAATGAATCAAACTACTGCAAACTGCTTACTGACTGGATTGAATTAAAATTTAAAAAATGGCGTAATGTATCACTATTTGCAGGACCTTTCTCAAAAGCAAAATTATTTTGTTATCTGCATGTAAAAACAGAGTCAGATCTCTAAAAAGTAATTGTTTCAAAATTAGCTTAAGACAACGCCCACGTGAGGATCTCATCGATTTTCCTTTAATTCCCCCCCCCCCTCCTCCCAACCACCATCTCATAGGTGCGTAAGACAAGTCAAGCTGCGTTACTGGTCCTCCTAGAGCAGGAACTGATTGAGAAGAGAGACATCGAGGAACAAGTCTGCCCCATCATCATCCAGCTCTCAGGGCAAGGGAGCTCGGAAGACTACCGAAATGAAGCCGTCGCAGTGAGTACCACTCTCTAGTAGTCTTGTAGTTGTCGGTCTCAAGTCCATCACAAGTCCTCCAGTCCTTAGTCCAGTCACAAGCTTCTCAAATGAACTATGAACAAGGCATTCCCTTGTTATTGTTCATCCCCTGTTACTTGTGACAACACATGAGACTGGACTTGCGATGCACTTGTGACGGAACTTGTGATGGAGTTGCGACTAGACTGTAGACTTTCTTGTGATGTACTTGTGACTGGACTAGTGAGGACTTGTGACCAGAGTTGTGATTGACTTGTGATTGACTTGCGATTGACTTGCGAATAGACTTATGAATGACTTACGATTTACTTGTGACCAAACTTATGATAGATTTGTGACTGCCAGACTTTCAAATTTCTTGTGATGGACTTGTGACTGGACTAGTGATTAGCTTGTGACCAGACTTGTGATGGACTTGGGGACATATCGGGGAGCTCTAACACCAACAAAAATGCAACCTGCTAACATCAACTAAAATGCAGTCTATCTAGGTGTGCTGGTGCTGGCTTGATGCAGTGTACTGTGTGAAAGACATGGGTAGTGAGATTGTGACATCTCAAGACTATCTTGCTACCTTGTCTCTCATCACAGCGTGCTGGCTCTTACAACGGGGGACAACAGGGACTGCTAACATCCAGAGAAATGAAATAATATGCCGCATTTTGGGTAATTGGTCTGTTGTTCTAATACGCCATGATTTCTTGGATTTATCGCTGGGTTATCTGTTCAAAAGCACACTAATTGTTGACACAGGGTTGTCCAGATTTCTGTATAAAATGTCAGCTTTTTGAAGGCAGAACAATTATTTGAAGTATGTAGAAAATTGTTATACTAAACATTAATGTATCCTTTCTGTCCACAAAGTCTTTTTTCTTCTTTTGCTCGCTTGAATTTCTACAACATTTGAATCTTCTGATAAAGGTACCTTAAGAAGCCTAAACTGTCAATGATTACAATGTACCAGTATATTGTTACTTTTCTTGAGGTCACAGGAAATACTTCCTTTGATTTTAAATGTTATCAGACTCTAATCGAAAGCCTTACAGGTAATGTACAACATTTGCAAACATCAAAAAAACAAAACTACCAAATTACTATGAAATACCTTCACTTGACTGTTAGTGAATAATAGTCTCAAGCATCCTGTGAAATTATGGCACATGGTGTGCTGTCATTTTCAAGAAAAGTGGAAATTTTGTATCAATTTCCAACGATGGTCGGCTGACCATCGTCGGAAAAAAACCTGATTGTTTTCAAATACTGCCCCGAATTTACCAAATTTAGTTAGTCCACATTTTGTTTGCAATCGGTTACACATCCGTGAACGGGTGCAAGCCAGCTAGCCCTGTTCCCTGATCTAACAATTCCCCAACGTCTATAAAATACTCTGTTTCATCTGAAGTGGGGTCAGGAAACCAGACTACAAAAACAGCATTTTTTTCCTTGGTTTTTCTAGCATCTATGAACACAAAACATTAAACAGGTCAGTGTAGATATTTGCTTTAAAATACTAACCCCTAAATCCATCCATTCCTGAAAATTACAGGAAAAACCAAATATTGTATATCACATTAAAAAAAGAAGAAGGAATACTCTGGTATTGGTATATCATCCTATAAGTAATGTTTGTATTTCCTGTGTGTTTTCAATCCACAGCTCATGAGTAAAGTTGCACCGTTGATTGGCAAGGAGATCACACTAAACCTTGTGCTTCCACAATTCACCGAGCTGTGCTCAGACAGTATGTTTCATATACGAAAGGTAATTTTGCAACATCTTCGTCAGTGTAATCCTTTAAAAAATAAAATACCAGACGTTTGTTTACTGTTTTCACAAATTATTCATGAAAGAATACAAAATATTGATAGACTGATAACCCCAGATGTTTCATTCTAGATAAGCCCAGGCTAAGTAACTGAAAACATGTGTCACTGGTTAAACATCAACTTTGATGATAACAATTGAAAAGGGTTGTATGTTCCAGATATGTATGTTTATCTGCGAAATGAAACACATGTGAGTGTTAGTGTGTTTCAGGCAGTTTCTATTCACGCCTAAAGTACGTCCATACACACGCATGCCATTGATTCCATGTTAAAGTCAAGACATTGTCTTGGTCTCGTCAGCCCAAATTGCCTATCTCCCCCCCCCCCCCCATGACAAATTCTGCCCCAGTGTCCCACCACCAAGACCACAAACTGCGTTTCTGCAAACCCTCACCCCGGGTAATCATGTTAACGTCCCCCAACACCCCCCCCCCCCTTCAAAAAAAAACTATCACCTCTCGCCGCCTGTGCCCGCAGGCCAGCCCGGATACAAAATCACATTATCCTTCGCTCTAATGACCTAATTCACGTGCTAAAGATGTTGGTAATCTAATAGCTGGCCTGGCAGTTGGGACTGGGAGGTGTTACAGGGAGAAGAAGAGGGGCTGGGGCCGGAGAGAAGGTTGTCGTATGACGGATTCTGAATCTTGTGCTGATGTCTGTCGGGCCCCTTGGAACATAAGACAAGCGGGGAAGCCCAGGGGCTGTGTGAAATGGTTACAGATTCAGGCTGCCGTTAATCCCTGCCAGAGAATCATGTTGTGAGAACAGCCTGGCCGGTTTGTGTGAATAAATGCAATGCTGGAGGCAAATACTGATGGAGAGATTGTTTTTTCAGTTTTTGTTTGGGGGATATGACTAGACTGTACATTCCTCAGATCACAATAAACTATATATAGGCTTGACCTATTGGTGTTGCATAAAGTTTTTTCAGAGAAGGGTTCCGTAAGAATAGCATCTACGAGAGAATAAAAACGATTGGCAGTCATATTCATTCAGTTTTTTTTTTCTTTGCAATTTGTGTCCGTCCATACTTTTCAAAACAAGAGATGCAGTTTTGCTTTATTCCATATTTTGCGGCTGGTCATTAGTTCTTAAGATATTCCATTGAAATAAAGTGATTATATTAATTAGTATCACAAATTGACATGTGTGTTACAGGTATGTGCAGCTAACTTTGGAGATATCTGTAATGTGGTTGGTGAAGAGGCAACGGAAGATTTGCTGGTAATTATTGATTTTTTGTAAAATTTTGTACCATTTATTTTATGGATGTATTGCAGTTTTGCATTCCAATTCTGTCACATTCATTGCTACACTGTTTTATTTCTGTTGGTCAATCTATTGCAGTCTATGTGTAGTACTAGTTCATATCATTGCATAGCCTAATATTATGGAACTCAAACACTATTAGGCTTTCTATGGTTCAAATACTTAATGTGACAATAGAAGGGATTAGGGAACATTGCGCGGCATTTTGTGACTACCTTTACTCAGATTCAGGCCTGTCGTACAAAGACACCATGGCTTGGTTGAAAATTGGTAGGGTGCACTTTAAACAATTTGCTTGCGGGAATTAGCGCATATCATGTGACCTCCACCTCGGTGACCTGGGCTTGTATCCAATTCGGTTCAACATCGGGATTGGTTTTCAGTCCCTAACTGATTCTTTGGCTTTTCGTCCCACCTCTAAAAGTGAACAAATGTTCCTCATCGTCTCTAGGTTTGTTCAGCCTTTCCGAGCTACAGGGCGTACCAACTTTTAAAGAATCCATAGTTTCATTACCAGAACAAAAAATCACATAATATAATAACTAAATAGACTGCACATCTCTCTCTTGAGTCTGTTTCTATCCAAACTTTGCAATGATTTTCCATCCCACAGCTGCCCAAGTTTGAGGATCTATGCGAAGACGGTGTGTGGGGAGTACGCAAGGCCTGTGCCGAGTGCTTCATGGCTGTCTCGTGGGCGGTGTCCAGGACAGTCAGGTCGGAGAAACTCAGCCCGCTGTTTGTCAAATTGCTCACAGATCAATCCAGATGGGTAAGTTGGTTCTCGGACATTCTTCAATCAAATAAATAGTATCCTCGTTGAGTGGTCCCCAACACTGCCACTTCATAGGTTGTATCGTAAAGTTAGCGTGCAATCCCTGGTTGTTTGGCATCATGAGTTAAAGACTTCTGGCTAGCGCCTCTGTATTCTGGTCAGATACTGAAAAAAAATAGACCCTTTGTGTGGTGCACCATCACAAGTGCAAGGACATTTTTAATGCAAATTCAGTGAGAATGAAAGTACAAATGGTATTCTTATGAAAGGAACACTATTACAGAGGAACACAGGCATGCCCTCAGATTTTACAAGAAATTTGAGGGTACATTTGGAGAATGCAAACGCAGGGCGAGGTAGTCGAGTCGGTAGAGCTGCCTGTAGGGTGTTCTGAAGGTGGCAGGTTCAAATCTCGCCCTACTCAATTTCCTTGTTCAACCTGATATTGTTTTGTAGTTATAATACTGAAAAAAAACTGAAGTGCAAGAAAAAGAATCGCCATAGTTATTCAAAACTAGGAATGATACTTCATCACAAGATGTTTAACCCACTTTTCATGGTTCTCTGTTGTACAGGTGCGGATGGCAGCTTTTCAAACTCTAGGTCCGTTCATCTCAACGTTTGCTGACCCTTCCGTGTCGGGTGTTCAGGTTGTATGCAATCCAGATGGTACAGTTCAAATTGCAAGTGTGGTCGACAACAGCGAATCAGAATCGGACGAGGTCCCCTCTCTAGTCTTCTCAGAAACGCAATCCTCTCAACAGTCTTCCTCAAGTTCTGACCAGTCGTCTGGTCAGGAACCAAGAACTTACAGTGCAATGCAAGCCGTGGCAATGGAAGTGGACGAAACGGTCACTGGGGACTCGGGAACGATCATCTTAGGCCAGGACAAGACTGGAGTCGTCCCCTTAGAGGCTGACCCTGCTGCGGCCGTGCGTGCATCCAGTAACATCCACCAGGGTCTCGGGCATGTGGAGTTCACACCGGAGCAAGGGGCAGTGTTAGTCACCCCTGAGGTGCCTAGTAGCTACGACTCGTTCCTATTCTGGCGGAACCCTATCCCTGTCATCGACATTCAGCCCGAGATTGAAGAGGCTACAACGGAAGATTCATCGTCATCGTCAGAACGGTTCACCACAGTTGCTGAGTTGACGTTAGAGACCAGCAAGTCTGGAAGTGAGAACGAACAGAAGGCTTCTCCGGATTCGGGGATTGCTAGTCCAGCAGGAACGCCAGACTCGGGAACAGGTAGTGACGGCGAAGGTTCGCCTTCAGTGAGTGAGCAAACTAAGGAGGTTAATGGCGTGGATGAGAGTCAGAGAGACGTTAAGGATATCACAGAGAATGTTTCTGACTTAGAACTGCAAAATGCCGCAAGGCAGCCTTCAGAGGAAGTTGACAACAATGCAAATGTCAGCCCAAGCGAGGAGAGCAGTACCTCTCAAACCCTAGCCGAAGCCGGAGGCATGGTGGTCCACAAAGCAAACCTCAACGAGGCCGAAGAAGTCCTGGAGACCGTGTCCAACATCTGCAGCACGCACGTGATCGGGCAACGCGTCAACGAGAAGACGCTAACGTTCCGTAACGGTATCGTAGAAGAGGAGGTAGTGCCTGAGTGGTCTGACCTCGATCCCTCCTCCGCTAACACGTCCAATGAGATGCAGACACCTGAACGTCCTCAACGGCTTACACAGGTAAGGGGAGAATGCAATACTCAAAACAGATAGTAACTCAAGGGTTACTTCAACCTCAAGGTACCACTTGTTTAATTTACATTCTTCCTTAATGCTTTGATAAAATAAATGTTTATTATGGGCTCATTATGTCAGCAAGAAGTTCTTGAATTGTTAACATTCCTCCCATCCCATCAGGATGTGATACCAGCGGAGTTGTTGGATCTCTACCTGTCCATGACAGACCCCAGCCGTGCTCAGACCGTAGATACTGAGATTGCCAGACATTGTGCCTTCAGTCTCCCCGGGGTAGCATTGACCATGGGTCGGAAGAACTGGCAGTGTCTCAAGGAAGTCTACGAGACGTTGGCCTCAGATATGCAGGTAGATTATGCAAAAGGGGAAACTTTATCAATCACACAGGTCAAGGATTGTTTCAGCATCATGAGAGAGAAAACTGTACCTTCTGAAATTTTGACTGCAGAATTAATTGTATCGTAAGAAGGCAGGTTAGCGGCTTGCTTAGAGTCTGATGACTTCGGATGGATTTAGGTTGATGAATATCCGATATGTATATGGCTTGCTTAGAGTCTGATGTATGGAATTTCTGATGTGTGGGCTTGTCTCCATAGGGCAGTGTGGTTTACAGCTTTCTAAATAGATCATAGTCAAACTGTTTTTTTTCTCACTTTACCCTTTTAAAAAAGACACAAGATTTGTATCGTTAAGAAACTACCCAGGGCATAGGGCAGTGCATCTTGATTGCTTACTGAGAAAAGTAATTGTTGTTGTTTTCAAGTTATAGTCAAGTGACATGTCAATCACGAGTCAATCAGTCTCCAGTTAAGTTGTTAGCTATTAAAAGAATCCTTGAAGAAGGCGTTCCATTTTCATTGTTCACCCCTGTTACTAGTGATCCAACTTGTAATCGCCTTGCGATGGATTTGACTAGAACTCTGGAGAAAAGTGTGATCACTGAAGATCCAAACTTTCAGCAGACGCATTCTCATGTTTTGTCTCTTCCCTACTCCAGTGGAAGGTTCGTCGCACTCTAGCCTTCTCCATCCATGAGTTGGCTCTCATCCTAGGCGATGAAGTCACTACTATGGACCTAGTCCCGATCTTCAACTGTTTCCTGAGAGATCTGGATGAAGTCCGTATAGGTGTACTTAAACACTTTGCTGACTTTGTAAAGGTGGGTCATTGTAACTTCACCCCTGACTCCCTCACAACCCCCACACGTATACAGCCTCAGTTCTCCAAAATCCTTCAAAAGCTCCATGTTGGCTTGGAAAGATTGAGGGTTAGGGTTCATGAGTTAAGACATGTCTGAAAGCATAGAGGGCTTCACACAGTAGGTATAACAATATGGATGTCCAAAATAGCCAACAGGATGTCAAAAAGACACCCAGACACCCTTCTGACTGAGACCTTGATAACATGCTGTGTTACAGTTAACATTTCGTTCTTTGTGTGTGATTTCTACAAGTATTGATCTAGAATCTAGCTAGTCTTGAACCCTGACTGCTCCATTAAGAGATCAATTGTCACCTTTATGTTCAATTGCTTTTTACTGTCCATCGTTTTAAACTGACTTGGGAGAGCCTGTAACTTGGAAAAAAAACTGTTGTTGATAAAACACCAACTTTTTATGGTTGTAAGCCTGTCTGATGCGTGACTAATTTTTCCGTTCTACCTGACAGTTATTGAAGCCAGAGCTCAGAAAGCAATACCTCGTCAGAATGACGGACTTCCTGACCACCGACAACACTCGCAATTGGAGGTTTCGACTGGAGCTTGCAGAGTGAGTTTTCATTGTTATCCCCGCTTTGTGACAGGAATCTTACAGCACCATTGTCCAGTCCATCATGAGTCAATTCGGAAGTCAATCACATGCCAAATCACAAGTCACTCGCAAATAAAGTCATTAGTGATAGAAGATGAACCATGACATATTGGAGACTTTCAGCATTTTAATGCTTTTACTTCGATGTTGGAGATGGGTTTTTTTGTTTTCTGGTGTGTTTTTTTTCACGGACGTGTAACCGATTGCAAACAAACTGTGGACTAACTAAATTTGGTAAAGTGGGGGCAGTATTTGAAAAAGTCTGTTTTTCTCAAATGATGGTCGGCCGACCGTCATTGGAAATTGATACAAAACTTCCACTTTTCTTGAAAATGTCAGCGCACCAAGTGCCATGATTTCACAGGATGCTTGAGACTACTTTTCACTTACAGTCAAGAAAGGTATTTTGTAATAATTTGGTACTTTTGTTTTTGATGTTTGCAAATATTGTATATGACCTTTAAATAGTGGGGTAGCTCTTTTATTTTATTGACCATGAATGGAATGGTTTTATTTGTTAATTATAACTAATGACTACAATATCAGACAAAATGCTTCCACATTTATCAGTCAATTTATCTAGCAGGAAATGAGGCTTAATTGCTTCAATTGACAATTATTTTTCAATGATTGTCTTGTAAATCCTCCCTATCTCCTCTTGATCTGATATCTAGGCAGCTGATTTCACTGTGTGACATGTATGAACCCGGTGACGTGTGTGAACATCTGTTTCCCATTGCCCTAACGCTGGCCGGTGACAGAGTAGCCGACGTGCGGTTCACGGCTTACAGATTGGTAAGCCCAATTGAGAATTCGGGAATGGAGAATCGCCGATCCACCGTGCGGTTCATTTCCGCCTGTCTAAGGTTTCCTTGTTGAGGAAAATTGAAAGAAAAGGTGGTTGTTCTTTAGTCGTAAGCCCTAGCCGGAGATTGTTTACGTATTGCAGATTAGGTGATTATGATGTAGCTGATGTCGTGCTTATTTGTGTGAGGCCAAATACCCGCCAAGTCTTGTTTCTCTGAAGGATGCATGAAAAATGCCTTGAACAGTCTTAAATTTTAGCCCTGTTTTGCTGCTTTACAGAAATATACAACCTTTTGTGGTGCAGAATCAGCAGTTCGTTGAATCAAGCTAGTACTGTAGTTGATCAGTGATGACTGAGATGTTGAATCCTTGTGTCTTTGAAATTAATCAAATTTTTTCCATCTTAACGATTATTGACTTTTGGACTCTTTTTGTCTTCAGCTTGGAGTGATCATGAAGAGAATAAACACAGCCGACGACCAGACTCTAAGACAAAACTTCATCGACGGAATCATCACTAGGTATGCCAACAGTGATCGCTGGTTCGGCAGACAAACGTGAGTAGGCTTTGTTTTAAAATATTTAAACTTGAATTCCAGTTTCCGATTTGGATACCTACATTTTAGAGTATTTGTTTGCTTTTTGTGGTTAAATCTTTAGCCTATATGGAATTTCACTCAATGATAGCGTTGCTCTTTAAAGTAGCCTACATTACAGGCCACTTGATTTTATCTTCGCCAGAAATTTTATTTTCAGAATCGCAAAGTTAACAGAAATTCATCTAACTGTTAGAAGGGATGCTTACAAAACAAAAGAATGGTATGAGTACTCCGGAATGGAGAAGCATATATATACATAGAATTTTTTTTTTTTTTCGTATTCATTTTGTGTCATTGTTTTCATGGTTGACTTTCTACCAAATCATGAATGAACAGTACAGTGATATAACTTACGGGTTTAATACAATAAGAGTTTGTGAGGGGACTCAAAATAAGCCAATTCTTGTAAACATGGGTCCCCATACTTTCATATACACGAAGTTAATTCGAATTCCTGTGCTTACTGGTACATCACTCGTCAACTAATTCTGACTTGTATCTCCCTTTGTCATTTTCCTTCTGCAATCCAGATTTATTCATCTATGTCAGAATCTTGTAGAAGTCCAGTCCGTAGAGGATGAACAATTTGCCCAGAATTTATTACCGAGTCTACTGAGTCTAGGCAACGATTCTATCCCTAATGTACGCATCACACTCGCCAGGCTTCTCACTCAAAATCTACTGCCAATCGGTAAGTCTCAACCCGTCTTATTTTGGATAGGCATTTACTTTTGGTAACAGATTGATTGGATACCATGTCAGTTTTGAATGATGTTTTGGGAAAAAGAATGTCTGGTAGTCTGACTTATGATTTGACTTGATGGTTGACTTGTGAGGGACTTGTGATTGACTTGCAATGGACTTGTGATAGACTTGTGATTGACTTGTGATTTGACTTGCAATTGACTTGTGATGGGCTTGTGATTGATCAATGATTGACTTGTGATTGATCAATGATTGACTTGTGATTGACTTGTATTTGACCAGTGATTGACTTGTGATTTGACTTGCGATTGACTTGTGATTGACTTGTGATTGATCAATGATTGACTTGTGATTGACTTGTGATTGATCAATGATTGACTTGTGATTTGACTTGTGATTGACTTGTGATTTGACTTGTGATTGACTTGTGATGACATGTGATTGATTTCTTCCCTCAGACTTTTACCAGTCCATAGAGAATCCCTGTTATGATCGGACTGATAAGAGTCTTGTGATTGACTTGTGATCCTGCTTGTGATTACATCACTGATTATCTCTGATCTTCCTTCAGACTTTTACCAATCCATGGCTAATCCCTTCTATGAGAAGATGATGGATGTGGTGGGTCAGCTTCAGAAAGATGTGGATCAAGACGTCCGCTTCTTCAGCAGTTATAACTTCTCCAACAATCTACACAATAAGAAAATTGTAAGTTCTCCCGAAACAATTTTTTTTTTGTGAGGGTGTTTTTTCCTTAATGTGACCATTTTTTTTTATCACGTACATATCAAAATAAAGTCAAAATTCGCTTTCACTTCTGTGCTATACTTTTCACAAAGGCTAGTCACCAGCATTCAGATCATATGTTAAGCAAGCACTGTGACTAGTCAAACTCAGTCAACAGACAAAGCAGGCAAGTTGTGGTCACAGCTGTTTTATCACACACCCGGAGTCAAAGCATAGCTGTATCAAGTTACTTAAACAGTTCAAGCTAGTCAATCCTGATTTGTGTAGGCTGGGAAGTCTTAACTGTTGAAAACAGTCACTTGCTTGATTTGACTGAAAGGACAACTTGGCACAGATTGGAGGGTCAGTCATGGCTGTGCTTGGTCTGAATATCATGAATGGGGCTTCACGGATCGGTCTGTTGCTCTGTGACTTAACAGATTTTATTTGGATACATTCAACAGGATCATCCGGTATAAAAGAAGCCACCTTCATTCTCATTGGCTGAAGACATCTGGAGTAACCATGGATGCTGCGTAACCAAGGAGATGATATTACCATGGAGACGTCATACAGCTGCATTAAAAGTGACATTTTGTTTTCTTATCAGTGTTTAAGATAAGGAATAGAATGACATTGTAATTAACGCAACAAAATTTCAAGATTTGATATGAAACCGTCCATGTGTCTCTTAATTCTTGAAATATTGAAGAAAAACAAATCATGATTGTGTCTTGCAGTATGTAAATCACAAAATACAAAAGCAATATTTTCATGCTACATTCAGGTAAGAAAAGAAACCCCAGATTTGAAAGTAGTTTACAAAATTGTTCCCCTAGTTTTTCTAATTATTCATGATTCTATTCTCTTCAACCTATTTGTCAGGGATAGATGTAGATGCATGGTGCAAATATTCGAACAAAAATAGTTCCCCAAAATCAACAAAACATCTCAAATATTTAAACTTCACCATTTGAACAAATATGAAAAACAAAAGTGGGATTGTTATAGATTTGTTCAGATGGAGTAACATTATTAAGCAGGTTTTGAGTATAGGAAAAGTATTTTAGTCATAACTACGATGTCTTAAAAAGTATTTGTTTTTTTATGAAGTAAATAGTATACACTGTACATGCACCTTCATCTCAGAACGTATTGAATATATCAGGGATGCATTAGTCCAACTTACCAGTATTTCTGTTTGAAGAAAGCTGCCCACCTTATAATGGAATTGTTTCTTTCAAAATGGTTTATCATATTTTGTCTTGTACACGGTAGTTTGTTTGGTTATGCAAAATCAGTTGGAATTTCAAATGGTCCATTTGCGCCACTGATTTGATTTTTTTTTTTTTGGTAATCTTGATTTTTTTAGAAAACTGTTGGGTCGTTTTATAGAACAATTTGTCACACTTTTCCCCTCAATTTGACACCTTCATAAAAGTCATACAAAGTAGAAAAATGGGCAATTACTGTTCTTTTTTTGGGGGGAGGGGGTGGACAGGAATATAAAACGATTGATGAATTCTCCTGTTTTGTTTATAAAATACATTTACATGAGATGACCATGGAAGGTAAAATATTTGCAACATAGTTTAAAAAAATTTTCAACAAATGTTTTCCAATGCATTTATTTCCTTAGTTTGACCATATTATTCTCACTCCTCTATAACTTGTATTGATATGCAAATTTTGAATCGTACAGTTTGAATTCACTTCAGGCCAATGGACTCCGTGTATGAACTATAGGTGGCGCTCTTTGTCTGCCCATAAGAGGCAGTGCCAGGGCCACATTACACCGAGTACGTACAACCAATTTTCACCCAAGGCTCATACTTGACGTGAGTCCAAATTGACAACAAAATTAACGTCAAAAAAATTTGTTAGCAAACTTTGCTAGAGTGTGTTTAACATTTGCAAATTCATAGTGCAAGTATTGACTGTGATGTCACCAATTTGCGTTCGCTTTCTTGAAGAGTAAGAACTGCCTTGTACAATGTATGTGCACATCCCTGTAACATCATGTAATGTAGAGGAAAGCCCTAGTGCGATGGAGCATGCCTTTTACTGGACATGCATGGACCTCATGCCCAGTCCTACCTCCCGGAAAAGCTCTTCCATGTCACCTGTGTCTTGAACTTAACGTCTTCTCCGTCTTCTCCGTCTTTTCAATTGAGATGCAAAAATATGCTGAACACTTCCTTCCTCTTTTAAGTCAGCTGCAAATTTGTCTTCAAGACGTCGTCTTGTTTGTGATGTTGAAGGTCCCCCAAATGAAAATTTAAACAAAAGTGCCTTTTTTCAACAGCATAATCAAGTAGAATTCTCAGAAGTCATAACAAATTTAAAATGTAGCCTTGGCAGTTGGTCGTTTATTTAATTGAAAGTGATGATGCCGGGTTGGCCGTAAACAGTGCATGAATGATTAATGAGAAGGCTTTTGTGGTTTTGTAAAGCCTGAATTTTTTTTATTAGTAAAATGTGCAGTAAATTGTGTGGTTTGTAAACATTAGTGGTGCTGTTTTTTTTAATTTATATCATGGCTTTCACATCCTGATGCTGGTGGTACAGTCTCCGATACGACAAGCTCGATCAGATGATTTGGAGGGCTTTGTTGGAAGGGATTGTATAATTTTGAAAGTTTGACTTTCTCTTTGTAAATTGTGTGAATGGACAGCAGGGTAGCGTAGGGATAATGAACGTACAGGTACGTCATTCTAAGTTTTTGAAGTCAAAAAGAATTGTTTTGGTTGCTCACTGATCCTTCCGAAACTTTTTGTTTCAGAAAGATTGTGCCACTCATAGTGATCGGAAAGCCTCAGCCTTAAAATCTCATTACCACGTCTTTCTTTTTATTGAGGGCGTGTTTCTCATACAATGGATGTCTGGGCTTTTTTTTTCAAGTAATTAAATATGTGGTTAATAAATGTCTTTTTTTTTTGGTTTAATTGGTAAGACCTTTTTTTCAGTGGAAAGTAGCTGTAAAATGTTTATTCCAAAGTGTATGTATGCAATGTATAAAATGCACATAGATACTTATGATTTAAAGCAAAAATAAATTCATGAGTTTCGACCTTTGACTGACGGAGAACATTTATAGATATATTTACTGTATAATCTGTGATAACGTAGGCAAAGAAACTAACAGTATTTGTGAGATTTTAAACTCTATTTTGACATATTGGTATAGTTTTTTTTGGGGGGGGGGGGGGTGAGATGGTGCATATATGAAATAAGAAAGATTGTGGACATGATTGTTTGAGTGAAAGTTCAGCGACATTTCTGAAAAGAAAGCTAGAAACATGTAGACTATAGATGCTATCTAACAAAATCTGTGGATGCTATCTTACTCCTCAAACAGACCGTCCAGTCAGCCAGCGCAATTGATACAAGCAGAGCTCACTTGTACCAACAGGAACCAAAAGAAGGACAACAGAATCTTATAATTTAAAGAAAACTTACAAGTGATTGAGAAGGTTAGGTGTCCTTGAGCAGAAGCCCATGGTTCCTGTTACGGTAGGATGACCACCAATGGCGTCTGGCAAGCTGAAACCAAAGCAGGAATGAAGTAACGGTCGTACTGTGTTCAGTGACCACTCCCTACCCTGTCGTTCGTCCTTGCAAGACGAATGTTCAAATCTCCGTACATCCTCCGACTTCATCGGGTTTCAAATCCTGTCTTTCTCATTCGCAATTGCTTTATATGCACTTACTCGCAAAGTTTTACCATAATTCTATTCATTGTTGTAATTTTTTTTTAACATATAGTCCATATTGGATAAAATAATCCCTTAAAAAAGGTAAACCAAAAGAATTAGGTGTGTTATAAATTTCCACTGCAAAGATTAGTGGTGTCTGTTTAAAATTGTTTTATTTTATGATACATGTAACAATTATGCAGGATCCTTTCTTGTGAATAAACTATTGTAAATGTTTTAAATGCTGCAGTGCCAAGACTTTTATTGAGTTTCAGGAGTTAAGATCCACCGTTTTGTATTTCCAGGCGAGTTCAATGCGCGATACAAATCTCGCTAGTCTTTCGTGCATGTTGTTTATTTCCAAAAATAACACTGGTCAGTCAAAATCCAAAGAAAAAAGTTCTAAAACCCAACCTGTTGATGTTTCAGCTAAGTGGATACTACATTTTGTCAAGAAAACAGTGAAAAATCATGCACAGCCATTTGATCACGAAACATGATTTTGTCAAAAGCACTCTTTAAATTGAAGGCAATTGACTGATGGTTGGGAATTGCCTACATTTCTTGATTTCTTCTAAATGACAGCAAGCCAGATGGAATTAAGGTGGGTGGGGGGTAGTGGATGTCGCCCCCGGTTCCCCCATCCCCACCCACCCAAATTATAAACTTGAATTACCCCAAAACATATCAGTTGCCTTCAGTGCCCCCTTGAAAAATTGGTTCGCCAGGCCATCATCTGGTTTCGATGGCTTGGCAAATATTAAGGCAATTTCGAGATAAGCACCGAATACATGCGCCTAGTACGCACCGTAGGCCTAAATCGAAAACTCTTGCGCTTTCAAGTCGTCATTCGTTCATTCAAGTATGCACTCTTATCGAAAAACGCGTTTTTAACGGGGAAAAAAATACTTGCTGAACTTCTGCAACCCTTATAATAAAGGGATTTTTATTTTGCACAAACAAAAAGTTTACCCCCCCCCCCCACCATTCGAGAGCCAAATCCTTGTTCGGTCACACTAGCCTAACTCAAATTGTGTGCATAAATAATTCCATAACTAACTGTAAATTTCTCGTTTGATATCTCATGTAAAAACGAATAACTTTGAATTTATCAGGAAAAAGAGCAATTGAAAAAAAATATTTTTTTTTCGCAGTGAAACTCAAAAAAACAAAAAACAGTACGGGGATGCAACTTTAATAAGGAAATAAATGTGTGCTCCGGAGGTTTTTATCACTCTGTTTAAGACCACTTAGAGTCTGGGTGCTGATAATTACCCGAGCCGGAGGCGAGGGTAATTATCAGCACCCAGATTCTAAGCGGTCTTAAACAGAGTGATAAATACCGACCGAGCACATATTTATTCCCATTCATAAATACCTTTTCGGTAAAATAAAATCAAATAATTCGTTCAAAACATCCCGATTTTGTTCAACAAGTTCACTTCATGCTTTTTGAAACATCCCTCTAGCAAAATAATGGAGTGTTCAGCTGGCGAGTAAGATGTAAACAACCCTTTTATGGAGATTGACGCGCGCGTAACATGTTCTGCGCGATGTCGCGCAGAACGCACATGGGGCGTTGCGTTTTAATTTAGAACTATAAAATTTCGACTCGCTGGTAGTGTTGCGCATGCCTACGTGAGGATTGTGAACGTTCAACCAATAAAACGGTAAGAGGCACTGGATTTTTAGGAGTCCACATTTTATGTGACACTTGAAAAGTGTTTAAGACCAGCTAGCCATGTCTTTATCATCCGTTTAAGATAAGACCGGCCACGTGACGGGCAATAGGAATAGCTAAACTTTCTGAGGTATTTATGAATAACAAATACATGTATATCAATACATTTGATGTTCATTAGTATATCTTGAATAGCGCCCCCTGTGGTGTCATTTGTGTTCGTTCTTGGGGTCTATGATGTCTGTTCGATGAACAGAACATTGGTCTTTGATACTTTGATATCAATGATACTTCCTATAATGTATGTACAACGTTTCAACCCAATCGGACTTATGGTTCCGCGTACGTGTTTCCTCAGCACGTTCGGCCACAGCACGTGTGGGATCGTGCGGTCGCTCTGCATGCATGATACTCGCGCTCGGGCCGGATGTACGCTTTCCCAAGCCGCTTTTACCTACTCGCACTGTCCTCACTGGACTCATCGTCTCGGGAAAAGTGACCTGGTCAGTTTTCCTGGGCACCTGGTAAGTTTTCCTGGGCAGCAGTTGGCCAGTAGAAGTAACCGCTGGACTCAGGAAAAGTAACTGATAGGCTGTCCGCACTGGACTTAAAATGGGAAAAGTACCCATAGTCTCGGTAAGCTTTACCAATAAAAAGTCAAGTGCGAACAGGGCTTTTTAGTCCCTGGTGGACCGTCTGGGAGTTTGATCTACAAGTTCAAGGTACAATGTACAGGGTACTATTGTGCATAACAAATATGATGTTTGAGCTCGATGGCTACTATTTTAATATGATTTGCTATATATTTGCTCAAGACATGCATGGTTGGCTATAACTAAAATTTTGCAGACGGAGAGACGTGAACCGGATATCAGAGAACACAATGAATGGCTGACTATACTTGTGATAGTTCCACACGTCTGCATCAATTTAGTGCTACCATGCAGGAAGGAATAGTGCTACCACGTCGACCTGAAACGAAGGTACGTCAACAGCTATAGCCGCGGCCTCGTCGGAGGTAGCTTCCATATTGGAACATTGTGTTCATCCCGGCTGTAGCCACTAATTCGGGTCATTTGTCATAAAAGGGGAGCGATGTTAGTGTATAATTATGTACATGTATCTGTAGCGCACTGCAAACCAACTAGTCGGGATATACGGTTGCATGCGCGTGGTGGCTAGCAGCAGCATCCCTATACAATTGTGTTAGTAGGCCCCCTTAGGGTTGAAGACAACTGCATCTCATGGAGCCTTAATTGACTTAAACCACCATGTGTAAAGGACTCCACTGAAGTAGCTTCCCTGGCTTCTGTAGGAATTATCTTTGCCTGCGTTACGGTTGTATAGCAGGCAAAATTTGTCTAATCGGTTGAGGAATGAATTCCGCAATCCGCAAGGCGGTAGTGCGTATAAGGGTGGAAAGGGTGTGTCAAATTTGAATATGAAAGACGTGCATAGAATGTACGTAGAACGTACGAGGCGAAGGCGTGGGGGATCATTCTAGCTTGCGACCGTCAGGTCAGTTAAAAACAAACTGAGAATGGATCAGCTTTAAAAAAATAGCTTTATGTAAACGTTCGAAACGTTTTGTCTTGCTGGCAACCTCAAGGTTTTCCAGAGTTTTTGCTCATCGAGTTTTATCCCTGGTTATTAATCCAGTGGGTTTATTCGGGAGTTTGTACGATTACATTGAATATCTGTATAATTATTGTTTAAAATTAAACAATTAAAGAGCCAGCTCCAACTGGTTGACTGCCCCTTGGCAAGCCGTACCCTATATATGGTAATATATGTTGTATATTAATTTGGTGTTGTGTTCATAGGAAAGGATGTATCATTAGAATAGACGTAAGTTCCACCCTGAGCTGTTGTTGTGTCTAGTAGACTGGGGCTAGGCCATAGATTGATCATCGATCTGCGAAGGCACTTCACACTGAATGAGGTTTTCCTTGTCATTCTACTCTTGTTTTTTTTTTATACAAGATTCCAGAAGGAGAATCGATAACAATGGCTAACCTAGACATCGAACTTTCTAGCGAGAACGAAGCGGACGACCGCGATCAGCCATCCGGTCGCAGAGAGCGTCTCCCCGCCCAAGCCCGGCCGTGGTCGCGCCGGTGGGGGCGGGTCGTGGTCGTCGCCTCCTTCATGGCATTTCTCTTCGAGATGGGTTCGATCCAGACCCACGGGATCTACATGCCCATTCTCCTTGAGGAGTTTGAGGTAGGGTCCGCTGAGCTAGGATGGGTGACGAGTTCTGCTTTGGCAGTCTTGTGTTTGGCCGGTAAGTTGGGAATATCAAAATAAGGCCTAATAAATGCAAAGTTCACGTGGGCCCATGCAGGAAATTTGAAGTGTATGAAGTGCACGCTGTAAACAAAACCCGTAAAACACTGTCTATTTCCCATTTTTTAAAAACGGTTTATTGCCATAATTGCCCGGTCTGTCACAAGCAAGAACGTGCTACGTGAATTTCCATAAAACTTGGTGCCCTGACGCGTCATAATGCTTTTGTAGCCGTAACCTTTCAAACCCCTCTCCTTTCAAACCCTCACAAGCACCGTTTTTAAAAGCTGTGATTCGAATACAAACTAATTGCATAATATTATAGACCCAAGGTATCGCATACAAAGTTGATCATTGTGCTGTCAAGGCCGTTATGCTTTGATGTTGGAGAATTTGGAGAAACAAGCAGCTAACCCTGCGGTGTTGACCAGGAACTAAAGTTCTCCCCCTTTCTGTGGGATCTGTAAATAGTTGTAAATAAAAATTACATTACAACTTTCACGGAAGGCGTGTTACAACTTAAAGATAATTTCAATTTCACCTGAAATTGTATGAAAACCACTATTTGTGTTAAAGACAGAACCCCCTCAAAGCTGCCGTAACTGGAACCTAGCTCCCTACCCCTGCACCCAGCCCCGACGCCACACCACTTGGTATTCCATTACCTTACGGCAAATTACCGTTAAGTGTACGGGAAATTCGTGTTCAAAATACCGTCACCGTCATGTTAGGAGACCCGTATGAACTGACCGTAGTTTGTCGGATTTTTTTGGCAACCCGTTTGACAGTGCTTTCACCATAATAATGCTACAGTATTTATAACGCGCGCTATCTCTGGAATCCATTCAAAGGCGCCGGTCTATAGATGTAAAGAAAAGAACCCTCAATTATTATTATGTTTTGAACAAGTTTATTGGTGGGGTATTATAAAATCGTCAGGTTTAGCAAACAAACAAAAAACCAGGCAATTTTAAAGCTTTGCATTTCAATGTTGCAATAAGCTCCTTGCATTGCCTCGAAAATGGGCGAAGAGGTCCATCCGAAACGGAGTGGACTGTTTTCTAAGCATGCCCCACCAACACTCAATTCTTTGATTATTTTGACTGGTTTCTCGCATGAAACTCTTGTCTTAAAGCAAACGAGTGACGCTGACTCCTCAGAAGAGAAAGCTGCCTCCGTCGGATGTGCGTGTTTTCTTTTCCATGATCAGCTCCGATGATTCTTGGGCATCCCATTTCAGAACGAAATTTTTAAGCAAATTTGAAACAATTTCATTTTTTGGCCAAAAATTAAAAAACGGCAAGGGGTTAGCCTGATTTTTATTTTGGATGAAATTTGGCCAAAAAAGGTCTTTTCTCCAAACATTTTTAATTGATTTTACCCGAAATATTTGTCGACATGTTGTCTAAAAAAAGCTCATACGTTCATACATCGGATTGGAATGTGTTTAAGGGTCCCTTAAGCATCTTTTTCAGCAAATTTAAAAAAATATCATTTTTTGGCCAAAAATTGAAAAAAAGGGCAAGGGGGTAAGCCTTACCTTTTGGATGAAATTTGGCCAAAAAACGACTTTTCTCCAAACATTGGATAAATTTTGTGTTAAAAAGCTCATCGGTCTATATGTAACGGATTGGCATACGCTTTGGGGTCCCTTCAGCATCTTTTTAAGCAAATTTGAAACAATTTCATTTTTTGACCAAAACTTGAAAAAGGCAAGGGGTTAGTCTTACATTTTTGATGAAATTTGACCAAAATATAAATTTCTTTGTATTGATATATCTGTCTCTAACTCGAGTTGGAATGTGTTCGAGGGGCCTTTAGGAGTCTTTCCATGGAGTTTGGAGCAATTTCATTTTTTGACCAAAATTGACAAAAATTGCAAGGGGTTAGCCTTAAATTTTTAATGAAATTTGGCCAAAATATGAATTTCTTTGTATTGATATATCCGTCTCAAACTCGAATTCGAATGTGTTCGAGGGGCCTTTAGGAGTCTTTCCATGAAGTTTGGAGCAATTTCATTTTTTGACCAAAATTGACAAAAATTGCAAGGGGTTAGCCTTACATTTTTAATGAAATTTGGCCAAAATATGAATTTCTTTGTATTGATATATCTGTCTCTAACTCGAGTTGGAATGTGTTCGAGAGGCCCTAAGGAGTCTTTCAAGGAAGTTTGGAGCAATTTCATTTTTTGACCAAAATTGACAAAAATTGCAAGGGGTTAGCCTTACATTTTTAATGAAATTTGGCCAAAATATGAATTTCTTTGTATTGATATATCTGTCCCTAAATCGAGTTGGAATGTGTTCGAGGGGCCTTTAGGAGTCTTTCCATGGAGTTTGGAGCAATTTCATTTTTGGACCAAAATTGACAAAAATTGCAAGGGGTTAGCCTTACATTTTTAGTGAATTTGGACCAAAATATGAATTTCTTTGTATTGATATATCCGTCTCAAACTCGAATTCGAATGTGTTCGAGGGGCCTTTAGGAGTCTTTCCATGAAGTTTGGAGCAATTTCATTTTTTGACCAAAATTGACAAAAATTGCAAGGGGTTAGCCTTACATTTTTAATGAAATTTGGCCAAAATATGAATTTCTTTGTATTGATATATCTGTCCCTAAATCGAGTTGGAATGCGTTCGAGGGGCCCTTAGGAGGCTTTCCATGAAGTTTGGAGCAATTTCATTTTTTGACCAAAATTGACAAAAATTGCAAGGGGTTAGCCTTACATTTTTAATGAAATTTGGCCAAAATATGAATTTCTTTGTATTGATATATCTGTCTCTAACTCGAGTTGGAATGTGTTCGAGAGGCCCTAAGGAGTCTTTCAAGGAAGTTTGGAGCAATTTCATTTTTTGACCAAAATTGACAAAAATTGCAAGGGGTTAGCCTTACATTTTTAGTGAATTTTGACCAAAATATGAATTTATTTGTATTGATATATCCGTCTCAAACTCGAATTCGAATGTGTTCGAGGGGCCTTTAGGAGTCTTTCCATGGACTTTGGAGCAATTTCATTTTTTGACCAAAATTGACAAAAATTGCAAGGGGTTAGCCTTACATTTTTAATGAAATTTGACCAAAATATGAATTTCTTTGTATTGATATATCTGTCTCGAACTCGAGTTGGAATGTGTTCGAGGGGCCCTAAGGAGTCTTTCCATGGAGTTTGGAGCAATTTCATTTTTTGACCAAAATTGACAAAAATTGCAAGGGGTTAGCCTTAAATTTTTAATGAAATTTGGCCAAAATATGAATTTCTTTGTATTGATATATCCGTCTCAAACTCGAATTCGAATGTGTTCGAGGGGCCTTTAGGAGTCTTTCCATGAAGTTTGGAGCAATTTCATTTTTTGACCAAAATTGACAAAAATTGCAAGGGGTTAGCCTTACATTTTTAATGGAATTTGGCCAAAATATGAATTTCTTGGTATAAATATATATGTCCCTAAATCGAGTTGGAATGTGTTCGAAGGGCCCTTAGGAGTCTTTCCAGGAAGTTTGGAGCAATTTAATTTTTTGACCAAAATTGACAAAAATTGCAAGGGGTTAGCCTTACATTTTTAATGAAATTTGGCGAAAATATGAATTTCTTTAAATTGATATATCTGTCCCTAAATCGAGTTGGAATGTGTTCGAGGGGCCTTTAGGAGTCTTTCCATGGAGTTTGGAGCAATTTCATTTTTTGACCAAATTGACAAAAATTGCAAAGGGTTAGCCTTACATTTTTAATGAAATTTGGCCAAAATATGAATTTCTTGGTATTGATATATCTGTCCCTAAATCGAGTTGGAATGTGTTCGAGGGGCCTTTAGGAGTCTTTCCATGGAGTTTGGAGCAATTTCATTTTTTGACCAAAATTGACAAAAATTGCAAGGGGTTAGCCTTACATTTTTAATGAAATTTGGCCAAAATATGAATTTCTTTGTATTGATATATCTGTCTCTAACTCGAGTTGGAATGTGTTCGAGGGGCCTTTAGGAGTCTTTCCATGGACTTTGGAGCAATTTCATTTTTTGACCAATATTGACAAAAATTGCAAGGGGTTAGCCTTACATTTTTAATGAATTTTGACCAAAATATGAATTTCTTTGTATTGATATATCCGTCTCAAACTCGAATTCGAATGTGTTCGAGGGGCCTTTAGGAGTCTTTCCATGAAGTTTGGAGCAATTTCATTTTTGGACCAAAATTGACAAAAATTGCAAGGGGTTAGCCTTACATTTTTAATGAAATTTGGCCAAAATATGAATTTCTTTGTATTGATATATCTGTCTCTAACTCGAGTTGGAATGTGTTCGAGGGGCCCTAAGGAGTCTTTCCATGAAGTTTGGAGCAATTTCATTTTTTGACCAAAATTGACAAAAATTGCAAGGGGTTAGCCTTACATTTTTAATGAAATTTGGCCAAAATATGAATTTCTTTGTATTGATATATCTGTCTCTAACTCGAGTTGGAATGTGTTCGAGAGGCCCTAAGGAGTCTTTCAAGGAAGTTTGGAGCAATTTCATTTTTTGACCAAAATTGACAAAAATTGCAAAGGGTTAGCCTTACATTTTTAATGAAATTTGGCCAAAATATGAATTTCTTGGTATTGATATATCTGTCCCTAACTCGAGTTGGAATGTGTTCGAGAGGCCCTAAGGAGTCTTTCAAGGAAGTTTGGAGCAATTTCATTTTTTGACCAAAATTGACAAAAATTGCAAGGGGTTAGCCTTACATTTTTAGTGAATTTTGACCAAAATATGAATTTATTTGTATTGATATATCCGTCTCAAACTCGAATTCGAATGTGTTCGAGGGGCCTTTAGGAGTCTTTCCATGAAGTTTGGAGCAATTTCATTTTTTGACCAAAATTGACAAAAATTGCAAGGGGTTAGCCTTACATTTTTAATGAAATTTGACCAAAATATGAATTTCTTTGTATTGATATATCTGTCTCTAACTCGAGTTGGAATGTGTTCGAGGGGCCCTAAGGAGTCTTTCCATGGAGTTTGGAGCAATTTCATTTTTTGACCAAAATTGACAAAAATTGCAAGGGGTTAGCCTTAAATTTTTAATGAAATTTGGCCAAAATATGAATTTCTTTGTATTGATATATCCGTCTCAAACTCGAATTCGAATGTGTTCGAGGGGCCTTTAGGAGTCTTTCCATGAAGTTTGGAGCAATTTCATTTTTTGACCAAAATTGACAAAAATTGCAAGGGGTTAGCCTTACATTTTTAATGAAATTTGGCCAAAATATGAATTTCTTTGTATTGATATATCTGTCTCTAACTCGAGTTGGAATGTGTTCGAGAGGCCCTAAGGAGTCTTTCAAGGAAGTTTGGAGCAATTTCATTTTTTGACCAAAATTGACAAAAATTGCAAGGGGTTAGCCTTACATTTTTAATGAAATTTGGCCAAAATATGAATTTCTTTGTAGTGATATATCTGTCCCTAAATCGAGTTGGAATGTGTTCGAGGGGCCTTTAGGAGTCTTTCCATGGAGTTTGGAGCAATTTCATTTTTGGACCAAAATTGACAAAAATTGCAAGGGGTTAGCTTTACATTTTTAGTGAATTTTGACCAAAATATGAATTTCTTTGTATTGATATATCCGTCTCAAACTCGAATTCGAATGTGTTCGAGGGGCCTTTAGGAGTCTTTCCATGAAGTTTGGAGCAATTTCATTTTTTGACCAAAATTGACAAAAATTGCAAGGGGTTAGCCTTACATTTTTAATGAAATTTGGCCAAAATATGAATTTCTTTGTATTGATATATCTGTCCCTAAATCGAGTTGGAATGTGTTCGAGGGGCCCTTAGGAGGCTTTCCATGAAGTTTGGAGCAATTTCATTTTTGGACCAAAATTGACAAAAATTGCAAGGGGTTAGCCTTACATTTTTAATGAAATTTGGCCAAAATATGAATTTCTTTGTATTGATATATCTGTCTCTAACTCGAGTTGGAATGTGTTCGAGGGGCCTTTAGGAGTCTTTCCATGGACTTTGGAGCAATTTCATTTTTTGACCAATATTGACAAAAATTGCAAGGGGTTAGCCTTACATTTTTAATGAATTTTGACCAAAATATGAATTTCTTTGTATTGATATATCCGTCTCAAACTCGAATTCGAATGTGTTCGAGGGGCCTTTAGGAGTCTTTCCATGAAGTTTGGAGCAATTTCATTTTTGGACCAAAATTGACAAAAATTGCAAGGGGTTAGCCTTACATTTTTAATGAAATTTGGCCAAAATATGAATTTCTTTGTATTGATATATCTGTCTCTAACTCGAGTTGGAATGTGTTCGAGGGGCCCTAAGGAGTCTTTCCATGAAGTTTGGAGCAATTTCATTTTTTGACCAAAATTGACAAAAATTGCAAGGGGTTAGCCTTACATTTTTAATGAAATTTGGCCAAAATATGAATTTCTTTGTATTGATATATCTGTCTCTAACTCGAGTTGGAATGTGTTCGAGAGGCCCTAAGGAGTCTTTCAAGGAAGTTTGGAGCAATTTCATTTTTTGACCAAAATTGACAAAAATTGCAAGGGGTTAGCCTTACATTTTTAATGAAATTTGGCCAAAATATGAATTTCTTTGTAGTGATATATCTGTCCCTAAATCGAGTTGGAATGTGTTCGAGGGGCCTTTAGGAGTCTTTCCATGGAGTTTGGAGCAATTTCATTTTTGGACCAAAATTGACAAAAATTGCAAGGGGTTAGCTTTACATTTTTAGTGAATTTTGACCAAAATATGAATTTCTTTGTATTGATATATCCGTCTCAAACTCGAATTCGAATGTGTTCGAGGGGCCTTTAGGAGTCTTTCCATGAAGTTTGGAGCAATTTCATTTTTTGACCAAAATTGACAAAAATTGCAAGGGGTTAGCCTTACATTTTTAATGAAATTTGGCCAAAATATGAATTTCTTTGTATTGATATATCTGTCCCTAAATCGAGTTGGAATGTGTTCGAGGGGCCCTTAGGAGGCTTTCCATGAAGTTTGGAGCAATTTCATTTTTGGACCAAAATTGACAAAAATTGCAAGGGGTTAGCCTTACATTTTTAATGAAATTTGGCCAAAATATGAATTTCTTTGTATTGATATATCTGTCTCTAACTCGAGTTGGAATGTGTTCGAGGGGCCTTTAGGAGTCTTTCCATGGACTTTGGAGCAATTTCATTTTTTGACCAATATTGACAAAAATTGCAAGGGGTTAGCCTTACATTTTTAATGAATTTTGACCAAAATATGAATTTCTTTGTATTGATATATCCGTCTCAAACTCGAATTCGAATGTGTTCGAGGGGCCTTTAGGAGTCTTTCCATGAAGTTTGGAGCAATTTCATTTTTGGACCAAAATTGACAAAAATTGCAAGGGGTTAGCCTTACATTTTTAATGAAATTTGGCCAAAATATGAATTTCTTTGTATTGATATATCTGTCTCTAACTCGAGTTGGAATGTGTTCGAGGGGCCCTAAGGAGTCTTTCCATGAAGTTTGGAGCAATTTCATTTTTTGACCAAAATTGACAAAAATTGCAAGGGGTTAGCCTTACATTTTTAATGAAATTTGGCCAAAATATGAATTTCTTTGTATAAATATATATGTCCCTAAATCGAGTTGGAATGTGTTCGAAGGGCCCTTAGGAGTCTTTCCAGGAAGTTTGGAGCAATTTAATTTTTTGACCAAAATTGACAAAAATTGCAAGGGGTTAGCCTTACATTTTTAATGAAATTTGGCGAAAATATGAATTTCTTTGTATTGATATATCCGTCTCAAACTCGAATTCGAATGTGTTCGAGGGGCCTTTAGGAGTCTTTCCATGAAGTTTGGAGCAATTTCATTTTTGGACCAAAATTGACAAAAATTGCAAGGGGTTAGCCTTACATTTTTAATGAAATTTGGCCAAAATATGAATTTCTTTGTATTGATATATCTGTCTCTAACTCGAGTTGGAATGTGTTCGAGGGGCCCTAAGGAGTCTTTCCATGAAGTTTGGAGCAATTTCATTTTTTGTCCAAAATTGACAAAAATTGCAAGGGGTTAGCCTTACATTTTTAATGAAATTTGGCCAAAATATGAATTTCTTTGTATTGATATATCTGTCTCTAACTCGAGTTGGAATGTGTTCGAGGGGCCCTAAGGAGTCTTTCCATGAAGTTTGGAGCAATTTCATTTTTTGTCCAAAATTGACAAAAATTGCAAGGGGTTAGCCTTACATTTTTAATGAAATTTGGCCAAAATATGAATTTCTTTGTATTGATATATCTGTCTCTAACTCGAGTTGGAATGTGTTCGAGGGGCCCTAAGGAGTCTTTCCATGAAGTTTGGAGCAATTTCATTTTTTGACCAAAATTGACAAAAATTGCAAGGGGTTAGCCTTACATTTTTAATGGAATTTGGCCAAAATATGAATTTCTTTGTATAAATATATATGTCCCTAAATCGAGTTGGAATGTGTTCGAAGGGCCCTTAGGAGTCTTTCCAGGAAGTTTGGAGCAATTTAATTTTTTGACCAAAATTGACAAAAATTGCAAGGGGTTAGCCTTACATTTTTAATGAAATTTGGCGAAAATATGAATTTCTTTAAATTGATATATCTGTCCCTAAATCGAGTTGGAATGTGTTCGAGGGGCCTTTAGGAGTCTTTCCATGGAGTTTGGAGCAATTTCATTTTTTGACCAAATTGACAAAAATTGCAAAGGGTTAGCCTTACATTTTTAATGAAATTTGGCCAAAATATGAATTTCTTGGTATTGATATAGCTGTCCCTAAATCGAGTTGGAATGTGTTCGAGGGGCCTTTAGGAGTCTTTCCATGGAGTTTGGAGCAATTTCATTTTTTGACCAAATTGACAAAAATTGCAAAGGGTTAGCCTTACATTTTTAATGAAATTTGGCCAAAATATGAATTTCTTGGTATTGATATAGCTGTCCCTAAATCGAGTTGGAATGTGTTCGAGGGGCCTTTAGGAGTCTTTCCATGGAGTTTGGAGCAATTTCATTTTTTCACCAAAATTGACAAAAATTGCAAGGGGTTAGCCTTACATTTTTAATGAAATTTGGCCAAAATATGAATTTCTTTTAATTGACGTATCAGTCCCTAAATCGAGTTGGAATGTGTTCGTGGGGCCTTTAAGAGTCTTTCCAGGAAGTTTCGAGCAATTTCATTTTTTGACCAAAATTGACAAAAATTGCAAGGGGTTAGCCTTACATTTTTAGTGAATTTTGACCAAAATATGAATTTATTTGTATTGATATATCCGTCTCAAACTCGAATTCGAATGTGTTCGAGGGACCTTTAGGAGTCTTTCCATGGACTTTGGAGCAATTTCATTTTTTGACCAAAATTGACAAAAATTGCAAGGGGTTAGCCTTACATTTTTAATGAAATTTGACCAAAATATGAATTTCTTTGTATTGATATATCTGTCTCTAACTCGAGTTGGAATGTGTTCGAGGGGCCCTAAGGAGTCTTTCCATGGAGTTTGGAGCAATTTCATTTTTTGACCAAAATTGACAAAAATTGCAAGGGGTTAGCCTTAAATTTTTAATGAAATTTGGCCAAAATATGAATTTCTTTGTATTGATATATCCGTCTCAAACTCGAATTCGAATGTGTTCGAGGGGCCTTTAGGAGTCTTTCCATGAAGTTTGGAGCAATTTCATTTTTTGACCAAAATTGACAAAAATTGCAAGGGGTTAGCCTTACATTTTTAATGGAATTTGGCCAAAATATGAATTTCTTGGTATAAATATATATGTCCCTAAATCGAGTTGGAATGTGTTCGAAGGGCCCTTAGGAGTCTTTCCAGGAAGTTTGGAGCAATTTAATTTTTTGACCAAAATTGACAAAAATTGCAAGGGGTTAGCCTTACATTTTTAATGAAATTTGGCGAAAATATGAATTTCTTTAAATTGATATATCTGTCCCTAAATCGAGTTGGAATGTGTTCGAGGGGCCTTTAGGAGTCTTTCCATGGAGTTTGGAGCAATTTCATTTTTTGACCAAATTGACAAAAATTGCAAAGGGTTAGCCTTACATTTTTAATGAAATTTGGCCAAAATATGAATTTCTTGGTATTGATATATCTGTCCCTAAATCGAGTTGGAATGTGTTCGAGGGGCCTTTAGGAGTCTTTCCATGGAGTTTGGAGCAATTTCATTTTTTGACCAAAATTGACAAAAATTGCAAGGGGTTAGCCTTACATTTTTAATGAAATTTGGCCAAAATATGAATTTCTTTTAATTGACGTATCAGTCCCTAAATCGAGTTGGAATGTGTTCGTGGGGCCTTTAAGAGTCTTTCCAGGAAGTTTGGAGCAATTTCATTTTTTGACCAAAATTGACAAAAATTGCAAGGGGTTAGCCTTACATTTTTAGTGAATTTTGACCAAAATATGAACTTATTTGTATTGATATATCCGTCTCAAACTCGAATTCGAATGTGTTCGAGGGGCCTTTAGGAGTCTTTCCATGAAGTTTGGAGCAATTTCATTTTTTGACCAAAATTGACAAAAATTGCAAGGGGTTAGCCTTACATTTTTAATGAAATTTGACCAAAATATGAATTTCTTTGTATTGATATATCTGTCTCTAACTCGAGTTGGAATGTGTTCGAGGGGCCCTAAGGAGTCTTTCCATGGAGTTTGGAGCAATTTCATTTTTTGACCAAAATTGTCAAAAATTGCAAGGGGTTAGCCTTAAATTTTTAATGAAATTTGGCCAAAATATGAATTCCTTTGTATTGATATATCCGTCTCAAACTCGAATTCGAATGTGTTCGAGGGGCCTTTAGGAGTCTTTCCATGAAGTTTGGAGCAATTTCATTTTTTGACCAAAATTGACAAAAATTGCAAGGGGTTAGCCTTACATTTTTAATGAAATTTGGCCAAAATATGAATTTCTTTGTATTGATATATCTGTCTCTAACTCGAGTTGGAATGTGTTCGAGAGGCCCTAAGGAGTCTTTCAAGGAAGTTTGGAGCAATTTCATTTTTTGACCAAAATTGACAAAAATTGCAAGGGGTTAGCCTTACATTTTTAATGAAATTTGGCCAAAATATGAATTTCTTTGTAGTGATATATCTGTCCCTAAATCGAGTTGGAATGTGTTCGAGGGGCCTTTAGGAGTCTTTCCATGGAGTTTGGAGCAATTTCATTTTTGGACCAAAATTGACAAAAATTGCAAGGGGTTAGCTTTACATTTTTAGTGAATTTTGACCAAAATATGAATTTATTTGTATTGATATATCCGTCTCAAACTCGAATTCGAATGTGTTCGAGGGGCCTTTAGGAGTCTTTCCATGAAGTTTGGAGCAATTTCATTTTTTGACCAAAATTGACAAAAATTGCAAGGGGTAAGCCTTACATTTTTAATGAAATTTGGCCAAAATATGAATTTCTTTGTATTGATATATCTGTCCCTAAATCGAGTTGGAATGTGTTCGAGGGGCCCTTAGGAGGCTTTCCATGAAGTTTGGAGCAATTTCATTTTTGGACCAAAATTGACAAAAATTGCAAGGGGTTAGCCTTACATTTTTAATGAAATTTGGCCAAAATATGAATTTCTTTGTATTGATATATCTGTCTCTAACTCGAGTTGGAATGTGTTCGAGGGGCCTTTAGGAGTCTTTCCATGGACTTTGGAGCAATTTCATTTTTTGACCAATATTGACAAAAATTGCAAGGGGTTAGCCTTACATTTTTAATGAATTTTGACCAAAATATGAATTTCTTTGTATTGATATATCCGTCTCAAACTCGAATTCGAATGTGTTCGAGGGGCCTTTAGGAGTCTTTCCATGAAGTTTGGAGCAATTTCATTTTTGGACCAAAATTGACAAAAATTGCAAGGGGTTAGCCTTACATTTTTAATGAAATTTGGCCAAAATATGAATTTCTTTGTATTGATATATCTGTCTCTAACTCGAGTTGGAATGTGTTCGAGGGGCCCTAAGGAGTCTTTCCATGAAGTTTGGAGCAATTTCATTTTTTGACCAAAATTGACAAAAATTGCAAGGGGTTAGCCTTACATTTTTAATGAAATTTGGCCAAAATATGAATTTCTTTGTATAAATATATATGTCCCTAAATCGAGTTGGAATGTGTTCGAAGGGCCCTTAGGAGTCTTTCCAGGAAGTTTGGAGCAATTTAATTTTTTGACCAAAATTGACAAAAATTGCAAGGGGTTAGCCTTACATTTTTAATGAAATTTGGCGAAAATATGAATTTCTTTAAATTGATATATCTGTCCCTAAATCGACTTGGAATGTGTTCGAGGGGCCTTTAGGAGTCTTTCCATGGAGTTCGGAGCAATTTCATTTTTTGACCAAATTGACAAAAATTGCAAAGGGTTAGCCTTACATTTTTAATGAAATTTGGCCAAAATATGAATTTCTTGGTATTGATATATCTGTCCCTAAATCGACTTGGAATGTGTTCGAGGGGCCTTTAGAAGTCTTTCCATGGAGTTTGGAGCAATTTCATTTTTTGACCAAAATTGACAAAAATTGCAAGGGGTTAGCCTTACATTTTTAATGAAATTTGGCCAAAATATGAATTTCTTTTAATTGACGTATCAGTCCCTAAATCGTGTTGGAATGTGTTCGTGGGGCCTTTAAGAGTCTTTCCAGGAAGTTTGGAGCAATTTCATTTTTTGACCAAAATTGACAAAAATTGCAAGGGGTTAGCCTTACATTTTTAGTGAATTTTGACCAAAATATGAATTTATTTGTATTGATATATCCGTTTCAAACTGGAATTCGAATGTGTTCGAGGGGCCTTTAGGAGTCTTTCCATGAAGTTTGGAGCAATTTCATTTTTTGACCAAAATTGACAAAAATTGCAAGGGGTTAGCCTTACATTTTTAATGAAATTTGACCAAAATATGAATTTCTTTGTATTGATATATCTGTCCCTAAATCGAGTTGGAATGTGTTCGAGGGGCCCTAAGGAGTCTTTCAAGGAAGTTTGGAGCAATTTCATTTTTTGACCAAAATTGACAAAAATTGCAAGGGGTTAGCCTTACATTTTTAATGAAATTTGGCCAAAATATGAATTTCTTTGTATAAATATATATGTCCCTAAATCGAGTTGGAATGTGTTCGAGGGGCCCTTAGGAGTCTTTCCAGGAAGTTTGGAGCAATTTAATTTTTTGACCAAAATTGACAAAAATTGCAAGGGGTTAGCCTTAAATTTTTAATGAAATTTGGCGAAAATATGAATTTCTTTAAATTGATATATCTGTCCCTAAATCGAGTTGGAATGTGTTCGAGGGGCCTTTAGGAGTCTTTCCAGGAAGTTTGGAGCAATTTCATTTTTTGACCAAAATTGACAAAAATTGCAAGGGGTTAGCCTTACATTTTTAATGAAATTTGGCGAAAATATGAATTTCTTTAAATTGATATATCTGTCCCTAAATCGAGTTGGAATGTGTTCGAGGGGCCTTTAGGAATCTTTCCATGGAGTTTGGAGCAATTTAATTTTTTGACCAAATTGACAAAAATTGCAAGGGGTTAGCCTTAAATTTTTAATGAAATTTGGCCAAAATATGAATTTCTTTGTATTGATATATCTGTCCCTAAATCGAGTTGGAATGTGTTCGAGGGGCCTTTAGGAGTCTTTCCATGGAGTTTGGAGCAATGTCATTTTTTGACCAAAATTGACAAAAATTGCAAGGGGTTAGCCTTACATTTTTAATGAAATTTGGCCAAAATATGAATTTCTTTTAATTGACGTATCAGTCCCTTAATCGAGTTGGAATGTGTTCGAGGGGCCTTTAGGAGTCTTTCCAGGAAGTTTGGAGCAATTTCATTTTTTGACCAAAATTGACAAAAATTGCAAGGGGTTAGCCTTACATTTTTAATGAAATTTGGCCAAAATATGAATTTCTTTGTATTGATATATTTGCCCTAAATCGAGTTGAAATGTGTTCGAGGGGCCTTTAGGAGTCTTTCCATGGAGTTTGGAGCAATTTCATTTTTGGACCAAAATTGACAAAAATTGCAAGGGGTTAGCCTTACATTTTTAATGAAATTTGGCCAAAATATGAATTTCTTTGTATTGATATATCTGTCTGAAACTCGAGTTGGAATGTGTTCGAGGGGCCTTTAGGAGTCTTTCCATGGAGTTTGGAGCAATTTCATTTTTTGACCAAAATTGATTAAAATTGCAAGGAGTTAGCCTTACATTTTTAATGAAATTTGGCCAAAATATGAATTTCTTTGTATTGATATATCTGTCCCTAAATCGAGTTGGAATGTGTTCGAGGGGCCTTTAGGAGTCTTTCCATGGAGTTTGGAGCAATTTCATTTTTTGACCAAAATTGACAAAAATTGCAAGTGGTTAGCCTTACATTTTTAATGAAATTTGACCAAAATATGAATTTCTTTAAATTGATATATCTGTCCCTAAATCGAGTTGGAATGTGTTCGAGGGGCCTTTAGGAATCTTTCCATGGAGTTTGGAGCAATTTAATTTTTTGACCAAATTGACAAAAATTGCAAGGGGTTAGCCTTAAATTTTTAATGAAATTTGGCCAAAATATGAATTTCTTTGTATTGATATATCTGTCCCTAAATCGAGTTGGAATGTGTTCGAGGGGCCTTTAGGAGTCTTTCCATGGAGTTTGGAGCAATGTCATTTTTTGACCAAAATTGACAAAAATTGCAAGGGGTTAGCCTTACATTTTTAATGAAATTTGGCCAAAATATGAATTTCTTTTAATTGACGTATCAGTCCCTTAATCGAGTTGGAATGTGTTCGAGGGGCCTTTAGGAGTCTTTCCAGGAAGTTTGGAGCAATTTCATTTTTTGACCAAAATTGACAAAAATTGCAAGGGGTTAGCCTTACATTTTTAATGAAATTTGGCCAAAATATGAATTTCTTTGTATTGATATATTTGCCCTAAATCGAGTTGAAATGTGTTCGAGGGGCCTTGAGGAGTCTTTCCATGGAGTTTGGAGCAATTTCATTTTTGACCAAAATTGACAAAAATTGCAAGGGGTTAGCCTTACATTTTTAATGAAATTTGGCCAAAATATGAATTTCTTTGTATTGATATATCTGTCTGAAACTCGAGTTGGAATGTGTTCGAGGGGCCTTTAGGAGTCTTTCCATGGAGTTTGGAGCAATTTCATTTTTTGACCAAAATTGATTAAAATTGCAAGGAGTTAGCCTTACATTTTTAATGAAATTTGGCCAAAATATGAATTTCTTTGTATTGATATATCTGTCCCTAAATCGAGTTGGAATGTGTTCGAGGGGCCTTTAGGAGTCTTTCCATGGAGTTTGGAGCAATTTCATTTTTTGACCAAAATTGACAAAAATTGCAAGTGGTTAGCCTTACATTTTTAATGAAATTTGGCCAAAATATGAATTTCTTTGTATTGATATATCTGTCTGAAACTCGAGTTGGAATGTGTTCGAGGGGCCTTTAGAATTCTTTCCAGGAAGTTTGGAGCAATTTCATTTTTTGACCAAAATTGACCTAAATTGCAAGGGGTTAGCCTTACATTTTTAATGAAATTTGGCGAAAATATGAATTTCTTTTAATTGACATATCAGTCCCTAAATCGAGTTGGAATGTGTTCGAGGGGCCTTTAGGAGTCTTTCCATGGAGTTTGGAGCAATTTCATTTTTGGACCAAAATTGACAAAAATTGCAAGGGTTTAGCCTTACATTTTTAATGAAATTTGGCGAAAATAAGAATTTTTTTTAATTGATATATTAGTATCTAAATCGAGTTGGAATGTAAAATTGGTGAAGTTGGCCGGGAAAACCTATATTAGCCAAATAGTGTGATAATAGCATCAATAAGATTGTTAATTAATTCAAGATGGCGGCCGCAAATATGACCTTAAAGGCACCCCAAAAATTAAGACCCTAAAAGGCATCCAAAAACATTCGTGAAAGTTAGTTCTGGGGGGTGCACGGTGCCGGAAGTCCCCCTTACATCGAACTCGTGGATCCGGGAACGCGTTAGTAATTCGTGGGAACGAGTTGGTGATTCGTGGGAACCAATAAAAAAATCGTGCGAACGAAATAGCAATTCGTTGGAACGAATTAGCAATTCGTGGGAGCGAATTAACAATTCGTGGGAATGAATTAGCAATTCGTTTGAACGAATTAGCAATTCGTGGGAACGAATTAGCAATTCGTGGGAACGAATTAGCATTCGTGCGAACGAATCAGCAATTCGTGGGAACGAATTAGCAATTCCGTGGGAACGAATTAGCAATTCGTGGGCACGAATTAGCAATTCGTGCGAACGCATTAGCAATTCGTGCAAACGAATTAGCAATTCGTGCGAACGAATTAGAAAATTCCCCCAAAAGTTTCCACCCTGTCCCTTCCCGGGCTTCATAAAATAGGTCTCAGTTTTTAAGTTGGTCGTGTTAACTTTTAATATACAGGTCCATTCAGTAGTTTCTTCGTGAAGAAGCTTGAATGTCGGAGAGCCATCATGCTGGGAGGAGTCATGATGGCGATCGGGACCGGTATAGCATCCTTCACCAACAACTCAGTCTACCTTTTCCTGTGTCTTGGACTTGTGGGTATGTAATCCCTCCGAAAATAACATTTCGATAAAAAAAAAAGAAACGCTTGATATAGACTTTTTATGATAAAAGTTGTTTACTTTTTGTGTCTTGTAACCAAAAGTCAAATCCCCTGATTTTCAAACTTGTTTTGAGATTATTTGCCAGTGTTAGTTAATACTAAAATTCCTAGTTATCGATGCATGGAGAGAGGTGAACAAAAGATTTGTCAGGTAAATTGTCGAGTCAATATGGCTTGAATTAACCGGATAACTCGTGCTGCAAAGACTCGGGTACGCTCCTGACTTGTGACTATTATTATTCTGGCCATTAAGGTAAAAGACAGCAGATATCATAGGAGACCAAATTTCCTAATGGCACCGTCTCGACTCTTTGGCTTGCAGGTCTGGGTGGTACATTAATTCAAGTAGGGTTGGTCTTTATGGTGGGTCAGTATTACAACACACACCATGCCATTGCTAACGGTATTGCCTTCAGTGGGATAGGAGCTGGCGTCTTTGCCTTCTCGCCACTTGTGCAATACCTTATCAACACCTATGGCTGGCGAGGAAGTTTCGTCATAGAGAGCGCTATTGTGATGAACGTGGTCGTCATGGGGGCTTTGATGCGTCCAGCATCAAGATACAAAACTCGACGTTCAGGATCGGTACCGAAAAGGAAGGTTGAAACTAATGAACAGGAAAGGAATTGCAGTCATACCGGTGACAACGACTGGTGCAATGAACAAGAGGAATCAAGTGATTCTGGTGAAATTGAAATCAATACATCGCTCTGCCGTAGGTGCCGTAGGTTTGGACTCTGCGAACTGCTTGGGAACACACCCTGGCTACTTCTGCTGTACCTATCCTGCTTCTTACTGGAAGTCGGATGCTCGTCGGTCATTTTCCACATCACCAACTTCGGCCAGGCGTCGGGTCTGGATCCCACGCAGGCTTCGAGTCTGCTGTCTTTCTTCGGTATCGGGGGCGTGATAGGGCGAGTCACGTACGGCCTGGTCCTTAAGATCAGATGCATCAGGCCTTACTGGATGTTCGAAGCCTGCCTTCTCCTTTCAGCTCTCTCGGTCACTTTCATTACTGTGGTGGATTCTTACGTCGAAAAGGTCATCTTCATCACCTCTTTTGGGGTAACGAGCGGTGCCCTGTTTCCTCTTGTGCCTGTGATACTCCGTCAGTCTGTTGATATTGACCAACTTCCTCTTGCCTTCGGGCTGTCCCTGTTCTGCAACGGTGTTGGTACCATCGCAGGAGGCTATCTAATCGGTAAGTACATTGAGGTATCTCTTATGCCTGATTTGCTACCAAAATACATCTTGGAGGTTTTGGTAATCACGTTGTTCGCTGGGTTCGATATACGGTCTGTGCAGCAGTTGAGAGTTATGACGAATTCGGCGTAACAGCAAAAAAAGTGGTGCGATAAACAAAAAAAATAATTTTTGCATATTTTTTATTATTATTAATTTGGTTGCTTTGTCTGTGTTTTCAGGTTTTGTACGAGACGTAACGGGTGATTATACCACTGCCTTTTATCTGATCGGGATATTCTTCATCGTGTCGGCTGCCGTCTCTCTACCGCAACCTGTGGTGTCATGGTACCGAAGAAGACGGGTGTGTCGCTCAGTTCAGAGTGCCGAGTAACTGAATCGACTCTCTGAAATGGCATCACAGAAAGAAAACACGACTGGGCTTTTCTATGTCGAGCGGGGCGCGAATCTTTTTCCCCTAACAACATCCGTTTCCCATCTTCTGATTGGTCAATTATGTGCAATCTAATGCCTTGTTCTCCACAACACAAAACAAAGAAAGGCTTTGCGTCTTGTGAGAAATGTTTCTTCCTCACTTTAGTGTCTTCTGGTGAGTCAACTGCAGTATTTCCATGGCATTTCACTGATTACGGATTGCCATGGCATTTCACTGATCATGCAGGTACACACACAAGAGTATAATGAATGTGCTCCGTCAAGATGAAATACTCATGTTAAGAAATTAAAGAGTATCTGCTTGCACACTTTTCTCTTTTTTTTGGGGGGGGGGGGGACACCCTAGGCCAATATAGAGTGAAATCACTCCAATTTTACATTGAATTTTGAAATAGTTTGAAAAAGAATCAATAGGCCTACAGTGGAAACTCGAGTAATCTCATCTGGAACGTCTGATCCCTATAGTTATATACACCCCAAGCAGGTATAGCCCAAGTCGGTGGGAGTTAATTATCATTCCTTTGGAAACAATTGAAAATTCATGGTGCAATTATTATATTTGTATATATTTTTTCTCTGTAAATCATATTCTGGGAGTTAACTATCATTGCTTTGGAAACAATTGAAAATTCATGGTGCAATTATTATATTTGTATATATTTTTTCTCTGTAAATCATATTCTGGGAGTTAACTGTCATTCCTTTGGAAACAATTGAAAATTCATGGTGCAATTATTATATTTGTGTATATTTTTTTCTCTGTAAATCATATTCTGGGTACTTTGTGATGAGTTGGTTAAAATTCAAGGGTGTTTGATAGGCTAGTTGGAATGGCAAACATTTTAGTAAGAAGTGCCTTTATTTAATCTTAATTTGCGGTTATTTGGAGACACAAAAAAATATACTCCTTGGCTCTCGAAAGCTGCAGGGTTGTTTGTCGGTGTCACTGTTGCTGTTTGTCTGTTAACCGTGAACTCTACCCCTCCCCCCCCCCAAAAAAAAAACCCCGGCCGGGATGTGTTCATCGATGGATGATATAGTTGATACAGGTCGACGTGGTGTACAGAATCTCGTACGGAAACGCAAAGAATTGTGGTCGAGCACAAACGGAAGTCAAACAAGAAAACACGAGACAATTCTTCATTGTTTTCATCTTTTTATTCCACGTATAATGAATACACAGCATACGGCTATAATGTACGGTAGAGCAAAATGCACGTAGACACCGTGCACGCGTCCACATTGTAAAGTCGCAGTCTTTTTTTACATTTTGGAATGTAGTAGCTTGTAATTTTAATTCAGCAAAAGGAGAAAACACTGGAAATATAACTCGACGACCAGACAGAACACTTGCACCAATAGTGTTAAAATGTAGAGCGACAATAGGTAGAGGGGAAATAGACTCTGCGCTTCCATAAAATGACCTTCACTGACCAGGGCCGAATTTCAATGAACTGGTAAGCAGAAAAACGCTGCTTAGCACATTTATGGCCTTAGTAAAATCCGCGGGGAACCAGTTACAAGCAGTACAAATCGCATGATATTCTGTTTGGTAACCAGTAACTATTACATTGTATAAGCAAATGTGTTCTGTGCTTAGTAACGTTTGTGCTTACAAGTTCCACGAAATCGGCCTGGGATGTTTTCGACAACCTCTCCTCCTGGAGATATAATGAGATAGACAAGCGTTATTTCAGGAGACTGTACTTGTATTCCCGTATAGTAGTGCGGCATAGGGACAGAATTGTGCACTTTGTGACTAAAGCATGAAACTTCGCATGTTGGTTCTTCATGCCATGACAAAATTTTTTGAGATATGGAGGCATTTCACATCTGACCCCTGGTGACCTTTGTGGGGTCAATGACCTTTGAAAACTGTATTTATACCTACTGTTCTTGAAAATATCACTTTGCTTTGACCTAAGTCTAGTCTTCATACAATGTAATAACAACCAAAATAATGCAAAAAAAAAATCACAATTGACCTTTGATGACCTTCCAGAGGTCAATGACCTTTGTGTTGACTGCACTAACTCTATCTATAGTTATTCATACGATATACCCTTTAAACCCCAATGTTTTTTCAAGCCCAAAGTCATAATGTTAAGTGGCTCATGCTATGAAAAGAATTTCATATTTATCATGTTTAATCTTCCAAATGGCATTTTTCATGACCGAAGTCTAATCAGAGCAAAAGGAGTGCATTTTAATAATTATTCTACAACATGTCATGAAGTCAGACCCCAAAGAAATTTTTTGCATGACCTCCGATCTGAATTTTCCTATTGATAAGGGCAGACGCTAACATGAAAGAATATAAGCGACACATCGGACAAGCATCACTCTCTTACAGTGATTCAGATATGAATTTTTCCACATTTGATCATTATTTTAATTGTATGAAGACCTATGACATAGACTTGGGTCATCGGAAAGTGAACTTTTAAAGAACAAAAGTTATGAGAAGTGTATGCAAAGTTCATTGACCTCTAAAGGTCACCAGAGGTCAAATATGAAATGTCTCCATATCTGAAAAATTATGCCATGGCATGAAGAACCAACATGTGATGTTTCATGCTTTTATCACAATTTGCACAATACTTATGCATTATTGTGGCTATGCCGCACCACTAGTAATAAATAAGCAGTCCATGACATTTTGAGTATTAAGTTCTTGGCATCGATTGTCATATTGGTACTAAAAGGGCTTAACTGGCAAAAGTAAGACTCATAAGCGTCGTTTCTACGAAAGTTGCTGAGCTACAACGCAAGAATCGATTCATCTAGAGAAAGCTTGCCAGTCAAGCCTATCGAACCAATTATAAAGAGGAATACCAAGTGATCATACCAACAAGGTGACCTCGAATTAAGGTCAAGCAACAGCTAAGGGATGGTGTACACAAACACGGACAAAAGCAGAAATTTAATGAAGGTAAAAAAAATTCTCCCAGACAAGAAATGACGAAGATACATTTTATACAACAGTTCACCGAACAATACTAAAACATGCACGTGATACTTCGTTTTCCTTTTATAACTTTCGAGGCTTATCTTCCTTTAAAAAAAGGGGATAAAACTAATCCGGCACAATAACTGCGCCTTCATCGGCGATCCCAAGCCAAGGCCAATACACGAACCAAGTTTTGTCGCTACACTAAAACAAAGAACTCCCCAAATGGAGCAGTTTCTCCGACAAAATTCCAATCAGCTTAACCGTTATTTGACTATTCGAGTTCGTCAACTTATCACTTGAGAAGAAATACTGTTTATTCAGTGTTAGGTTTTTTTTTTTTTAACATTTATACATATATTTTCCCCCTCACTTAATTATTTTCATACAATTTAAATTTGGCATGGTTGTCCATAGTCGACTTACAGAGGCTAGAGTCTATACACAACAATATATTAAACCCGTAGCATGAAAAAAAAGAAGTATTTTCGTACCATTGAATATTCATTAAATTAACAGGCGTTTAGACAAAAAGAAGTACTGTCTATAAATATATTTATTTTAACAGAGAGAAACACAGAAGGTTCAATTTATATTCCTTTAGAAGTCGCGTCTTGCTGGATGAGTGCAGTTCATCACCAAAAAACCCAAAATGATTCTCCATCTTTGAATTATACGAGCCGCTCGATTTTTGATAGACCGATTGGGTAATAGATTCATCAATTAATCGATACTTTGATTAATTTGTCCTTCGGTAGATCAATAAATTACAACCACATGAAACTACGAGGTGTTCAATCTACAGTATTATGTAACGATTACTCAACCGATCGATGACATTAAAAATAAGATAAAACATCAGATAAGAAATTAAGTTTTTTCTCCAAAATTTTTCGTTCTTATATTCACTGAAAAATGAGCAGTACAGAGGTTTTTCAAAGCACAATTTGTAAGGTTTGTGCCCATGCTTGCACAACAAAATGGCTGGGGAAAAAAACAATTGAAGGTTTTGAAATTGCATTGTAGCACTGCTTTCGCAGCTGGTAGAAATTCATGTGAAACATACTGAATACAATTCTGTGCGTAACGCACCGAGGAATCTCTGTCGTGGTGGGCAGCACATGAAAATAAGTAAACATCTCTTCATTAATGATGAAACATTCATTTCAAACTATTCATAATCGAATTATCAGATATATGTACAACTTAGTCATGAGGTCACATAAATATTAGTTATACTGTCCACATGAGATCATCCTTTCTTCGTTCAGGTATCCTCTGCTGAATTTTTCGTTGTCCTTTTCTTGTAACTGTTCTGATAAAGATACTGTTCAAACAGGTATTTTCAGTGTTTGTGAGTTAGCTCAAATCATTTCCACGAACCCAAAGTACTGTTGTATGATCATAAAGAGTGAATTTCGGTTGAAGGCGCATGTCATGATAGAGTCAATAATCTTTTGAATTCCGTTTTTGATTTTGCATGATCATATTTTGCAATCATAGGCAGTTTTTAGAAATCCAGTCTCTGTGCTCAAGTACCCTGTCAATGCTGAAAATCTGAATAGGCACCAGCATTGGAGGACCACTGGGCACCATCTTTAGCGAGTTGGTATCTGCAGGTTTTCAATGGTAACCGGTGCACGTGAACCAGCTAGGTGTCCTTCCAACACTCTTGTTGTAATGTTAAATAGCGCCCTCTTTGTTTATGCACAAAGCTCATACAGAATTTACAAAGGGAATAAAACAAAAATTAAGTAGAATAAACATGATTTTTTTTTTTTTAGAAATTAAGTATGTGTGGTTCTGCTGGATGTTCCATGCGTGGCAGACAGGAGAGTTTTGAATATTATGGTTCAACTGCATGAAAATCATTAGGACACCAGACCTAATGATAACTGATAGCTACAGATGTGTTTTCAATTCCTCACAAATCCATCACAAGCCCATCACAAGCCCATCACAAGACAATCACAAGCCCATCATAAGACAATCACAAGACAATCACTAGTCAACCACAAGTCACCCAGCCTCAAGTCAAGTCAAAGGCTATTCAAATTATCATCCTGTTTGTGACATAACTTATGATTGACTTATGATTGACTTATGATTTACGTATGATTAACTTACGATTGACTTATGATTGACTTATGATTGACTTATGATTACCTTATTATTGACTTATGATTGACTAATGATTGACTTTTGAATGACTTATGATTAACTTATGACTGACTTATGATTGACCTATGATTAACTTATGCTTGACTTATAATTGACTTATGATTGACTTATGACTGACTTATGACTGACTTATGATTGACTTATGATTGACTAATGATTGACTTATGACTGACTAATGATTGACTGAATTATAACTCTGGATAGCTATAGCATTTCCATCAACACAGTACTGTTAAAAATATAAAAACGAAATCGTCCTGAATTTGTATTTTTTCACAATTACGTCCTACCTGACACCAAGAAGAAATAAAAACTTGGAACACAAACGAACATTGTCCTGTCGATTGTAGCAAATAAAAGTCCACACACACGCACACGCACCCTTACAAGATATTTACATGTTCGGTTTCTTAGCAGCATCAAGCTTTATACAGAAATAACATCTACTTAAAAAAAAAACACGAGGAAAAAGCCTACCTAGATATCTGCAAACGATAAATATCTATGTATTTACACAATGATATACCATGTACTAACACGTGTTCTTGCAACACCAATACTTTTTTATGTTTTTGCTTGTAGCTGAAGCAATGTTTACCACTGACCACAAAGTCAGGTTTTTTTTTAAATTTTAGGTCTAGCACACTAAATCAGATAAAAACTCCATTCAAAAAGATGAAAGTACATCTCAAGACAATTTCTATCACAAATTGTTTGACTACCGATAACTAATTCATTGTATTTTTTTGTATTATTATTTTTTTAAAATTTGAGCACAGAACTCTTGTGCACCCTCGACATCACATTTCTCTACAGAATCTCAACTTGACGATCAGACACTCATGTCTAGTTTGCAGCAGCCCACATAGAAACCGTTTCGAGACGACGATTATCCTAACCCTTCCCCGATTTGGCCACAAATCCAAAAACGCAACCCATGAAACAACTCCTGTGACCAAGTCCACACAGTCTGGCTTTACTATTGAGTATCAACACTTCTCTTCTGTTGTTCCTTTTTTCTGTTTGTACACAGGAACTACCAAGGACTTGGGCTCAGGTCCTCGGGATTTTGTTGTCTTAAGAAACCCTTCATCCCTAGTCCTCAGTCATAAAACCCTTACATCTGCGCCGACTATGCATTTCCGTTTCACCTTGGAGGGAGATCTTTCAGGGTGCAATTATGTTAGTTTGAGCCCACTAAGAATTGTACACAAGAACATTTCACGACAACAATGGGTATGTAAATGATCAACAAAAAAATTAAATTGGATTTTGATTTTGTTTTTAGACTTGGTTACTCATGTCGTACTCGTTGCCTGCCCGTGAAGCATCACCGTAGGCTTTCTTGTCCTCTCTAGACGTGTCCAGGTCCTTGGAGCGTAACCACAGAGTGATGATGGACTTCTGTCCGGGTAGGCCAATCACGGCACAGTCCCCGTTGGCTGATATCTGGCAGCAGCTGATTGGGTAGTCTGGGGTGAACGTCGCGATATTTACACCTGAAAGATGAATCACAATACCAACCAAAAAAAGATTTATAAATCAAGAAATTTTGAAAGAAAATTAGAGTTTTAGAGATGAGAGGAAAACCTTAGAGAGAAATTCTGGGGAAATGCACAGAATCAGGTCTTTGTTTTGCTAAATCAAATTAGGTTTTGCCCTTCACCGACGTCGGTGAAGGTCAAAACCTAATTTGATTTATTATTGTCTGGGTCTGGTACCTGGACACAACTACAACACTGCCTTACCTTGCTGAAGGTCCCACATGTGAAGGCTCCTGTCCATCTGCGTTGAATCGTTGCTTAGGCATCGCTTTCCGTCTTCACTCAGGTAGATGCTGTCTACTGAATGGGTGTGACCTTCTAACGTGTACCTGATCACCATGGCAACAAAAAAAAGACACCCAAAGTTGTGAGGGATGGAATCTGTGTGCTACTCATGACCAATTTGGTGGAGCTTAAAAGAGGTTTTTCTCGGGAAAAAGAGCAAAATTCAAAATCTATTCAACACACTTGATTTTTTTCTCTCACAAATTTTTCAATTTGTATTGTTCTACTTAAGCGGAAGAAGATATTTATTTTGTAAATTTGATGTTTTCAAACCTCTGAAAATACATTTCGGGTTGCTTTTGCACCCATGAAGCACAAACAGATATGCCCAGATTATTATCGATCTGCAACTAATTCAAAATCTGGACAGTAAATAGTTCATAACTAAACCTGAGTAGCTTAATTTGTTTGATGTCTCATTAAAAAAACTTAACAACTTTTGTATTCGCTGTCGAAGTTGTGACGTCACTTAGAGGTCAACGACAACTATGGTTACCACGTGCACTGCAGCGGCATAATGTGAACACAAGTGTTTTGATATGGCGGTTGTAAACCCGAGTTTTATAACTGGCTTGAATTTCCCCTGGTGCGCAAAAACAATCACAGGTGTGGTTCTAACTGATGTGGGTGACAATCTTCTGTAAAACACTTCACCCCTTTCAGGCACTAATGTGTGAAACTGTTCTATAAAAATACCATGTAAAATTGCTGTCTGTTATTGTGCGTGTTAAACGTACGTGAAATGTGTCATCGCGGAATTTGTCGTTATGGAATGCGCGTGAACTTTTGTCAAAGATGTGAGTCTGACCTGGGGAAGGAGATGACGTCACACTTTGGCAGAGAATTGTTAAAAACATAACCATTTAAAAACAAATCTATATTGAAAACAGGACGGCGACAGCAACTTTAAAATAGGGCGACTACTTACTTGAGTGATCCCGAGGAGAGGTCCCAGACTAGGAGAGAGCAGTCTTCACAGCCGTTGACCACGCACTGCCCTTCCGATGAGATGGCCACACAGGTCGTATTGGACAGTGGCTTCCATTTCTTGAACTGTTGACCGCTCTGGAGGTCGTAGACGATGATGAAATTACGACTTGGGTCATCCAGCTCCTGGCAAAATTGAAAGAATAATAAGCGACTTGTGAGGAATGAAGATAAAGCTCCATTTTAACTGTGACTGTCCTTGTTTTTTTTTATGTCATCATTTATGAATTTAACGTCATTCCCATCTTATTTCAAATTTTTTTTAAGAAGTGTAACAAACTTGCTTGTAAATGGAACTGTAATTTGGCCCTTATGACTGTGAAAGTTCAGTAATGAACAGAAATAAAAAAAAACACCCAATTACCCCCCCCCAAAAATTCCAATTTTGCACGTACTGTATGATTAACTTTCTCAACTACAAGCTAAAAATTCTGTGCCATTTCTTTAAGCACAGAATCCTCATACCTGTGCACAAACCAAATTTTCTTTCTATCCTTTGAATTAAGCTCACTGATAAACGAAGGTTCTGCACTCACACTGAGGCAATTTCATGCAATTAGGCTTATTTCTCAGCTAAGGGTTAAACTTGAATTGAACCTAATTGATTTGCTTTCAAAGATGTTGCTGCAGAACTGCCGACTGAAGCAGAAGTTAAAAATGAATGCGCTAAATTGCTTCACAGAGGGATGGATGATTGAAAATAAAACAAAAAAAACAGAACCAACCTTGATGACTGAGACAACGTAGTGACCATCGTTGGAGATTGCAGCCATACGAGTGACAAACTCATGCTGGTTGATCCGGAAATCATGGATCAGTTTCCTGGCGGTCAGATCCCAGACGAGTAGAGGACTGGGTTTCTGAGTGTCATCCCCACACACGCACCGGTGACCGTTAGCGCTCACTAGCAGGCTGTTAAGGAACCGGTCTTCACCAACCTTGAAGGTGGATACCACGTCGCCGCTGGTTACATTGATCATGTTGACGTACATGCGATTTCGAGAGAGCGCCACCACGTGTTCAGAGTCGCTCATGCCGTAGTACGGCATCTTCTGGTTCATGATGCCCTTCAGTTTGGTGTCGAATGTACCCATGTCCAGGTTGAAAATGAGAAGTTCCCGATTGCAGAGGACCACCACGCGGTGATTGTCAATAAACTGCACGTCACGAGGGCACGTCACGTTGCGTAATGTCCGAACGCACTTTTGCGTGGTTATGTTCCAGACTTTGACTTCGCCTTCTTCCGAAGCGACCGAGACCATGAAAGTGTTGCTATTGGTCACTCTGTACAACCCTGTTAAGATGGGCTTGAGCGTTGGTTCCGATTCGTCCGGTGACTTGGCCTCCATTCTGCGTAAACAGTCCCGCGATGGGAAAAAATTGCACACTGGGGGTTTGGCGGCATGCTTAAACATCTGTTGCATCTTGGGATAGCTGGAGCCTTTCCTCTCCATGACTCCTCCGCTAAGTCGCTGCCTCAGCTGGGTGAATAATTGCGAGCCGTCCGTGGAGAGGGCGTAGGCTGAGACTTGAAGGAACTCCAGGAACAGTTGCAGGTCAAGGTTGTTTGGGTCCTTTCTCTGAGCCAAAATGGCATCTTCCATCACCCGATAGACATCACAGTGTTCTAACTTGCGCCGCAACCATTCCAAATCCCAAATGTACTTATCTGCGAATTTCTTCTCGCCACTGTTCAGAGCATGGTAGACGAGTTCATGATAGCGCCGCCGATTTGGGTAGCTGCCATAGCTAGCCAGCTGGGGTAGAACATAGCGGTCCATCAGGACCTCTATGCCACCCTCCTTAATGAAGGGTTTCTTCTTACTCTTAGCCCAGCGACCCTGAAAGTAGTCCTGCATATTCTTGTGCAGCTGTATCCTATTCTGAGTGGCAGCCAAGTAACGCTTGCAGACTAGCTCCCGCAAACTGACGTGAGCCCAAGTTCTTAAACACCGGTCGTCCACCACGCGATCTGAGAGAAACGGTGCCAGCTCCTGACAGATGGCAATCCACAGGTATGCTGGTACCCTGCGCAGCACCGGTCTCTTGCTGGAGTAGAGCTCATCCAGTACGGCATCATCGCAAGATAACAAGTCATTCATTTCAGCATCGGAGACACCGTCCCGCGCCACACACAAGTAACCGATCGAGTGACTGACTGCCAGCTTGCCGTACCTCCGTTCTAACCTGTCCAAGATGGCATTGATTTGTGCGCCAGTGTCCTTCTCTAGCTTGGTTGAGCTACTCTCATCATAGCTACGCCAAGTACAAGCAACATGACTAGCTAGCTTGACGTAGAGTGGCGTAGGACACCCTGCTACAGCATCCTTAAGGAGCTTGGCCTGGGTGTCGCATAATGTCCGTCCGTGGGCCTTCAGAAGGCTCTCAAACATTTTGGTGGAGTCCGCTCCAGAAAGTTGTGGTACCTCCACAAAGCTTGCACTGTCCCGCAATAAACTCTGCCAAGAAAGAACAATAAACTGTCATAGTCCATCTTTAACCTGAAAAAGCTTGGGTTACTGCCAGCAATAACATGTTGAAAAAAAAAAAATTTGTACCACGAAAAATGTTTAGTGCAAAGACTTAGTGTACATGATACACTGTTCCGGTACGTCACTTTGTCGTGCGGCAACTTTCCATTTTGTCACTTTGTTTTGTTTTTGTCCCAACTTTGGATTGGCATCCAAGCTAATTTGCTAATTAATATTCAGATCACACGTTTGGTCAGTCCATATTAAAATGCTAATATTAAAAAAAATTCTAAATCGGGTTGAACAAATATGAACAATTATTTCAAAACTTTGACCATTATTACAATACCAATATTTACCTTGAGATGCGTGAATCCTTCATAGTCCGTTCCTCGCATTGTAAGTATCATCTTGACGTTGCTAGGCAACGTGTCCGGGATCCAGTTGAATGCAGCAGTGTTATCACCTGTGGAGGTGAACTGATCAATGCCGTCCAGAACCACCACTAGAGGGCGGTCTTCCGTCACGCGTTTCAGGAGCGTTGGTAGGTCTTTGCTTAATCGGTTCGCTCCCTGTTGGTTCAAGAATCCAGACGGCATTTGAAATTTGTGTATCCGGTTTTGTCTTGAATTATAAAACAGGGTGTCCATGTTGTGTCCATACACGACCCGACTGAATGAGAATCATGTCCAAAGTACTGATTTACCAGAGGGTGCAATTCAAAAATACGAAACGGCGAATTTTGAACAGAAAGCGATAGCAACAGAATCCACTTACACGACTAAAACAATAGGTTGATGGTTTCCTCTGTTTGATCAAAATGTATCGTATCTACTGAGCTTAAATTTCATTGGGTTTGTTGTAAATGCACCCTCCTCAAGATTTTGAGCAGTTTTGTTGCTTCAAATGTAAAAATGCACAAAACAAAATGATCCGAAGTTATAAAATGATTTTCACTGAAGATGGGCGGGGGAGGGGGTAACTTTACTTGTACACAGTCTATACAAGAGTTTCTGAAAAAATCTTTCAAATACTTACCTTGGATGCGATGGATATATGCTCTCCATATAAGTAAGCAATCTGCTCACAAGCGCTCCTCAGGAGCTGATTGGGTGTTGAGGATTCCGGTGTGGCGCCAACGAATCGCACCACGCAGGCGCTGAGCGGCAGGACCTGGCTGCACAGCTTGACAGCCATGGCCGCCAGCGCCGTCTTGCCTGACCCCGCCCCGCCATGGAGGATCAGGGGCGATTGGGAGTCTCCACCGAGGTAGTCCCGGACCCGATTCAGGAGGTCTGTCTGGCCGTGGAATGTTTCTGAGTGCCTCTGTGCAAGCAACGTGTGGTGCTGTAACTCTTGATATAGCCTCTGATGCGTTTCTGGACAAGAGAAGATAAGAGAGAAACGGGAAACAATAAAATTATGATTAGGTCATGTCCAAACATCTAGTCTAGAGCTATTGATTAATCCTTGTCCGAATGTACCGAAGTGGCTGCAGCCGCTACCATAGACACGTGTGTAATGTCAAGCCATAGCCAAGTCATTTGGACACGGGTTAAGTCCCGCCCATGATGCTTTCACCTGTGATTTTGACCCTTACTCAAAACAGACCTTGAACCCGACCTCATATATCTGAAGGTGGAATTGGACACAAAAAACTGCTCAGACAAAATGAGTTAGCACAGTTAACTGTTACTTGTCCAATGCATGCCACTAAATAGAATGCAATTTGTTCAGACAAACATGGCAAGCGATCATCAACTTTCTGATAATTTCAGCTTCCGTAAACGACATGGAACACCTCCACAGCTCCAAAAGTGAATTTGTTTTTAAGTACCATGATACTTAAAAATGTACCTTTCATTGGCCAAGTTGTTAACCAAGAAGGATCCAAGTTTATTTTTTTTTAGTTATCCCTGAAGAACAGTGAAAATGACTGTTTTTAAATCGATGCTACTCATCGAATGGAAGACTTTCGAGACGTTGGTGGCAGCAAACAAACCGGTCCTTTTCCCACTGTTTGCGTCATATTGAGCATGCACGTTTTAGCTTAAACATGACGTAAACAATTGAAAAGGCAAAAGTCTCCCATAAAACCTTTACAGATTTGTGACATACCGGTATTAATAAAAGAGATAAGGATAAAAAAGAAACCAGTGCCCGCTATCAATCGTTGAATGAGTCCTCCCCATTTGTTTCTACCTATTTCACAGACAAAGAAAGTACAATGGTGTGGAGTCAATTTGTATGATGCCCAGCTTTCTTTTCATTCTTTTATTTTATTGGTGACTCATTCATGTTCAAGTACATGCGCATCCTGCTGCAATCCTGCATTCAAGACATGGTCTGCCATATGTACATGTACATGTACATTGTACATGATATAGCATGTAAGAGCTCAAGCTAGCCTTTCCCTGGGCCGGCGGACAAGTTCTGTGCATGGCTTCGTCTTGTTTATTGCCTCCAAATGTCTAAATTGCCCTCGGGGGCTAACGGCATAATGCTGCGGAATACATTCTTCACTTGACTCAGCAGGGGGAAGTATGTGTGTGTGGGGGTGGGGGGAGGGGGGAGATTGGTGTCAAATTGAAAACAACGTCGATATTCAGGTCCTGATCCTAATTGCATTATGGCGAATCTCTTGCTTAGACTACATGTATAATGAAATCGTTAGTTCAGATACAAGATATTAGCATAAATATAGAACATATATTTCAGACGTGAATGTAGGATATGCAATTGAGTCTTGATAAATCTGAGGTTTTGTGGCTATCAGAAGATTATTATCATTGTCAATGTTCCCTTCCCATTCATGTGCCAAAGGCTTTATGCCATTATACATGTAGCTCCATCAAGCCAGAATTTTTATTAATTTATTTATTTCATTAGGCTAAATTTGTTTGTTTTATTTGTGGTTACGCGTACTCTCATCAGTTTTTTCATATGTCTTTTTGTATGTATATGTTTTATGGTTTGAATGTGAAATTTTTAATGTGAATGTGCAGAACTAAGAGACAAGTTTCACGTTTTACATAAATTGAATTGAATTGAATTGAATGTGACTATAAAAGACGTCTGTCAGTAGGATGTAACCACAGTTTAGAAACAGAAACCCAACTGATAAAAATTGAAGTGAAGCAACAAAGACATAATTATTCGCTGGTGCTATCATAAGCTGCAAGTTTTTTGGCTAGGTTTTTACTTTCCCTTTTTTGGGGATACTTTTTTATGGTCATCATACAGACCAAAACAATCTTCAGCATTGTGAAAACTTTAATTTACTTTTTAGAATTAAAACATTTAAAATGACATTTTTGCTCATGACATCTGCCATCAACAAGTTAGCAACTAATTAAGTTTGCAACAAACATCACAACCCATGAATAAACTTGCGAAGTTGTGTTCTCGCAAGCCCTCCGATGAAAACAATGACTATACAGTTCTTATAAAATTTACAACCCATGATATCGCACCCCCCCTAAAAAAAAATGACAGACTCATGAAATTTACCAGCCCACAAAATTTGCAAAGATGCCATCACATGACATTTACAACACACTTCCAAGTCCACTAAATTTGCAACAAACATTCCAGCTCATGCAGTCTGCCACCATTACATTTGCAACAAACCAAGTTTGCAACAAACATCACACCCAATACAAATTTCAACAACCAAAAATCACAGACCATCAAATAGAAGACATCAACAAAGTCTTACTCTTTGCCATGACGTCTTCCTCCAGCCTCTCAGCCACTGCTCTGTCGATCAACTCCGTCAGAATCTGTTGTGTCTTGTTGCAGATGTCATCGATGTACTTGGCGTGAGTTGAGATACCATCCGGGTCTAAACCCTTCGGACTCCAAGGGATATCAAACTTAAAGAAGTTCCCCTCGTTGACTTTAGCAGCCAGTCTCTTGGTCAGCTGGGCAAGCTGCTCGTGGGAGTGGGTGTCCGCCTCCTTGTTGCCAGGCAACAGGTCTAAGTAGATGCCGGCTGTATCGTCGTTAGGGTCGATGCGGGTGAAGCGACGGTGCAGCCAGATGACAGCGTCGCTGACGCTGGTTGGGGAAAAGACCCCCTCGTCGATCTCTGTCTCTGAAACTAAGGATGAAAACGGAAAGAAGTACACCTTTAATGCTTAATCATCAGCCACACACAACTACTTGCTGCAAGCAATACAGATCCGTGATTTTCCAACTTAGTTATTAAGTGCTCTGTTGGCAGTCTCCCGGTTTGTCAATGTTCTTGTTCCTGGGGCGCTAGTCAGAAGCCTTAAACCTGTATGTGCCATGTGGTCATGGACTCGCCCAGAGTCACGATTGCTGGCAACTGGAGTAATACTGAAAACCTAGGAAATGGCACTTGGGGATTACTCAGAGAGGTTTATGTGATCATCCTGTGTTAGGCTCAGCTTCACAAATGTGACAGTTCTGTCAAAAACAAGCTCTTTTGGTCAAAGTGCGTTTTTTGAGTCCAGCTAAAAAAGATCTTACCCTTTACAATGATGGTTAAATTTTTGAAAATGGACTTTCCTCATCAAAATTATTTCTACTAGAAGTTTGTGATATTACTAAGGTGACAATGTTGGGTTGTGCATTTCTTTAACTGATGCACCTCTATGAATCCCCCCCCCCCAAAAAAAATCACCTTTTGAGGCAAAATAATGGTTTGAAGCTTTCAATTGTTTATTTCAAATATTAGGATCAAAATATTGAATATTAATTTTAAAAAAATCACCCCACTTTGTTTTCTGGTCATATCTATTTTAAGCTCTGTCCAGAAGCGTCTGGTTTGACAGATCCTGTCAAAATGATGATAATTTCCAGGAATAGCAAGACTCACCAGAAGCCATGTAGCGTTCCTTCTCCTCCTTGCCCCAAGAACTCCTCAAGATCTCACAGATCCTCTCCGCTTCGTCTTCCGAGGCGTTCCCCTGGAACAGGTAGACCGGGGGTACCGAGTTGGAGTCCAGTAGGTAGTGTTTGGTCAGCAGGGATCGGTCATCATCTTCTGCAACCTTCTTGAGGAGACGGTCAAAGGCTGAGGCCAGGACACGGATGGGCGTCTTGCATCGATCGTACTTCATATTCAGGAAAGACTGAAATAAAAAAAGAACTTGACTTCTAGTGCAAGCAGTTTACTATAAAAAAAAAGCTGCCAATGTTGGCGTAACTCCTGCTGCATCTACAGTTTGTCATGTGGAAAGTTGACATCCCTCTAGTAGACAATGCCAAATAGGCAACAAGGACTCAGAGGTTAAAAAAAAAATACTTAAAGAATGGGCTTTGAAATGTATTTTCTTTGCTTAGTATTTCAAAGACGATTTTTTATAGGTGGCTTTCTTACTAAAAATGCTTAGTAACGCACTATATTTTGAATGCCTTCTGTTATTGAGAATTTATTTGAACAGTACACAAGATGGTCAAGAGACTGATTTTAAACTTCTCCCTTTTTGAGTTTTTTAGGAACTTTGGGCAGAGTAGAAATTACAGCTCAGACATTGAGCATTTAGCAGTCAGATTGTCCCATGTTTGTCTGAACAACTTTTGGATTCTACGTCCACACAACAGCTCAAAAACTAATCTGGAGAAGTTTTGGTGTCTAATGTCACCCTCCAAAGAAGTGTTAGCCAATTACCATGAAGTTTGGTCCGGTGGAGGCGGCCTGACAATGCTTGATCTCTCGCAGACACTGGTCCAAGAATCGCTCGTCGTTCAGCCTGTTATCCCACAGTCCCCAGAAGAGGTCGATGGCTTCAAACTCGTAGCCACTGAGGGCGCAGTGGTCTCGTAGCTTGGGGTAGACGCGTTCCATCAGCGCATTCCTCTCCATCTCCGAGTCTGCAATACAAGACAAAATTCTCATTCCAATAATAATTTCATTTTTATTTTAACGTTTTCTCGTATTTCATCCACACTGCTTGTAAACGCCATTCGTACACTGCCTCAAACCATAGCAGTAATTGGCAGAAAATTTTGGAGGATTGAGGCAGTGGTCACCCTCCACATACTAAATTCAAGAAACAACGGATGATTTTGGAGGATTGAGGCTGAATCCTAGCCAGAGGGCCTAGGGGGTTAGGGTTAATAAAAACCTAGACCTCATGCATGCCTGGATTTTCTGACCATAGATTTGAAAGCATTTTAATATCAAAGCACTTGGATATTAGATACAGTATCACCTAATGGGGTTCATGACATTTTCCCAAATAAAATTGTATCCCCATTCTGTTCATGTCCATCCCTTTCCCCTCAAAACATCAACAAAATGTAGAGCAGGGTTCAGCACACAAGCCAGAAGCCTAGACACCGCTAATGATATGCATCTTTCTTGCCCCGTCTCACCGTGATGCACCATCAACCCACTCTCGCTGCTCTCTTTCCATCCCCCCACCTTTTTTTTTTTGTAAATTGCCTGTCATCGCCGCAGCCCGAGCACTCTAAATGTCAAAGGTAGAGCATCTCAGCCCCTGGAGCAGAGCCCTTCCATTCTAATGAGGCGGGGAGCTTAAAGAGAGGAGGGGGGAGATGCGGTCACCACGGTGATGATAATGTCCCTTTTAAGCCTCGGATGTTGCATCATAGCATACATCTGGGGTTCAGTGGATGTATGAGCGATGAAGGGACAGCGTCTGTTGTTTCAACCAATTAAGCGTCAGTCCGATGGGGAGACTGGAGTGGCATTATAGCACAGACGACGACGATGATGATGATAATGGTGACTTATAAACTATTCACATGGAATAAAGGCGAGAATGGGTCCGGAATTATTCATATTTTCTTTTTCATTTTTTCCCCGCAGTGTACTGTAGTCTTGCCGATTTCATTTTTTTTTTATCAGGTTCATTGTACTTTTCACATTTACCTGTACCACACCAATATCAGTATGCATGTACCGGTACATGTAATACACCAGTACATGTAGATGTGGGATTTCATCAAACTAATTTTTTGTACACAGACCTGTACATGTAACTACCACATTAGAGTTTTTGTAATTTACTTAGACACTGTATTTCGCCATTACAATTCATACATGGTACATTTTGTACTTCCCATTTCTTTTTAACTTGATCCACGCATACATGTACCCACATGTACGTGTATACTGTTCGATATAATTGAAATGATGTACATGTAAGGACATCTGTACACATGCTTAGCAGCAGGCCAATAACTGCACTTTGCAAACAAAGCTTTTGTTTACTTTAAAAATGAAGCCAAAATTCAACTTTTTTTGTTGCACATAAACGTAAACAAACATAGCTGAAAGACAACCTGACTTTTAATAGTGATCAAATTATTTGAAAAGTTTACCAAGTGTGACATTGAGAATTTCGTGCCATTTTTGAGGGGTTTCACAGGAGCGTAAGTCCATGTAACACTATCAGTGTTCTGATGTGGTTAACACCTTGAAATTTAGACGGAGATTCAAAGACGTTAAGTGGTTATGGCACCGGCAGTGTGGGACATTTATTGATCGGTCTACATCTGTATTTCTGAGAACACTATTTGTGGTCAGTGACGACATGAATTTTTCATTTTTGGTAAGGAACCGTTTTTATTTGTGGTCAGTGACGACATGAATTTATCATTTTTGGTAAGGAACCAGGGTGTAATATTACAGTGGGGGGCAGGGGCAATGTGAGACAGGGCACCAGGTTGGACAGTTGTCCTCATCGTTTCGAAACTTGTTTCCACGGATACGGTCTTGGTGCGCCATGTTGGTTCTCACCATTCCTTGCGATCTCAACCCTAGTACCGGTATTTTGTAATTTAAATCTCCCACTGTTTGGGAGATTCAAATTCTAGGACTGCGGTCGATGTGTTTAACGCGCGACTTGGTGCTTTCAATTTTGAACAATCAATACTTTAGAATCAATCCTTCAAAGATGAGATTTTGACGAGACATAACTAGAATTTGTAATGTGCGTAAACAACACAAGATTGCACGTTATGTAAACTATATTTTGGGAAAATTGTGGGTTTGGTTTTGTACTACATATATATACATGTAAACATTATCATGTGATGAAAAAAACACAAAGTAGGATTTAGGAATTAAACGTGACAATTCTAGGGATATGAAACAATTAACCTATCGCGATAGAATCGCGTTAGAATCGCGTCAACGCAGCTTGTGAAATATTGTCCAATTACATACAAATGGACGCGGAATGCGCAAAATCTGAGACAAACAAAACTTAATGTATAAAAACTCCATAGGGTTGTCTAAGGGGTGTGGCTAACTAGCAAACGGCGATACATGTAGGTCAATACTGTTTGAAACCACCTCTTTGAATTTGAAATATGAAATGTGTGTACACATGAAGTTTAGACATGTTAGAAACAAAAAATGTATGAAGTGTGTTGATGACTCGATCATCTAATCATCTTCAGGTGATGCAACCATAAACCTTCAATCTTCAAAGTTTCAAATCTCACTGATTAATAAGGTGCCTTTCTGGGGATGTTTTTCAAACCTCATCTTTCAAACCTCGTCTTTGTCTTCATATACATGTGTATGCCTTCAGAAGATTTTATGTTCCTTACTTGGAAGTAAATTTGGCACAATATTGGAGCATGTTTGAATTTTAGAACATTAACGTACTGCATGTTGCCAAAGTCGACACTTTTGCCAATTGGTTGAGACAATAAAGACTACTAGATGGTGCTGGAGGCAGAGATGAAGCCCAAGTTGGGACAGAGTCAAGGTTTCGGGAATGGCTTCTGACAAGATGTGAAGAGATGAGTAGTGATCTTACCTACAGAAGCAGCACTGATGTAGACTCTGACCATCTTAGCTTGCGGCTTGCACCTCACCAAAGCCACCTTGCCCAGCAGCATGTTCCTAACATCTTCGCTGTAGCAAGCCAGATCGGGGAGCGACGAGCCGGTGCTGGACTTCTGAGATGGCTTGGTCATCGCTGGTGACATCTGAGGAGGTGTGGTCTTGCGTGCAGGCCCCGGGGCGGGGGTTTGAGGCGAGGGTGGGCTCTCGGCAGGCTGGGGTGGGGCTAGGGGTGGGTTGGTGTGTTTCTTCTCTTGTTGGGCTTGGGTTGACGTCTTTGCGGAGGCATTGCTGCTGGAGCGGTGTTCTCTCTCCTTCTCTTTGTCCTTCTCTTCGTTGGAGGAGTGGCTACTGCGGCGGTTTCCCATACTGTATTAAGAAAAGTAAACAAACTTAGGCATTGATCTCAAAATAAGAAAATTGGCTTGCCTGTCATGTACACAACGAGTTAGCAATGCAACGTGACATCAACAATGTACGTACCAGGTATATAACATACATTACTTGGCCAATGTAACATGGGCGTCGCCAGGATTTTTTCCAAGGGGGGGGAAGCATTTGAAGCAAATTTTCCCCCCAAATTCCTTAATTTGTTCATTATATTCTCAATTTACCATTGTTCCGAGCATGAGCTGGGAAGCATTTGCCCTACCCCCCCCCCCCCCCCGATCAAATTAACAGCAATATGGCTTCGCACCTCTTTTTCCTTTTTTTTTTTCCCCTCTTTTTTTTTTCGTTTTCCAGGGGGCAAGCGCCCCCCTTGCCCCCCCCCTCGCCCCCCCTCGCAACGCCCATGCAACGTAACTGTGTACATGTACACAAGTTGGACATGCAATGTGCACTCAGTACCTTTCTTAAATAAGGTTGCCAATTTAGTAATTGGCCAGTCATCTTTTGTGGTTAACTCATACTAAGACAATGTGGGTCTGATACACACTTTTCATTCATAATACACAGAAACCTTGTCACACAATTTTGCAGTTAGGGTTTTCGTTGAAGTTTGAATTTCAAGACATGCCACTTTAATACAGCATGTAAAAGTATTTCTAACATTATGATGAGCAGAATTGAGTTTGGGTCTAAAGTGAAATTAGTCTCCTGTGATTGCCAAGCAAGTGATGCTTATCTTTGCAACGTCTTGGCGATTCATTCCAGACCCACTGTGCAATGATACTTACAGAGCACATTATGTCTTCCAGAAGGCACACCATCTGTTAGCCATTTGTAATATGGAATAAGATGGCAAATGTTCTGAAAAGGTCAGGGGGTGTCGCTGACGGCCGTGCATCCAATGACACAACAACTGGGACAGGGTCAATGTACACGTATTCACTCCAGGAGGAGGTGTCTTATGTTATCATTGGAAACTCCACTGTCCATAATCGCGAGGCTTCTATAAGATGCAGTTATTGGGACATGCAAACTCTTTGTTACAATTCCACAAATGGATTCTGACTGCAGTTAAAGGCCACCATAATGTGCACCACTTTTACCAAACATTTGGCTACAACACATTTCTTTTGCTCTCATACTCAAATGTTATGTTCAATTACATACAAGTAGAGCACTGATGGCTGAGAGTTTCTTTAGCTAATAGCCACTATAATGAACAATCTTTTGTGGACCCTCTGTTCATATTGGCAGGGCTACAAAAAAAATCCCCTTTAAAAGGACAACAAAAAATTGTTGGCCTCCGGTCAGCGCGCCTGTCGATTTTGATCGTGTGTGTCGAAGATTTGTTTTTCAAATTTTCCATGGTAGCTACAACACCGCCTCAAATTTTTCGTGGGCAGCTCAACCTGGGGAAGGGCAATAACGCAAATGGAGGGCACCAAGGTGTATGAGGACGCAAATCAGCAAAATAGTAAATAAGAGGCAATAGTCACCCCTCCATTAAACAAATAACCGATAAGTTTGGAGGATTGAGGCTGAATCCAATGTTTACATGATGCGATTGGGGGACTTTGCAGGATGGAGGAGGGTTCTTACTAGCCAATGTAAGGGTTAGGGTTACGGAGGTTTCTTTCAAAATTTTCAAAAATATTAAGGTATGTCTACAGGTCATACATGTAGAAACCTTTTTGAGAACTGGGCTGAAAAAACATCCCTGCCCACTTCACAGCCCCCGTCACTGATCAAATTGAAAGAACCCATTTTTTTTTTTTAATTCCCAGAATGGCAATGAAATTCTTCCAGGTCCTTCAGCCATTAACGGAAAACATCACCTTGAGCAAAAATACAATCAACCACGAGATGCGATATCAATAAATTTTAATCATAAAACCCACCCGACAAACAGGTCTGAGCCATCACTATATTAACTGCTTCCAAATTAAGTCTTTCTCTATACCTGCAACCCCCCCCCCCCCTTCCTCCTTCAACCCCCCCCCCCCCTACTTTCACCAATCAGAGGCAAGTAACGTGAAGGCTCCGTAGCGCAGCCTTCACTCCAAGGGGATCAAATAACTAGACCAGATATTGATCTGTCTTGGCAGTTTTTCTTCGTCTTGTGTCGGGTGGAAGCAGGGATAAACTATTTAATTTTGGCAGTATCAATTTTTCTATTTTTCTAACCTTCAAGCCAGAAGGAGAGAGAGCGAGAGAGAGATAAATGCGCTTGGCGTGATATGAAAAAGGGTGTGTCATACACATATTTTTGGCCTAATGTAATTATCGTACATCAGAAATCATACATGGATATAAAAAAATTGCCTTATTAAACTTCAAACAAAAAATGTATGGAAGCACAAGATTTTAAAGGAACATTTCCTAGATCTATAGTCATGTTGGGCCAAACGTTAAGAAAAACTGCTGTAATGATACACAGAGAATTGCATGAAATTACTGTAATGTTTACAAGCACTGTGAAGAACATGTAAGTGTCTTCAGCATCCATTACTGCTTTTAATAACGAGGCCTTTTGGGTATTTTTGCTGGAGGAAAAACGACCGTTTCACAGTGTAAACTGCCTTGCTACATGTACAAATGGTTCTAATCACTCATGTACCGATACCTGCTGGCATTACAGTGCATTATCTGCAACATCTCTCCATAATCCAATGGCCCCAAGCCTCTGGGTTATTTCTTATCTTCGCCGACAGGATGAGATGAGAAGGATCGTTCAACTATGAAAATCCTCCTCCACTGATAAAATCCATTGACGCAATAACTAAAGCCTGGTTCATACTTCACGTGAATGTGGAAGGGAGTTTGACGTCAGGAGACGCGTGCTACGAAATTTGCCGAAGTTGATATGTGTTTAATATTTGCGAATTTGCAGCGCAAAATACTTGCCGTGACATCAAAGTTTCTCATTTGCAAATAATTTGTGATGTGATCAAGCTAAATGAGTCGTTTGTCGACCCTTGTCACTTTTTTTTAATTTTTTTTTTACAGATTTGAAAAGAGCACAATCTCAGCATTACTGCTGTGTAAACCGCATGCTGGTACCATCTTTAGTTAAAAAATTATGGAAGTCGGAACACTCAATTCAGGGGTTTTATTATCGATTCGTCGCAGCCCAAAGGCTGAAATGTGAATGATTTACAATAAAGTACAAATATAACACAACATTCGAATTACTTCAGACAAAAACGAATCGTCATAAATTAATAGCTATCAAATAAGAATAAATGAATAAGATGTCAAACAGAATAGCAATATAACGACTTGTACATGCTGAAGGCTTTGTGATCATCCTAGCCCCGCCCTAGTTTGTCTTTTTCAGTTAAAAAAAAAATAATTAGGCCTATACGTGTATCATTTTTTTGTAGCCAAGAAAGCACTACCGGTACATCAGATGGTGACATTATCGGAACATACGGTACAAACCGGTACATGTACAGCAAAGTGCAAAATTAACTAGCAAACAGATTTTGAGTTTTTACTTGGTTAAAGTGTTGAGTTCCATCCACCCTAAGGCTACTTGTACAATCTGATTAAGCACATCTGTTTGGGGAGAAATTTGGACCAAAAGTGTCGGTCTTGCTTAAATTACACTTAAATTTGGTCCTTTTTTTAAACCCGAGATGGACAAAAGGCAGGCAGGCAGGCAGGCAAAACCAAGCATGTTAACATTCACAGTATGACTTGTAAAATGCAGAAATTAGAATTAAAAAGGGGGGGGGGGGCGAGACTGTACTACCTTTTCCAAAATTAGTTCATGTAAATTTCCTACTGCTTGATTCTCAGATTATCACAATCTCATAAGAATAGTACCAGTTGTCTGTGTTGGTTTGCTCATAATGAATAAAATTCTACACGTACATCACAACAGCTGTCAATTACAAGCACATATTGTACAGTATGTACATGTCCCCTACTACTACTTAGGTACATGTACATGTACCCTGTACAAAAATGTACATGTACGGTACTTGTACCGGCATACAGAAAATGTATTTGATGCTAATGACGCACAAATGAAGGTGATGCACATTTTACTGTACATTTGTACAATACTAAAATGAGTAAATTGTACAAGTGTATGTGTTGTGTGAGAAGGAACCCAGAAACTGTCTGTACACCAAAACATTTTACCTTTTTTATGATTCCTGGCTATCAGAACTGCTTGCACTAATTGCACATCGGATGTAGAGAAAACCCGCTGGAAATTACAATGCAAAAACAGCGAGAGGAAAAAATGCCAACAGACAGGCAAACCACCATCATCAGACGATCCCTAGCTTGGCTGTCAATATCACACGCAGACGCACACACCGTACGGTACGGTACGTGTAGCCTGCACAGCTCTCCGCTTGGAGTCGCTGACGTCACACACCCCTACTTACTGGCAACAACGGTAAATGAGTGACCCGAGCCAATCCCAGTGTTTTCTGGCATTTGCTCATCATTATTTCACATGGGTGCCTCTCTCTCTCCACTGGCGTTGCGACCGCACAACTCATTAACTCTTGCATATTACATTAGGGGAGGGGGACGGATGATATTCTACTAATTGTTCATTGGTTGATGTTCGTGTATGTTTGTAAATGGGTAAATTTATTGTAATTGTGTAATACACTTACGTGTCTCTCATTCAAATTAATATTGAATTGGTTTTTTTATCACTAAATATTTCCACGTTATAAAACATGCCAGTCACACTGTTGCCTACTGTGCAATATTTCTAGTAAATCTTATAAACTATGGATTCTGCACATGATGCTGTGCATTGTATAGACAATATGCAGAGGAACATGTAAAATCCGACAATACAGACTGACATAACCTATTTTAAAACCCTCAAATACAAAAATAAGCAGTTTGTCATATAATAATACAGGGCAAATACATATAAAATTTAGCTAAATCTAAAAATTAATGTGGCCTGACGTTGCGAACTTAGCAAGTTCTTCTTCAGAGGCTAAAACAGAAAATTTAGCTAAGTTTACATGTACACATGAATACATGTTAATCAGTAGTACACATACATCCATGATAGGTACCGGTAGAAGGTGTAATTTTTGGCAGAGAAATGTGAGTAAAAATGTTTAAAAATTACCATTAAGGCCCCCCCCCCAAAAATAGTAGTCGGTCTCTGGTCAGCGCGCGCGTCGATTTTAATCATGCGCGTCAATCCTTTTTTTTCCCCAAAATTTTCCGCTGTAGCTCCAACAGCGCCCTCTATTGCCGCACCTCCTCAAATTTTTGTACCAAGGAGCACCTGGGAATGGGAAATTGCACCAAGACAAATGATAAAGGGCACCAAGGCAAATGATGGAGGACACCAATGTATAATGAGGACACAAAAAAGCAAAATAGTACCCCACCTTGTCTGTGCAATCCAAGCTTGAAAAAAAAAAAAAAAAAAAAAAAAAAATCCTCGTCGCCGCATCAATCCCGGAACTTTGTTCTGACCAGAGACCGAGTATTTTTTTTTTTGGCCTAATAATAATTTTCCCAGGTGTGAGGTTGGTCTAGAAAAGTCGTTCTCCTTGACTTCAAGCTCAGATGACCCTGGTTCGAATCTGGTTTGGTGCACAATGTGAATAAGGTTTATCAATGCCCATGTCATTAGATGGATACATACATGTGTTGCTTGTTCCTCGGAATGTCCCCGAATGTACATGTATGTACCTCCGTACTGTACATGTACATGTACATGTTCATACATGCACCTTCATGTAAACTAGGTTTCTATTTTAATAGCAGTGTTTCAGAAGGATTTTGACTTAGTCATAGTGTAGTCATTAAATTTACTTCGTTCTCTGCTTATAAATTGCCATTAAACAAAACAGATTATGATATACATGTACTTGTATTTATAATAAAAACCAAAAAGGGAGACAATGGACAATTGTGATGAGGTCCGTGGGTTTGGAGCAAAGCTAAGCAGACCTCCTGTAAAACATCGATTTTTTTCCTTAATACTTGGATGAAATTTTCATCAGGATCTCCGACCATAAAAGGCTGGCAAGGTCAGATTGCCATGGCAACCAATATAATTACAGTCTCAGGCGTTAACGGTAAGTGAAGCAACCAATGACGTCAGGAAATGCTGGGGCCGACTCCATGGGGAGCTAGCTGGAATGGAGACGTCAGAGGAGAAAAAAGGGGTTGGAAAGTGTGTGACATGACCTGCCTAAGATGTCAAACTTGGGCCCTACAGCTAGACCCTCCAGGAGAATGAGAAGGTTTGACATTTTTTAACGTCTCGCATGAATGAATGCGCAGCAAATGTGATGGATCAAAACTGCTCAAATGAGCAGGGTCGAACTACATGTAGTCACGAAAAGCTGGAATATTGAATAAATTAAGGTATTAGTATAAGAACACAATTGGAAATGGGAAGGAATTTCACCTATTTTTGTTAAATTTTTTGTTTGCCCAGTGTGTTTATAACTCAATGTCAATGTATCCGTAAATACATTGTATTCATGGACCTCACAAACTTGCTCCAGCAATTCTTTTTTAAATTTCATATTTAGCAATTTTAAAATAAAAAACAAAAATTAACAATTGAATAATGTCATTTATTATTTCATTTCCGAAAAAAAAAACTGAACTTGGTTTAAAAGAATTCAAAGAAGGCATTAGAATTACACGGCATTTGAAAAAAGGGTAGGTAGGGAATTTTTTTTTTTCTCGCAATTTTTTGTGTGTGTACAGTCATATGGAGGTGTCTGTGTGTAGTCAAGGGTAAAAGGTAGTAATTGATGATTTTCAGGGTTTTTCCTCATTTTTTCCAAAACAAAATTAGGGTAGGGGCTGTCAAAATAGGGTAGGTACCTAGGGTAACCGGAAGCAGAACTTTTTTTTTTTGGCCTAATGGGCAGTTCCACAGTGTCATTTTGAACAATTCAACAGTGTGCATACATTTGTAATTATCATAAAGTTTGTTTAATTTTTGATAAAAATAACGTATCAGTCAGTTACTACATTGATTTAAAAAAATTATTCCTGGCCATTTTTAAATTTTTGCTGTGGTATAGAAATCGGCTTGAAACGCCATGATGTCTGACATACTCAGACAAATTGATTTTTGTGTACCCATTAATTAATTTTGTCATTTGCAGGTAACAGCTGAACTGAACATTGTTATTTAAACAAACTACACATGTATTTCAATAAAGTACAGATAATAAGCTTCAACATTTGTGACATTTGGAAAATTTTGAAATTTCACCAGGGTTTATAATTTTGTGGAATTGTCCAAATATAGTAATGTATGTGGCATCATCTTCAGTACAATTGTGTATATTCCATGATCATGAACATTATGCATACAATGTGCTGTATACATGTGCCATACACTGTGCTTCCATGAAGTGATCCGTGTGAATTACTGATGAGGTCTCTCATGACGTCAATGGCTCATTGTGCTAACCCTGTTACCAAGGTAACGCTTATACACCAATGAAGTTGTCAACGTTGAGTGCCAATATACCGTGTATGCAAAACTTCCGGCATCGATGATCTCTGTGCTGTGCATGGACATGGACATGATATCGTTGGAACTGAGTAACTACTTGACAAACTACGTATTATACAAAGTACTTTTGTGTACACTGCAATACATACAGCATGTCCTCATTTTACTTAAAGGAATACAGGATCATTTGCAAACACTCAAAAACCAAACTGCCCCAAAATATTATAATACAATTTGAACACAAAGTCTGTCCAGTTTGTCTGACTTTGGAGTCTGACAAACTCTGAAAAACGCAACCTTTAGATTGCCAATAATCCTTGCTTAAAAAAATGTGGGGGGGGAAAAAAGCAACGTTGGCTATTGATGACTGCAGGTGACATTATCTCAACTATGGTCATATGATTTGTAAGGCTTAGAGTCACCTTGACAAGAAGAATAGAAGACGGTGTCAAATCGATAAATGGTGGAGCAAGGTGAATGGGAGGGAGCTGATGGGAACAGCAAATTACAATAGATGTGCACAATACTGGCTACCATGTACATGGAGGCTCAGTGCGAAATAATAAATGCACACATTGTATGGAGAGAAATAAAGTATGGCCTTTGACACATACATTGTACAACTTAAAATAGGTAGCTATATGTGGGTTATTTCATAAATTTGGGGTCCAATTTTTTCCAAAGCAGTTCCAAAGCATCTAATTGTGCCATGTGAACAAAATGTACATGTACATGTATGTGTTCATCTTTTCAAACCGTGGACGAAAAATACCAGAGAACAAAAGAGAACAATATTGTCCACGATTCCCAGCATACGTCCGCGATTGGGGTCATGTATAAAACCTATGGGAGTCTTCCTAAAAAGTAAAGAGTACAAACAAAAGAGGGACAATAGGACGTCCACAATCGACGGTGAACACACGCTTGTAACATGTTCATGTTCATCATGTATCCAGGGAAAAGTTTGGATAGATTTTGCTCCAGATTTTTCTTCCCGTTACATTTTCAACAGACACACGTGGGCCTTAAAATGCAAGGAGGCGGGCAGGTCCTTAGTCAAAGAATGCATACATGTCTCCTAGCTCTGCCAGCAATTCTTCCTTAACGACTCCTTCGATAAGGCCTCATCAACTTAATGTTTGCCCACATGGGGAGGTTGATTTTTAACCTTAGAACATGTGTACATGTACATGTATGTACATGTGCTTGTACACATAGTCTGTTAGTTACATACATGTACTGGTATATCCCATTACCTGGCTTTCATGCTACATGTATAAGCAAAAATCCAACATTCTAATATACATGTGGCCTACACACGCACAGATGCATGCAAATGCATGGGGGAAAGCACATGCATGGACATTCATGCAGTATAGTATGTGTACATGTACCGTACATGCATGTTCTTGCAATTTCCATGTTATGCATGCATGTGCAATAGCGCAGGGCCAGCAATTGGCTGGCATCTCATCTGAGCCACCTAGGGAGTGTCCCTTGCCCTCGGCACGCTGAGACAGTCAGAGCCATGCAAATTGGATCAGGGCTTTCAATCCAGGCAGGCAGGCACAACCGGAGCCCTGGCTATAAGATGACCTGCAAACCGTAATGCACACATCTATCGTGTATTGCGCATACTGCACATACATGTACATGTACATGTACATGAACAGATGAGCATCCGTCTTAATTGGTGTTTGGATATAACTGACATTGATGAAATTGTTACAAATGATTTTAATTTACAAATTCAACTGTTGGCATTTCTCTTCATTGATACTGCCTGTAACTGTAAGTTTGATGAAATCAATGCTTATTGTGTATCTGTGTATTACTATTAAACAGAAAGCACATTACATGCTTACATGTACGATATTTATAAGGAAATTCTATCTCAGGATAAAAGAATGCCAAATCTTTTAGAGAAAAGAGTGTTTGATGTTTGTACCAAACAATCATTGATCTTGTAGCAACGACAAATAAATGAATATCAATAAATGGAAACACATGGGGAGAAATTGGTAAAATACACAAACAAAAACTGAGTAAAGTCAGATTTTTTAAAGATGATACCAAGCTGCCCTTTCAAAACTGCTGGTATTATAACATTTAATTTTATTCAAGAAGGTCAGAAAAGGAGCATTTTTAGAAGAAAAAAATAACTTGTGTTCAATAACGGTATGTGACCATTTGACCAGCACAATTTTTTTCAACAAATAATCAAGGTGAAACTATTTAGGAATTAGAGGGAAAAAACTTACTAAACTTTTAACATCAAAATGAATAGGAATTGTATGCACCACAATTCATCATTTGAAAATTGGGTGTCCACACTTACAAAATGAAAAACAAGGTATCAAGTGACATCATTTAAATGGTACATGTACATGTACATGTACGTATTAGTACTATACAGGTACCCTACGCATACATGTACATTTGTACAATATCCATGTACTTTGAATGGCACGAAATGAGTACAATTTTGAACAAACTTCATGTACATGTTACATGGGGCATGTTTTGCACACTGGCAATATGTTCATGTGCACAAGTACTACATGTATTTAACCTACATGTAAACACTGTGTGTGGTAAACACACACATAGAGTAGGTACAACCATGGAGCTCCACAGTACAACCAAGGCCCCTGATATCGCCACTTTCAGATTAGGAGCCCCAACAAAAGCTCTCCACCTCATGCTATGACTCCTATTGATACCCACTTCATCTCAGTTTCCCTCCTGTGAACAATCCCCTCCTTTCCTTTTCAATACCTGTTTCACCTTAGTCGTCTCTGTGGTTGGGTTGGAGCATGGAGGAATAAGCCACAAGAGAGTCGTGTTGGTTGAAAAGAAGACAGGGCGCCGGGCAAACAAGAGACTTAGTACCAGTGACGTCAATGCTGTGCATGTGAACAATGACCCCGTTTGCTTTCTTGGCCTAGTTACCGTTGGCCACCAGGGCACTCTCCTAATCAGACAATTTGCCACTCTCAATACTGTGCACTGCGACTCAAAAAAAACCCTGAGATAATTAGAGCGTGACATGTACGAGAAAACAGGCCAAACTGTGAAACAAATTGTCAACCACAAATACATGTACTGCAACTGACAAATCACCTAATATATCTCTACAAGTCATGACAACAGACTACTGATTAAAAAAGTCCTGCAAAACAATGGAGAAAATCGTCTCACTTTATGTTTCATTTTGAATGTAAATGACTTTAATTCACTCTCTGATGCAAACTGAACAGGCACCTTAAGAAGATGACATTAAGGCCTGGCCAACAAACATGTTTTTTTTTTTAAATACTTACCAAATTACCACTTATTTTGTTATGAACAAAAATGGATTCACCTATTTGCTTCAGCAAATTTCATGCTGTGTATAAGTGTACAGATCTGGCAGCTCAAACACTGCCTACATGTACATGGTTTTTTTTTGGGGGGGGGTTTAGTTTTTGTGTCAGTTTCCCTCTCAGGGCATCAAACTTGGACTGGCGAATTAGTCGGTACCCCACGGTAATGTTTGAGAGTTTTGTTAGCTAAAGTGTGAGTTAAGACACTCTGGTTCCGTTTTGCAGGTTCTTCTGCACTTGAGGTCTCTATCTTGGGTTTTCTCCACTCATGCTCTGTTTTCTTTCCCTTACAACATCCCTAGATTTCTCTTGCTGATGCTCGTCGACTGTGGCTTCCTTTTAGAGGGTCTGACCTCCGCACTATCCATACTCGCATTATGGTCAGACTTTGCAGTGAGAGCCGAGAGATTTTAAAGAACAACCATTTTGAAGAGGCCCAACAGAGTAAATTTGACATCACAGACGTGGGGAGAAAAACACTTCAAAGCGATGGGGGTAGCATAAAAGGATTATTTAATTGTCTGGTGGATTGAAGCGAGCGGCGACAACAGGAGACTCGTTTAGTGGATCAAATACTGTAACTATGGCAAAAATGGAAAAATGTAAATATAAGGGGGTTAGTTACGACCGAGTGTCACTACTTGAAAAACTGTGCAATTCATGTACAGGTTATCCCTGTATGCACACAGTATACCGGGTACAAGCAAATACATTATGATCGTTTGAATGAGTACAATTTTTTCCCCCCTTATACCGGTATATAATGCAGCACGGTGGGTCAAAATGATTAAGGCAAAGTACCGGGGTACCTTGCAAATTTGTATTTACCACTCTGTTTTGCATACGTTATTTTGTGTTTCAAAATTGTGAAAAGATGAAACATCAATTGAAGTTGTAGTACCGGTACATATACATGTACTTGACTGTGAAAATCATAATTTTAATTTTTGTATTAGTCTGTCCCTTCTTGATGTACATGTACAAACCTCAATTTAGTAAATTTCAATATCATGTTATATGCAGAACTTTATTAATTGAAAGATAGCAAGCCTGGGGCAAAATGGTGGTGGGGGGGGGGGTCTTTTTTTACTTAAAGTTGACCTTTGTGTGTTTTTATTTATTGTTTATTTTTTCTCATACATAAATAATGAAGGTATAGATATTTCAATTATCAAATGGGCTTGAAACATACTTCAAATTTCAATATCAAAGCGTGACAGAATGTTATTTCATTTTGACTGCTATTGGAAAAATGAAGGTCAATTTTTTTAAAAATCTGAAAATTGGATGAAAGGTCTGTAAGATGCATTGCTTTCAATACTGATATCTCTCAGATTCACAAAGTCTGATTTCAGACTAATTTTTGAAAAATCTCATGCCGGTAAAATTACAAAATGGAGAGCTAAAAAAATGGACCCATGTTGAATTGGGGTGGGTCCTTCAACACCCCACTGGCTATGGGTCTGGGCCTAACTGACAACATTACTGTTGAAAAGCTTACTTGGTTTAAAGATAGTAATGGCAATAAACTCCCTGTGTAAAATATATTCTCATACTAGCCAGGCATGCAACTGGTAAGTCACACAAAAAAGTGGAAATTCAAATCTTTCCAACACTTTGTACAGTGTTTTTCTGTTTTCAATGACACACATGGGAGGTCAAAAAATGAGGAAATCAGCTGATCCGAGGAAAACTTGCATGCCTGACTAGCGATTACCCTACCACATGTACATGTAAGATTTGGACTGGCAAGCCAACTCATGCAAGCTCAGTGGTAAGAAGTACATGTAAGCAAGAGGTCATGGGTTCGAGTCCCAACTGATAAACTTGAGAAGTTACAATGTACATTACATGTATGGCCTCTTTGTACAAGTACTGGTACCATCTGAATGGTTACAAAAGGAGAGTTGGGGTTGAGCGTGAATATCTGACTCCATGAAATGTGGACTCATTGGTAGTACTGCACACGCATGAGTATACAATACTACATGTATGCTATTTTTAGGATCGTTTCGGGAGAATGACCTGTCACGTGCGAGGGATTAACCAATAATAGGGAAATAGGGTCTGATTTTCATAGGAGTCGGATTTTCATGTGACAGGGGGACACCAATGGGAGAGACATTCAAATGCACTGCTGCTGTCGCCCACGCAAAGAGACTTCATGTTTATATTCAGAGTAAATTTCGTTGTGCGCACTGGTACTTGGTGCCATATGTGCGGTGTGTCCCACCCACTGGAGCTTTCGAAAGTGGTCACAAAGCGCCCTCTATGTTCATGCACAAAGTCTATTCTCGTAAGCTATCGGACAGCACTGAGCATACACTGCTAAGAACATACCAGTTCATGTACATATGTATGTCAGTGAAAGCCAAAACCTGATTTCAAAATTTCTCCATACAACTGGAGTGGTGTTCCTCAGAAAACGAACAGTCATGCATGCAATTCCGAGTTTGGAATCGATTTTAATTTGCCCATCCCTCACTTCACCAGCCTTGCTTCATATACGGTACCACATTCAGCGTATTCTTCATGCAAGCTGGTCGCGCCTCCAAGCATTCAATTCATCATCAAATTAAAGCGAGCGGCGTCACCTTATTATTAAAAAATGTTTCACACTTTTCAAAGGGAGAGCTAACCAAGGGAGGAGGTTGTATAGATCTGGCCGGAAATTGCAGTCTAGGTCAATTTCCTCAAAAATATTGCAGATCGTTCACGAGAAAGGGGGGAAAAAATTATTCAAAAGCAGATTTAAATGAAGCGTGAAAACAAAAAAACAAATGTGACAAAACCTCGATGCTTCACTCAGTGATGGAGACTGGTCCAATCAAGGGCACTAGTAAGCACATTATGACAAACGAAACCAAAGAAAATGTAGCACCCTCCTTGTGATAACTTTGTGAAAATTACATCTCAGAATTTATCCCACAACCAGATGGAAAACGAAGTTTATGGTCGAGATACAAAACTGAGAAGACATCCCCCCTCCCATAAAAAATTAGGTTTTCCTTTCAATTTCAGGTATGATAGCATACCTTTACAAATGTGTCTGTCCTTAAGCCCGGTTCATACTTCATGCGAAAGCGAAAGCGAACGCGAATCTGTGACGTCATGACAAGTATTCGCGCTGCGAATTCGCAAAAGTGGAACACATTTCAACTCGGGCGAATTTCGCAGCAAATGTTTCATGACGTCAAATTCGCTTCGCATTCGCATTCGCATGAAGTATGAACCGGGCTTTAAGGACATTATGTTAGAGACAGCATTGTTGAATGTGAAATTTTTAATTACACTGATGTCTTCAAAATAATTAGCGTCAAGTTATACCTTTGGGAGACATGTGGAATTAGGGAGACATTTCAATGTCTCCTTAATGCCTCAGCCCCTATTTAAAAGCAACGTTTACTGTCGTAAAGACATGTAGGCTAGATAGATTGCTCACATGGTCCAATTAGTAAAACTACCAAAATTTGTGTGGGTAGGATAAGGGGTCAGGGGAGTCCGACACAAAAATTTTGCACGAGTCTATGGGAATGTCTCCCTAATGGTACATTTCCGGTTATATTATACGTGTAAAGGTAAGGAGACACCTTATCCTGATTTCTTCACACGGTGGGAGACATCGGTCATTAGGGAGACATTTTTATGTCTCCCTAATGTCACAGCCCCCTATAGAGGCGCAATTTTACTGTCGCAATTAGGTTATATTTGTTGCTCGTGGTCTAATAAGTAAACATACCGAAATTCGCGAAAGCGAACGCGAATCTGTGACGTCATGGCAAGTATTCGCGCTGCGAATTCGCAAAAGTTGAACACATTTCAACTCAGGCGAATTTCGCAGCGAATGTTTCACGACGTCAAATTCGCTTCGCATTCGCATGAAGTACATGTATGAACCGGGCTTTAGGGACATTATGTTAGAGACAGCATTGTTGAATGTGGAATTTTTAATTACACTGATGTCTTCAAAATAATTTGTGTCAATTGTATCAATTGATTTTTATATTTCTTCTGTTATACATGTACAGTACCGGTACTTGGGTAGTTTTTTTTTTTTTTTACTCTGTATCTTGTTCCATGAACTTGTACGAATAAAGATGTTAATCATTACCGTCGTAAGTTATACTTTTTGGAAGACACCTTAGCGTCAAGTTATACCTTTGGGAGACGTGGAATTAGGGAGACATTTCAATGTCTCTTTAAGTTTAATGCCTCAGCCCCTATTTAAAAGCAACGTTTACTGTCGCAAAGACATGTAGGCTAGATAGATTGCTTATGGTCCAATTAGTAAAACTACCAAAATTTGTGTGGGTAGGATAAGGGGTCAGGAAAGTCAGAAAAAAAACGTTTGCACGAGTCTATGGAAATGTCTCCCTAATGGTACACTTCCGGTTATATTAAACGTGTAAAGTTACCATAAGGAGACACCTTATCGTGATTTCATCGCACAGTGGGAGACATCGGTCATTAGGGAGACATTTTTATGTCTCCCTAATGTCACAGCCCCCCTATAGAGGCGCAATTTTATTGTCGCAATTAGGTTATACTGTATTTGTTGCTCGTGGTCTCATTAGTAAACATACCGAAATTCGTGAAAAAAGGACAAGGGAATATTGGGTTAGGGCACATTGAAGTTTGAAAAAATGTGTGCACAAGTCTATGGGAATGTCTCCCAAATGTCCAATCCAGGGTAATTATTATTATTATTATTATTATTATAGAAGTATTTCTGACACTGATAAGACTATATTGTTATGGTCCTGACAAAATTAATCAAATCCTGTGTTGGGAACTTTCAGCATACATTTGTACATGTACCTCATGCGAGCTTCATTCCAGCTAATGCACAAGAGCAAAGGTATCCTCCGAATATCCTGGGTAGTGCTGCCAAAATTCCCAAGACAAATTCTGAGGATTTGATACATCTTGTTGATGGTGACCTCTACCGCTGCACTTGTTGGGACCGGCTGAAGTAGGGGGCATAAAATCCAAACCATGCTTACACCAAGACTAGTGCAGGACAGACAACAACATTTATATCTGTTACGCCCCAACTATGGTATCGGTCCCAACTATAGTTGGGACTGTCCCAACTATAGTTGGGACAGTCTATAGTTGGGACGGTCCCAACTGTACATGTAGTTCCACAGTTGGGCTGGCCCAACTATAGTTGGGAGTCATCAAGGGGGCCCATCTATAGTTGGGCCACTCCAATCTTTTTATTTTGCGGTGTCCCAACTATAGTTTACATTGAAGTACAACTATAAAACGTTCCCTACAGCTCTGATACACATCTGACTGTACTGGGGACCACTGAAATTAGCTATTGACGGGGCCAATCTATAGTTGGGCCACCCCAATCTTTTTATTTTGCGGTCCCAACTATAGTGTACGTTGTTGTACGATTATAAAACATTCCCTACAACTCTTATACACATCTGACTTTACTTGGGACCAATGAAATTATCTATGGGTGGGGCCCATCTATAGTTGGGCCACTGCAATATTTTTATTTTGCGGTCCCAACTATAGTTTACATTGATACATGTACGACTATAAAACATTCCCTGCAGCTCTGTTACATGTCCAACTTTACTTGGGACCTTTGACATTAGCTATGGGTGGGGCCCATCTATAGTTGGCCGGCCACCCCAATCTTTGAATTTTGCAAAATGTTGCTGGACTATAGTATAAAACCCAGCTGGACAACTCATCCAATTAGGCAGTGCCACGTGGCAGGCCCGCAGCCCTGCAACATGCATGCAGACGAATACATGGTCCTAACTATAATTGGGCCGACCCAACTATCGCACTATAGTTGGGACAGTCCCAACTATAGTTGGGCCGACCCAACTATCGCACTATAGTTGGGACAGTCCCAACTATAGTTGGGCCGACCCAACTGCCGCACTATGGTTGGGACAGTCCCAACTATAGTTGGGACCGATGCGATAGTTGGGGCGTCACATATCCACAGAGCTCCCCACCCCCTCCTGCATTACTTCCCAAACAAAGGATTACCATCAGCGATTGATCAGTATCATGGATTTATCTACCTGCTATAGACTGTAGCCGCTTGGTTTTCAAAGAATTACAAAAATAGCACTAATGAGATCCTATAATAGCAGGGGATTAAATGACCTCAAAGGACAGGGTCACTGTCGGCATGACCCCTGGTGATTTCCTGGATGGGGCTGGACACCATCTGTGGGCGACCTGCTGTTGTTACTTACAATGTAGTACCAAACACTTTCCCTTCTTTTTACATCTCAATGACTCCTTCAAAGTTCAAGCCCTAAATACAAGTGTATGTGCAGCTTTGTTGGTTGGGAACCATCTTATCTTGTTATTGTGACACTCTCTCTCTCTTCACTGGTGGTGGGATCAAAATCCAGATTTTTTAAAATTCGGTTTGAGTTCTACTTGAATTTTGGAAACCAGATATTCTAAACCAACCTAAAAAAAATTAGGCTGTTTGTTTTTTGTGACACAAGCTAAGAACATAACTTGAACATCCCCCAGTTTGCTGAACAGTATCTGATTGTGACAGCATTCAGTCAGTGGTGTTCTTGGTTCATGAATAGCCTGCCCATTCGACTGATCAGAGAGTTCCTACCCATGTTTTTGACATGACAGCTCTGGGGTGTTTTTAACTATAAGACCAAATTGTCACTAACTGACCACAAATTATACCCAATCATTGTGGAAGGCATTGCATGAGGCCCCTCACTTGTCACTATTTGTTGGCATGACTGTCAGCTGGATGGGAACTTCCAGTGAAATCAGATTTATAACTTTTATTCAGTTTGAAAAAAATTAGGATTACCGAATTTTGAAATCTCTGATTTCTTTCATCAAAACACAGTTTACACAGTCATAACAAATTTATTAATATTAGCAGATCCAAATAGGCCATTTACAGTACATGTACATGCCCAATGTGCATGTCTACATGTATGTTACTGTGTACACGAGGAACTAGTACTATAGGACCCTCCCACCACCGGTAGATTTGCCTAATCAAAACAACTGATACGCTGCAACTTATTCGACAGACATTCATTCATTAATTTAGGGGTACTGCAAGGAGAGAAAATAAGAGTTTTTCTCTCTTCGATTCAAATTTTACCAGGACAATTTAGAAATTGTCAGACTTCTAATCCTTGCGCTCGAGGCCGCTTGGCAGAATTTGTCTAGGGTCAAGCCCGTCTGCTTGTTTTGTAAAGTCTGACAACCCGCTCTTTTGCATTCTCCATCAGTGAACAACACCTGCTCTGGTGAAAACACGAGGTAAGTGCAAACCAGGGGCACCACGCACCCCACCAGGGCCGTTCCAGCACTATGTAATGTCCATGACAGCGAAACTGTAGTTTTCAAATAAAGTTCATCATCTAGTAATGCATACTGGTATGGTCATAGATGGAGATTACAGACTAGGAGTTTTGGATCATTTCTCTGAATCATTAAAGGTATACATCATTTGTAAGTTGTGCATTTTGTTCGTTTGAAGTAACAAAAGTGCTGAATATCTGAAGAAGGATGCTGAACAACTAACCTGATGAAGATTCAGCTTAGCTTCAGCTGCATTTTTCGAGAAAAACAACATTTTAGGATCTCGATTTCAAATCAAAAGTTACTAAATCATGTTTTGAATTGGGCCTGAATTCAGCATCCGAGACGCGTTCTCACTGAGCCGATTGCAGCTACGCGATGTCCCGCACTCGTCCGACGAATTATAGCAACCGCGCGCGCGTGTGCGTCGTGCCAATGCTTGCGCGCGCTTCGCCGAATAACAAAATGAACTACTAATTTGAATTTCATACGGTACTTCTTAAGACGCACCGTTGGAAAAGCCTTCTTTCGTTGATTAATTCAAAATGACAGCTTGCCAGAAAGAGTAATTTCACAGGGAGTTTAGTTCCCTTACTATCTTTCAACCAAGTACGTCTTTCAACAGTAGGCCTACTTACCCCAGTTACTTTTTGGATAGCTGCAAATGATGGACTCTGGCTTTAATTACATATCATGGTTTATTGGCTCTGTCATGGACATAACACTTCCTGTCATTACACTGGAATAGCCCACCAGTAAGTATACTGGTCTTGTAACATCTGATCCTTTCAAAGGTGCTTCACGTACCATGGAGGTAGGAATAGATGACCGTGTATTTTGGAAGATTCTGTTGTACATAATATATGTATTTCACAGGGAGACTTGACAAATCGTCAAACAATATATTAAATGACAGCTGGAGTACAGTTTGCAAAATAATAGTTTGATGAATATTTACCATACCTTACGCATCATGATGGTAGTTGGTACACTATCTCTTTCCTTCAACCAACTCACTTTTACGATTAAGAATATAAACCCAATGCAGTCCAAATATAAAAAAAAAACCACGAAGCAAAATAGTCCAAGTTCAAGTTGGCATAGGCCAAAATCTAAATGACTTACCAGGTACCCATGATGATCAGTCCAGCAGGCAGACACAAAGTCTCCAGAACAGCCGGCTAGTCAAAAAGGGACCCCACTGATTCAGTGATGTGCCCCACGGGCACGGCAAGGGGTACCGTGGCCCAGTGTAGGAGAGAATTCGCCTCCACGATCCACCCACAATGAGGCCCCAAACGCTGGGACAGATGTCTCCTCCCTGTCCCAGCAAGCTCCTCTCAAGACGGCCCAAAATTCGGCCCAAAATCTTGGGTTGAGTTGACGAGGAAGGCGGGGCCAACAGACAACAGATGCTCATCCACAAGCTACGGTCTCATCATGAGAAGGTATCATGTAGATGTGGATAACATACTGTGGCATATTGCCAGAGAACAGGCCCCAGCACAAGGCGCTATCCAAGACACTGCAAGATCAGTAATTTTATGTACAGTATGCCCCACCAGCCCCTTCATGTACATGTACATGTCCCATGTCACACTACACGTACTGCATGCATACAGCCAGTACATTATTCAGTGGCACACAGGGCCCACTGCATGATTATGTAGAGAGCTTTGCTGTGCATGCTAGCTACCACACTCCACAATGCACTGTGCAATACACACAAACCCCCACAGTGCATTGTGGGTGTTCATGGCGACGACCATGGCAGCTTGTTTGTTGGTTGGACACAGTCCACTGACAGAGGGCAGCAAACAGGTTTGGGGGAATGTCAGGCTAGGCATCAGGCTACTGATGCCACATGTAATCAATTGTGATGTATGCTGATCACAAATCATAGGGCTTCATGTATTACATTAACAGTTAACATTATAGTAAATCATCCATGATACACTGTACATGGATATCCATGCATGCATGCATGAACAGTCTGTAAAACATCTGTGTCATTCCCCGATTTGCTTAGAATTACATGGATTACAAGGGATAGTCTAAAATCTTTCAATATCAGGAAACTAATGACCCTTTTTTTAAGAGGCATATAGATGTATAAACTATACATGTAATAGTGGCTGAGCTCTGCTTTCTTCAGTTCTCATTCATTCTATGAATTTGGGATCCATTTTTCTCCCTGTCCCTGTTGCATCTGACAGGTACAATTTTGTAAGCTCTGGATGCACTCCAAGTGCCTAAGAGTGATGATGTAAAGCACATTTATCCAATTAATGAAAATAGTTTGAACTCGTTTTAAATGATATCCTGAGCGGCAAGCTAATAAGTTCAGAGGTAATAGGGGCAGCAAAAAAGTCGCACTTTAAACCTCAAATTTATTTTACCATTTCATAAAATACTTAAGAAAAAACCTCCTTGTGGAAACTGAAGGAAGGGAGGGCTACAGAATAAGGTATGTGACTTTGCATTTATTTTGTAAACGTTTGGCAAATATTTTATGAACCGTTTAAAAGTTTAGCCATTTTGCAAGGGCTGCCCATTATGACTGCAGATCAGCGTGATTGACATGATAAATCAACAATGATTGACATAATTAATAGCGGGCAGTTTTTGAAAAAGTAAAAACTTAACTACACGTATGTGTACCCATAATGTAATCTAAGGTTTTAAAAATTGAATAAATTTGAAGACGTCCTGAACTATTTTTATAATTCAGGTTTCTTTTAAACATTTTGGAAATTTGGAAATGGATTTAAACATTTTTTGTTTAGTTGATTAACCAATAACACACAAAAACTCACAGGGGGAAGAATGATTGTTTCTGTAAAAAATAAACTCTTTTTAATTTTTGGTGATATGTGGTTATAACAATTTTTCGGTCGCGTTACTGTAAACACAATTTTTTTTTCAGCATCAAGGAAATAAGCTGTGAAATTGGATAAGTCAACAATAAAACATTATGTGTGCATGAGTGCTTCCATAAATTTGATGAAACACTTTTTTTTTCTTTCCAAATTTGGCTGTGCGTGTATTCTACAGGTGCGTGTACTACAATGAATGTACACACCCTTTCCACAGCCAACTAAACATGCATGTATGCTGTGACGCTATATTTAACCAAACAGTCTACATCTGCAAGGCAGCCAGACTGGATATTTTGATTCTCAAAGTGGGTTAATTGTCAATAAATTGTCTTGGTAAATGTCAGCAGCAATTAACTGAGCTGAGCTGACTTAGCCAGAATGTCAACACCCAGGATTAGAACTGACAGTAATTGATAGTAAACAAAGGCCTGGCTGGATATTATTAGCTGGCGCAATACTACACATGTACCGTTGCCAGACCACTTTGAATGGGGGGCTCAGAGAGGGGGGTGGGGTGTGACAATTCTACCGACAGACCATTCTTGCTAAAAGGTAGACAGGATTTTTCACAGACACGCAAAATCGAAGGGGGGGGGGGGGCGCTGGATACAATCTTCCTATAGGGATGCTGTTCGAACCAGACTATATCATGGACAGTATCGGACAATAGGTGGCATTCTTCAACCCAGCAAATTTGCCAACGGAGACATGATTTTGCCAACAAAAATATTAAGGAGGGGGGGGGGTTGACACCTCCACATCTAGCGACGCCCATGACAAACATTTAAACTGTATGTACCTGGGCACATACAGCATCTGTGAATAAAAAAGGGAATTGCACTTTCAATTGAGTAAAAAAGAAAAGTCTCTGCTTTCTGGTATGCGCGCACATCGCCGTAGCCATGCGCTTTGACCAGCAAAATGAAAAAAGTTTTTTTCAATGTAAGATGATGTCTCAAAACTGCCAAACTCACTATTTTGACTGGTATCCTGCTGCTGCATAATTTTAATGTGTTTTTAGATGGGGTTACGATCGAGTACAAGCTTTATGTGGCCTCTCTTGGCTCCCATATATTTTGCACAAAATTTAGTCAGGCACCATTTGCAGTATTCAGCTGACATTTGCAGTATTCAGCTGACATTTAAAGAAAAAAATGTAAGAAAAAAAAAAAAGCGTCACCGCACCACTTTTGAGGCAAGCTCCATACCAGAAACCGAAAACTTTTTTAGGGGGCCTAATATACGATTTTAAAAAAAATGCTTAAAGGACAGTCCACACTGAATTTGAAAGTGAACGCTAATGTAAATTTGCGACATCCTGGCAAGTTTTGCACGGTGAATTCACAAAAGTTTAACATATTTCAACTTGAATCTCACAGCCAATGTTTCATGATGTCAAATTTGCTTTGCATTCACATTCGTGCAAACTGCAAGTTGCATTTTCAAGAGTTAACAAAGTGGATATGATTTTGTAAAAAGAAACAAAGTGCTTAAACTAAGTTAAAGGTGTTATTTGTATATACTGTTATTAATAAACAGGTACTGCTATTTCAATGATAAGGCTTTCTGATATTGTATTTTTCCAGGTACTATTCTCAGCATTTACATATTTACTTAATATACATGTATGCTGGTTGAGTTTTACTTAGAAGCATTGTACAGTGTAATCATGTCAAATTGTGATTAATATATTTTGACAAAGCCGTACCACATAAAAAAAAACACAATTTATGTAATGTCCAGTTTGACTCTCTAAGGCCTATTCCCCAACAATAAACCATTGTTGCCCTGAATTCAATCAGTTTTCAATATTTGACCTGCCAGTTGCACAGTACTTGACATCATTTTCATCATAATCATCTAGGCAAAATTGATTTCAGAAAATGTCCACCAGCGTGATGGGAAAAGATAGAAGGTGCACCTGTGAATTGTATCCACGCATGTAAATTAATTAAGGATGTACCGGTAAGGCACAGCATACCTTCATGGGCACAGTAACACAGCAAGGCAAGTTGGCGGGCAGTTTCGTTTTTGTACCATTTACTGTAATTTAATTACATACAGTTTGAAATACATGTATACAGTCATATGGATCAAGCTTTAATACTACGTGTACTTTCCCAAATGATTTGTATCATCGGCTTAATAGAGTACCGAAATGTGACGTCATTTAGAACCAAAAAGTGTAGTACAAACGAATGGAGTACGCGCGCGTGTTGGTTCACGGGCTGAATCACGCGCTAATGTCTTTTACACACACATTGTGCGCATGATGTTTCACTTCGGTACTCTATTGCTTGAGTTCAAGTGAATATCTTTGAATACATTTAAATGAATTACATTTGATTTTGTTGCGCAGTAAAATTTAACAACCTGCACGTTGAACAGGTGTACATGACATGTACACTTGTACACGCACATGGTGTCATATTAAAGGGGCAATGCAATTAATTTTTCTTAGGAACATATTTCAGGCAACTTTCTCCTCCTCTTAAATGTATGGAAGTTATTTGACATCCTATTTTGTGCACCGAAGATGTACATTGTGTACTTGCCTACACATGTACACGGACCCAAAAGTAAAAGCAAATTTAAACATCACATTGTAATCTCATGTGCAGTCATGCTTTATTTGCCAAAACCCAGCATGCATAGTACGTTGTACACATCTTCCCTTTAAAATCCCCCCCCCCTTCAAATTGCTAATGCGGTTTATCACTTGCATGGGGCTCCAATCTTCTTCAAAATTACCCGGGGAATGGGTCTTTCCTGTCCAGGATCTTAAGACAGCCAGCAAAGATGGATCTAGCTTGCTAGAGGGGAAATATCAAACGTATTCAGGTTAATCGCCTTTTTTGATTAAATTTGGCCCATATTAGAATTTTTTTCATTTACAATTGCAGTTTTAAAATGGAGCTTTGTGTTAAATCTACCTTCACTTTGATTAAATTAATTTCTGACTTGCCATGCTAAGGTTGTATTGGGACCTTTTTCATTTTTATTAATTTCAATTTTTATACTACCGGTAGCTAATGAGTCAAATGCAGAAATCTTATTGTTACAACTGTAGCATAGCACACCTTGCTACCGTACGTGTACAAGTATTGACAAACTACTACGTATTGACAAACATAAAACATTTGGAAAAAATTGACTTCTTTTTATTCCGGGATTTAAAAAATTAATTCTGGCTAATGCAGTCAAATCACATTTCAGATTTCATTTTCCTTTCAACAGTTTAAACATTAATAAACAAATATAATACATTTAAGAACAGGTTAACGTAATTTTCATCAGTCTGAAATGAAGATAATAAAACCAGACTGTAAAGTGCAGCGAGCTGTCATTTAATTAACACGAATAATTACATGTTCGTGCCTAATACATCAAGCTCTGTATTTTAGTGCTGTTGCCTGGATACCTGGTCACTAACAAACACAAAAACAAAACACGTTTGAGTTTCTGAATCTCGTTGAAATCAATATCGGCGGTGGATGTGGGAAAAGCCACAGCTGTTTCTGAAAAAAAGGAGGGAAAAACATGTCTCATCCCGGGCAGAAATTATGAATGCCGTGCTGCCTGGCCTGTTTTGCGGCTAACTGCGTGATACCTGAAACCGCTGTGGCGAAGCAAATGTACATGTACTGCAGTGCCAGCGATAACAATGCAGATATCAGCAGGAGCACAGCGGTGTCGCGCATACCAATGTGAAGCCAAGCAATGTTTCTTATCGCAGTGGCAATGTACAGTAACTCTTTCTGTGGAATTGGCATGATGCCCAATCTGATAAATGTTTGTGAGTCATCTGCCATCCTCCAAGCTTTTAAACATTCAAGAGTCATTTTTTTCTTCAAATACAAGCAAAATACAAGCAAGCAATGACTTTTTTTCATTTTAACCCTAACTCCCAATGCCTTTTTGCTAGAATGTAGCCTCAATCCTGCAAAATCCTCCAATTGGCCTCATATACCGGTAGCCTCAATCTTGCAAATTCCTCCATTATTTCTTGAAAATGGTCCGTGGAGGGGTGACCACTGCCTGAATCCTGCAAAATCCTGCTACAGTGACTGTCAATATCTTGAGGCTTGGCTAGTGAAATCCTGAAGCAGTACGGAGGATTTCAAGCATAATCCAATCCTATGCATGGCCGAGCAAAAACAACACAAGGTCTGGCCCAAGACCTTGACAAAGTGCATCTCACGAAATCAGTAACGAACATTTGCCATGTAACCTCAATCCTCCAAATTCCTTCACTTTGGCAAAGAGGAATTTGAAGGATTCAGGGCGGTTAGGGTTAAAAAACATCCACTAATCATTTCTATAGCTTTTTAGGAAGGTAATTTTGTTGCCAAGGGTTCAGTTATGATTTCGATGAAACTAAAAAAAAAAAAAATTATCTTCAAGTTCCTTACTTCAAATTCAAACCTGTTTCAAAAATATGTTGCCTTCTGAAATACAGCCCTGCCTACGCTGCAGGCCTGCAAGTACATGTATTTAATTATCAATTGATCAATCATTGTCTTGATTCATGACACTTCATTTATTGTTTTGTCATTTTTGTAAATTTATAATTGATACCTACGGTACAATGGAAGTTTCAATGATCAATCATTCTCCCACCTTTCAGAAAACTGGTATTGACAATATTTTAATAAATTTATAGATCTGTCTTTTTGTTTGTCCCACTTCCTTATTTTCAAAGCTTTGTAGGAAATTTCTAAGGTTTTGGGCTTGAAACACAGATGTTATCATCAATAATGAAATGAAATTTATATTAAAAAAAACATTAAAAATTGGCAATTCCGCGTTATGTAATGTCTGGGACTGAGCCTTTCAGGGCTAAAAAAAAATGCAAGATTTTACGAGAATACAGCACATCCGGGCACCATGTACCGGTGTATATCTACAAAGTGTGTAACATTCTGTTTGTTGCATTTATTTTGTGCCCAGACTTTGGCCATCCAATCAAGGGCAATAAATGGGTATTTCGAAAGAAAAGAATGCCATACATTGTACAATTCAAAGCATAGGGCCTATTGAAAATATTACAAGTTATTATAAAATGAAAATTGTTGACCTCAACTTTTGTTAATTGGGTTAATTCAAACACGGGAGTCTGTGACTAGACTAGTCGGTGTTTGGTAGTATACATGGACTGGGGAGACAAGATTACACGCTCTTAGTATTTTTCTAATATTATCATCCTCTGGTAATGGTCAAGGAGATTACAGACTAGGAGTTTTGGATCCTTTCTCTGAATCATTAATTAGGTATCATGGTTAATTGGCTCGGTCACGGACGTTACACTGCCTGTCATAACGCTGGAATGGACCGATCCAGTAAGCATCGCCCCATGGTGTTCTGACCAATCACAGCCGTGATTTATGTCCGACGTGCGTGCACAAAAGTCCGACATGCGTGCACGCGCGTATGATGCGCGCAGAAGGAAAATGCAGCGTGGCATTGGAGCAGAGCACGTGTTAATTTGCCCATGTGCGCACTGGGCGGAGCTTACTGGATCGGTCCATTACCCAATATCGGTTCCAACAATCGCAATTATGAATTGAAATCAACTCACTTTTACAACAAAATTTTGTAAGGTTTTGAAAGACTTGAATATGTATTGTTCTACCGGTACACGTACAATTTTCACGTACAGTTATTGCCTGTTGGGTACAAATGAGAGAATTGATAGGTCCTTCAGAGTACACCACCGTATCACTCTCCATCAAGGCATTATGCGTTATTACATCAGCCATTCAGGTTGACAGGCCCAGGGGCTGTGTTCAAGATGTGTGCATTGTGCAATGCTCTATGCTGTTCCATATCATTCTGCCTGATAAAACCTCATCAAGCGACCCACTGCATGGCTGATTTTAATATCAGTACATTAAAGCCCGAGTCCATCATTTGCAGCCATCCAAAAAAGTAACCGGCGTAATTATTGTTGAAAAACATACTGGTTGAAAGATAGTAAGGGGACTAAACTCCCTGTGAAATTATCCTTTCTGGCAAGCTCTCATTTTGAAGAAATCAACGAAAGAAGGCATTTCCAACGGTGCTTCTTAAGAAGCACCGTAGGAAAATTTAAATTAGTTGTTCGTTTTGTTATTCGGCGCAGCGCGCACAAGCATTGGAATGACGCACAGGCGCGCGATGTTGCTATAATTCGTTGGATCAGTGCGCAACATCGCGTAAAGCTGCAATTCAAAACAACTCAAAACATGATTGAGCAACTTTTGATTTTAAATTGAGATCCTAGAATGCTGTTTTTCTCGGAATGTGAAGCTGAAGCTGAGCTGAAACTTCATCAAGTAAGTTGTTCAGTATCCTTCGTTAGATTTTGAACACTTTTGTTGCTCCAAACGAACAAAATGCACTAATTACAAATGATGGACTATATAGCTTTAAAGATGAAAGTTTCAAGCTGTTAACATCTTCATTCATGTCACACACTGTAGGTGTACTAGTACTGTATACACAAATTTGCACAAAGCCAGAAATGTACCCGGAAATAACATGTGCGAAAATAACATGTGTGCACACATGGCACATTTGCATACATACTTTATAATTTATGTTTTCATGAAAGGTACAACAATGAAAACGTTTGCATGTATGATAAAAGTGACCCAACCCAGGCTAGCAATATGAGTCACAAGTCGCCAGACTTACATACATACTTTTCAGTATGTAGAACTTTTTACAAATCCTGCACATTGTGCACAATGGAAGTCTACAGGAATAGTCAATTTTTCAGCTTTGTGCATAGTTTACAATGTTCATCTGCATAAGATGTCAAACCGGGTCAATTATATCAAGATAAAGTCTAGTAGAATATAAAACTTTTATTTCCAAAGTGAAAAGTTGCAATCAGGATTCTAAAAGGTAACAAAATAGCATTTTTCACATTTTGGAAACAAAACCTATATGTATGCTCTTTCCTCTGCACATTCAAAACAATTTAGTTTAAAAAGAAATGAGTCTTAAAGAAGACTCATTTCGTGGGATCTAGTCCCAAATTTATAAACTGTTGTAAAAATCCATTGATGAACCCTGTGCAGTCACATGACTGTACTTAGGCCTATTCCCTTTTGAACAGATTCAGGCACACATTGTACGCATTACACCATGTACCTATCCAACTACATACATGTACTACATATTGTTCATGCACTGTCCAGTGACGTCAACCGTAGGCCTACATGCTCGTCTATTGTATGAAATTGTAGCGATATAACACTCTGAAAAGCGGTATATTTCCTAATCACATTATGACCTCAGGGGACGCAGACAAGTAAAAAAAAAAACCTAGGAATCCATTCTGTCCGGCAAATGTGACAGTTGCAAATGAAATCAAGCAAATTGCTCCTCTCACAAAGGATGGGCACAAATAACGCACGCACGCACTCACACGACAAACCACACAAGAAACCGTTGCAGATGACAAAGCCTTTCAGCTTCTCAAGGCCACGACCCGCCACAAATTGTAAATTAACAGAATCAAAATATCAGTCTTCTCTTCAGGTAGACAAGTTAATGGACATGGAAGAGTCCATTTTTTTTCCAGTAATGTTGTGCATTGTTATTTTGGATAAAAAGTTAACTATAGAATTTACACAGTACATGTAGGCATGGTATGAATTCACTTTTTTTTTTAGCTTATCAGCTATCATATTTCACATTCTGTACAATGTGAAATATATTTTTGTTTCATACAGTACTCATAGAATGCAGTCAACTTGAGATCATATTCTCCAGCCAATTTTCTTCATTTTTGGTGATGGAAGGCATGTACACATGCATGTACCCGGTAAGTCATGCCAGAAGCTTTCTAAATTTGCCAAAACCTCACACTGTGCAGTAAATATCCATTGACACATCTCTGCTCTCAATTTAAATACTGAGGACATCAAGACCAAAAGTGGCTGGGTTGTACAGTACTCAGTCTATGTCAAAATGCTACAGACCAACTTCGGATTTTGGACGATTTGGTGTGGAAATGATTAAACATACAATTGCTGGCAATCTTATTGTTAAATGAGTGCCAACACAAGTATTCTTCCATGTCCCCAAAGATTAAAATGGGTATTTAGGCCTATTCTAAACAAGTTCTACCCGATGTTCCCCAATACCTACATGTATGTTCCCCAAAATCCTTAGGGTTGGGGAACATCTGGTATTTGGGAACAGATGCCAAACTACATAACTGTTGTGTTAAGGTATCCAAAACAGAATGAACATACACACATGGAAATGCAGCTTACATATACGTACATGTACACTTGTATGTAAGACTTAAGTGCTGCCAAAAGTTAATTAAGCCACCATTTGTGACTAACACGACTTACGCCAAAACCAAGTCGGCAAAAATGCAACTTTGGGCAGGCTTGGGTCAGATTAAAAGAAAAGAGATTATTAACCCCTCATTACGGGTTGCAAAAATGAAACAACACAAAGAATAAAATGAAATCTTACTTTTTGTTGGAGGTTTCGCCGTTTACACTCTGTGAGGATGAGCAAGTGCTGCCCATGTTTTTGTCCAGGGAAAGAAGTCTAGTTCCTAAATCTGCAAATCCATGGACGCCTCATCAAGTAGATGTAGTTAATCACAACAGCATCCCGATCATTGTCGGCGATCAATCACAACAAAATCTTCCTCTTTCTCTCAGCACACACTGAAGGTGAATCCGAGCACGGGACGCTGCGGGGCGGATTTCAGACTTGACGAGTGAGGAGTTCACAGCTCAGTCAAATCGATTTCTTTTTTCTTTCCTTCTAAGAAAGGTTCTCCACACTCCTGTCGAGAGGAGATTATGTGCGCGTGTACGGTGTGCAGCAGTGCGAATGGCAATGAAGTTCTCTGAAGTTCTCAGTCTGTCTCAGCGGCTCTGATGAGGTTTCCAGTGAAACGATCCATTATTCAGTCAGTGGACATAAATAAGCGATAACCTCATCAGAAGATGAACAGCCAATGATGTGTGAATGGCCGACGGCACAAGAACGTGCAGATAAAGGTCCCTCAAATGGATGATGCCTTCAACTGTCCGATAGCTGAATTATACATCTGTAATACGCATATGGCTCAGCTCACTGACTCTGGCAAAGCTAAATATCATATGCACGTCCACTATTCCCTCTTTGAATATCGTAGAGGCTTAGATGTACAAAGTAGACTCATTGACATCTGCTTGGCATGTTGAGCGCTGACAGCCAAAAAAAAAAATCTGGACTCATTAAAATTCCCATGCAGTAGGGCAGCAGAACAGTAGCTGTCTCGGCAGGCTTTAGCAAGAGATGGTGTACGGCTTCCGATTCAGCTGTAACAGAAACCAGACAAATCCGTTGTTTATCCCACAGTGCCATGGCAATAATGATTGGTTAACATGTACCTCCACTATGTGCGCTTACAAAAATTATAGATCCGTGTGGGTATTTATAATCTAGGTATCGTGTGGCTTAATAAATAAACCACACAAAAATCTATGAAATCAAAACAAATAGTATAAATACGGATATTGGACAGAATTTCAGAACGATTCACAGACAAAAATTTACAAACATTAAAGGAAGAAATAATTTCAGCACAGACGTTTAGGCCCTATTAGCGTTGGAACACTGATGGTTTGACGACTTATTAGTCAGAATTCTATGTTAAAAGGTTCACAAACAAGGGTTAAATATGTAATTAACCTATCACGGTAGAATCGCGTCAACGCAGCTTGTGGAATATTGTTCAATTACACAAATGGACGCGGAACGCACAAAATCTGAGACAAACAAAACTTAACATGTACATGTACATACAAAATTCCATAGGGTTGTCTAAGGGGCGTGGCTAACTCGCAAACAGCAATAGGTCAATTTAAAACATAATATGATGGTTTTTTCCATTACCATACTTTTGTCAAATTGAACTACAAACAGTGACTACAGACTAGGAGATATTGGCAGTCATGTCCGAGATTCACAGGACAAACTAGATACAAAATGTATATGCTGTAGTGGTGCACAGGCAGGCACCAATTGTACCTCTAATTACCAATTTTAATTTTATTTTCACACATGTATTTCAGTTATGTCCATAAAAACTGCAGTATACTGTATGCACACGTACACTAGGAATGGATAATCTGTGACTATATACTTTACATATTGTACATACTTAAATACCACTTCTTGGTCAGATAAAATCTTTTTCATGTCAGCAAAACATCTATTTCACAGGTCTCACAAAAAAAAAATTGTGAGACTCAATGGGTAACCTTTAAAGACAAGACAATCAGTCTAATTAAGATGTTGACGCTGCCTTGAATACATCACACAGCGTATAATTTAACCTTTTGGAAAGACACATCTGCACTGAGCTGTAAAAAAAAAAAAAAAAAAAAGCCGACCTTTACAGAGACTACTCAGCTGGAAGAAACAGCTGCCACAAAATCTCGGGTAATTTCCCCGAGAGACGGAAAACAATAAACATCCAAAGCTTCAAACTCTCTTCAAAACAAGAACATAAATACACTTTCAAACAAAAAACCAAAAATCCAAGATTTCTTTTATCCGACAGTATTATTCAATGGACCTACATGTACTCTGATGTCCCACTCTTATGGATGGTTCATACTCAGGGTGACAGCGACAATCACAAATTTGTTATACCCTGTCATTAATTGCCCTGCAGATTTATAAAATTTGAACACAATTTAACTCCAGAGGAAAAATCTGCATGTTAGGTCAAATTTAAAAAAAAAACATGTTTAGCATCCTGCCTTTTTGAAAAAAGGGAAGGAGGAGGCCCTTTTTTTCTCTTTTTTCCCCCCAAAACGACCGCCCAGGCTATTTTCAAAGATGGCCGCCATCTTTTCTTTTTAAATGGCTGCCACTTGGACTCAGAAAATGACATATTATATGGGCTAGATGCAACAGAGAAAGAGGCCAAAATGATGTCACTGTTTTGTCAAAATTTATTATTTTTTCAGGGTTTTTTTTCAAAAAAAAAAGAGGTGGCCTCCAAAAAGGAAGCCCGGCGGGGACGCTAAACATATTTGTTTTTTTTTATTTGGCCATATGAATGTTACATGTGAGTGATCGTACTCGATGCAAACGCAAACATGACGTCACGTCAAAGTTTCCTCAAAACATTTCAATTCGGGAGAATTGCATGTTTGCGACATCAAAGTCACTACTTCACATTCATCATTCTTAGTATGAACCTACCTTCAGAGATATCAAATTCGCTTTGCAGTTGTTTTAGCATGAAGAAAAGAACCAAGCTCTGAGTCACACAACCATCAATTAAAAAAACACTCGTCCACAGTCCACTTGCGTACAAACCACGACGTATGATATGATAACCTGGATCAGACTGTGTCATTCCAGTTTTGTTACATTTTATGTGCTACACTTGCGTACAAACCACGACGTATGATATGATAACCTGGATCAGACTGTGTCATTCCAGTTTTGTTACATTTTATGTGCTACACTAAATACATACATGTACACGTGTAGATAAGCATAAACTGTTTTTTGTGAATCAGTGAACAAGAAATTCCAAGCCTGCTACAAACACTGCATCTTATGATTACAACTGGTCAGGAGAAGCCTGGCATCAGACCCGTCAACCAGAAAAAATCTAGATGAAAATCCCACTCCCGTGTACATTTGTACATGTACTCCCACTTGGAATGACAACCATCCTTCGTTCACACGCACTTCTTTCATCTCCAAGTCGGCTTACCGGTACATATAAGTGCCTTTTACTGATCCTACAAAGTCAACACAATAACAATGACAAGAATTGACAAGCTTCCCTCCCCCATTCCAAAAAAAGAAAAGAAGAAGTTTAAGAATAGAAAGCAAACTGTCCGCACAATGGGATGTCTAAGCTGCCTACTGTTTATGACGTCAATGGTGACAATGCAACTTGTCGTCATGGTGACAGGTACATGTATATTGTCTTTCCAGGCACGTGGGTTTTGTAGTATTTTTCTACGAGCTATCGCATAATGATATCCTGATGTATTCATATGATCTGGGGATTTTTAATGACAATGGCCGGACTTCATTAATTGATTGATGTTTTAACGACAGTAGAGTGAGATAAACTGTTTTGGAAGTGTCTTCACATTTACACATGGGGACAGCACACAAGTTATATCTCGTGCCTGCAATGTTCATGGAATACAGGGTGACCCAAAAAAATGCAACCCTAAAACATTTGCCTTTAAAAAACAAAGGGATCTGTGGATTTTTATTTTTTGGGTATCAGATTAAAGCTGATAACATTTTCTTTCAAATACTGAAAAAAATCATGAAAATACACTTTGGGTTGCTGAGAAAATGCCAGTTACGTAAAAGTAGTCATTTTTCATCCTGTACTCAAACAATTACCACAGTAAGGGATTTTCACTGTACTTATTTGTGCATGTCCTAATCCTAAGTACAAAACAACACATAATATGACAAGGGTGCAAATGAATTTGAAGGAAATACCTTTTGTTTTCCACCTGAACAAGAATCTCATCTTTTTAAAAAAACCTTTTCAGCATCATAAATATGTCAAAATATTAAAGAAATTGCACAAACGAGGATAATTGAAAGTAGGCTTACAGTCAAATGTTTCACTGTTTGAAGTTCTTGTGTACAGGATGAACAATGACTATGGTACTTTTACGTAATTGGCATTTTCTCAGCAATCCAAAGTGGTATTTTCATGATTTTTTCAGCATTTGAAAGAAAAATCTCTCAGCATTAATCTGATACCCAAAACATAAAAAGCCACCTATCCCTTTTTGTTTTCAAAAGGCAAATGTTTTAGGGTTGCATTTTCTTTTGAGGTCACCATGTACATGTATGCCTGTCAAAATTAATAGAAAGGATTTTCACGTTGAAAACTTCCTGTTCGTTTCTTCATATCATATCTGGTGAAATTTTTTTTGAAATCGAAAAAAAAATCGTCCCCAAAGTTTCTCCTGAAATTTTCCCTCCAATCTTAAACTTAAATAAGATCCTCAAAAACTGCATACATTAATTAATTCCATATTATTTTAAATCTACAAACAACTGTAACTAAACCCCCCCCCCCCCAAAATGAAACTTTCAACAATATGAGTAAGTTACATTTAGAACCAACCAAGCCCGCGGGAACGGGGGGTGCTGTGGGTGCTGCAGCTCCCCCAACTATTGGGATTGGGGTGTTGGAATATGCTTCAGCACCCCCTACTCCTGGGCAAAAATGTGTTCCAGCGGTTAAGCATGGCGCTTCGAAAGTCTAGCACAAACACTGTAAAATGTCAAGAGGAGGTATTTTCTAAATCTTCAGGCAGTGCAGAATCGATATTTCTCTCAAGGTATCTAAAATCATGACATGTCTATGATATTCCGCCACTGGAAGCTTTGACCCGAAAGCAATAACCTCGGCCATGACAATGGTGGCAAAGTTGATTATGCTTGCCAGGATTTTTTTCATTCGATCTTTCAATAGGGGCAAATGTTCATAGTTTTCCCATGAAGGTTTTTCTTTTCATTTAAAAGTTTCATTGACGATGCAAGCATTCTGTACTCAACATTAACAAAAAGCAAGGTGAACACACATCCCCAACCTAATAGGAGTGGGACGGGCTTTGATTTAAACCAGTCATGCTTTACGCCAATTGCAATGTAGTTTCGTTTTAATAGAAAAACACTATTCATGTTTTACCCTCTGCAAGTTTTTCCTCATAAAAACTCAGTAGACCGATAAATCCTTGCCTATAGCCCCAAATAATGGCGCAAATTATGTCTATTATTAAAGAAAGGTAAATAAAGTTTATGAGAAATATGAGACCCATTATGTCTAGATGTCTTTTAGTCTTTTATATTTGCCATTCCCTGTAACAAACAAATAACACTGCAAATATGTATATCGAGAGCCACATCGTTTGGTGAGTTAGAACTAAGTGAATATTTTTATGAACAGAAATTCATCTGCTTCCAGTTGAACCATTTGTTTTAACTGAAACCAAAATGACATCCTTTCGGGTTTTATAATTTTCAGTATACTACCAGTATATTTCATCACAGTGCATCCAGAATCCAACATTTTCCGGGGCCTTAAAGCGGGCCCTAAATCTCTTACTAAATGTAAGAAAGCAGCCTTGCAACAATAATATTTACATGCGATGTCATGCGTAATTCTTTTTCCAGAATTAAATGGAACCAAAAATGGAGATAAAAATACAGGGTTTTTAAGAGCAATAGTATATCCTAAACAAAATAATAAAATAAATTGTCTTAAATCTCAAAAAAACTTTTGCTAAAAAAGGTAAACTATGAAAGTGGCCAGGAATCGCCTCAGATTGCACCGTACCAAAGATCATCCATATTCCAAATTAAGCCACGACGTAAGGGCTTTGCGCTCCTCTTCCGTATTAATTTTGTCCGTCCTTTAGAAATTCCAGCACCCCCTGACAAAAGTTTGTTCCAGCGGCAGTGGAACCAACGCACACGTAATGTGTTTTATGTCTGTATGTCTGTTCGCGGCAGTCTGCAATAAACATTAATTTCAAAAAGTGTGGCTCTTTTTTTATTGAACTTTTCATTACTCTTTCTTCATGTGTTATCATGTTGCCAAAAGGTGTGGTGACTACGGATGAATGAGTAAAACTGTTGCATTACGTGACCACAACATGCCATTTTGTAAACAAATGTCACATCTTGTACAGCATGCTTTATCGTACTTTCTCAAGTATTGGCTCTGAGAAAATGCTGATGGGAGTGAAACTTCAGGCCTTCCTAGCTACATGTAACTTAAAAGGTAATTAAAACCCTAACTCCCTAGGCCTTTTTGCTAGGATGTAGCCTCAATCCTGCAAAATCCTCCAATTGGCCTCATGGAAAAATAGCGTATAGCCTCAATCCTGCAAATTCCTCCGCTATTTCTTGAATATGGTCCATGGAGGGGTGACCACTGCCTGAATCCTGCAAAATCCTCCAGCTATGACTGTCAATAGGCTGAGGCAGAGGCAGTGACATCCTGGAGCAGTGTGGAGGATGTCAAGTATAATCAAGGACTAAATTTATGCACGGCTGAGCATAAACAACACAAGGTCCGGCCCAAGACCTTGACACAGTGCGTACTCCGAAATCTGCAACCCACTTTTGCCATGTAACCTCAATCCTGCAAATTCCTCCAATTTGCAAAAAGGATTTTGGAGGATTCAGGGCGGTTAGGGTTAACATTTGCAAACAGCAAAAAACAAAACTGCCAAATTATTATGACACGAAATACCTTGCTTGACTGTACGTGAATAATAATAGTCTCAAGCATCCTTAGGAACGAAACCCACTTTTAAATTATTTGCCCTACCACCGGAAAGATTTCCATATATACGAAGTTCACTCAACACCCTGTGTACAAACCCTATGAGATTGGACTGAAAAATTCTAAGTGTTTTCTAAGAAAATGCTTGTATTTTCTCACTGCTCAAATTGACTTTGATGACATGAAATTGCTATCTGGGGGCTTGTTAGTCAATACAGAGGAAAATGAGTGAACTTCGTATGGAAATCTTTCCCTACCAAACTAGTTGGCAACATTAAGAACACGCAGGTAGGTACATGTATGTCATGTATGTCATAGATAAACATGATAAAGGGCAGAGTTTTGAATTTTTGAGGGAAATTTGGGGGTAAAATGACGATGACAATGACAAAACGCAACACAAAAATAAAGATGGCGATCACCGCGCGATGTACCGTGAGTCTATTCCTTCCTCCATACATGAACGCTCGAGACGCGCTGAATCGCACGGCACCAACCGTAAACAGCGTAGGAAAATGGTAACTTCTACCACAAGAAACTGTTCAAAAATTACAAAAAGGTGTCATTACATGCTTATTGAGAGAAGTCTGCTTTGAGTTGAAAAGGTCATTTTTTAGTAATAAAAAACACTCTTCAGACAATGTCAGACTTCACTCTAATTTTGATTGAAACTAAACACTACAGTCTACACCGTGTAGTACACGGTCGCCAATATCTTTGCAATATAAATTAAACGAAGTGGCTATCGTTACGGCACTCGTTGTTTAGCGCCCTCTACGATATTTTTTTGATACGCACGCGGGTATATAATTATTTGTTTCTCCACGTTTTATCGAGCAGTGCGCCAGCTCAGCCGATAGAGGGTAGGATTTTGCACCGCGAGGTTGCGGGTTCGAATCTCAGTTTTGCACTCGAATTTTTTTCCTTTTCTAACCTGAGGCTTTGGAGGATTTTTTTTAAAAGGGAAATAAAGTCCGAATTTCATAAAGTTCAAATTCACTTTTTTCCTTCTAATTTTATATTTTCTTGTCATGTTTTTTTTATAAAAGTTGCCAGGTTGCAGTCTACCGTAACGATAGAAAATGGGAAATGCGTTACGGCTGCCGTAACAATAGCCACTGCGTAAATTAAAAGTCTCATTTGGCAAAAAAAAAATGAGGTTGGGCCTATGACACAAGGATACTGTATTACAAGTCCCACTTTTAGCTCCATGCTTTATAACCAGTCTGATGATGAGTGATTTTCAGTCACTACACTAGACTGCAGTAACGGAACCATGGGAACAGCGTTTTGACTTTTTCCTCAACGACGTGTTGCGACAATCCAATCCGTTCAACATGAGTAAAACTCCATTTACTTTCGTTAAAACAGAACCAAAATCTTTGAATGCTTACCTGTAAAGTTTGCGTTCGACTGTTGTAGAACATGCAAGTGGTGAAGTCTAGTCGAAAATACAGCCTAAACACTCAATGAGGCAGGGCTAACTAATTAAACATCACGATCGCTCAAGCAGTGAAAATTAAAATGTCGCGTGAAATTTTAGGCCAGTAAAGTGTTGTAGCGCCACCTAGTGTTGAGAGATTCTTAAAGCAAGATGTCGGACCCCGTGACGGAGGAAAACAAGGATTGCGATCCTGACAGAACCGCTGAAATTTTGGAAGAAACCGCCAGAGATTATGCGGAATATGTAATGGTAGATCCACAGAGGGAGGTGAGCTATTTGATAGATAACTTATGAAGTCTTGGGATATTGATTCATAAACTAAATTTCTCAGTAAAAATCCAGTTTAATGTTCGAGTCATTGAGTGAGTGTGCACTGTCGTCGTGGCCGGCCGTGGCTGGCCGACCGTACTGTACGCAGCCTCAGGATTGTGGCTAGCGTTAGTGGCTAGCGTTACGGCAGCCGAATTAAAGCGATTTTCATCTGATATCGTTACGGCATTGCAAAAACACCATCACGAATCTTTTTGAATATTTATGACTGCCCTACCAACCAGAGTGCTTTGGTAGCTCGATTGGTTAAGGATCAAATCAGCCTAAACAAATGCCAAACTATTTTTTTTTTTTACTTTTATAGGGCTCTAGGATGTCTACTTTCATTTACTTTCATGTTTTTTAATCAAATCCCACTTTTTATGTGAAACAGATTTCATTGTCTTCTTCGTAATCTGTGGCTTTTGAGGGTTTGTTAAAAGGGAAATAAAGTGCGAGAACCATTTGGTTGATACTGTTCGAGGAGCCAAAAATCCTGACATTGAATATGTTGTGCCCATTCTTGAAAATCACGCATTCTCGAGAATGGGCATGCACATTCTCGAGAATGGGCGCGCATTCTTAAGAATGAGCGCCCATTCTTAAGAACGAGCACGCGTTCTTAAGAATGAGCGCTCATTCTTAAGATTGGGTGGGAATATCACGTGCACAATTTATGAATTTTGCCCAATCTTAACAAACATTGCACGACATAATTATGTTAAATGAATTGTATAGCGGTTAAAAGGGAAACAATTCATATAAAGAGGAAAGAAAATGTGCTATGCTTCTGTACTCGTATAACTACGATAATTTGAATCAAATTAAACCTGTTATTATTGCTTTTTTCTGCCCACTATGGGAAGTTTTGTATTAACGGAGGACTGGGAACTAGTCTGGGAAGTGCTTTGTTTAGGCTAGACAAGTTACAAGTCCCTGCATGTATCATATGCGTGCCACGAAAAAAAAACGATGTCCAGAAGCTGCCAAAATTGCTCTTTTGACTAGATAGAATCCAGCTCTGCGACGTTATGGTGGGATGTGAACAATAAATTGGTGGCAATTTAAATGGGAAATAGCATTAGCACTATGGGATGTCGCAGTATTCATTCTCATTCTTCACATTCTTCATTCTTACGTCCCCCCCCCCCCCCCCCCCCCCGCTTTTATTATCCCAAAAATCAGAATTCTTTGCACTAGTATTATTATGTCTCTTATATTTTCCCGGTCCCCCCCCCCCCCATATTAATACGCCTTTACTTATCATATCCACTCAACTTTTCAGCGCCTTGCGTTGCAACAGTATAATTATTGAGAATCAGTGAACGAGGATTCAGCTAGACTTGCCAAGCGCAGCCGGTGCTCGGCATCGACAAGACCGTTATCTTGTCGCGCATTCTCGAGAATGTGCGCTCAATCTGGAAGAGTTATTTTTTGCCAAGATTGAGGAAGGATCCAGTTGCACATTCTCAAGAATGTGCATGCCCATTCTCGAGAATGCGTGATTTTCAAGAATGGGCACAACAAATACAATTAGGTCAGGGAGCCAGACAGTCAACTGCCATAACAATATCCACTGCATTGTATTTAACACTGTACTGTAGTAATATGACTGAGATCATACAATACATTTAGCCTTTAGGCAGGCGATACGCAGACTGTTGCGGCCGGGCAAATTTCAAGTCTAAGCACAGGGTAGTCCGTTGACAATTTTTTCAACCCGCCTCCTCCCTCCTTTTCAATTGGTTTTTCTTTCCTCTCAAGAAACTGCAACTGGATGAAAAGATTGAAGAAATGCTAACGAGACTGGATGAATTCTGTGCCGTTGTAGACATGGTGAGACATATGATAAATTTACCAGTAAACTGTAAAATGTTGCACCAGCGATTGAAGTAGTGAATAAAACTGACAGAAAGGCTAAATTTCATTTCAGTATAACAGTGATGAAAAACTAAAGCCAGGTTTGGCAAAGTCAAAACAAGTACATAGAACCTTCACAGAATTCACTTGCATCTCCATTCCACATTCTTCTGTCCCTAATGTAGATTCGCACAGATTCCTCCTTGTCACTGAACAGAAGTCTCCCAGGTATCCACGCCAAAGCTCAGGAAATCAAAGCCATCTTCCACCGAATCGATAAACTCGAGGTGAGTGCGTTAGACTCAAAGACCTGTAGATCCCACCAAGAGGGCGCTATGGAGGTTTATAATAACTTGGGGTTGTTCCAGGATTGGCTTCATCCCTGATTTTAGAACTATTTAGAAGTCTCTGAAGTCCAAATGAAATGGAAGTATCAGAAACAAAGTTTGATTAAAAAAAGGTTTTAATTATCAGTATCTTAGTTGCTTTGCAGCAACCACCTCTTGACTTCCCAGCAACCTCATTTAAGTGAAAATTTCTCAGGGAAATATCAGAGAAACCTCCATAATGTGCACGGAACCTTGTTAAAGGAACTTAAGAACTATGATCAGTTTTTATTTTAAAAAAATCATTCCGTGGACCCTTTTAATTATTCAGAAATGTTCAGAAGAAAAGTTGCCTCTTCAAGTATGAAGAAATGATTTTTAAGTCCCTTTTCTTTGTGTTTATTCTGCTTTGTTGTACAGGAGTTTGTTAGTGTCGTCCGTGATAATGTCGCAACCATGGAAGAGGAAGTGAATGAAGTTGAGAAAGAGCAAGGAACTCTGCATTCCATCAAGAACCTGCTGAGTGCCCTGCCGGTCTTCACCACGGTTTGTACAATTCACTCCTCTTAGTTGTTTTGTTTTTAGCTGCGGGATAGCAGCTCAACGAATCATCATGCTGTCCGTTAGTCTGTTTGTTAGTTAGTAACAAACGTTGACATTGTCTATTCCTCCCACATATTGTGACCAATTTCAACCAAACTTTGTCGAAATTATCAGTAGCCAAGCCCAACATGTCACGTCACCAAACTGGGGTCAAAGGTCATCATGGGGTCACTGGGGTCAAAAAACTGATTTTATTTTTAAAGAAATGCTCAACGTTAAAGATGCTCAACTATCAATTCATTTCTGCTGTATAACTCTTTGTCTTTCAGAAAAGGAGTACAGGTCCGAAACCGCCAAAGAAATTCACCCCCCTGGAGATTTTCAAAACCTCTGATTACATCAAGGCAGAGCCAGCTGAAGCAACACCAAATCCCGAAGCAAACAGCGAGAACACGTGATGCGAAATGAAGGCACGGTCCTGGTCCTCTTTTATCAAATCAAAATATCTGATCCCGCGACCCTAGCTGATAATACAAGGTACTATTTTCGGAAGGTGATTGTGTGGTTGGAGATTGGACATTGAACAGCCATGAACTCTATTTTTCTGTACAAAATACTGCACTGTAAGTGCATTCAGATTGTATGCAAGAGCCCAAAATAGATTTTTTTGTATGGACAGTTTTGTGTCTCAATAGGTTTTATTCAAGATTTAGCCATATTAAATTGAAAGCGAGATAAAACCTTCATTTTTGGAACTTTCGAATAGAAATAAAAGCAACGACATAAAATTAATGCCAGTTTGCTCGGAGGAAAAATTTAAAATTTGTTATTAAACATACCCCAATGTTTTAAGCCACGTTAAAAAAAATGTGAGGCTTGGAACGCATGAATAGTCTGGTACCATCCCATTCAACAGTTTACAATTGATAAAATACATTCAGGGAACATGACCAAAAGGGCTTCCCAGTGCATAAAGTATATTAATCTGCTGCATATGCATACCACATAGCTTCACACATTAAATGAATGTTAGTGACTTTGCCACCACAACAAAAACTGGCAAGTTGTAGCGTAGTCTACCGTTGCCCTTCATTCATCTTTGAAGGAAAAAAATGGAATTCGAGCCTGTTAAAACTGGTCCCAGAGTGCACAAAATTCTATTCACTGGTGATGTCACATATGTAACTTTGAAACAAAATTAGTAAAATGTGGCCAAATAATTATTAAGTATCAACAACCATGGTGAATGACTGTTAATGTGGAATGACATGAATGAATACAACAGCTCAGAAATGCAATCTTGTATATATTTAAGTAGCAGCTGTTTAGAATTAGTGCAGAGGGATAAATTATCATCTCAAATATTTTAGCATTGATTTTATAAACATGCAATTATGAAATAAAAAAATATGTTGCTGACGAAAGTGAGGTTTATGATGTGTGGGTGAAATTGTAAGCAGTGCCCAAGTTTGGTTCTTGTTGTGGAGATTATTGTCAGAATATGACAATCAGAATATGACAATCAGAATATGACAATCAGAATATGACAAGCAGAATATGACGAGCAGAATATGACGAGCAGAATATGACAAGCAGAATATGACAAGCAGAATATGACGATCCTCGGGAGCTATTTAGTTCATAAAAGGGATAAACTTTACACATTATAGCAGAAGAATTTGGATGGAGTTTGGAGGAATTTCGAGTGTCCGCCATGACTTGTGGCCTCCTTAAACATATATCTTAGGACTGTTTTCATGATTTCCGTAACACTATTTATGTGCTTCGCAAAAATGGCTGAGAAGCAATACATTCACTCGTATGACAATTTGCCTTTTTTTAAAGTGTTATTCTTTACATTTCCGTGTTTTGCAATTTCATGAAATCCTAGAACTCTCGTTTGATAGTTTGAATCCGGAAAACCTTACTTTTCTCGCAAAGATGAAATCTAAATGTCACAACGCAATTTTGTATCAATTGGTCAGCTTGACCTATACCTTATGTCATTAAAAAGAGAGAGAGAGAGAGAGAGAGAAAAGTTTTTTTTGGGTGTTTTGATAAAATGGGGTCCGTTCAAAAGTCCGACGCCTCATAAGTCCGACGCCTCATAGGTCCGACGCCTCATAAGTCCGAAACAGCGTTTGTCCATTATCGGACTTATGAGGCGTCGGACTCATGAAGGCGTCGGACCTATGAGGTGGAATGTATGCCTCATAAGTCCGACGCCTCATAGGTCCGACGCCTCATGGGTGCAACCTTGTATTAAAATTCCCGTAGACACTAGTGCTAAATGCCCATTCAAAATTCTTTTAAAAATACTCAGAACTCTCACAGGTATTTAAGCTGCACAGAAAAATAATTATCAACATGTCATTTTCTTTTCATTTTTGTGTGGGCTGACCATTGACTTTTCGAGATATTCTCACCCAAAGAAGACCACCCCTATTTTTCCCCAAAGCGGAAAAGAAGCCATCTTGAAAAACGATCCCTCCACAACATGGCAAAATAGCGCCACTTTCGAGCCCAATTGTTTCCAAAATGCTCAGAATTGGAAGCCCCAAGTCCGGGTCAGAGGTTCATTGCCTTCAATTCCCCAATTTTATGGCTCTCACAACTCTCTAATATAGAATATTTTGAGGGTATAACTTTTATTCGTGAGCTCGGCGGATGAGTTTAGGCCTATTTACCGGTGTGCACCCTCATAAGTCCGACATTTCGGACTTAGGAGGCGTCGGACCTCGGAGGCGTCAGACTTATGATACGGCCCCAGTCAAATCCGTTCCCCGAAATTGAATTTTTCTACCGGCCAAGAAGGGAAATAATTTGCTTATTACCGAACCCGATGCCACCGTATGAATCGGGGGAGAAAATAACTTATTTTACAGCGCTTTAGGGGCCTATACATGTACTGAAGTTTTCACAAATATTACCCCTGTTCATCAGGCCATGAGACCAGTTTTCTGCAGCAGCTAGAGATCAGCGCAATCTGGTCTCCACACTAATACTTACCCATTTAAATGGAGAGCTACAGAGGCCATCGTAGTAAAGTGTCTTGCCCAAGAACACAAAAAATACACGCAAACCACATCGTCTTGATAAAAGTAAAGCACATTTATAATGTACACACGCCACTGGAATCAGCAAACAGCATTATCTGGACACACATTGTTAGAGACAATTTAAAAGATTACAGATTTCATGGTTACACATAACATATTTCAAGCAAAATCATACAAATAACAAAGTCTACGCTATAGGTCAACTCTTATACAAAACCCGTCCAGAAAGTTACTTGCGGTAGCTTATAAACATCACTGCCACCCGATTTCCGTCCCTCGTTTCTACGACAAAAATGAATTCTAGTATCCCAACTTTCAAATAATTGTAATATTAATGACTATTGATTCCTTGAAACTCCAGATTTCTTTGTGACTTCCCGAAACGGTTTTTTTCCTAACAAAACGATTAAGTAAAAAATAAAAGATGTTAACCAAATTTGCTATGAAGCGGCAATTTCAAGGGGCAAAATTTCAGCAGAGTGGCTTCATCCTTTATACGAGGCATAGCTTTTGTAAATTGGCAATTAAGACTAATGGTTTCAGATTTGCATGTTGATTTATATACATTATAATATACGATTACTTGCAAAGAGATTTGAAAAGCAATGCCTTCTTTCATTATATACAAAGCGCGTTGTTTAAATTACATTAGGCCTAAATGCATCCTTCTTTTTTTACAGTTCATTATTCAAACGTACTAAACATCAAATTTCATTTCAAGCTTGTATGTACAAAAGTATTTAAAAACGTATTTCCCCATTTATATACAGTGTGGAAAAACCAGCGATATTGAATACAAAATACAAAATGAATCATATGTACATCATCTCAACTTCGTATTCAAATGATGCGTAGCAAATATAGAATATTAATTTAAAATTATTGTCCAGCTACAAAACATTTAACCGTAATATGAACCAAGCTCGCAACATTTCGTACAAAATATACAAAATAACAGTGTAAATCGGATTTATATAAATCAATAATGAGTTCTAAATCGTCTTGAAAGGTACTGAATATTTATGTCTTCATTTTGTTCGATTTGCCTTGGAGAAACTTTTCGTACATTATCAGCCCCCCCCCCCCCCAAATGTGGATTGGTTTTACTTTCATCAGGCCCAACAGTATTAACATAATGACATCTTTAGCGCATGAAATGTATATACAATTCGTTGTTAGCAATTGTCTGCTCCGGCACAAAACTAACTCGTGTCTTATTAAGTAGCTTTTAGTATTCTTTGAAATTAAACTTGATTTATGTTGCAAGTAAAGCATATTTTGTATTGCTACTTAGCCTCTTCCAAAATTTATTTGCAATTGGGTTTTCGTAACAGTCTGTCTCTCTTTCTCTTTTTATATAGAATAACAAACATGAAATTTTCCGTCGGCTTTCATATATAATAGGATGTAGTTTCACAGGCTTCAAGACGATCCTCTTACACCAGATAACCCTTTCCTTTCTGTTCCGTCTACCTTCCAACATTGTCACGTTTGCGCCGAGACGATCTTCTCGCCTCCCACATTTGGTGGCCTGGGTTCGATTCCCGCCTGCTCCATCACGAGGTGTAACTCCCTACCTGATCGCATGGATTCTGTATGTACTTTAGAGACAACTTTAAACCGACACTAGTCGTCAGTACATGTACCTTTAGGTTTTGTGTTTGAGTTGTCCAGTTTCCCACAAAATTTCTTTTGAGTTGTTCTCCCCGTGCCGTGTCGAGTTTCACCCCGATTTCTTTTTTTTTTAAATAGCTATTTTCTAGTTATACCCATGATTATTCCCTCTTTAGTGAGACAACAAATGAAGAAATTTAAAAACAAAGGGGGTTTTTTGGTAAAAATACAAACATACAAACTGAAACTTCGTTTGGAGAAAATGAAAACGATATTTGTATTGTTGAAGACCACGGTGGGGGCAAACTTTTAATTTTAGACTTGATTCAAATGTGTTTCACCCGTGTATTCTCATTTCAATGCATTCTTTTTCTTTCAATGTCTAGTCGCACGCTCATTGTCTTTATACCCTAGTCCACATACTTATTGAATATGCCATCCCAGAACACCCCCAACATGGAGTTGTCGAATTTGATTTTAGGGGTTTTTTTGGCACAGAAACGTGGCCCAGTCTTTTCGCCATCACCCATTCATAATTTATCAGTGACCAATGTTGTTCCGCTTGTGATTTCCCATCGACCATTAGGGATAAAATATTTACTTACACCACTTTTTTGTAGTATGTGGACTTTCATATCCACCTCAGCTCCATCAGTCAAGCAGTCATCCAACCACACCATACCAAACCCCACCCCGCCGAACGCCATCCCGACCCCTCCCCACCCCACCCAGTCATCCAACCACACCATACCAAACCCCACCCCGCCGAACGCCATCCCGACCCCTCCCCACCCCACCCAGCCCAATCCCCTCTCCACCCCGTCGCTACGTCACTGCAACCACCAAATCACAAACGCGCAACATCAATTAAAAGAAACATCAATATCATCAGATGAATCGAAGTTCTCAATTATCCCCAAGGTGTTGTGTCCAAGACCCCCAACGTGACAACATTGTGTTCCCGAACACTTACAAAAAACCCGGCAGAGATTTCAAAAACATGCATGAGACCTGGCTCTCACTCAGGACGAAAAGTGCTTCTTCTGGAACTCGTGTCGCTGCAGCATACCCGTGGACTTGAATTTGAGACCGCACTGCTGGCATTTGTGAGGGTAGTTTATAGTGTGGCGCGACTGATGGTACCTCAGTCCAGTGATGTGTTTGTACTTGGCGTTACATAATTCACAGACGTACGTTCGCTGAGCCTCGTGTGAACTGTAGTGGCGCTGTAGTTCATCCTCTGTCGAGAAAGACTCCTTGCACTTCAACTGCGTGCACTTGAACGTCTTGTCGTCTCCTTTGGCCCGTCCGTGCCACTTCAGAATATGCTTCATGAGTGTGGAGTTGGATTTGGTCGAGTAGCCACAGTTGAAGCACATGTATAGACCCTTGGTGTTGGCGTGCTGGAATTTGAGGTGGATGAGCAGGTCCTGGGAAGTCTTGAAGGGTAGGCTGCAATATCGGCAGTGAAGCTGCTCGTCCGCTTGCTGGGCTGTGTTCGGTTCGACGGTGTGACTACTGTTGGTCACCGCATGAGTGACTAGGGACGTGGCTTCGGTTGTGTGTAATGTATCGGTCTGACGATGGTCAGTGTAGGGAACATATGCTGGTGTGGGCATTGGCTGGAGAGACGCTGATGAAGATGCCGGGGTAGTATTAATGCTAGCTGTTGTAGTCAGACCAGAAACGATTTGTGGGGTGCGACCTTGAACATCATTATAACCTGAAGTACGAGGGACCGATCCGTCTGTCTGAGGAACCGACTGAATAGGTGCAGTTATTGGTTGTCCGTTGAGATTTGTCTGTACATTAGATGCCGATATTTTGGGACTTCTCTGTGTGGCAGTCTTGCCACGGGGGACTCTTGATGCTACCTTTGCGCCGCCTCTTTTTGGTTTTGCATTTCCACGCGCAGGCTTAGAGTATTTCTCGAAGTGTATCCGGTTGACGTGCGTGCGCAGACCCCAGCTGTTCACAGCTTCAAATGAGCAAAATGGGCAAGTTGCCCGATCAGGGGATACCTCCGCAGCTTTGCGCTTTCTTGGGGGTTGAGATGTCCTAGTTAGCCCCGTCATATTCAGATTCACATAAGCTACTTGTGTGGATGCGCTTGGGGCCACCTCAACTGGTAAAGTGGATGGTTGCATGGCAGCATGATCTGAAGAGCTCCCTACTATGGAATGAGCTGGTTGATCAACAGCGATGGCAGTTGCAGATAAGGTGGGGGCAGAAGTGTGGACATTGTCTTGGGCCGTCTGTACTTGATGAGCATTCTGGTCCACAGCAGGTGCATTCTCTTGTCGATCACTGCCCGGCACTGGTGTGGGGTGGACGGTCTCCGTCACCCACCTGTTCTGAAGGCTAGCCTTCATCTTTGGGTAGTGTGCTGATGTACTCAACTGTGAAACAGGTTCGCGGTTGTCGGCGATTGTCAAGTTTTGCGCAACGACTTCGCCTTGGATTTCCCTCTGGATAGCTCTGTTGACACTGCCAACACACTGAACATCGGTATGTGAAGAGGCAACATTGGGCGTACGTCCAACTTCACGGCTTTGATTATCGCTTACATGATAAGGGGGCGATGAAGTGTTTTGGGGAGATGAAACGTTTCTTGGTTGAATACTTGATTCGCCAACTGTCGTTCCACTCGTGGGAGGGTACGAGTAACCCTGAAGGATGTCCGGAGTTGATATCGACCTGCTCTGGATTCGTAACCTCCTTTCAAGCAGTTTGTTCCTGATCAGCAACTGAGTAGGGCTTAAACTTTTTTCCATAATCGGAGCTCCTACCATCGCGGCTGACGAGAGGTTGATAAGACTAGATGCCCGGATGGGGCCTGGCTCCCCTGCGGTGTAGGCTCTGTGGTAGAGGTTGGTGTTGGACAAAGAGAACTGAGATATCAACGGGTGGTCTTCGTCAAAGACTACCACATCGCCTCCTAAAGTCCGAGTCCTTAGATCCAGAGCTGAATCACTGTCTTCTGGACTGTTAAGAATATCTGTCTGCGCCTGAATACTCCCTGCTTCCACTGATTTACTTTCCGCAACAACATCAGCTTCCAGTAAAGGAGTCACAGAGGGCGGCGGATTGTAGAAGTTTCTGGTCATTCCTGGAATTATTTGCAAACCTTGAGATTTTTTTGTGAGCTGTTGCTGAGCCTCAGGATTGATAGAATTGTCAACACTGGTATTGTGACTGTACTGCTGTAAAATGTCTCTCGATACAGAGGGATGTGCTTTGTTGGCTCTCTGATGGTTGTTGTACGGCAAGGGCGTTGGGTGAGTAGATGCCTCAGAAACACTACTGCTGGAGACACCACTGTGTGGCGAAGCATCTGATGATTTGTAGTGGATCGTAGACCGCCAAACTCTCTTTTGCTGTCTTGCTGTTGTCTCACCTCTCTCTGCAAGCAGTGCTTGAGCTGCTTCGGCAATGGGTATCCCTTGTTCACGCTGCTTAATGAGGTAATTGGCCAGATCGATTGGTAGAAACTTCAGAAAGGCACTTTCTTGCCAGTACAAATCGGGAATAGTTGTCACTAAAGCGCGGTCGTTGTTTTCAGCCTGTGCAACCTGATCCTGGTTATCAGGTCTCTGGTTGGCACCCGTGTTGATGGCTCCACTCGGATGTTCCTGTGATGCATGATTGGTGGCATTTGCCATTGATCTGTTTGTGACTTGTTCGTGTCCTTCGGCAGGTACTTTGTCCCTCTGCAACTGAAGTGGTAATTTTTGGTTGCCATGCATGTTTTGATTCATTGTATGTCTCCTGCTTATTTCTGCAAGATCGCACATGTACGAAGACGCCGACATAGGCCTACCAGGAAGGCCTCCAGAATCCACGGATTCCGTTGTTACAGGTGCACAGATACCTATGTTGCGGTCACTAACATTTCCGTCTCTTGGGAGATGATGCACAGAGGAAGCACTGGCTCCCGGTCCCACACTTTGTGAGGTATTTGTTGGGGTTCCAGTAGCTTGTGAGCGCGGATGCTCTACAGGAATGTTCTCCTGACATCTACTCCCATTCTGCTCGAAAACTGTAGAGTTAATCCCGGATACCCCATGGCCGGAATTCCCTCCCTTTTGAGGTTTAGCGGCAGCTACGGACCCCCTAGCCTTCCCGAATAAGCGCTGCTGAGCTTCGACACAATCCTTAGTGCATTCTGAGGCATGCATGCTTGCTCCATGTACCTGCTGATTGGTACGAAAGCTCTCCCGGCTATCACGTCTCACCTGAGTGGCAGTGTCCGGACGATTCCGAGGTTGAGTAGAACTAGTCATGCTTGTTGGGAGCGTAGGGTGTTCACTTCCTATGGATTGCTCTTCTGTTGTGTATCTCTCACCTCTCTCTGATGTCACTGCAATAGCTGCTTGAGCTACACCCTGAACTGGAATGGGTACGGATTGCCTAGGAGGGGCTGTTCTACCTTCACAAGCTTCTTGGAAGCTGACAGAAGATTGGTAACGTCCAAAGTCGTGACTCATCCTGTTAATGGAAATCTGGTCTGGTGGACACTGTACATGGTCGGTAGACATTTGCTGTGCTTTTGAGCTAAAGAAACTGAGAGATTTGTGAACATCAACAGGAGGCAACTGTTGTTGATAGTCATTGCGTAGTCCAGATTCGGCACTTGGAGTGGAAGGAGGAGGTCGGAAGGTTTGAACTATTTGTTGAGCGACCGGGAATGAAGGATTTGAATGCATGATATTTGATCCCATCTGCAGCTGATATGAGTTAGGGTTTGGAACTGTATTGGGCATCTGCAGTTGGATATTTTGTGTTATCGTGTGTGGTACCTGGGACGGGTTTGGAACTGTATTGGGCATCTGCAGTTGGATATTTTGTGGTATCGTGTGTGGTACCTGGGACGAAATGATTTGTACAGCACCACCAAACTGAGATGGATTGTTGCTTGACACTGTAGGGAACTGATCAGGGGTTCCAATCAACCCGATTGCTCCTTTTCCAAGCTGATTCAGTGGGAGGATATGAAACGCTTCCCTATTGTAGGCAATGAAACGTTTACCATCTGGAAACTCAACTGGAATCCCGCTCCACCCTTCGTACGGACGGTTCTTGGATTGGTAGGCAATCGCCGAGTCGGGCAGGTTCTGACAGGCTGTGGGTTGGAGTATGTTTGCTGGCTGTCCTGGGTTCAGATTAACACCGCGATCCTGCATCAATCGCCGCTTCAATTCATCAAACAGGCCGTTGTCTGGTGCAAGTGGTATCGGGCCGGATGAATCCACAATTGTGAACCCAGCTCCGTATCCAACATCTTTACGCCCTTTGGCGGTCATAGATGATGTCTTTTGATTCCCGGGAGGGATTTCTGTGGAACGTCCAATGCCATGATTTGAGGCACCGTGCACAGAGTTTGGTCTCTGTGGTGTGGCAACGTCTGGAGTCTCCTCACGGTGAATGCTGCCTGACACTCGAGGAGCAGACAGGTGGCGGGTCCTTGTGTCTACCGATTTGTTATAACGGACAGATGATGCCGAAGAAGATGGTGCTTTATCCTTATCAGTAACTTGATTAGTTCTCGGCTCCTTGACTCCAGCTGATGAAGCCATCTCGGACATTAATGCCAGAGAAATGGCAGTGTCCATCTCAAGCGACGCGGAGGGAAGAAAGGGAGGGTTGTTAGTAAGCCTGCCCGTGCCGTTCACTTCATCACTAGAACGACTCTGATTTCTGTTCAAAGGGGCCGAGGTCTGCAATTGACTTGTTGGGTTGACTTCAGTTGAGTTGATTCTGACGCTGCTGGCATCCCGATATACCGTAATCTCTTGGCAACGGTCAGTATGGGAGCTGCTTACACTCTGATTATTATTGAGAATATTTCCTCTTGGCAGCAATTCTTGGTTAGCATGCCGAGATAATATATCACTCGTCAAAACTGGACCTTGAGGTATTTGAGAAGTATGTGAAATATCCTTGACTTGAATTTCAGCCGTTTGCATTGTTTGTATTGGGACGAACATTTCGGACCTTTCACGCACGTTTTCTGCCTGATACCGACTTGGTGGCCTCTGTGTGTGTCCATCTGATTCCACTGGTTGAGATTCTTTTCCCTTTTCTTCGGTCGAATTCTCTTCACCCGCGGGACATATCTGTTCTTGGAATATCTGCTCCGCGACCGGTTTAAGTGATAACTCGGGAGGACTTTCCCTCTGTTTCTCATGTACTGATTCGGCAACTGGATAGGATTGAGAAGCTTGGATACTCTGGATACCTTGCGAAGTCTGTATTACATTGCCAGAAGTTGGACAAATATCAACCTGGTCATTCTCCAGAGTGTCGCTCGGGATTCCATCAGAGTTATGACTCTCGCTGTCCCGTTCTTCCATCGTCTTATCCAGAGAGAACATAATTCCAACTCCGTCGGTAGAGGGACTGGAATTTTCATCTTGGGGATCGATCACAACTTCAGCCACTTGGATGCCACCGTCGAAGATGTTTTCCTGTTCTCTGTGGAAATCCGGCTGCTGGTTGTCTGAGATTGACGCAACAGCCCTCTCAGTTTCAGAGTCAGACAAGAAAGGGTGTATTGAAGTAGCCGTGTCTGTAGATGCTTCACTTTCAGAATCCAACGAGTCATCAGCCCAAATGGAACATTCGTGGACAGAGGAACCTTGATCCACAGAAGACGCCGTGCTGTCTGTTTTTTGTCCAACCACACCAGTACAAGGCATCATATCTGGTGTAAAGTCTGTTTTTTCCCCTAGATTGTTTGGCAATTCATGTCCCATTGCTGGTGTACATTCTCCCAGTGAGACAACCTCGGTTATTTGAAGGTCTGCAGCCGAGCCATGTCGAGGAATATCGATCCCGTCTTTGTTGACACAGGCGTCACTTCTGTTGACACCATGAAAGCACATCTCTTGATATTCAACCTCTTGGTACTGGTCCTCTTGAGAGACTGGCGTTTCTTCTTCGCTTTTGTCTTTCTGGGCTTGCCTCGAATCCATCAGATTTGGAAACGTCTCTTGAAAACTTCCTTGACCATCAGTCGCTGTCTCGGTGGGTGGTGAAGGAAATGACACATATGCATCGAATGAAATACCTCTCAACTCATTGTGAATGTTTTTTGATGGATTGGGATCTTTCAAATCGCTACAAGATTCAGTTCTTTCGGAGTGCGTCTTGCTACACTCCGTTGAATTAGATGAGAATACCTCAATCGAAACAGGAGACATGTGCTCATCGGGTTTAATGGGTTCTAATTGTTTTTGGTTCAAGTGGGAAGTGATTTCAGTCATACCTACAGGACAAATTACGGGTGGTTCCGCTGTTTCCATGCTGAGCTTCAACTCCTGCCTGGTGTGGCCACTTGGCGGCCCTTTGGGTGACGCCATTCGGGATGCTCTGAAATAGAGACTGGCAGAACGGTTCCCCATCTCGGAATGAATGTCATCATTGACGTTTGTCAGCATTGGCGGGCTTAACAGCGGCGGGAGATCAAGGCAGGTGCCGGGCGTTGGTAAAGATTCCAGCCTCTCCAAACAAGGAGGCTCGTCACAGACTCTATCTGCTATCTCGGCATCTTTGGGAATTTCAGGCTCAACACAGCACTGGTCGTCTTCGGAAATTTCAAATCTTTCTTGGGAATTCTCCCCAGGAGATAGGGGATATCTAATGGTTTCGCTCGAGCCGGTGGATGAAATACTCATCAGATCGTCATTCCAAGACGACCGTCGTTTGAAAATGTCTGGTACGGGAGACTCGTCGATCACGTCGGTATTGGTGAATGATTGACAGTCGGTGATTTGATCAACTGTGCTTACGGTGCTGTCTGTCCGATCTTCCGCAGGGTCAGTATCTCTTGATCGACAGTTGTTATCATTGTATGTTGTGGTACTCAACTCTGTATGACATTCAGGGATATGGTTTGTTGCAATATCATCATTCACTGATCGACAATCAGTGTTTTGATCTATTGTACCATAATTTACGACGTAATTTATTTCAGTGTCACTTTTCACAGAACAACAATCAGTCGTCTGATCGACGATGTTGTCCGTGCTTATTGATCGACAATCAACGATTTGACAGATCGTATTGGCACCGATTTCTGACTGATAATCGGTTATCTGATAGCTTGTATTATCACCGTTTACTGATCGACTATCCATCATCTGATCGACTTCGTCATCTCCGTTTATTGACTGACTGTCAGTGATTGGATCGATTGTGTTGGAACTGCTTACCGATGGACATATTTCTTTGCTACTGGATATTCCATTTGTATCTTCCGTATAATCATCAATTATTGTACTTGATGTGCTCTCTGCATCAGAACGATCCTCAACAGTCGTGCTGTCTCCTATTTTGACATCAGACCACTCACTTAGGAAACTAGTAAAGATATTTCTGTTTGATGCACACCGATCTTTAGCACAATCCAATGCTTCAGAATCAAATTCGTTGTCTTGCTCACAGTTTGGAGAACTGGTAACTTCTGCTCCTGACTCTTCTGCGCTGTCCGCAGGGAGATCTTTGCTCGGTTCAGTCTCATGAGGCAGCGTGGTCGTCTCTGTCGCTTCATCTGTGAGATGTCTAAAGGAGCTGTGGTCTAAACTTGTCTTCTGTAGAAGGATGATGCAATTCTTGATCTTCCCAGCTGCGATGAGCTTCTGGGTGGTGCTGCCAGGGGAGAGCAGCACGGGGCTCAAGGTGGGTGCCCTCTGGGCCCTGTCGGCTCCATCTGACGAATCTTCCGGGGAATCCCCAAGTAAGGGCAGGAACATGCTCTCCTTCGTCGGGAGGCGGCTCCTACGATATGCATATCTGTCGCTTGGAGGGCTGGTCTCACGATATGCATATTCATCATGTGGAGAGCTGGTCTCACGAAATTCATATGGATCAATCGGGAGGCTGGTCTCACGATATGAATATTCATCACTGGAGTTCATGGTTGTGGTTGGTCCAGGCCAGTCATTGCTCATGCTTCCAATGCATGAAGTCCAGGCTGATATAGCTCAGTATCACGGTACTTTGCATAATTTCTCTGTAAACGATAACAAGATTAATTGAGTACAAATCAGAGTAATAAGTCAATTTATATAATTATTATGGTATAGTACTTAAATTCCATCGAATATGAAGAAAACATGACAAAAATAACTCGATAATTTTAATTCATTAGTGCACAAATCGAAAACTATTAATTCCTTTATAATTTTTTCAAGATTATAAATCTGTTGAAATGGAAATTATAGGCGAGGAGAAAGTATTAGTAATACTGGGTAATTTGCGGGCACGTGACTTTTGTGAAGAGGTGTGGTTCCGATAAGAACCGGAGGTGAGAAGTGATCTGAGCACAATGAGAATGAGGCCTACAGAAACAACTCAAAATGTATTTCAATAATCATCTTAAATATTTAATATTACAATAGTCTTGGTTGTATGACAGACACTGTATTTCTATCTTTGCTTCTCGTTCTATTCTATGAAATCACCCATTTCTTAACGTGTAATAAGTTGTCAATCAAACAAAAAAGTAAAGCCAATTAATAACCCAACTCAATACATACCAAAAAGAATTATCCACATCTATCCATCGCCGACCAGCTTGGCCTGTTTATCTGCATAATCTGTAAAGAAAACAAAGAAGAAATAAAGTGTTTTTTTTATTGTGGTGTCTCATGTAGGTTACTTTAAGAGTCTTTGGAAAACTAACAAATGGCAAACTGTACGTGGTGAAACTATTAGTCGTTTGAAGAGAATTTGATAGCAATGATTTGGGATATAAACACGCCAGGTTTATCGTGGTGGGTATCAAACAGTTTGTTAAATAAGCTTTTGTAACTTTGCACTGCGATATGTAAACTACGGTTTGCGGTAGCGCCATGCATGTGGAAGAATCTCTTTTGAGAAGGTGTGTGGTTCTGAAAAGACCGGAATGGTTGTGAAACTCGACGTTCCGATCAGTATGCTCTGATCGCCTTCTAATCTAAAGCATACTGATCGGAACGTCGAACGTAGAGTTTCAACCAACCGGCTTTTCAGAACCACACATCTTCTGAAAAGGGATTCTTCCACATGGTGTTACCGCAGACCCTCACTAGTTTAAACATTTTGTTGAAGTATCGGATGTCCTCGATCTGTTTCCGGACAGCGGATAGACCTATCCGTATCGTGGTCACTCTCATATGTTGTCTATTTTCCAAAAGCGGATATCGCTGTCAAATACATGGCATATCCTGCCAGTGTTTGGAAATCTCACCGGTATTTCGCAATACATGTGGATAATAATTATGCTGGGAATGTAAGGCCAAAAAAAATAAATATTCGGTTTCTGGTCAGACCAAAGTTCCGGAATTAACGCGGGGACGCGGCTTTTTTTTTTTTTTGCTTTTTTTTTTCTTCAAGCTTGGATTGTACAGACAAGGTGGGGTAATATTTTGCTTTTTTGGTGTCCACATGTACATTGGTGTCCTCCATAATTTGCCTTGGTGCTCTCGATCATTTGCCTTGGTGCAATTTCCCATTCCTTGGTGCTCTTTGGTAAAAAAAAAATTGAGCAGGTGCGGCAATAGAGGGCGCTGTTTGAGCTACCGCGGAACATTTTGGAAAAAAAAATATTGACGCGCATGATTAAAATCGACGCGCGCGCTGACCAGAGACCGACTTATTATTTTTTTTGGCCTAACAATAATATAGAATTATATTGCGAAGAAAGAAAATGGCATCCTGCTTTTGTAGAAATGTCATCGTTGATTTCACAATTCATGTGGTAAATATGCTTGAAAATATAAGCGATCTGTAAATTATTTCTGGAATCCGAAACCCAGGAATATCATGGAGGAATAAGAACATTCTTATTCCTCCATGGGAATATTAATGCAATGTTGGAATATTGATGCAATGAGGCAGGCCACCCCTCCCCCCCCCCATAAAAAATAATTAATCATAAAAATAAAAACAAACAAACACCCCTACGAAAAAAAACCAAAAAAAACAAAAACAAAAACCTCCGAACAGTTGATCAGCCATGCATGAATTAAAGTTAAAAAGATTAACATCATTCTTTTTCATTCATAAAGTAAATTCAATTCAGATTGTTTTAAAAACGCGGGTCGAAAGTATTCAAAGAAAGATTGGTATGTGTGTGTGTGTATCAAAGATTCCCGGAAAAGTCGTTTCCGGGATCAAGTATCGTAACTTCGTGAGGTCAACTTCTCTACATGAGATTACGTAAATGAAGTTTTCAAATTAAAGGGGGATGCTCAATACCTGCGAAACGGTGCACACTGGTTCTCTCGTTAATAAATTTCAAAACACATTTGTTTTGCAACCTTAAAATCGCGAGCGTAAAATGGTAACTGTGAATAAATTTAAAGAAAGTGTTTAAGGACTTAATCGTTTAATCCGACGGTGAAATGATATTTTTTTAAATGATATCAAAGTGATAATGAAATATAACGATAATAATTTTGACTATATAATATCAAGTGTTTCTGTAGCAGAGGCTTTTAATTTTTCTGAACATTTTGATTAATCTAATAATTGGTTAAATTTAATTGATGAACACTGCAACGATTACTAATTGCTTTAATATTGGCTACACTGAGAACGCTTGATCCCAGCAGGCCAGACGCACGGCATTTTTTTAATACAAAGGCTATTATTTTCCGCGCGGGAACTTATTAAAATCTCCCAGCCACTATCGATCCTACGCCAAATTATTACCGCGACGATTAAGCACATTTACCCGCAATTTTTTCCCGGCGTGTTCGCGAGTAGTGCATTCGATCACTAAGGACAAATCCACCTTGGTCATGGGAAAAGTGTTTATTAGCTACACGCTTTGCTTTTAGAAGCACAGCACAATGGCGTATGGCCGTATGCGGTGGTGTATACCTGAGTTGAATTGACTTTATAGACTATTGTATTTTTACCCGGCCTGCTATATTTTTACCCCGTGTGGTTACACGCATGACAAAATCTGCACAATGAAAATATGCCCGACTTGTAAATATCACAGACTCTTGCAAAACACTGTAAAAAGGCCAGAAATAAAACCGGCAATGGGCCTACCCGATACGAGGCCTACTCTGCAATTATGTGAAGATGAAGTTATTTTATTTTTTTCCAGACCAATCGATGGTTGAATATATTCGGTAAAATATTAGCAATTCTTATTATTGTTTATCAAACCTACAATAGTAGCCTAAAGGTAATGGTCACCATTGGCAACAGGTGGGTTTGTTTCGATTCAAGGAACAACAATACAATAAGTCTGAATCAGGTTAGTAAAAAAAAACTAACCTGTCGAAATTTCAGCTTATACTTTTTAGAAAACAGTGAAAATGCATCTTTCGACGCGAAAGCATTATGTTTCCGTTGCTACTCGTGGGTCGAAAATGCCAACATACTAAAGGTGTAATGATTTCACAGATGCTTAGGCCCTAATCCTTTTATTTACATACGATTAAGTAGGGGTATTTCGTGATATTTTGACAGTTTGATTTTTGAATGTTTGAAAAATATAGTGTCCATTATACCTTTTATTTATTTATTCATTCATTCCATTTCTTTACCTAGTGTATGCCCAAACAGTTTAAAAACTGGTTTCCATTGGGGCCCTACGTATATTACACATGATTACATAATGTAAAACAAAAGAAAAAATGAATTGGTAAAACAGATGGCGAACATTAATACTTACAAATACAAGTATTTCAGAAATATTACAGAAATAAAGCTATATCCACGACACAAGTTAAAGTAAAACACCATGTTTATAAGACATTACTAATTACGGGATGGGCGAAAACCCTGGAGTGAAAAACCTTTGGGGGGAAATTATTATTGGCGGGCCAATTATGTTTAACAATCCCAATTTTATTCAACATGTGTACCCCAACTTAGGCTAATGTAATTTTCGTCAATAACAACTCCCCTTAACGGTGAGCTGCAACCCGACCCACTTTTATAACTCACATACCGGCTGGGACCATTCTTACCAAGAGGAATACTGTTGTCGTGTACCGGAAACCAGTTAGGTCGCTGCGAGAAAAAAACTTGCGAAACTCAACCATATGGGAAGCGAAATCAGCAAAAGCATGTCACGAGTCAAGTAGGCCTACATGTATAGATCCATGGGCACAAATCACAAGTCATTTTGACCGCCATTATACGATCCTATGTCAGTTTCGAAACGTTGAGGAGTGTCGAGACCTATAATACTAATTAGGTGGATTGCTTTCAATGAATGACGTCAACGGTGAACTAATGATACCAAATTTGCCCTGCTAATTACTCGCCAAGCTCCAGACTGATTTGGTGCATGTTGACCTGAGCTTTATCAAAATCGTCACAGCGGTACGTGTTGGAAAAAAATCTGACTGGCAGTTTGAAAGGGATGATTTTTTGTTGTTATCAAACAATGACTGACATTGAGTCAACGGACTCTAATTGGCAGAATGGCCCACACGGTGTTTTAATGTGTCGTATGCGACCAACAAGCTATACTTGCAATAATGGCCGTCATGGAAGACTGCTTAAATGAGTATTACCAATACGTAGTACAGTGGAACAATAATCACCCCACCAAATTAATGCAGAGATTCAAAAGGCTAGTTTCATCAGACCACATCGATCGTAGCAAACTATAATTTATGAAACGTCACCTCTCATTTTCGATGGCGGTATAGAGCCTACATTGACACAATAAGCCTTCTCGAAGTATATAATGTGGACACAATAACGGGGAGCTATTTGATTTGGGTAAACCGCTTTGTATTTTACCCAAATTAACTCAAACGAAATACAAACCTTATATTGTATCCGCCATAATTTCAAAAAGGCTTGTTGTTGTTCATCCAAAAAAATGAGTATCAGCGGCACTTCGTTGTTTAATGTTGAACTGCATAAGAAAGAGCTGCTTCACTTTGCAATTCGGTATAAATAAGGAAATATAGGTGGTGGTGAAAGGTGAACTAAAAGGTGCAACTAAGGAGATAGGGTACCTGCCCCCCCCCCCCCCCCCCCCCACCCACCCACCCAGCAAAGTGGACCCCAGTTACGCTTTGGGTTAAAGCAGTAATAAATTATGTGGGTTAACGATCCACTTCATTTGACTTTGATGCGAACGCAGGACGAAAGTCCACTTACCGCCCTGGTGACTTTTCTCTTTCTTTCTTTTTTGTTTGGTTTGGACAATTGAAGAAAAACCGCGTCAACTTTGGCACGTAAACACCTAGCTAGCTAACCTGAATTTAGCCTTTCCAAGAGCGCACTTAATATCTGATGCTCCGAGCTAGAATCTGAATCCGAAGTTAAAGCTGGAATAAAGTCTAGGTGCGAGAAATTCGCTTAAAGGTGTACGTTTTTCATATGCATGTTTACCCATCTCCGTTTACCGTCATTAAACATGCTAGGAAGTTTGCCAAAAAGATCAATCATGATATTTGAAACCTTAACAGACGTCATGACGACGTCATTAATTTCCATGCTAATGTTAATATTTCTCTGAAACACGAAGCATATTGAGGTACAGGCAGTCTTTTTTATTTTCTGCACCACTGTTCAGTCCCTAATAACGCAGAGTGCGTAAACATATCACGCTATTGAAATTATACATTACGTGATTCTTTGTTAAGCTTGCAAGTCAGTCTTTTTAATCGCAATGTTATATGCAATCACAACATGACAGCCGCATTTAACGGCAAAAGTAACGTACCAATAAAATAGCGAATATCAATGAAACACATACCCCTAAAATATCCGACGAGCGTTCCCATCAACTAAACACGACTCAGACCTACCTTGATCATCTGTTGATCTTTATTGACACTGGCGCTATTTTTATTCACTTACTGCCCACATTAAATACACCAAGCACTGAATAACGTATAATTATTTACCCGTTGTCTTTTGCTTTCATATTCGTATATGCATGTATGCATGCATGCGTTCATTTCCATACTTACGTCACACATCGAACTGAAAATGAAATCAACAGTGTGTAGGCCTAGGCCTCAACCAAGCTGCCTTCTGTGGCCGCCATTTTTACAGATTGCACAAACATAAACGGAATCAAGTTTATTTTTAAAAGTCATGTGGATGGGTACAAAGGTTTACTTTGTTGTCGAGTGTTTGCACGGGGTTGATGATAATGGGCAAAAGTCAGGGGTGAGCACACAATATATGCTAAACCTTTGGACTTGGCCCGATGAAACTTTCAGAGTTTTCAACATAGGCTACATCCACTGCATTGCAAGTTTAACTTCAATGCACGCGTATTGCAAACTGGTTATCTCCATGATCTTGATGGTGATTTTGCAATTATGTAAACTGATATAGCCATTTTCTTGACGCATATCACGTTATCAAGGTGTATACAATTGCACTTGCTGAACCGAGTTGGAATACATAACGAAAACATTCTGACAGAAAAAAAAGAACTGCACCTATAGAAATAAGATACTGTTATCATCATGGGTGATGCGACTTAATAAAAAAAAAGTAACTTCTTTCATCACGGACGGAACATAGTTTTGCCCCCCCCCCCCCCCCAACGGCCCCAACCTCAATTTTCGTGTCACGTACCTTACTTCATGATTCTTGGAAACAAGAGAGCAGTCCTTTTGTAGTACCAGTGTAGGGGTTTTTCCCGTCCATAATAAAACTGCCTTTCAGTTGCATTATGTGATGTCAATTTCTTTGTGTTCAAATTGCTTATGTAGCTTTAACTGTTTTGCACGGGATTACACTGAGTTCACCATTACGGATGTCACTGCTCATTTCCGGATGATAATAGTTAATACAATGTTCGGTGTACAGTGTTTTTTGTGTCTATTATAATATTCGGATTACTGATTCTACTCGAGCCGTCTGAATCATGACTACATAATTTAAGATAAGTCGGCACTGAAATATTTAATCTCTTTGGCCGCGTTGCCCAATGAAGAACATCATTCAATGCAATAAAGTGGTTTCAACAGCGCATCCGTTGCTAATGCGTCATTAAACATGTTGAGATCATGACATGGTTAGCTGCATTTCAAATTCTCTACCATAGTATAGGCTATACACCGAACGCAATCATGCCGGGAAAACAATGTTCATTTTGTACATGAGCACATGTGTGCGATGAAGGGAATCATGATTGTGTGTGTTGCTGTCATGTTTTCCGATTAAGTCATCGATATCATATCATTCAAGCAGGCTTGCATTAGACATGATCGCTGTAAACATCACGTGCATGCATGACACGAAATATGAACATGGAGCCATATGCGCGATACTATATAACCTGTTGACTTATGGCATGATCACTTTGCCCTTGGCCTACAACAAGACTAAAGCTTTCGATCGTTCCCACCATACACACGTAAGAACAGCTTTGGTTACAGCTCCTATATGCAAACCAAACAAAAGCCATTGTGTTATAATTTACACAGTATTTTGTTTCGCACTTAAAACAAATACCAATACGCACCATGCAGTCTCGTTGCCGTTTAGTGTGTGGATGTTGTCATCTTTCAAAAAACATAGTTGCCACCATCACTGGATTTATAAATAGCACGTACATGCAGTCACAAAAGTCCCGCACTGTAGGCATGGTATACAGATACGTGTGCGTAATAATGGTTTCTTTTTTGGCCGTATTGAATAGGAAGTTTCCAGACCGAAGGCCGCTTAATACCTGTTGCGTAGTGCACGTGTATTATGCGCTCATATCATACACAACACACGACGCCAAGCAAAAGGTTATCGCTTCACAATAGGCAGGTGACGTACCTTGCACTAGGTGCAAGCAAGCGTGAAAAACTGCCTGTTGTGTGGAGTCGACTAGCCAATCGCAAGTTGCCTCGTAGGCAGGCTCTGGAATAATGGCTCCGTATTTTATTTCTATGAGAGCGACTTATGAATTATGGTGACTCAATCGTCTTGCATATGGCTACTATTAATAAAAATGACGATGGAGCCATTATTTATGGCAGATTAGAACTGTAATGATCGGGTTTGCAAACAAATATTGAAAAGTGATTTTTAATTTTTGGGTTTGAGTTAAGATTGCCATGCCAATGCGAATATTGCAGTTTATTCCGTAACAATGAAACAGACGTCACGATGACGATATTTGTTGTGTCGACTCATATCACCATAATTATAGGTCAAACCATTAATATATATTAAAATAGACTATATATTGTGTCTTTTGGCGACGTTCGTTTGTGGGTTTTTCCATGCATGAGGCTTCCCCAATCATGCCGTCTTTTGGTATTTCATAAATGGTGAGGTTTTTTGTTTTTGCCATTTTTTGGTGGGATTTTCTTTTCATTACATTTTATGGCAGCCTCTTCGAATGTACAAACTGCTACGTAATTATGTACACTGACTGTTATTGTTTGTTTGTTGGGGTGTTTGTTTGTTTGTTGGTGATGTTTGTTAGTTTTTTGTTAGTTTTTTTATTATATAATACAAAATGTAAAGCAAGTGCCCACGGTGACATCAAAGCGTACCTTTTGATGTCAGAAAACGAGTTAAATGTATATTAAAGGATGTCTTTAACATGTTAATCGAGTCACATTACAACAATGTTATCACGACGTCACAGTACCAGCGCCCTCAGGTGTCAGAAAAGAAGTATAAGTATACCATATAACGCGAATGTATATGGAAAATCAAAATACATAAGCATTCAAAAAGGGAGTGCCTCGTTATAGTATCATAGTTCAGATGTGTGGCTACTTGCACATGTGTTTTGGTGTAGCATTCGCTTCATGCGCCGATTTTGGCTGCAAACGTGAAATATCCTGTACGAGTGAATATCTAAAAAAAATCTGCTTTCTCTGAATAAAAACCAACATGGTCTTGATAGAAGACTTATACGTCAAAATCATGACGACATGTCAATGATCATACTTACGCGGTCAACGTATAATTTGGTACACAACCAAATACAAATTCATGAGCAAAGAAGCGTACGTACGCACATGCGCCGTGGCGCACACACAAACCTTTTTTTTTTAATTTTAAATAATATTTAAAATAATAATAATAAGTGCACCTTGACTTGTAACAAAGTGCTGTTCAAGTCGTCAAGGCATGCCTAGGTCTTTCTCGTCTAGTGATCACATTATTTCGTCAACTTTACGCGACCTAATCTTTGGCCATTTGGTAAGCTTTACACCAAATCAACCATACATCACGAGTGACGTAAAGGGGTGGGACAAAGGGCCAATGTCTGCCCTACCCTGTCGAGGTCTAGGCCCCTTCTCCCCCCCCCCTCAGAATCTGCTGGAGAAGGGAACACATATTTTGACATTTTTTGAAACCCATTCCAAACTCCCTCCAATAATGAGCCCGAAGGTGACACGCCCACACTCCCCTCCCCCTGCAATTAAAATTGTATCCAATTAATCATGGAGGTACCTCCATAGTTAAATACGCCACTGATGTACAGTCGTTCATTCAATTCAGTCGAAACTGTCGCTTCTCCATCCCTCAATTTTGTTACTCATTTCAGAACAAATGATTAAATTCGGCTCGCGATGCTTTACTCACGTGCTTGGTTCTGTCTGGCAAAATCCGTGACTCTCTTGCTGCATCGGTCGCCCTACACAACCAAAATGCCTGTTGCCTATACGCGATATTCAAGTAGGCCCTAACCATAAAATGTTGTGAAATGCAAACGTGTCTCAATTATGTTGCACAAGTTATGTAGTCTGGCTTACCACAGGCCGCGCCATGTTGACGTTGTATAGTGTGCGTTGCATTGAATTCCCTGGCCCACATAATCATTAATGCACGTGCTCATATTCGGCTCATAGTTCAAGACCTTTAAATTCATAGCTCGTGCAATTAAGTTAAGGCAACCGAATAGAGGTGTGTCTGCATGGGGCTACGTTGTCACTTGAGCTAATTCATGATCAGTCTTCATGTTTTTGGGCCCGCAGGCACAATTTTTATTTACCAGGGTGTCTTCAAAAAAAACCACCGAAACCTCAAAGTGCCTTCTTTTTCACAGTTATAAAAAAACTTTAGAGAGTAAAGTCCTTTAGCTTTTCAACAACGAAAACATCTTTCCAATCGGGGAAATATCTATTTAGTTGTGGCCAATTCAAAATAAGTACCGCTTTTTTCATTTTGTCCACGGCGACTGATATTTTGACTGCTGCAATAAAAACACATGCCGAAACTTGCATTATTTTGTGAAACAGAGCAGAGAGACAGAGCAGCACAGTAAATATCTAAGAAGTTAACCAAACAGTCCTTTCGAGACTACCATTTCTTCCAAACTGAAGGATAAATTACCACTGTTGAAAAAATAACAACTTAAAATTGAACCAAATATAAAGCATTAAAGAAAGCAAAACTACCCTCACCCCAAATCCATTATATTCTATAACAAATGACAATTGAGAAGGTGGACAGATTGAAATATCTGCACTTATTTTGAATTGGTCATAACTCAATAAATATTTATGGGAAAGATGTTTTCGTTGTTGAAAAGCTAATGAACTATACTCTCCAAATTAGGTATCGATATTTTCGATATATATTTTTTGAGCTGTGAAAAAGAGGGCGTTTTGAAGGTTCGTTTTTTTAGACGCCCAGACCTCAAAAACGCGGTGCGTATTGTTTTCTGTTTTGTCAACATTTATAGCAGCCATTGAGCTAAAACAGCAAGAAGTTAATTGTTATGCACCGTACTTAACATTTTGAGGGAATTAAGTGTTGCTTCAAACGAAAAGAAAGTGGAAAGGGCAAAGCTACTTTTAACCATATATGCAAGTTGACTCGATTTAACTCTAGCTCTCCGACTGAGCTTTCTTTTTCCCGAAGTGGAAATTAATCTTTGAACAAAACGCATGAAGTGGCAAATAAAATGTTAACAAAAGATTAAGAAAAAAGCATTGTGAGAATATACTTACATTTTGCTTGATCTACTTCTCAAATTAATTGTGGACTTGAATCTTAATGCTGGGTCGAGCACAGTTCTTTCACATGGTTGTAAAAGGATATGATTCTGCTTCAGCTGCTATAATGCTAACCCGTTTACATGATACTCGATCGCACTATGCACAGGTCGTATGACATCATCTAAGGGAAAGTCCCGCGATTTCGTTGTGCTACGGAACGCCTAAAACTCATTGCATTCCAAACACCAAAAAGAAATCTCAATTTTCCAGTTTAGTGTAGAAATACGTGCTGGATTTCCAAATTAAACAGTGCCCAAGCAGCCGGACAAGTAATGAAGCTTCAGAAAATTTTGCTGGTAAAACAACTTGAACGTTTTACAAATTCATAAGTGTAATTTTCGAGGTACAAGAGTGAGAATTTTTTTATGATGCGCGCAATTGCGAGTATTTTTCCAGAGCGGAATTCCCCGTACCTCAATTGCGAAATCTACATCCTCACCGCATTCCTCCGGTAGAGTCTGTAGGTGAAATGCTTTTTATGCTATTCTGGACTTGGCTTTATATAAACATGGAATTTGTCATTTTGTTTCCTCGATATCATTACTGATGGGATATCTATAAACACGGACCTCTGATTTTATAGCACTTGGCCAGGACTTTTTTCTGTAGCCGACTCACAACAGAATGAATTAAAAGGGCACGGCGCAATAAAGTCAGCGAGAAGCGACACGAGAAAGTTTGAGGGGGAGGGTGTGGCGAACACAAATCTCTACATTTTCGAGTGGGCCGTGGAAAATTCGAAAAAAGGGAGAAATTCAGGGTTATAGACTTTATTCTACGTTACAAATCTGTAAGATGTACCTTTAAGGCCGGGTGTTTCTCAGTCTGATAAATTTACATTAAATTCAAAATTACAATAATAGACTCTTTTCTTTTCTGTATAGGCATACTTCTTTTCCTTAATTTTCCGTTGGGGTGGGGTATACTTTAACTGTATTCGGCGTCAGTTTCAATTTGTGGTCATCATGTCGTCACAAGGGGCTAGGGGTCAGGGGCGGATCTAGCTATCAAGAAACTGGGGGGATATAAGGGGGGGGGGGGGCGTTGAGTGTAAAGTGTGTCGGCAGGCCCAGCTAATTAAAATAGGGTCCAAGGCATCCCGCACCCCGAAAAATGTCGAAATCTAAGATGATTTTTCCTGCGTCTCTATAACTGGCAATTCAAGAATAAACTCATCAGGAACTTCAGCAAAATATTATTTTTTTTGTCGTATTTAGTCACTAGTTTCATAATTATTATAGTTAGTGGCTGAAGTGAACAGGGGTGATCTGGTTGCAATTACCCCCCCCCCCCCTTCTATATCTGCTACTGGGGACTTAATTAACTGGAGATTGCATGACATACATTTTTTGGGGGGTGATTTTAATAGTCCCCTGGCCATTTCCATGAAATTCCTCTGTCTTTTTTGTGAACTTTTCCCATTTGCTCCGTCCTCACCGCGAAAAAGAGGTGTGAAGTCATATTTTCTATTACATTTAGCAAAATGGGCGTCTGCAGGGGTGTCGGCAATGGGGGTGGGGTGGGCAAATGTTCCCCGCCCAGTGCACCCTTGAAAAAAAAATGAATTATGCTAGCGAAAGTACAAGGATTTGGACGGAATTTGCCCCCCGAAAAAAATCCTGGCGACGCCCATACAAATTCAATATTGGGTTTGGTAATTCCGACTTTCAAAAAAAAAAGAAATCCCCTACAGTGCCTCCCCCCTCCCCCATTGACTAAAAAGACAAAAATGCAAATAATATACATCGTGACTACACGAACTCTACAATAAGGACAGGTCGCTTGAGGGCGCAATATACAATGACTTCAATTTAGCTGAATGGACCAATAGACCGAGTGTTGTAAATGTCATTGTATTTTTTTTCTGAAAATACATCGAGTTTTCGGAGTAAGTATTTAAAATGCTGAACAGATATCGTTTGGGAAAGAATGTTGCATCCTGACGCATTTCTGGCCATCACTTGTTACCCTGTGCACAAACCATATATATTATATGAGACAGGTTAGCTGGAGTTACCCAGCCCTGAGTTTTATCATTGGGTTGTCTATTAGACAACCCAATGATCAGATGATAAAACTCAGGGCTGGGTAACTCCAGCTAGAGACAGGTCTGAAAATTTCTAGGCCTAAGAGTAAAGACTAGAGTAAGACGTTTTCTTAGTAAATAGGCCTACTTCAATATTTTTCCCTGCTAGATTTTACTTTTTATGAATATGACATATTGTCACTTTCTGAGGACAGATAAGTAACTGAAGGGAAAAATTAGTGATGGCCAGATATGGGAATCTTTCCGCCACGGAAGTCATCATATATTGTCTCAGTGAATGTCAAGGAAATAGAATGAAGTAAACAATAGTATCCAAACGGTTGTGTACAAAGCCTTGTATGTAGTCAAGACAATTTTCTAAGTAAAGTAGAAGGTTTCCTAACAAAATTGGAAATGTCTCTCACTTCTCAGTCCCAGGTTCATGTCTTTTCAAACAATTTTTGCAATGACCAACCTTTATTAAGTTTAAAATGATATATATTATGAAGAGAAAAGTGGCGTCAGATTCCAACATTCTTTCCGAATCCAAACAGGCACAGCCATTAAAAAAAAATAGAGAGAAATAAAACAATTTCATGTTTTTCAATTAATTTGTAGTATTCATTCCTGATGGCCAGTCCCCTTGCTATTGGAAGGTTTCTGTTCAGCCGTCTAGCCAATCAGCTTGCAGCAGCGTGTCAATCAGGCACCCGATTGGCTGCCAGGTCAGCCAATCAGGTAGATGCCTGTTGCTACTCAACAAAAAACAGACCCACAGGGAAACCGGACTTGTCAGAAAAGCAACTGGTATGTGATCACAACGTGCGGTGTTTATAATGAAATAGTGTATACAAAAACAAAATAATAGTAGTGAAGTATTTTTGTACATCCCTGACCTGTTTGAATATATATTGAGGAATACTGATTTCTGAAAGAGCTGAATTTGGTCATGAATATGTATGAGGTGTATTTACATGGTTCAACCCTGGGGTTCTTTTGCTGATTAAATAAATAAGTTAATTGACAATGTGTTTTTGAAAAATAGCAATTTAAGCTAGTCGGCTGTGTTTACAAAAAAAGTGGAGGGAATGTATTACACACCTGTACTTCCTTTTCCTAGACAACTGACCAATGGAAGGACTGCATTTGCTCATGAATATGTATAAGGGTGTAATAATGTATCATTGCAATGGGTTTCTTTTGCTGCTAAATTAAATCGCTTAATTCATCTTCAACCCCTCCCCTCAAAAACAAAAAAAAACAAAAACAAAACCAGACAAACAAACAAACATAAACTAAATAATAAAAACAACCAAAGAAACCTGAACATTTAGCTATACATAAAATAGTATTTCTGGGATATAATACATTTATCTCTCCCCTTTTTTCAGATTGTTTTAATTTCATTTTCATGCTTTAGATTTATTTGATCCCTTTGGTTTTGTAATTCAGACCAGGCGATTTGTTGATTGGAGAAGAGTCCGTGTGGCGGCAGGCAACGGTGGAAGCGGAGGCATCTCGCTGAGACGAGAGGCTCACAAAGAATTTGGCGGACCTGATGGAGGTGACGGAGGGAATGGTGGTCATGTCATTCTTGAAGGTAAGAATTGCATCCAAAGAATCTGAAGCTAAACTGGACACTTGAAGCAGGACTGAATCGATCTTGCTGGTCCCAGAGGGCCAGCCGAGAGTCGTCCGTGTACCTGTCGCACGGACTCACTGACTGACTGTCACTTGTGACCTAGACTTGTTTAAACCTCACCTTAACCCACACATTTGATTGGTCTCCTTGGCCCTTCAAATTTGACTCGGATGACTACCTAGTCCCTTTACACAAGTTGGTTGCGGACCAGTTTTACTAAGATTTGTTGAGTCTTGTTTTACAACTGGCAAACTAACAGGAGAACAAAAGATTTGGACTATCAAAATGGTGTAAAATCATTACAGTTGAACCAGTTGATTTATATATCATCACATGAAGGGAATCTGACTATGTGGACTTTTAACCAGAATAAGGTTGACCAAGGAAATTGACTGCAGTAGGAATCGAACCTCCAATCTCTGGAGCACCGTACTTGCTTCGTTCAGTTGAGCTATCAGCCCCTAAAGATTATACGCTTCCAAATTGCCAGTGTCTTTGTTGAAGGGGACAACCAATGTATAGGAGTAGCTTAGGCCAAAAAGAAAAGTCTCCGGTTTCTGGTATGCGCGCGCGTCGTTGAGCCATGCGCGTCGGCAAAATGAAAACATTTTTTTTTTCAATGAAAGATGATGTCTCAAAACCGCCAAACTCACTGGTTTGACTGGAATCCTGCTGCTGCACAATTTTAACGTTTTTTTAGATTGGGTTATGGTCGAGAATAAGCTTTAAGTGGCCCCTCTGGACTCCCATATATTTGCACTAAGTTTAGTCTGGCACCATTTGCAGTCATCAGCCGACATTTGAAGCAAAAAAATCAGGTAAAAAAAAAAAAAAAGCCGCGTCGCCGCACCACTTTTTGGGCAAGCTCCATACCAGAAACCGGAGACTTTTTTTTTTGGCCTTAGGTAGAGTGTTGGTGTGATTTTCTGATAAATGCTAGTTCAGTTCTATCCCAGTCCATGTGTTCAAAGTTGCTTTTTTTTCAATTTCCAGCTGATCGGCATGTCAAATCATTGGAGCCTGTCCGTTCACAGTATAAAGCACAGCATGGGGAACCGGGCAGGAAAAACAACAGTAGCGGAAGAAATGGCAACCACACAATCATTAGAGTGAGTAGACTAGTCGGTCAGTCAGTCGGTCAGTCGGTCAGTCAATCAAAGACGTCTTAATCAAAAACAGTCTTGCTTCAGTTTTCGGGCTGGGAGGCAAAAAACAAACGGCTTGAAATGAGAAATTTTTGAGGACTTGATTGCTACATAATTTGGATAATTTTTTTCTTGCAGAATATATGTTTGGAAATTTGTGCTCAGCAATTACAAAATGTCCAGAAATATCGGGAGCTAAAACAAAAAAAGACGACAAATTGGGAAGAAAGTGCATCAGAAGAAGATTTGGATAAGTTCTGTAAAGCCCCATAGAACGGTGATTTGTACCAGGGTGTAGCTCATATTTAGTATTTATGTTTGGGTGCAGGTTCCAATAGGGACAGTTGTCAAAGAAGGCAAAACGGTGATCGCAGATCTCGATTCAGAGGGAGACCAGGTAAGAAGAGACATAGCAGCCAACCGACAGAGGTTTCGTCAAATCTATCACAAGTCAAATCACAAGTCAAGCCAGGCACAGTTCTGGACCAAATTTAACACACAAAAAATGGAAATGATATATTTTTGAAAAACGTATCGTCTAATATGTGGGACAATTTGTTTTAAAATTAAGGCAATTGAGAGAGCTAAAAAGTTGTTTATATGCTGAAAATTCCTTACTCTTTCAGTTTTGTGAAACATTTTTTTTTGTAGAGCAGTCCCTGCCTGCACACCATTTACACTATTTAGATTAAATACCACACAAAGTTTATACACCGCATCTTGAAATATTCTGCGGTTTTGCAGGTTGTTATATATTCCTGACAATGTTCTCTGCATATTTTCCATGCGTTGCAGTTCATCCTTGCACGTGGGGGACAGGGAGGCCGGGGGAACAGATCGTTTGCAACACCGCTTAACAGGACCCCTAGGATCGCAGAACGAGGCATCCAGGGTCAGGAGTTACAGGTGTCTATGGAGCTACGTACCATGGCACATGCTGGACTGGTGAGATAACCCCCCCCCCCCACCCCAACCGAACCCCACCCCCACCGAACCCCCACCCCCGCCATATATGGCATATGACAAAAGGGGATATTTGTGAAGCAACCTCACTCTGAGTAAACACATGTCAAATTTAAAGTTGAACAGAGAATTTGACAGGAGCAGGGTTTGAACCTGCAACGTCTGGATTGCTGTTCCGGTGCTCTACCAACTGAGCTATCCAGTCCTACGTTGGCGGTTCCCCATTTTGTCAATGTCTTTGTTGAAGGGGTGCTAGTCAGTAGTCATAATCCCTCATTCTCCTGACGACGGGCAGAGCATACTGTTCGAAACGTTGAGTCCCTCCGGTTCTTTTCAGAACCACACATACTCACTAAAGAGATTTATTCACATGGTGCTACCGCAAATTTATCTTGTCTTAGTATCTTTCCACCATGCAAACCTTCAAATCTCATAATCTTGTCACATTTGTCGCATGCTATTTTTATTCCAGATTGGGTTTCCCAATGCCGGCAAGTCCACTCTCCTCCGAGCGTTATCCCGAGCCAGGCCTGCAGTGGCTGCCTACCCCTTCACAACACTCAACCCCCACGTGGGGATGGTGGAATATAACGACCTGGAACAAGTTGCAGGTGAGGAGGTTTGTTCTTAGGATGTGTCCAAGATGGGCGTTATTGTCAATGGCTACGGCTTTTAGCCACTGAACAAAAGAAAGATAAGAACTGAAGCCTTAGCCACCAAAATGCCTGATTCGGGCGTTGCCTTACAGGCCAGAGTTTGAAAAAGTGTGTAGGTTTTCTGCAAGACAAATAGGGATGCTGCATGTGCAACCAATGGGAGCCAAGCAAAATTTTCAGTTTTCGATACTTTTCAAAATTTTATCAAATTCTTACTTTTTATTGCTGTTCCTCTGTAGTTGCTATCTAGCACTCTGCCAGGAGTCAGTGGCAGTGAAACTTTTGTGAACTTGGGTGGGGGTGGGGGTGATGGCACAGACATTTTTCAAACCCAAAAGTCCCAAACTTTAAATTTGCCTGAATTTCAGCAAATTGCCCTGAATTTTGGCAGTTTTACAAGTGCTTCAAACAAATAATTGAGTATATTTGACTTTCCCTCAATAGTTGCCGACTTGCCCGGTTTGATTCGTGGAGCTCATCTCAACCGCGGCCTGGGCCACTCATTCCTCAGACACATCGAGCGTTGCCGTTGTCTTCTCTACGTCTTAGACCTCTCGGCCCAGGAACCCTGGACACAGCTCTCTGATCTCCAGTACGAACTGGAGCAATACCAAGAAGGGTTGTCACAAAGACCTCACGCCGTGGTCGCTAACAAGATAGATCTACCAGAAGCAGCGGAAAACCTGAGGTTACTCCGTGAGAATGTGGAACTGCCTGTCATTGATATCTCAGCTCACTATCAGACCAACATCGACCAGTTGAAAGTGCATTTGAGGGAACTGTACGACAAGGATATGAAAGACAAACTGGTACCGAATGTGGTGAAAGAAGAGGAAAAGCGAATCTTATAAGGAGTTAGTGCCTGGATTGGCGAGACTGACTTTTCGGCACGGTCATGATTTTACCTTTCAGTCCGTGGGAGCCCAATGGGCCGTTTGAGATTCGGCAGTAAGCCCCGCCCACCTTGGTTTGACCTTGATCACCTGACCAAAGGTACTGATCTAATTGGTCAATGCACACCGTTTGATTGACAGGAAGGTAGGGTCCATTAACAGTTGGTCCACTAAAAGATGCTGCTTGAGAAGTTGAATTTCCATTGATATAGCTTGTTTTTTTTACACACACAGTTGGCATTATGAATGGATGACAAAGTTTGTAATCCTTCCGTTCATTTCATTATATTTTTCATTATATTTTAGATTCAGGAAATATAGCATTTTGAAATCTAGCATACACCCAATGGGCATTCCTGTTTCTCATAAACCGACTTACTTTGAGAATTTTCAAGGAACAAATTGCATCATTTGCATACTTGCTAGAGCTCTGATGTCAAGGAATGGTTCATGACAACAGAATAATAAAGAACCAAAATTACAATTTGAAATGGCTGTTTTTGCTTTTATTCATTAAAGTAGTAGACAATTTTAACTACTCCAAGAAAAATGTCTGAATACATGTTCTTACAATTTCAGTTAAGAAAAGTTTTATTATATGAATTCCATGTTTATTTTTTTTTTTTGATGAAAAACAAATCTTTAATTTTGTGCAATTAAAGATAACATCTGAGTTTATCTGCTCGGCATTTTAACAATTTCAACACTGAGAAAATTGTTTATCAAAACTATCAAGTAAAATTACACTATTTTGTCAAAAGATCATCCATATTTACAAGTTTAATCAATGTACATGGTGAAATGCTTTATCCTCTATATAACTCAATCAACTTGGATATATCTTGGATATATATGAAAGAAGTACAATAATCATGGATTATTCTGACAAATTTTAAGCAGTTGACACAAACCAAACATTTAACTTAAGTTAACTTTTAAAGATTAGGCAGCAGATTATATCCCTGGAAACTTCTAGCTGTCCAAATTTCAGATTCAGAAGCTTGATGTCTCAAAGAACGAGGTTAAACTGGATATTTATTATGGTCTGTGACCATAACATTTTACTAACTTGCAACAAGTATGCCGTTTAGAGACTTGCACGGTGAGGCTTTTGTCTGAAAGGTTCGTCAGATAGCTTTACCATTGATTATGACTAGTTAGTCAATTCTCTTGTTTTTTTTAAACAATCTCATCTCATGAGTAATAAAAGTACATAAAGCTAACTTCCTCTATTTACAACAGAAAAATGGATAAAAACCCAAACAATACTGGGAGCCATATCAGGGTATAATTTTTTTTTCAAACACAAGAGGGCGCTCCAGCAACACGATTGACGGAAGTTCACTGCTCAATGCCATCTTATACCAGCATACTAGGGAACTACGAGCAGACGGCAATGAAGAGTGGCAATTTCAAATATCTTTAGAAATTAACTTATTACAGATTCACCAATTGAAAAAAATCCAGGAGAGCCTTTTTTTTTTCTCAGAAATGATTTGCCTGCCGAATAGATGCGACCGATTTCATTTTATTATATGAGCACAGAATAGTCTTAACGATGGAAACAATTAGAAACGAGTTAACGACCTACAGTTCAAGTCATGTAAGTTGTCAATCCATGGTTCCCCTATGATTTTTGTCAAGCACATAAATTTACAGAACAATATCTGCTTGACAGCTCAGAAAAATTGGGCCCTTTTTAGCACTGAAATGAAAAGACGCAGGTAACTATAATCTGCAGCATGACGTACAATTGAACACTACTTTCTGCTTAGTTGAAGTTGAACTTGATGTGGACCAAGTAGCGCATTCGGATCTGGTTGGTGTTGTAGACGATGAACTCATTGTAGTTGAGGGTGTAGCCCTTAGGGTTGACCACTCCAGTGTCTGTTCCCTTGCCTACGGGAACGACGGTGCCGTCCGCCCTGAAAATCAAGCCGGAACAAACACGGCGTCAAACATCAAACTCTATGAATTTGGGCCCTGGGTCGTCATTACGGAAGCTCGGTCACCTAAACTGTACATTTATGAAGTGTGGAAAATCCACTTGGCCAGTTTACTAGAATACTTGCTAGTATCAATGGTTGAGAGGGGGAGTGTGGCCTAGTGGTTAGGGCTTGTGACTCATGATCAGAGGGTCAGGGGTTCGAATCCAGCCACTGGTCATATGCTGTGTCCTTGGGCAAGCCACTTCACCCCCACTGCCTCTCTCCACTAAGGAGTATCAGTACCTACCAGCATGAGCTGGCGAGTAACCTGTGATGGACTGGCATCCCATCTGAGGCAATAGAAATATTCTCAGTTATTTCAGGCCAAGGAAACCGGACATAAATGCTGGCTTGATGAGCCATATTGACTCGGAACAGACTTATGTCATCTTTGGTTGACCAAAACACCCTTTCAATGCTATGTTACACTGTGATCAGTGTAGGCAACGTGTTCTCATTTTGTACACAAACCAATGGAGCAGCCAGTTTCACATGTTCAGACTAATGCACGTTTCCAAATCACAGCATTGTATCTGGCCTTCTTTTTCCGGAGACTTTAGGCCCCTCATTTTGGGACATCAGTTCAATATTCTGTTCATTTAACATCATGTTCAATGCCCTGCATTCTGAAAGTTGTGTGGGGAAAACTGTTTTTATGTCCCAAGCAACTTTGAAAGATAATAAACGAGACTTACATTGTATGGTTGGAGCTCGCATTTGGTGCTATCTTTCCCAGACCTCTGACGCTTTGTTTGCCTGGAGGTAGCTTATCTGCACTGTAATCAGCTGCTAGGAGATCATTGCAATTCCCGAGTGCAACCTAGAAATATAATGAAGATAAAAATCTGTGGGGACAATTCTTTCAAAATTCCTTCAATATTTCAACATTCCTCAAAAAGAGTTCGTGGGGGGGGGGGGGGGGGGGAAGCCTGTGACTGGGCAAACCATGATGGGAAAGCAGGAGGCACAAGATTCATTTTGACGCAAGACTCACCTGGCATAGCATCAGCAGTCCGTCATTCTTTGACCTGGTAGCGAAGCAGTAGTTGGCAGACTTGGACGACATGTCGGCAAAGTAGACGCCCTTACCGAACTACGAGATGAAAGGACAATGTGAAAAAGTCAATCGAACGTTCCATTCTACAGTGCACCCATGGCAGTAGAACTCTGAAGATTTAGTTCGTTTAGTAAATGAAATTGAAGTTGTGACACTGAATCGTCTGTGTAAGGTTCTGAACACCTAAAGGCCGGTTTGAACTTGAATATTGCAAGTATTTGTTCCATTTTGAATTTTGCTGCTAAGGTTTTGTGACGTCAAAATTGCTTCTAATTTGTGTTTGCGTGAAATATGAAGTTGCCTTGAGATGGTATCACTGTTCTGATCATGGAAATTTGGAACAGCACAAAAACTTTAAAAGGCCCTGAAACACTTTTGGAATGCCAATAAAATGATTAAAAGGGGAGTAAAATGGACCCAAAAGTATGCAACTAAAACAAGTACATGTACCTATTTTGTATCAAATATTTAATCAAATCCCTTTGACATACCATGTAACCGGTAACCGGTGCTTCGGGTGGTGCAATACGCAGACCTTGACCCAGGATACCAGCCCAGTTTGTTAGACGAGATCCGTGCCACAGTAACATCCTAAAAACAAAATAAATACAGTTATTTCAGAAAGCCAGGAGACAGGACAAATATTTAATGCAAGACTGACAATATATTTTCAGAGAGACTCAAATCCCCAAGTAGTAACTTTGAAATAAATTGACATGGGAAAGTACAAGGTACGTGCCATTACTTTCCGATACAATTAAGGACTTGGGAGGTTTTTAGGAAGGTTCTCAACTAAAATGCCTTGGGGAGGTAAGGTTATTGGTGAGAAACCTACTTGTTTCCGACATCGTTGAAGCTTGCTGCTTCACCCTCCTTCTCCAAATCGTAGATGTCCTTGACTGCCATCTTGTACTGATTGTGAGTCTTGGCGTGCGTCTGTTGGACATAGCGCTCAATCATCTGATAAAAGCAAACAAGTTTCACTATTACTTAAACTTACTAAGCGACACTTTCTATTTGCTTTCTTTCTTTCGAAAATCTCGCAGGTTTTTGAGGTAAACTTATGAACTTACTCGGTTGGGAATTGAACCCACCACCTCCTGCTTAAAAGTACCGATGTCTTTACAACTCAACCACCAACTGAACCAGGGCTATATTTCATCATTGTTTATATTGTATGCTAGCAATTTCATTTTGACTGATTGCTGGGGGAGGCAGGGGTAACACATACCTTGAAATCTGAATGTGATTTATCTACAGGCTTCATCGCGCATTTGAGGGAATGGTACTGGCTGTCGATGGGGTTTTCTGTCACGTCCCCAATATCTTGAAGTATCGTCATGGCAATCTGAATATCACCCAGAGCCTAAAAGCAAAACAAAACGTGAGCAGTGATCCATTTTTTGCATCGAAATATGAACATTTGATGAAACAGCTTTTCTTGGCAGGTACAATTTACCAAGTCCAGCTCACAGTGTAAGCATTATGGTGTTTTTTAAACTTCGGCAAATTTACAGCTTTGGCGTTAGGCTTCTGATTCAGGAGTTCTCATTTCTGACTTGGAAGTCACAGGCTCGTTATATAATCATACAGAATATGCAGCCAAATAGCAGAGTGTGTTCAGTATGTTCATTAGATTTGAGCATTAAATGCTCCTGACTTATTCTGCAGCTGATGGCAAAGCCAGAGGCAGAGCTGGAGATGAAACCGAGATTTGAAAAATGGCCAATATATGGCAATTAACCTACAAATCATTTTGAAGAGAAAACCTTGGACAACACTGTTTACACAAATTGCAGCAAGACAATGAGGTATCTTGTGGTACTTCATGGTTTATGAGATTTTTCAAATGCTTTCATGTAAGAAATTCTAGTTTTTTACCTCTAGCAATGCTATCTTTGCTTTCAGCTCCTCCTTCGTTTTGATAACTGGTGGCCGTCGCATTCTGCCAAGAAAAAAGGACACTTTGCAATTTCGTGTGACAAAATCAAAATTATATGCAATGCAAAAGAACAAATACAATTCTTTTTGACTGATAACATGAAAAATGTTGTAAATTGTGCCCTCTGTTGACAGCTTTTATGACAGACAAAGACATTGACCAGTTTATATGTGAAATATTTTTTTGATATGATTTGCTTTTAGATTCAATTATCAGCTTGATGTCGCAGAAATACTGGGGCAGAAATTAAAGCAGCCTATGTGAAGCGTTGGCTGAATGTTGAAACGTTTAAACAGTGTTTAATTTTTTAATAAAAGTTTATTCATATTAAAAATTAACGACAATTATTATATTCTTTCAATATTTCCTCAAACATGGGATCTTGTATTCACACGATCGACTTCCAGTTTTCAATGTTCACGTTCACATACTGGGGAAGGCATCAGCCTCGTTAAAGCGTCCATCACAGGTTTTCAACTATAAATGGTGCGTTAAAGTTTCACATGATGTCACCAAACTAAACGATGATTTCCATCCTTACTGCTGACAAGTTTTCTTGCAAGATCTTAAAAAAGGTGACAATTTTTTTCCAGTCATTAAAGTTAAGAAAGGTCGCAAGAGGAATCAAACTTTGAGACAAGATTTGCTGAACTGCACGTTTTGTTTTTGAAATTTACCCAAAGTTGTGTGGGATTCTGGTGTAGAACTCATCGCAAGCCTTGATGAGTTTGTCGCCCACCGTCTTGCTGTTGATGCACTGTTCAATCTTCTTGAGTGCGGAGTAGCCGGCCTTGATCTGATCCTGCGTCAGCTTGCCCAACGGCGCCTTCTGTGCGTCATACTTCATCTCTACCACCATGTCCTCCATAGCTTGGATGTTGCAGATAAGCTGGATCAGATCCTGTTAAGGGAGGGGGTGGGCGGGGTGAGAGTGAAGGGGGGGGGAAAATTAACTCATAAGTGACTTAAGCTTTGTTCGCATTGGATTTAATTTTGTAAAAAGTTACTGCAAGTGACTGTGGAGTGCTGTGGCCTCGTGGTTAAGGGCACTGATTCGTGGTCTGCGGGTAAAGCTGCAGGTTGTGGGTTCGAGTCCTGGCGGGGTCATGGTGCGTGTGCCCTTGGGCAAGGCACTTTGTCACTCATTGCTTCTCTCCACCCAGGAGTAAATGGGTACCTGTGAGGGCAGAGATGGTTATTGTGATTGAATTAGCTTCCTTGCGCCTAACAGGCTGCATCGAGCTGTATACTCCCCAGGGAGCTGAGATGGTATTTGGAATGCTTCATGTGCCCAATGAGCAGGGATAATAATGATGTAGCGCCTTGAGCACCAGTCCTGGTGGATACGTGCGCTTTATAAATATCCGGTATTATTATTATTACTGTTAACATTCGATTGTATTTATTCTACCGTGTGTCCGCACGTGGATTAATTTCAGCCCGTGGAAAGTCGTTCGTTGCATAAATGTTGCCATACCGTTCTTGTTTAGAATCTGATGAGGGCGCCCTACTATTGACCTTTTCACCTAACCCCTGATGCGGTTGTGGGAGAAAATAATATTGCAGCACACAGCAGAAATACAGTACAAACTCAAATACAGTTTGTAGGCCAACGTGTGCTTATTACTTGACCTACAGGGAAGTCACGTAATTCATAACATTAGCTTTACAACCTCTGTCCGCACGGAGGTTTCATTGATGTAAAACTAACAATGTAATCCCTTTGTGACCCAGTTGTCCCTATAAAACTTACCACTGCAGACTGTACAACTAACAATCGACAGTTGACACTTTGGGTAGTTTACTGTTTGTCGCACTGGACTTAATTTGGTCAAATTGACAAAACAGTCTCCGTAAATTTGACAACAGTCACCGTTGGTTTTACCAAAATAAGTGCAATGTGAACTCGAGTCTTATGAATATAAGCTCCGATTATGAACCACTTACTTGAACCTTCTTGTCCAGTTTGGAAGCCACTTTCTCTTTCTTCACCTTTCCCGCGTCAGGTTCGTCTCCTTTGCCCTGAAGAAACAAGAAAAATTACACACCCCTCTCTTTATGTTTTTTGTTTTCCACACAACTTGCCTTAACTAATCGCTCTTTTTTGTTGACTGGCAAACATTCTTGTCCTTTTCATTCAATTTAAAAAAACCAGGCTTTGTTATTTCTAACAATTGAGATTTTTAGACTAATTGCAAAAGAGCAACAAATATAAGGTATATTTCATACAAAGTTATAACAAACTCATGTGTCAAAGCATTATATATATTATTAGTCATTATATATTGCCGATTTTACAAGACGTTCTATTTCTTATAGACATCTGCATTTGTTTCTCAAGAGTATAGGATTCATCTTTTATGTGAGATTTTACTTTTTGCATTTTGCAATTCAATATATTTTAAATTTTGGTCTCACCTTGTCATCAACCGAGTAGTCCATCTTCAGGATGTCATACTTCCCAGAAACCTTCTCAAAGCTGTCTCTAAATGACCACTCGTTCCTCGTCTTGTCGTAGAATTTCTTCTCAAACACGCTCTTAGCTTCCGTCAGGTCATGACCGCAGGCTACCATGGAGTTCTGACCGGCTTTTCCAACTAAACGAAAGGAACAAGACACACTTACGCACCCATTTATGCCCGGAGCTGTATGTTATCTTCTACATGACTCACAGTCAGAGAGGAATGTTTTTTGAAGGCAGAACAAGAAAATGATTTTCTTTCTTGGACGTCAATAATTACTTAACCACAAAATGGTCCAAACTCTCTATTCCGCTCACAATATTTGTCACTGTTTCAGAACCAGCTGTAGATTTTACAAACATTTCAAGCACAGTGTGAACTGGTTTTTAATTACGCTAACTCCACACGTACAATTTTCAGGTAGAATATGGCTGATTTTGGAGGATGCACTGTGTCAAGGTCTTGGGCCAGACATTGTGTTGTTTATGCTCAGCCATGCATAAATATAGGCCCAGATTACACTGCTCCAGGATGTCACAGGCTCTGCCTCAGCATATCGACAGTGATTGCTGGAGGATTTTGCAGGATTCAGGCAGAGGTCACCCCTCTAAGGACCACATTCAAGAAATAGCGGAGGATTTTGCAGGATTGAGGTTGCATCCTAGCAAAAATGCCAAGGGAGTTAGGGTTAATAAATAACACCTTACCTCGTCCCCAGCGGAACCAAACGGAGTATATTTTCTTAGTATTTTCCTCCAGCAGCTGGATGATGTAATATTTATTGTTGTTGTTCTTCAGATTGGTCTGGAAAAGGAGGGAAACAAAAACAATTCTTAATTGCTCAGCAAAAACAGGTTATTAGCTAAATTAATCATTTGTTTCACACATAAACCAGCTAAGCAATTAGTTTCTGTTTAGCGTACCTGATTGAGCATTGCGTCATAGATGTCGTCTCCGTCGATGAACACGTGTGCCTTTCCATGCATCTGGTAACATTCACTGTCAACTGGTACCTTGTGGCCGGTGGCGATCCGAACAGTTTTGACATCTGCGTGAGTAAAGCCAAAACGACGATTATGTATAATGTTGTCATGGCTGGCGTCAAGTCCAAAAAGTACTCACAAGCCCCTCACGCGTCCTTCAGTCTGAAGTCAGATCACAAGCTTTTCATAATAATTTGCGACAAGAACATTTCTTTTGTCATGCACTGTTCATCCTCTGTTCATGTTAACTCTCTTGGGATGGTCTTGTGATTGACAATATGATCTGATTTGTCATGGACTTGTTATTTTACTTATAATTAACTTGTTATCCGAGTTTTGATTGCCTTGTGATTTGCCTTGTGATTTGCCTTGTGATTGACTTGTGATTTGACTTGTGACCATAGAGCTACATTAAATTACCGGAGCGCTGACTCGATGTACAATGTACAAAGTGATGCCTGCTGGGCGCATCCATGTTTGTACACAGACCTATGGGAAAACTCAAAATTTTGTACGGCTTTTGTATGGCTATTTGCATATCTGCATCTGTATTCTACACAGGTGCATTATCGAAGCCGATATGCCCGAAACGGAAATGCACAATATGAGCATTTCATTGACTTGTGATTTGACGTGGGACTTGATTACAACTCCTTAGCGCTTCCTAAAAATGCAACAACCAGCTATGCCAAATTCCTGACAATCGACCCGGCACCGGTTATTACAACACAAGGTTTACAGTTTACCTTGGCCTGGTCCCTGACTCTTCCCCTTCCTGGCAGACTTGGCTGGTTTGACTTCCTCCTCCTCCTCTTTATCCACAGGCTCCGCCTTCACAGTGGAAGCTTTGCTTGTAGAGGGCTTACTGGCTGTACTAGACTGGGCCCTCTTCCTTGACGGAGCTTTGGTGGGCTGTTCCGATGGTGGCACTTTGTAATCTGCAGCCAATAACGAAAAATTAAATACCTCTTCTTTTCCAAAAAAAATTTCATTGAATTTGCTGAAGGTTAAAACAATCCTCATTTTGCTGCACTATATTGCAAATGAATGAACAAGTGTTTATAAAAACAAGTTACCTCCCCACCCAAAGCAAGAGCACGCGTGTCAGACTTTTGTCCAACATTTATTTGCATAATCTTGGCTGTGACTGGCCAAAACTTGGGGACGGAACTTAAGTAATCGTTCTTTCGCAACTGCATGCAGATGCCAAATTTGAAGATTCATTTCAAGCCTTATTTTAATCCAGTTAACGAACATGTCTTTCGCGTATTGCAAAACTAAAAACCTGTAATCATACACAATGAAAACAGCTTACTTCCCCAACCTAAATTGTCATACCTATTTGTAATCGCTGGACTTTTCGTTTCACTTTAGTGGTCTGGTTGACCTGTTCCATGGCATTCAGATCCATCGTGTAGGCTCGTTGGGCTATGACCAAGTCAACGCTGTCACAGGACCCTTGATGGGCCTCTTCAATCTCCGTGCAATTTGACACGTTGTAGGCGTTCCACCTGTTCTTTTCGTCCTGCCACTGCCAAACAAAAACTGTGAAGGGGGGAAATGGCGTGGTTTATGGCAAAGAAGCTGCAGAGACTGAAAATTAATTGTCAATTCAACCCACCCACAATTCTGCAACACCCTAACCCTTCACACACAATCTTTGTAAACACTGGCAATCGTTGACCCCCAATTGTTCCTAATCCTCATTCCTTTGTTTGTACTTTTTAGCAACAGCTCTCATTGGTTTTGTACATGAATTTCAATCGTGGACGTTTGGTCAATCGTGGACGTATTGTTTGTGCCCTAACCCTTGTGTCCCTAGTCCATGATTGCTGGTGTTTACATGCTCATACACACTAAATAATTAAAAAGACAAGATTCTCCCTCTCCCTTAGCTGGCATCTAAGTTGGACTTTCTCTCTTTAATTATTATTGAACATCATCTACAGTATCTGATCAAAAGTCTCATGGCCAAACGATGTCAGAGTCTGCAGTTGCCAACTGCTACAGGATACAACTGTGTTATTGTTCAACGGCACTAGCTCTGATTTTTTCGAAATTGGCCGTTCATGCACTGGTGTTGATGGCTCAATGCAGCAAAGTCCCACAGACTTTTACACCTTCTCTGGTAGGGTTAGGGCTAGGTTAAAGGGGAAAACCTTCAAAATGATTTTTAAAATTGCCTGATCCAATGCTTACAATCTCCAGTCTGGTCCTTTATGCCACCACGAATCCTACGCTCCCATCCCGTCTTGCAGTTGCGCTGAACCATCTCATTTAGTTTCACTTCAATCTTACAGTCGTTAGCCGTCAGCTTCACGCTCTTCTTTCCGTTGCGATGGGCGTCGTTGATCGCGTCGTTGTGCTCGGCCGAGAAAGCCGTCCAGACTTGCTTGTCCCCCTCCCACTCCCAACCAATAGCTACATCCTCTTCACCATCTGTTGCCATGGCAAACTTTACCCAGTGAGAAAAAAATTAACATTAATTAATCAATATCATATCGATACGATGCGAGGGTGCAGCCTAGCCTACACTGCCATAAGTTGATGGATTCTTTTAGAGCCAGGATATATATTTATTTCTCAGCTCCAAATAACTGTCAGGTCGCAGCTGTGTTGTGTTTGTGTTTGAAACCACAGCGTGCATCTGAAATTGATATAGTAACCAAATACATCGCACAGCATAGAGAGACATGCACACGATGTGGTTACCATACAGTTTCACAAGTGCGCTGTGTTTCTTACACAAACTTCAACCTGAAGGTTAATGTTCTACCTGAAAAGCCACCAAAATCATCAGATTTTTTTTATTGGTCGCCATGGCAAGGTCCCTCAACTGGCCAATCACATGGCGTCTTGATTGGGCATCTCCAGTCCACGACGACCAATCAAAGCGCCCTGTGATTGGTTTGACGGACATGTCTGACACTAGCCGGGAGCTAAGTCTGGTTCCCTGTCTCCATTATCGTTTTCACTGCAATACTTCTTAGCCAGGCGCCATGCACAAATCAATCCCGGCCAATCTCCGAAAGCCTATGTCTTATCAACCTCGTTCCTATCCGTTTTACATGCTCGAGGTAATTTTTTTTAAACAATGTCACTTGAATTTGTGGATTAGTTGAGCCAAAAGCAGACTAAATAATGTTTGAGATCCGGAACTAGAAAAAAAACGACTGTAATGTGTAATACCATAACCAGTAAAGGCTATTTCTACACGGTAAACAATATTGGACTTTGCTCCATAAAATTTTCCGTCAGTGTCGTTCAACTTACCTCTCAAAGATTGCTTGTGAAAAGCGAAATAAAACCTGAAATGTGCTACCGTAATAAATCTTTAGCTCTCCCAGAAAGAGTATGCTCGCAGTTGAAAATATGAAATTGTTTTAACTTTTATGAAGCTGCAAAAAAACCGCGCGAGCTCAGCATGCCGAAACAAGTTTGTGACGTCATCATGTGCGCTGCCGCCCTGACCCAACTTCGTCCCCAGGGTGTTGAGCAGTACGCGCCCACCACTACCGGCTCTCTCATTTACTATTGGAAACGCGGTTGGAAATAAAGTGAATCACTGGGGACGAGGTTGGCCCTGGCCTAGTCTGGTCCCCCGACCTGACAATTTCCCCCGACGTCTACACGTCTAAATTGTAGGTCAGGCAGCCTCCGTAGCTAAAAATAAACATGACGACATTGACGGCCCTTTTTTAAAGCTCGACTTCGTTTCCGAATTCGCTTTATCGCATAAAGCTTTTAATGTTCCGATAATTTTTTTTTAAAATAAATCACTTGCTTAATATATCATACAGTTATGATATACAATATAATACTTCTGTTAAAAAACATTGACTAATTTTAACCTGGAATCTTCAAAGTTGGACACCCAAACAGCACTGTTAGCAGGCGGAGCCGAATTGAGACCACGCCGCGTTTTGGAAAATGCCGGTAACGGTCGTCAAATTCAAACTAGTGCATGACGCAGCAAAAAGTTCGCCCCTCGTATACGATCCGAGTGCAAAATCGTCGTTGAATTTCAAGTTTTCTAAATAAAAGCCATGGATATTAATTATCAACTAGTTTTTTAAGTTTTTAATAAGCAATTAGCAGTTAATAAAACCTATATTATACTCGGAAATACTCGGACACTATCTGATTGTCGACGAAATGAATTCGGCAAACTTCGGACAGTTTCGGAAAAAGGAGGAATTCCTCCCGTTTTAGTCACGTGATGTAAATTGTAATACATTGTATTACCGGAGGCTACCTGACCTAAGATTCATCAGGAATAGTCGGAATCTTTTGGTCTGGGAACCAGACTAGCCCTGGCCCTGTAAAAAAAGCAAACACTTGCACTTTGCAGCTCAGTCGAGTCGCGCACGCGCACGCGTGCAAACGCCACACACGTGACACGTGTTCAGTGTGAGCCACGTGCGCAGTCAGCCTGGGAGCGCTACTTTGGTTACCAAGTTGGTCTTGGCATTTTTAGCGCCATGGTCTTGGGAGATAAAATCCGTCCGTATGATCAATATGGGGTAAGTATCTATTTGCACGATAGCTGACAATGAAAAGCCATTTCAGGGGGCCTAGTGAGTTTGCTACTTTACAGTGATGAGTGACGCGCCTTGCATGCTTGTCCTTCAGTATAGTTCCGAAGCGATGAGCATGATGAACTGTAGCCCGAGTGCGTCCTGCCGTACAGTACTATCGCCTACTCTACAGCCAGACGCAGTCAGGCTATAAGAACGGGAGTTACTCAAGCTAGAATTCATCCTGACTCCGGTGGACTCCGTGGCTGTGCACAAAGTACCCCTCAGATTGACTTGGATTACGGGATGTAGCATAATCTGGTACGTAGCCCAGAATTGGTTGGATCATGGAGGTAGAATTACCTTTATTGGTTGAATACTTTAGGGGATGGTTGGATTACCTTCGGGGGATTGGTTGGATGTAGGGGGATTGGTTGGATTAACTTTAGTTTTATGGAATTACCTTTAGGGGATTGATTGGTGACCTTTAGAGAATTAATTTGTGACCTGATTAATTGGTGGCCTGTAGGGGATTAATTGGTTAGATTACATTCAGGGATTGGTTGGATTACCTTCGGGGATTGGTTGGATTACCTTTGGGGATTTGTTGGCTTACCTTCATAAGATTGGATGGATTACATTTTGTGGATTTGGTTGGATTACCTATAGGGGATTGGTTTAAAGATTACCTTTACCTTTAGATTGGTTGCAAGATTACTAGGTTGGATTACCTTCTGTGGATTGGTTGTTTTACCTATGATGATATTACCATGGCTGGAGGTAGGAAACACCAGAAACATGATCATATCGGATTGGATGCATGGATAACCTAAAGTGGATCCAATAGATGGGGCGGATTAGCTATAGACGGATGCATGATTGGGTTGTGATTACCAACATCTGTAGTGCATTTTATTAAAACGGTCAAAGGTTAGACAGCAAATAAGGGTGTGTGTGATGTGATACTTGAACTTCAGTCCGTGCTGATATAAAGCACAATCAAGCTTCGCCGCGCCACAGCCGGCAACATTCTTGTATTGCACCAGAAAGGTTTGCAGCATTTGCAGTGCAGTCAGTAGTGACAACGTTAAGTGCATGGCCATCATGAAGTTGGTAGCGTTTGTATGCATTTTGACTGCTGTCATCGTGGATGTGTGGGGACAGGGTTAGTAGTCACGCTATATAAATTATTAAGTTAGTCTCTTTATGAATATTCTACTAAAAAAGTACTATATTAACAGTTGTTGATGTTGCTGATTCCATATGCACATATTATTTGATACTTCTACTTTCTGATTGTGCATTTGGTTTCTATTCCCGTTGATTTGGATCATCACACAATGATATTCAAAGCACATGTGATGACATTCTGTTTTTTGAGACGAGCAATATGGCGGCTCTTTTTAAGGATATTTTTTTCTAAGAGTACAAATACCAATATGTAGTACTGGGATTTTCCTTGAATACGAGCAAAATACCTGCAGTGGCATAGCATGCTGAACATTCCAATCCCTTAAATTCTCATTAAGTTCACTTTTGTTTTGTTAAAGTCTGCTTTCATTTTGCTGTCGAACTATAGGCATTAACAAATGCAGAGGCCTCCCAAACAGAAGAAAATTGATTCTTTTCCTGCATGTACCACAGGAATTTTGGAGGGTAAATTCTTTAGGGAAAACAGCAAGCTAGAAAAGTACAAGTACATTCTCATGAGTACCAGTACGAGTACCAAAGAAATGTACTCAAGTACAAGTACACTTTTGACACCCTTCCAATCATTTCAGCAATATTGGATTCTATAGTTGCATTTCTTTGGAGACTGCCTCGATTTACAGCTACTTTACCACAAAAAATCTTATCATACATGTACCTCCTTGTGATTCTTCATGTGACATATCACATGACTAGGAGATTGACAGTGCATTAAAGCGAAACTAAAACTTAAATCCAAAATTTGGGACTTTATTCCCCTGCTATTTCCGTGTTGGTACTGACGCACATTGCATTAAAAGAATTATCTTGTGGATGTGCGTCAACACGTTAATTAACCAGGGCAGACTCCAAAATATTGGAGTCAAGTGTCTGATAATGAGTATTCCATGTTTACTTTCAGATAACCGACCAAGAACCATTAATTGTCCGATGGCCTTATAAATCCATGACTCCTAGCTCTTACGTATACAGCCAGTGTTATACGTGTACTTTCAAGTTAGAAGCGATCAGTTTTGTCTTACTTTTTGTTTATAAGTAACTAAATTACTCAAAATCTTAATTGGGATATACATTACAACAGACCTGTACAACTTTTTGCCTAGAGTAGTGGATACCAGTATTGGAGTACGATCGAGTACTCATACTCATACTCGAGTACAACTACTCGACTATCAGTACTCCAAAAAAATGGACTTGGCCCGTACTCGATTCTTCGTACTCGAATTTTGCACGGACTCGACGGTTTGGTACTCGGTACTCGACCCCAGTACTCGGGAGCACACATCGATTACATTTCTTTTTAATCAATTTTAATCGATTCCATTGCTCAACCTGGAACGCAATGAAAGCACGATGGCTCGGTTGCAGTCTGTATTACAGCTTAGTCTAGTTCCCCCTCCCCAATGTTACTGCATTTGAAGTCGTAGCACTGGAGGATGCATGAATCAGGAACCAGCCAAGCTCATGCTTTTTATGTTCGCTCGTCGCTTCACAGTTTTCAATATGTAACAAACAACCAGCAATTTAAGCCTCGTTTTTTGGTTGGTTTTGTTAATTTTGGCTTTTTTGTGAAAAAGTTCCCACAATACTGTGCCAACACTTCAGGTGTCTACCCAGCTATCCATGATTTCTCTTCTTTCTTTTTTAAGAAAAAACTGCCGATTCACTCACTGATTTGATGAATTTTGTTTTATTTTTTTATTTTTACATTGTTTACACTAATAAATGTTGTTCAGAACAGATGTTAAAAAAGAGTGGATTGCATGTTGTGTTTGTTTTATTTTATTAACTTTATTTATTAACTTTTGTGGGTACTTTTTTGGTATTGTACTCGGACTCGGATTTAGGTTCTTGGACTCGGCCCAGTACTCGGCCTTGAATGTACTCGCACTCGGTGCTTTGGACTCGCACTCGTAACAGTGTACTTGGACTCAGCCCTGGGTCCCTAAAGTACTCAGAGTATACTCTGTACTCGGCTTTGAGGACTGGACTCCAACACTGGACTGGATTTTGAGAAAGATTATGAGGCATTTAAGTCTTTGGTGTTTTTTTTATGGGGGGGGGGTGCCGTAGGGAGGGGTGTCTGTGTTATTGGATTTTGTTGTTTAGTCACGAAAAACAAATTTCAAAGTAGAACAGAGAAATTGACTGGAGTGAGATTTGAACCTGTAAACTTTTCGCTAGTTTTGTGCGCACAAAGTTTGACCACTTCCTTAGACCATGCTTCTGAGGAAGGTCACCGTGGGCATGGTGGAGTCAGGTTGGCGTAGCGGTACTTTCCTCGCCTTCCACCACTGTGACCCGGGTTCGAATCCCGCCTGGGCCAATATGTGGATTGGGTTTTCAGTCCCTGCCTGATTCCGTGGGTTTTCCCTAGAATATTCTTCTGAGCTTTTCCTCCCACCTCTAAAACTGTAAATTCTTCTCATTGTCTTCTCTCCACAGGTTTCTTCAGGCTTGCGAGCTACAGTGGGGCGCTTTTGAGGAATCCTTGGTTTCATAAATGATTAATATAATAATAAAAAAAAATGCATCATGTGTGGCCGGGGCGTTATAGGTACAGCTCTGCAGCCAGTACCTGAGCGACACTAGCATGACTAGTGGGGCTAGCTAACACTGTGTGTGTGACAAGACAACATGTCCATAATCATGCTATATTCAAGAAGCACCGTCTCCATTTCATTTAGGCCTATGTCAGTTAATTTCTTCTTATTCATTTATTTGTTTTATTTTAGATGACTATGATGTACGTCTTGTGAATGGTGGCAGCGCTCTAGAGGGTAGGGTGGAGATATACCTGTACGGATCATGGTGGACAGTGTGTGATGCCTCGTGGGATCTCAATGATGGCACCGTTGTTTGCCGGCAACTGGGTTATGGCATTGCATCATCGGTTCCTAGATCGGCATTCTTTGGCCCAGGTAAAGGGAAGATACTGAACGTGGACTGCCAAGGGTTTGAAGAAGTCTTATCTGGAGGCTGTAAGTTTACAAATAGCAGTGCGGATCTTTGCAATCACAATGACGATGGCGGGGTCATCTGCACTGGAGAAACCACCGGTAGGTCATATCTTTGTTTTCATGGAACTAAATTGCACATAGCACATGAGTGTTACGTTCAGTTCAAAAAGCATTTATTTCTAGAAGCCATTCTCAGCTATGGGCTCCGTGCACAAGTACTTCTCAACAGCGAGAGAGGGGGGAGTAGACGTAATTTGAGACCACTTGGACTGACACTGGAACGCATTACTGACGACGCCCGACACTCACGCGAAGACGCTCTGCTTTGTGCACATTCAGATAACCATACATGCATACTTCACGCCAGCGCGTGCGAACCATAGGCACATGCGGTGTGTCCCTCGTCCATGGGGCAATCCGGTTCGTTAGTGACTTCGTCATAATTATGTAAACGCGCTCGGGAAATCCGGTGGCAGCCATTTTTTTGCGGGACGTGTCACCACGCACAAATCGCACTCGGGTAGTATGCACGCACCCCGGGCTACTCCGACCAATGAGGAATACCAAAATGCGCGTGCGCCTTGTGTTTATAAGAACAAAGACAGTATAATTGAGTGTGACACCACCGCATTAAAAGCTTCTAATTCTGGTGGCTTCTAATTCTGGTCTTGTTTGCGCACACATGCACCAAGGGCGGATCCAGGGGGGGGCCAAAGGGGGCCATGGCCCCCCCCAAAACGAAACCAATTTTTTTTTTTTTTTAATGTGACATCGCAATAAAGGCAGGCAATGAGTACACCACCATCTTTTCCTCAAAAAAATTGGTTAAAGTGGTCAGAAATTGCCTCAGATCGCACCACAGAGCATCTAGAATCCAAAAATTTTTCGGGGCCCTCGCGGGCCCCGAACCCCACGCCGTAATTTTTTAGACCCACTTTTTTGGGGGACCACAAATTTTTTTGGCCCCCCCCAAAATTGTGTTCTGGATCCGCCCTTGACATGCACATGCCCATACAGTACAGTGACAGATCAAACGTGCAAATCTACTCGTATGGAAACAACTGTAGCTTACATCTGTTTTAAAGGTTCTAAATAAAACTTTCATTTACCTGTTTAAAACTGCCACTTTAGGTCAATTACGTCTAGTGGGTGGTCGCACCCCTCTGGAGGGTCAGGTGCAGGTCAACGTCAGCAATACTTGGGGAACAATCTGCAATGAATATTGGAGCCTGGATGATGCCACAGTCGTGTGCAGGCAGCTGGGATATGGTGTACCCTTGGCAGTTGTTCCCAGCTCTTATTTTGGCATGGGTGATTACCATTTGCTTTTTGCTGTGGTTGCCTGCACTGGGAAGGAGGAACGCCTGCTGGATTGCCTGCTGAACTACGTACATTCAGGGGGCGACTCCTGCCATTCTCCTACTGCTGGGGTCATCTGTACTGGAAACAATTACACAGGTATGCTCGATCCTCCATCATCTGCACAGATAACACTTTGCATGCGCGCACGTTAATTGGCAAAACGCAAATTAAAGATGAGTGTGTCAAATGGGATCGCGTAGCTTTAGAGGGTCTGACGATAACCATACGTACTCTGACTGTCTAAACGTTGATGGAGTCGATGAGAAAAATATCTCAAAATTTAAGATGCACATATCGTGTCAATCCGAAGATATGTTCTCAGCAAGTGATTTTGATCTATTTGAAAGCGATATTAAATACTAAGCACCATGACCATGCTTTCTGGGTAAATGATAATGCCAAAATCACAATGATGATCGTTTCAAAATGTCACCAAAGGTTTGATCATGGTGATCAGACCTTCTTGTACTGAACGTTGAATAAAATAATGGAACAAAAATATCTAACAATGTGGTTTCTTTTCTTGTATCCAATCATAATGACACAGGTCAGATACGTCTTGTAAACGGTACCAATACCTTAAAAGGTCGAGTGGAGGTAGGCCTATCTGCTAATAACGAGACTCAGTGGGGAACAGTCTGCAGCGATATCTGGGATTTCCACGATGCTATAGTTGTCTGTTCGCAGTTGGGCTTTAAGGCTGAGGAATCATATTATAAGCTTGGTCAAGGCGACGAGGACGTAGCATTGCATGGCGTCTCATGTGCAGGGCTAGAGAACAGCTTACTGGAATGTCCACGGAACGCCAACATCAGCTGCACTCGTACCCAGTCCTATACCCCCTGGGTTACCTGTGCACTCCCAGGTAGGTTAGATACCAGTCATGCAATGTACATTGCATAACAGCTCGACCGATAAGCCGGTTATTATTATATTCAGTATAGACTTGAAATGGAGTCTGTGATTGGCTAGGCTTAGTTCGCCTACCGCGTACCAGCGCAGCATGGACAGATACAACATACCGTCCCAGGGTATACGTGTAGCATGCGGTATGGCTTGTTGGGACGCTTTGTGCATCCTCAGTCCCAACATGCATGTTGATTAATACCAATTACTTTAAATAATCTCATCTCAACTGATATGAATATGCATTACACATTACAATAATTACGTGTGTCGGTACGTATTCTGTGTGTCTTCTCACGTCTTCTCAAAATCTTTCACGTGGTAGCACCGCAAACTCTCACTACACTACCGCCGTAAAACAAATCTTATTCAAGTCTATCCGGTTCATAGTAAAAACGTCATACACGCGCGCACACGTACCCTGATTACTAGCGCCCATTGGCTGCAAACGCTCGAGCTGCGTTAACTTCCGGTTCCAATCGTGCAGAAAGTGCTGGAGGTGACGTCACACTAACGAACCGGATGTACTACAGGCAATTTAGCTACTCCGGCAAACTAGTCCACCACAGGGTGTTTCATTATGTAGCTTGTCTACCACACACCTTAGTGTAGAAAAGACTCAACGTGAGAAAAAGACCACATGTTTATGTTTTAGAAATCATCCTCCCTAAACTATACCCCGTCGATTATTATGCCATGAAATGTGTGGAATTTAGCAGATTCACTAGCCAAGTGAACTAGCTATGCATGTGAACTTTCCTCTGAATGTACCAGCATCGTGCTCATTTTTTTGTCAGTTTGGGACGTTTAAACTAAAGCATACTCTTGGTGTTTTTTTTAGACGAACATGACTTACGGTTGCGCTATGGTACCAACCATCTAGAGGGCAGGGTTGAGGTTTACGAAAATGGTACTTGGGGAACAGTCTGTGATGATGGATGGGACATCACAGATGCTACCGTGGCTTGTTGGCAGCTAGGTTACGGCAAGGCAACCTCAGCCCCCGGATCGGGATACTTTGGCCATGGCCAGGGCATCGGGAACATCACGATAGCTTTAGGCAATGTTGGCTGCAAGGGGACAGAAAACAGCCTACATGATTGCCAACGCGGGAGCACCAAATACTGTACACATGATGAGGACGCTGGGGTTTTTTGTTCTCGACCAGGTATGGCCCAAGTAAGATGGATTGGAGGTTGAATGTCTCACCTGACAGAAAGAGTTGATGAAGATGTTGTAATGACTGATCAAAGAGGTTGAATATATCATGATTAGTGAAAAGACAAGAGTCACGTTGTTCACTCGCAACGTCTGTTTATATTATGCTGAACAGGGACTTGTATTTGACAAGAAAGCTGTCACATTAATGCACCAGTTGTTGTCCGCTTGGCTAAACCTAATTACTCTTTAAGGGTGATTATAATCAAATCAAATTGGCTTACACATACACTTTGATTGAGTTCACAGTGTCTGACTTTTTTTCAGGTGTTTTTGACATACGGCTTATCAATGGTAGCAACTCTATGGAAGGCCGCGTAGAGGTTTATGACAATGGTCGTTGGGGCACGGTCTGTGATCATAGTTGGGATATGGATGATGCAAGCGTGGTGTGTCGGCAGCTGGGCTTCAAACAGGCTACTGCAGCTCCAGGGTCGGCACACTTCGGACAGGGCAGCGGGTACGTCATCCTAGGTAATGTTGCCTGTAGAGGAACGGAGAGCAGGCTGGGTTACTGTCCGAGGGACATGAATCCCATCTGTCAACATGACCAAGATGCTGGCGTTGTCTGTAGTAACGTCGATCCACCAGGTAGGTATTCAGTTGAACCTCGCAGAGAAAGTCATCGCAAGTCTCCACAAGTCCATCACAAGTCATCAAGGGTCAATTACAAGTCTATCACAAGTCAATTACAATCATCCGGTCTCAAGTCAAATGACGAAGGCTTTTCTTTGTCATTGTTCTACCCCTGTTGTGAACTGTTCCGACTTGTGATTGGCATGCGACTATCTTGTCACTCGATGACAGCTCTGCAATTACCTCGAAAGGGTCTGATTTGCGTCTCGCTTTATGACGGTAGCAGATGCGCCTGAATCCAAAGGGGCATAGGAACAGAATTGGAAATTACCCGAAAACGAAAGTTAATGAAAAAACATTACCTAAAGTGAAGGAGATTGTTTTTATAAGACATAAGGAAAATACAAAAAGAGCAAATGATCTTAATATACTGGTAACGACTTTCTTCTTTGCTTTCTTTCTCAGAGGAATATGACGTACGTCTTAGGGGTGCCGGCGCCGATGATGAGGGTCGTGTGGAGGTGTACGTGAACGGAGCTTGGGGAACAGTCTGCGATGATGGATGGGACATCGCCGATGCTACAGTTGTGTGCCGACAGCTGGGTTTTACAAAGGCTAAGTCAGCCGTTAGCTCTGCGGCTTTCGGCCAGGGCACCGGGAATATAGTTTTCGATAATGTTGCTTGTAAAGGCACAGAAAACCGTTTACATGACTGTCCGTATTTTATCACCAACGACTGCAGCCACTCTGAAGATGCTGGCGTCATCTGCAAATCACTAGGTTACTATCCTATCTACAACGTTTTCACTCCTTGGGTATTGGCGACTAATAGCTTGTATTAAAGACTCTGTCAACGTACACTGTACGATCAAAGGAGTCCAGGAAATGAACATCTCAAAACCGTGAGAAACAAATTCCAAAAAAAATCTCAAAACTTACCAGTGTGAATCAGCTGAAACTCACTGTACCGTTTGAGTGTCATGTGCAGTCTTCATTTTACCACAAATTGGTTAAGTAAACTCTTAAGATATCACATAGATTATATAATCAGAATAAATTTTGATCGTATCGGTCAGTTTGGTTCAGTCAATTCGGTCAGTTGGTTCAGTCAGTCAGTTTAGTCAGTCGGTTCGGTCAGTCTGGTCTGCGTGGATTAAGACCAATTAGGGAAACAGCTTTATGACGGTTTCCCTTCATTTTTTTTTTTTATAGAGCTATATGACGTACGTCTAGTGAGTGGTAGCAACGCTATGAAAGGCCGGGTGGAGGTGTACGTAGGCGGTTCTTGGGGAACAGTCTGCGATGACCAATGGGGCATCAACGATGGTACAGTGGTGTGTTGGCAGCTTGGCTACTCTAAGGCCATCTTAGCCCCTGGATCGGCGTACTTTGGCCGGGGCAGCGGGGATATAGCTATGACAGAGGTGACCTGTACAGGGTCTGAAAGCACCTTGGACAGCTGTCATTGGAGTTCTTTTGTGGGTTCTTGCAGTCATTATGAAGATGCTGGCGTCATCTGCGGTGAAGAGGAAATGGCTGGTATGTCCAATTGTTTTCATGGGATTACTTTGCACTTCACAAAAGTCAACACTCATTGGAGGGGTCGTAATTGTGAATCCAATCGTCTTATGATAACGCCATTCATATCGTCACTGTTTTCACGAAGTGGAAAATTGAGTCTTTCACTGTCTGAACAAACATTCGAGAAAATTTTGTTTAAAGTTGGTCTTTTTTCATTTAACAATTTGAAACGTAAAGATGCATAAAATATGCAAGATTTAGGTATCAGAGAAAAGAAGAGATTCTAATCTTCCTAAATGTAGCAAACTTTAAGTAAAATAGGTGATTAGTTTTGCAGAATTAATCAATTAAGAGAAGTGGCTGTTCATGAAAACGAAAAAACCACCAATTAGCAAATTGGCCCCTCTGGCTGTGAAATTTGCCCCTTCGTGAAAATGCTAGAGTCAGTACGCGCAGATTTGCCCTACTGCGGTCTGAGTCAATGCATGTTGTGTACAGTACGCGCAGATATAGCTCTTCTGCACGTGGGCCCTAAAATACACCCCTTCGTGCTAATACGCTTTGTGCTAATACGCGACTGGAAGGGAAATAATGCGTACACTTTGGGTCTACTTTTACAGAAGAAGGATCTGTGCGACTTGTGGATGGTAGTACACAGTATGAAGGGCGCGTGGAGATATATCTGAATGGTCGATGGGGGACAGTTTGTGATCGGTCGGGTTGGGATAACGACGCGGCTGATGTTGTCTGCAAACAACTTGGTTTTGGAGATGCAGCAACATATTGTGAGTATTAATGATAAAACACACAAACCTTTCCTTTGGATTCCTTCCCCAAAGTCACCGTTGGTTTGAGTCTTGACGGAACAACCCGTCATATTTATTGGTTTGTAACTCCTAACATCAACATTTAGTAACTGCAAACTTAAGCCGTGTCCGCACTGGACTTTCTTTTTTGGAAGGTTTTACCGAGACGATGGTAAAATGAGAAATGGTCAAATGTGACCACTGTCCGCACTTGGACTTTCGACACGGGAAAATTTACCCAGACCGCGTGGGAGAAGTAACCGAGCTGTCACAGTGTCAGTATAATGACTCACCGTACACAGAAAACAAATTGCCGATCACATTTTCAGCCGCCGTTACGCACAGCAATATTACACACGCCATTTGCATGCACAACATAATCGTTTACACGATGTTATTTCATCTTGACACGCTAAATCTTGACGAAAAGGCCTATAATTCTGACGCATTTGTGATGCACTTTGTCAAAGCCATGCTGCTGTACGATGTTCCGTGCGGCACCAGTGCCATCAGTGTTCGTTGGTTCCCATCGCATGCTTACAGAATCGAAGCTATGATGTGGGCCAGGAACCAGTGACTACGGCCTACGCACGGTACTGGACCATGATGTTCTGTGCATGACTACAGTAGCGTATCAGGACGAATTTGGATCGTAGAAAATAACATACATCGGTGGAGAAAGAGAATTTCCGCAAATTAATTCTCAGAACGTGATCTCTCTTCTCTGTGTATGTATTTGTCCGTTGAAATATATATTTTAACGAGATTTTACCGCTCGGACTTGATGATACACCGCAGCGTGTTTCTACAAAATGTTCGGCCACTGCACGTGCGGGTTCGTGCGGTCTCTGTATGCATAACAGGGCACTCGGGCAGGATGTACGCTTTCCTGAGCTGCTTTTTACGACTCGCACTGGACTTATCGTCTCGGGAAAAGTGACCTGATCAGTTTTCCTGGGCGCGTGGGAAGTTTTCCTGGGCAGCAGTTGGCCAGTAAAAGTAACCGCTGGACTCAGGAAAATTAACCGAGAGGAAAACGTCCTAGGCTGTCCGCACTGGACTTAAAATGGGAAAAGTACCCATAGTCTCGGTTAGTTTGACCAAAAAAAGTCCAGTGCGGACAGGGCTTTAGTCATAACCTATATACGTAAAGCTGCCAGCAGCGGAGTCTGTGTGCAGAAAGCATGAACCACCAGAGGAAGAGTTGTGCAAGTGGGGTAGCACCTATTTTGATCCGGGTATTGGGATGGCGTTTCGATCAAAGCATCGTGTCAGCTCAGCCGGTCATTCAGAGGCTGGGGCGAGTCTATTTCTATGTTCGGCAAACTTTAATTCCGCCAACCCCGTTTCTATGATTTTTAGTCAGCGATAGGACCAATATTTCTGAAGATTTCTCCAGCGCTTTTAGTTACGTGTGCTTTGGGCTGAACTTAAGTTTCTTTGCTAGAAATAATAATCACAGATCCCTCACTGCCGCACCTAACCATCAAAGGGTTGTAGTGACCTTTAACTTCTCTGGTCAAGCGCTCGAGTCCAGCAGTCTCTTGGTAATCGCTGCAATCATCCGCTGTCTGCTGGAGCATTGTAAGCCGAGGGTGACCGCGAGGCCCTCTCACACGCTTATTGTTATATTAGAAAAGTAAATCAGGCTTCATGTTTGAAGGAAGGTGAGTGTTCCTTCTTCACACTGACGCATGCTGTCTTTTCCTTCCCTGAATTTTAGTGTATACCAAAGTGGGAACTGGTGCCATTTTGATTGACTCTGTTTTCTGCAATGGGAGAGAGAGTCAGTTGAAGGATTGCTCGTACGACACGTCAGTAAGTTCCTTCTGTATCCACTCAGACGATGCTGGAGCAAAATGCTATGCAACTGGATGTAAGTAGGACAGAGATGTAGAATGGATATGTACTCATGCATTGCGCATGAAGACAATCTTGGCCCATTTCTCAAGTAGGAAAGAATTTTCAATGTCTAAGAGTAAAATATTTCAGTTGACCTGGCGTCAGATGTCACGAGACAAATGACGCGCTTGCTCTTTTCTATTTTTTGTGCAAGCGAGATTTGTTTGTTGTGAAGTGGTGTATTATCAATCAATTATTTCAATCCCCATCCTGCATCCTCATAGACCTGATTCAGGAAGACGCCATTTTTTACTGTGTTTCCCGAATCTTTTTTATAAATTGTAGACTATTGAATGGGATGGTGCCAAACTATTTGATAATTGGAGTGCATTCTGTAAGCCTTCTGTTTTTTTAATTTGGCTTAAATCATTTGGGTATGTTTAATCACAGATGCAAAATTATTCATATCATCACAGCAGACTGGCATAACTTGGTATTATGAACTTTACTTCATTGCTTTAATATTTAATATTTCAATTTAATATGGAAGACTTGTGAATAAAGTATAGGCTCTTACTTTCACACGTTTACTCTGCTTAATGCATGATAATATTCTCATTTTTTTTTGTGAGCTGAGATATGCACAAAGTCAAAGACACATTTTTTAATGATAACAAAATGTTGCCTGTAACACCCGACTTTACCTGAAAGATCCGTTTGTCCTATCTTTCCATTTGTAGCTCTGTCTGGTGTTGCAGTTGCCTTCATTGTGTTTGGATCAGTATTAGCAGCTGGCTTTCTCGGCCTTTTAGCCATCAACTGTTGGCGCTTCTTGTCCAGACGTTCCCGCGCTCCGCAGGTAAATGTTTCTTCCTCTTTCAACATTCTGAACTTTGACCTCTGATGAACAGTTACCTCCGACCAATTTTGTTCTTTTTGGGGGGTATTTCTTTGAATTGTAGTCGAGTCCGTAATCAAATTAAAATTGAGCTGCAAAGTTTAAAGTTTGAGAAAGGGCTGAACTGCAGTGATCATTAGATTGTAGTGGTTTTCTTTTAGAATGACACTAGTGTTTGAAAACTCAGAAACCATGATCAAAAGTCTTTCAAGCGTTGTACCACAAACCACGCGTTATTTCAGCAGACTTGGTCATTTTCCTGTTTCTGCGAACGTTTGCCTTAAGCCACTGTTCGAAAACGATAAAAAAAATTCTGCAAGCAGGAAAAAACATTGGTGTAAATTGTCTTTTTTTTTCGGACAGAGTGTGAGTGGAGGTCAGATGACCGGTGATGGAATGAGAGCGACGCTTGTCCACGCAGTGTATGACCCTCATACAGATGACCTGCCTCCCCAGTGTAGTGACGTCATCGGTCACCCATCGGACCGTCTCCAGGCCAATCCTAGTGGTCCGTACCTCACCACTCCCAATCCATCATATCCCTCGGGCCAAGCCTATCCAGCCACCCTGCAATATCCTCCAGGCCAGAATCTTACTGGTCAGCAGAATCTTACTGGTCAGCAGAATCTTACTGGCCAGCAGAATCTTACTGGCCAGCAGAATCTTACTGGCCAGCAGAAACTTACTGGCCAGCAGAATCTTACTGGCCAGCAGAATCTTACTGGCCAGCAGAATCTTACTGGCCAGCAGAATCTTACTGGTCAGCTAAACCCTGCTGGTCAGCTAAACCCTGCAGGCCAGCAAACTTACCCTGGCGAACAAAACCCAGCTGACCAGCAAGAGCCTACTGCCCAAACCTCTGACCAATCCACTTTAAAGGAATAAACTTCTCTATCAAACATCAATGCTGGCCCCTTAATCCATGGACCCACACCAGTTTACATGTCAGATCAGTCATCCAACAATACAGACCGTCATGCAGCTTTAATTCAGCCTCAACACTACAGCTGATTGTCCCCTGGAAGCATCACTCATGGGGGGATCGTTCATTCTCACACGCCGCTCCCAAACTCTGGAACAATCTTCCACTTGAATTATGACAAGTGTTCTTCATTGCAATCATTCAAATCATCCCTTAAGACATATTCACCTCACGTTTTTTCAGTTTGTTTAATTTTGCTGTATAAATCATAACTGTTTATTGATGTATGATGAGCCATGAGCATCTCACTTGGGGGATACTGGCGCTATATAAATGTTAATTGTTATTATTATTATTGTCATTTAATCAGCACCCATTGCCTTACCAAATCACCCTCGAATCCAGTTTCGTCATAAACATTAAGGTAATAAGCAACTGTATTTAGGGCTTTATTCTTGACTGAGGGCACTGTTTTGGGTATACATACAAATGACGTGTATCCAAGGTAGTTGGCGCAAGTTAAACATGATGCTAAAAGTATTTTTTTAAAAGTTACAATTGTACAATTTTTATTTAGATTAATATAAAGGTACTAAATAAACTACGAAAATTAACATGATTTTTTAACTACATCCATAATTTTGGGGAGGCTGTTTTGTGGCTTTTTTATGGTACATTCTTTTCACAAGTTTCATTACTAATCAATTCTAAAATATACTAAACCAAAATTATCTGCACGCATGGATTCCTTTGTTTAAATTTCCTTATAATTTGCCGGCAGACAAATTTGGTTGGTGTTGTTCACTCCAATTATGTACAAAACATTGAAAATATCCTGGTCGAAATACAAGATTTTATGTAGATTATTTGCGATTTAATTATAGCCCAGAAAATTAATTTTGGACGCTTCATCTTGTTTTTTTTATTTGCTGAAATTCACTGCTTGTAACATTGCAATTTTCTTGGTATATATATAAACACTAGAAAAATGTTACTTTATGTTGTAAACAAAAACAGAAGTTGTAATTAGGAGATTAGAAAGCCAAAACTACCCCCTAAGAAGAATAGTCGATGCGGGATCTATGTTAATAATATAAAGTCAAAAAGAAAGTGACCCACATTTAAGATTAAAGTTTCCCCTCCGCCGAGTCAAGGCTCAAAAAGCAATTAAATTTGACACACCAACAAAGCATATGACAAACATGTTTTTCCACTCATTTGAAAAAAAAATATATTACTGAAACTGATCCATGTCATGAAACGTTATAAAAATATCACTAAAAGAATCCATTTTACCGCTGTCCATAGAATGCCATGGACGCTATGAATATAGAGCTCAGTACAAGAACCAGAGATCACACACACACACATTCAGATACAAATGAGATTTAAAAAAAAAAATTGTCAAGACTGAAATATTATTTTTAGTGTCAGATTTTGTGTTTTGAACGGGAAGAAATGTTCTTTTCTAAAATAATAGTAGTAATTTTTGTCTGTTTTCCTGTGCAATTTTCGTTCATTCATGAAGACAGGGAAAGGCACTTGTTTCATTGTATTTGAACGGTAAATGACCATTGGTGGACAGCTGAATTCTGTGACGTTTGTATTAAACTAGACATAACTTGTGAACGTAGTACGCAAATTACATGAAATTCTCACAGTTACTAGTCAATATGTACTTTATCCCTATGTTATTTTTATTAAATGGAGCGAGCCACATATTTGTTTTTATTTTTTTTTCTCATGTAGTCACCGTCTTTTTGACTCGCCCTGTAAAAAAAAAAACCTCCTGTAACGGGATAGTTCCAAGCGACGTTCTGTGAAAAGAGAATTCACTGACTGATTTTCAAGCATATTTACCACATGAATTGTGAAATCAAAGATGATATTTCTAAAAAAGCAGGATGCCATTTTCTTTCTTCGCATGGCTTAAATAAATTCTATATTATTGTTAGGCCAAAAAAAAAATAAGTCGGTGTCTGGTCAGCGCGCGCGTCGATTTTAATCATGCGCGTCAATCTTTTTTTCCCCAAAATGTTCTGCGGTAGCTCAAACAGCGCCCTCTATTGCCGCACCTGCTCAATTTTTTTTTACCAAAAAGCACCAAGGAATGGGAAATTGCACCAAGGCAAATGATCGAGAGCACCAAGGCAAATTATGGAGGACACCAATGTACATGAGGACACCAAAAAAGCAAAATAGTACCCCACCTTGTCTATCAATCCAAGCTTGAAGAAAAAAAAAAAAGCAAAAAAAAAAAAAAGCATTATTTAGTTCATGACCTCATGTTTGTATGGCCAGCCGGCGTAATTTTTATTCCTAGGAGGGTTAGGGGCAATGTCATGAATAAGTCATGTTTATCCATGAGAACGGACAATGACATCAACAGCATTGTTGTTAGTTTACTCAACTAGTTACAATACATTAAAGCATTTTAAAGAACGGTTGTCGTTGAGCTACCACACAGTAGCCTAGTGGATAGCGAGATGAGCTATGGATACAAAGATCCCTGGTTCGAATCCACGTCGTCGCTGCTCATTTTCATCAGCTATTTTTCTTCTCCAAATTTATCACTGAGATAATTTTAAATTAAGGGGAAAATAGACAAGAACTTAAGTCTTGCAATGATTCAAAGGAAAAACTGAATTATTCATGACATTGCCCCTAACCCTCCTAGAAAAAAAATTACGCGGCCAGCCGCGCCACGCGCCCGACAAACGTCATAAACTATGATGCATATTCATTATCTTGCCTAAGCATGCCCGCATAATGCATACATTACAACGCGGCCGCCATTTTGAAATCGCATGGAGGACATTTTCAGGGTGATATTTGTGGAAGATGATGACTGAAAGTCGTCTTTTGGCCAGATTGATGAAAATATTGGGACCAAAGAACATTTTTTTCAAAAAGGTATGAGTCCCTCTACGACTAAGAACCTTAACTTTGGATATTTCTGTCCTGGACGAGAAGTAGTCCGAGTAACTTGGACCATGCTTGGACCCAACTTATCGCCTTTTTTAACATTTGGACATCGCCAGACCATGTCCAAATGTTAAAAAAGGCGATAAGTTGGGTCCAAGTTACTCGGACTAGACGAGAAGATAATCTTGATCAAAATCTGTAGCAAAATCGCTACATCAGAGTGAAAAAAAATTCAGTCTGTGGGGAAGCATTGAGCGTCTGGCCGTACTACAGAGCTTGCGATAGTAAAAAGTACGGCCAGACGCAGTCGGGCTAGTTGTTTCCCATCATGCCTTGCACGATCTCAACCCTTGCACGATTTCAACCCCTGGAATTGTGTATTTAAATGTGTCAAAATATGGCACATTATAATTAGGCTGCAGTTTATCCGTGTTACGTGCTCGAGGTAATTTTTTTAAACAATGTCACTTGAATTTGTGGATTAGTTGAGCCAAAAGCATAATGTTTGAGATCCGGAACTAGAAAAATGACTGTAATGTGTAATACCATTACCTAGCCCAGGTTGGACGAAGTCTTCATTGCAATACGACTAACGTAGGGAGGAAAGGGAGTCCACCAGGGCTATACCATTACCATAACCAGTAAAGGCTATTTCTACACGGTGAACATTAATTATTGGACTTTGCTCCATAAAATTGTCCATCAGTGTCGTTCAACTTACCTCTAAAAGATTGCTTGGGGAAAGCGAAATAAAACCTGAAATGTGCTACCGTAATAAATCTTTAGCTCTCCCAAAACGAGTATGCCCGCAGATGAAAATGTGAAATTGTTTTATGAAGCTGCAAAAAAACCGCGCGAGCTCAACATGCCAAAACAAGTTTGTGACGTCATCATGTGCGCTGCCGCCCTGGCCCAACCTCGTCCCCAGGGTGTCGAGCAGTACGCGCCCACCACTACCTGCTCTCTCATTTACTATTGGAAACGCGGTTGGAAATGAAGTAAGCACTGGGGACGAGGTTGGCCCTGGCCCTGTAAAAAATACTAGACTCCGGGTACCGTACCTACGGTGGCCCACAACTGTCACGGCAAAAGCAAACACTTACACTTTACAGTCGAGTCGCGCGCCGTGCCTCAACTGCATGCACGCGTGCAAATGTCACACACGTGACACGTGTTCAGTGTGAGCCACGTGCGCAGTCAGCCTGGGAGCGCTGCTTTGGTTGCCAAGTTTAGTTGGTCTTGGCATTTTAGCGCCATGGTCTTGGGAGATAAAATCCGTCCGTATGATCATGGAGCTATAAAACATGATCAATATGGGGTAAGTATCTATTTGCAAGATAGCTGACAATAAAAGCCATTTAAGGGGGCCTAGTGAGTTTGCTACTTTACAGTGATGAGTGACGCGCCTTGCATGCTTGTCCTTCAGTATAGTTCTAGCATGGAGGAATAAGCGATGAGCATGATGAACTGTAGCCCGAGTGCGTCTGGCCGTACAGTAGCCTACGTACTATCGCCTACTCTACAGCCAGACGCAGTCGGGCTATATGAACGGGAGTTACTCAAGCTAGAATTCATCCTGACTCCGGTGGACTCTGTGGCTGTGGACAAAGTACCCCTCAGATTGACTTGGATTACGGGATGTAGCATAATCTGGTGGCCCAGAATTGGTTGGATCATGGAGGTAGAATTACCTTTATTGGTTGAATACTTTAGGGGATGGTTGGATTACTTTCGGGGGATTGGTTGGATGCAGGGGGATTGGTTGGATTATCTTTACTTTTATGGATTGTTTGGATTACCTTTAGGGATTGATTAGTGACCTTTAGAGAATTAATTTGTGACCTGATTATTTGGTGGCCTGTAGGGGATTAATTGGTTAGATTACATTCAGGGATTGGTTGGATTACCTTCGGGGATTGGTTGGATTACCTTTGGGGATTTGTTGGCTTACCTTCATAGGATTGGATGGATTACATTTTGTGGATTTGGTTGGATTACCTATAGGGGATTGGTTTAAAGATTACCTTTACCTTTAGATTGGTTGCAAGATTACTAGGTTGGATTACCTTCTGTGGATTAATTGGTTTACCTTAGGATGATATTACCATGGCTCGAGGTAGGAAACACCAGAACCATCACCTTAATTACAATATCGAATATTGGTGTACAGTGGATTAAATGGATTGGGTACATGGATAATCTAGGCCTAAAGTGGATCCAATAGATGGGGCAGATTAGCTATAGACGGATGCATGATTGGGTTGTGATTACCAACATCTGTAGTGCATTTTATTAAAACGGTCAAAGGTTAGACAGCAAATAAGGGTGTGTGTGATGTGATACTTGAACTTCAGTCCGTGCTGATATAAAGCACAATCAAGCTACAGCCGGCAACATTCTTGTATTGCACCAGAAAGGTTTGCAGCATTTGCAGTGCAGTCAGTAGTGACAACGTTTAAGTGCATGGCCATCATGAAGTTGGTAGCGTTTGTATGCATTTTGACTGCTGTCGTCGTGGATGTGTGGGGACAGGGTTAGTAGTCACGCTATATAAATTATTAAGTTAGTCTCTTTATGAATATTCTACTAAAATAGTACTACATGTATATTAACAGTTGTTGATGTTGCTGATTCCATATGCACATATTATTTGATACTTCTACTTTCTGATTGTGCATTTGGTTTCTATTCCGTTGATTTGGATCGTCAAACAATGATTTTCAAAGCACATGTGATGACATTCTGTTTTATGAGACGAGCAATATGGCAGCTCTCTTTTTAAGGATATTCTTTTCTAAGAGTACAAATACCAATAATATGTAGTACCGGGATTTTCCTTGAATATGAGCAAAATACCTCAGTGCAGTGGCATAGCATGCTGAACATTCCCATCCCTTAAATTCTCATTAAGTTCAGTTCACTTTTGTTTTGTTAAAGTCTGCTTTTATTTTGCTGTCGAACTAGGCATTAACAAATGCAGAGGCCTCCCAAACAGAAGAAAATTGGTTCTTTCCCTGCATATACCACTGGAATTTTGGGGGTAAATTCTTGAGGGAAAACAGCAAGCTAGAGTAAGAGTACAAGTACATTCATACCAGTACGAGTACCAAAGAAATGTACTCAAGTACGAGTACACTACACTGATATTTGACGCCCTTCCAATCATTTCAGCAATATTGGATTCTATGGTTGCATTTCTCTTTAACTTGACTCTTTGGAGACAGCCTCGATTTACAGCTACTTTACCTCAAAAAAATCTTATCACACCTCCCTGTGATTCTTCATGTGACTGTTCGTGTGACATACATGTATCACATGACTAGGAGATTGACAGTGCATTAAAGCGAAACTAAACTGAAATCCAAAATTTTCCATTGGGACTTTATTCCCCTGCTATCTCCGTGTTGGTACTGACGCACATTGCATTAAAAGAATTTTCTTGTGGATGTGTGTCAACACGTTAATTAACCAGGGCAGACTCCAAAATATTGGAGTCAAGTGTCTGATAATGAGTATTCCATGTTTACTTTCAGATAATTGACCAAGAACCATTGATTGTCGGATAAATTTAGGGCCTTATAAATCCAAGACTCCTAGCTCTTACGTATACAGCCAGTGTTATACGTGTACTTTCATGTTAGAAGCGATCAGTTTTGTCTTACTTTTTGTTTATAAGCAACAAATTACTCAGAATCTTAATTGGGATACATTACAACAGACCTATATAACTGTTTGCCTAGTGGATACCAGTGTTGGAGTAAGCGTACTCATACTGGTACTCGAGCACAACTCGAGTACACACAAGTACGTGGCCTGTACTCGACTATCAGTACTCAAAAACAATTTGGGCTTGGCCCGTTCTCGATTCTTTGTACTCGAATTTTGCACGGACTGGACGGTTTGGTACTCGGTACTCGACCCCAGTACTCGGGAGTACACATCAATTTTAATCGATTCCATTGCTCAACCTGGAATGCAATGAAAGCACGATGGCGCGGTTACAGTCTGTATTACGGCTTAGTCTAGTTCCCGCCTCCCCAATGCTTCACAGTTTTTCAATATGTAACAAACAACCAGCAATTTAAGCCTCGTTTTTTGGTTGGTTTTGTTAATTTTGGCTTTTTTGTGAAAAGGTATCCACAATACTGTGCCAACACTTCAGGTGTCTACCCAGCTATCCATGATTTCTCTTGTTTTTCTTTTTTAAGAAAAAACTGCCAATTCATTCACTGATTTGATGAATTTGTTGTATTTTGTTTATTTTTACATTGTTTACACTAATAAATGTTGTTTATTACAGATGTTAAAAAAGAGTGGATTGCATGTTGTGTTTGTTTTTATTTTATTAACTTTATTTATTAACTTTTGTGGGTACTTTTTTGATATTGTACTCGGACTCGGATTTAGGTACTTGGACTCGGCCCAGTACTCGGCCTTGAATGTACTCGCACTCGTAACAGTGTACTTGGACTCAGCCCTGGGTCCCTAAAGTACTCAGAGTACTCTGTACTCGGCTTTGAGGACTCGACTCCAACACTGGACTGGATTTTGAGAAAGATTATGAGGCATTTAAGTCTTTGGTGTTTTTTTTATGGGGGGGGGGGTGCCGTAGGGAGGGGTGTCTGTGTTATTGGATTTCGTTGTTTACTCACGAAAAACAAATTTCAAAGTAGAACAGAGAAATTGACTGGAGTGAGATTTGAACCTGTAAACTTTTCGCATGTTTTGTGCGCACAAAGGTTGACCGCTTCCTCAGACCATGCTTCTGAGGAAGGCTACCATGGGCATGGTGGAGTCAGGTTGGCGTAGCGGTACTTTCCTCGCCTAGTCCATCGCTGTGACCCGGGTTCGAATCCCGCCTGGGCCAATATGTGGATTGGGTTTTCAGTCCCTGCCTGATTCCGTGGGTTTTCCCTAGAATATTCTTCTGAGCTTTTCCTCCCACCTCTAAAACTGTAAATTCTTCTCATTGTCTTCTCTCCACAGGTTTCTTCAGGCTTGCGAGCTACAGTGGGGCGCTTTTGAGGAATCCTTGGTTTCATAAATGATTAATATAATAATAAAAAAAATTCATCATGTGTGGCCGGGGCGTTATAGGTACAGCTCTGCAGCCAGTACCTGAGCGACACTAGCATGACTAGTGGGGCTAGCTAACACTGTGTGTGTGACAAGAGAACATGTCCATAATCATGCTATATTCAAGAAGCACTGTCTCCATTTCATTTAGGCCTATGTCAGTTAATTTCTTCTTATTCATTTATTTGTTTTATTTTAGACGACTATGATGTACGTCTTGTGAATGGTGGCAGCGCTCTAGAGGGTAGGGTGGAGATATACCGGTACGGATCATGGGGGACAGTGTGTGATGCCTCGTGGGATCTCAATGATGGCACCGTTGTTTGCCGGCAACTGGGTTATGGCATTGCATCATCGGTTCCTGGATCGGCATTCTTTGGCCCAGGTAAAGGGAATATACTGAACGTGGACTGCCAAGGGTTTGAAGAAGACTTATCTGGAGGCTGCAAGTTAACAAATAGTTTTGGGAATCTTTGCAACCACAATGATGATGGCGGGGTCATCTGCACTGGAGAAACCACCGGTAGGTCTATCGTTGTTTTCAACTATAAATTGCACATAGCACATGTATGAGTGTTCGTTCAGTTCAAAAAGCATTCATTTCCAGAAGCCATTCTCAGCTCCGTGCACAAGTACTTCTTAACAGCGAGAGAGGGGGAGTATGAGACCGCTTGGACTGACACTGGAACGCATTACTGACGACGCCTGACACTCGCGCGAAGACGCTCTACTTTGTGCACATTCAGATAACCATACATGCATACTTCACGCCATAAGCGTGCGAACCTGTAGGCACATGCGATGTACGTGTCTCGTCCACGGGGCAATCCGCGGTTCGTTATGACTTCGTCATAATTATGTAAACGCGCTCGGGAAATCCGGTGGCAGCCATTTTTTTGCAGGACGTGGCACCAGGCGCGATTCGCACTCGGGTAGTATACGCATGAACCGCGGGCTACTCCGACCAATGAGGAATACCAAAATGCGTGTGCGCCTTGTCTTCAAGAACAAAGACAGTAATTGAGTGTGACACCACCGCATTAAAAGCTTCTAGTAATTCTGGTGGCTTCTAATTCTGGTCTTGTTTGCGCACGCCCATACAGTACAGTGACAGATCGAACGTGCAACTCTACTCATATGGAAACAACTGTAGCTTACATCTGTTTTAAAGGTTCTAAATAAAACTTTCATTTGCCTCTTTAAATTGTCACTTTAGGTCAATTACGTCTAGTGGGTGGTCGCACCCCTCTGGAGGGTCTGGTGCAGGTCAACGTCAGCAATAATTGGGGAACAATCTGCAATGAATATTGGAGCCTGGATGATGCCACAGTCGTGTGCAGGCAGCTGGGGTATGGTGTACCCTTGGCAGTTGTTCCCGACTCTTATTTTGGCGTGGATTTTTTCGATGTGCTTTTTGCTGTGGTTGCCTGCACTGGGAAGGAGGAACGCCTGATGGATTGCCTGCTGAACTACGTACATGTAGGGAGCCCCTGGTCCTGCACGTCTCATCATATTGTTGTTAGTGCTGGGGTCATCTGTGCTGGAAACAATTACACAGGTATGCTCGATCCTCCATCATCTGCACAGATAACACTTTGCATGCGCGCACGTTGGCAAAATGCAAATTAAAGGTGAGTGCGTCAAATAGGATCGCGTAGCTTTAGAGGGTCTGACAATAATCATATGTACTCTGACTGTCTAAACGTTGATGGAGTCGATGAGAGAAATATCTCAAAATTTAAGATGCACATATCGTGTTAATCCGAAGATATGTTCTCAGCAAGTGATTTTGATCTATTTGAGAGAATATTGAATACTAAGCACCATGACCATGCTTTCTGGGTAAATGATAATGCCAAAATCACAATGATGATCGTTTCAAAATGTCACCAAAGGTTTGATCATGGTGATCAGACCTTCTTGTACTGAACATTGAATAAAATAATGAAAATAAATATTTAAAAATGTGGTTTCTTTTCTTGTATCCAATCATAATGACACAGGTCAGATACGTCTTGTAAACGGTACCAATACCTTAGAAGGTCGAGTGGAGGTAGGCGTATCTGCTAATAACGAGACTCAGTGGGGAACAGTCTGCAGCGATAGCTGGGATTTCCACGATGCTATAGTTGTCTGTTCGCAGTTGGGCTTTAAGGCTGAGGGATCATATTATAAGCTTGGTCAAGGCGACGAGGACGTAGCATTGCATGGCGTCTCATGTGCAGGGCTAGAGAACAGCTTACTGGAATGTCCACGGAACGCCAACACCAGCTGTACCCAGTCCCTTACCCCCTGGGTTACCTGTGCTCTCCCAGGTAGGTAAGAAGATACAATGCAATGTACATTGCATAACAGCTCGACCGGTAAGCCGGTTATTATTATATTCAGTATAGACTTGAAATGGAGTCTGTGATTTGCTAGGCTTAGTTCGCCTACCGCGTACCAGCGCAGCATGGACAGATATAGCCCCATAAATGTGGCCTATTTACTGGACTGCCTCCGTAAACATAGGCCACACATCCACATGTACAAAAATCGTGTCGACGGAGCCAAATTTTGATTTTCACATTTAGGCTTAGTTTGTAGGGTTTTTTTGCTTTAGAAGCATACTCACCCTCTTTATAGGCTAATCAGACTAAGTGCTGCCTTTTTCAGATGTATATTTTTCGTGAAATTTCCAGATTCATTTTTACACGTTTGCGTATCAAAATTTCAACATGAAATTTCACAAAAATTAGACATCTGAAAAAGGCAGCACTTTCTGATTAGCCTGTAAAGAGGGTGAGTATGCTTCTAAAGCAAAAAAAACCTACAAACTAAGCCTAAATGTGAAAATCAAAATTTGGCTCCGTCGACACGATTTTTGTACATGTGGATGTGTGGCCTATGTTTACGGAGGCAGTCCAGTAAATAGGCCACATTTATGGGGCTAGGACAGATACAACGTACCGTCCCAGGGTATACGTGTAGCATGCGGTATGGCTTGTGGGGACGCTTTGTGCGTCCTCAGTCCCAACATGCATGTTGATTAATACCAATTACTTTAAATAATCTCATCTCAACTGATATGAATATGCATTACACATTACAATAATTTACGTGTGTCGGTACGTATTCTGTGTGTCTTCTCACGTCTTCTCAAAAGAGGTTCTTCCACGTGGTAGCACTGCAAACCCTCACTACACTACCGCCGTAAAACAAATCTTATTCAAGTCTATGTACTGTAGGCAATTTAGCTGCTTCGGCAAACTAGTCCACCACAGGGTGTTTCCTTATGTAGCTTGTCTACCACACACCTTAGTGTAGAAAAGACTCAACGTGAGAAAAAGACCACATGCTTATGTTTTAGAAATCATCCTCCCTAAACTATACCCCCATCGATTATTTTGCCATGAAATGTGTGGAATTTAGCGGATTCACTAGCCAAGTGAACTAGCTATGCATGTGAACTTTCCTCTGAATGTACCAGCATCATGCTCATTTTTTTTCTTCAGTTTGGGACGTTTAAACTAAAGCATACTCTTGTTTTTTTTTTAGACGAACATGACTTACGGTTGCGCTACGGTACCAACCATCTAGAGGGCAGGGTTGAGGTATACGAAAACGGTACTTGGGGAACAGTCTGTGATGATGGATGGGACATCACAGATGCTACCGTGGTGTGTTGGCAGCTAGGTTACGGCCAGGCAACCTCAGCCCCCGGATCGGGATACTTTGGCCAGGGCCAGGGCATCGGGAACATCACGATAGCTTTTGGCAATGTTGGCTGCAAGGGGACAGAAAACAGCCTACATGATTGCCAACGCGGGAGCACCAAATTCTGTACACATGATGAGGACGCTGGGGTTTTTTGTTCTCGACCAGGTATGGCCAAAGTAAGAAGGATTGGAGGTTGAATGTCTCACCTGACAGAAAGAGTTGATGATGATGTAATGACTGATCAAAGAGGTTGAATATATCATGATTAGTGAAAAGACAAAAGTCACGTTGTTCACTCGCAACGTCTGTTTATATTATGCTGAACAGGGACTTGTATTTGACAAGAAAGCTGTCACATTAATGCACCAGTTGTTGTCCGCTTGGCTAAACCTAATTACTCTTTAAGGGTGATTATAATCAAATCAAATTGGCTTACACATACACTTTGATTGAGTTCACAGTGTCTGACTTTTTTTCAGGTGATTTTGACATACGGCTTATCAATGGTAGCAACTCTATGGAAGGCCGCGTAGAGGTTTATGTCAATGGTCGTTGGGGCACGGTCTGTGATCATAGTTGGGATATGGATGATGCAAGCGTGGTGTGTCGGCAGCTGGGCTTCAAACAGGCTACTGCAGCTCCAGGGTCGGCACACTTTGGACAGGGCAGCGGGTACGTCACCCTAGGTAATGTTGCCTGTAGTGGAACGGAGAGCAGGCTGGGTTACTGTCCGAGGGACATGAATCCCATCTGTCAACATGACCAAGATGCTGGCGTTGTCTGTAGTAACATCGATCCACCAGGTAGGTATAGTTGAACTTCGCACAGAAAGTCATCGCAAGTCTCCACAAGTCCATCACAAGTCATCAAGGGTCAATCACAAGTCCATCACAAGTCGATCACAATCATCCGGTCTCAAGTCAAGTGACGAATTATTAATAAGCGGAAAAGTGACAAAGGCTTTTCTTTGTCATTGTTCTACCCCTGTTGTGAACTGCTCTGACTTGTGATTGGCATGCGACTATCTTGTCACTCGATGACAGCTCTGCAATTACCTCGAAAGGGTCTAATTTGCGTCTCGCTTTATGACGGTAGCAGATGCGCCTGAATCCAAAGGCACATAGGAACAGAATTGGAAATTACCCGAAAACGATAGTTAATAAAAAAAACATTACCTAAAGTGAAGAAGATTGTTTTTTTAGACATAAGGAAAATACAAAAAGAGGAATATGACGTACGTCTTAGGGGTGCCGGCACCGATGAAGAGGGTCGTGTGGAGGTGTACGTGAACGGAGCATGGGGAACAGTCTGCGATGATGGATGGGACATCGCCGATGCTACAGTTGTGTGCCGACAGCTGGGTTTTACAAAGGCTAAGTCAGCCGTTAGCTCTGTTTTCGGCCAGGGCACTGAGAAAATAGTTTTCGATAATGTTGCTTGTAAAGGCACAGAAAACCGTTTACATGACTGTCCGTTAGATACCACCACCGACTGCAGCCACGCTGAAGATGCTGGCATCATCTGCAAATCACTAGGTTACTATCCTATCTACAAAGTTTCACTCCTTGGGTATTGGCGACTAATAGCTTGTATTAAAGACTCTGTCAACGTACACTGTACGATCGACGGAGTCCAGGAAATAAACATCTCAAAACCGAAAAAAAAATCTGAAAAAAATCTCAAAACTAACCAGTGTGAATCCGCTGAAGCTCACTGTACCATTTGAGTGTCATGTGCAATCTTCATTTTACCACAAATTGGTTAAGTAAACTCTTAAGATATCACATAGATTATATAATCAGAATAAATGTTGATCGTATCGGTCAGTTTGGTTCAGTCGGTTCGGTCAGTTGGTTCAGTCAGTCAGTTTAGTCAGTCGGTTCGGTCAGTCTGGTCTGCCTGGATTAAGACCAATTTGGGAAACAGCTTTATGACGGTTTCCCTTCATTTTTTTTTTTTAGAGCTATATGATGTACATCTAGTGAGTGGTAGTAACGCTATGGAAGGCCGGGTGGAGGTGTACGTAGGCGGTTCTTGGGAAACAGTCTGCGATGACCAATGGGGCATCAACGATGCTACGGTGGTGTGTTGGCAGCTTGGCTACTCTAAGGCCATCTCAGCCCCTGGATCGGCGTACTTTGGCCGGGGCAGCGGGGAGATAGCTATGACAGAGGTGGCCTGCACAGGGTCTGAAAGCACCCTGGACAGCTGTCATTGGAGTTCTTCTGTGGGTTCTTGCAGTCATTATGAAGACGCTGGCGTCATCTGCGGTGAAGAGGAAATGGCTGGTATGTCCAATTGTTTTCATGGGATTACTTTGCACTTCACCAAAAAAAAGAAGTCAACACTCATTGGAGGGGTCGTAATTGTGAATCTGATCGTCTTATGATGACGTCATTTATATCGTCACCGTTTTCACGAAGAGGCAAACGCTACATCGCACGCGCCTGAAATTTGCCACTTCATGAAAACGCTTGTTGCTATTGAAATCTCAAACTCCATAGCATTTCCCTTATGGGTTGGATTGATTTCTAAAGTTGTTCTATTGTGTTTAAGGATGGATGTATAGGAGGAAATTGCTGCATGACAATGTTACACTGCCCAAAACGAACTGCAGCGAATATTGATCGCACAATTCTTGTATGCATGGGAGCACGCAGCTTATTCGAATGACCCACGCTTTATTCAGGCACTGTGCAGTCCATAAGGGCCAATCATGGGCATGTGTGTTTGTGCTTAGCAATTTCTTCTTGCGTAATCTTAAATTTTCGCGTAATCTTTAAAGGAGAGACGTGATATCACATGTCTCCACCCTATCACTGAGGGCTCTGATGCATACTCTCATTGGACGATTTTTGTTTACCTGATGATCTGGGGTCAACGCATTCTCAGCTCTCATTGGACAAAGTATTTACTCTTCCGTATGTTACATGACCCTTTCGTACAAGATGTATGTTGCTCCCATCCCACCCACACCTATTCGGATATAGATGGTGGCCCTGCGCATACGATGAATGCTGGTCATCAATTGCCCTTCATTGTTGCAGGGAATTTCGACCAGTCGACTAGAAATATGACAGGTTCCTCGCCGATCCCATTAATAGTTTTTGTCTTTGCTTTATAGGCGACTGGAAGGGAAATAATGCGTACATTTTTGGTTTACTTTTACAGGAGAAGGATCTGTGCGACTTGTGGATGGTAGTACACAGTATGAAGGGCGTGTGGAGATATATCTGAATGGTCGATGGGGGACAGTTTGTGGTCGGTACGGTTGGGATAATGACGCGGCTGATGTTGTCTGCAAACAACTTGGTTTTGGAGATGCAGCATCATATGGTGAGTATAAACGATAAAACACACAAACCTTTCCTTTGGATTCCTTCCCCAAAAGTCACCGTTGGTTTGAGTCTTGACGAAACAACCCGTCATATTTGTTGGTTTGTAATTAACTCCTAACATCAACATTTAGTAACTGCAAACTTAAGCCGTGTCTGCACTGGACTTTCTTTTTTGGAAGGTTTTACCGAGACGATGGTAAAATGAGAAATGGTCAAATGTGACCACTGTCCGAACTTGGACTTTCGACACGGGAAAATTTACCCAGACCGCGTGGGAGAAGTAACCGAGCTGTCACAGTGTATTTGTCCGTTGAAATATATATTTTAACGAGATTTTACCGCTCGGACTTGATGATACACCGCAGCGTGTTTCTACAAAATGTTCGGCCACTGCACGTGCGGGTTCGTGCGGTCTCTGTATGCATAACAGGGCACTCGGGCCGGATGTACGCTTTCCTGAGCCGCTTTTACTGACTCGCACTGGACTTATCGTCTCGGGAAAAGTGACCTGATCAGTTTTCCTGGGCGCGTGGGAAGTTTTCCTGGGCAGCAGTTGGCCAGTAAAAGTAACCGCTGGACTCAGGAAAATTAACCGAGAGGAAAACGTCCTAGGCTGTCCGCACTGGACTTAAAATGGGAAAAGTACCCATAGTCTCGGTTAGTTTGACCAAAAAAAGTCCAGTGCGGACAGGGCTTTAGTCATAACCTATACGTAAAGCTGCCAGCAGCGGAGTCTGTGTGCAGAAAGCATGAACCACCAGAGGAAGAGTTGTGCAAGTGGGGTAGCACCTATTTTGATCCGGGTATTTGGATGGCGTATCGATCAAAGCATCGTGTCAGCTCAGCCGGTCCTTCAGAGGCTGGGGCAAGTCTATTTCTATGTTCGGCAAACTTTAATTCCGCCAACCCCGTTTCTATGATTTTTAGTCAGCGATAGGACCAATATTTCTCAAGATTTCTCCAGCGCTTTTAGTTACGTGTGCTTTGGGCTGAACTTAAGTTTCTTTGCCAGAAATAATAATCAAAGATCCCTCACTGCCGCACCTAACCATCAAAGGGTTGTAGTGACCTTTAACTTCTCTGGTCAAGCGCTCGAGTCCAGCAGTCACTTGGTAATCGCTGCAATTATCCGCTGTCTGCTGGAGCATTGTAAGCCGAGGGTGACCGCGAGGCCCTCTCACACGCTTATTGTTATATTAGAAAAGTAAATCAGGCTTCATGTTTGAAGGAACGTGAGTGTTCCTTCTTCACACTGACGCATGCTGTCTTTTCCTTCCCTGAATTTTAGTGTATACCAAAGTGGGAACTGGTGCCATTTTGATCGACTCTGTTCTCTGCTATGGGGGAGAGAGTCGGTTGTGGTATTGCTCATACGACACGTCAGTAAGTTCCTTCTGTACCCACACAGACGATGCTGGAGCAAAATGCAATGCACCCGGAAGTAAGTAGGACAGAGATGTAGAATGGATATGTACTCAGGCATTGCGCATGAAGACAATCTTGGCCCATTTCTCAAGTAGGAAAGAATGTCTAATGTCTAAGAGTAAAATATTTCAGTTGACCTGGCTTCAGATGTCACGAGACAAATGACACGCTTGCTCTTTTCTATTTTTTGTGCAAGCGAGATTTGTTTGTTGTGAAGTGGTGTATTGTCAATCAATTATTTCTATCCCCATCCTGCATCCTTATAGACCTGATTCACGAAGATGCCATTTTGATTGTGTTTCCCAAATCTCTTTTATAAATTGTAAACTATTGAATGGGATGGTGCCAAACTATTTGATAATTGGAGTGCATTCTGTAAGCCTCTGATTTTTTTAAATTTGGCTTAAATCATTTGGGTATGTTTAATCACAGATGCAAAATTATGCATATCATCACAGCAGACTGGTATTACTTTGTATTATGAACTTTAATTCATTTCTTTAATATTTAATATTTCAATTTAATATGGAGGACTTGTGAATAAAGTCTGTAAAGGCTCTTATGTTCACACGTTTACTCTGCTTAATGCATGATAATCTCATTTTTTTGTGAGCTGAGATATGCACAATGTGATCAAAGACACATTTTTTAATGATAACAAAATGTTGCATGTAACACCCGACTTTACCTGACAGATCCGTTTGTTCTATCTTTCCATTTGTAGCTCTGTCTGCTGTTGCAATTGCCTTCATTGTGTTTGGATCGGTATTTGCAGCTGGCATTCTCGTCCTTTTAGCCATCAAGTATTGGCGCTTCTCGTCCAGACGTTCCTGCGCTTCGCAGGTAAATGTTTCTTCCTCTTTCAACATTCTGAACTTTGACCTCTGATGAACAGTTACCTCCGACCAATTTTGTTCTTTTTTGGGGGTATTTCTTTGTATTGTAGTCGAGTCCGCAATCAAATTAAAATTGAGCTGCAAAGTTTAAAGTTTGAGAAAGGGCTGAACTGCAGTGATCATTATGTTGTAGTGGTTTTCTTTTAGAATGACACGAGTGTTTGAAAACTCAGAAACCATGATCAAAAGTCTTTCAAGCGTTGTACCACAAACAACGCGTTATTTCAGCAGACTTGGTCATTTTCCTGTTTCTGCAAACATGAGAACGTTTGCCTTAAGCCACTGTTCGAAAACGATAAAAAAAAATCTGCAAGAAGGAAAAAACATTGGTGTAATGTCTTTTTTTTTGATAGAGTGTGAGTGGAGGTCAGATGACCGGTGATGGAATGAGAGCGACGCTTGTCCACGCAATGTATGACCCTCATGGAGGTGACCTGCCTCCCCAGTATAGTGACGTCATCGGTCACCCATCGGACCGTCCCCAGGCCCATCCTAGTGGTCCGTACCTCACCACGCCCAATCCATCATATCCCTCGGGCCAAGGCTATCCAGCCACCCTGCAATATCCTCCAGGCCAGAATCTTACTGGTCAGCAGAATCTTACTGGCCAGCAGAATCTTACTGGTCAGCAGAATCTTACTGGTCAGCAGAATCTTACTGGCCAGCAGAATCTTACTGGCCAGCAGAATCTTACTGGCCAGCAGAATCTTACTGGTCAGCAGAATCTTACTGGTCAGCTAAACCCTGCAGGCCAGCAAACCTACCCTGGCCAGCAGAACCCAGCTGCCCAGCAAAAGCCTACTGCCCAAACCTCTGACCAAACCTCTGACCAATCCACTTTAAAGGAATAAACTTCTCTATCAAACATCAATGCTGGCCCAATCCATGGACCCACACCAGTTTACATGTCAGATCTCATCCAACTATACAGACCGTCATGCAGCTTTCATTCAGCCTCAACACTACAGCTGATTGTCCCCTGGACACATCACTCATGGGGGGATCGTTCATTCTCACACGCTGCTCCCAAACTCTGGACCAATCTTCCACTTGAATTACGACAAGTGTTCTTCATTGCAATTATTGAAATCATCTCTTAAGACATATTCACCTTACGTTTTTTCAGTTTGTTTAATTTTGCTGTATAAATCATAACTGTTTATTGATGTAAAATGAATCATGAGCATCTCACCTGGCAGATACCGGAGCTATATAAATGTTCATTGTTATTATTATTATTGTCATTTAATCAGCATCCATTGCCTTACCAAATCACCCTCGAAATCCAATTTCGTTGTAAACATTAAGGTAATAAGCAACTGTATCTAGGGCTTTATTCTTGACTGAGGGCACTGTTTTGGGTATACATACAAATGATGTGTATCCAAAGTAGTTGGCGCAAGTTAACATGATGCTAAAATATTTTTAAAAAGTTGCAATTATACAAATGTTATTTAGATTAATATAAAGGTACTAAATAAAGTGCAAAAATTAACATGATGTTTCTAGTGTTTATATATATATATCAAGAAAATTGCAATGTTACATGTAGTGAATTTCAGCAAAGTAATGTAAATAAAAACCAAGATGAAGCGTCCAAAGAAATAAATTACTTTCTTGGCTATATTTAAATCGCAAATAATCTAGATATAATCTTGTATTTCGACCAGGAAATATTTCCAATGTTTTGTACATAAGGGGAGTGAGCAACACCAACCAAATTTGTCTGCCAGCAAATTATAATGAAATTTAAACAAAGGAATCCATGCGTGCAGATAATTTTAGTTTAGTATATTTTAGAATTGATTAGTAATAAAACTTGTGAAAATAATGTACCATAAAAGACCCACAAAACAGCCTCCTCAAAATTATGGATATAGTTAAAAAATGTTACTTTATGTTGTAAACAAAAACAAAAGTTGTAATTAGGAGATTAGAAAACCAAAACTATCTCCTAAGAAGAATAGTCGATGTGGGATCTATGTTAACTATAAGGTCAAAAAGAAAGTGACCCACATTTAAGATTAAAGTTTCCCCTCCGCCGAGTCAAGGCTCAAAAAGCAATTAAATTTGACACACCAACAAAGCATATGACAAACATGTTTTCCACTCATTTGAAAAAAAATATATAACTGAAACTGATCCATGTCATGAGACGTTATCAAAATATCACAAAAATAAATCCATTTTACCGCTGTCCATAGAATGCCATGGACGCTATGAATATAGAGCTCAGTACAAAAAACCAAAGATTACACATAGACATTCAGATACAACTGAGATTTTTATAATCTTTTTGTCAAGACTGAAATATTATTTTTAGTGTCAGATTTTGTGTTTTGAACAGGAAGAAATGTTATTTTCTAATATAATAGTAGTAATTTTTGTCTGTTTTCCTGTGCAATTTTCGTTCATTCGTGAAGACAGGGAAAGGCACTTGTTTCATTGTATTTGAACGGTAAATGACCACTGGTGGACAGCTGAATTCTGTGACGTTTGTATTAAAATAGACATAACTTGTGAACGTAGTACGCAAATTACATGAAATTCTCACAGTTACTAGTCAATATGTACTTTATCCCTATGTTATTTTTATTAAATGGAGCGAGACTTATTTTTTTAAATATTTTTTTCTCATGTAGTCACTGTCTATTTGACTCGCCCTGTAAAAAAACTCCTCTAACGGCATAATTCCATGCGATGTTCTGTGAAAAGAGAATTTACTGACTGTGATTGACATTATTGAAATTAAGTCGAATAAATCTATGCGGATTCTATAGAAACTATCACTCTCTTTATTAAACAAAAATGCCTCAGCTTCTTAAAAAAAAACCTTTTGTGTAATTTTCTGAGAGACACCGTAACTGTGTTGATGAGAGATTAATGATTTTGATAGGAAGCCTAATACTATTCAGGGCGGAGCCTGGGTGTCCAACGGGGGCAATGCCCCCCCCCAAAAAAAAAAAAACCCCGAACCCATTTTTTGTTTGAAGTGAACGTCGCAATTAAGGCGGGCACTGCGTACGCCACCGTCTTGTCCTTAAAAAATTGGTTAAAGTGGTCTCACCACAGAGCATCCAGAATCCAAACAAAATTAGGGGCTCTTCAGCGGGCCCCGAACCACACGCCGTAATTTTTTTGACCCACTAATTTTTGGGACCACCATTTTTTTTGCCCCCCGTCCAAAAAAAAAAAATTGTTCTGGATCCACTCTTTTTGCGTCAGGGTGATGTAAATCAATAATAGGTTTGGCGTTTCATCGACTGAGTATAAACGTCGGTGAAGGGCACAACCTAATACTGTTTACCCGAGTCAATGGTAGCCTTTACCAAGGCGTTGGGCTTATCGATTCGCCGATAAAAAAAAATTGCCTATAAGAAAATCCCTAATCAACTTGGCAAGGCATTGCGTGCACATATCCGGTCCTACTAAAGCGCGTCAACAAGCGTCAACAAGCGTCAACAAGCGTCAACAAGTTTTAGTAGTCGTTAAGTGCGCGTCAACAAATTTTGTATAGGCCTTTGAACAATAAAAACAGCTTTATATGGTAGAACAAGCAATAATGAACATCTTCTGCATATCAATTAAAGTTAAATTTTTTTTAAAACTTGGTTTTTTGAACGCGAAATGTACGACGAATTTGTCGATAAAAGTTGGCCGCCATCTTGTTTATGTGTAGCTAGCCGTACTACGCATGCGTGAAGTGTAAAGAGCAATACTACGCATGCGCGAAGTCTACAGCGCCATCCAAACAAGATGGCGGCCTACTTTTATCGACAAATTCGTCGTACATTTCGCGTTCAAAAAACCAAGTTTTAAAATAATTTTAACTTTAATTGATATGCAGAAGATGTTCAGTATTGCTTTTTCTACCATATAAAGCTGTTTTTATTGTTCAAAGGCCTATACAAAATTTGTTGACGCGCACTTAACGACTACTAAAATTTGTTGACGCTTGTTGACGCTTGTTGACGCTTGTTGACGCGCTTTAGTAGGACCCCACATATCGATGTCCGTACGCTGCTAGTGAGAAAGTAACTTGTACAGCGAGAGGCTATGCTTGTACGTACGCACGTACACACACGTACTCGTACAACAGCCACGCACACACAGTACATGTACATGCATGAGCTAGTCCGCGTAACCGTTCGTACGGACAAGGGTCGGCGGTACACGCACGTAGCCGCGTTGATTGTGGGTGCAGGGCCCGATTATCTCCCTTCGACAAAAAGCCGAGAGACCGCATTGAACAAGGCTAAGTCAATGGGTGACGGTCAGTCAATACGTCTTGTACACAGCGGATACACCATGGACGATGAACAACTACTCCTGAGTTGTCAATAGTCTGGTTCCCAGACCAAAAGATTCCGACTATTCCTGATGAATCTTAGGGGCCATTCAGAATTTTCAATGTTTTAAAATTTCGATCTTTTTTCCAAATTGTGGGTGGGTGGGTCAAGCTAAATAATTGAAAATCGAAATTCACTTTCCATAGAAAAAAAGATAAAAAACAAAAGAAAGATAGATCTTTTGACTTGCCTGAACTACGCGCAAACGTTCCAATATCGCGATGCGTGTTTCTTTTTCAACTTCGTCCCCTGTATGTACTGTCAGTGGCGTAGCCAGGAATTTTTCGGGGGGGGGGGGGCGCTGGGGGGGGGGGGGGGGGGCTGGAACATGTATGGGGGGGGGGCGTCATGTAGATCAATGATAATTTTTTTAGAAACTCAAAACCTCAGTGGGGAGGCGACTGGGGGGGGGCGACAAGGTTTCATGGGGGGGGGGGCTGTCGCCGTCTGTCGGTCTTCTATGCTGTTATGTTTACTTTCAGGTACCTTCAATGGTACTATGTTTAATTAAGCTGTTCATTTGTTTAATTAAACTAATAACGCACATATAGTTGCCAAATATGGCACTAACAAGTTTGAGGTCGGCAATTTCGTCTTTACAAATCTGGGTACGTCGGGTTACCGTACACACAATTGTCCTGGAAACAACAGTACCAAAGTACAGAAAGTCGTACGCAAGAGCTCCCCAGCCAGTATCGCTGACGCCATTATGATTCTTAAGTTTCTCACTGTCACACAGTGAAATATCTAAACAGCGTCGTTGTACATTTTGTATTGTGAACACATAAAAGCATTCAAGTCGCGTTCTTGCACACTTTTTGCAAGTCGACATAGATATCCTTGAACCACTGCCCCTGCTTTGCATAACAAGTGCACATGAATGAACGATTCGACTTTTATTCAAAGAAATTTCAATGTACAGTCACCAGACTCTATTCAGTAAAGTCCCCGTCAAAACGAAAGTAATCAATCCACGTGCATAACGCACGGCTACACCATCGTACAGTGTGGCAGGGACACCAACAAGTAACACAACAACTAAACATTTTTTTTAAAAAATGATAAATATTCTGATTGAATTTCGTTAAAAGATACTTGTTGGTGAGGTATCACATAATTTTATCACATAAAAGAGGAAGACCGACAAGTTAAGTTTCGTCGACTATCGGATAGTGTCCGAGTACAATAAAGGTTTTATTAACTGCTAATTGCTTATTAAAAACTTAAAAAAAACTAGCTATATAGTTGATAATTAATATCTATTGCTTTTATTTAGAAAACTTGAAATTCAACGACGATTTTGCACTCGGATCGTATACGAGGGGCGAACTTTTTGCTGCGTCATGCACTAGTTTGAATTTGACGACCGTTACCGGCATTTTCCAAAACTCGGCGTGGTCTCAATTCGGCTCCGCCTGCTCACAGTGCTGTTTGGGTGTCTAACTTTGAAGATTCCAGGTCAAAATTAGTCAATGTTTTCTTACAGAAGTATTAAACTGTATATCATAACTGTATGATATATGAAGCAAGTGGTTTATTTAAAAAAAAAATGATCGGAACATTAAAAGCTTTATGTGATAAAGCGAATTTGGAAACGAAGCCGAGCTTTGAAAAAGGGCCGTCAATGTCGTCATGTTTATTTTAAGCCACGGAGGCTGCTTGACCTACAATTTAGACGTGTAGACGTCGGGGGAAATTGTCAGGTCGGGGAACCAGACTAAGTTGTCAAGCGCTGGGCGTGCATCTTGTCATAGTAGGGCATGGTAGCATCGACACAGCGAAGGATGTCAGGTGACAGAGGAGTGCGATCGGGCAGAGGGCGTGGCTTCGTAAAACACGTGCTGTCAAAGGCGGTCTTGTAAATATGCCCGATTTGGTTTACCTCCAGGAAATGCCTTGCGACTACCCATTCCCGAGTGATGGCATCACCTGCTCCCCATCTCAGAAGCCTCTCCTCAAAAGGCATCCTGATGGCCTTGAAGAGAGCCGAGAGGATACCCTTAGGGTCTTGAAGAAGGTCATCCGTATCGATGATGATCGGCTCTTGATCCTGGGTCTCCTTAAGATACTCGATCAAATCATTTATCTCTTTATAACCCCGACCTTGAGGGAACAGTCCTGGAGGCAGTTTATCAAGCTCAAACTCATCCATCGAACGGCCCATTGCAAGATGATACACTTTTTTCCAAGATGGAAAGACCTTCAGAGGATTGCGGATAAGAAAAAGATGCTGGTAGTTCTCAGGGAGGAATGCAAAGCGATCTGAGACAGCGTATGCCATGTCCTTGCAGAGAATGAACTTCTTGCCATCGTGGGTCTCTTCAAGTTGCTCCTTCACCCACTTGTAGGTGAACTGAGAATCATCGGTCACTCCTACAGCCTCCTTCCGTGTCGTATTCCTGTCTACTTCCTCATGGGAGGCAGCACCTTTATCAGTCCCCACGTGGAAGGCAGCTACGTACGGTTCAAGGAATACTTTTGAGTCTTCAACGAAGCTCAGACATTTAGTCAGGGCAGTGGATGTTGAGCGAGGGGTGGTCCATATCATGAGTCGTACTTGTTGCTCCTTCGAGGAGGGAGATTTCTCACAGCCGGCCATCTGTTTTGAAATAATCAAAATCACAAAAGAGGTAACGACGACGATATGAACGACTAACATGGATGTCAACACTCAAAACACATAATTCAGTGAGTTTTGCCAGCCTCATACACCATCAATCGATAACCTTCAATAACAGCTCTTGTGTCATGATTTCAGTTCGAGGTTTCAAAAATATTGAAAACCAAACTTCATAAAAAATGTCGACGGTCTTCATAGCCTACCTTACGGCGATCAATGACGTTGATGTTCGTGATTTCTGTGCAATATCACTCAGAATATCCGAGACGATAACGCAGCTCAGAGCAGTTAGTTTTTGTTTTGAGCACCTGTGGCGCATTCCTCTGATCAAAGGACAGCGGAAGATAATGAGTGCAATGTACAGCACGTCCACAGGATGGCGCGTACACGCAGCATTTAACGTGGTGCGAGTGATGTGCATGAATTGATTTCCATAAGGGTGCACTGAACCAATTCAAGCCCCATTGAAATCAGTGTCAAATTAACAAAGCTCAGGGCCAAATATAGCCTTGACCAAGGCTATCAGCTTGTTCCCATATGAGTTTGTTCTCGCTACCGCACACCGCGCGCACAGCAACACAATGTTGTACTATATACCGTTTGCCCAACGACCCTTGCGTGTGCTTTGTGTGCATGTACGTACGCCCCACACTCACTTCCGCAAACAGCCGTACAGTAAATCGAGGCAGAAGATCCTCGACTGACTGTACGGCTGTTTGCGGAAGTGTGTGTGGGGCGTACGTACATGCACACAAAGCACATGCAAGGGTCGTTGAGGCTAACGGTATAGTAAAACTAGTGATTGTGTCGCGGCGCGCGCGGTGTGCGGTAGCGGGAGCAAGCTCGTATGGGAACAAGCTGATAGCCTTGGTCAAGGCTAGGCCAAATAAGGCCAAAAAACATATTCGGTCTTTGGTCCGGTCAGACCAATGTTCCGGAATTGACGCGGCGACGCGGCTTTTTTTCTTTTCTTTTTTTGCTTTTTTTTTCTTCAAGCTTGGATTGTACAGACAGGGTGGGCTACTATTTTGCTTTTTTGGTGTCCTCATGTACATTAATTGGTGTCCTCCATAATTTTCCTGGGTGCTCTCGATCATTTGCCTTGGTGCAATTTCCCATTCCTTGGTGCTCTTTGGTAAAAAAAAAATAAAAAAAAATGAGGAGGTGCGGTAATAGAGGGCGCTGTTGAAGCTACCATGGAACATTTTGGGGGAAAAAAGATTGACGCGCATGATTAAAATCGACGCGCGCGCTGACCAGAGACCGACATATTTTTTTTTTTGGCCTAACATGCAAGCCAACATCACTGGGGTTTCTCAAACCAAAATTAAATCATAGTGTATTGTCCTTCATGTTTTCATTTCTTTTCAATTTTGGGTAGACTACATTGCATTTTTTTTTTTTTTTAATATTCACACCAAAACAAAATCACCTCCGGAAAAGTGGTAGTTCCCAAGTCTGCATGTAGCTATTTTACAGGTGGCATCCTTCCACTTTCTCAGGCAAATAGGACCCATTTTTTAACCGTAATTATATCAAGCCTACCAAAGCTGGATTAAAGCATAATATCAGCAATTACTAAGCAATAAGATAAGGTTTGCGGTTGCTCCATTTCACAAATCTCGTTCGTGAACCTTTAAACCTCACTCACCACAGAGATTTGGTACATGGTGCAATTACCGTAAATTGTATGGCTATATCTTCAGCATGAAAACTTTCAAATCTTAACTTCTATGCAAATTTTGACTAATATCGACAATTAAAACGACAAAATTCCTCTCAATCGATTAATGGGTATTCAGTGGAAACTTTCCATTGTGCTATTCAAATGGGCCGAATTAAGCTATTCGTTTCGTGTTAATCCTATTTTAAGCTTTTGAACCAAGGCGAGACATGATTCAAAAGTTGTGGTCAATCGGGGAGTCGGGGAGTCAGTCAGTCAGAGTACAGGTTTGACGGACCAGGGGCGTAAATCCGGGGGTGGGGGTGGGGGTTATATCCTTATTTCCGATCAAATAAAAAAGTTAATTACTTCTATTCCTACCTCCATGATATCTCACACACTTTAGTATTTCTGTAAGAAACATCGGCCAATATTGAGTTGTTGGAATCTTCAAAGTTAGGGACCCATTGCAGGTGAAGCCGAAATGGAAACGACTCCCAATTTTGGAATACCCCCAGGTAACCCAAATAAAAAATTTAATTAATTCTATTCCTACCTCCATTACCTCACATACTTTAGTATTTCTGTAAGAAACATCGGCCAATATTGAGTTGTTGGAATCTTCAAAGTTAGGACCCATTGCAGGTTAAGCCGAAATGGAAACGACTCCCAATTTTGGAATACCCCCAGGTAACCTAGTCTATGTAATAGACCATGGCAGAGCAGATTCGTTGCATAATTATGCAGGACAACCGCATCTTGACCTCTAGATTTTGACCAATCAGCGGGCGCTTTCTATGTGTCGGGTCTTCGGTCATTCACCGTTGTGGCGTCATAGACATGGATAAATCATATATGGATATATATCAGACGTTAAACAGGAGACTGGGCTCCGTGCACTCTAAAGACTCCAGGGTCAATTGACCCCGAGGCCGATATGAGTCTATATCTGCCGTCTTTTCAGGGTCAAACAAATGAGGCTTTTCTAGGTCAAAATGATCCAGAAATATGTCATTTTTGACCCAGAAAAAAGTTCATTTTGACCAGAAAAGAGTAACTGTGACCTGGAAAAGTGATATGCAGATATGGACGCAGATTCTGGGTCAATTTCGACTCGGGAGTTTTACGGGTGATACTCAGACTACAGGTAACCATCATCAGAATTACAATAACCCAGCAAAGCTCGCCCCGGCCCCTGGTGCAGTGGCGTATCCAGAGGCGGGGGGGGGGGGGGGGGCAGAGGGGGCACTATGGCGGATTTTGTTTCACACAGTTATTTTAAGCAATTATTTCAATAAATAGTTTGAGAGTTCCGACATTTCATTCCCAAAAAAAAGAAAACCTGCTCAAAAACCATAATAATGCGCCGTGAAAATGGGTATGGGGGGGGGGGCCTATAATTTGTGGAGGCCAAGTGTCCAGGGGAAAAAATCTACATTTGGGTGCGGATGTGCGGTTGCCCCCCCCCCCCCCCCCCCCGACATCCAAAGCTGGATACGCTACTGCCCTGGTGTACACGATGCGAGTGCGTATATACTTGATTCAGAAAATTGTCATTGAATTTCATGGGTTTTTTTTATACCAGCAATGAATATTAATTTTCAACACATTTTTAAAAAATAAGCATGGCAGGTAAATAAAATGTCTTTTATACCCAGAAATACACAGGCGCTATCCGAGAATGTCCACAAAACGCCAGTTCGGCAAACGTCGGGCATTTTCGGAAATGGGAGGCATTCCTCCCGTTTTCAGCTCGTGTCGTACATAATCCGTGTCCGAATTACTTGGCCACGCCTTTAATTGCCATTACACACGTGTCAATGCCGGATTTAAGTTCCCACGTAGGTGCCAGTGGGCGAGGCGAAAATATTCACGACATGTGACCTATCTGCATGCTCACTGTACCATGACTGCACAAGCAAAACGTTTACATTTGTCTTGAATCGGCCGCGCCGTCCAACTGGAAGCCATACACCAACGCGGAAACTCTTACCATGGGGTCTTCCCGTGCGCGAAAAACGACGATTTTGGATGCTTGGAGTGTGGCAAGTCGACCAAAAATCCGGCCTTATGAACGGGGCCACTGCAACATTTCGACGCCGACTTGTTTGGTCGTCGTCACAAATACTGACTTGAACTTTGCTGTAGGCCCTAGGCCTACAGAACTTGTCATAAAAATGTGTTGTGTTACTGAACTGGACCTTGCAACTGCATTCATTTGAAGACTCAATTTGTGCTGAACTGAACTGAATGCACTCATGAGATTTGTGTGAACTCATAATTTTGTCGAATGATCTGAATGACGGTTTTGGAAATACTCGTCAAGCTTTTGGAGTTCGTCGGGGGTAAGTCCCACTGTATTAATGGAAATATCGAGGTGAGTGAAAATTGATATTCTCCTAGTTTTTGCACACAATCCATAGGTTTTACACACAATCCATAGGTTTTACACACAATCCATAGGTTTTACACACAATCCATAGGTTTTACACACAATCCATAGGTTTTACACACAATCCATAGGTTTTACACACAATCCATAGGTTTTACACACAATCCATAGGTTTTACACACAATCCATAGTTTTTACGCACAATCCATAGTTTTTTACACACAATTGTGTAATACACCGTGGCTTTTTTGTTTGATTGACATGCCTTTTGTACACGTGGTTACAAAAGCCATTTAAAACGACTAGCGAGTGGCGCGAGTCGGTCACGTAGGCCGCACGTGGCCGGCGCCCGGCGCATTGGGCGTGGTCATAGGCGCCGCTGATTCTTATTGGTCGACGGCCACGCGCGGTATGCGGCCAGGTGCACCGTTGTTGCTAAACTTTCAAAGACATTCCAAAGAGGGGCATTTAGAGATTTACTCAAACGTTGGAGTAAACAAGTTTATATATTCGTTTGAATAGGAGGGTTCCTTGGAATTTAGTTTGCCTTTGCTGTTATAATTGTATTAAAATTACTGGTTTAGAGACTTACTTATGAGAAGAAATAGCTTCGAGCTTTTATATTATTCTTGAAAGATGACATAAATTTGAAAAACCTGAACACCATGAAATCGAGGAGCTAACAACGGAGCCAACGGATTTTTATGACACGATATATCTAATGCAAGTATATTATTTAGACTCAGGGCGGCATTCCAATGGACCAACATCAATTTTATGGATACAGTATCCACAGATTTCAAATTATTTTTCAAATTGCTCAAAATAATGAACTTTACACCATTAACTTTTAAAGGTAACTTGTACATATTATAAATGCTACTAAGTTCAAGAAGACAGTTGAAGACAACATATTTATTGACGGCTGAATGTTTTTGATTATGATTGTATAAATTTGGGTTTAAAAGATAGCCAACGGAAATATTTGAAGCTCGTAAGAATAATTGGAGAAAATCTGCTGTTGAGGATGGATAACCAGCGATGAGTCGACGTTTGGAAGAAGGAAAATAATCCAAAGATTATGATTGTATTAAATGAATGATTACGACTTTATAAGGTTAAGGTGTAGGATTAAGGCGGGGTGGGGTAGGGTATAGGCACATGGCGCGCACAGGCAGCCGATGACACCAGCAGCAGCGTAAACAGTAACATAATCATAGCCTGGCACAGCCATGGTGTACAAATTTAATAATTAAAATACCATGAAAATTTTCTAAAAAAAATAAATTTTCCAAGTCGGTCAAAAAGGAAGAAAAATAGCAACTAATTGGTAATCTAAGTTCGATACATAAACGATAATAATACAAGTTAGTCAATTAAACATTTTTTTCCGAGTAAACGCATTCCAAGGATTGACAATTAATTACAATAATATCTGGGATTTTTTTTTTTTATAAAATTAGGTTTTGAAATCAGTGGATATGGATATCAGAGCTTTTGAATGGCACATGGGTTAATAGGATCTTTAAACATGTATCACTGAAGGACATTTTAGGAGCAGGTTGCAAACATGTTGTCTTGCAGGTAAAATTATTTTTTAATCTTTTAAAGTTTTTCGTCTTCCCGAAATAAAATATTTGTCGGGTCGATGATATCGTATAGGTGATATCGTCTTCCCGAGAGTAAAAATATTTCACGGGTTGATGATATCTTGTAGGTGAGATATCGTCTTTCCAGGATAAAACTATTTCTCGGGTTGATGATATCTTGTAGGTGAAATATCGTCTTTCCGAGATAAATATATTTCTTAGATAAATGATATCTTGATGGGTGCTAATACTATTTGAAAAGACGACACGTTGATGGGTGCTTTGTTATTAAGAAAGACAAAACATTTGATGGGTGCTATGTTATTAAGAAAAACAACACCTTTGATGGGTGCTTCTAAATCTTTTAGGTGAGATGCCGTCTTCCCGAGATAACAGTTTATTTCTCGGGTTGATGATATCTTGTAGGTGAGATATCGACTTCCATGGAAACAAAATATTTCTCTGGTTGATGATATCTTGTTGGTGAGATATTGTCTTCCCGAGATGAAAATCATTTCTCGGGTTAATAATATCTTTGGGTGCTACTATTTCAAAAGACGACACGCTTGATGTATGTTACTATTGAGTAAGACGACACCCTTGATGGGTGCTACTATTAAGAAAAACGACACCCTTGATGGGTGCTACTATATCTTTCATGTTAGATACCGTCTGCCCGAGATAAAAATATTTCTCGGGTTGATGATATCCTGTAGGTGAGATATCGTCTTCCCGAGATAAAGTATTTTTCGGGTTGATTATATCTTGTAGGGGGGATATCGTCTTCCCGAGATATAAATATTTCACGAGTTGATGATATCTTGTGGGTGAGATATCGTCTTTCCGGGATAAAAATATTTCTCGGGTTGATGATATCTTTTAGGGTAGATATCGTCTTCCCGAGATAATGTTTCATGACGGGTTGGTGATATCTTCAGAGATATCGTCTTTCCGGGAAAAAATATTCTCGGGTTGGTGATATCTTGTATATATCGTCTTCCCGAGATAACTGGTCACGGGTTTACGATATATGTATATTTATATTTGCAGATACCAACTCAGTTAATTACTTAATTAAAAACAGATGACAGATGGCTACCTGCCGAGACACAAAAAATGATCTTATTAACTCATGGCTACAACGAAGCTCTGTAAATATAATTATTGTAAATAATAGTATTTTATCTGAATAAAAATCATAAACACAGCCTTTAAAAATTACACATGAACTTAACAAAAAATGAAAATATGAATCAGAAGTTAACTATTGAAAGAAGAAAAACCTGATATGTTGTACTGTTTTAAACTATAATAAAAGGGGAAGTCGATGACAAAGTTTAAAGGGAATATACATCATTTGCTTTTGCTGTAATTTTCAGAAATGGATGGAATTGGGGGGTTGGAAATATAAAGCAAATATAGTTACACTGACTTTTTGGAGGTTTTGGGTTCGAAAATGCTATAAAAACCAAGAAAAACGATCATTTTCCTGTAGTCTGGTCCCCTGACTCCATATAAGAAGAAACAGAGCAGTTTACATACATTGGGGAATTGTAAGGTCAGGGAACCAGTCTAGCTGGCTCGTACCCGTTCATAGGTTTGTAATCGATTGCAAACAAGTGCAATGGTCAATTGGGGCCAGTATTTGAAAAAAAAGCCAGTTGTTTCCAACGCTGATCGGCCGATCAGCGTTGGAAATTGATACAAAAATACCACTTTTCTTGAAAATGACAGTATACCAGGTGCCATAATTTTACAGGATGCTTTAGACTGTCATTTACCAACATCCTATTAAGGTATTTCGCAAAAACTTGGTAGTTTTATTTTTCGATGTTTGCAAATGTTGTATATTCCCTTTAAGGAAAATGTATAGCCAATTCAAATGTTAATCATGGCTGGGATCGAGTGTGGATAATAAATATTTGGAAGTTTTAAGGAGCTATAGCGTACTGCGAACTGAGCGGAAAGCGAGGAAGGGGAATGAAAATAATTATAAATTCTTTCCATCTTTAGAATCATTCAGGCCTAGTGCTTTGAGAATAATAATGCCAGTTGGAGAATAGAAAATAGTTTGATGGGTGCTATATTTTGAGAAACACGAGGTCCTTGATGGGTGCTACTATATTGAGAAAGACGACACCCTTGATGGGTGCTACATCGCCAACAATTCAACAGAATTATTATGTATTAAGTTGTAAAACCAGTAACATAATTATTGTGTATGAACACCCGTGATTGCTGCTACTTTTGCGAAAGACGACACCCTTGATGGGTGCTACTATTGAGAGAGACGACGCCCTTGATGGGTGCTACTATATTGAGAAGGCCGATACCCTTGATGGGTGCTACTATTGAGAACGACGACACCCTTGATGGGTGCTACTATTGAGAACGACGACACCCTTGATGGGTGCTATTATTGAGAAAGACGACACCCTTGATGGGTGCTACATCGCCAACAATTCAACAGAATTATTAATGTATTAAGTTGTAAAACCAGTAACATGTTGTGTGTTAACACCCTTGATGGGTGCTACTATTGAGAGAGACGACACCCTTGATGGGTGCTACTATTGAGAACGACGACACCCTTGATGGGTGCTACTATTGAGAGAGACGACGCCCTTGATGGGTGCTACATCGCCAACAATTCAACAGAATTATTATGTATAAAGTTATAAAACCAGTAACATATTGTGTGTTAACACCCTTGATGGGTGCTACTATTGAGAGAGACGACGCCCTTGATGGGTGCTACATCGCCAACAATTCAACAGAATTATTATGTATAAAGTTGTAAAACCAGTAACATATGTTGTTTTAACACCCTTGATGGGTGCTACTATTGAGAACGACGACACCCTTGATGGGTGATACTATTGAGAGAGACGACGCCCTTGATGGGTGCTACATCGCCAACAATTCAACATAATTATTATGTATAAAGTTGTAAAACCAGTAACATATTTTGTTTTAACACCCTTGATGGGTGCTACTATTGAGAACGACGACACCCTTGATGGGTGCTACTATTGAGAACGACGACACCCTTGATGGGTGCTACTATTGAGAAAGACGACACCCTTGATGGGTGATACTATTGAGAGAGACGACGCCCTTGATGGGTGCTACATCGCCAACAATTCAACAGAATTATTATGTATAAAGTTGTAAAACCAGTAACATATTTTGTTTTAACACCCTTGATGGGTGCTACTATTGAGAACGACGACACCCTTGATGGGTGCTACTATTGAGAAAGACGACACCCTTGATGGGTGATACTATTGAGAGAGATGACGCCCTTGATGGGTGCTACATCGCCACATTTCAACAGAATTATTATGTATAAAGTTGTAAAACCAGTAACATATTTTGCTTTAACACCCTTGATGGGTGCTACTATTGAGAGAGACGACACCCTTGATGGGTGCTACTATTGAGAGAGACGACACCCTTGATGGGTGCTACTATTGCGAAAGACCACACCCTTGATGGGTGCTTCATCGCCAACAATTCAACAGAATTATTATGTATAAAGTTGTAAAACCAGTAACATATTTTGTATAACACCCTTGATGGGTGCTACTATTGAGAACGACGACACCCTTGATGGGTGATACTATTGAGAAAGACGACACCCTTGATGGGTGATACTATTGAGAGAGACGACGCCCTTGATGGGTGCTACTATTGAGAAAGACGACACCCTTGATGGGTGCTACATCGCCAAGAACTCAACAGAATTATTAATGTATAAAGTTGTAAAACCATAAAGAAAAAGTATTGCCTTTAAAAATAATGGTGTAAAGTTGGTAATTATGCATTCCTTTTAAAGTTTGTCGAAATAAACCTGTAGGTTGTTGCATGTTGGGTAGTGTCTATTGGAATACCGCCATCGTACTTTTGAGAAACACGACACCCTTGATGGGTGCTACCTCAAGGAGGACGACACCCTTGATGGGTGCTACTGTTGAGAAAGACGACACCCTTGATGGGTGCTACTGTTGAGAAAGACCACACCCTTGATGGGTGCTACATCGCCAACAATTCAACAGAATTATTATGTATTAAGTTGTAAAACCAGTAACATATTTTGCTTAAACACCCTTGATGGGTGCTACTATTGAGAGATACGACATCCTTGATGGGTGCTACTATTGAGAGGGACGACACCCTTGATGGGTGCTACTATTGAGAAAGACCACACCCTTGATGGGTGCTACTATTGAGAAAGACCACACCCTTGATGGGTGCTTCATCGCCAACAATTCAACAGAATTATTATGTATTAAGTTGTAAAACCAGTAACATATTTTGCTTTAACACCCTTGATGGGTGCTACTATTGAGAGAGACGACACCCTTGATGGGTGCTACTATTGAGAAAGACGACATCCTTGATGGGTGCTACTATTGAGAGAGACGACACCCTTGATGGGTGTTACTATTGAGAAAGACCACACCCTTGATGGGTGCTTCATCGCCAACAATTCAACAGAATTATTATGTATTAAGTTGTAAAACCAGTAACATATTTTGCTTTAACACCCTTGATGGGTGCTACTATTGAGAGAGACGACACCCTTGATGGGTGCTACTATTGAGAGAGACGACGCCCTTGATGGGTGCTACTATTGAGAAAGACCACACCCTTGATGGGTGCTACTATTGAGAGAGACGACACCCTTGATAGGTGCTACTATTGCGAAAGACCACACCCTTGATGGGTGCTTCATCGCCAACAATTCAACAGAATTATTATGTATAAAGTTGTAAAACCAGTAACATATTTTGTATAACACCCTTGATGGGTGCTACTATTGAGAGAGACGACACCCTTGATGGGTGCTACTATTGAGAGAGACGACACCCTTGATGGGTGCTACTATTGAGAAAGACCACACCCTTGATGGGTGCTTCTACTGAGAAAGGCCACACCCTTGATGGGTGCTACTATTAAGAAACACGACACCCTTGATGGGTGACATCGCCAACAATTAATTCAACAGAATTATTCATGCATGTATAAAGGTTTAAAACCAGTAAGATATTGTGTTTTGTAAAGAAGACAAACATAATTCCAAGGAACCTCTCCGCATGATTCTCAAGACCCAATCTTACCAAGCATCAGGCGGGAAAGGAATAAAATTGCCGCCGCTTGGATGTGCAAAATAGATCGAAGATTTACGAAATGCGAACGTTGTCCGGTGTCAGTCATGCACGATTTCCGAAAATAATTATGTATTCGAATTGAGGAGCGCGCTCTCCATTGATTGAAATGAACTTTAAAAGAATGACATTTAAATTCGAAGGGTGAAATAAAATCAATGACGATTATAGTTGCCGAACCTTTCAATCGCAAAACAATATCTGAATGATAAATTGTATGAAATGACTGTCAATCATTTGTCCGATATGTGTAAGGAGAAAATATAACACAGATCTCGACCTACGCGGGCACGGATTAAAACACGAAATTAGGCGGTTGCACACTGCCAAATAAATTCTTGAAATCATCGGTCGTCGAAGTAGAAGAAACGGAAACAAAAGTTACCCTGAAAAAAAATCGAAACGGCAAACACAAAATTAATGTACGGTGTTAGCGATATCATCGATTTGGTGTTGCATCTCTTACATTCTTGAGTTGAAAAAAATAGTAAACGACCGGTTTGGAATACCAATTGTGAAATGTGAAAACGAAAAATTCGCTGTTAACGGAAATTAGTATTAAGATTGTAAAATGTCGGATTATCGGATACGGAAAAATCGAAATCAGCAGATATTATGAGTGCGCCCTCTTTTTGGAATTGAGTACGGAAAGCAAATGCGGTTGTGGACAGAGGCGAGATACAATATTGTAGGGGCATGTGCGCAAATCTGTCTTTGTATAGTTTGATAGAAATTTCCCTTTTTTTGTCACATCCGACCGATTTTCTGTGTGTGTAACCCATTCTTGTGGCAAAATCTAGGGACATGTGTGTGCTTTTAGTCGTTTTGTGGAAGTTTCTCTAATCAATAATTTAACTTTTTAAAATTCAACTAGTGTCTGTTCCCTGTACAGAATAACTAAGGCCATGGGTTGAAACGTTCCTTTCACTCGTGTAGAAACGTCTTCGAATGACACACCACTCTCCTTGCAATAGCCACCTGCACGTGAGATCACGGTTTAAAAATAAATTGTAAATATCTAGGATCATGGACACAAATCTCACTATTTACATTTAAATTTCCATAATGTATAATTCAGTAAGATCATGTTGTCAACTAATATAGGGTCATGACGTTTGCAAATATGATGTTGTGTAGAATATTCTCTGATCGTGCCATTGAACCGTTCGATTGTGAAGTAACACGAGTTTGAGTGCGAACAAAGTTCGTGTTTGATCTCAAGTGCGATTAAAATTACACGAGTTCGAGTTAGAAATATATGTGCGTTAAGCGAGAGGGTTGAGCGAGAGTTACACGGGTGCGAATTCGGTTTCGAACTCGAGTGCGAACGAAGTTACACGAGTTCGTGTTTGATTTCGAGTTCGGCAAAAATAAGACGAGTACGAGTGCGAAAAACGCTACAAGGGGTACGAATTCGCGTTCGAGTTTAAGTGCGAACCAAGTTCGCATTTGAGCTCGAGTGCGAACAATACGCGAGTTCGATTTCAGATTCGAGTACGCCGAAAAACGATATTGAGTTCGAGATGGAGTGCACGGGTACAAAATTGATATACGAGTACAAAACTACGAGTTCGAGTACAAAATGTGTACATGTATATGGGTAAGAGTATTTAAACGGTTTAACCACCACCAGCCAAGCTTGAAGTATTTGTTTAGGCAAGTATGGTGGGGTCATGTGTAGCAATAATTTTATTTCGCCGTTTTGCGTATTTCTTTTCCAAATTGCAACATTTGCACTTGAGTTGTTGTTTAATCTTCCACCTTCTGCATGACAATTGACGACTTGTTGACACTTGTTGCGATTTCCCTTTGTGACATTTTTTTAGGGCCATGTGTAAAAATCAAGCTTTGAAATTTTAGTCATATCTATATGTTTTCTCGTCTTTCTACGTTGATACTCCTTGTAAAAAATAAATCTAGGGCCATGTGTTTACAAAACCTTTCATCGCCGTTTCGAAGAAATTTCTGCGAATCCCATATTATGTCTTGTGTTTTCTTCTGTGATGTGACCGACTATGTTACAGGATTCTAGGGCCATGTAAACTAATCTTACTTCGTCTTAAATTCCTTTAATCGTATTAGGCCTATGCAAAATTATTGCAGGGTCGTGTGATGTACTTCCTTCGTTTTGTATAGAAACTTCTGTAATTGCCGGACATGTATTCCTTGCAAACTACTTGTCCCTTCTTTCCACCTTGAGTGAGTTTCATTGTGTAAAATTCTCTAGAACAATGTAATACGTTTCCATAGCTATTTTGAAGTTTAAGATCTAGATCTAAGTTTTCTTGTGTATGAATTCTGTGTATCCCTGACTTGTTAATTGGGATTCATTGAATGAAATACGCTAGGGACATGCACGTTTACAAATCTATCATATTTGCAGTAATTTCCTCAATTGCAACGCCATGCACCGCCCTCGTAACTATAACACCGAGAGTTATTCTTCATGATGTGCATGTAAAGGGCCATGTGTGCAGATCTTACAGAGTAGACTTGACGTAATGATTGTGTAACATGCAATCACAGAGATGGTGTATCCACAGTTATTTTGTGACATGAAATAGTCTTTGATCCTTAATATGTCATATTGACATAGTATAATGTTCTTATGTTAACTTCTATTAAAGATCGGTAATGCTGTTGTGTTAGGGCCATGGTGACAATGCTGTTAATAATCAGGTGATGACACCTATTACGTCGGATGCACAGTTGTAAAGTGTCGTCTGAGTCTATAAAGTAGTGAAACAAAATGGAATCGTTGAGACCTGTAAAAAAAGTGGAGGTTTTGATTGACACTAACGTTCCATTCCAATAAATCCGATCTATTAAATCCGATCAACAGGGATCGGTATATGCCTATAATTGTTGTGTTAGGGCCATGGTGACAATGTTGCTAATAATCAGGTGATCACTCTGTGAATCGTCATCTGCGTCTATACAGAGTACAACCAACTAGGTTCATTGATATTTTAAGACCTGCAAAACAAGTGGAGGTTTTGATTGACATTAACCGTTTCCATTCCAATAAATCCGATCTATTAAATCTGATCCACAGCAATCGGTAATATGCCTATAATTGTTGTGTTAGGGCCATGGTGACAATGATACTAAGCTTGATGACACCTGTTATATTGGATACGCCCCATAATCACTTTGTGAAGTGTCGTCTGAGTCTATACAGAGTAAAATAAAATGGATTCATTGATATATTTTAAGACCTGCAAAACAAGTGAGGTTTTTGATCGACATAACTTCTCAATTCCGATAAGTCCGATCAGCACACTCAGGTCGGCAATGTGAATATTGTTTCCCTCTGAACAGGTGCGCGCTGCTTTTGGCAAACTGGAACTTCGCGACCAGTATGCCCATTCATCTTGAGTAAGTCCTTACCTACGTGTTCCCTTTCTCTACGGTAGTACCCATTACTATGTGGTCAGGTAAGGGCCACTAGTAACGATGTGGTCAGGTAAGGGCCACTAATTACATTACCTTCACCGTCTGTATGTATGAGACTGCGCAGCCAGTTAGGCCTAGTAATCTTGGAAGGGAAGACTTAACTAAGTTTCCCTTTTTCTGTGGTACTACCTATTACAGTGGCCAGGTAAGGGCCACTAAATGAGTCTATACCTAGTTAGGCCTTGCAATTTCTTTTCTATGGTTGTATCTTTCATTAGTGGTCAGGTAAGGACCACATTTTCCCTTGTTTCGCCACAATACCGGTCACTAATTTGACCAAGAAATCACTGTATATTTACTGACCTAACCTAGCTCCGCTAGGTGGACATTTTCTTCTTCTTTTTTGTAAGTCCATTCTTAGCCACTTGCAGTTAGATATGGGGACATGGAAGCCCGACTGTTCCGGCCAGATGCGGAGGAACCGGAAGCAGGGAGGAGGAACAACGGATGACTGAGGACCCTGCTTGCCGGGCATCCCATTTCTGCTTTCTTGGGTATAAACATTAATGATATACTTTCCTTTCGAAAAACGTCTTAGGTTGTCTAAAGTGGTTCTACTTTAAAGTGGTTCTACTTTAAAGTGGTTCTACTAAAAGAAAACCATCAGGCGCATTAGTGTCACACACATTTTCCTTACACGTTTTCCTTCTAATCTTCTGACAGAAATGAGAGTCTACCAGATGAGATGTCATTCTGGACGAAGTCACAATCGATTCCGAATCTCAAGGAACCGGAAGCAGGGAGGAGGACCGACGGAAGAACTGATGACCTGCTTGCAGAGCAAGTCTTCACCACTTATTGAGGTAAATAGAAAAAGAGATTCAGTGTGTATTTTTTTTCTTTTTCAATTTTTGTCTTCATCTTCGGGCAGTGGCACGTCCATTTTTTTTATGATGTAGCCACTGTACGTGCATCAATCCGATAGGTGGTTTGTGCTTCGCTTGCAAACAATTTAATACATTCAACCTTATTTTTTTTATCTTTGCAGATTCCACTTGCTTCCTCTTGAGTGCAGTTATTCACTAGGGAGGAATCAACACGAAACGTAGCAACACTCAACTGTAAGTTTTACAATGGCTCCTCAAAGTTCCCATACGTTTTTCATTTTACTAATCCAAAAACTACTGAGCACCTCTCGCTCAAATAACAACTAATCAGTACAGAAATTCCTTAGCAATCCAGCCATACTCTTTGTTTGGCCGAAAACAGTGACAATGTGTACAAAATGATGCCGAAAAATGGTGCCCCCCAAAAGTTACACTTTTGTGCACTTGCAAGGTGAGTTTGAACCGCAACATGCACGTATACAAAAGTGCAACTGTTTTCGGTATCATTTTGTCATAAATTGCATTAATTTGTACGCATTGTTACCGTTTTGGGCCAAATAAAGAGTATGGCTGGATTGCTAATGAATTTCTGTACTGATTAGTCGTTAATTGAGCGAGAGGTGCTCAGTAGTTTTTGAGTTAGACAAAAAAGTATTGGAAGGGGGGACTTTCTTTTTTGGTTGAGTGTATAGTTGGCCAATACACCTTGACTCTTACCCAACACAAAACTAACAGGAACTACATGGACTGTGTCAGATTGATATGTCACTGCAACATACGATCTGGTGACTGGTGATTGACAATAGAATCAAATCAAAGCAAAGGCAGTCTGTACTAAAATGGGATTTTCCAATGTCAACTGCACCTTTTGAGTTTAACAAAAGGTGTATTATTGTACACCTTGCGGAACCGTGGGATTTTATTCGGTGGGACAATGGCGATGTAAGTACACATCTTGATAACAACATCCCATGACAGTGAGGTAAGGGTTTTTGGGGAATCACCCAGGAAATAGATGTTCTTAGCCAAACACTTCGTCATGAACTTCCCCATCTTCGCATTTTGTAATGGGCCGATCCAGTAAGCCCCTCCCACTGCGCACCTGGCAAATAAACACGTGCTCCTCTCCAATGCCACACTGCATTTTCCTTGCGCGCATCATACGCGCGTGCACGCATGTCGGACTTTTGTGCACGCACGTCGGACATAAATCACGGCTGTGGTTGGTCAGAACACAATGGGGCGGTGCTCACTGGATCGGTCCATTCAGCATAGCTTTATACATGTACTTCTTGCGGGATTTCCCTGGTTCACATCCAGACATTGTGCAATTGCAGTGGTCTGATAAACGCCCGAGCGGAAAGATTCAAGGCAGACGGAGCTTTGGTTTCAACCCACCAACATCCACCGTCGATCTTGAACACTCAGTGCCGAGTCGCCGAGGCTTTGATACCGTCCCAAGCAGTGTTCGAACGGTATAGTGCAAGAGGACCGCGTGCTGGTCATCACCGAAGCCTTTGAACTTCGCGTCAAGTGTTGCGGGTAGCCATGGTGCTCAAGATTGTCCTGTTCCTGCTGATAGCGGTGTGTATGGGTCCATCTGTCAAAGCATGGAGCTATAGCTCCATGGCCAAAGCCACAGCGCGTCCCGGCTTCCAAGCCAGGATCAGCCAGTCCGGGCTGAATTATCGTAAGTACAAGGTTGATTGACTTTCTTTACAAGGGTGTTTTATTATTTGAGCAAGGCAAGGCTTTTTTTGGCTGGAGTTGAAATGAGTGAATTCAGTGTTGCTAAAGTTCATGAACTGCGCCATCTGTGCAGGATTTTTGCACAGTTCAGTGATTCTCAAGGTTTCATCATGCGCTCATCAATGGGTGATGGTGTCACGAAAAAAATTGCATCCACACAGCATAGTGTAATTTATGAATTGATTTTCATTCTTTTCGACAGTGCGAGATGCTGGGCTAGCCATTCTGAAGGAAGAAATCAAACATCTGTCAATCCCCGATATCAGTGGCAAGGCTAATGTGCCTATTCTTGGCGGCATTGACTACACAATCTCAAAGTAAGAAAAACTACGGTATTTCTAAAAAAAAAAGAGTGTCCGTTTGACTATTCTTGAAATAACTACAAAACCATGAAGTAAAACTTGAAAAAAAAAATGTTTGAGCAGATACTGCTTAACCTTGGTTTAAATCCCTATGAATTTCATTTAATTTTCCTCACGCCTCATTGCACAATGATCAACTGATTACCACAACATTTTTGGACACTGTGACCAAGTTCCTTGCCTTGATCAATTTCAGTGCTGTGCTATGTATTAAAGTTGTGTGAAATCCTGCATGTTGTGAAAAAGGGGCTGATGTGGTTTGGGATTGGAATCATTTGCCCTTTAGCATTAAACTGAGGTCTTGCCATGACAATAGCCAGACAAATGATTCCAATCCCAACCGCAGCCCTTTTCACAACATGCAGGATTTTACACAGCCTACTTAACACAGTACTGAAATTGAATAAGGCAAAGAACTTGGTCATATGATCCAAAAATGTTAGTGTGATCAATTGATCTTTGTTTAGTGAGGCGTGATGAAAATTAAATGAAACTCATAGGGGTTTAGGCCAAGGATAAGTTTTATCTGCACAATTAAACAATTTTAAAATTGACTTCATGGTTTTTCAAAAATAACCAAACGGGCAATTTTTTTTGGGGGGGGGGGGAATGTATAAAATTCCCCCCCCCCCCTTCGAAAAAATGATGCCGTAAGGGTATATAGAACTACATGTATAAACTCCGTGGATAACTGTTATCAGCAGTCAATTGTAATAAACATTAGAAACACAATGTTCGTCACCCATGACTATCAATAGAGCTGTTCTTGTCAAATTTATTTGATAGTCACTCGTATTCATTTAGGAAAATATGATTTGGCACGCTCTCTTCCGTAAGCAAACAAAATCTCGGGTCATGCGTGTTTGTCTAGGCAAATGGATTTATTCTTTCGTTTCCTATTCCATAAATATTGAAAATGACTTCCTTGTGTGTCATTGTCCAAAATTAATGTAGGACTGGTATATCTCATTCTTGCTATTCAATATAATACAATTATGCATTCAACTGAAATAATTGAGATTTACACCAAGTATTGTCTACATTTTTAGTTCGAGAAAATAGCATCGTGGTTTTTTTTCTGGTCCCATCTGAAACCATCCGGCTGGCTGGCTGGCTGGCTGATTGATTGACTTATGATTGTATGGGGTATTGAAGGGGAACCGAGCAGTGCTATCCTATAGTCATTCTGAATCAGTTGAATTGAGTTTCGTGCACTCTGACTTAGACTGTTCCTGTACCAGCTTGAATGGGCTGGCCTATAATTTTTATTGTTGTTGAGTTTCATGCTCGGGTTTCACTACCACAAAGCAATTATTTTCCCCCTCTTTCCATGACTCTGTTGTCCAGCATGCGAATCACAAGCTTCGCCACCTCATCAGCCACACTCACCACCCAATCTGGAGTCGGACTCGTCCTGCGAGCCAGCGGGATCACAGTGCCTTCGACCGGAGACTGGCATTACAGAAACCACTGGATGTAAGACCTTGACACCGCCATCTTGGGTTTTAGAGAAGATATTATCTCCTGTAGATTCCAAATATCATAGTTATGATTTTAAATTGCCGCTGTTTGTTTAAATTTGTATTTTGTGTGCTTTGGGGGCGTTGGACCCGGAAAAACAAACACTCAAATTTAATCTCCATTTTCATTTGAAAAACCACCTATATTTAGGGGTCACGAATTTACCGAGAAGCAATTCGCGCAATTTATTTAGTACCAATAATTTTCTATTCTTGTGAATTGATCAACAAAACAAAACCGTGAAAGTTTATTCGACCTCGTAAAACTTACAGAAATGAAGTAATTTAAATGAGTTGATCACAATAATTCCACTATGTTATCTCTGCTATATAATAGCATTCCTATCAGAGATGGTGGTAGCTTTGATGCAAGCATGTCCGGCGCCTCTCTCGACCTGACGCTCAGAATTGGTAAGTCGAACTCGAAAATGTAATGAAATTCCGTAATTAAACGACCAAAGACCATTCATAATCAATATGGCGGCTCTATACAACAATATAGAGAAAAATGAAATTAGACTTCAAGACGGAATCTTTTAGATTTCGTTGTGATAAACTACATGGAGAGAGATAGCTGGATTCTTGCAAGGAATCCCATAGTGAGACAATATTAGTGTGATGGAGGAAATTTGATGAACACTTTACGACGCACAAAGCATGGGGTCCGAGGTTGTGAGAAACTTTTAAAGGTCATGCGACAACAAAGACATTTCCTTGTCAAACTCCAAATGTTACTTCTTGACATATTTGGATATTTTTAAGGCAAGGACCAGGCTGGACGCCCAACTGTCAGCTCGACCGGTTCCGATTGTTCCTTCGATGCGGGCAGGGTTCACGTCACGTTTCATGGAGGTGCCAGGTAGGCCTAAATAAAAAGGGGGAAACATGCATCTTCGTGATCAACAAAAGTGCAATAAGTAAGCCTTGTGGGTCATTGTAATGTTTGGTTAATGGAGAGGCAGAGCTGATACATGGCCAATTGATAAAAAAAATATTTAATTGTAATTTTCAATAATGGAATTCTAAACCAGAAAACAAGTCTTTCCAAAGTTCCTAAGAAACCAGTTGATAACTCATACATCGAGAAATGACTGAAGTTGAATAGAGACTGAAACCTTGATGAGACATACACCGCCTTTAGTGTGGCTTATGCTATATTCTGCAACGGAAAATGTAACTTCACTGATCACTTAAAGCTGCTTATTATTGTCCACAATTTCAGCTGGTTGTACAATATGTTTTCTGGAAGCATCAGCAACTCCATCAAAGGTGCGCTCAACGAACAGGTATGTTGATGACATAGTACAACTTACACTGATTTCAAAGGAGAGACTAAACCCCACTATTAGCTCCAACATCAAGAGGGGAATGGTGAATAATGAAAATAGAATTACAGCTGAATGTTCTCTGTAATGCAAACAAGAAAATCGATGGACAAATGACAAACTCGGCGCGAACGCGAATTAGTGATATCACTGCAAGTATTCGCACATCAAAATCTGACATTATTGCAATCTCAGAATTGTTATCAACTATGTTAAAGTTCAAATTCGCATTAACACTTAGGCGTATAACATACCCTCCTGTATACGCAGGGAATGTTTATTTTACTTTGTTGCGAAAGCCTTTGGAATTTAAGTGAGTCCTACTTTGCATTTCTGTATATAGGCCGTGACGTCACGAAATCGCGTTCATTTTCTCTTTCGAACAAAATATGAACCCGCCCTTAATAAGCACACGTTCCCTGACAAGATGATCAGCAGTATTAACCTATAGCTCAAAAATGATTGATTTTGACAGACATGTTCCATGATAACCCGCGAGGTCAATACGGATCTACAGAGGCAGTTTTCCAATCTGCAAAGTAAGTTCAACTCTCACGATCGAGGATATTCATTCTCTTTTTAAATTGACAAATCCAAAGCTATATTTATCTTCCGGTTGTTATATATAGAACCAGATGTTCCCTATACAAAAAAACCCTCATTATACGCCCCTCATCACAGTTATTGCTATCTCTACTGGCCTCTTGCATAAAACAACATTTTGGTGTCTCCACGTGTAGCTTTTTTGTTTCTCCATTTGTGGACCTTATATTTCATGGTAATGAAAACTCTAAGACAATTCGGACCAAACGAACAAGCCACCTTAAAGAAGCTCCCCCTATGAACAAGAGAGAATTAACTGTTCATTAAACAAAATAGAGATATCAACACTTCAAGCTGTGCTCTAGATGTCCATGATTCTCATGTATTCTACCCCTTCTTCCAGCCCAAGCCATCATCGACCAGTGGGCCGTGATTGACTACTCCTTCGTGACAACTCCCCAATTCTCCGGCCACGTCGACACCGCCCACAAGGTGACCATAGAAACTGCAATTATCCGTTCCAACAAAACAATTGATCAAAATATTATTAAGATGTGTGGAAAGGTCTCGGTATTTTCTGTTAAAAGCTGTGCTAAGTTTGAATCATTTTCCCCGTTGACTACCTCCTCTGACCTCTGACGTCACGTTTTAGTGGTATTCATCCCATACATGCATATTATTGTTTTGCCCACTACTTTGACACTTGATTTGACTAATTATTATGACACGATGATGACACGATGATGACGTTATGAACATTTCTGCCAATAGGGAGAGGTGTTTCTGAGGGACTCGCCCCGTAAGGAGGCGCCGTACACAGTGCCCGTCATACCGTCGGATCCTGACGTTTCCCGGCACGTTTTTCTCTGGGTCACCGATTACCTGTTCCAGACAGCTGCCAACGTGTACTACGAGGCGGGCAGGTTTAGGTTCACCGTTACACAGGACAATGTAAATTGACTGCAAAGATATTTTTATCTCATTTTGGCTGCCTTAAAAAAATAAAAAGATATGTATTAAAACATTTACCTAGTGCTGTTAACCAATTTCTTTCTAACTAAGGACGCTTATTCCTTTTTCATTTATAGTAAAAGTACTTGATGAAATTTAATCATTGAAAACTTAAATTAATTAATTCAATTAAAAGACATTTTTAGAAGGACATTTTTTTTTAGAAATCACTAACTGTAGACTGAAAAATTATTACTTCGCGAGTAAAAACTCGATCCATTCAATAACCTGTTTGGAATAAATTTCACTTAAATTATCTTTTCCTTAAAATTTCAATTTTAGTAAATTCTTACTATTAATGGAGTGAATTTGCATTCTATGGCAAAAAGAGAGTAGTTTAACTGCAGAAAAAAAACCTACCGAGTTCCATTATTTACCGTTTTCTGACGTCTCGTTATCAAATTTTAGACAATGTTTTTAAAAGGTAAAGTCACATTGGATTTGCTTTTTTTTTATTTACAGCTGCCTCCTGGTAGATACAACCTAAATACTTCCTCGTTCCTTGTGAGTTCTACTTTGCCTGATGTAAGTAAAGTTACCTTGTAAAAGCCCACCAAAACCTGTCCAGATCGAAGGTTTGATTTTGCTGATCTAATCGATATAGTAGAGGAATGATGTTGCATTTTCGCTTCGACATAAATGCCTTGGTTTTGGTGCAGGCATCACCTTTCTTAAAGTCAAAATGTATGGTCATCATTTTCCCCCTGGATCTTCAAACATTGTTTAAATTGCATGTCGTGCTTATTGAGGTATAACGGACAGAGGGCACCTAAGTGGTTTGTATGTCGATGTGGTGAAACTTCGAGGTGGTGGTGAAATTCCGAGGAGGAAGGTCCCGCCCCCTTCGGCCACACCCCTTGTGCCCCACCCCTTTCGGCAACACCCTAACAGGCTGGTTGCTAAAATGATGTCTTTTAACAGAGTGCTTTCAGTCTGGAATAAGCTGCTGTGTATTCCAAACCTCGCCGACAGTCAAATATTTAGTTAAAACGATAAATCCAGCTTTTGTCATCCCATGATAATATCTCGGACATCATCCATCCATGTGTTCTTGCAGGTGTCCCAGAAGTATCCGAACATGCTGATGCAAGTAAACGCCAATGCGACAGCGCCGCCAGCGATTAACTTCGGCGAGGGCCAGGTCAACGTCTCCCTTAAGGTTGACTTGGATTTTTTCGTCACCTTGCCCAGCAAAAGTCTGAAGTATCTCTTCACCTTGAACTCGGTAGGCGATTTACAATTTGCACCAATAAAAAATGACACCTTCGAGCAAAGAAACTCCCCCTCCCCCGCCTTTGCAAGTGCGGTTCCAGAACACAATTTGGGGGACCAACAAAAATGATGGTCACCCAAAAAGAGGGTCCAAAAATTCCGGCGTGGGGTTCGGGGCCCGCTCAAGGGCCCCGAAGAATGTTTGGATTCTACGAACTGAGGCAATTTCTGACCACTTTAACCAAGTTTTTGAGGAAAAGATGGTGGTATAGGCAGTGACTGCCTTTATTGAGAGGTCACTTAAAAAATTAAAAAACAAAAACACCGAGTTCTTTTTGAGGGGGGGGGGGCATAGTCCCCGTTGGCCTTCCCCCCCCCCCCCGATCCGCCCTTGGGCCCCTCGCAGAAAAAAGAAATACACAAAAGGGAACCAACTAGCCTAAGGCCAAGTAAGCATTCTTTGCGAATGAAGCCTTGCTGTGCCATTCCACGCAAAGAAGCTGATAACCTTATACTCTTTATTGCTCACAGACCATCAGTGGATCGACCTTGCTGTCGAGTGATGGCAGAAGTATCAAATGGATGACCGACTCCTTGCGGTGAGTCTCGACAAGTTGGTCTGAAAAGGTGCACTATGGACGATTACTTTAAGACTTCAAAACTATAACCCCATCAGTTTGCGAGCCGGGATGTACATAAGACACGATAAAATGCACAGATACACATTTACTACTAAGAAATGTACTGGCAGTTTTGGGTGATGCTGAAATATAATGCAATAAATACTTTCACTTTCAACTGTCGGTAAAAATATTCTTAACTTAAAAAAGGCTTATTTTGTATGTCTTTTTAGGAGCTCCAAATAATACGTAGAAGTTAATAAATAACAAGTGAAAAAAGCCTCAAAATCTTAAAATAGGAAAAGATAGGGCCTATTTCAAATAGTTTCAAGAAATATGAAATAAAAAAATCTGTTTTGTTTCTGAAATTGTTTCTATTTGAGTGACTTTGAAATTATCGCCCATAGTGACAATGACAATGGGCACTAACATTGTTTTTTTTCTGCCACCATTTAGTATTGTGAGATTTGTCGTTATTGATCAAATAATATCGTGTGTTTTGTTTTTAGTGTTGCTGTTGCTTTGAAACGAACCGCCATCGGAAATATCAGGGTAAGAAGTTTACGAAAATTAGAAGAAAAAAAATCAGATACGGACGTATGGTCATAAGATCTACTCTATTACTGAATGCATTTTTGCTTCCACTTTTGACCAGCCATATTTTTTGTCTGCCCGTTGTCTTTGTAAATTTCTAGATGAAACCGATCAGTGAGGCAGTAAACGCCCTGACAAGTTTCTACCTCATTCCATGGATCAACGGTAAGTGACTTCGATTCACGATTATTTGTTTTCCTGTTTCGTTATAAACACGGACTTTTAATAGACTGTTAACATTTTAGTCATAACTCATTAAGGTTTATACCTCATGCGTTGCAGGTGTCTTAAAGAGTGTTCTTTCGTATTATGTTTTAGTTATACAATGAATGCACATAATGTTTACTTATCCAAGTGATAGAGAAAAAAACACTTGCCCTCTGGCGAAATATATGAAGGCACTCACCGTTTCCTGTAGTTTTTATTGATACAATTTTTTTTGAGGGGAGGGGTAACATTTTTTGTTTTCAATTTAGCTCAGGGGCGCAGAAAGCATTATTCTGAGGATCAAACATTCACGTGTGCAGAGCCACGGTCTAACGTCTGATATATCCTAACATGCAAATGTTATGCGACTCCGCGCGCCAGCCAATCGGAGTCGATTTTACAAACTGTGACGTCATTTTGATCAGAACTGTGGACTAAGCTGTTGATTGGTCAATAGATTTGTAAAACAACAACGGATACAGAAGGTGCCCACTAAATAGTCAGAATGTAGATGTCCAGACCAGTCTTGTTTTGCATAAGTCATTGCCAAATCTCCTCGAATGACATTTTAAAGAACCTTGCCCGTGCAAGGGGATATTCCATAGACTAAGGGAACATGTCCCCTCTACAGAATCATCATTTCAAACAAGATTCAGAGGCCATTTTTGTCCTTGTTTTTGTTTACATGGCCCTTTCGAATGATACTTCAGAAGGCCGTAGTGATGTTTTCAAAAACAAATTTCACAATTACATTTTTGCCTTTTTTGTCTTTAAACAGATGAAGGAAAGAAGGGTTTCCCTTTGCTTGACAGTCCTAACATCAAGTTGGAAAATACAGTCCTCAAGCAAAGAAAGGTATGATCACATGGTTTTGTTTTCTTTGTTTGTGTGTAATTCTGGGTTTTTTTTGTGGGGGTTTTATGAACCATATGCAACGGTGTCACGTGATCAAAGTCTTGAATTCAGACGATTTTTGGAGTCGGGTACAGTACAGCAAAGTTGTTTTTTAAATGCGAGATTTTGTTTTTTACATTTTCTTTTCTTTTCCCCCTCTTCCAGGGCTTCATCAAACTTGCTGCTGACATCAAATTCACCTCTTCAGCTTAACTGCTCTAGAGCGGGAAGATAGCACAGGGTCCATAAGATCAAATTAATTGGATAGAAACTCGTCTGAGTCTAATGGAAATGCGGCCCGTGCCATCTATATTACAGCCATTACAAATGGTTCATTTGGAAATGGAATATAATTCCAGTGTGATTAGAAACTATGAAACAGCGCATTTACGCAGATAGTTATATCAATTATTGGGTCTTTTTTGAGGTGGTTTTTGTATGTTTGTAAAACATTATCCAAAGCCTGTAAATTATTGCAGAATGACGTTTGAGAAACGTGCATGTAGATGAGAATTATTGTCCTTGTATCGTGTAATCGATGACGAACAATGTATATGGTTTTAACCAAAGCACAATAAACTTTTTTGTAAGAAGAGTGGCACTAAGTTATATACACAGTGAGCTATTTTAATGAAGAAGGCATCATACCACTATAATTGAAAACTAAATTTGACAACAATTTAATGTAATTTTGGTGTAATGGAATCCTTAAAATGCACCTTTGTGTCCCGTTTAATCTTATTTTCGTTTTGCCATTTTCAAGGGTATTTTGCGAATTTCCATATTCATAAGCAAACATGTGATGTAATTTAGGCAGAAACCTCAATGTTGCAGCTATGTCAACACCAAAGTTGCCATAAGTTTGGATATTTCCCTATAATAATCGTAAATGTTCTTTGGTGATATGTCGTTGTGTCAGTACATGGCAGTAAGGTAATGAGCAAACCTTTCTCATAAATATTTCCAATAAGCACATTTTTTGGTTCACAATTTGAACAGAAAACTCCTAAACCGAACAGTTTCTTCCCGAATGACATCACAGTAACAGCGCCCTCAGTTGTCCAGAAAAACATGCAGAAGTGCACTTTTTGATAGAATTAACCAAAGATGGATGTTAAATATTTCTCATACATTTAAGAGGAGTAGAAGGTTGCAGAAAATATGTTCCTAAGAAAAATTCACTTCACTATAACCTTAATAATTCTTGCTGTTGAACTCTTATGAACATAACATTATGTTATTTTAATGAATTGTAGTCCGAAATACAAAAACGGTGGCGTCCGGAAAGAAGGTTCGATTTGAAATAAATCATATGAAATTAATTTATTTACTTAAAATTACAGAAGCCTAGGCCTTCGTAAGCATGTGTCCATCATTATATTGTTTCGTTGCAAAATAATGAAAGAGCTTGGACATTTTCAGCAGATGAAACTTCTTTTTATTATTGTTTCCATATATAAATGTATTTCGCAATGACTTTGCTTCATTAGTGCACTGTATTAAACAAACTGTCAGTGATGGTAAATTTGCAAAAAACTGCTTTGAATTATCTTCACGTCGATTACTTTCTGAATCACATTTTTACAAATTAGGCAGGCGAAGCTGTGGTTTGTTAAGAATAAAGAGTACCGGTATCATTTGATTATTGTTTGCCGCATGGATTTTTGATTTTTATTCAATTGCACTTCCTTTTGCAAATTTCAGTAGTAGTCACTTGTAAACAAAACTGCTTTAATTTATTCGCACTTCTATACTTTTCTAACTGACTCTCTTTCCAGGGGGGGGGGGCCATGGCGCCCCCCCCCCCTAACGAAACCATTTTTTTTGTTTTGTTTTATGTGACATCGCAATAAAGGCAGGCAATGAGTACACCACCATCTTTTCCTCAAAAAAACATTGGTTAAAGTAGTCAGAAATTGCCTCAGATTGCACCACAGAGCATCTAGAATCCAAAAAAATTTCGGGGCCCTTAAGCGGGCCCCGAACCCCACGCCGTAATTTTTGTTGACCCACTTTTTGGGGGGGGGGACCAAAATTGTGTTCTGGATCCGCCCTCGACTCTCTTTCAAACTGGCAGAGCATTTGCTTTTGTTTAGAAAACGAAATATCTTTTTACAATGCGTGTAGGCCTATATATTTTTTATAAACGTTTCCACAGATTTCGCTTAGCCTTCTTTTGATTCTTTCTTGAATTTTCTAACACAAAGTTCAGTGCTGATCATTTTTGGTTAAAATAATTATATCATCCACACTTATAATTTTTTTCTAATAATCATTTTCCTATATTTACAACTTAATTTTCTATAAAGCTCCAGTGGCGTACCCAGCTTTTGATGTCGGGGGAGGCAACCACACTCGAACATCCGCGCCGAAATGTAGACGTTTTTTTTTTCTTCTCTGGACACTTGGCCTCCGTAAAATAAAAAAGGGGGGGGGGGGCTGGTACCCATCTTCCAAATGGGGGCGGGCGCTCTTCAAAACTTACCATTATACAAACTGGAAAATATATGCCGATTTTTACGGCACATTGTCGTGGTTTTGGAGCTTGGCTCTCTTTTCTTTTTTCATGTCAGAACTCTCTAACCATTTATGGAAATAGTTACTGAAAAAAATATCGTTAAAAAAAATCCGCCACTGTAAAGCACCACATTATAAACCAGGACGGGCATTTGTACAATACTGCCTTTGACAGCACGTGTTTTACGAAGCCACGCCCTCTGCCAGATCGCCGTTCTCTGTCACCTGACATCCTTCGCTGTGTCGATGCTGTCATGTCCTACTACAAAAAGATGCACACACGGTGCTTGACAGCTGAGAATTTATAGGGATGTTTGTTGAATTTCGTAAACTGGTTCGCTTGCAAATTTAATTGCAAAATCTAGAAAATATTTTTTTCTGTAATATCAAATTGTATTAATACCAAAATATTTCTGGCGTGTCTGAGTTGGATCCGAAGCCGGGGCAAAAGCGTGTCGTTTGCCAAGACAACTTACACACAGTTCCTTACTTGATTTTACCTGAAACTTGTAAAACTAATGCACTGAAACGTACTGTATAAGAAATAAACTGTTTTTAGAAATAGACTTTATTTATCGTGATGAAATTGAGAGCAAGTACGATTGTATTAAAAGTCCAAAAGACACAAGTGCTAAAAGCGCATATTTCAAAATTCTTTTAAAAACACTCAGAACTCTCACAGGTATTCAAGCTGCACAGAAAAATGATGATCCATGCGTCATCTTTCATTTTCCTTTCAATTTTTGGTGGGTTGACCATTGACTTTTCGAGAAATTCTCACCCAAAGAAGACGACCCCTATTTTCCCCAAAGCGGAAAAGTAGCCATCTTGAAAAACGACCCCTCCACAACATGGCTAAATAGCGCGATGGATTTAGGCCTATTCACCGGTGTGCACCCCGGCCCTCCGGGCCCCGAAGGAGCAACTGGTTCGTATACTAACTCCGGCCAATCTACTGCTGACCATGACCTCAGCGGACATTGGTACTACAAGCTTGCACGGTAAGCGAGCTGAGTTCGCGCTATACTAAGACTCCATGCACGAGTTATTTTCGGAAGTTTCAGAGAGTACCACTTTCGAAGTTCCGGGAGGAAAGTTGTCTGGCTGAACGTCCGTGTGGAATCATCGTGCGAAGTTTGAGGATTACTGCCAAGTTGGACGTTAATTCTTTTTGTCAAAATAGTATACGGTAAGTAGGATGGACGCCCTATATAATCGCGGTACAATGTACATGCACTTATCACGTTTCCCGCTCAATTCAATAGAGACTGCCCACTATGCTATAACCTCGACCTCCCAATTGTCCAGTCTTTTGTGTGGTGGTGTACAAGCACTCGACTTTTGTAAATTGATATAAAACAAATCCGACGGTGGTTATTCCGTGTACTATGAAAATAGACATGCTCGGTGCGCACGGAGGTGGACTATCGCGGTAGGCGGGATGTGGTTTATTCATGTTTGACCAAGACATCCCCGAGTAAAGTCTGATATTTTCCCTGTAACGTTCAAGTTGATTAAAAACTATGCCTGCAGGATGATTTCTTAAGACGCAAAACTCACCCGAAAGGAGAACAAAAATCACTCCTCCATGGTAACACCTCCATATGTTTCCCTCCTCCATGGTAACACGATTGAAATGGCAACAGCAAAATTTCAAACAAATTTATCTGGAAAATGCAAAAATCATTGGGCCTTGAAGAGCCTTGACTCAAATTGCAAGGCACTGATCACTCAAGGTCAAGGTCAAGGCCAAGGCTTTTGCCCTCAAGCCTCGAGGCCAAGGCCAAGGCCCTAAAGTCCAAGCATCAAGGCACTACATCACTGATGCGAACAATTCCCTAACATTTTGTTTGCATGTAAACAACCAGAGTGTTGTCCAGAAAAATGGCCACGAACTCTGTTGATCATGTACATACAGCGTGGCAAGGCGCAGATTTCGGACCCCGATATTTTTTCCCCAATTTTGTCCCCCTTAATAATAGGAAGGTTTCATTTGACTACACAATTAATATTGTGTGTTAACACGCCTGTCACATGTTTGTCGTTCGTCGTCGTTACATTTTTGAGAGTTTGATTATTCCAAAACAGATGGCCAACTGCGAGAAATCTCCCTCCCCAAAGGAGCAACAGGTACGGTTGATGATATGGACCACCCCTCGCACAACCTCCACTGCCCTGACCAAATGTCTGAGCTTCGTTAAAGACTCCAAAGTATTCTTCGAACCGTACTTAACTGCATACTTCATGGGACCTGATAAAAGTGTTTCCCCCAATGAGAGAGGGGACAGCTATCCAGCCTTGAAGGAGGAGTTCGTAGGATGGTTCGATGCTTCTCAGTGCACCTATAAGTGGGTGAAGGAGCAACTTGAAGGAACCCACGATGGCAAGAAGTTCATTCTCTGCAAGGACATGGCATACACTGTCTCAGATCGCTTTGCGTTCCTCCCTGAGAACTACCAGCATCTTGTCCTAATTCGCAATCCTTTGAAGGTCTTCCCATCTTGGAAGATACTGTTTCGGCAGATAAGACGCGTGTCGATGGATGAGTATGAGCTTGATAAACTGCCTCCAGGACTGTTCCCTGAAGGTCGGGGTTATAAAGAGATAAATGATTTGATCGAGTATCTTAAGGAGACCCGGAACCAAGAGGTGATCATCATCGATGCGGATGACCTTCTTCAAGACCCTAAGGGTATCCTCTCGGCTCTCTTCAAGGTCATCGGGATGCCTTTTGAGGAGAGGCTTCTGAGCTGGGAAGCGGGTGATGCCATCACTCGGGAATGGGTAGTCGCAAAGCATTGCCTAGAGGTAAACCAGGTCGGGCATATGTACAATACTGCCTTTGACAGCACGTGTTTTACGAAGCCACGCCCTCTACCAGATCGCCGTTCTCTGTCACCTGACATCCTTCGCTGTGTCGATGCTTCCATTCCTTACTACAACAAAATGCACGCACGGCGCTTGACAGCTGAAAAGTAGATTGTTTGGCTTTTTTTTTTAGGGTGGTGGGGGGGGGGGGGGGGGGGAGTCGTTTGCAACGGCGTAGCTACAAGGGGCCCCATAATATATTGTCCCCCACTGGAAATTTGGGAACCGGGAGAAGAGCACAGTCCTATAAGTTACGGTAACATGAATAGTGGGTTTTACATAGTGCCTTTTTTCATGTTTTCTGTTAATGATAACGACAGTTTTTTTTTTGTTTTTTTTTGCGATTGGCTGTTTATTTTAACGAACCAGGAAAAGCTAATAGCGCCACCTATTGTCTGATATTGACCATGATGTCAGTTTTGAAAAGTGAAAAGCGACCCCATTGGGAAGATGCCCCTCTTCACCCACCTCCCCGCTTTTTGTTTTCTATTTTATGGAGGCCAGGTGTCACCGGAGAAAAAAAATCTACCTTTCACTAAAGTTTCAGCACAGATGATATTGGGCGCACCCCCACTGTATTTCTTAAACTGACAGACTTATATTCACGGAACAAATAAACTCAACTGTCAAAAAAATGGGACCATGATGTTGTTTTCAGCTCCACGGAAGGAGGACCTTTATACTTCTACTGGACAACGTATATAATGATGTAATATTAATTTAAGTAGACAAATTATTATACTCATGTGAAGCATATATCATTTGAAGCATTTCATGTTTTATGACCTAATTTTTCATACATTATATGTCACTGACATCAAAAATATTTTACTTACTAAACAAAGCCTGTCGATAAAGATAATGAAATGTCTTTTTAGAATTATACGCAACTGAAACGTTTCTAAGCAATAAAATTATAATTTTTTTGGCAAGTAAAACATTTCTTGTTTTGTAGACGCATAATTGATTTGTTTTTCATAATTTATTCCGTAGTCTTCAAATACTGTTTGTACCTTCTTATGCGGGTCAACGTTGGTCATTTATTTTAAATAATCCGCACCTAGATGTTTGTGCAAATTATCTGTAGTGCTTCAGACCAATTTAGGTGACATTGTCTTCTCTCAAATATTGAAATATATTCAGGATTGTTTTCAGGTGTTTTTGGAATAAAACAAAATTCACATCAAAACACCAGACATCTTCCCAGCATGGATGTCGGTTATCTAACACAAAATAATGTCAGCTCTGGTCAATGTGGTAACGTGCATACTCTGCACTTAGATGTGTGGGTGTCACATCCCAGGGTTTGCCCACCCCATGAAATGGACCTTTGGTTATAGTCACCATCCAATAAACAGTACTGACACTCAGAGAAAACTAGGCCTTCACTCTTCTCTTTACAATATTTATATTTATTTACAGACTTATCATACACACGATTTATATTCCTTATTGAATTCAGATTAAGGGGCAACTTCCAGTATTTAGTACAATCACAAATATTAGTTACAGCATAGAACAGAGAAGTGTCCGAGTGTCTCTTGTTGTCTCGTGTCCAGCAAATGCGCTATGCCCGTAGCTTTCCCACTTGGCCAGCGGAGTCCACACGGTCCTCTGGTCCCGCCGCTGCGGTCCGGTCTCACTCCTCTGGTCACGGAGACGCAATCCCAAAACCAAGATTAAAAGCCCTGAAAACATAGCAATAACAAGGACGTGTTCTCTATATAGTTTGCCAATATGTTAATATTGTACAATAACTAATCAAGCAATATCAGATTTGTTCGCCAAAATATCCAAACATTTCTGCGTAACAAAATTATGTGTTTGGCCAAATTTCCTCAAACGCAACTAGCACCTTCGTAGGCCAACACTTGTCGTTTGTTTATGCAATATAAGCCTTATTGTATTTTATACAAAATTAATGCCAAGTTCTAGCCAATACATTTCACACTTAATACATTTCATACATCTTTCCAAAATCTCATAAAAATTAGTCTCCAGTTATTAAAGTGATATTATGTTTCCCACAAAATGAATAAATTAAGCAAAGTTTAATACAACAATAATTACATTTATAGTTTAACTTACAGGAATTGAAGGACTCCTGGCTTATACGCTGCTGAATTTTCTATACGCTGGTTCGTGAACTCTCATTAGTTCAGACTCAATGAGCTCTCATTAGCTCTGCCGCAGGCTGGCTATGCATTGCCCTATCTCCCTTGGCTTCTTAGTCTCAAAAATCACTTCGAGTCTGGCCACTGCCTTCTACTCGGAATTTCTCTTAGCAAGTCCTTTCCCTTACAGTTGCCCACGCTTGTATACCCAAAATAAAATTAGTCCTATGCATAAATTAACATGATAATTTTATTCTGTCCACTCAGGCTTCTCATTGCCTATTTAAAATTCACATGAGTATTACGTAAGCCCCATTGACCAATAACAAACTAGGTGTGGCTTAATTATTTAAACGTCACAGGCTCCATAAAACATATGTTGGCTAGCCTTGACTTTATTTTAATAAAACGAATTTACTCCTTATTGGTTGTAGAAACAAGTTTATTTTTATGTGGCCTGAATCTAGTACATTAGAGTTGTAGAAACAACATTTATTTTATGTGGCCTGAATCTAGTACATTGGAAGTTGGAATTTGGAATGTGTTTTATGTAGAGGGTAACACAATGTACTTTTATTGAGGCTCTCATACCCAACATTCCGGGGATAGGTGAGCTATCCCCGGAATGTTGGGTATGAGAGCCTCAATAAAAGTACATTGTGTTACCCTCTACATAAAACACATTCCAAATTCCAACTTCCAATGTACTAGATTCAGGCCACATAAAATAAATGTTGTTTCTACAACTCTAATGTACTAGATTCAGGCCACATAAAAATAAACTTGTTTCTACAACCAATAAAGAGTAAATTCGTTTTATTAAAATAAAGTCACTCTGTGACAGTGGGTCTTTTATCAATTTCCTATATATAAAAAACTGTCTTTAGCATTATACAGTCAACCAACTTTAATAGTAAATGCTTTCCTAATTATTGAAACATTTCCAATTTGTTAGCGATATTCAAGAGTACAACAATTGGGGCGACTCAGTGGTTAAAACTACTGACCCTTCAATGGATAGGTTTAGAATCCTAAGGTGGCGATTACATGTACATACTTACAAGAATGGTTTTATAATGAATGCCAGTAATGGATTTTGTTGACCAGTACGTTTCCGCCAGCAGTAAGGGTTTTGAGGGGTTTTGTGGGGTTTCTCTGGCCAACACTCTATTGTTTCAGAAGAGTTAAAACTCCTTTACTTGGGTGAGAATAAGCCTCTGTACTGGGAGAAATATTATCGCTCGGTAAAATCTGGACTTTTCCAGATCGGCTTAGCCTCGTGAAATGAAAAAGTCCAAACTTTACCTAGTGCGATAATATTCCTCCCATTTCACTCTGAGCCACTCAATATTGGTATACTGGTCTATTGATGGCAGTATTCCTCTTGGATCAATGTCGCATGATCACAGTGTCTGGCTGACCGTCGTCTCATCTGTGGAGGCAGAAAATACAAAGAAATTCATTTTTCATCCCCGCTCACCAATGTTTTTATGGTGTGTTGTGAATTGAACAGCTTGGGATGCAAGAACACGAAGTTGGCTCATAATTAGCCTTTATCAGGCGTGCGTGTCTACTGTCTACCTGACGCGTGGCTAGTCTTTTTTTTACGTGCCAGCATCCGGGTTGCGTCACGTGTCCGGGTAAAGCGCGTGGGACTTGACTAAAGGCTAGCTCATAATTCGACCGATAAACATTAACTGTGGTTGAAAATACGCAAGGAAAAAATAGCTTGGAAAGAAAAGTTTAACTTTGAAACATTTTCTCCTGAAGGGTAAGTCATTATCCTCAAAAGAGTGCACCAGTAGAAAAGAATAGTGCGGAATTTGGATCTTTGAAAGAGTGAAGTTGCAACCTTTTAGAGTGGTTTTCACTTTGGCCCATTACACTGTATAGTGTGGGGGGGGGGGGGGAACGCTCCAAAAGACGGACACCTAAATTCCTCTCTCGAGAGCTACACGTTGGTGTCCTGCGGACGACTGTGTACCTTTCATCTAAATCATCAACCCGCCATGGTGTCCAGTTTTATTTCCATTCATAAGTCCTCAATTTTACTTTGATTAACCTTCAAAAAGGAATTCGACTAAAGCACCGCTAATGACAAGTAGTGACGGCCAAAGATTTCCAATAGGCCATATTCCTGAGCGACAGAGGGCGCTATATAACAAACAAACAAACAAACCATTTTCATGGGTACTGGACGCCATTTTATATGTTACTTTATAAATAAACAAGATTACAACGGTCGATCTGTATTTGTAGATTGAAGTAAAGCAATTGAATTGCTTCAATCATATATGCTGCAATAAAGGTGATATGTTTCTACCGGTGAAAATTTGCTCAGCAAAATGTGGCCTCTTGAAACAACACATTAACGTGAGTCTGAAACAATTTTTGGGCTCTGTCTGCCTTTCTCTCAAAATAATGGTTGGAAAGATCGTTAAATGTAGACCTGTAAGGACTATGTTAAGTCGTAGCGTACTTACCCGTCGCACATAGATGACAACTGCAAGTGATGCAAGGCCCATGACTGACACCAACGAAACAACAATGATTATGATGTTTTGCGTAGAAAGCCCGGCTTCAAGTAGAAGGAGAAAAAAGGAAACATGATTAGTGAGGGATCCCTGAGGTTAAGCCCAGTGTGGTGTGATAACATTTGGTCCATATGAACGTCCAAGCACAATACAACAACATCTAAGTTGAAAAAAATTGAGCATTACTTATTAACAGCACAGTGTATGTGTGAGAGTGCGAGTTAATCATTAAAGGGAACTATCGTTCGAAATGTGGCCCTTTTGGGCTCTACCTTTCTCACAAAATAATGGTTTGAAAGATCGTTAAAAGTAGAAAATATATGTTCACACTACTTAAAAACTTTAACAGACCAATTAGAATACAGAGAAGGTCGTTGCCTGATGACCTCTTCCACGTGAATGAGGCTGATGTCTTTGGTCTATTCCAGTGGCATACTTACATCCGGGTACGTCTGGTGTTTCTTTGCATCTGGCTCCAACGTCATCTTGATGTGTACAAGAGAAACGTACCATAGACGTGTCGTACCCACAATATTCCAACCTCGACTCAGACCCGAAGCATACAACACTGTCAATCAAGATGGCGCCAGTTCCCACGTTGGTGTAAACTGAAATCAGAGAAGGAAAGGAGAATGTGTCATCGTAAAGATTTCAGCTCACCGTAAAAACAGCTCTTTTTTAATGCATATTTGCACTGAGCAAAGAAGGTAGGAATTAACATTCCTCTTGAAACAGGACAGATCTTAGGTCGACGTCGATTAAAACAACAAAAAGTTATAAGAAAGTCTCTGGACACTCGTCAAACGTCAATTCAAGTTTAACAAGGCGGGTTTTGTCCATCACTTACCCTTTCCAGAGGATAGGGCATTTCCATAACCCAGTTGTCTGCAAACGACATTAGCCGCGTTGTTATTCCAATCCGAATCAGTATCACAAACTGTGCCCCATCGACCGTTGAGATGTATCTCCACGCGCCCTTCGTACTGTGTAGCCCCATCTACAAGTCGCACGGATCCTTCTTCTGTATACGAGTAAAGGTAAAACAAACTAAAAGCTGAGTTTTGTCATTATAACGGCCGGGGTGATTGGGCAAGGGTACTTTAACCGTGTCTAGGCCCCTGAGTGTTCTTGTCGAATTTAATATACATTTGCTTTTGCTGTAATTTCCAGAAAGGGATGGTTTCGGGGTTATTATGTTATGACAAATGTTGATACACTAGTAAAGTGGCGCACCCATGATAAGGCTGGGGGCGCTCACAATTTTTTTTCAATCTTTTTTAGAAGTTAGATTTTTTCTCAAAAATGCTGCCGCAGATTTTTTTTTTTTGGGGGGGACGACTATTTTGACGTTAGTTGCGCCATTTGCCCCTATTATACTACTCGAAAATAAGCCACATACGCATCACCACGGTTAAACTGTGGGACTAAAAAAAAAAGGGGGATTCCTTGGGTGTGGCACTGGATACACTGACCTTCTCTGGGAAAAAAAGTGATGTTATTGTAGTCTGGTTCCCTGATCGACCCTACTTCAGACAAAACGGAGCAGTTTATAGATTGTCAGGTCAGGGAACCAGACTGAAAGCCTTGCACCTATTCACGTATGTAGGATTCAAACAACATGTTGACTAACTAAATTTGGTAAATTGAGGGCAGTATTTCCAAAAAAAAGTCGGGTTTTGACCATCGTTTGAAATCGATACAAATTTTTAAAAAAATCACTTTTCTTGAAAATGACAGCACACCATTTGGTGCCATGCTTTCACAGGATGTTTTAGACTATAATTAACTAACAACCGGTATTTCATAATAGTTTCATACTTTTGCTTTTTGATGTTTGCAAAAATATTTATGTACACTGCCTTTAACAAAAATAAATGCTTTCTAACTGACAATATGACTGCGCACTGTTGGCTGATGAAGATGCACCTCAGGAGGGGGGGGGGGGTTGACTAATAGACATACCTGCTGGTTTGTCCTCACCGCAGATGACCCCAGCATTGTCACTGGGAGTGCAGGTACTTGTATCATGTCCCTTATTGCAGTCTTCTAATCTGTCCTCCGCCCCCGAGCAATCCATCTTCGTCCAAAGTGTCTTCCCGCTGCCCCGGCCAAAATACGCCGATCCCGGGGCTGAGATGGCCTTAGAGAAGCCAAGCTGCCAACACACAACCGTAGCATCGTTGATGTCCCATTGGTCATCGCAGACTGTTTCCCAAAAACCGCCTAGGTACACTTCCACCCGGCCTTCCATAGCGCTGCTACCATTCACTACACGTACGTCATATAGCTCTAAAATATCAAAACACGTTGGAGATCGTCACTATCATCACTGAGATGTGCACAGTTAACATGGTAAGGGCATGGTCTCGAATTGTTGGCTGATATTTGACCGCCTCCCAACACGAAGCGGAGGAAGGTTCAGTCAAAATCAACCAACACCGAGGGACCATGCAGTATAATTTCACACTACTTACTTGAAATATATCATGCATTGCTTGTTTTTATTATACCTCGTCATCCGTCAATTATCAATGTTCGACAAAGTTCCGTTGGAAATCCCTCCCATGAATGCGTGTATATGCACTAATTCGCCTGTCGTGAGGGCTACAGTCTTGCAACTGACGGGCGGTTACAACCGTTACATATCTTGGTACTAATTCCTTACACTTCCAGGGGGTAGCTGTTGAAGCGCTGGAACATTGACCAATGAAAGAAGCGCTATTGGCTCATGTTTCAGGTGTGGAAATATCCCCTATCGGTCTCAACGCCCCATCCCTAATAAAACAAAATACATAATGCACCACGGACACTTCCACCAAATTGCGGAGCAATTTTTACCTAACGAAGTACACTTTGCACCAGAATCTTCAGCGTGGTTGCAGTTGTTAGTTGTCTCTGATGGGCAGTCACGTAAGTTGTTCTCTATGCCTGTACAGTTAACATTGTGAAGAACAATTTCCCCGCTGCCCTGACCAAAAAACGCCGATCCAGGGGCCGAGGATGCTTTGACGTAACCCAATTGCCGGCAAATCACCGAAGCATCGTTGATATCCCACCCATCATCGCAGATTGTGCCCCACACACCGTTCACGTACACCTCCACAGTACCCTGTGGAACGCTGTCATCAGGCACCAGATTGCTGAGAGAAACATCATATTCCTCTACAGAAATAAACGAGGAGACAGACAGACACTAAGTTCGGCGCCATCTTATATCGACTTTGCTCGGTTAAAAAAAACAAAATCGAGTAAATGAAAAGTCAATCACGAGTCAATCACAAGCAATTCCTAAGACTTGTGATAACTTGTGATTGACCTTTGATGACTTGTGGTTGATTTTGGATGACTTGTGACTGAATTAATTGCAACTAAGTTTTGAATGACTTGTGGCTGACTTAAGTAACGGGGTGAGTATTACGACATTAAATTTCCATATAGTTTTGCTTGCGATTCGACCTTTGATGACTGGTGATGGCAATGTGATTGACTTGTGATGGTGTGTGATTCACTTATGATGACTTGCGATTTGCTTGCAACTGACTGGTGATTGAATTGTGATGACTTGTGACCATGAGACTGTGATTCGACTTATGGTGGCTTGTGATTGACATGTGATGACTTGATATTGACTTGTGGTGCTGAGTTATGAGGGAGGACGTCTAAGGTTGAATTGGTTGCATACCAGTAGGATCGTTACTACAGACGACACTTGCGTCTTGCCAGTGTTTGCAGGTGGTGTTCCTCTGTTTTGGGCAGTACTGCAAGCTACTCTCCGTACCTTTGCAGGCAACCTTATCTAGAACAACATCCCCGCTGCCCTGACCGAAATATGCCGACCAGGGTGCTGCAGTAACACTCTGAAAGCCTAACTGCCGACACACCACTTCGCCATTATTCATCCCCCATTGATTATCACAGACCGTTCCCCAACTACCATTCACATAAACTTCCACGCGGCCTTCCATAGTGTTGCTTCCATCGATGAGTCTTATGTCATATTCGTCTGAGGAAAAAAAGACAAGAAGTTAAGATACATCAGAAATTACCTGTGGAGCCAAACGAAGTGACTGCAATTAAAAATGGTACTGAATGTGAAACAATCTGATACACTTACGAAAAAATCAGCTGGTTAATATCAAAACACTATTTGGCAGGCAAGGCATTATGTAAATATGTGTCCGATTAATGTACAATGGTGCGTGAATGTGAACCCTGATGAGGATCATATTGTTTGTGTTCTTGGGCAAGACACTTTACTTCACTTTCCTCTCTCTCCACCCAGGAGTACAAATGGGTGTGGGTGGAAACCAGATTGCGCTGATCTCGAGCTGCTGCTGCAGATAACTGGCATCATGGTCTGACAAACAAGGGATAACAATAAACTGAAGTGCTTCAGACTTTGACAGAAATGAAGCACCAGAGTTCCATCCCTCTAAGAAACCTGGATCGTACCTGGTTGACTGCAAACAACCCCAGCATCTCTATAGTGGAGACAGACAGGAGCGTCGCTTTCCTGGCCTTTGCAGAGACCCAACTGCTTTTCTGTCCCCTTGCAGTCAACATTGCCAAGAACTATGTCCCCGCTGCCCTGGCCAAAGAACGCCGATCCAGGGGCTGAGGTTGCCTTGCCGTAACCTAGCTGCCAACATGCCACGGTAGCATCTGTCATGTCCCATCCATCATCGCAGACTGTTCCCCAAGCATCGTTTAAATACATCTCCACCCGGCCCTCCATATGACTACTGCCGTTCCTCAACCGTAAGTCAAATTTCTCTAAAAGAAATTGAACAAAGTATAAAGCCAAGCAGTGTTATCAGCATGTGACTGATTAATTTAGCAATGTGCTAAGCACTAAGCTTTCTGCTATAAATTAGGCAGGTAAATGGATTTGGTCTTAATTAAGAAGTCCCTTTTTTACCTACCTGGGAGTGCACAGGTAACCCAAGCGGTAGTGGATTGGGTACAGCTGACGTTGGAGTTCCGTGGACATTCCAGTAAGCTACTCTCTAGCCCTGCACATGAGACGCCATCTAATGCTACATCTTCGTTGCCTTGACCAGCATATGCTGATACAGCCTTACCGTAGCCCAACTGCGAACAGACAACCGTAGCATCGTTGATATCCCAGCCACTTCCGCAGACTGTTCCCCAAGTCTCGTTTACGTACACCTCCACGCGCCCCTGAAGGTTATCGGTACCATTCACGAGACGAATCTGGCCTTCGAAATTTCGTATACCTATTAAAATGAGAAAAAGGAACATAATTTTGCATTTTTTTGGCGCATCCGTTTACAGCTTTTTCATGGAGATTCGGTTTTGTTCGAGGACGTGCAGAATGGTCTCTTACCAGGTTTGCCAGTACAGATAACGCCAGCATCCTCCGAGTGGCTGCAGTCTTTATTCATATCTAGCGGGCAGCCGTACAGATGTGTCTCCGTCCCTGTGCAGGCAACATCATCAAAAACAATGTCGCCGCTTCCTTGGCCAAAGTGAGCGTTAGACTCAGCTGCTGAGGCCATGCCGTATCCCAGTTGTTGGCATACCACTGTAGCGTCTTGGATGTCCCATCCATGGTCACAGATTGTCCCCCAAGATTCGTCTACATACACCTCCACCCTACCCGATACGCCAGTGCTACCATTAACGAGACGCAAGTCATATTGACCTGAGGAGGTAGTTGACAGAGAAGGAAATAATGATTTCGATTATGCAAACAGAACGCTTAATACTTTTACAGATGTATAACATCGATGGCTTTGCGAGTACGAGTATTCACGATAGTTCCGCTTGACCAAGTTAACTAAATTTGGAGGACTCTTTATTTTTTTCTGGTAGGATGAAAGAGTGGAACAAGTTCTGCAAAAGCTGTGGAAATGTAATTCAAAATTGTGCCAGTATAATGAAACATTTGTTCGGGAACTGATTAGCTCTTATTTTTTCTTTAATTTTTGTTTAAAATAAAATTGAAATTGTAATTAAAAACATATTATGTGAGGGGAATAGATCAACATACTCGGCAGTTTGGGTCCCTGGCAGACGACGCCAGCATCTTGGGAGTGATTGCAAGATGACACATTGTTGAACGTCACCGAGCAGCCAGACAAGTTGCTTTCTAACCCCGTACAGTCCACGTCCAATATCCGCCCTTTGCCCTCGCCAAAATACGCCCCACCTGGGGCTGACGCAGCCATGCCGAAGCCCAACTGTTGGCAGACTACGATTGCATCGTTCATATCCCAATCGTTACCGCAGACGGTTGCCCAAGAACCGTTCATGTACACCTCCACCCGGCCCCTAGTAATAAGGTGTCCTTGCACAAGACGTACATCATAGTCCTCTACAAGAAAATATTGAAACAAAGTTTAATGCATACCAAAACAAATTAATGCAATCCGCATGTGTTCCCTTGATATTAGTTTGACTGCGATTATAGGGTGAGTAAATAGTTATAATTTTTGAATCACTTTCGTGTTATAGTTGTATTTATTTGGGCTGATCAGGTACACTGTAGTTATTTTGGTATTTTAAAGTTAAATTGTGTACCTCATGAGGTCAATTTCCAGGCGTTTTATTGAACAATTTTATTTCTAAAATTTCTATTGTATTATGTTGCCCCTCGAGGACGAGCAGAGGTAGACAGGGATTTTTCCACCTGTAAAATTGAATGGAGTGGGGGGGGGGGGGGGTGGGGGTGGGGGGGGGGTGGCTGGGCACTATTTCCTATGGCGGCGCTGTTCAACCCGACAATCTGAGGCACTATAGGACAATAGGTGGCGCATTTTGTGGTCGTGAAAAAAGTGCACTAGCCTATCACCTAGATGGTATGCCACTGCAGGCTACCTAATGTTTTTCGGTCGCTTATCAGAAACCAAACATTGAATACCCATTTATATCTTTCACTTGACTCTGATACTTTTAGACCATAGTTTGCAATTTGCGTCAATGCATGACTGTATCAACATGCTATCTTTATAACAGAGATATTGAGATCTTGGTCCAAAGGCAAAATCTTTATATTTTCAGTTTTGGTTTTGTGTTTTCGTTTTGCTTCAAATCCTAATGAGAATCGCGTTGACGTCAACATATGTCACTGCGCAAATGCTGATTAGATTTTGCAGATTGAAATTCAGAAAAGAAAGGCAAAGAATATTTTCCTTGCGTAAGGTGGAAATACCAACGTTAAAGTTGACTTATAGATACCCTCCAGAGGCAAAAAAATTCCGCATTATGTTGTCCCAGTTTCTCAGATGAAATCACACCATATTGCTGCAGGGAGACAAGTTGTCCACCAGCAATTCTACTGTGCAAACCAGTAAATCGACTCCCTGATAATTATGCGCACTAACACAAATTATTTAAAAATACTCATAACTCTACACAAAGTGTTTGAGACACCCATCAAATTACAGTTTTTTCATCATCTTTCATTTTCTGTTCAAGGTTTGAGTGGTAATCCGATTACTTTTGAGAGAAACTTTTATCCAGAGATGATCACCCCTAACTAGTCCTGTGGCCCATCGCCATTTTGAAAAATGATGGCAACGCCCCATTGCAAAATAGAGCACGGAATCTTATGGCACCAATTCCGAATTTCACATAGAAATACATGCTCGCAATCCAGTGCACGGCCTCCACCCGGCCTATTTTTGACAATCCTTCAAGTTATCATGGCCCACAAAATGTCTAATAGCAAACAAAATTTAATTGCCAGTGAAGGCACGCGTAGGCAATTTTGGGCCTATTTACTTTTTGGTCTGCATCCTTAGCCATGATCTATGATATTTGAGCAGATGATGTTGCTGATTATGCAAGACAACCGCTTCTTGACCTATAGATTTTGACCAATAAATCGGCCCTTTCTATATTCCGCAGAATGTAGTTTCAGGTCACATCCTCTAAAACTTGTTTTTTCACACTGTCTTCTCTTTACTGGGGCCCCATGGGAGCCCAGTGGTTTCCACTGAAAGTGAAAGAGCTATACTCGGTTAAAAGTTAAAATAAGACTGAAATAAGAAAAATAACTACAGACTAGCCTGTGAATTGAACTGTTAGAAATCAATCATACTTACTAAGTCGGCCCCACGTTCCCACGATGAGCGTGATCAAAACGGCCATCAACATCAGTATCTTCATTTTTTTTCTCAAAATGCCGACCTCTACTTTATCTAGAAACGGCAGCAAAATCCCCTTCCACCCGAGTTCTTTAAGCTTTTCTCGTAGACTAAAAGTTTGTTGCGACAAATAAAGGACAATTTTCCATAGGTGGAGCTTTTGTCGTGATTGACCTTATGAAGCCTGATCGTGGCAAACAGACCAAAGTTCAAGTATTAACACAATGTCCATGACGCACACACGTCATTTATTTTTTTTAATTACACGTATTTTGTATTTTGGTCAGAATACCAAATCATTTTCCACCGGTATGGATCGATATTAATTGAAATATTAAAGGGGGGAAATGATTGCATGTACAACCAAATGACATGTTTTCAGTAGTTTAATCTTTAGGTTATTTAATCAGCAAATTTTGACGTGGCATTTGGCAAATCCTGCCAGTTATATTGGAAATGTTTAAATTAGTTACACTGATTTCCTTTATCCAAGGGTTTGGATCGCGTTCGGAGGCAGAGGGGTTGAAGGCGCCCCCTGCCGTTTTTGCCTTCACACACTCACCCCGATCGGTATGCTCAAATGCCCATGGGCGCGGCCTCCTGATCCTCTTGGTAAACTTCGGGAGCAGATCTGCCGCCGGAAAATGACGGCTGGATCGACTCGAAAACGTCTGTGCTCCGCGGAGAATCTTTGAAACCTTTATTTAGTGCATGCTTTTTTTTCTTTACACTGCATGCAGCTATATTATACTTCACTGACAGAAAATCTATTTCAGGCAGTAAACATCCCACAAATAATGTGGTCATATTGGATGCATATGTATTTTTAAGTAAAGAAAATATATGTACTGAGGGATATTTTCGATATTTTCCCAAAATACATGCACGATTCCGTATAATTGACAGCGTCGCGAAAGAAATCACACCTACGGTGTTCTGTTGGGGCCACCATACAAGTCCACCTTCAGACGATAGCGCCCTCTAGGTATCTGGGTTGACATGTGATTTTGTTGTTGTTTTACTTCCGTACCGTGCGTACAAAAAATATCAATAATCACATACCGTGCCGCTTAATAGATACAAAATTCATTGTTAGGACGTCCCGACCTTTGTATTAGTATCATCAGCATTACGACTACTTAATTTTGACTTTCGTCGGTCCTGAAGTGTCATTCATGTGTTGACCACCCCTTAAACAACGGTGGATTTGAGAAACATTTTGGCATGTTTGGCCGGTTATTTTATGCCAAGTCCTAGAAAAGGTTGGTGCTTATTTCCTTTGTTTACTTAGCTTTAGTTTTACTTTTACTTTAGCCCCATTCTGTAGCCAAGAACTAACAATTATGAATACATGCTCAACTTTTCGGAAAGATTCCCATATCTGGCCATCACTAAATTGTCCCTTCAGTGACCTATCGTCAGCCATCAGAAAGTGACAATATGTCATAAAAAGTCCAATTTAGCAGGGCAAATATTTAAGTAGGCCCTATTTACTGAGAAAACACTTAAAAATTTTCAGACCAGTCTCACTCTCATAGGGTTTGTGCACAGGGTGATAAGTGATGGCCAGATATGGGAATCTTTCCGTTAGTTTAATACGCCTCATTAACAACATGAACAACATTAATATTGATAATTAATAATCATAATATTATTATCTTGATGGACTTGGTACACACGGCTTATCTGCAAAATATCCCCCCAAAAAGGGGGGGGGGGGGATTTTGATGGAGTTGGGAAGGTTAGGGTTATGGAAAACTAAATATTTTTTCCATCAAAATTGTTCATTTTACACAAACACTGGTCACTGGATCAGATTTTCATGAAATTTAATAGTGTTGAAGCTGTGCATGCAAAAAAGTGTTTTGCAATATAGCATTGTGATGCTCCCACGCCCCTATAACTAGGTTTATATAAAGCATATTTCCAATTTCTGTTGTCTCAAATGTTTGGCTATTTCCTCCTCAGTGAAGTATATTTCTATGGATATATTCTTTTTGATACTTTCAGGTAGCCTGTGAAAGAATGGAAAGAGAAATAGATCACCAACGCATTGATGGTACTTCTGCAATGACAGATGTGGCAGTGGACGCATCGTCAGAAACACGTCCTCAAAAAACTGCAGCAGCCCTGGCAGCTCTGTCCATGTCAATGCCGTCGTCAGTTAACGATCCAGACGTCCAATCGTTACCCAGGGAAATTGTCGACGGCCAGCCGGAGGCCAGTACCTTGATGACATCTACCCCGAATTCCTCCTCCGCAGCACAGCGACCCAGGAATTTACCCGGTAGACTGGTTGCTGCGCCGGGTACCAGCGGCCAACACAGGAGCTCGGGTTACAGTGCCAGCAGTCTTGGCGTGGGTACGTGCGTGAATGTCGCTGTGGAGGATCCGGCCGGGGAAGAGATCACTCTCAGAGCACCGATTGTTGGCTATGAAGTCATGGAACAGAGAGCTAAATTCACGGTAGGTTGGATGCTGCGGAGCAGTTTGGTTGAAATGGGCGTGGGTTTTATGATTTGAATCAATATGAAATTCATGGAATGTGCACAGAAAATACTTTATTTTAAAGGACTAAGTACCGGAGGAATATACCATGTTTTCTAAAAAAAATCTTGGTTCTTTTTGCAAAAACATTTTAGACTGTTCTATCAGTTTATTTTCTGTTTTGACCAGTCAATCGAGCACTGGATGACAGATTGAAAATAATTTTTGTAAATTTTGAATTGGATGAATTCTTATTCTTTGAAGGTTTTCAAGATCCTTGTCCGAAAGTCAGAGCAGGACAGCTGGTTCTTATTCCGCAGGTATACAGATTTTGTGCGAGTCAACGCAAAGGTAAGACTCTTGTACTGTTTAAAGGCATGTGGGAACAAATGTTGGTATTTACCTGAAATGAAAAACACCTTGCAAAATAAAAAAAAAATAAAAAAATTGTACCTTGCTTGAAGTGACGAAAAGACTGGTATCGAATACCCTGTCACGTGGGTGGTCTGAAATGGCCGTTGAAACGCCGGCTAGCGATGTTTAAAACTGGTCTCAAGATGCTGCACTCGTGCCACATGTGCACAGTACGCGCCTTGCCGCCTACTACAACGGGGTGCTTGAGAAGCACTGTTATTATCTGTTTATATCTATGAGGAGAATGACATGTCGAGCAAACCACACGACTCGCACCACAGAATTGGCCTAAACATAGACAAAACATCATCTGAATGTTGCCCTTAAACTTATTTTGGAAAAAATGTTGCAATCTGATGCCACTTTTTTTCTTCATACATCATCTCAATGAAGGTCTGTCATTGCAAAAATGATGATAAGACATGAATATATGGGACAGAGAAACATTTCCAATTTTGTTGGAAAAATTTTCTAGTGTGGTGGAGCAGTTGTAAACATCTGAAATAAACCCGGCTAGGGGCCTGGTTGCCAATAATGGCCCTCGCCGTCTGGCCATTATCAGCAGCCCGGCCCCTACCCTGTTATAAACCAGACATTTAAAACTGCCCTGCCACACAATTATTCCCTTAACCCTAACTCCCTAGGCCTTTTTGCTAGGATGTAGCCTCAATCCTGCAAAATCCTCCAATTGGCCTCATGGAAAAATAGCATATAGCCTCAATCCTGCAAATTCCTCCGTTATTTCTTGAATTTGGTCCGTGGAGAGTTGACCACTGCCTGAATCCTGCAAAATCCTCCGGCTATGTCTGTCAATAGGCTGAGGCAGAGGCAGTGACATCCTGGAGCAGTGTGGAGGATGTCAAGTATAATCAAGGACTAAATTTATGCACGGCTGAGCATAAACAACACAAGGTCCGGCCCAAGACCTTGTCACAGTGCATACTCCGAAATCAGCAACGCACTTTTGCCATGTAACCTCAATCCTGCAAATTCCTCCAATTTGCAAAAAGGATTTTGGAGGATTCAGGGCGGTTAGGGTTAATACATTGTCAGAATTGTTTAAAGTAACAACCTTTCCCTTTGTTGATTCTTTTGCAGTTGCGACATATCTTCCCCATCTTCAGACTGGCCTTGCCACCCAAGAGGTGGTTTGGAAGCAACTTTGATCCCAACTTCCTGGAGGACCGGCAGCTGGGCCTGCAGGCTTTCATCGATAACATCATTGGTCACAAAGATATCGTACTTAGGTGAGTAGTAGTCATAGATGCTCTCATTGATAACATTATTGGTCACAAAGATTTCGTACTTAGGTGAGTAGTAGTCATAGATGCTCTCATTGATAACATCATTGGTCACAAAGATATCGTACTTAGGTGAGTAGTAGTCATAGATGCTTTCATCGATAGCATCATTGGTCACAAGATATTGTACTTAGTTGAGTAGTAGTCATAGATGCTTAGTCCACAAACTGTAGCCATTGTTGGGGGGCAAATTTAACACCACCTTCAAGGCCGGTTCAAACTTGATGTGAAAGCCAACGCAAGCGCAAATTTGTGATGTCACAGCAAATAGTCACACTGCAAATTCACAAAGTTGAACACATTTCAACTTTGGCGAATTTCGAGGCAGATGTTTCTGTGATGCATTTCCGTCCAAAAAAAAACAAAACAGAAATGGCCTTTATGTACAAATTTCTTTCATTTTAAGGGTGTTTTTGTACAGTGTAAAGCGCATTTTAATGAGCACACATAGTTAAGCCTATGTACATGTATAGACAATAAGAATAACCCTGCAATGGACCAAAAGTGCTCTTAAAAATAAAAATGTTAAATAAAATTTGCTAGGCTCAGATTTCAAATTACTTAGCTGTAAATGTTGCTCAATAGCCAATTTTAATAATCCATTCAGACTTATGTAAATGGGCCATCAATTAAGTTTGTATGCCATTATGCTGGTCAAATTATTGTAAAGTCATAGTAGTTTAAATAAACTTTGCTGTTTGAAATATATGTTTGAATATTTCTGATATTTCAACTCTAGTGGTCCAGTGAGGGAGTTTCTCTGTCTAGACGATCCGCCCGGCCCCTACGATAATCTAGAGGAAAGTAGGGTAAGTGCAAGTGAAACATGTCTGATTTTAACGATTCAAAAAAACAGAGAGGTGCCTTGAGAGGCACAAACCCTGCCTTGATGTGTTTTCATTTTGTAACTAGGCGTCAAGGTCTGTGGCAGTGTCTGTTTTATTCAGTTGGAGTTTTTATATAACAAGCTTCACAATGTATTTGTTTTTGTGTGTTATCAAAAATAACAACACTAGGCTATCATTAACTGCAGGTTATTATGCATTAGAAATCAATTATGAAGTGGCCTTCTTGAGACCTTATTGTAGACCCTTCTATAAATAAGTAACATTGAGAAGTAAATCGCATTTTTTGCCATGATACGTCCTTAGGCATTGTGTGAGTCGTTGGATGAGACTGTGTACAACCTCCGCCTGGAATTAGCCGAACGAGACCGTCAGATTGTTTCCCTGAGTGCCGAACTAGAAACTGCTCAAGAACACATCAGTCAACTGCAAAACAGGTACCGCAAAAATCAGTCTGGAAATAAACAAACAAAACCGAATTTTGCTTTGCAAAATTGTATATGAAATCACTCACTGCGACACTCATAGCATAAACAATTAGCAACTTTTGAAACTGCAGGCAGGGGAATCGCACAACACCAGCGCAGTGGTCAGATGAATGTGGGGTCCAGTCAATTTGGAAATTAATGGAAAATGTGCTGATTCAATTCTCCTTTTGATTTATTGGTTTATTTGTTGCTAGCATTGATTAAAATGCATCTTGAACCTTCAAATTAATTTATTTTTCTTGCAACGTTTTCGTTCATTTCTGTAGCAGTGGTGGTAAGAGTAAAACTGAGAACGTTCCGAACTCCTCCACCCCAGTCTCTGGTGAAAGCTCGACCATAGAGGGCGACCTTCATTCCCAAGCCGAGGCCGATCAGTCGATGTCATTTCCACAGTCAGAAATTCAGCATAGGTATGCCTACACAGGCAATCACAATTTGCCTGTTGCCTTTTTTTTAAACGAGGGGGGGGGGGGGGGTGTCAAACTGACACCTGTTTTATACTTTAGTACGACCGAAATAGATTTTGGTTTGAGACAGTTGAACACATTTTCCGTTAACTAGACCCCAACAGTTGCTCCTAATTGTTTCAGATATTGAACATTTCATGAACATAATTCAAATCTGCAGAATACTGTTGTTTGTTTGACTCTGAAATGAAGTCTAAAACAGGCTTGATCATCTTTTGTACCATTCTCATTATTTTATCGGGGGGGGGTGGTAATTTGATCTTTGTAATGAATTATGCTATTTCTCAAGATTGGGGCCTGCGGACCTCATATCTACTGACACGGCGTGGCTTTTTAGTGCCTGCTTACCTCCAGCTTCACTTTTGTCTCATTTCCTTTTAGAGTTGTGTTGAATCATCGACAAATTTTCGTGTGTTGGCCTTTTGCTCATATTAAACTTGATTTTCGTGGTTTTTATAGTCCAGAAACGTCGCTCAACAAGGGTTCAATTTCAGCCAACGACACAGAAAGCAAGGCTTCCCCGACACCAAGGAAGGGGACCGGTCACAAACAGGGTGGGACGAGACAGGACGACCAACAGACAAACAACATCATCAGTGTCACATAGTCGGCAACAAAGGGTCCTCCTGCACGAAGGGAATCGCCAGAGATTGACTGGAGGTAAGCAATGGTGCTGGGGTGGCTGGTAAACCATGGAAGCATCCCCACTAAAAACTGCAAGGTTGTTAAAAATCAGGGTTGGAAAACTTAAATATTCCTCCAAAATGCCCCTTTTTGGGGTGGGAAATAAGATCCGATAAACTTTTGGTTTTTTTAGTTCCAGCAGTGCTTAAAATATTCATGTAATGTTGTACATGAAAAGGGTGATTTTTTTTTTCATTTTGTGTGTTTGTTTTGTCTTTTGGTGCTGTTTTGTTTTGTGCAAGTGCAATTTGGTACGTGAGCAATCTATGTGATGTATCTGTGTTTTTCTAAAGTAAACACATTTCCAACATCGACCAGCAGTAAGATTTTGGTAATTACCATACAGGCCTCCTATGTATGTACGCCTCTCTGCATTTTCGGGATTAAATAAAACCGAAAGATTTATGATTTCTGTTGTCAAGTATTGTTAACATTTGAATATGTAAAACAGGGTCATATCAATCAGTTAAGGCCAAAAGGTCATCTGAGGTCAATGCCAGAGATATATTAGCGCTTTTCTTAAATTTGCGTTAAACCAAGCTTAAAAAAGTTTGGTCGTTTGAGAAAACTTGAAATTTGGATGTCATTTTGATATCAACATGCACTGCCAGTAATATCAGATAAAGATGATTTTTATTTAAATTAAAGCTCTTAACGTAAAAAAGTATCTGCTTTGCTTCCAATTCAGTGAAGCAGAAATTGAGCGAAGTAAACATTAAGTAAAGGATGCTTTCAACCAGTGCTGATCTCACAATCTTTTCCGCTTTAAAAAAAACCAAAATGTTTTATGTAACTTCAGTAGATCACAAAATTATTTTTGATATAGATTCATCTTTTCAGTCTTGAAAGTTCATCGACATAAGTCAAAAGTTCATTAAATATCTCGCATACCGCATGGCCCAAACTAATACAATTTTGGATTTGGGGTTTTCTAATCATTACGACCAAACTTTTCTAGCCAATTTAAGGAGAATCTGAGAGTAGCGATGATTGTCACAAATTACCCATCATGCACTCTTACCTACATGTATATATATTAAAAGGTTAACAATATCTGTGAATGCACAATAGCGTTTAATCAAAAAAGCACCTTCACAACAATGCAATGAAATATAACAATTTGTATAAAAGTATGTCTTAAAAGTGCCTGTAAAGTATCGAACAAGGATAAAAATGAATATCAACTTATATTTTGTGGTTCTTAAATTTTGCTATTACTTAAAAATGCAAACAGCTGTGTATATTTGAAAAATAACCTGTCTTGCCTTTTGATTTTTCAATTAATATATGTAATTTGAGTCACGTTTAACAAAGCAATGCTTACCTGTGAGTAGTACACTTTCTGGAACCACTATAGACGCCGTGCACAAACATAGAGGGCGCTCTTTGACCTCTTTTGAGAGCACCCATGGGAAGGACACACAATGTGTGCGCTCTTGTATGGCTTTACGTTCGAGGACAGACACACAAAAAGAGAACAAAAGATCCATTCAGTCCTCGAGCGTTGGGTTTTTTGTTTAAAATGGTCCTCGATCATACGGTTATGTGCTTAGTCTATGGGAGAGTGTTATATTACAGGGACAAAGGGGAACACAAAGCATTGTCCTCGAGCATATAGAAATTCACGACCGTGCGTACTGGTTCGTGTACTTGTGCCACACAGTATGTGCTTTTGTTGTGAAAAAAATGTGCACAACCCCATAGCGCTTTGGCATGAGCGTCAGGCGCCCTCTGCAATGCGTTTAAACATGAGGCCCTCCCAACTCTCCATTTATAAACATTGAGGGGGTACTTGTGCACGGAGCCTATAATGCCATTAACCAATTCGCGTCGGAGGACGTAATAACACTCACTGGCTGTATTGTGTGAAAACATCAAGATTGCCTCGACTCGCCTCCGCGTGATTCCTCGTGTCTTTTGTACACACGTACAAAGTCTGTGAAGGCGTGAAGTCTGTGGAGGCGGACCGTGTGTTGATCTTGAATTGGCCGTTGTGCACCGTTGTACAATTTACGCTCAAGTGCACACCACGGAGTATTGTAACATATGAGGTTTTGGCAAGAAATATCGTACAAACACAGTTGAAATGACTCTTGCGAATCAGCATCTGTGGCGTTTGGCTGTTTATCAGAAGTTGGCTAAAAAATTTCTCCTTTGGCGAAATTTTTGGCAAAAATAATCTCGGCGCGAAGTGGTCAAGGCAATCTGTTGTAGGGTATAATTTATGTGGTGTTATGTGTTTTTTGAGTACACTGTACATGTATTATAAACCAATTATCGAGCGATGGTTTATTGTGTAACATTGCAATAGATTTTAAATAATTAACAGTGAATATTTTTAGTGTTATAAATCCTGAGAATTTTCATGAGCCAAGAAAAGATCGAAGTTGGCGAGGGGGAAATACAGGGAAAATTTACATCACTTTTTCATGACTGCTTTCTTGTGGCTTCGGTTTGTTCTGCTGGAACACTTCAAGTTTCAGCCTTGGATTCCATCTCGGCAAACCAAGCAGATTTGGTGCTTATAAAAAAGGTATTTGTGCTTAATTTGTCTTATATCCTAAAAGGTTAAAATGCAAGGTTAACCCCTTACAATCAAAATTTCCAGGAAAAGTCAATTTTGCCCTATTTTGATAAAAATGTAAGCTTTACCCCTTAGGCCAAAAAAAAAAAAGTCTCCGGTTTCTGGTATGGAGCTTGCCCCAAAAGTGGTGCGGCGACGCGGCTTTTTTTTTTTTTTTTACCTGTTTTTTTTTTTTTTTGGCTTCAAATGTCGGCTGATGACTGCAAATGGTGCCCGACTAAACTAAGTGCAAATATATGGGAGTCCAGAGAGGCCACATAATTCTTATTCTCGATCATAACCCCTTCTAAAAACACGTTAAAATTGTGCAGCAGCAGAATTCCAGTCAAACCAGTGAGTTTGGCGGTTTTGAAACATCATCTTGTATTGAAAATAAAACTTTTTCATTTTGCCGACGCGCATGGCTACGGCGACGCGCGCGCATACCAGAAACCGGAGACTTTTTTTTTTTGGCCTTACAATTTAAATTTTCTAAGAAAATCCAATTTTGCCCAATTTAGATAAAAATGCAAGGTTAACCCCTTACAATTTAAATTTTCCAACAAAAGTCCAATTTTGCCCTATTTTGATGAAAATGCAAGGTTAACCCCTTACAATTTTAATTTTCCAAGAAAAGTCCAATTTTGCCCTATTTTGATGAAAATGCAAGGTTTACCCCTTACAATCCAAATTTTTCAGGAAAAGTCAAATTTTGCCCTATTTTGATGAAAATGCAAGGTTAACCCCTTACAATTAAAATTTCCAGGAAAATTCAATTTTGCCCTATTTTGATAAAAATGTAAGGTTTACCCCTAACAATTTAAATTTTCCAAGAAAAGTCAAATTTTGCCCTATTTTGATGAAAATGCAAGGTTAATCCCTTACAATTTAAATTTTCCAAGAAAAGTCAAATTTTGCCCTATTTTGATGAAAATGCAAGGTTTACCCCTTACAATCAAAATTTCCAAGAAAAGTCAAATTTTGCCCTATTTTGATGAAAATGCAAGGTTTACCCCTTACATTTTAAATTTTCCAAGAAAAGTCAAATGTTGCCCTATTTTGATGAAAATGCAAGGTTAATCCCTTACAATTTCAATTTTCCAAGAAAAGTCCAATTTTGCCCTATTTTGATGAAAATGCAAGGTTTACCCCTTACAATCCAAATTTTTCAAGAAAAGTCAAATTTTGCCCTATTTTGATGAAAATGCAAGGTTAACCCCTTACAATTTAAATTTTCCAACAAAAGTCCAATTTTGCCCAATCTTGATGAAAATGCAAGGTTAACCCCTTACAATTTAAATTTTCCAAGAAAAGTCAAATTTTGCCCTATTTTGATGAAAATGCAAGGTTTACCCCTTACAATCCAAATTTTTCAGGAAAAGTCAAATTTTGCCCTATTTTGATGAAAATGCAAGGTTTACCCCTTACAATCCAAATTTTTCAAGAAAAGTCAAATTTTGCCCTATTTTGATGAAAATGCAAGGTTAACCCCTTACAATTTAAATTTTCCAACAAAAGTCCAATTTTGCCCAATCTTGATGAAAATGCAAGGTTAACCCCTTACAATTTTAATTTTCCAAGAAAAGTCCAATTTTGCCCTATTTTGATGAAAATGCAAGGTTTACCCCTTACAATCCAAATTTTTCAGGAAAAGTCAAATTTTGCCCTATTTTCATGAAAATGCAAGGTTAACCCCTTACAATTAAAATTTCCAGGAAAATTCAATTTTGCCCTATTTTGATAAAAATGTAAGGTTTACCCCTTACAATTTAAATTTTCCAAGAAAATCCAATTTTGCCCAATTTAGATAAAAATGCAAGGTTAACCCTTACAATTTAAATTTTCCAACAAAAGTCCAATTTTGCCCTATTTTGATGAAAATGCAAGGTTAATCCCTTACAATTTAAATTTTCCAACAAAAGTCCAATTTTGCCCTATTTTGATGAAAATGCAAGGTTAATCCCTTACAATTTAAATTTTCCAAGAAAAGTCAAATTTTGCCCTATTTTGATGAAAATGCAAGGTTAACCCCTTACAATCTTAATTTTCCAAGAAAAGTCCAATTTTGCCCTATTTTGATGAAAATGCAAGGTTTACCCCTTACAATCCAAATTTTTCAGGAAAAGTCAAATTTTGCCCTATTTTGATGAAAATGCAAGGTTAACCCCTTACAATTAAAATTTCCAGGAAAATTCAATTTTGCCCTATTTTGATAAAAATGTAAGGTTTACCCCTAACAATTTAAATTTTCCAAGAAAAGTCAAATTTTGCCCTATTTTGATGAAAATGCAAGGTTAATCCCTTACAATTTAAATTTTCCAAGAAAAGTCAAATTTTGCCCTATTTTGATGAAAATGCAAGGTTTACCCCTTACAATCAAAATTTCCAAGAAAAGTCAAATTTTGCCCTATTTTGATGAAAATGCAAGGTTTACCCCTTACATTTTAAATTTTCCAAGAAAAGTCAAATGTTGCCCTATTTTGATGAAAATGCAAGGTTAATCCCTTACAATTTCAATTTTCCAAGAAAAGTCCAATTTTGCCCTATTTTGATGAAAATGCAAGGTTTACCCCTTACAATCCAAATTTTTCAAGAAAAGTCAAATTTTGCCCTATTTTGATGAAAATGCAAGGTTAACCCCTTACAATTTAAATTTTCCAACAAAAGTCCAATTTTGCCCAATCTTGATGAAAATGCAAGGTTAACCCCTTACAATTTAAATTTTCCAAGAAAAGTCAAATTTTGCCCTATTTTGATGAAAATGCAAGGTTTACCCCTTACAATCCAAATTTTTCAGGAAAAGTCAAATTTTGCCCTATTTTGATGAAAATGCAAGGTTTACCCCTTACAATCCAAATTTTTCAAGAAAAGTCAAATTTTGCCCTATTTTGATGAAAATGCAAGGTTAACCCCTTACAATTTAAATTTTCCAACAAAAGTCCAATTTTGCCCAATCTTGATGAAAATGCAAGGTTAACCCCTTACAATTTTAATTTTCCAAGAAAAGTCCAATTTTGCCCTATTTTGATGAAAATGCAAGGTTTACCCCTTACAATCCAAATTTTTCAGGAAAAGTCAAATTTTGCCCTATTTTGATGAAAATGCAAGGTTAACCCCTTACAATTAAAATTTCCAGGAAAATTCAATTTTGCCCTATTTTGATAAAAATGTAAGGTTTACCCCTTACAATTTAAATTTTCCAAGAAAATCCAATTTTGCCCAATTTAGATAAAAATGCAAGGTTAACCCTTACAATTTAAATTTTCCAACAAAAGTCCAATTTTGCCCTATTTTGATGAAAATGCAAGGTTAATCCCTTACAATTTAAATTTTCCAACAAAAGTCCAATTTTGCCCTATTTTGATGAAAATGCAAGGTTTACCCCTTACAATCCAAATTTTTCAAGAAAAGTCAAATTTTGCCCTATTTTGATGAAAATGCAAGGTTAACCCCTTACAATTTAAATTTTCCAACAAAAGTCCAATTTTGCCCAATCTTGATGAAAATGCAAGGTTAACCCCTTACAATTTAAATTTTCCAAGAAAAGTCAAATTTTGCCCTATTTTGATGAAAATGCAAGGTTTACCCCTTACAATCCAAATTTTTCAGGAAAAGTCAAATTTTGCCCTATTTTGATGAAAATGCAAGGTTTACCCCTTACAATCCAAATTTTTCAAGAAAAGTCAAATTTTGCCCTATTTTGATGAAAATGCAAGGTTAACCCCTTACAATTTAAATTTTCCAACAAAAGTCCAATTTTGCCCAATCTTGATGAAAATGCAAGGTTAACCCCTTACAATTTTAATTTTCCAAGAAAAGTCCAATTTTGCCCTATTTTGATGAAAATGCAAGGTTTACCCCTTACAATCCAAATTTTTCAGGAAAAGTCAAATTTTGCCCTATTTTCATGAAAATGCAAGGTTAACCCCTTACAATTAAAATTTCCAGGAAAATTCAATTTTGCCCTATTTTGATAAAAATGTAAGGTTTACCCCTTACAATTTAAATTTTCCAAGAAAATCCAATTTTGCCCAATTTAGATAAAAATGCAAGGTTAACCCTTACAATTTAAATTTTCCAACAAAAGTCCAATTTTGCCCTATTTTGATGAAAATGCAAGGTTAATCCCTTACAATTTAAATTTTCCAACAAAAGTCCAATTTTGCCCTATTTTGATGAAAATGCAAGGTTTACCCCTTACAATCCAAATTTTTCAAGAAAAGTCAAATTTTGCCCTATTTTGATGAAAATGCAAGGTTAACCCCTTACAATTTAAATTTTCCAACAAAAGTCCAATTTTGCCCAATCTTGATGAAAATGCAAGGTTAACCCCTTTCAATTTAAATTTTCCAAGAAAAGTCCAATTTTGCCCTATTTTGATAAAAATGCAAGGTTAACCCTTTACAATTTAAATTTTCCAACAAAAGTCCAATTTTGCCCAATTTTGATGAAAATGCAAGGTTAACCCCTTACAATTTAAATTTTCCAAGAAAAGTCAAATTTTGCCCTATTTTGATGAAAATGTAAGGTTAACCCCTTTCAATGAAAATTTCCAGAAAAAGTCAATTTTGCCCTATTTTGATGGAAATGTAAGGTTAACCCCTTACAATTTAAATTTTCCAACAAAAGTCAAATTTTGCCCAATTTTGATGAATATGCAAGGTTTACCCCTTACATTTTAAATTTTCCAAGAAAAGTCCAATTTTGCCCTATTTTGATGAAAATGCAAGGTTAATCCCTTACAATTTAAATTTTCCAACAAAAGTCAAATTTTGCCCTATTTTGATGAAAATGCAAGGTTAATCCCTTACAATTTAAATTTTCCAAGAAAAATCCAATTTTGCCCTATTTTGATGAAAATGCAAGGTTTACCCCTTACAATCCAAATTTTTCAAGAAAAGTCAAATTTTGCCCTATTTTGATGAAAATGCAAGGTTAACCCTTTACAATTTAAATTTTCCAACAAAAGTCCAATTTTGCCCAATTTTGATGAAAATGCAAGGTTAACCCCTTACAATTTAAATTTTCCAAGAAAAGTCAAATTTTGCCCTATTTTGATGAAAATGCAAGGTTTACCCCTTACATTTTAAATTTTCCAAGAAAAGTCAAATTTTGCCCTATTTTGATGAAAATGCAAGGTTAACCCCTTACAATTTAAATTTTCCAACAAAAGTCCAATTTTGCCCAATTTTGATGAAAATGCAAGGTTTACCCCTTACATTTTAAATTTTCCAAGAAAAGTCAAATTTTGCCCTATTTTGATGAAAATGCAAGGTTTACCCCTTACAATTTTAATTTTCCAACAAAAGTCCAATTTTGCCCTATTTTGATGAAAAAACAAGGTTTACCCCTTACAATCCAAATTTTTCAAGAAAAGTCAAATTTTGCCCTATTTTGATGAAAATGCAAGGTTAACCCCTTACAATTTAAATTTTCCAACAAAAGTCCAATTTTGCCCAATTTTGATGAAAATGCAAGGTTAACCCCTTACAATTTAAATTTTCCAACAAAAGTCCAATTTTGCCCAATCTTGATGAAAATGCAAGGTTAACCCCTTACAATTTAAATTTTCCAAGAAAAGTCAAATTTTGCCCTATTTTGATGAAAATGCAAGGTTTACCCCTTACATTTTAAATTTTCCAAAAAAAATCAAATTTTGCCCTATTTTGATGAAAATGCAAGGTTAACACCTTACAATTTAAATTTTCCAACAAAAATCCAATTTTGCCCTATTTTGATGAAAATGCAAGGTTAACCCCTTTCAATTAAAATTTCCAGGAAAAGTCAAATTTTGCCCTATTTTGATGAAAATGCAAGGTTAACCCCTTACAATTTAAATTTTCCAAGAAAAGTCAAATTTTGCCCTATTTTGATGAAAATGCAAGGTTTACCCCTGACAATCCAAATTTTTCAAGAAAAGTCAAATTTTGCCCTATTTTGATAAAAATGCAAGGTTTACCCCTTACAATCCAAATTTTCCAAGAAAATCCAATTTTGCCCAATTTAGATAAAAATGCAAGGTTAACCCTTACAATTTAAATTTTCCAACAAAAGTCCAATTTTGCCCTATTTTGATGAAAATGCAAGGTTAATCCCTTACAATTTAAATTTTCCAACAAAAGTCCAATTTTGCCCTATTTTGATGAAAATGCAAGGTTTACCCCTTACAATCCAAATTTTTCAAGAAAAGTCAAATTTTGCCCTATTTTGATGAAAATGCAAGGTTAACCCCTTACAATTTAAATTTTCCAACAAAAGTCCAATTTTGCCCAATCTTGATGAAAATGCAAGGTTAACCCCTTTCAATTTAAATTTTCCAAGAAAAGTCAAATTTTGCCCTATTTTGATGAAAATGCAAGGTTAACCCCTTACAATTTAAATTTTCCAACAAAAGTCCAATTTTGCCCAATCTTGATGAAAATGCAAGGTTAACCCCTTTCAATTTAAATTTTCCAAGAAAAGTCCAATTTTGCCCTATTTTGATGAAAATGCAAGGTTAACCCTTTACAATTTAAATTTTCCAACAAAAGTCCAATTTTGCCCAATTTTGATGAAAATGCAAGGTTAACCCCTTACAATTTAAATTTTCCAACAAAAGTCCAATTTTGCCCAATTTTGATGAAAATGCAAGGTTTACCCCTTACATTTTAAATTTTCCAAGAAAAGTCAAATTTTGCCCTATTTTGATGAAAATGCAAGGTTTACCCCTTACAATTTTAATTTTCCAACAAAAGTCCAATTTTGCCCTATTTTGATGAAAAAACAAGGTTTACCCCTTACAATCCAAATTTTTCAAGAAAAGTCAAATTTTGCCCTATTTTGATGAAAATGCAAGGTTAACCCTTACAATTTAAATTTTCCAACAAAAGTCCAATTTTGCCCAATTTTGATGAAAATGCAAGGTTAACCCCTTACAATTTAAATTTTCCAACAAAAGTCCAATTTTGCCCAATCTTGATGAAAATGCAAGGTTAACCCCTTACAATTTAAATTTTCCAAGAAAAGTCAAATTTTGCCCTATTTTGATGAAAATGCAAGGTTTACCCCTTACATTTTAAATTTTCCAAAAAAAATCAAATTTTGCCCTATTTTGATGAAAATGCAAGGTTAACACCTTACAATTTAAATTTTCCAACAAAAATCCAATTTTGCCCTATTTTGATGAAAATGCAAGGTTAACCCCTTTCAATTAAAATTTCCAGGAAAAGTCAAATTTTGCCCTATTTTGATGAAAATGCAAGGTTAACCCCTTACAATTTAAATTTTCCAAGAAAAGTCAAATTTTGCCCTATTTTGATGAAAATGCAAGGTTTACCCCTGACAATCCAAATTTTTCAAGAAAAGTCAAATTTTGCCCTATTTTGATAAAAATGCAAGGTTTACCCCTTACAATCCAAATTTTCCAAGAAAATCCAATTTTGCCCAATTTAGATAAAAATGCAAGGTTAACCCTTACAATTTAAATTTTCCAACAAAAGTCCAATTTTGCCCTATTTTGATGAAAATGCAAGGTTAATCCCTTACAATTTAAATTTTCCAACAAAAGTCCAATTTTGCCCTATTTTGATGAAAATGCAAGGTTTACCCCTTACAATCCAAATTTTTCAAGAAAAGTCAAATTTTGCCCTATTTTGATGAAAATGCAAGGTTAACCCCTTACAATTTAAATTTTCCAACAAAAGTCCAATTTTGCCCAATCTTGATGAAAATGCAAGGTTAACCCCTTTCAATTTAAATTTTCCAAGAAAAGTCCAATTTTGCCCTATTTTGATGAAAATGCAAGGTTAACCCTTTACAATTTAAATTTTCCAACAAAAGTCCAATTTTGCCCAATTTTGATGAAAATGCAAGGTTAACCCCTTACAATTTAAATTTTCCAACAAAAGTCCAATTTTGCCCAATTTTGATGAAAATGCAAGGTTTACCCCTTACATTTTAAATTTTCCAAGAAAGGTCAAATTTTGCCCTATTTTGATGAAAATGCAAGGTTTACCCCTTACAATTTTAATTTTCCAACAAAAGTCCAATTTTGCCCTATTTTGATGAAAAAACAAGGTTTACCCCTTACAATCCAAATTTTTCAAGAAAAGTCAAATTTTGCCCTATTTTGATGAAAATGCAAGGTTAACCCCTTACAATTTAAATTTTCCAACAAAAGTCCAATTTTGCCCAATTTTGATGAAAATGCAAGGTTAACCCCTTACAATTTAAATTTTCCAACAAAAGTCCAATTTTGCCCAATCTTGATGAAAATGCAAGGTTAACCCCTTACAATTTAAATTTTCCAAGAAAAGTCAAATTTTGCCCTATTTTGATGAAAATGCAAGGTTTACCCCTTACATTTTAAATTTTCAAAAAAAAATCAAATTTTGCCCTATTTTGATGAAAATGCAAGGTTAACACCTTACAATTTAAATTTTCCAACAAAAATCCAATTTTGCCCTATTTTGATGAAAATGCAAGGTTAACCCCTTTCAATTAAAATTTCCAGGAAAAGTCAAATTTTGCCCTATTTTGATGAAAATGCAAGGTTAACCCCTTACAATTTAAATTTTCCAAGAAAAGTCAAATTTTGCCCTATTTTGATGAAAATGCAAGGTTTACCCCTGACAATCCAAATTTTTCAAGAAAAGTCAAATTTTGCCCTATTTTGATAAAAATGCAAGGTTTACCCCTTACAATCCAAATTTTCCAAGAAAATCCAATTTTGCCCAATTTAGATAAAAATGCAAGGTTAACCCTTACAATTTAAATTTTCCAACAAAAGTCCAATTTTGCCCTATTTTGATGAAAATGCAAGGTTAATCCCTTACAATTTAAATTTTCCAACAAAAGTCCAATTTTGCCCTATTTTGATGAAAATGCAAGGTTTACCCCTTACAATCCAAATTTTTCAAGAAAAGTCAAATTTTGCCCTATTTTGATGAAAATGCAAGGTTTACCCCTTACAATTTAAATTTTCCAACAAAAGTCCAATTTTGCCCAATCTTGATGAAAATGCAAGGTTAACCCCTTTCAATTTAAATTTTCCAAGAAAAGTCCAATTTTGCCCTATTTTGATGAAAATGCAAGGTTAACCCTTTACAATTTAAATTTTCCAACAAAAGTCCAATTTTGCCCAATTTTGATGAAAATGCAAGGTTAACCCCTTACAATTTAAATTTTCCAAGAAAAGTCAAATTTTGCCCTATTTTGATGAAAATGTAAGGTTAACCCTTTCAATGAAAATTTCCAGAAAAAGTCAATTTTGCCCTATTTTGATGGAAATGTAAGGTTAACCCCTTACAATTTAAATTTTCCAACAAAAGTCAAATTTTGCCCAATTTTGATGAATATGCAAGGTTTACCCCTTACATTTTAAATTTTCCAAGAAAAGTCAAATTTTGCCCTATTTTGATGAAAATGCAAGGTTTACCCCTTACAATTTAAATTTTCCAACATAAGTCCAATTTTGCCCTATTTTGATGAAAATGCAAGGTTAATCCCTTACAATTTAAATTTTCCAACAAAAGTCAAATTTTGCCCTATTTTGATGAAAATGCAAGGTTAATCCCTTACAATTTAAATTTTCCAAGAAAAATCCAATTTTGCCCTATTTTGATGAAAATGCAAGGTTAACCCCTTTCAATTTAAATTTCCAGGAAAAGTCAATTTTGCCCTATTTTGATGAAAATGTAAGGTTAACCCCTTTCAATTAAAATTTCCAGAAAAAGTCAATTTTGCCCTTTATTTGATGAAAATGTAAGGTTAACCCCTTTCAATTAAAATTTCCAGAAAAAGTCAATTTTGCCCTTTATTTGATGAAAATGTAAGGTTAACCCCTTACAATTTAAATTTTCCAACAAAAGTCAAATTTTGCCCAATTTTGATGAAAATGCAAGGTTAACCCCTTACAATTTTAATTTTCCAAAAAAGTCCAATTTTGCCCTATTTTGATGAAAATGCAAGGTTTACCCCTTACATTTTAAATTTGCCAAGAAAAGTCAAATTTTGCCCTATTTTGATGAAAATGCAAGGTTTACCCCTTACAATTTAAATTTCCAGGAAAAGTCAATTTTGCCCTATTTTGATGAAAATGTAAGGTTTACCCCTTACAATTTAAATTTTCCAACAAAATCCAATTTTGCCCTATTTTGATGAAAATGCAAGGTTAACCCCTTTCAATTAAAATTTCCAGGAAAAGTCAAATTTTGCCCTATTTTGATGAAAATGCAAGGTTAACCCCTTACAATTAAAATTTCCAGGAAAAGTCAATTTTGCCCTATTTTGATGAAAATGTAAGGTTTACCCCTTACAATTTAAATTTTCCAACAAAAGTCCAATTTTGCCCAATTTTGATGAAAATGCAATCCAAATTTTTCAAGAAAAGTCAAATTTTGCCCTATTTTGATGAAAATGCAAGGTTTACCCCTTACTAATTAAATTTTCCAAGAAAAGTCAAATTTTGCCCTATTTTGATGAAAATGCAAGGTTAACCCCTTACAATTCAAATTTTCTAGAAAAGTCAAATTTTGCCAAATTTTGATAAAAATGCAAGGTTAACCCCTTACGAGTAAAGTTTTCCAAGAAAAGTCAAATTTTGCCCTATTTTGATGAAAATGCAAGGTTAACCCCTTACAATTTAAATTTTCCAAGAAAAGTCAAATTTTGCCCTATTTTGATGAAAATGCAAGGTTTACCCCTGACAATCCAAATTTTTCAAGAAAAGTCAAATTTTGCCCTATTTTGATGAAAATGCAAGGTTAACCCCTTACAATTTAAATTTTCCAACAAAAGTCCAATTTTGCCCAATTTTGATGAAAATGCAAGGTTAACCCCTTACAATTTAAATTTTCCAAGAAAAGTCAAATTTTGCCCTATTTTGATGAAAATGCAAGGTTAACCCCTTACAATTTAAATTTTCCAACAAAAGTCCAATTTTGCCCAATCTTGATGAAAATGCAAGGTTAACCCCTTACAATTTAAATTTTCCAAGAAAAGTCAAATTTTGCCCTATTTTGATGAAAATGCAAGGTTTACCCCTTACATTTTAAATTTTCCAAAAAAAATCAAATTTTGCCCTATTTTGATGAAAATGCAAGGTTAACCCCTTACAATTTAAATTTTCCAACTAAAATCCAATTTTGCCCTATTTTGATGAAAATGCAAGGTTAACCCCTTTCAATTAAAATTTCCAGGAAAAGTCAAATTTTGCCCTATTTTGATGAAAATGCAAGGTTAACCCCTTACAATTTAAATTTTCCAAGAAAAGTCAAATTTTGCCCTATTTTGATGAAAATGCAAGGTTTACCCCTGACAATCCAAATTTTTCAAGAAAAGTCAAATTTTGCCCTATTTTGATGAAAATGCAAGGTTAACCCTTTACAATTTTAATTATCCAAAAAAGTCAAATTTTGCCCTATTTTGATGAAAATGCAAGGTTTACCCCTTACAATTTAAATTTCCAGGAAAAGTCAATTTTGCCCTATTTTGATGAAAATGTAAGGTTAACCCCTTTCAATTAAAATTTCCAGAAAAAGTCAATTTTGCCCTTTATTTGATGAAAATGTAAGCCCTTACAATTTAAATTTTCCAACAAAAGTCAAATTTTGCCCAATTTTGATGAAAATGCAAGGTTAACCCCTTACAATTTTAATTTTCCAAAAAAGTCCAATTTTGCCCTATTTTGATGAAAATGCAAGGTTTACCCCTTACATTTTAAATTTGCCAAGAAAAGTCCAATTTTGCCCTATTTTGATGAAAATGCAAGGTTTACCCCTTACAATTTAAATTTCCAGGAAAAGTCAATTTTGCCCTATTTTGATGAAAATGCAAGGTTAACCCCTTACAATTTAAATTTTCCAACTAAAATCCAATTTTGCCCTATTTTGATGAAAATGCAAGGTTAACCCCTTTCAATTAAAATTTCCAGGAAAAGTCAAATTTTGCCCTATTTTGATGAAAATGCAAGGTTAACCCCTTACAATTTAAATTTTCCAAGAAAAGTCAAATTTTGCCCTATTTTGATGAAAATGCAAGGTTTACCCCTGACAATCCAAATTTTTCAAGAAAAGTCAAATTTTGCCCTATTTTGATGAAAATGCAAGGTTAACCCTTTACAATTTTAATTATCCAAAAAAGTCAAATTTTGCCCTATTTTGATGAAAATGCAAGGTTTACCCCTTACAATTTAAATTTCCAGGAAAAGTCAATTTTGCCCTATTTTGATGAAAATGTAAGGTTAACCCCTTTCAATTAAAATTTCCAGAAAAAGTCAATTTTGCCCTTTATTTGATGAAAATGTAAGCCCTTACAATTTAAATTTTCCAACAAAAGTCAAATTTTGCCCAATTTTGATGAAAATGCAAGGTTAACCCCTTACAATTTTAATTTTCCAAAAAAGTCCAATTTTGCCCTATTTTGATGAAAATGCAAGGTTTACCCCTTACATTTTAAATTTGCCAAGAAAAGTCCAATTTTGCCCTATTTTGATGAAAATGCAAGGTTTACCCCTTACAATTTAAATTTCCAGGAAAAGTCAATTTTGCCCTATTTTGATGAAAATGTAAGGTTTACCCCTTACAATTTAAATTTTCCAACAAAATCCAATTTTGCCCTATTTTGATGAAAATGCAAGGTTAACCCCTTTCAATTAAAATTTCCAGGAAAAGTCAAATTTTGCCCTATTTTGATGAAAATGCAAGGTTAACCCCTTACAATTAAAATTTCCAGGAAAAGTCAATTTTGCCCTATTTTGATGAAAATGTAAGGTTTACCCCTTACAATTTAAATTTTCCAACAAAAGTCCAATTTTGCCCAATTTTGATGAAAATGCAAGGTTTACCCCTTACAATCCAAATTTTTCAAGAAAAGTCAAATTTTGCCCTATTTTGATGAAAATGCAAGGTTTACCCCTTACTAATTAAATTTTCCAAGAAAAGTCAAATTTTGCCCTATTTTGATGAAAATGCAAGGTTAACCCCTTACAATTCAAATTTTCTAGAAAAGTCAAATTTTGCCAAATTTTGATAAAAATGCAAGGTTAACCCCTTACGAGTAAAGTTTTCCAAGAAAAGTCAAATTTTGCCCTATTTTGATGAAAATGCTAGGTTATCCCCCTACAATTTAAATTTTCCAAGAAAAGTCAAATTTTGCCCAATTTTGATAAAAATGCAAGGTTAACCCCTTACAATTTTAGTTTTCCAAGAAAAGTCAAATTTTGCCCTATTTTGATGAAAATGCTAGGTTATCCCCCTACAATTCAAATTTTCCAAGAAAAGTCAAATTTTGCCCTATTTTGATGAAAATGCAAGGTTTACCCCTTACAATTTAAATTTTCCAACAAAAGTTCAATTTTGCCAAATTTTAAGGAAAACACAAGGTTATCTCCTTACAATTTTTAATTTCCCAGAAAATATCAATTTTTTTGAGCCCAATTTTGATGAAAATGCAAGGTTAAGCCCTTACAACTTGAAATTTCCTAGAAAAGTCAAATTTTGATAACAATGCAAGGTTAACCCCTTACAACTAAAGTTTTCCAAGAAAAGTCACATTTTGCCCTATTTTGATGAAAATGCAAGGTTTACCCCTTACAATTTAACTTTTCCAAGAAAAGTCAAATTTTGCCCTATTTTGATGAAAATGCAAGGTTGACCCTTTACAATTTTGGAGTTGCCGGAAAAGTGCCAAATATTGTTTGTAAAAGTTTGTAATTTTGTGCTTTGTTTTACGAATGAGAATAGAGCTTTTGTAGCATCCTAGTTTTTGAATTTAGTTTTGTGTCTTGACAGGACCAATCCAATCAAGGGCAATAAATGGGTACTTTGAAAGAAAAGAAGGCATTACAATTTTATATATATAACATATTAAATAAAGTATTGCAAATATTTCGAATTGATGACTTTTGTAAAATTGTTGACCTCAACTTCCGATCACGCACACAATTGGGTAGTACATTTAAACATAAATTTCAATAAAGTCAGTGTTTGGTACCAAGACGTTCACAGAAAAAGTGAACGTGGACTGGCGAGACTTACATGTACAAGTATGCTTTGCAGACATTCATTCTAAGCTTTAGTTTTGATGGGTTTGGCAACATTCTAGCATGCTTTAAAAAATTTCAAATAATGTGTTTGCTTTTGTTGGATTCGGGTTAGTAAAGTCTAATACATGTACACATTTTTGTCACTAAATGCGAAGGGGGAGAAAGCATTCCTATTACAACAGAATTAAGTATTACCAAAGTGGTGCAATCGTGTTGAGTAAACAAAACAATCTTTAAGATTAGCGTGCTTCATGTTTTGTTGTAGAAAACTCCTTAAAAGGAGTAAAACACTTGCCAAATTTGAGTACACACTTACTCCAAGTTAAAAACTCCAAGTTAAAAATTCATGAAATAACGCGCAATGTAATGACTAGCAGATTATCACTGCAAGCAAAGCTGTGTTTGGCACAAATATTTTGTATATTTTTGAGTCAGCATTATGATTTGGTATTTGTTTATGGTTTTTAGCATCATCATAAGTTTTATTTGTTTTTGGTCTTTTTCATTGGTCCTTTGTACTTGTATTGCCGTGTTTTTGTTCACATTTGGTTTACGCAAAACAGCAAGATTGTAGACTTTGTAACTTCGTGTTTATTGCTTTGGAAAATTGTAATTCCATGTACTTAAAGTACTTTTACTGATGAGGGTGTTATGAATTGGTACCAAAAAAGTAATAAAAGAAAAACATTAATAAAAGATATTATTTCATTGATGTTTTATTACAGACATTTCTAGGGTTTTTCATTTTGCAAGCAGTTTTAGAACCAATGATGTACAACTGTAGGCCTACCACTTAATGGCTGTTCTTTAGGAATATCCCAAGTGATCAATTTTTAGTGAAAATTGTTCCAAAATTCCAAGAGAAATTGTGTGCCTATTAGAAATGAAATGTCTAAAACGTCAACTGGAATCAGGACTGAACAGATGAATAAATACAATCCATATTTTATTATTGAAATTTTGTTTGGATATGTGCCTTGCCCTGTTTTGTCAAAAAAAGTGGTCTGTTTCTGGTATTAACCTGACCGACCAAGTTTGGTGTATACATAATGTATACATTTAAACACTAGAGAATGTGACATCTTTGGCTCTATTCTTTGTTACGATGTTACAAAGTCCTTTTTGTCTGAGAACCCACATATGTCTCAAAAACCACTCAGATTATATAAATAATATTCTTTAACTCTTGATCTACTACCACCCTCCAAAACATTTCAACGTCCGCCAAGAGAATGCCCTTGGACATGGACATAGACACAGCGGTGAGCATTCAAAACTCCCAAGCTTAACCTCTGAACATCAGATGAACATCCATATGATTCCACAGGAAATGCTTGCTGAGTGAGGTTTGCATCCTCCAATGTACTCCACACATATTGGCATATTCAGCCAACAGGTGGAACATTTTGCCTTATCCCTCCTGGCACCATATTCATGAAACCTTTCTAAGGTCTAGTTGGCTGCTAAGTTAGTAAGGTTTCATGAATATGGCTCCAGATCATTACCGGACTGACAGATAATAAGGCCTCTATTGGCATTTTTTTTATGCGCACCAGAATTCATTTGCCTGGTGAGTCAAAGCATCTGCCAATACACTTCAGCTGGAGTGGGTTGGCAACTTGGCATGTCCAGCTGACTTGTGCTAAGATAACATGAGTTAAAATGCATTGCCTGGTCCATTGGGGCTTGGCTGCTTCCCTTATGTGTCGTCGTTCGGTGCAGGGGCAGTCAGATGCGTGATTTTCTCCAGGTTGTGGTCGACGGCTTTGCTTAGGAAGGTCAGCCAGGCGTTGTCCGCCTCCTTAGCAACATGAGACGTCTTGGTTCTATCCAGAAGACTCAGGAGGACCTCAGCCAGTTTGTTAGCCTGAGACAGAGAAAACAAAAATCAGTGAATGATGTCTTGAAGACAGGGGCTTAGTGTGAATTGAAAAGATGACAAAAATCCTAAATGGACAACAACTTAAAGGACGACTAAAAACCCTCCTTAACAGCTGGTTCATAATGGCTGGTTCAATATGCAAATTGCATCGTGACGCAAACTCCCCAGGATAATAGCCAATGTCAAATGAAACTTGACTCCATGAAATCTGCTTCGATTTGACATTCGTGTGAAGTATGAACTAGCCTTAAATTTTGGTATTAGGTTAACAGAAAATATTCCACGTCAACTGAAGAAATAGTTGGTCATAACACTATGAATCAGAAATGTCTGAAATGCTTTTGCTCTGGACAAAACGTCTGAAACGAGAACAATGGTGAATATATTTCATACATTTAGTCACCGTTTTTTAATCTCCTCTTTGTTTCAGACATTTCAAATGTCTGGACATTTCCTGGAAATTTCCTGGAAATCCCCGGGAAATTTCTGAAACATAACATGGCCAGTTTCTTGACGGGCTTCATTTCAGATATTTTTAGGTGAATAGAATGTCGGAAACGTTAGTGGTTTTGACAGGTTAACGTCTCAGACATTTTGTCTGGAACAAAAGCGTTCCAGATATTTCTGGTTCATAGAGTAACTTTCCAGCAATAATTAGTCATCATAATTTTGAGAGCTTACGTTCTGCCTGACATCCTGATGTCTGATTTGTGGATACAAGCACATGACCATGTCGTCGGCAGCCGGGCTGATCCGCTCAGCGATCTCGCCCAAATCATCCAGCTGTGCCGCCAATGATTCCTCCTCCCACTGACCGTTAGCTCGCACTGCACCAGAGACTTTCTTGACGCAGGACTTGGCGGCTTTCAGGAGTCCCATGCTGGGAGGGAGCAGGGTCCTGTCATGCTCGCTCCAGCCCTCCTCCTGCAGGTTGGAGTCACTAGAGGGCGTCCCGCTGATAACCGGGTCAAGGTCTTCCCAGCCTTGTGATTGGCCGCCTGTTTCCTGGAGCTACAGGGTGGAGAGTGATTGATTCTGAGTATGGCCCTGCCCATATCTCTTAGAACTACTGTCTAGGTCTTCACCAATTACAACTGCATGGGAACATCCTGACAATCGACGTAGCTCTATAGCTACATGGCTCTACAGCTATTACTAAATAAGGAGAGCGTTAATTCTTTCCCTCAACTAGAATAGTTTCGGACAGGTTCTGGGCGCATTTAGTGTATTCCAAATATATTGAATACTCAGTGCTGCGCTTTCCAAGAGCTTGTTGGAAAACTTTTCACTTCAAATATGAACTGCAAGACATTATAGTTTTTCCCTAGGGAACTTGATCTAGGAAGGTTAATTACTTTATTGTCAGTAAATCCTCTATTTTTTTTATACCTCTGTGAGTTCTTCCACTGCATCTTTGACAAGTCCTCCCGCATCCCTCAGCACTCCTAGGAGGGCATCCCTGTTGTTCCTTGGGAGCATCTTGATTGCATCGCAACACTCCCACACATTGCCTGTCCGACGCAGCTGGCTCTCACTACTGGTTATTGTAATTGTTTTTAAAAAGGACAATTAATTAAACCTAAAAGCTTCTGACTTAGACAGAACATAACAAAGATATTCAGAAACAGGGAATCCCCAAATATTTGGCCAGACAGCTCGATCAGTGTTACAGCAATAGTATGGACTTGTGGGGTTGAACGATAAGTCTATTGGCTCTGTGAACAAACACAATAGAGGGCGCTTTGTGATCTCTTCTGAGAGCCCTGGTGGGAGGGGCACACCATGTGTACGCTTTGGTTTGCGCGTGTGAGATGCTTAGTATGCATGACTTATTTTGCATGTGCACAAAGCATAGCATCTTCGCGCGAGCGTCAGGCGCCAGCATCTTGGCGTGAGCCTCTTGGTGCGAGCATCCTGGCGTGAGAGTCAGGCACCAGCATCTTGGCGTGAGCGTCTTGGCATGAGCATCCTGGCGTGAGAGTCAGGCACCAGCATCTTGGCGTGAGCGTCTTGGCGTGAGCGTCTTGGCGCGAGAGTCAGGTGCCACAGGCAATGCATTCGAATGTCCCTCCCAGTAGTCTGCCCCAACTCAACCTTTGCAACCGTTGAGGGGGTACTGGACTGGTTTGCAAACTAAGCAATGTTATGCAGGGTTAGATTTAGACCAACTTCTGGCAATTGCAAGAAACAGACCGACCTGTGATAATGGTCATCTTTGATTTGCTTGGTGAGCGCCTTCATTCCTTCCACTACTTCAGTCACTGCATGCCGTGTGCCTTTGCGGAGAATTACTCCTGGTTCGTCATAATTGGAGGAGAAAGAGCACAAGAACAAATGTCAAGACAGTGAATTATGCTATGATGGGTCATTCTACAACTTTGGGGTCCACTTTTTCCCTGTCCCTGTTACATCTAAGATCTATGATTTTATAATTCAGATGCAATTCTTAATGCAGTCGTCCTCCAAGAGTGATTATGAATAACAGACAACCTACCCAACAAATGCAAAAAAAAAATCAGTTGAAGTCATTCTTAATGATACTTGAATGGCAAATTACAAAGTACCAAGGTAACAGGGACAGGAAAAATGTCACACTTTGGACTCGAAATTTATAGAAGAACCCACATGTGACTGCAACTGAAAAGATGCTATGGGTTTCGGCACGTGAAAGTTGGTCATGCACACTGCACATGTGTCTCACTCACTGACGGTGTTGTAATGGATCACAAGTCCATCACAAGTCATCACAAGTCCATCACAAGTCCATCACAAGTCCATCACAAGTCCATCACAAGTCCATCACAAGTCATAAGCTGAAAATGGCAATCCTTTGATACTGTTCATCCCCTGTTACTTGTGACTGGGCTTGTGATGGAGTGTCATGGCCGAGTGGTTAAGAGCTCTGGACTCACGCTCTGGTTGTTCTGATCATCAGCGTGTGGGTTTGAGTCCCGGAATTGACACCTGTGTCCTTCAGCAAGACACTTAACCATTATTGCTTCGGATAAGAGCACCAGACTCAAGCTCTGGTGTTTCTGATCAGAAGAGTGTGGGTTCTAGTCTCGGTCTTGACACTTGTTTCCTTATAATTAACCAAACACTTAACCATTATTGCCTCATCCTTCGGATGGGACATACAGCCGCAGTTCCCGTGAGTTGTATAATGCACGTAAAAGAACCCAGTAACACTTATCACTAAGAGAAGGGGTTCGTCCCGGTGTTTCTGGCAGTGCATTTATCCTCATACATATGAGACTGTACTTTCAAAGAAGGAAGGAAGTATCACGCTGCCCGCTGGTTTCCATAATTCTAGCACCATTTACTGCTTCTACATTACCTTTCTCTTTAGGCAGCCCGTAGAAAGCAGACACTAAGGCTATGGCTGACATCTCAACGCTGGCGATAAGCGACTGGCATTCGTCTGGCTTGGGTAATGGCGGCTTACTAAACCAAACGGCTAGCTTTGTGGCTTCCGTTGAAACGGACTCAAACGCAGTTCCTGTACAGCAAAGAGAAAAAACATTGATATCAGAAACTATTTTAAGAATCTGGTGTTGTACAAAGAAGTGGTATGGCAAAACCAACATGGTTTATAAAGTCTTTACAGAAAAATGTCTTTACAGAAAGCATCATAAAGAAAAACAAGTTTGCCAGTTACATCCAACTTCTAACCAGACAAATGCATGTTCTTTTTTTTTACTTTTCCAAATCGCATCTTTAAAAGTTCAATGCTTTTAGTTTTAACAATGTTTTTGTCTACAAAGAAGTACTTTAAGTTAACATATCATGTAAAGTATGCAGATTATAAATGATATTTGTAAAGAAACTCACCAAGTTTCTTCCAGAAATCTTCTAAGTTGTAAGAAGGTGATGTAGGTCGAGGCGAGTCCTCTTCTGCCAAAAAATATTGATAAAATGGTCTTAAAACAAAATACAAAGTTAACGTTATAGGCCTCCTGAACATGTCAAATATGAATTAATAAATTTTCTTTTTTAGAACAATGATGAAGGCGGAACCTACATTAAATCCCCCTCAGTGTGACTAAAAGTAATAAGTTTTTCAAAACATATTCTTTCCACAAAAAAAAAGTCAAAGATGAAATTTCAGAATTTTAGTGCGACATCCCGCTTTCGAGTCAACTCGTACCTTGGGCGACTCGTACCTTGGACAACTCGTACCTTGGACAACTCGTACCTTGGACATCTCGTACCTTGGATAACTCGTACCTTGGACAACTCGTACCTTCAATTAAGACGACTCGTACCATCAGAATAAAAAGTAGAGTACACTGTATGTGCGTGACTTAGTGTGTGGTTCCTTGACTCCGAAACGCCGGATATGATTCTTTTCAAGTCAAAGTTAATTTCTATCTCACAGAACCACATTCAAGATCTAATGGCTTTGCCAGGCAGCATGATTTTCCGCATTAGGCCTGGCGGGCCGGCCTCCGAGGGCGCGAGCAGCGGTCGGTCGTGCGCGGTACCGATGCCGGTGACTCGGAAGCGGCCGGCCTGCGAGCTGCGCGCCGCGCGCGGCAGTGCCATTCTGTTTTTAATGGATAAGTTAAGATAGATTGAATTTTACAGTGGAGAAACTTCAGATGCGGATTTGGTGTAATTGGAAATATTTGTCAGTCCAAGATTCACGTCTTATCATTTTTGCGGGAAAAAAAAAAGTAGTTCAGGCGATTATAGGGATCAATAATAGGAAAAATGTTGCAACCTGACGCCACTTTTTTCTTCATATATATATATATCATCTCAATGATGGTCATTCATTGCAAAAATAATGGTAAGACGTGAATCTTGGATAAAAACATCAGTTCCATAATATTTTCACGTAGCCTAAGTCTCTAAACGTAACGGCAGACTGCATCAATGTCACCGTGCACAGACGTCCATATTGACCGGTCAGCGCGGCGCAAGAACCGTGTCACTTTGCACGGATGCCGCGTGGCATGCCGCGCACACAGTAAGCTGCCGCGGCCGGCTTCGCGCTAAATAAATTCCTCTTTTTTGGGGGGGGGGGGGGGAAAGAGAGCCCATACCAAAAAGAGATTCACCTTTTTTTTAATAAGCAGTCCACTTTCAATGAGTTACGGTCCACTTTATTCAGCCTCGGATCATTATCCTGATTGACGGTACGACTTGACTTACGCGTGATGGTACGAGTCGTCTTAACTGAAGGTACGACTTGCCAAAGGTACGAGTTGTCCAAGGTACGACTCGGTATAATGACGTCGAGTTGAAGGTACGAGTTGTCCAAGGTACGAGTTGCCCAAGCTACGAGATGACCTGTTACCGACATCCCAGTGGTCCCACCACACCCATCATTGGTTCGGCAATATCCAACCTCCACCATGTCCACATTGGCGTTTAAAACTAAAAGAGCAAAGAAAGAAAATACATTTACCCTTCAGCTTGTTGATCACCATATCTAGATTCTCAATGAATGTATCAAAGATGTTGTCCAGCTGTGATGAAGCCATACTCACAGGACTCGCTGATATAATCTTACAACTTCAAGTTCAATTGACACTGTGACACTGACAGTTTTCAGATTTTTCGAAGATGTTTCTTTGACGTTGTCGAGTTCAAGTTAGTGTGGCTTCAGTCTAAACTCCAAGTACGAATTCAGTTATCAATGTCAAGAACTGAAGTAAGTAAATTTATTGGGAATGTATTGCACAAGAACTTGCAAAAGTCAACACATTTCATCAACACTCCGTCTCATATTTTCATAATAAATGCGTGCGTGGTCTGCTAATTGTAAACAGCGCCCTCAATAAACGTACGTATGGCGGCTCTTGTCGATCGGGGGCGGGGCGTGTGGCAGGGGGAGGGAAGGGTATGTAAATGTATTAGGAACATTGAGGGGAAATGGTTTGTAATTTTGGTGGGCGGAGGGATTGTAGGTCAACGATGGAATTTAGTAAATTAACTTTTTATTAGTTTATATTTAACTAAAATTCACGTAAAAGCATCATCCCAACGATAGCTGAGAAGTTCCCAACTTTCGGGATATCTTTGTTGTTTGGGCGTACGGTTGCAAACTATTAAAATGCTATGCTAGCTAGAGAAAAAGACAAACCAGAAATTAAACAAATTGATAATGCAATGTCCATCATTTATTTTTATTTTTTGCTTTTAGTAATTTTGAAAATTAAACAAGAAGGCTGTTATTACAACAAAATATTATAACGTAAATTATGCACCATAACCTTAAAAATCAAATTGTGATCAAACACTATTTTCAAGCATTAATTACTTGATCAGAAACATTAGTCCATCAAAAAGATATCTTTGTATAAATATAAAACTGCTGTCGTTTTGCATATATACACATTTAGTGTGAATTACGAAAGCCAGATACCATTTTTTTTTTAATTTAAAATGCACCATATTAAAAATACGTAAAAAATTGTACAAAAATAAAGCCATTTTCCTCACTTCCACATACTCAACATTAATCAAAATTAAATACCCTTAAACCATTTCTTAATGTGTAGGAAATAATAGCTTCTTACATAAGAGGGGCTTTTGGAAAATTTACAACAAGGAATACGTTTCTTAAAGAATAATCCGTATTAACTATTTATTACAAAAGTCTTGGACTCAATACTGTCTTGACATACCAGTCTGCAGTACATAAGTTTGCATTTTTTTTCACACAGAATCGACCAGTCTGTGCAAAAAGCTAACAAAGATGAAGCAGCTGAGTACAGTTGTGTAATTTATCAAAAAAACAAACCACAATCACCATGATTCCCGTCATTAAATTATAAGAAAACAATATATAAAAAATATAATCCGATTTAACATTTAAAAGCATACTTTCAAGAAATACATCCAATTTCGAATACAATTTTGAATTCTAGACTGATAAATGAAAAAGACAAAATGATTCAAGTGAATCAAAATACTGGATAAAATATGTTTTCCCCGATTTCTTTGACATATTGTTTGCAAAGACTTTTACACATAAAGTTTGGTGAATTCAGTCGGTGGGTACAGATTTTGAACTGGAAGAAATCTTTTGTAGGAAATAAAAGTTAAAACAAACAAGATTCAAGTTTGTCAAAATACCGGATAACTTTTTTTCCTGATTTCTTCAACTTATTTTGATATTAGACTGTTACCATGAAGTTTGGTGAATTATTTAGGTGGGTAGAGGTTGGCCTTAGCTGGGAACATCTGTCCAGCGATATCAATCTCATACTTAGCCTTGGTCACATAGTCGTGAGTGACCACTTGCGTCTGACCGGTCTGAGGGTCAGTATTGTTCAGCCAGCCTAGACACAGCATGGAGCCTAAGGTGGGGCTGAAGCTACTGGACGTGGTCATTCCGGCCAACTGACCGTTACGATAGATGGGTTCACTGCCCCAACACCAGAGATCTTTGTCCACTTTGTGATCCTCCATGACGAATGTGGCTAACCGATGATGGACGCCCTCACCTTGTTGCCTTAGCAACGCTGACTGACCTATGAACTCTAGTTTCTAATTCCAAAACAGAAACAAAAAAATCAGATTCAATCAAATGCCAAATCCAAACTGAATGTGCAACAACTTTTAGACTTAGTTATGCAAAGAAATACATGTATTTAGGTTTATTCTGAAATGAGGAACCATGCAACAACACTTGCTCCCAGTGGCAGCGCAAACATTTTGAAAGTGGGGGGGGGGGACTGCAGCATATGTCGACCTTCCTGATAATCAAAAGCGAATATTTCATCCTGTTACTTCCAGAGACAATAGACTACAGAATTTCTCTTTTTTTATGTTGATCCAAATATAGGGCCTTAGGTACACTATTTTGTGATCTGCCAAGAGGATCCCCCACCCCCCCCCCCCCCACCCCGGTGGAAAAAGTGGGAGAGCCAATGGCCCCCGTTGCTTGCTCCCCAAATCTTACTTTGTCATATTTCACTGCCGTCTCATGTCCAATTTCCAGCGGGGTGTGTTCGTTGTCGAAGTCGACGCCCCAGTTCGGGTAGAACTGTTCCACAGTCAGCCATCTTAGGGCGTGGTACCCAGCTGGGCGTATGCCGTACTCGCTGCCGGCAGACATCAATGTGGCGTATACATGCCTGGCAGACTTGAGGGAGAAACAAGTTGAAAATCAAGATTGATACTTTGATTGAAGATGCTGGCCTGGTTATCATTATGAAAGATGTCAAAATGAAGTTACAACTGTAAGCGGCATAAGTGTCAATTCGCCGTTTATCCTTGTGCCAAGTATGAACTCATGCACTTCCTGATATTAATGTCTCCACAAGAAAGATCTACAATACACCATGACAAAGCCATTACAATAGACTCTTAGAATTGCCCAAGACATTCATGGTAACACAGAAGTTCAAGAAGAGCAACTCCCATACCTCATTAGGAATAAACAGCATCATTCCATCCTCATCTGTGTCTGTTACTGTCATGGCGCGAACCCCTGACGCAAAACCAAAGTTTAGCTCCTGAAAAAAAAGAAGACATTTTTAAATTGAAAGAAAGTCATCCATTTTTAAATTGTCTTAAAACTTTCTTGCATGCTGTTTAAAAAGATGGGCTTTTAGGACCAAGCAGAGTTCCAAGTTTTCAGATGGACAAGCAGTGACGAGAAGTGACACTTCTGTCTTATTCTACATAAATAGCAATGACAGTAATGGACAAGCAATGACAGCAACAACTTCCATCTGACCTTGTAACAGGCTGGTTTGAAGCTTGCTGTGTCGAGTGGCGTGTTGGTCAATTTCTGCAGGACATCTCTGGCTTTTGGTCCCAGGACATTCAGACCGGTGTACTGACCGGACACATCTCGTAGCTTGACCGAGCCGTCTTTAGGCAGCTGCCTGGTGATCCAGTGAAATCCCTTGACTTGCTGAATAGTGGGACAGACGATGAAATACCTAGAATTGAAGACAAAATGAAAATCCATCAGTTGAGATTTGATTTAGACTACAGCACTCAAAGGAATAACTGTTTTAGACAGCTGAAGGGATCTTGTAAAAACTGCCGTTGAAATGTGTTCAACTGTTGCAAATGTCTAAAGTAAAAACATGACACAATAAAAACATGATACAATGCATTTCCATTTGTGCTGATTATGAAAAGGCCGCGAGGCAAGGTGAAAAGGGGGGGGGATGGGATTTCAAAATGACCAACCTATCTTCCTTCAAGCGAGCTACACTGCAACAGACCTCATAACCACCATGCTCATTGAGCATCCCAGAATGCACCACACTTCCTACAGGAACGTCTACGTCATTGGCACACAATGTCTGAAGTAGGGATGTTGCCATCTCACCCTAACAAATTAGGAAAAAAATGCCAAACATTAAACAGTTCTGAGAACTCAACAATGCTAACATTCTGGTAAGGCAAAAATGACAGTTCTGTTTTCCAATTCTAAATAATTTTTTTGTGAATGGGCTTAGATTAGTCGTTTGTTTTACTGATCAGGAGTGAATTCTAAAAACAAGCACTGAAAGTAGCAGTTTGTAAAAGCATGATGAACAAAATAAGCCTTTAAACTGGACTTTTGCCAGGCTTTATTATAGAAGTATAAGCAGCAGCAATTTCTTTTAGTTTTCATACCTCCAACTCAAATGTTGTTACAGACGACACATCGATCACAGCGACCGCCTCACGGCAAGCTAGATACTCTGCCTTGACCTGATCAAACCAGACTGGTTTGTAAAACGTCCCTAGCTGTATGTCCTCAACCATGGCCTCTGAAACAAGACCACTCAAATTTGAATTTCTGTATGTTCTCAACCATGGCCTTTGAAACAAGACCACTCAAATTTGAATTTCTGTATGTCCTCAACCATGGCCTCTGAAACAAGACCACTCAAATTTGAATTTCTGTATGTCCTCAACCATGGCCTCTGAAACAAGACCACTCAAATTTGAATTTCTGTATGTCCTCAACCATGGCCTCTGAAACAAGACCACTCAAATTTGAATTTCTGTATGTCCTCAACCATGGCCTCTGAAACAAGACAACTCAAATTTGAATCCCTGGTTTAAATGTCCATTTCCACTTATTTTTCACACAAAAAAAGTCAAGCTGAACACATATTTACAGTTTTTATGTCAGTGAGACTTCAAATGCAGAAAGAGTGACAGAGAATGGATAAATTGAAACATACCACTGGCACTTTCGCCCAGGTACAACTGGGGTATCTCCACTCCCATGCACTCCTCAAACACCGCCCTCGCTTGCACATGCTGGTCATGCAGCGTAGTACACCGTAGGTTTCTTGCCGTCAGCAATTGCCTAAAAGGGTAGCCTATTTTGAAGGGCATTCCTGAACAAAATAAAAAGTTACGTCATATCCACAGGAAAAAGTTTTAAAAAAAATGAATTTGGAGGGAAGAGCATAATACTAACCGACACAGATTGTTGCTATGTTTGCCTGCTCGGTTTTAGAGGGTTTTCCATACCTTGGGTTGGGCCTCGTCTTTGTCCTCAAAAGATATTTTGGCCCCTGATTTGGGGAGTCTGGCTCAATGTGGGTCTGTGTTCCACTTCAGGGACATAAAATCGTAGATAATGAAGCCAAATTTTAGAGAATTAAAACATGTTTACAACTTGCCAAAATGGACACACACCTCAATGGTGCCATCTCAGCAACATGGCTTCTGAATTGTGGTGTCCAAAATAGTCTATATACCTTCGATTTCTGCAACCCTCTCTCTAAGGTACGCCTTGTTGTTCTGTTGCGGTGAGAAGCGTTGAGGGTTGACTGACCAGTTTCCGAGGAGAGTCTCTCCGTGAACGATCAGCTCAGCTAAGAGTTGTCCCAAGCCCCCAGACATGGTGACCCCAACCATGCTTATCCCAGTCATCAGGTAGTAGTTTCTCATCTAGGAATAAGCCAGCAGTACAGGCTAAGCTTTAACATCATATTTTTGAATCAACAAAATTAGTGGGCGTTTCTCCACGTCCTCTAAAATCCTCTACTGTGCAGGAATCCAATGGCACACTCTTTGTACCTACCAAGTTTCAAGGAGCATCAAGCTCCATGTAAAGTAAAAGTGGCCGGGTTATCTACCTTCCTCAATCCTACAAAATCCTCCACTTTGCAGGAACCCAATGACAAGCTCTTTGTACCTACCAAGTTTCAAGGAGCATCAAGCTCCATGTAAAGTAAAAGTGGCGGGGTTATCTACCTTCCTCAATCCTACAAAATCCTCCACTTTGCAGGAACCCAATGACAAGCTCTTTGTGCCTACCAAGCTTCAAGGAGCATCAAGCCCCATGTCAAGAAATAGTGGCTGGAGTTCAATTTTCATTGATCCAATAAAACCAATCAAACCTTTCTGTTGGATTCTGAAAGATCTAGGAGGGTCAGAGTTCATGTGTAGTGTAATGTGGTATGCATAAGTGTATACAGAGTGAGCGTGACAAATTAAAAATGGCCGGCATTACTTGATATCTTCATGGTATCACCGTCAAGGTTAAAAAAGATTTTTGGATTTGACGGTTTGATGGTTACCTCTGCAGCTTCACCGAAAAAAAACTTTGTATCCGGAGTGAAGCACTCTGGTCCTAGAAAGAACTGCTGCACTTCCATTTGCTCCCCCGATGGAATCCGGTGGAGAAACTTTTCCATTACATAGTCTTTGAAAAAGAAGGTAGAAAAGAAAATTACACTGTCATAGTATTTGTCAAAATGTTTTTATGCTTATTCTCCAAAGCTAAGGGATCCTTAACTCTAGATACATCGTGAGCTTCAAAACAGCTCCATTATTAATGGCTGTCCGGAATGTAAGGCCAAAGTGAGCAACTTAATTTTAGAAAATCATCAATAGTGGCAATTTAAAAATTGTGACTCAAAGTGGATGCTCGAAGAGGTCCAATTGTGAGTTACAAATCAGACAATATTTTTCTGACAGACTTACTGAAAAGATCCGGGTCCTCTGGAAGAGATAAAAACTCCGAATTCTCTGGGATTCCTTCGTGGAAGATCGGCACGGAAACAGGAGGAATGAGGCAGCACAGGAGACCACCACTCCACTCACGGAACAAGATGTGGCTATCAAAATCACGGACATCTGTCCAAAAGTTGAAGGAGGATGAGAGTAGGTATTAATCATTAGCACCTGTGTAACAGTGTATAACACTGTAACGTATTAACCATTAGAACCTGTTATTGAATTACATTGTTAGGTATAAGCACCTGTGTTACATTGTAGTACATTGTTAGGTATTAACCATTAGAAGCTGCATTACATGGTTTACATTGTAAGGTATTAACTATTAGCACCTGTGTTACATTGTGTTACATCGTTAGGTATTAACTATTAGCGCATGTGTTACATAACCATTAGAACATGACATTGTTAGGTATTAACCATTAGCACCTGGGTTACATTGTCTTACATTGTAAGGTATTAACCGTTAGCACCTGTGTTATATTGTATTACATTGTAATGTATTAATCGTTAGCACCTGTGTTATATTGTATTACATTGTAAAGTGTGAAGCACATTGTATTTACATTGTAAGGTATTAACCACAAGCACATGTGTTACATTGTTTTACATGGTAAGGTATTAACCATTGGGACATGTGTTACATTGTATCACATTGTAATGTATTAACTATTAGCACCCGTGTTATATTGTATTACATTTTAAGGTATTAAGCACATTGTATTACATTGTAGTAATTAACCTTTAGCACCTGTCACTGTTACATTGTATTACATCAGTTTGTGTTTGTCAAGCCACCCATAAATAAAAATATGGATGTGTGTGCATACATGGAGTCATATGATTGAGATCCATTCCTGGTAGTGGTTTGGTGATCAGGTATCCGTGTGCATTGGTATGCATTGGTACATTGACTGTAGGACGACTCATCAACCCAACATCTCGACCCCACTGAAACAACAAAAAATATGAATCAAAAATGGTTCAAATAATTATGGGCAGTAATGACACATTTTATTAGCATTTAATCAATTGCTGGTTTGGGGTTGACAAAATTGGAAAAAAAAACTGAAAAAGCTGACCCTATTGCTCAATTTTTTTTTTTTTTTCAGAATGTGTACGTTCTTGTTAACTAGGCTGTATACTGCCCTCTACAGTCCCTGTATGGAGTCCATTCCACATTGACAGTTCCTTACCTGTCCTGCTGCATTGACAAAGTAGTCACATTGGATGTCACCGAGGGACGTCTGAACTTGAGAAACCTTTCCGTCCTCCGACAGTACAGCTTGGATTTGAACCCCTTCTAAGATCTTGACACCTATCCAGAAAATTGTTTGAAACAAGACATCAAAAGACACACTAACAGACAAACAAACTAACAGACCAAGTGAAGACAACAACAAACACACTCTTAAAAGAACAACAGCCAAAAGCAAGACGAAACACATGCCACAGAATTTTTGTTATGTCGCTGATTCAAGCAACTTTTTCCGCTTAAGGTATATGTGCCTCTTGCTATGCTTAGACCCCTGTGTTATTTCCAAGGGTAGTACAATGTAGTACCATGTAGTTCAATGTAGTACATAAACTAATATGGTTAAGACTCTCGCTGACCAACCTCTGTTTTTAGCACCCTTTGCCAGAGACAACGCAGTGTTTGTTGGGTCAGTCACAGCGTCATCAGGTAGAAACATGGCTCCCTCAAGATCATCCGTTCTTACCCACGGGACAATGGAGTGAACCTCGGAGGGTGCCATCAACGAGCAGTTCATATTCCTCGTCCTTGGAGGAAACGAAACACACATCAAAAACACGACTGAAATGTGCTATGTTCTGTCACCAAGATAACGCAAGCCTAATAAAGCTGGTCCCAGAGTGCACACAATGATCTTAAAGCTACAGTCCATCATTTGCAGCGATCCAAAAAAGTAACTGACGTAATTATTGTTGAAAAGCATACTTAGTTTAAAGATAGTAATGGGACTAAACTCCCCATTTCCAACGATGCGTCTAAAGACGCATTCTTAGAAATTTTCGTTAGTAGTTCATTTTTAATTCGGCGAAACGCGCACAAGCACATGACTCACATGTGCTCGCGGTTGCTATCATTCGTAGGTCCAGTGTGTGACATTGCGTAGCTGCAATCGGCTCAGTGAGAACGTGTCTCGGACGCTGAATTCAGGTCCGATTCAAAACATGACTCAGCAACTTTTGATTTGAAATCAAGATCCTTAGAATACTGTTTTCTTGGAATATACAGCATTCACTGAGCTGAAACTTCATCAGGTTAGTTGATCAGCACCCTTCTTTAAATTAGGAGTACTTTTGTTGCTTCAAATGAAAAAAAAATGCACAAATAACAAAAGATTTACGATACCTAAATTGATTGTGAATGGATATTCAGTGAAAGTCTTTTATGCATCTGGTCTGAACAATAATTGAAATACAAGTGAACAAAGAAATTGGAGCGGAATTTATTAACGACTGTTCAGTAATTACTTACTTGGCCATAGCAGCAATTCTCTTGATGTCAATCATGCGATCTTTGGTTTGTGCTAGGAGCAAGCATCCGACCTCTCTATATCCTACAAAGAACAAGTTTGTAATTTCATTTTCTCAGACTATAGGAAAAACTCAATTATTAGTGCATTGTCTGCTTTTAAATCGAAACATGTAAACATTAGGGAAATTCTGTTTTCATTTTATCAAAGGAACAAATAATGCGAGTATAGATCATCAACTTGTCAGTGATGTGTGTCATTTAAACACAAACAAAACCCGCCTCTTCAAATTTTTGTAATACAGAAATTAAAGTAGTGGCTGTGTATGATGAATGCATGGGGGAGTCATTGACATTTTCATATTTTCTGATAACATTTGAAAAGTCTAAGAATTTGACGTGTTCCTGTTACACCACAGATTTGTGCATATTTTGTAGAAAATTGGTTGTACGCACTTAACGCCATACATGCACAAAATGAACCAGAACATGTCCACGTTGTGCCCTAGACTTCCCGCTTGGAGACCATACCGGTACCTGTACTGAGACCCGTTTCCTCTTCCAGTGTTTTGTAAAGTCTGGCGCTTATGGTTGAGAGTGCGTGCAATGCTGGCTTTCGGAAGTGACTGACCATACCGGGTGAATGCCATGTTGTTCCAGAGGTTAGTCTACAGAGAAACAAAAGAGACTTAAAAACGCCGATGCAAACACAGATATGCAGAGATGTAACTGAGTAAATCGTATGTCAATCACAAGTCAATCGCAAGTTAATCAAAATTCCATCACAGGTCAATCATAAGTAATTAAACAGTTTCTCACAAGCCCATCGAACAAAAGTCAATTGAGAGTTGATCACACATCAATCACATGTCAGTCACAAGTCAGTCACAAGTCAGTCACAAGTCAATCAAAAGTCAGTACAAGCCAACAACAAGTCAATCACAAGTCAATCACAAGTCATTCATAAGTCAATCACAATAACTCACAAAGCAACCAAATGTCACGTCATAAAAGAAAAGGAACTCCTTTAACAAATCCACTAAATTCCAACAATGTCTGTGCAGTAGTCATTTTCTGAATACATCAAAATCATTCAAAACCAAGCAACTGATTTTGGTAGATTTTTGGCAGTTCTTGGACTGACCTTCCTTGTTCCAGCAGCACAACGTCTGTCTCTCCCAGTTTGGCCAGGTTGTAGGCCGCTGACAGACCCGCTATGCCCCCTCCGCAGATAACAACTCTAGCCTGCTGGGGTATGGCTTGTTCATCAATCGACGTCGAGCTGAACCTACTGCAAGTTAAGTAGACTTGTGGGGTGTCTGCAACATATCTGCTGGGAAGTCGTATTCGTCGACTCCGAGTCAGCCAACTTGCAATTTGTGTGCGTAACATTGTCAAGCTTGCAAATTACTTGATTGTCACTTGTGTTGTGAAACCTAAAATATGAAAAGAGCTGATCATTTAAAAAATGCACAAAAAGTTTGGGGATAGAGATGTTGTGGGGGAGGGGTAGAGAATTATTGGTAATCCTTACTTTTAGGACACCTCTATTTTTTACGAGTTCTGTTCAAAACTGACTTTTGCAGATGTCTGTCCAGTTCCAAAGTGACTTTTGCAGGCTAAAGCAGTCTTTAGAAGTCAAGAAGGTGTCATTGCCAATTGTTCAGATGTGCCAAGAAGTATCAGAATGTCAATTTTGAGTGTCATTTAGAAAAAATTAGTCAACTGTTTTGGTGAGTCTTTCCCTTCCTATATAGGAACTGGGTCCTAAAACTTAAAAGTAAGGATTACCGAATTATTGCCAGTGAAAACAAAAGTAAACAATTAAAAAATATCAAAATCAACAAAATTAGACGGCCTATCCAATTAACACAGTACAAAGTCAAAAGAGAAAGAGTAAAAGATGCGCTCTTTACTTTCAAACCCCTTCCACCCACCCTCAACATGCTAAAAAAAAATGCCCCTACCCTGCCCGACCCCGCCCCACCCAACCCAAGCCTTCACTGGCCGGCCGCCGCGCCGTGCGTGGAGGTACGGAAGGAAATAATTCCCACACTCTGTCTCGGACAATATTCACAATTCACCACGGACCATTCACAAACCCAATATGTCATGTTAATTGTCAGTGAAATTGTACCTGAAACTGGAAGTCTTTAAATCACAATATCAGGCCATGCATCGTTGACTACTCATCAACCGAGAAAATTCTCAAAAGTTTCCACCGGCACCAGTCAGTGCCAGTGTTTCAGTACTTTCACCCACAAAAAATAAGCCAGTTTTTTATTTGACGCATGAGGGCGCCGCGCCGATAACGGCCTATCAGCAGGTGCCTGCTGGCAACGGTGAACGTTTTAGCCGAATTTCGGCTAAACTTGACCATGTTGACAGAATTTTCTTTAAAAAAACCGAGCTTGACAGAAAATTAAGCAGACATTCTATAACATCTACCTGTGAGAATAATAGTGTATTTCTGGATGCTTCGGCCTCCACGATCAGGACACCTCTTTAGTTTTTATGAGTTCTGTTCAAAACTTTTGCAGGCTAAACCAGTCTTTATCCTTCAGATAAACTCATTTTTGTTGTAATTTTGAAAGCACTTTCAAAGAAAATGTGACTTTCTTTAATACTGCACTTTTTTTCTTGTAAATCTCACAAGTGAAAGCCCGTTGCTACCTTTTACCCACAATTTCCCTCAAAAATCAAAGCCCTGCCTTCTTTTCACAAAATTAAATCCGCTGATATTCAAAAAGGTGTCATCACCAACTGTTCAGATGTGTCAAGAAATATCAGAACATCACTTTTAAGTATCATTTAGTCAGTTGTTTTTGGTGAGTCTTTCAACCTATGGGAACGGGGTCCTAATTTAAGATTACTGTAAATTGACTTTGTAGGCCCCTTCGTCATCTGGTCATGTACCGCGTTAAGTTGTGTTAAAGGGGAAATGTACCCTGCAAGCTATATCCATGACATCACTGATAGTAATAAGTTTGGCTAATGGGCGAGTCAAATAACCTTTAAACCTAGTGGATTTTTTTTCATAATTAAACTTTATAACTTATGAAGTTAGGCCAATTAACAAAAAAACATGTTTAGCATCCTGCCTTTATGAGAAAAAAAAAAGGAAGGAGGAGGCCCTTTCAAAATGGCCGCCGACTTTTTTCCAAAACAACCGGCCGTCTGGCTAGGCTATTTTTCAAGATGGCCGCCAGCTTTGTTTTTAAATGGCTGCCACTTGGACTCAGATAAAGACACACCAGCTTTATATGGGCTACATGCAACAGACAAAGAGGCCAAAAAGATGTCACTGTTAAAATTTATAATTTTTTGCAGTTTTTTTTTCTTCTTCAAATTAAAAAAAAGAAAAGAAAAAAGGAGGCGGCCTCCAAAAAGGAAGTGGGCGGGGACACTAAAACATGTCTTTTTTTAATTTGGCCTAAAACATGTATTTTTGGGGGTTCTGTCTTGTAATTTTCTTTTCTCTGTTGATCTTTTGTAAAGCTAACATCATGTTAAATGTTATTAAAAACAAAATAAAAGGAAATAAAATGACAGACATAGCAATTCAATTTTTTTTAATCTCTGTGTTTTAATATTCTCACTGTCAAGCCATGCTCTACAAATCATTAACTGGAAACAAAATATGAAAATGTATTTCTCACAAAGGTAAATATTCATGCAAATGTGGATCATGCTGTCCTAGAGAAGGAACGATTACATGGATTCAATAAAAGCAAAAATAATAGGTTTTTTTTTCTCACCAAGGCATTTTGTAACAAATTGTCACAGTTGCAACGATCTACACAAATGCTGTGCAAATGCACAGCATTTGTTCTAAACATTTTATGCCATATACCGTTTGTTTGGCACAGGGAATGGTGGGTACCAGGCACTCGGATTTCACTGGTAGACATTGGCTGTTCATTGATTTATACGTGGGAATCAATACACGTATACCATGGAAATTGAGGTTTGATTAAGCAGAGCTGAAGACTGGTTCCCAGCTCCTCATTATACTAAAGACTTCAAATGTTGGAGCGGAAACCAGTCTGAAAGTGAGAGATCACTGGTTCCTGATTAGAGAGCAGATGGAACAATGCCAAAGAACGAAATTCCATTTTGGCTCAACAAAACTTGCACAATTCACAATAACTGTGAGCAGTAAGCAAGGCAAAGACTACGCTTACTCCGAAAGATGAAAATGCTTAAAGGCATATAGGATCATTTGTTTCCAAGAAAAACACCACTCAAATCCATGGAGGAATGTCCAAAACCTGTAAACCTGTTGAAGTTTCAGCTCAGTGGATACTACACACTTTTTGAGGAAACTGTGAAAAAGCATGCACAACCTTTTGATCGTGAAACACGATTTTGTCACGAAATCAGTCAAGTGACTGATCGTTTGAAATCGCCTACATTTCTTGATTACTTCTAAATGATAGCAAGCCGGACAAAATAATGTAAAGGGATGTTTAGTATCAGTATGATCTCCAATCCAAATAAGCTTTTTAATAATAATTTGGTACATTGTAGATTACTGCACATGATCCTATATGCCTTTAAAATACATGTGACATATCACATCATAAGTGATCCCACTTGCATAAAACTAATGCAGACAAAACTTTAAATGGTTCATTTTGGTTCAACTTGTGACATATAAATATATGAAGCAACCAAATAGATTTTTAAAAATTGATACAGTAATTTCTTATGTGAAAAATATCTTTTTCTAAAATACTATGTAGATATACATACATGTACATTACGACACTGTATTAACAAACTGATTACAACTTATGTACAGAATATTACAAGAAAACAAGCAGATTTGGTTTATATTGTTCAATACCTTTGCAGTCCCTAAACCCTCAAAGCCTAGATAAAATGATTTATTTCTCTTTTTTGTACGTGCAATTGGGCATATGTGTATTTCCGTGTATTTTTCAATTCCTAATGGATGAATCCAAAAGATTAATTTAGCCAATAAGTGCACCTCCCCCCCCCCCCCCCCAAAAAAACCTTTTGAAAATGAACCTCAAAACTAAGTGGACATCAGGAACTGTATTATAAAAAAAAACAGTTGGACACTTTTTGCAAGTTTTCCCTTAATTTCTCATCAAACCATCATTAATGTAACCACCCCCCCCCCCCCTCATAAAACCTAATGTCCTTTAATCCATTTGGTTTGGTGGCTAAAGTGATCTAATACAACTCAAAGTTGACAAATCAGTATAAGACTCCAAAAAGTCACTAATTTCTCGCCAGAGCTTGCCGTCATCTGCAGTGCATGATGGGAACTGTCGGTGTGACTTTCTTCTTGTCGTACTTCAGGCTACCTTGTTTCCTTTGCACAGAAAGAAAAAAAAAATAAATGAATATAGGCATTGTTTATTTTTTGTTCAATTAGGCTAAAATCTATACACTTAAGTAAAATACATTGTATATAAAGTTTTCAAACTCAATATGTTACACTTTTTTTGGCCTTTCTTTGTATCAAAAGCTTGAAAGAATGGAAACATTTTGGGTCCATTTTACTCAGCCCACAAAACAGGATCAGAACCAACGGTTCATGAAATCTCATTTTGCATTGTCCTGATTTTGAGCACAAAATGTAATTTATCACTTGTTGGTACGGGGGAGGTTTTATGGCCAACTAGCCTTGTATGGCGGGATAATCTCAATGTGCTCGCAGGGAAATACACATACTCCCACAATAACAGGGGGGGGGGAACCCTCAGAGGCAGCCAGACTGAGCCTTAATGATTGATTTTGTCCGGGGAAAAAAGAAATCCACCCACGGAGCTTTAATCCTACCAAAACTCAAAATGGCATGTCCTCTGTCTTTTCCTTTGGAAAAAGCGAGACCGAAAAACACTTGTTTTTCAGTATTTCTGGACTGCAGGACTTTTTGGCTAGCACCCAAGCTCACACAGTGCAAAGCCTCAGGCATCTCAACCAAATACTTGGGCCACCAAGCTCAATCCTTTTCAGGTGTTTTTTTTTTTTTTTACTTTTTCTTATCATGTCTTGATCTCTTTATTTGGAAATACACTCGGAGATTGAACAATGGGTAAAGTGCAACTACACCGAGGGATCAGTTTGGGGCCTGAAAAGGAGCCATTTTTAGATTGAGATATGGCAAGGACAAGACCACAAAAAGGGTCTTTTGTGGTTGGGGTTTCAAGCTGTCTTTGTGGCAAAATTTTACTTTATCTTTCACAGATCCATGTTACAGAACAGAGATTCAAAACCTTTTATCTTTACGTTCACAATGTCAGATCAAACACAGCTCAGACTAAGCCTAATTCAAGAAGGGATATTTCTGATGATTTCCCTCTATTTTAAACCACAAAAGCAAAAAACATTTGCAAAGACTATCAAGAAAATCAATTATGGGGAAAAAAAACTGGAAATGATACAATTTTGATACTATTTTTTTTAATTTTTTTTATTTGCTATAAACTTTGTGCCCAAAATCATGCATCGCATGAGAGTAAGACTGAGCCCAATTTTTGGAATCCCATTAAGAAAATAATGCTTCACAAATTTCAGCACTAGGTTAGTAAACATCAGCTAAATACCAGTCAAAAGGAATACATATCACATCACATTTCAACTGCTAACCCTGCTTTTGCTAGGCAAATATCTTCTCTTCATTTTGCTATTAACCAGTGATAACAATAACATGCACTGGCTGTTTTTACACACAGCACGGCTGACGGGTTAAGACGTCAAGAAGTCTGTGGAGGCGGACCGTGTGTTAATCTTGAATTGGCCGTTGTGCACGGCCTATTGTTGTACAATTTACGCTCCAGTGCACACCCTGGAGTATTGAAACATATGAGGTTTTGGCAAGAAATATCGTACAAATACTGTTGGAATGACTCGTGCGAATCAGTATTTGTTACGTTTGGCTGTATATCAGAAGTTGGCTGGAAAATTTTGCTTTTTGCGAAAATGGAAAGTTATAGCAACTTGTATTTTCTGTGTGTAACCATTTTTTGTCCTAATTACATCCACTAATTTGGCACCAGAGTATCGTAACTTCAGACGGACCATACCTTTTTGTAATCTTTGGTTAGATCTGTGAGTTCGTTCAACTGCACTCGGTGCTTGTCCGACTTGTTTGAGCGGTTGGACCTGCTGGATCGGTTGGACCGAGCTGACCGGGCTGACCGCGCCGACTTGCTTGACCGGCTCCGCGTGGAGGTACGTTTCAGCCAGTTATGACTGATAGAGCGATGGAGGTTTTTGAGGCTGGACTGGGCAGCGTTGGTGACAATCCATGGGTGTTTGAGAGCCTCGGCCGCTGGTAACCTCTCGCTAGGAGAGATGATTAGTAGCTTGGCGATGAAGTCCTTACCGGATGCTGTGATGTCCTTCCATGGCTGCAGAATAAAAAATACAATACAAAACATAGTAGGGCTGAAACGATACACCTGGGTCATGATACGTATCACAATACATGCCAAACGATACGATACATATCACGATACATATTAAAACAACGTTCCATGCTGCAAAAAAATCCTGATCCGAGATGACTAGTGGGTAAAATGAGCGATGATTGCAATGGACTAGGACTAATGCACAGCCTAAGTGCTCAGGCATGTACAAGTGCATTCTATGTTTAATTTGAAAGGAACTTGTCACTCTGAAAGTGACCACTAAAAACTGACTGTGCAAATGGCTCAGTTTACATTCAAAAGCAAGTCAATATATAAATGCAATATTGGTAGGATTCCTCAAAGTATTAAAAGATCACCCCCCCAAAAAAAAAAAAAGTGTGAACATGTCTTAACATACATATCTGTGATCCTTGTAGGTCACACCAGCTGGGGGTGAAACAAAAATTATGCTTTGTTTGCCCAAGCTGACTTCACATCCCAGTTCTTAGACAAAGACTTGAAATATTCCACTCAAACAAGTCAAGGGTCACTCGGTCTCCATGGCGACCCGAATGGCAGTTCACAGGTGGAGGAACAAAAATAGATCATGTGAACAAAAAAAAAATGGTCCAGTCCAGACAAGAGAGATTGACTACACAACAGACTGTGAACTCGGATTGAACCAATATGTCAGATTTTTTTTTTTTCATTTTTCCTGCCAAACAAAGATTAATACAGAGCAGGTAAATCAAGTGAAACAAAAACATACCTTAGGTCATAAATCAACTACAAATCATTTCAACGTGGACCTCACATCAACAATATAAACTAGGTCAGGCCTATGTTCACTGAAAGTATCAGACTAGACTGGTCATCGACCGCTACGGCATCTTAGCGCTTTGGGTCTCGCCTCCAATCCAAGTTGAGAAACACGACACCGCTTCCGTGACAGCCAAAAACAATAGGCAAACATTAACAGGGAACAAAAGGTACCAGGAATGGAGGTAGACAAGAAAAAAAATCTGGAGGGTTGCCAACTGCTTCAAGTCCGCTCCTGCGTCTTTTCTCCTGAGGTGTTTACAAGAAAGAGGTCGGTTCAGGTGCTGTGAGGCCCTCTCAAGGTGTCCTGAGAAAGTCTGGAGTCAGCGCAAGGAAACAAACAAGATTAAGTCCGGTTGGTTTTTGCCAAGGATCTGATGGTAGCCCCAAGCTACTTCTGAACCACAGAAAAACAGGTTTTCAGTGTGCTGTCCAACAATTGGAAATCAACAGCGAAAAAAACTTGGAAAGGAGTAGCTTTTGGGTAAATAAAAACTCACCATTCACCAAGCTCAGGTTTTTTTGGTGTAATCAACAGCTGAAGAATAACATGGACGATTCAATATCAGAAAAGCGGCTAAAACCCAGGGCTGTAAATGCATAACTTTCGATTTGTAAGTTCATAGAGCAAGGAACAGAAGTTCAACCTTTGAATCTCAGGTAACCCAGACAAGAAATAGTGACAGCCAGCAGCACTAACAAATTCGACCATTCTGAGCCCCAAGAAAGTTTACTCCACAATTAACATACAGTACAATCCACACTCCACAGACAGGGATATACAGGTACTGCACAAAATGAGTGTCAACTTCATTTCAAGCTTTTTTATGCTATTGCCCCGTACTCTCAGATAGACATCAACTTTGGTCTAGTTTATTATCAGCGGCCGACATTCCAGCTTTTTATCTTATCAAACCTGTCCATTTCTAACAATGATGAACAAGAATTTCAATTATCTGATATGAAGTGTGAAGAATGGTTAATAAAATGGGACAAAACATACATGACTAAGTAAGCTTAGCACCCGTTCATGTTTCCTCTGTTTAATAACAACAAAAAAAATTAAAATTTGTAAATTGATTTTAAAGACATGAAACAACATCTAAGCTGTTAATTACATATTTTTAATCTTTCTTGAGGAATGTTGTTTTCTGTCTCCAACCGTTGCCTCCCGCGGAGAAAAGGCCAAAAATCAGCGGGCAAGGTGGAACTAAAACGATTTCTGCCCCCTGAGGCCGGTAACCTTTGACCTTTTGAGGAGTTTGGTGACATTTCAGCCGTGTCCGGGCATTGACCGAATGGACATCACGTTGTGACAATACTCACCGAGCTATGAATCTTCTTGAAAAATTACAGAACGAAATTAAATCAGTGATATTTTATGTGTATTATATTCCTCTACACTCTTTTTTATGCAGGAAGAGTTTATTGGGCGAATATTTTGTGTATGTTTGTTTTAAAGAAAATAACCACCATTACTTTGTCAAATTCAGTTTAAAACTTATTGACCTACCAAAACTAAATACTGTCAACAATGTTGTAAACAATTTATGTGTGATCTAATAATCTCAGGTTTTTTCTTCTCATTATGAGTACTCATCCCAATACATGCTTTTGTACATAAATGTATAGTCCAATCTTTACAGAGAAATTTAGTGAATATGTCCTTATTAGTGCATATTTCCTGATCTGGTTGTATACATGCACAGTTGCACACTAAGATTCTACAGTATATGCACCACACAAAGTACCAGAATCTTTTTAATTGTTTATTCCATTATTATTAAATTACATACATGTATCTGAAAGACAAATTGTCACTTTATTCTATTAAGGTATTAACTGCACTCATATTTTGTGGAAGTGCTAAGCGATATTTCCTATGCAAAATATGAATATGTATGTATACAGCATTACAATTAAGTAACCTGTTTTTTTGCTAAGGATATTGTAAATCTTTACTTAGCAAAATTTGATTTTAAATTGATAACCTGGGTTCCTGGAATTCCTGTCCCCCCCCCCCCCCCCCAGCTGGGGGACTGAACTTTATTTTTACTGACCCAGGATTTATCGGACAGCTAGACTAATAACACTGCATCAATCACGGAATGTCCAGGGGTCATAGTTCCAGGTCAAGCAAAATATCTCGGCTAGCAACCATCACCCTGTATTGCATTGTTTCTGGTGCTTATTTTGCTGTTCTCAAATGGGCATTCCAGAGTCCTCTTTGTATTATCTCGCCGACTGACTGACTGACTCCCCCATTGTCACTTGTGACATAGCCTGGTTGTTGGCCGGTGAATAGAGCCAGGCAGTGCTGTTGTATAGGATTACCCTGTAATGAGCTAAATCCGGCTCAGTGTGTAGCCATTCTAAATAAATTGAATAGTATTTTGTGACTATGGGGCCAGCTGGCCTTATCTGGTATAAAAAAAAAAATTAAAAACACTGCGGTGGAACGTGTTGATCGTCTTGGAGTAATTCCAGTGTTGTGTGATGTTTCACCTGTTTTTGTAAATGTGTGTGACAACAGCGAATTTTGGATTTAAGCAAAAAGCGTTTGATTGTTAGAGGCACTGATGAAAGCTCCAATCTGCTTGGAATTTTGAGAATTGCTACTCAGTAGAAATTGAGCCAACGTACAAAAAATGGAAACATTATTCTTGGCATATTAGAATGTATTTCAGTTCAAGGAGGGTATAAGTATTTTGTAGACTAGCTGCATTTCTATCCACAGCAAATTTCCACTGCACATGTGTACATGTATAAACAAATTATTCAACATTTTTTCTCTCTCTCACACAAAGTCCTCTTCCAGCGCACTTGCTACACACTTCCGACAGACGGACTCTTGAGATACAAACATACGAGAGCTGGGGACGCTTTGGGCTGACCCTAACTTCAACTTGTCCAACCAACCAGCATGCAGGATGCAATGATTTAATGATTGATCGCGTGGGTTTGGATGACTACAAGTGCTGCAGCGATGCATTCACTGTCGAACCGCAAAGCTGACAAGTAGCGTTTATCACGCCAGTCCTAACAAAACATCCGGTCTTCCAGGCACGAATGTAAACTATTCTGTCCGACTGTGAAACCCAGCACAAGCAAGAAAATATGTAATAACAAATGTTGAATTTTTTTTCTGAATGGCTGGGGTGTTGATTGGTACACACACAATAAGTTTTCTCAAATTTTAACTTGGAAAAATTGTAAAATCTATTGGGAAAGTACAAAATATGAGAATGAATTTTTCCCAGGATCTTGAGTCTTTGGTATGGCATTCCACTTTCCAGGGGGTTAGGTGTGGGGATCTATTGGGTAGTGGTCCAAAGTCCAAACACAGCAAAATTTTGACACACTTTTGAAGAATTCTTCCCCCCAGGATAGCTGCTTGTTCCCACCCTCAAGTAAAGTTTAAAATGTTAACAACAAAATTGGAGCATAAACTCATCCATAAACTGTATTAAATTTCGGGGTGTCAAATGTGTGCTGGTTCCGGTACAGGAAAAGGCTGGGGAGGGAATGCGTTTTTATTTAAAGTGCACATAAAGAATCCGAAAAATGTCGTCTGCAGTCCAATTTTGATTCTGGAAATGCACCACCTGCGAGTTTAGGGCCATCGCATGGCACATTTTCACGCTCAAGCGATAAATCAGAATACCGGTTGGATCACCCCCCTGAAGTAAACGTCAGTCTGCGACACTGGCTTGCAGATAACAAGAGAAAGGTTAAGACTGATATTAAAAAAAGGGCCAGGAATTCCAACGACAGACATTCTTTGTGAAACTCAATCCCTACTGACTGAACAGAATGACTGTGAAGGGCACAGAATTTGGGTCAGCCGATATAGATCCAGGATCTTTCAACAGTGCAACGTACTGCGCCAGTCTTCTGCCGATGGAGAGGGGGCATCTAGATATCTGTCCCTATCCCCATCCTTCATACCCTTTGCCAAGTACAGCAAGCAAGTATACGTTTAGGTGTCAATCTACTAAAGTAGAAACAGCATGCTATTTGGAATATAAAAAGTAATGATTATTTCTTAATCATTTCATACCCCTGATGGACATGAAAATATCATGCCTATAAGCGCACCTTTTTGGGGCATCAATCTGTGTGCCGCAAATCAGCAATGCACCAACAACTCAAGGTACATACGCATTGTAAGAATTTAAGACTTCATTGCAATTATGGAGGGAAGCTTATATGTAAACAACAAATAACAGATTACAGCTTTTTCATAAATGTGATTGAATTCCAACATGTGTATCGTACTATCAGAATCCCTTGTACTTAGCAATTCACAGCCACAATGGGTCTCCTACTCACTCACCGTCACAAACATGTTACCATGGTTACTAACAATGCTTGGCAATGGCTCAACCTTGACCCTTGACCTCAAACCACAGAAATCAGGTCACCTCCTGTCATAAACAGGCACAAGGGGATCAGGGTAGAGGTCTCAGGAGACCAGACCATAAAACCAAGGATCAAGAGGGCTTTCCTGGATAAAAGTTCAGAAGGTCAGGAATCACAAAAGGAGGTCAGAAGATTGGGCAACATCTATGGCCAATTCCAAAAACGCCAGGCCTTTTTTTTTAACTTGCAGATTGTTGACAGTTGACCTGTTATGATGTAAAAAGAGCACTTTAGAGCAGCACAGAGAAAAATGCATGTTTGGCAATATTTTCAGCCAATTGCTTGAGTGGTTTGCTGTCACAAGACCACATGACTAAACCCAAGACAAGAATCAAAACAAGTTGGTTGTAAAAGATTTAAAAGAATGCAAATAATGTCCAAAGCTGCATCGAGGAACTCCTTTTTTGGGGTATTGTCTGGGCCGAGTGTTATTGCATGAGCAGTGCCTGAAACACGGTAACAGTTGGCCACAGAATTTCATCAATTGTATACCTACATTTTTCTGGGCCATAAAATTGATTTCAACAATAGTGTGACATAAAGGACTTCATGTGCAAGTCGGCATATCCCCTAAAGCACTGGGCCTTTTCTCAGTATTGTCTCGCTCACTCATGTTGAAATCAACAAGGTCCACCTTCAGGGGATAGATTTTGGATTTTCTACCTTGGTAGAGCCTGGTCACGTCCAGGGTTGGATTTTTCCTGCCTAAAGAAAGTGCCAGACCCATGTTGAAACCATGTTGAAGAATGTAGTGGTGGGATGGAAATCCCGATTTTCAAAAATTTGGTTTGAATTCCACTATTCGGTTTATGTTGAAAACCGGATATTCGAACCAACCTTTAAAAAAAATTAAGCCTTCCATTTTTTGTGACGCGGCTACAGAAAGCAACTGGAACATCCTCCAATTTGCTCTGTCGTCTCTGTGTTCACTTCCTACTTGTCTTCTTAGCTTTTTGAACAGCCTGCCCATTCAACTTGTCAGAGAGTTCCTTGTCAGAGAGTGTTTTTGTAAAGGCCCCGTGGTCACTGAATCCTACAAACTATACCCAATCAATGGGTGGCCGTTGCATGCAGCACCTCACCCATCACTTTTTGTTGGCATGGCTGTAAGCTGAATGGGAACTTCCGGTGAAATCAGTGAAAATAATTTGGATAAAGGATTTTGAATTCTCCGTTTTCTCCCACCACTATAGATGAAAGGGCTTCCGGAAATCTCCAAGTTCGACCTGGGTCCAACTCAGATATTTTGGATAATGTGAAAGTGCCTACTAAAATGTGAAATATTACAATGTCAATCCACAGAGAAAGTGCTGTGGTATCAAATCTGCTACCCAGACAAGAGCAAACAATGCAGGTCACAAATTCCTGAGAATTTACTCCTTGTTTAAAAAGATCCGTTCCACTGCTGAAAACCGATCCTTTGAAATGTATTTAAAGGCTTCAGTTGTCCCTGGAGACCTGATATGTAGGCCTGACTCAAGACTTGAGACCCTGGAGAGATGCAAAAGCAGGCCAGATAAAAGATTATATCTGCCAAGCAAACAAGGCTAGGACTTAAGAATAAAGCCCGATTCTGCGAAATGAAGTGCTGCAGTGGGTGGACTAGCCTTGACCAAGGCTATCAGCTTGTTCCCATATGAGCTTGTTCCCGCTAGCGATATTTTTTTTTACACAACTATCTGGGGTACCCATTTTTCAGGCGACTTGAATCAAGGTTATAGGATTGTATCTTAAAAACGTTATTTTTCAGTCGGATACTACTTGTATAGCAGCAAATTCCTTTTTCTTTTCCTGATCTGAGGCTCTGGAGGATTTTAAAAAAAAAGGGAAATAAAGTCCGAAATCCGTACTAAGTTGAAAAATAGTAGCCTCCACTCAAGCCTGGTTATAAAAACCAAGCCCCATAGGAAAGCGCACAAAGTACCCCAGATAGTTGTGTAAAAAAAAATATCGCTTCCCGCTACCGCACACGGCGCGCCCAGCAACACAATGTTGTACTATACCGTTAGCCCCAACGACCCTTGCGTGTGCTTTGTGTGCATGTACGTACGCCCCACACTCACTTACGCAAACAGCCGTACAGTAAGTCGAGGCAGAAGATAGCCTTGACGCAACCGTGTATGCTGAATATGATAATTAGTTCGCGCTATGGTAAATCGTCTTCTCTCATTGGATAACGGCTGACAAAAATATGAATATTTATTAAATTGCATAATACGACCAAAGGTTTATAAACCAGACGGCCCTGTGGTAACAATAATTATTGTAAAACACCCCCTTAAAATCTTAAATAATAGTAGAATAATATTTGTAAAGTTACACATAGTTTGGGTCGAAAATGAAATGAAAAGGATGAAAAATTAGACCTTCAAAAAACAGCAAACGGTACAAAACCGCACGCCGGCAAAAACGATGTCACCATGCACAGAGGCCACGTTGGGGCCGTCCACTGTAGGCACCGGCCCGGCTGGCGCCATGCAGTGAGACACGCTGCGCTTTCACGTTCAGCGGCCAAAAAAGCGCTCACACTATTGAGTATGTATCTACCGCTGACTTTTTTTTGGGGGGAGGGGTATCTCTCCTTCAGCAAACTTATTCTGTAAGACTGATTTTAACTTGTATGAACAACTTATAAGTTATATGTCGTATGTACGACTAATACATCGACAGGGTACGATCAAAAATATGACATAATGTCGACAGGTGCCGGTACGATATATATGTCGTGCGTAAGTCGAGTCGACAGGGTACGATATATGTCGCAAACGACGAAGTCGTATATATAAGTACGACTTAATATCTCGTGTGTACAAAATATGAATTGTAACTCGTATGTTCGACTTGTTTGTCGATTATGTCGTACATACAACATATCTTGTGAGAACGACTTGTATCTCGTGCGATTTACATCTACGACTTACATGTCGTATGTATGTCGTAGGTACGACATACGATTCATACGTACGCGTTAAACTACATGTACATGTGTCGTACGTATGAGATGTACATGTATGTTGCACATGGTACGAATTCAGGGAGAGTTTTTTTTTCACCATGTACCTGACAGTTTCGTATATTTCCATCTCAAAGTCAATAGCTCGTTTCTTGCACTTAATTCATACGGGTGCTTATTGATACGAGTTAACCTGCATTCGATTAAATGGGTACGATTTGACCTGGGTCCGAGTTGACCTGTTCCCTACATTCGCTGTCAGAATAGCACGGGCAGGTAGCGGCGTGATAATGTACGCTGTTGCACCGACAAAACGTCGGCGGACTGTCTTGAACTGTCCAATTCGCAATACATTGGAAATATATCATTTTGAACAATTGTTCACTCATATAGCGGCATATTTTATTTGTTTGTAATAAAACTGGAGAAATGGTTTAAAATGGGACCTGTAATTTGCGGGTCATGAATATGTATATCGCGGGTCAAAGTTTACGGGCTTTGATTGGATATCGTGTAATATATGCGCATCAGAAATTTTCGGCCGATTTCGGTCGAAACTATAAAGAAACACATAAGGAATTCGCCACGGTTGCGTCAAGGCTATCTTCCACCTCGACTTACTGTACGGCTGTTTGCGGAAGTGTGTGTGGGGCGTACGTACATGCACACAAAGCACACGCAAGGGTCGTTGAGGCTAACGGTATAGTACAACTAGTGATTGTGTCGCGGCGCGCGCGGTGTGCGGTAGCGGGAACAAGTTCGTATGGGAACAAGCTGATAGCCTTGGTCAAGGCTATGGGTGGACTTGTATTACGTAGTTTCAGTTGTTATAATAAAGTATAGGGTTTGTGAATTGGGAAATGGGGTCAATCCTTTTACAACTTTTGTCTTATATAAAACATAGATCAGCTTTTGCTGTAATTTTCAGAAATGGATGGATTTGGGGGTTATTGTTTTATAGCAAAAATAATGTTACACCGACTAGTTTTGTGTTCACAGATGCTGGAAAAACCAAGAAAAAAAATTGCTGTTCTCGTAGTCTGATTCCCTTACCCTACTTCAGACAAAATAGAGCAATTTATAGACATTTACTGTAGCTAGCTTGCATCTGTTCATGGATGTATAACCAATGCAAACAAAATGTGGACTGACTACATAAATTGGGGGCAGTATTTGAAGAAAACAAAAGATCAGTTTTTTCCAAAGATGGTCGGCCAACCGTCGTTGGAAGCTGATACAAAAATTGCACTTTCCCTGAAAATGACAGCACACCGAGGTGCCACGATTTCACAGGATGCTTGAGACTGTTATTCTGTTACAGTTAAATTTCATAATAATTCAATATATTTTTTTGAAGTTTGCAAATTTTTCATTACCTAAAAGCATTATTAACTTTCGCATGTGAAACACAAAACTTGTACAATCTGACTACTGGCACCTCCCTCTTGAACCAGCAACCCTGAAAGGTCCTTAAAAAGTACATGTAAAGCAGAATTTTTTCTTGTGCATACATGTAGATGGCTCCTTCCGTGGCATCCCTTTACCCATTTTTCCACCTTGTCATAAGCACCCACCCCCACTTAAAAAGATCCAGAATTTATTTGCATACCTCAAAAAAACTGAAGACCATCAAGTTAGAGATGGAACCTCCCCCCCCCCCATTCCAACCCACCTACCGTTTCAGCTGGGCCAGCTACATTTACTTCAGTGACAGCTGAAGTCTGTTAGGTCTGTTTTATGTGACACTTATAAGAAAACAAGTTCAGAATGGATGACTTGGGCTTTAGAGGGATCAGAAAGATTAGGGGATAGGGCTCTATACCCAGTATGGTCAGCAGGTCAGAGGCATACCTATATCGGCATGTCTAAATAATGTTTTACACCTGTGTGTCACTTTTATGTTAATTCTAAAAAAAAAATTCAATTTGTGTTTTGTGAAATCGAAATCCATTAATCTGTAACACAATTTCTCCACCCTTCGAAGAACTTTATGTATCATAATCAAGGCCTGCATGTAGAGCAAAAGTTGAAGACCATCCAAGTTTCAAAATGTATCCCTGCACCTCCTTATTTGGTACTTGTGATGAAAGATTTCAATGTAATGCCCACATTCGTAGCCTTGAAGCCATATAACCATATTTAGAAACTTTTTTTTTCAAGTTTTTTTTTACAAGCCCATTCAAACAAGTGCAGCTCATCAGATATTTCAAGCAAACAACTGGGTCCTTACGTAAGCACAAAATTAAGCACAATAGTAAGCACAATAGCCCTGAATCACTGCGTCATTCAAGCAATCTGGTGAACTATAGGGACTTCCAACTCATACTGAATGATTGTAACAGTTCCCCCCCCCCCCCCCTCCTTCTAGTCCAATCATCAGCACCACGGATTAGCCTCTCAATGCCACACAGCCGAGCTGGTCCTTGTGACTCAAGACGAGTCAGATCCAGAGAGGCCGTTCGGTGGGACGAAGGAGTCTAGAGCCAGAACCGTGTGCAGTCAAGCAAGCCATGGGTTGCGTGCAGAGCAAGAACTTTAAGCACCTCAAGAACAACAAACACAGACTACAGCTTTGTCTTTTGGCTTTGTGGCCGGACAAAGCTTGGAATGCAGGGACAATAGGCAGCCTACGGGCTCTACCTGCTCTTTGCACGCTAGCACACTTACAGGTGCTTTGGTAAACTATACTGTACACACGCAAGGCATGTGGGCCAAATCAGAACCTGTGCTGATTTTTTTCTTGGGGGGGGGGGGGGAGATGAGGGGCAAGGAAGACTGGGAGCTTTGAACGCCAGTGGCTGGATTAAGCTACCATTGTTCCTACTCAGACGTCAACTGGTGGCCGAGGGGGGTGGGGGGAAAATGGATTGGTCAGGTTGCACGCGAGGGGGGGGGGGGTGTTTTCTGATCAGCCGTCAGAGACTCTGCGTGACACACACAACAGAAAATACAGTGTCGGAGAACAACACGGCAGGGAGTGTATTTACCAGCGAGAAAACAAAAAAGTCACAGCAAATACAATGCACACAAGGCTCTCTTTTTTTCTGTAAAAATAACTTTTTCTTCATTTGTTGATACACAATAGGTGACAAGTTGCTTGCCCAAAATAGATTGCCTTCTGCGAGAGTCAAAACAGGAGGGGAAAAAAAGGAAAACAAAAAAAGGAAACAAATTGGTGTAATGCAAATGTTTGATGTGAAGTGACAGCCAGACAGCCAGTGGATAAAAAGAGATTCAAATAAAGCATTTGTACTTTTATTGTAGACCTATAGGCCCTACATTCCATCACAGCTCTACAGATTGTTGCAGTCCCATTTCACTGAAACTTTCAGTTTTGCAGATGTCATTCAAATCAAAAACATTAGGCTACTTTTCCATATTTATCAACATATAAAAGAGAAAGGTCTTGCTTAAGACTTAAGACAGGAGTCTCCTGATGACGAACAGAACAGAGCACACTGTTCTGAAACATCAATGTAAAGCAACTGGATCTTCTCAGAACCACACATCTCAAAAGAGATAATGTTCACATGGTGTTTAATACGCAAACCTTCCATACTTTGTTCATGTTCACCATGCAAACCTACAAGATTCATCCAGTTAATTTTGTTGAAAAGTTACCTAATATTCCATGTATGGTTACCTATTACAAAATATCCTCCAAAACACTCAATTCCTAAGATCTCATTCTTTGGCAGGCTTTCAAAACGTTGCTTTTCAATTTTAAATAAAAGTCTGTTTTAGACCTACTTCTGTTGAATTCGAGTTTCAAAATCTCCCAAGTCCCAACTGATAAACAAACGAATATTGATATCTGCAGAGCTGGACTGATGACATGTCTACTGGTAAACATGTCCATTTACCAAGGATCCTGTTTTAATAGCTCCATGTTTTAACCTGTAAGGTCCTTTGCTCTATGTTCCAAGTAAATGTCCCAAACAATTCCCCCAGAGCCCTAGGAGGCGGCAATAATTGGGGCCCCATGGGGTGTTTTCCAATTAAAGTTTCAGCGAGTAATTTGTCATTTGCTGGACCACAATAAGTAACATGTGGGTTGCCTCATGTTAATTGTTACGACCTATGCTCACCTTAGTCCAACTTTCCCATGGACTGTCCTGAAATCTCAGGGAGGAAACCTTGGTGTTTTGATCTGGTATTCTTTGAAGGTTTGGGTCAAAGAAATCTCACCAAAAAAATGCCAAACTTATTGTAGGAAATAGGATATTCAAAAAGAAAAAGGTACATGTAGAACACAAGCCAAGTTTTTATACTCGAGTCGACACATGGGTCATTCTATACAATTCGGGTTCCAAATGTGCCATTTTCCTGTCCCTGATTCCTGCGTTTTGTTGTTTTGAAATTTGAAGACCACATTCAGCCAAGAATTCTTCAACTCTTAAGCACCAAGTTCATGTGGAAACAAAAAGTCAAAACTGACGACTTTTCCCTTTTCAATGTTTCTTTTGTTAGCTGAGTTAACAAACCAACTGGTACAATTTTCCCCACTGCAGTTTAAAAAACTGTTCCAACTGACTACAAAACTGAAGCGCAAAACCTAATATTAATTTACATCACTCCAACACAAATTCCATCTAATGAACCAATCTATTTTTCACAATTTTTCAAACAGACCTGCATGTACAATGTAGTTACGCTACTGCTCTCAAAAAAGGCTAATTGTATAATGAGCACAACAGTCAACAGAGTGACACAGGTTATGCAATTAACTTGTTGATTGCTGTTACCAACGACAACAAATATGTTTAGATTTAACACTTGAATCCTTGAGAAGAATGTAAGTGACTGAGCCATAAGACTTGGGATAGGTGAGCTATTGTTTGAGATTTCAGCCCGACCATGATCAGAAAGTAGTCCGACTTCTCCACGGAAGTGTGTGATTCGGCCTTTCTGTGTCGCGGCGCTAAATGACGCGGAAAACTGATCCGGTTGCTTCCTGTGCAATGTTTACCTATGGAATCAATCCTTGGTCATGTGTAAGCGTGAACTTATTTGATTCCTTCCCGACTAATGAATGCACGCACGATAGCTCACCAATAGGACAAAAAAAGACTAAACAACGTTTTAGGCATTTTGTCTTTATTCAAAGACAGACACAAATAAAATTGAAGATTCATGAGTAACACAATTGCTTACTGATATTTCTTTGCGTTAAATTTTCGGTGAAATAGTAGCAGTTTGCATTCCTATGTTCATTTCTCAAACAATGGCCTCGTCTCTGGCTTTGCCTAGGGCTCCGGTTTCAAAGTTGTACTAATGACTCTGAAGTTACAGATTAAAGCCGGAGCTGCAGATAAAACCAAGGTTTGACAGATGCCTACACTTGATGACTATGATCAAGATCACAAAATGAAATGAAATCAAATACTCAAAGCTTATAACTCTAACCCCCTCCACCCCCCCCCCCCCCACCAAAAAAAACCCCCAAAATCACAATTCTGGCAAAATCTTACAAGACCCATGTCATGTAAGGATTAGGAAAAACCTCAAGCATGTTTTCGGTGCGCAGAGAGGTTTAAGCAAGGTTGGACACCATGGATCAAATAAAAAAATCCAAAGACATTCGGAATTTCTCGATACACACATCAAGTTTAAATCTCTTTTGTAACTTGCCGAACACATTGCACCGACACAAAAAAAACAACCGAAAGAGTAAAATTTAACAGCAAACTGCCAACTGCGTTTTGCCGCGGCATCAATTAACTCGAAGCATCAATCCCCTTTTATGCCGCTAACAATAGGTCTGGTTTGACAAGCACAATAGGAGCAAACAATACTCAGTGGCTGACACCATGGAATTAAACTGCGGTGGCATTGCCTAGACTCTTAGGGGTCTCTTGTGTTCCTTCTTCTGTTCTCTTGTCACGCAATCGGGGACAGAATAAACACCGTCTTTCTCTCTGGTAAAGTCTCCATAAAACACCTGTTTTTCTTAGGGAGAGGGGGAGGGGTTTGGAAAGTAAATGTGTCTGATTTAATTTGTTGTGAATCAAAACCTTTGCGTGATACACGTCATCCCGAAAAAGTTTGGATTCTAGATGCTCTGTGGTGCGATCTGAGGCAAATTCTGACCACTTTAACCAATTCTTTTTAGCAAAAGATCATCATTTAAACATCATTTTTGAGTTTTATTTATTTATTTTCTCTAGGTTGAGAAATCCTGCGAGAGCGTGAAAACAACCTGCAATGCGTGAGTCTCACGCTCAATACGTGAGAGTTGGCAGGCCTGTGTACAAATGTAAGTGCAAAGATTTTGGAGGATTTTGGAGGATTGAGGATGGTTCCTAGCAAAAAAAAGACTAGGGGGTTAGGGCTAATGGTTTCCAACGTCAATGTCTGCAAATAAAATACTCTTGCAGGTACATTACAGAGAACACTAAGTCATAAAACTGATAGTAGAACTCCCTCCACTGAACTTTGGACTTACACGTAACTTCAATCCCAAGAACCTTGGTTTTTAGACATCAAAATGAACAATAGGAATGAACAAGTCCATCTGTCAATGTCATTGCATGGAAAGTCTTTCCTTTATCGGCACAAGTTCGAAGTCTGTAAATTACAAAACTTGTCAACCAACCATGGCCTCTTGGAACAAAGTGAAAGTCGCCTGCGCCGTTTCTAACATCTTGTGAAGACACCCCCCCCCCCAACACACAAAATCGGAACGGAAAGAACCAAAGGGTGTCCAAAGCCTAGGGGGCAGCACCTCTAACCCCCTATGTTTTGTCAAACCGAGGGGGGAGCATCAACATTCCCTTTCCGAAGCAGATTGAGTTTCCGGCTGATGACTGATATACTATTATTTCTATTCTGCGGCGTTGTTCCGTCGCCGATCTAAAGCACACACACAAGTTTGTTGGGGGCATGCACACCTGCACTGCCTGTAGACTGCTTCCGAAAATGAACCGGCACAATTTTGCCTTTGTTGGGTAACAAAATACAACAAAGTACGCAAAGTCTGTTCATAATGTAGGTTAATGGTTTTGTACTACACAGAAAGTTCACATACAGTACATGTACCGGTACCACTGAATATATTACTGGTTGAATATCTCTCCGAGCATGGAGAAGGAAAGGTCCCAGGCATAGGTTCTGCCCATCCCATCACTAATTCCATAACTTGCTCCATGCTACTTTTAAGAGTTTGTGTGAGAAAATCAAATGGATGGGACTCGAACCTTGATAAACCTCGATCGTGCTTACTTAGTGCATCAGAAGTCTGACTGATTTGAGTCCAAGAAAGCCGTCCTTACCAAGGAAGCTTGAAATTTCTTTTCCACAAGCTCACAGACAACACAGAGTTTTCACATTACACCTCTATGTTCCAACACCCCTATGTTCCGACTGCACATATTCCTATTCCTAATCCTAACCCTAACCAGGAGTAAAACAATCTTATGTGCAGGTTATTTACGGTTTTCAAAGTTAGAGTTTTCAAAGCATGCATATATAAATCACATCCAAGTCCATCTACTACTTAAGCCCCAAATATCCAAGGTTTGAGAAAAAATTACCCGAGTAATTGAATTCACTACCAACCCTCCTCCCACCCCCACCCTCAACAACCCTCTTTAAATCTCTCCAACACTTGTTCATGCTCATTAGGGATTCAAGCATCACGCATGGGAATTCATTAAGCAAATTGGGCATCTTATAACCTGTATGTGTGGCCACAACTTGTTATTCCCACATGGGAATGTGGTTCTGGAAGGGAAACCCACCAAATGATGTCACTATTCATTACAGGACCGGCTCCACTCAACTTCTAACGTTTTGCTTTCCGAGCCGCAGTGTGGAATTACGTGTGCGACACCTCCGTTACGATTCCGCACGCAACCCGCGAAGCCACTAAAACGTCTTTACATTAATCATCTGCTCTTTCAAGCCGCCAGTGTTCAATCTCGAAATTGCCGACAGTTATCAAATGGTTCCAGTGAATGTTTATCTTATTTTGTAAATTACTGTTTACGATGTAGTACTTCAGGGTTGTTTACAACCGGGCAATTTTAGCGTAAAGTAATGTCCATGACGGCTTTTAAGAGCTCAGTGAATAAGCCTGATAATGTATTTTTCAAATCTTATACATCCATCATCTAGTAATGGTTGAGGAGATTACAGACTAGGAGTTGTGGATCAATTCTCCGAACAATTAATTACATATCATGGTAAATTGGCCCTGTCACTGAGTGACATTACATTTCCTTTCACAACGTTGGCATTAACCCAGCTTGTGAAAGTTTTGAGTCCAAAACATGCACACGTATGAGCTCAACTTTTTGGAAAGAAAAGGTCAGAATGCAGATGTCATGTTAAGGCTTAAGTTGCGGACAGTTTCTTTACCTTAAAATCTAAGAAATCTTAAAATTATCTTAAGATTCTTGAGACAAACTAATCATGGCTGTGCATTGTGATGTCAGATAATGCAATGATGAATCCTTACAGTGTTAGGCTTGATAATTATGGCAGACAATTCAACTTAAATCACGGTGAAATATGGATGAAGTTTAATTTGGCACAGAAAGAGGGAACCATCCTCCCTCCAAAAAATGGCATACTTAGGCAATAGGCCCTATACAATAAGGATGAGTTTGTAGAAAATTGTGGGCTTTTGGGGGATTTTTTCTCTCCAGAACTTGGATTTTCTTTACTACCAGCACCGTCGCCAGCTTTGGGTATTAGGAGGGGCATATTACACCAGTGAAAAGCAAAACCCACCATCAAATTCACATCCGATCTCCCCAGCACAAAACTTCTCATTGCAAAAGTTTATCTCTCCATAGCGTCTGAACAGTTTTGGCTACGAACTTCAATATTCTGGTCAGGTGTTGTTTACGACAACTAGCATGAAATAAGATTACCATCAACACATGGTACATAAAGAACATGAAACCTGATGAACTACAAGTACATGTATGCATACCCAAGACACGCAATCTTAGCCAAGTTTGGATAAAATACCCCTTGCCCTTTATATTTTTCCTCTACTAATGTCCAGCAGATAGAAGAGAAAAAAACAAGGCGAACAAGCTTTCTCCAAAAACGATTACAGATGAAAATCTCCGCCTTACCCCTAATGCTATACAACTGCCCCAGATCCCTAGCAACGGAAACATTTAAGCAGCACATTCAAAGCACATTGACTAAATCCCCTTGTTCTCGCAACAAAAGAGGTTTTTTTTCCCACCAACACCACACTATTTTTGTCCTTTCTGTATTTTAATTCGAGGAATACAATAATCCTACAGGGGAGAGCACAATAGTACAATGGAGCCACTATTGAGCAAGCGAACAAAACAGTCCATTGTGATGCATGAGCTGGGTTGGCACGTTTGGCTGTTTGTTGAAAAGATGAACATGATATAATTCAACTGGAGTGAATGTCGTTTCCTGTGTGGTTTTTCCTTTCTTTCTTTTGAAACACCTCTGAAATGTACATGTACCTCCTACAGGGACATTGTAGAAAAGCACAATGTGCGTGTAAGGCCAAAAAAAAAAGTCTCCGGTTTCTGGTATGCGCGCGCGTCGCCGTAGACATGCGCGTCGGCAAAATGAAAAAGGTTTTTTTTTCAATGAAAGATGATGCTCAAAACCGCCAAACTCACTGGTTTGACTGGAATCCTGCTGCTGCACAATTTTAACGTGTTTTTAGATTGGGTTATGGTCGAGAATAAGCTTTATGTGGCCTCTCTGGACTCCCATATATTTGCACTAAGTTTAGTCGGGCACCATTTGCAGTCATCAGCCGACATTTGAAGCAAAAAAATCAGGTAAAAAAAAAAAAAAAGCCGCGTTGCCGCACCACTTTTTGGGCAAGCTCCATACTAGAAACCGGAGACTTTTTTTTTTGACCTAATATAATACCGACTATTTTTGTTTGCATGGAGGGGGGGGGGGGTGTGGAGGAAAGGAATACATCACCAATCCAATGTCACCTCGGTTGAACATACACTTACATGAACCACAATCAACCATAAAATGTAAACGAAACTTTTTACCACATCCGCATTGCGGTGGACATTGCTCTACATTAAAATTGCGCACAAGCTGGGTCTATTACAAAAACACAATAAATGAAATTAATTTAGAGATTAAAATCAAAATGAAAACTCATTCAACAAAGTTTGAAAAAGGATCTCAATCTCTGCATCATTTTGTTTTACAAGCACCTGTGCTTCTAAACTTTACCTTGACAAATGCCGACAAAGACTCAGTTTTATTTAATGTTTTGGGCTTTAAGTTCTCACTACAAAGCCCCCTTAACCAACGCCTTGTACTTTTACTAGTACGAACATTCTGATGGTGTGTAACTTTGTTTTCCAATTATTGATCGGAAAGGAGCTACATTTGTATGTCTACTTGACGTGCTTCCGAAACTCAACAGCAACAAACAACATGACGAGGCACGTCATTGTAGCCTGGTTACTTTATATGCACAGCATTAATTATTCATATTTAGGGCCACTAATCCGCTGAAGCACAGAATGTAATGAAGCATTCTGAGACAATGGTTGCTTTTAACTGACAAATGAATTGATGGAATCATTCTCCATAAAGTTTGAACTATGGAGGATCATTATGCACAGTTTTGCAAGTCTTTTGCTTCTTTTTCACGAAAACAATGTTTGAAAAATGTAATAGTATGCGCAGCTATATGCAAAGCATTGGTTACTGGATATTCTTAACTTGTCAAAAAGGTAAACGATATGTCAAACCTTTATAAAAAAAAAAACCATTAAACCAAAGATTTTGCAGTGTGTGACAAAAAGTGACAAGAAATTTCTAGTGTACAGGCCACAAACTTTCAAACAAGCAGAATAAACAACACACAAGACAGCAGAACAACATGCATGCTTAAAAAAAATGAGCATGGACACAAATGAGTGCTTTTTATCTTAAAACTACATTAACATGTCAAACAATGTTAAGGTTTTAAGGCTCTTGAGGTTATATGACACAAAAGGACTAGTCAACTTGGGCTAACAAAAAAGATGTTGTGACTAAAAGCATTGCAATGCGGACAACATGAAACTTGGGCCTAAACAATGCAATGGCTCTTCCTGTTGGCATTGTCAATATGTGCTGCCATCGCAGGGCTCTATCCGAAGTTCCAACAAATCCGGCAAATGCAAATGTTTGCTTCTCAAACGAACACATTTTAGAATGTGCATCGCTTAAATACTCCTCCGTAAGAACTTTAACACAAATTTAGCTCCCGTTCCTTTAGTTTCTTCAACAAACTTTCTGTTTTGAGTTTATGAGTCTGAGAGAATATTCTACAATTCTCAGCTTGAAGTGTTTCCGGTTTGCGAAGAGTATGCAGAAAAAACAAACACGAAGGATGGACTTGAAGAACTTGCTGAAACATTCAAGTTATGCAGCTGCAACTGTTTACAAAAGCTTTTGGTTGGAATATTTTAAAACTAAACAAACATGGTTTATTTTACAGTTTGTTCAGGTACTGTACAGTCACGCGATGGACGGGGTTTGCGGAGTCAAACTGAATGGCGGGATTTTTGCCTCTTGAAGCATTCAAACAATGAGTTTCTTTTTTAAGACCCCTGAAGGATTTCGGGATGACGTACATGTAGCTGGGCAAACACTTGAAACAGAGGAATTATGAAAGAGAAAGACTAACGTTTCTGAGGAACTTATTTGAGCGCATATACCTTGTTCCCATCGATAGATTTAAGCTTGATTTAAACTCTCCAATGAAACTGTCACAATTGGAAGGTCCAGCACATTTAGATGTTTTTTTGCTATAGTACTGGTATGGGCCATTCTACAATTTTACAAAATGTAGGTGCTATAAGTGTGACATTTTCCTGTCCCTGTTACCTTGGTACTTTTAAATTTGCCATTCACGTATCATTAAGAATGACTTCAAACATTTATTTGCTGGGTACTTCACAATCACTTTTGGAGGACGACAGCAATACGGAGTGCATCAGAATTTATAAAATCATTGATGTCAGATGAAACAAGGACAGGAAAAAAAGTGTACACCAAATTTATAGAATACCCAAATTGGCAGTTATGTGTTTGGCTTTTTGCCTTTGAAATGTTACAGTAAATATCTTTATTCTTTAGCCTTAGTAAAAATGTCAATTTACACCCTAGTTGACCCCTCCAAACTGACCAACTCCAACGTCATTCTGATGCGATCAGAAATCTCCTGTGTAGGGTTGGCCCCAATACAGCCCCTCACACCTCAACCCATAGCCCACTTATTGTTGTCTCGGCCACCACACAAAGCAACTCATTTACATATCAATAGAAACTCAACACTAAGACCTCCATTGCCCAATGACTAATCTCTAAAGGAAAACTGAAGTGGAGCGGAGTTGACCGAACTGGGCACGCAACATGTAACCATACAATGTCTCAAAATTCTCTGTAAAAATAATTTAGAAATGGGAATGGCTTAACAGAGGAATAGAAACTATACAGGAAAAAAGTACAAATTGGAGCTACACCTAATTTGAAAGCACAGCCAACTTTACAAGTTTACTGATCAGATTTCTTTAGGTAATGGGCCTTATTCACGAGTCGGCCATATTGAATTGAAAGTTAGGTAAAATCTTAATTTTTGGAACTTGCGAAGAGAGATGAAAGCAAGTTAATATATAATAAATTCCAGTCTGCTTCAAAAATGTGTAATTAAACATTCCCCAATGTTTAAAGCCATGTTTAAAAAAAAAATCACAGTAAAATAAGGCTGCATTGTGCCTGCATAAATAGTCTGGGGCCATCTCATTCAACAGTTAACAATTAATGAAATAAACTCAGGGAACTTGACAAAAATGGCCAACTCGTAAATAAGGCCCACGGTTACAGGTTGCAGGTTTAAACTTTGTGCTTGAGCAATACAGGGCTAAGAAGAAAAGCCGAGTACAAAGTTCCATAATTCAAAAAAAGTCCGCAACAACTGGTGGTGAATTACTGGCCTTGAGTGAGTTTCAACCAATCAGTTTTTACAATGTAGGCCAATAAACTAAATTTGCAGTACGACATTAAAGGCTTCTGCTTTTATGCTGCTGCTATTTATGGCACTGTGATTAAACTGCACACCTTTTTGTTGTTGTTTTTGTATGTAGGTATCAGGGGACATTCTTGAACATACAAAACAAAACACAGACTTTAAAGATCTCTTTCCAATACAGTTATATGTGATTGGAATACATTAATCATAAAACCTACTTATTATGAGTAATTTGAATCCAATGAGTGAAAAGCAAGGTGTATTTTTCTTATAGGGCCTACTTCAGACTTTAAAGGCATAGGCCTATAGGATCATTTGCATTTATCCAAAAAGTAACCTACCAAATTATTATCAAAAAGCTTTTATACTTTGATTAGAGATCATACCAGTACTAAACCCCCATGAATTAGTCTGTCTTGTTTGCTGCCATTTTGAAGAAAATCAAGAAATGTAAGTGATTTCCAATTTTCCAATGACCAGTCAATTTGAGTGCTAATTAAGAAATCATGTTTTGCAGTCAAAAACTTGTGCATGGTTTTCAAATGTTTCCTCGAAAATTTAAAAATTCACTGAGCTGAAACTTCAACAGGTTAGGTTTTGAACATTTCATTCTTGGATTTCAAGTGGTGTGATTATTGGAAATTAACAAAATGCATGAAAAGCAAATGATTCTATATGCCTTTAAAGCAAAAGTTCTTTAACAAAAATTGGAAAATTACAAGATTACTTAAATTAAGGCTACTCTCTAATTGTAGGGAGTAAATTCATCTGAATCTTGTGAATCAAATCACGGATCATGCAAAATAAATTCATTGGCACTAACTACTGAAAAACTTTGCAGAGTTTGATGCAAAAAAAAGGATTCAACTCAGAAGTTGTGACTATCTGGATTACAGAAAATCAAAACACAATTCAGTTCATGAGACACTGTGTTCAATATCAGTCCCCTAAGGTGCCACAGTTCCAAGAAAGTCAAAGATTCGAGCCATGTACGTCTTCGTCGTATGGCGTCAGAGATCACACTCTCAAGAAAAACGACTCAAGAAGCCCATGGAAGCGGAAGCCTTGAAGATTTCTCCCTGAGTCACCAGCCCCAACAAACCACGTCCTCTTTACTCCCTTGCGTGCGAATAGACAATACCCTCACCAGCCCGCCATTGTTAGCCCTCAAAATACCCTAATGGCCATCTCACCGCTAAGAACAAACGAACGCTGCCCGCCGGCAACAGAAAGCCAGAAAGAGAGTTATGGAGGGAGAGTAAAACGAAATGAGGAGAGGCAGGGTTTGTTACCGTAGAGCAAACACATAGACCTGATCACAAATCACTCTCACTCCTAAGGATGCACATCACAATGCAGCACAAACACAGAGCCCAGTTTGCAGCCTCAAAAGTATGACTTGTTCTTCTTCGCATCCGACCCCAAACCGGGTCTCCAAATAACTCAAGCCTAATTTCCTCCACTCAAATAAGACATGAGACAAAATAAGAATTGAGGTTATAGCCGAGTGACTGACTTGCAGATGGAGGGAATTTTTGACTTCGCACTGGCAAAACACTTGGGAGACAATGAATTGCTCAGTGGTACGTCTGAGACACACGCGATGTTGCTATTGTTGTCTGCTGATGTAGGGCCTTCGGGCAGGTCATTACTGGCACGCAATCCTAAGAATGCTGGGATTGGCCCACTCACTTCCGTAATGTAACAGTTTGGATAGAATGGGAGGCTCTGCAATTTACAATCTTGAAAGATTTGATGAATGATCAGCCAAAAAAAAGGTTCACATTTTGACAGCTTCAATGAACAAAAGTTTGTTTTTGCAATTAAAGCTATAAACAGGGTTTTTTCCATTACTGCTGATTACTTTTTTTTCTATGGAATTAAAGCACCTTTTAATTATTGGTGTTCAAAGATTTTTTTATATCCTTTGATTTCAATCACACAATGTAAAGATACAGAATGTAACATGTCCACATCATGTTGGTTCAAATATTCTGCATTAATCTTTGGTGGTGTGGAATATCACTGTCCAATAGTAAAATTATCTACATGACTCGAGTGAAATGTGAGATTATTTGAGAATGTTATACCATGACCCGACCTGCTTATTGCATGCAGCTCGTGCATGTGATCATGTCGGATGTTCAAAGATATTAAAATATCTACTCAAAAATATTCAGTCTATTTTAAGCACCAGGAATGGTCAGTACCCGGCAACAGTAAGAAAAAACGTAAGATACATGTAGGACAACCCAAGGGTGGATTCAGAGAGGTTACTGCTGGGGGTTGGGGGGGGGGGGAGGGGTGTGCCGGGGGGGGGGTCTCTCTCAAGTGAAAAATTGCCATATTCGAGAACATTTTGGTCACTGCTAGGCGGCGCCCCCTCCGGGATCCGCAACTGGGATCCAAGGGATAGGCCCTACAATTAATTCTGTTTAAAAAAAAATGGGAACCAATATTTTGGGTAAAATGTGACCGATTAGAACTTTAAACTGGCCCCAAAAGGAAAAAATAATTGGCCAATGTTTAGCACATAAATATATGTACCTTAAATGGAAATGAAGTTTCATTTTCATCATGAAACTGTTGTTGCCAAATTTAGGTTGATTAATGGTGAAATTTACTTTGGAAAGAATGTAAAATCAAGACACCACTTCAGCAGTTGTGTACAAAGTCTATGGAGAGTCAAGAATATTTTCAAAGTATTTCCTAACAAAATTGGAAATGTTTCTCAGTCCCAGATTCATGTCTTTTCAACATTTTTGCAAGGACTGACCTCCTTTGAGATGATATGATGAAAAGGGTTGCGTCAGGATGCAACATTTTCTTTCCTACAAAAGTTTTTTTTATCAAATAAAATTACATCTTGTAATAGAAGAAATCGTTCAGTGCACCTGCTTGCTGAAAAAAAGGGAAAATTCAAAATTATTCCTGCAATCTTGTGGATGACAGGACTTCTTTCTACAAGTTGGAACTTCAAGGACAACTGATGTTGTAACTTTCACAACTAGAGTTCCTGTAAAGAAAAGGGTTATTCCTACTGAACTTGAAGCATCTATACCTACCTCATGTGCAAAGGAGTATTTTGCTCTCAGAATCTTGCGATATAAGCGAGTTCTGTTATCGTCATCAAACGGCATTCTACCACTGAGCAAAATGTACGTCACGACACCGATTGCCCAAATGTCCACCGACTGATTGTACGACTTCTTCAATAGGATCTCCGGAGCGATGTATTCAGGAGTCCCACATATTGTTCTCATTGCTTCGTCTTGATCGCCGGTACCCTTCCGGCAGCTCGCCAGTCCAAAGTCCGTGATCATGATCTTTGAGTCCGTACCGGGATGGTAGTAGAGCAAATTCTCCGGTTTGATGTCGCGATGAGTTATCCCAAGACTGTGGAGGTAGCGCACTGCTTCCAGGACCATCTGGAGCACCCTGGTTGCATCCCGTTCATTGAAACTCCCCTTTGAGACAATCCTGTCGAAGAGTTCTCCTCCTGTGGCCAACTCCATCACCATATACAACCGTTCCTTACTGTCAAACACCTCAATGAGTTGTATAATATTCGTGTGCCGTACCCTACGGAGAATATTGAGTTCAACCTCCCAGCACTGTTTGCCCTCTCGCCTCTTCTCCACCATCTTGATGGCATAAGGATTGCGAGTAGACCGGTGCTCCACTCGCACAACTCGGCTAAAACTCCCCGTCCCGATCAATGCCTTGATGTCATATTTAGCAGTCACACGGGGGTCGAACTTGGCCTTGTATTTGGGCTTGCGGTGCACTTTGCTCACCTCACTCTTCCGGTACTGGTTCTTGACAGTCGATGGGCCCCCTCCACCGCCGGTTTCCACCGTTTTTACCCAGTCGATGTGGCGATCTATTGGCGTTTCTGGGGCGAGTTTCCCACCGCCACAGCCCATGGTTACACCATGGATCGGTACTCTAGTACTCTACATCGGCCAGGGAACACTTAAACCAACGATCACTCCGAAATTGTGACTTCCATGATTGGAATTTTGAGAAAAGATAGTGCTACAATACAACTTCCTCTCACAGCAACCATCTCACCGTGTGTACTGACCGGCTTTGCGTGCGAGAGTTCGGAACAACAGGTTCACAACATAAGTGATTGAATCCGGAGACTTGTGGGTAAAGCGCGCTCGAGCGTGTACGACTACAATATTCTTTTTACCACTGTCCTTCCGGTACAAGCAACTTTTGATTCCTACGAAGCCAGGCAAGCCGAGAGAACTGCGGACCAGTGGGCGGAACAACTTACAAGGGTCACATTTTCTACCTGGATGTTTGCACCATTAAATAATGTCACTATTCCGCCTGTGCTATGTTCTCCCCTTTTATATATGCAAACGTTTCTGTATAAAAGGGTTGTCCTCAAGAGCCAATGCCCCTCCACCTCGTTCCCCGCCCACATGGTCTTTCCCCTGGAATTAAACTTTGAAAAATATTAAAACTGAAAACACCCATCTCATCCATTTCACAATAGACGTGAGCTCGAGTTTGCACCAAGTGGCAAATGGCATTAATTATAAGAAGAGATAAAAACTGCATCTCTGTCAGTCAGATGATTTATGAAATATCTACGATGTCAGTTACACAGCTTAACAATATACCCCAGTGTCGGTTCACCTTGAACGATCTTCGGGTTTCTTCACAAAACAAACAAACAAGGAATTTTCAATCGTTATTTTTGTATCGATACATTGCAAAGTTATTCACTTAAGAATAATTAAATGAATTTAATTAAGTAATTATTTTAGAGTAATTATATTTCGACTTATTTGCGACCCGTGACAATAATGCAAGCTGATCGTCACGTGTTTCAGAGGCACCAAATCGAGCTGAAGTAGGCCTAAGGGTGTTTTGAAGGAGATATAGATGCAGACGCCAAAAATAAAATAGTTTTTTCTTTTCCATTATTAAAATTAATATAAACATTGAAAAATCCTTAGGAAGAATAATATATACTTTGTTGCAGAGCACGGGAAAGAAGCTGACCATTTGTAATATACCATGTAATTCTCTCTCACTTCCAAACCGCGCAAATTCCAAATACACGTATCTAGATGACATTCCCCCCCCCCCTCCTTTTTGTCCTCTCTCCATGTTTTCCACGCCCAGTCCCAGTTTCAGTCTTTTCAGTTCGGACCGGGGACCTCGAAAAGGCAGCCGCCATGGTAGCGATGACGTCACCATTTCTACCGGTTCTTTTTCTGTCATCAAGCGGTCGAACTTGCCCACTCTTCAGGACAACCCTCTACATCCCTTGGTCATTGTAAATTATCGAATCTTGGCCCAGTCGGTGCAAAGCTGATCGGTTTTTAGTTTCTCCAAGGCCGTTTTACACGCTGAGGCACAAGAAATCGATAAGTTGTTATCGACAAGGACGTATACCGATTGCAACCATGTATCTCTGGAACAACCTGTCTTCACGGTACGAAAGCATAACCCATCATAATAATCATGATTTCCCTTGCATCTTTCGAGTGCAGAAAATGTACAGTTGGTGAATTCCAAAGCATTAAGACTATTGTCAAATAATGGTAACTACTTATTGTCCTTTATTATTTTTTTAATTTAGGACCGGACTCTGAAAGCCGCCTTACGATATGCCGACTGAAGGGATTAGTGGGGATTACAAGCTTATCTTTTCTAATTGTGTCTGGACAAAAGGGCTCATTTGAATATAACTGATGCTGGTGTCATAATAAAATTTGGACTGGTATATGCAACTGGAGCATTGTACGCATGATATAACCCAACACCTAAAAGTGCTTGAGGTATCACTGTTTTGTATAGCCACGTAGTTGGCAGCTAGACTAATATGATAAGGAAACTGTTTTGATTATGTCCATTTTTTTTTACGACACCAGAACGTACTTTTTTAACTTCATCTTTATAAATTAACTAAAGAGTGAGAAATTATCATTCTTACAAGTTTCAGCATTATTTTTGTTCTGAAATGTGAGAGTGTTTAATGGAATAAAAAAAAAACGTCCAAACTTTTGACAAACAAGGGTTGCTTGCCTCAAGGGGGCGCTGTTGTGCATCACACGGCGGCTCGCAAAAACTTTATCAAACCTTTTGCAATCGAATTTTCAGATCAATAAAATTTTAGGGTTTTTTTTTTTTTTGGGGGGGGGGGGGTCTTAAGGTACCATTAAACGCCGCCAATGACGTTAGATTATTTGGTAATCTTTTTCCTGGCCGCCCAAAGTAACAGCTTGCAAAAACAAATTTAGAATTCAATAAAACTAAATATAACGTCTTTCTAAAAATGACGAGCCAATGCTGAAAAAGGGTGTCTTTTGAGAAAAAAGGGACATTACAGAAAGACGTTTTTGGTCAGGTGAATAGGAGAGATCAAGAGTTATGAGAAGATACGCCAGAAGTAAGTAAAGCATGATATCGGATGAGGGCAGCCAAAGTTGTACAGAATGAACGTATAACATCATTATTGCGCGCACCAAAAAGAAATCAAAATCGAAAACGGCAGCGCATTAAGAGGCCAACATATGCAGAGAAAAGACTCGGCAAATATTTTAATAATAATCGTGTTTATTACAAATTATATATAGGCAAGATCAGTATCGTTGTACAGACAAAAACACTAGACGTGATACTAGTATGCAAAAGTGACGTTATCGTGTAAATATGCATATTCAAATTAGAATAATGAAAGCTTCGACGTAAGTGCAATATTTGAAAGACGTTCACATTTTTGAAAATTTCACCCATTCTATAAACCCTTATACCCGTTAAAACACAGAGCTAGGAACCCTATAGCTGTATGTTAAACGTCATGTATTCTGACAAGGAAATCAGTGAATGATTTTAACTCACAAAGTCAATTGTTTCTAGGTATAGGTTAGACTCCAGTGCAGTATTAAAAGTGTAGGATATGCTTAGCCTCCAACCCAAGGCGGCCAGTCATACAGACCTGGCCGGTCGTGGCATGGCATCAGTTGGGCAAAGCACGCCTAGCCTGGATATATGAGCGAATTTCTGGAGTAAAGCATTTCATAGCGCTTGATTCCATTGAAAATATGCTTTTCTTAGTGGCAAAAGGGATAAAGGCAAACTGAATATTTTATATTACTGGAGTTTCTGTATCTTAGCCGAAAGATCGTTTCTTTCTATTGTTTTGTCTGCTGAGTATTATAACAAACTTGCAGACATCACAACATGGCAGATACAGACACATTACAGCAAACACTTTTTTTCACAACCCTTCAGCGCCATTTTGTTTAGCATTTTTGTTTTTTGAAAAACTGGTTCATTCTGATGATTTCGAGTATTTTTGATAAAAGTGTTTGGCTTTTGAGAATGATTGGTCAATGGCCTTTGTGGTTTTATCAATAGTGAGGTCTGGGCCTATAAAACTCGGCTTTGGAGTACACAAAACACTGCCTTGCAAGATTAATTTAAAGTTATAATCAGAAAACGAAGAATGAAAGACTTCATAGTCAGCATAGTTATTACGAATGCATAATAAGTCATAATAAGATCACCACTCAACATGCAGCAGCCATCTTGGTCTGGTGTCAATTCGAATGCAGTGAGCATCCTTATGATATGAGTAGAATTACAGGGACCAGACTACCTAACCTCATGAGTCTCATGGCCGAGTACAGTAAGACATCAAAATGGCTGCCTCTCACTCAAAACCAAAGTTATACCTTTCAGCAACTAAAATGCTTCAACATGAATTCTTATTGAAAGACATGGTCCTTACACAAGTTTTTTTGGGGGACCTTTTTACACATATTTCTCATTATGAATCAGATTTTGTTCAGTACAATCTGTGTTTTGCTGATTTGAGAACACAATTGCTATTGGTTGGGAATATTTTTTGAAACAGCCATACGTTAAATTACAAAATTGAATGTAGACAAGACTAAAACACTTTGTCAAGAGCATGAATAATATGATCTAGTATGAAAAAGGATATTTTACATCGAGTTAAATATTCTTTCAGTTAACTGTATCCATCGTATGAAAAAGTCATAACTTCAAAGTGCTAATTTGAGACATCAATGTTGGCCAAACCATCTCTGATATTGAATTCCATCTTCTTCTTTTTTAACTTTTTGAAATTTAAAATCCCTCCTAATTTAGAAAAATAGGTAATGCATAAGGGGCTTATTTATAGAGCTACCCAACAGACATTTATATTGCCAAGCAAAAACTGTGCTTAGCACAAACTAGTTGTGAACCAGTGACAGTCAATAAACACTGTATGATATTTTGGCTGGTAACCGTTGTTGCTAAGCAACTGTTTGTTTTTGTTTAGCAATTTCCCACTCAGCAGCTCCATGAAACGCCAATGGTAGATTTTAAACAGCGCCCTCTTGTGTTCTTAATGACAACAACAGAGTGTGCAGTTATTTTTTCTAGTACATGGGTCATTCTATACATTTGGGATCCACTTTTTTTCCTGTCCCTGTTATATCCGACATGTACAACTTTGTAAATTCTGGATGAACTCCTCAATGCCTTTTTTCCCACTAAGTGTGATTAAGTAAAGCAAAATATGAAAATAGTTTAAATTCTTTTTAATGATACTTGAGTGGAAAATGAAAAAGTAAAAGGGACAGGAAAAATGTCACCCTTTATTTATAGAAATGGCCCAGATGAATCTGCATAGTGCTTTACAGACAGTTCAACATGACTCGGCAGTGCGTGCACGCACATACATCATAACTGAAGTTCTACTGTGTGGAGAAAGACATGTAGTGTTAATATCAGCACTTTAAACATGATCTTACAAAGCCTTTGACTGGATTTACTCATGAAAATAGTGCCTTTACATAGCAATGCAGCTTTAAAAATATGAAGGAGAAAATACTGGAATACTTGTGAAATATTCTGTCAATTTTCTGAATCTAGACAAGAAATGATAACTTTCAAAGAAAATATTAAGTGCTTAATATTCCACTTGTTGGGAAAAAAAGAAGGAATAAAGAAAAATGAAAATGAAAATGCACCATTGATTGAACAGGTCGTGAACATCAAAAAGTGTAGAGAAAGAAACGTGGTGTATGGGAAAAGGTGCAAAAACATTTACTAGTTAACTTTTCAGCAAATTTTCTTCCAGTTATTTCAAGTACAAAATTGTGCTTTTCATCTGTCACACACAAACAAAAAAATCTTACAGAAATTTTAAAGTGGTTTATCTGCAAAACCGATATCAACACTTGTATCATCACAATAAAAAAAATCTGGTTCACTTTGATCTTGCACGATTTAAACTGTGTTTTGAACTGAATTTGAAATTAAAAGCTGTTCATAGGTTTTTTTCACCGTCTGATAAAATGCTCTCGTAAATTATACACAAACAAGTAAGTATGGAAAACATACGAAACACAATTATACATTTTGATTCCAAAAATAGTCTGTACAATTTTCACCTTCAACAAAATCACAGTATCCTCTGCTGAGCTTCAAATTACTGATGACAAAATGGAATTTATAAAAACAAAACCCTTCGAATGAATACAATTAGTTTTCAGCCATGATGAAGTCAATTCAAGAATAAAAAATAAAACTGTTTTGTGAGCAGAATTTGAAGATTTCAGTTAATCACTGGATGCTTTCAATTTTTGATAATTGTTTAAAATAAAAAATCAACCCTCCCTAAAAAGAAATCCGAAATCCAACAGATGTGCAGCAAAAAAGATACTGAAAAGAGTAATTTGTAGCTGTACATAGAAAATAATTTTCTGATGATAATGTAACTGGACACAAACCGATGAAATGTTAACGATATTTGAGGAAAATTATCATCACCTTCAGCAGATATTTCAGATCCTTTCCACATGTACATCGAGGGATCCAATATATCCTCCGGACTTTGTTTTTTTTCACCCTTAATTACGTCTTCCAGATCTTGGAGTTAACATGAACATCACTGCACCAATTGAAGTGTTGAAAGCGACCGGTGGATCCATTGAACACACAAAATAAACACACCACCAATAAGTCTAGTTGTGATTTGTGTTTTTCGTGGTTTTGTCCAGTTCAGTTCATGAACAGCACGGCACCATTTGAAGTGTTGGACAAAGTTAGTGGATCGCCCGAACTAACATAATAAACATATCATCCATACGTCCACTTGTGATTTTGTTTTTCGTTGTTCTGTGGAGTTCAGTTCAGGAGATTAGCGTACAAAGTTCGTAGTGCTCCACTCTCTCCGGTAGTCATTTAACAGTAGCTGAGCGACTCTGGTCGACTTTCATTCGCTGCATGCGCTTGGTGACCTCGATGTCGTCCTCGCTCAAGGCCGTCCGTTTCTCCGCTCTGCGTTTCCGCATCAAGAGGGCGTTTGGGTTTGTCAGGGTCATTGGGGTCGTAGGGGTCACTGGGGTCGTGGCTGACGTCGGGGTCGCGCCCGCGGATCTGCTGACTGGCTTCCGTGGTCGGGGGTCTTTGCCGGGCCAGACGGCTAGTAACGAATCCTCCCCACCGGTGATCAGACACTCAGACTGTGGAAAAGATTAGGTTGGAACATTTATAACAACAGTCGACTCTCGTTATACAAAGACTGTTATCACAAATTCTGGTTCTTTAGCAAAAACAAAGCCTAGGTCCAAGCCAAGGGCGGATGGGGGGGGGGCCAACTGGGGCCATGTCCCCCCTCAAAAAAAGAAACAAACCCAATTTTTTTTTTTTTGGTGCAATAAAGGCAGGCACTGCGTACACTACCATCTTTTCCTCAAAAAGATTTGGTTAAAGTGGTCAGAAATTGCCTCAGACCGCACCACACAGCATCTAGAATCTAAAACAATTTGGGACCCACTTTTGGGGGGACCAAATTGTTTTGGGCCCTCCCAAAAATTGTGTTCTGGATCCGCCCTTGGTCCCAACAGTACATTTATGTGCACAATGAATGGGACCGACACTCCACTTAAAGGTCAATGAACCATCGAACTATGCCCTGCTATTTACACCCTGCAAAGACCCAAACTGCCATAACTTGAACATGCAGTGTGGCATTGGAGAGGAAGACATTAGCCTTTTAAAGGTATTGCGGACAAAACAGGTTGTTTGAAGGTACAGTTTCAAAATGCTCTTATTTTAACCAGAATTAATTTCCTTGAAATTCGGACTTAACCCTTTCCTAAAACTCTACCATTTGCGACGGATTAACATACCTTGGAAATTCCTAGTTTTTGAGTAAAATCCATGTATCTATTTCGTGAAAACCTTGTGGAGACGTATTCATCTATAGAAATTGCCCTGTGGAGACGTATACAATCTTTTGTTCCCTTTTGTGTGCATGTCTCCAGAGGGCACGGTGTATCAGATCACAAAGAGTTCACACACTCCAAATAGCGCCCTCATATTGTGTCCAGGCTAGTGTACAAAGTGGGCGGGGCTTAATGGATCGTCTATTGTTGACTCAGCTTCATGCCCGAGTGCTACTCACCATGTTATCCCAATTTAGGCAACGGACCATCCCGCTATGTGCACTAGGAAGGGACCGCACCTTATGCACTCTATCACGACCAACCGTCAACAGGTTCAGATCACCACTGCAATCAAACAAACAAACCTATTGCATTAACAATGCAACATGTCATTTACTGCAGATAAAACTATTATTTGACAGTGTGACAAAACTGTTACAACGACTTGCCATTTCAAGTTTCACCCCGAAGTACAGATTTTATTTTTTTAAATTGCCATTTTTTAAGAAAAGAAACCATGGACTTCAAGAAAAATTACTACGAATTTCAAATGTATATGCAGCCTGATTATAATTCAGGAGAGATACATACTTTAGGGGTGTGCATCGGCACCGGGTACCCGACTCCAAATAGCGCCCTCACATTGTGTCCAGGCTAATGTTGTTAGCCCATGCAACATTGGTACCCGAGACCCGATTCCGATGTCAGGTTCCGATGTCAGGAACCGGTTCCAGATTATGGGATCAAGTACTCATAACCAACATTACAAATTAGGTAGAAACGTTTTCAGACAATGAAAAAGAAAGTTTTTCAACACCAAAACAGATTCCATGTTTAAGTGCATTTTCAAGTGCGACAGATGACGCTCCGGGATTTGAATTTTGGGGTTGGGTTTGGGTACGCGGGTACCCGTGTGTAATCACAATAATCATCCCAGTACCTGTACTACCCACAAATGCACACCATACTGATTAAATAATTGAAAATTTGATACGAGAAAAAAAAGGGAAATTAATTGATCAGCACTGGGACAGCAACTAAGTGTCATACTGCAGTCTTGGGATACTTACAGACTGCAATATAAATGACTTGACCACAGCTCTGAAAATTTGCCAAACAATGTCTTGAGACTTACTTAAATGATCCCCCGACAACGACCAGAGATTTCATCGGTGCATGGTAGAAGCAATCCACCAGGTAGTCCACTTTACACTGATCCTCCTCCTACCAGAAACAAAAGATTCAGATTCTCAAAGTGGGCCAGGAACCAAATAAATTTCACACAGAACACAAATTCTATGTCAATATCCACAAGTCTGACTTTAACTGCGACAACTTATACTTTTTATTTAGGCACATATTTTCCTTGAAACTTGATGGCACTTGATGAAACTTGTTGCTCCGATTTCACTTTAGGCACTCAGTTTTTTTACAAGATAATGAAATCACAAGGAATTCAAAAAGCAAGATTTGACCTTGCCAAAAAAATCATGTCCCTTTTTGTACTTGAACAGCCATGACATCACTTTTCAGACATCACTTGATTTTCTTGCTTGTTTATTTTCCATTGTTCCAATACAAAACTGAAGAAAATTTAAAATACATTCGTATCATCAGCATAAAAAATATATTACCTTAAAAAAAAATCACTTATCTAAAAAACACCCCTTCCCATGGTCAAACCACCATCCCACCCGACTCAACCCCCTCCGGACCCCCCCCCCCCCAAAAAAAAATATTTGCTGAACTTACTGCAAGCTTTTCTCTGACATCATCAAATCTTGTGAGCACTGATGACTGTGTGTGAAGAAAAAAAGAAACTACTTCAATATTCTGAAGTTAAAAACAAAGTCTGTTAAGGAATGGGTCACACTCTTAACTGGAGAATAGGTAATGCTCTAAAAACTGAAGTCACTGGTAAATCACAAGTCATGCAAATCTCAGGTCAAGTCACAGATTTTTCAATTGAACGGTGACAAAGGTATTCCTTTGTCACCGTTCATCCCATTACATGTGACTTTACTTGTGACTTGACTCATTATTGACTTGTGACTGAACTTGTGATTTGAAATGTGAACGACTTGTGACTGACTCGTATTTGACTTGTGACTGACTTGTGATTGAATTTGTGATCTACTTGTGATTTGAATTGTGACTGAATTGTATTTGACTTGTGACTGACTTGTGATTGAATTTGTGATCCACTTGTGATTTGAATTGTGATTGACTTGCAACTGACTTGTGATTGACTTGTGATTGACTTGTGATTGACTTGCGACCGACTTGTGATTTGAATTGTGATTGACTTGCGACTGACTTGTGATTGACTTGTGATTCAGCTTGTGATTGGACTTGTGATCATCTTGTGACTGACTTGTGATTGACGCAGATTAACATCACAACTGTTGTCATTACCTCCACAGCATCCCAGATGAGTATCGTCTCTGTATGTGTCAAACAGTAAAGATATTCGTTGTTGGATCCACACCAACCTATGCGACTCTAAAAGGAAAAAACAACACAATTAAATGTCCGGATAATTATATAATATTGGATGGCTTTGAGGAGGACACAAGAATATATTGCAGGAGCTGTAACAATATTTCAAGAGTCAAAGACAAGTGCAATATTGATAGCGAGTGTGTAAAGTTTGCGTGAAGATCAATTTAAAATCTATACTATTTGGAAACCTGATATAAATAATAAAAGATAAATATTGTTGTATTAAGCCCGGTTCATACTTGGCGCGAAAGCGAAAGCGAACACGAATTTGTTACATCATGGCAAGTATTTGCGCTGCAAATTCGTAAAAGTTGAACACATTTCAACTTGGGCGAATTTCGCAGCGGACGTTTCTTGACGTCAAATTCGCTTCGCATACGCATTCGCGCAGAGTAAGAACCGGGCTTTAAGCATGGTTTGATTGTAGGGGTGATGTGGACCTAAATCCTACTCACCACGGAGGACTCCGAGTTGAGAGTGGTGACTAAAGCGTCTTCCTCGCTACTCTGACTGATGTCAAACAGACAGACCAGACCGTCCGTTGACCCTGTCGCTAAGCTCTCTGGTTTGCTGGGATGAAATCGTACCTATGAAGACCAGGCAACAAAAAACAGGGGTAAGAAACAATTTCAAGTAGACATTTGTAAAAGGGAACTCGGATACAGATAACCTGGGAACATAAACATGTACACTGTACCTTACAACCAAACATTTTATGTGGAACTTGTATATGTAACTAATTTTAGTAATATAAATCAAAATTCATATTATTACATAATTTTTTTAATAATAATTTTAAATCAATTCAATCGTGTACAATTGTGCATGATAAGATGGTGGAGTAGTACAAACAAGTAAGTTTTCTTTTACTGAGAAAAACACACCGCAAATCACATTCAAAAAATAATAACCACATTTCGCTACCAGATAGGAATTAACAAATTTGCATTCCACACACACCAAATTACAGACAGAAGCGTTTCGGACACAAGACGTCACATGTTTATCACGTGCACACGGGATACACGTGCATGTTTGCAAACAGGAGCATCGGTAGCCGTGACAAAAAACATCGTCTGACGTACATGCAACGTGAATGGAAGGGTCGGAATGGGTGACAACACAGACACGTGTCTGTACAGATGCTTTTGACAAAAACAAGCCTCTTGAATTTGCCGGTCTTGCGTTCTGCATAAAGACCAGTTGGTACTTCACGCTAATTTTAGTGCAGAGTGAATTTGTTAGGAATCCAGTGAACGTCACAACTACGATTGTTGATGTCATTAAGTCACTTTGCTTTCGCTAAGTTTGGACTGGCCTTAGAGATAATTACATCAGTGCGTTGAATGACTGTTATTTTTCAAAGCTTAAATTTGTTAAGGTCCTATTCAAAACAGACAAGGGTTTTCCATGATCATTAGGAGCTTTTCCTCTTTTTGAAGCGTCCATGATCATGAGCTGATCAAGCGAAAAAAATCCTCATTATTGTGAGACAGAGTTTAGCAATTTAAATCCCACATTTCATATGTAGCAAATGCACATAGCTTTCATACACCGCACATTTTAAGCCTGCGACACCAGAATTATGCCTTTATCTGACAAAAACTAAAATATTACACAACACCTGAATAAATCCTTGTTGACTGACTGGCGGTCGTGGATCACGTCATTGAATTATTCATCCAACCCACAGACCAGCCGCAGGGCAAAAATAGAAGTTCCGTTCCACGGTAAATAGAAGATCCATTGCACGGTCACAGTATTACCAATCAGATGACAAGGATTTATTCAGATGTTGCATAAAACAGATAATGAATGTTTCACATTCGTGCAATAGAAAGAATGCAATATTCCATTCCACTTAGTGGACATTTCTTCTAGTGTCACTTCATGTAATGATTCTTACCGTTGCACTCATAAACATTAAATTTTTGCATACTATCAAACAGCTTTCCAGTGAAACATTCATGGAGTTGGGTTTATGATATACAGTAGCGCTTTAAAGGTACAATCCAAACAAACCACTGACTTATGTATGCGCCATCATAATTAACCATTAAGAGCATCCATTAGTGATGCACATCAATTAGACACGGTCGTGACGCAGCTTAGAGCTGCCATTTTATGTAAACTACCCAACCCATCCAGCAAACGTTTGGCGGCATCATACGTAATGAAGGATAAGCGCTTGCTTTTAACAACATGTAATTCTATAATCACTTTGTACACAGCGCTGTTAAAAAGAATCACGAATGTTTGCGTCGGGGAGTTCTGAATTCAATATCGGGTAGTGCCAATATAATTTTAAAAATTCACAAGCTTCCTAAGATTTATGGACAAGAAGGGGAAAACCCAATATTTACGTCTCTCCGATGTGAGATTTTATCAAAGGAGGAGGTAAACTTGTCCAATCATGAGTGAACTTGTCCAATCATGGGTGATTATCTAAAGTACATGTACTTCGGGGAAATCATAAACTTGAGTTGACAAAAAACAAATATTTACAAAGAAAGATAATATCTTATGAGCACTATACATGTACATCACAAGCATGCATTCACGTCTGGATGGATATTCAATGTGAGTACCACACGAAGGAGAGAGTGGGGGGGGGGGGCTATATTCATTCAAATATTTTACGTAAGACAAACTGTACCTGTACATTCTTTACATTAAGAAACAATACTAATGCAGAAATCACTAATCGTGCAATTAAACCATGCAGTGAAAATACACGTAGTTACAATGACAACGGTTACAATATTAACTCATGCACAAGTACACGTCAAGTACCTGTTGAATGACAAATGGATTTTGCTGTTTGATGAAGTCAGGAAACAAGACAGAGACAGGGGGAAAAAATCGAAAAGTCGATGAATATTTATGAAATATTAAACAAATCAAAGATGCTTAGGAAATGTTAGCGTTCAGCAGAGTTCAACCGAGGACCAGTGACAAGCAGTATGCATTGCATGGCACTTTGACTGGTAACCGAGTTTTGCTAAGCAATCATTTCCTGTACTAAGCAGCTTCATAAAATTGGGTTTTTCCAGTGACTCCTCAAGAACGATTGCTCAATCAATTCTGACAGAAATCGTGCCGTACTTGTTCAACCATGCCTCAAAAAGCACATTCGCAATCACCACACTTTCAAGAGGCAAACCCATTCTCAAGCTATTTAAGCAATGCAAGTTCGTGGAGATCTTTCCAATATTGGACATTACTGACTCGCTCACTTGCACACCAGCATGCATCTTAGGCATTCCACATTATCCGTTCACCTTCAGTGACGTGTTTCAGAAAGTACAAGTACCTCTTCACCTCAGTCACATGTTTTCCGCACATGTGACTGCTGCATTCACATAATTGCAAAAAACCCATTATAGTTAAGCCCAACTTGGATTAGTCAAATTGATATGAGCTCAATGTAATTTCTAAAATGGATGTAGGGGGGACACAAAACCATTAACAAGATGCAAAGAACGCTAAATACTAGTTCATACTCGGCACGAAAGCGAAATTGGACGCTAATTCGAAAAATTCAACAGGCTTAATCTCTGGCGAATTTCACAGCGAATGTCACATTCACTTTGGATTGACTTTCGTGTGACGTATGAACTGATCTTAAGTACAGCGAATAACCAATTCAAACCCATCTATACAGGACCCAAGGGACTTTTGAGTAATCACGCCATTTTTGTAAAAAGGTTTTATTTAACAAACGGGCTCGTAAAAATACACAAAATATCTCTGAAGCCAGTGGATTACGTTGTTAATTTCTTTCCCTCGTCTGGTTTATGAAGTCCTTGCACTTTAAAGTAGGTGCATATAGATTCCGAGTTTAAATCCTTTATAAGACTATTTGCAATTCATATGTAAACGTACTTTTTGTGTCACTTCTGCTGAACTTCTTGTTGTACTTGTAAAATTTCCCCATTCTTCTTTTACAAATTCAAAAAAAAAATTCACAAATTTTGACCTTCTTTAGTAATTTTTTGAAGGGAAAAAACCCTCGGACTCTTCAGAAATTGCAGCATAGCCACACCTGATTGTCTTCAATAAAATGGCTGATTTCCCTTTTCTAACACCCCCCCCCCCCTTCTCCAAAATTCTCAACTTGCTCTTATTACGGCTTCTGCATAGTTGGTAAACAATCTTGTATCTTCTTCAACATCATTATGCAGCGTACAAAGCACATGTATTGACCATCAGTATACAGAATTCTCATTTCCTTTTGGTTTATATTTCGAGCATGGCAAAAATGACAACTCTGTAATTACCATCATGGCAAAAACAATGACAGAAAACAAAAGTCGAGAACAAGTCGAGAATTAATGTGTTCATTATGCGCAAAGATTGATTTAAGTACTGTAGGAATAAGAAGTGTGAGCACTATTTCTGCACAAAATATGATTTATTTTTTTTATATTTGAATCTTTGCTTGCATTTTGGGTTTTTTTTTCCAGTTTGATATCTCACTGAAAATATAATTTTTAATTTCATGGGTTTTTTTAAGGGGGGAGGGGACCAATGCAGCACAAGCAGTAATGCAATTGATAGATTTTTATTAACGTTCTTTATTTAAAGGAAAGATTAAATGAATCACTTAAGCATTTCCCCAACCCCTCCCGAAATCTCAATATTTGCCTCCTTTCATCGGCAAGGATATAACATCCCTCAGTAAGTGACATCGCCGGAACGGTACAATACGCACTACTGGCAGCGTCAAAAGCACTGCTACGCACCGACTCACTCCCCGGCAGTTTTGTTTAACGATCAATTATGCGGGGCTCAGGGCTCAGCGCTCAGGAACCCAAGGCACTTTAACCGTTCCATGGAATAATACAAACATCATTTGCTGTATCAACAAGACGGCGAAAAACCGGGTGTCACGGCACCGAGAATGAGCTGATGTGAGTGTGGGAAGGCGGAGGGAACTGACAAGGACGATGACGTTTCCCCTGCTGTCCTTATCATGTAACTTCCTCCTACAAGAACAATTGCTTGCTGCCTGCAATGTCTTTCCTATTTCCTGCTCTATTTACCTGTGTAATGTCGTCTGAGTGTGATTCCTTGTAGGCACCAAGGAGATTGGTTGAGCGACAGTCCCTGTATTGACAAACAGATGAGAAAAATCATTAATCAACTGTTGACAAATGCCAAAGGAAGCATTTTCTTTACATCAAGTATGTTATGGTATATCGTGGAAATTGTATAACCCCAACCCCACCCCAACTCACATATCTCCTGTTTAGTTTTATTTTCCTAATTCCAATAAGACACCCCAGTAAATGACTTTACAGACAAACCCTAATAGTACCGAGAACCACAATGTACTGCATGGAACAGTACGGTAGTTCATGGCAATCAAACTGTAACAGAGTACACAGCAAATCCATCAACGTTTCACATTCTAAGGACAGGGAGCACTAAGCCGAGCTCTCTCCGCTAATGAACTCTCTCCTTTCTCTCATCAATCCTTTTCCATTCCTCATCCCCCTTATGTCATCTCATTCCTCATCCTGCTCTCTCGTCTCTTCCTTTCTCCGTCTTGCATCCAGGGCACTGATGGGTTCATCTATCATCAGTAAGACGGGCAAGCCTAGACATCTTTGAGCAGGAGGCAGATGGCACTCGTCTTAAGTTACACCACTCCCGCTGTTTCGTCTTTTATTATAATTAGCACAGTTTTTTATAAGTCAACATTTTTTGTCTTGTTTTTTCCAGGATCTGCGCCGCTATCACTTGTAAGAACAACAAAAAAACAAACACAGTTTGCACATGTACATCATATGGAATACTTGTGTCACCACTACAGAAAATATGCAAGTCTTTTTTGTCGTTAAATGCTCTTCATTCTTTACATTTTGGTGTCTATTTTGTTATTCTTCACTTCTCGAAACAACAGTTATATGTTACTAAGGCCAAAAAAAAGTCTCTGGTATGCGCGCGCGTCGCCGTAGCCATGCGCATCTGCAAAATGAAAAAGTTTTTTTTTTCAATGAAAGATGTCTCAAAACCGCCAAACTCACTGGTTTGACTGGAATCCTGCTGCTGCACAATTTTAACGTGTTTTTAGACTGGGTTATGGTCGAGAATAAGCTTTATGTGGCCTCTCTGGACTCCCATATATTTGCACTAAGTTTAGTCGGGCACCATTTGCAGTCATCAGCCGACATTTGAAGCAAAAAAATCAGGTAAAAAAAAAAAAACAGCCGCGTCGCCGCACCACTTTTTGGGCAAGCTCCATACCAGAAACCGGAGACTTTTTTTTTTTGGCCTAATGATCATATTACTGATTAAAATCCACTTTTCATTTTGTAATAGTACCATGTCATAACACTATGCTGTTGTTTTAGTCAGTGTGTATACATGTAAAACGCGTCCAGAATAACAAAAATAGAAGTCGGTTTATACTCTGTGAATCAGGCAAACAGAATCTGGAGCCTTGTAGAAATAGGAGACATACTTGACTTGTTTTTGTCTGATTCCTTTTGCGTTTTCCCAGCAATCAAGGACGGCGCAAAGAAAACCTTGAAAGTTGGCAAGATCAACACTGCCTCACGACAGGGGGGAAAAAACATCAACATCCCGCTGCAATCTTCGGCTCCTCTCGTCTTAGCATAACGGCCCGAAAATCAATAACTCCCACGTTTCCTGGGATGCTGGTTTGTTGTCACGGCAACCACAGCCCAGGCCTACGGGGAGATAACCACGGAAGGGGAGGGTTTGCACACCACATTTGTCAATCACCCGCCTCCGGCATTTCGGAAGGAACACATCCGGGGAAACATACTCACGATAGCATTTATTAATACGGTTCCTGCTCAGTTGCCCCAGGCAGAAATCGTGTTGAACTTGATTTGGATGCAGAATCACTGTACTTATAAATATGCTATGTCCCAAAAATCCCTAAACCCTTTGATCATTTCTGCTAAGATCCCTCCTAAATCCACAAACATCCATTGCTGTACAACAGCCTTATAGTTCGGTCATTTCATCAAGTAAAAAAATCAACCCCTGTGTATGGCGACAGTGGCTGAGCCCCATATTCCTTTATCCATAAAAAAAACCTGCAAAAACTGGTTGTGGATTTTCATGAGTTCAGGGGCCAATTTCACGGCGCTGCTAAGCACAAAAATTTGCTTAGCACAAGAAAGGGCTGGCTTATAAAAGCAGGTTACCAGCCAAAACTTCACGTAATATATATTGCTCGTGATGAGTATTCAGCTGTTGTTTACTTAGCATGAAAACCACATGGCGTTTTGGCTAGTAACCTGCTTTTATAAGCCAGTCTTTTTTTTTGTACTAAGCAAATTTTTGTGCTTAGCAGCGCCGTGAAATATTGGGCCCAGATAACCATAAAAAAAACACAAAAAACACTGGACTTAATTATACAAGTTCATTTGAAGATTAATTTACTGAAATTCCTAACTGTTTGTACAGGTATCCTAAGCTGAATACTTTGTTAGTAATTCAGTGGGTTCTGGAATGCAAGTCAACAAGACAGAGGAAATGAACTGAGGAATTTGGAGGTCCCAGAACAAATGAATATACGACACAGCAGCGAAGGAAACAGCGATGTTGATCCGAAATCAGGCAGTTCTTACGTCGGGCCTGAAAGGGCAGTAATTGCACACAAGTGGGTCCATTTTGTAAGGATGTTCATGAAGCAGATTCTCAGAATTACATTCTTGCTACATCAGCTGCCGGATGGGAGTCTAAGAACGTCCTGCAGGGTCCAACTGCATATAGCAGGGGTGTGAGTGACCACTGATAAAAATAGTTGAAAACAGCTGGAAAAAAGGCGTAAAAAAGCTGCAATTTGGAAAACTCCTATACTTTTGTACACAGCAAGTGAGAGGAAAAAAGCTGAAATCCAGAACAAAAAAAGCTGAAATCAGCTGTAAAGCTGAGATTTTACACCCCTGATATAGAGCTGTTTAGCAGACAATATTTAAGCAAATTTGATGCACTGAGAAATGATAGGCGCTCTGGCAAAATGAAACAGAACTTTAATAAAATAAAATAAAAAACACCTCAATTCGTTTTTTTTTTTTTCTCCATTTTTTCTGCACTACAGCTTGTGTCCAGTTCCGTCTCAGTTTGTCCGAACGGCTCATAAATATCCGACGCGAACCAGTCAAAACTATATGCATCACGTGGCATTTTAACTGGTTACATGTTGTTTTGGTAATATAATTTCTTTCCATTTGAACTTTCTGTCCTTAGCAGTTGAATGGCGTTGGATCCTGGAAGGCAGGCAATCTAAAATTGATAGAATCTGGAAGGAGATCCAGCAGGTTCTGGCGCAAATTAAACCTCAGCACAGACCCCGGAATTTGTGCAGCACTTCGGGCGCTACGACTGCAGCAACACCGAAAATCCATTATTCAAATTTGACTCGCCGGAGCTCAATTCAGGAAGGCAACAGGCTGAATCCAAGGGACTATTCAGGCATAAAGCCGGGACACAGATGATTAGAACCCAGAGGGGGAACGTCGATACAAACCAAGTTGGTTAAGGTCGGCAAGACTGTCCTTATGAGAGCAGGCAAAGAAATATGAGAAGAGATTCAGAAAAGTGTAAGGCGTTCATGCTGAATTTGCGTGAAAATTGGCCTTTGAGTGGCCTTGGCCTTGTGTTTGGGTGGTGTGAGTATTAACGTTCGTCGCCTGTTTCACCAATGCGCTTTTTCCTTATGAGTTTAACTTTGTTTTAACATTATTAAATAATATGTAATGTGTGCAGGGCCCCAATGGTGACCAGTTTTAAACTGTATTAGGCATACATGTACCCTGAGTAAAAAAAATGGACTAAACAAATAAAATACCCAAAAAAAGGATATATAGAAATGCCTCCTTTCTATATCCCTGGTCTTTTTGACATGAAATACACGACATCGCCAAAATCCTAAACCTCACTTTGCAGTACCTTGATGAAATGAATGCACGGCACAGTACTATTAGTGTTCAAGTGGAAACTTCTTTAAAGCTGATTCTGTACTTCCCTTGAGGCATTACGACTTCCTTTATATCACTCTTCTGCCTGACATGACCCATGCATCTGACATACCGTACCACCTGTTCTTCTGCGACTCTTGGCTAGTTCAAACAGGCAGCAGGTACTTAATTAATTACACTACACTCCTCATCGATTGCTCCGACTGATACAATTGTAGTCAATTGTTAGTCTCTGAGAGTTCCAAACCGGCTTTAGAAATATTTGTCATTGCTGTGTATGTATACAGTTCCCCCCCCCCCAATAATGTCACTTTTACTAGAAATAAATCGTTATTCCTGCCAGAGTTGTATAACCTGAGTACAGGACTCAAACTTGAGTTTGTCTTGACTTGCAATTCGGTGACTCAGATTTCAGTCGCATTCACAAAATACTCAGATACGGACTCAACTATCGTGACTCAGACTCGACAATGAAGACTCCTGACTCGTGAGTGACATATTCTTCACCTGTAACATTTTTTAAAATAATTTTTAAAACAACAGGCAGATTGAAACCATGGAGGACAAGCTAAAATTGTAGTCCATGGCCGCCTGCTCTGAAAAAGGAATTTTACCAAAACGAAAATATTTGTTCATGTTTGTTATTCACATCTAATTTGAAATGGAAAAAAATAGCAAATTTTCAAAATGTATTGTTCTTATTCTGATCCCTAACTAGTGGCTGTTGACCAATGACTTGGTCCCCTGCCTTTTGACTTGAGTTTTCGTCAGCGAGCCAACCGTTTCAGGCCTTGAAATCCCATCTGAAACAACCATGACTATAATTTAAGCATACACATAAAGGCAACTTGTAGATTAACGCAACCACAGACAAAAAAAACTTGTCTTCGGGGACACATTTAAGCCATTAAAACCATCAAGTTACAATTTCCCCAAAGGCATCCAGGTCCGCAGACAAACTAAACCGATTTTTAAAAAATGAACAGATTGGTCCCGGGAGATAGATTAAGTTCACACCTCGTGGGTATTTGTATTCCATTTCCAGCCAGCAAATCAACGCAACTGTCGCATTATTCAAGACTTGCGATTTGAACGGCACGTTACGCATCCCAAGGCAATTCCCAGAATGTCTCTCGAGCTTCGGATACTTCAGCCTTCGCCTCGAGTCTGAACCGACCAGAATCCAATTAAATGAATAAAGAGAAGCTTCCAATAAAGAGAAGCTTCTAATAAAGAGAAGTTTCTTGATTGGAACTCTTCCCGCAAGGCACACACTTAACCTTATTCTCAGGTTTCCTGATGGATTTATTTTTGGTTTTATAAGTGTTCCTCTTATTCAGCAAGAGTCAGGCTTAATCAACACCTCACTGTAATTATGACAAGTGAACACAGACAGGCAGTTCAAGTAGAACGCTGTGCGTCATGAGCAATTCAAATCAACCTTAGGCTAAAGTACTTCTGACTGACACGCAACGACAATGAAAAAAAAATGTAAAACCTCAAGCCATTGCAATCTGTTTGGAAAAAACTTGTAAATTCGAGGAAAAAATTGAAACAAGACAGCTGAACTAAACTATAGAGAACAGTTACACGACCTATCCGGGTCACTACCTCAGCTCAAAAACAGGCATGAGAATGACTTTTAATGAAAAAAAAACAGGAAACTTGTGCAAAATGGAAAAAAAAGATGTGAAATCAGGCAAAAAGCCCCAAAACAGGCTCAAAACAAATAAAAACGCAGACAGGGCAACAAGAAAAAAACACAGGAATTCCTGTTTAAACAGGAAGATTCTCAAGCCTGCAAAAAAAAGGCAGCGGGAACGGACCAGTGTCTGCAGAGGTGTTGCGATCGTGCCTTCTATTTTTCTGTTGATCACCGTAGTACGGAGTAGGGGAGTTCTAATTACCCCTATTGTTGTTGCAATGCTGAAGGATTTTCCTGATGGCCAAGTTGTACGCGTAGTCGAGTCCTTACAAATTTAAAGGTCAATCATCGGTCTCCAGTCACGTCACGAGCTACAAGCTACGTACTCAAATGAACTTTGTAAAAGGCTTTCTGTTGTCATTGTTCATCTCATCTTATTTTGCAGCCTTGCTTAAAAGTGATTTGACTAGCGATTGACTTGTGATTGACTTGTGACTGACCTGTGATTGACTTGTGATTTGACTAGCAATTGACTTGTGATTGACTTGTGATTTGTCTAGTGATTTGACTTGTCATTTGATTTGTGATTGACTAGCGATTGACTTGTGATTTGACTTGTGATTTGCCACTTGTTATCGACTTCACTACAGCTCAGTGACTCGTGAAGAATAGTCGCAATCGGTTCGCAAACTTTGAAATCATGCCAGTGAGACAAGTCTGACCACCGAAAATAAAACCTGAAAATAATTGTAGACTAAGGACTAAACTTCAACACAGCAGACAGTGCCTAAGGAACGCTAGAGGGCTGGACAAATACGAGGAGAAGCAATCATATTTCATTAGATTTCAGCACGCAGCTGCCCATCTGTTGATCGATGTGTAAGCTGCAACATTCAGGCTCCGGCGTTCTACTAATCTCCCACAGGGAAGAATTTGAAGAAAAACATTCAACATGAGCAGAATTTTTTTTTTTACATTTTGGTAATCAGATATGCAAAGCAACAAACAAGCAGGTGATACTTGGCATTCTCAACTTTCAATTAATTACTTCCAAGTTTCCATTAATTTTCACGTTTCAATTTCATTTTGTTCTCTTTGACAGAGGATCTGTTCGGCTGCCTGGGGGGCTTAAGACAGGAAAGAAAATCCTTCCCAGCAAAGTCTGGCTTCAGTTCGTGTCACAGGTGGATGCCAAAAATGGACACACAAAAAATGCACACATCCTTCAATCAATGCTTCCCATGAAGGCATTGTGATACTGCTGTCTACTTTATGTTTCTTAGGCCCGTTTTTCAGATGTTGTGCTTATGCCGTGTCGAATATAAATCAACTTCTTATTTTCCTATTCAACACGGCAAAAGCACCAAGTCTGAAACCAATTTGGCTCGGCAGTTGGTTTCGGCTCGGCAGAAAACTTTAGCTCGACAGGGCCTGCCGTGGTTATCCATTTAGTATAGCAGTAGCACGGTGCGGTTTTAAACGTTGTGCTACATTGTACTGCCGAGCCGAATATAATTTCAATATGAAGTTGGCCCTGAACATCGTTCAGAATTAGGAATGCACATTCTCAACGTGTGTGCAAGTAATTAGAAATACATGTAATCAACAAACTAACGCATCAACAAATATGGCGATCTTACGACAATTGGTATGAGCAAAACGGGGATTTATAAGCGATTTGGACACACCGTCTCCTGTTATTAAAGACATCTGTTCTTAACCACTACGGCATGGACTGATGGAAAGTCCCCTACTGATGGAAAGTCCCCTTGCCAGTATTCTTTGATTCAAAGGCTGCTCATATGTCAACTTGCAAAAAGAGCCGTTTGTGAATTTTGATGTCTTCAGCAACCATTGCAATGCACCTTAATATGTAACATGAGTGGCGTTGGGGATGGGTGGTGGAGTTGGAGTGCGACAGAGAAATCTACATTTGAGTATCAAGTGTCGCCAAAATTTGAAGAAAAAAAAAGTCCAATAGTATGTGACAAGAAAAAGTAAAAATCACTTCACAGTGTTTATCCAGTCTGTATGTTAACTGCCATTAGTGGATAACAAAAATAGAAAACCAATTATTGTCGTAAGAAGGTTCTAGATATGCAATATGAAATAAACAAATTGTATTTAGATGTTTATTACTTCGTACCACTAGAAGTAAGAAAAACAAGAAAATGAATACTCCAGCATGTTATCCTTTTACCTTCCTTAGGGCCAAACCAATATCATCCTCAGAAACCTCAATCATGTCCCCTTCTTGTCATCTTCTTGTCATCAAGTTCCCTCTCTCCCTCCATGTTTGGCCTAAATTTTCCTCGGTTTTCCTCGTAGTGATTCAATTCTCTCTCTCTTTCAATTAGACTGTGTCATCAGGTTTGTCCGATGTGTTGTCGCGCACGGAGGCAGAAAGGCGATCGTGATTACGACGGCGCATACTTTCCACTACTCTCTGGGGTGTACAGCGAACGAACGAGCCTCCCTCAATCTAAGTGCATATTATGTCAGCCGCACTGTATCCTCAGGCCCATCAAGAGTACCCTTGTACCTCAGCCGCTTGACAAAAAAATACTGCATTGTGGAGCGGGGTTTCAAAGGAATTGGCTTTTCGAGAAGAGGAAAAATAGCTTCAAGATCTGCAGTTCTCCGCAATCCTGATCAATTTTAGAAAGACATGAATTTGATACGGAATATTACAGACACTGTCTTGTGTTGGTTATGAAAATGCATTCTTGCCTCATAATGAAGACAAACTTGTGCCCATTAGGCCAAAAAAAAAAATTACATGGTCTCTGGTCAGTGCGCGCGTCGATTTTAATCATGTGCGTCAACCTTTTTTTTTTTCAAATTAACACGGAAGCTACAACAGCGCCCTCTATTGCCGCGCCTCCTCAAATTTTTGTACCAAGGAGCACCAAGGAATGGGGAAATTGCACCAAGGCAAATGATAAAGGGCACCAAGCCAATTTATGGAGGACACCAATGTATAATTAGGACACAAAAAAGCAAAATAGTATCCACCTTGTCTGTACAAAACAAGCTTGAAAGAAAAAAATCGCTTTGCCGCATCAATTCCGGAACTTCGGTCTGACCAGAGGACCGACTATTTGGGGGGGGGGGGGGCCTTATACAGTATGATTACGTGTAAGTTCACATACATGTACATCAGGTACCGGTTTATCTATCAAGAAAGAATTTTGTTTGATGATACAAACTAGGCGATATATAAACGGATGTGGGTTCAACATCATATTGAGGTCATTAAGTCGTTCACAATTCATGGTAACACATACTTACTAGTTCACTTTTAAACTTCCCAAGAAAGGGTTGTGTTGTCCACTATACATTGTATTCCAGCAGACTTAAATACTTAACAATGATTGGTCAATCCATGACAAAAACAATGAGATGTCATCCATAAACATGCATCAGTGAAGATGGTCATTACGGTTCAGTTTATCAAACGTACATCATACTTCATGCTCAACAGTCAACACTTTCCCTCAGCTCCCAATTTCATTGCATAACAAACCACTCTACATTTCAAAACCAATTTGAAAGCGGAAACCTCACATCATTAACAAGCCCAATGATTCATCATGACAAGCACAGAGTGGAGCTCAAGAATGCACATCACATCAAAGATGTCACTTCATTTGCAGCCTTTCTTCAAACCCACAGGTAAATCATGGTCTTGTTATTTGACAGTTACGTTAAAGGTTCATCCTCCAAAAACATGGATGCATTGTCTACTAAAACATAATATTTTGTTCAATCTCTCCCTCTCTCTCATTTAACATGGGGATAAACTGCTAACGCAAAAACTAAAGCCTTCCACAACAGACATCGTAAGATATGTTGATCCGAACTCTGTTCAAATAGATTCAATTATTAACACAACATATAAAAACACGGGTACACATTAACATGGTATCAGAATAACAAACAAACAGACTTCAGACATCTCAGGGAAGGACCAACCAACAAAAAAGACAGAAGATTGACAGAGAGACTCACCAGAATATCAAATAGGCATCGTCTCCCTGGGCCTGAGTCCCGGCACAGATAATGGAGTCATTACAGCTGACGTCAAAACTGGTGAACATGTTGCCTTGGATACCTGTGACGGGGGCGGGGTGAGGGGCAAAAAGGGGGCGGGCAGGGGACAGAAAGGGAAAGGAGAGAGGGATAAAGAAACACACCCATTTTATTGAGGGATTTTCTTTGCAATTGACCCTTACTTGCCAATCCACAGGTTGGCAACCTCTGGAAGATCAAAGTTGCAAAATATATAGAATATAGTTTTAATGTTTCCACAAAAATCACAACCAATTTCTCTCACTGTTCAAATTTAAAAAACTTTCACTATTCAAATTTCTTTTTAGATCAATCTAACATTTCTAAAGATTCTGTTTCAGTCATTATGTTTTCGTTACTGTTTAAACTCTAAAGTGATTTTGTCACGCCTATTCTTTTAATTGGTCAGTTTTAATTGGACCATTAAACATCCATGTGGTAATGTACATGTAGCTAAACCATCTTTAAATATATTTTTTAATTGTTCACAAATGAACATGTAAAATGTTCTTACATGTATATGAATAAATAAACTAAATTAAATAAAATAAATGTCCGCTATTAAATAACTGTTACGGAACTAAGCAAACCCTCACGTCATGTCAACTTGTGTAAGCGCAAATTGACATGCTGTCTGTGGCTGATTACACAGTGCTGAAAATAACAAATTTCTTTTCTTTTTTTTCCCTTTCAACCCCTGTAACATGAGATACAAATTCAATCACTTGGGGACTAAGATTGAAAGCTCATTTGTCTACAGGAAGCAATCAGGCATAAAACGACCTACAGACGGGGTGAACGACTTGCCAGTAACTGGCAAAAAAGAAAGATGTTCCATGACAAGATATTTTTATATAGTAGTGCAGAAAAAAAATTCGCTTGGATTGATAGCAACTGAATGACACAAAGGAAAGAAAATAAGTGCGGAATTGAAATGCTCAGCAGTGGTGATACATTGTATGTAAAGAGAAAACTTTTACAAACATGGCATCTTGTTTTTATTTGGTTTTTTTTACCAAGACTTTTTTGTTTTTCGTATCTTGAGAATATATACATATAGTTTCTTAATTAGGATGTTGTCACACATGTGACAATCAAGACAGTTACATGTACATGTAACCGGTTCATTCAGAATGCGTTGTACATGTACTTCAGCAGTGGTGACAAAATATTAAAAGAAATCTTTGCAAAAACATGTTTTTGTTTTCTGTTTTGTTTTGTTTAGCATTTTTTTTTAACAGTGCTGCTTTCTTGTTTTCAAATCTTGAGAAATATTGAAACAAAAAAGTCCCCTGGTTTCTGAATTTGTGTGCTGTCACCACGTCCATGCCCGATCCATCTTTGGGCAACGGAGGTGTTAAGATCAATCATGGCGTGTCTTTGATTCATCAGTTTAATCTTCAGTGCCGAATCGCGGTCACGACACCGATAAAGGACTCCACACTGAGGGATCACTTGCAACTTCCAAAAAACATGCCCAGAAGAAACCATTGCTAGTCATTTGAGAGAAACTAATTATTGCAGGATTTTTTTTTTTCATTACGTGTGTGCAGTAAAACACCTTTTTAAAATGTTTTTTTTTTACATGCACTCAACTGGCCGTGAATTCAGTGTCCAATTGAATAAAGTATCCCATGTTGGAATGTGAATACCATTTTCTACACCTTGGGCAGCATACATTAATTGGGTTATCAACAAAACTGTAATAAAAGTAAATACATGTACATGTGACATGTGATATACAAAAAGTACATGTACATCCACAGATTAGTAACTGTTTTCTTTAAAAAGTCAATTAATGACTTAAACAGTTAATTTTTCTTATATTCAAGCATTATATTTTGTGTGATGAACACGCTCCTTGAATTGGTAATTCTGCTTAAGATATCTGCCGAGTTACATGTAACACCTTGGCTTATGGATCATTATGATTTGACGTCAGTCATATTTGAAATAGATACTGTTATCTGATAGGACTATGGCTATTCAGCATAGCACATCAATGGCAAAACACCAAAGCCACAGCCAACAATGCCTGATTCAGACGTGGGTGTTTGATGTGGAAGAGAACGGAAATGGTCTTGAGCCATCAAGAAGAGGGGAAAAAAATGATTTCAGCCGCTAAATGCCAGGGGACCAATCAATGTCACAGAGAAATGGCGTCGCAGACAGGAAATGCAGACACCCCCAGGGAAGAATCTTGTGCATGTATATATGTGGACAATTTGCTGTCTGGAGCACGAATCACGAAGCCAGGCATGGATCGAGACTAGAGTCGGCTGTTGAACTCTGAACCTTGAACTCCCAATAAATCCGAATGGGAAGTTCTGTACATGATGTTGAACTCTGAACCTTGAACTCCCAATAAATCCGAATGGGAAGTTCGGTACATCATGCATTTTGAATACAGAGGTACCGGTAGAATGGAAAAGAATTTACATTGACTTTGATGTCAAAGGCTAGACTCTGTCTCAGTTATTTTTTGTTCCATCTACTCAGTGAGTTAAGTTTGAGAGAGAGAATATTTGCTCACAAACAAGGAATTCTGTTTGGTAGTTATGCCGTTTCATGGAATTGCTTGCAAATTTGCTGTCAATTTGTTGTCAATTTGTTGTACGCAATACATAACCCAGTGTAGCAAGATTTCAGATGTTACGCTACCCCTAAACTCCCCTTGCCCAATGCTTCCCTTGTTTTCACAGTGAATCTGCTCCTAGTTTTTATCTTTGATCGTGAGCATACATTTAAAAAAAAATATTCTCCACTGAATCATATGATAGAAATTAAACTGTTCCTGTCTCATCTTGAATCACCAATGTTTACGTTTTCCGCTCGTCGCCCCCTCACTGCTACATCATCATCACCCCTCCCTCCCCCGCATCAGAACTGTGACTAAAAGTGACGGAACGGGGCAAAAGTTGTTTTAGCTGCGACCCGATCAATGACATCACGCCGTGTCCGAAGAACAGTCAGCCAGTTCCAAAAAGACAAGAAAGTAGTAAAAGATGAAATAAGCAAGAACAGACTTTGGTCAGCCTTGAGGACATGTCATTGCTTCGGGAGATTTTTCTCGCACCAAAAATCGATCGGGGAACAGCTCACGTGGAAAGACTCCAGCTAGGCAGTTTTTTTTTTCCTTGCTTTATGTTGTGTGACGCTGCTCAGTAATGTAATTTACGATTGCCGGGTGATGGTTGGCGACAACATTTCCCACTTCTCTCTTGCCGCGACGACAGCGGGGCATCGCATTTGAACGCAATTCCCGGATCTGACGCAGCCCGACGGTGAGATGAGTCGTAGCAAATTTCACCGTTGATACTTGTACGCCGCTGTACTTAATGAATAATGACAAATGCAATCCAAAGCTTTTCAGACGACAAACAAACTGCCCCGCTGATGTATCGCCAATTTTTTTCTTCTTTGGATCAAATATTTACAGAGATATCATCAGCCACTGTAAAATGATGATGAATGAGGAAAGTATAGGAAGTCTGCAATTTTTACAGCTCTTTATATTTACCTCTGTAATTGAGCTGTCGCCAGCGTAATTTGTCAACAGTTTCTGTTCATTTCTAGTCATTCATACACCTCTGACTGTATTCATTTGTATTTGACTGTATTTACTTGGATGCTTTTGGTATTTTCAAATCTTAAGAGTGATTATTTTTCTTCTCTGACTGTAAAACACCTCTACGAAAACTGCTTATTTACAGGAATTTTATCATTTTAGCAGGTTAGTCTTCAACTTGGTTTTTCCTTGACGTCCTAATATATCCAGTTTCTCATGACATAATTACATGTACCTACCTGTGTACACCTGTGATGCCCTCGTTCTTTTTGTCCGCATATCCCAGCACCTGTAGATAATCAATCAAAATGGACGTTATTCAAATGCGATTTTTATCCATCTCATCTATCAAACATGAGCTTGGGAATACAACAACAATTCAGTAAAGTTCTACAGTTGTTTAGTTAATAGAGTTGTATACTCCGCGGGGAGCTAAGATGAATGTTTTCAGAGGCTCGGTGAGCAGGGGTAATAGTAATGATGTACCATGCCATGACCACCTATTCGGTGGAAATTTGCTTTTTAATACAAATTCATATTACTGTTATTAGGCAAAAAAAAAAATAAGTCGGTCTCTGGTCAGCGCGCACGTCGATCTTTTTTTTCCCAAAATGTTCCGCGGTAGCTCCAACAGCGCCCTCTATTTCCGCACCTCCTCAAGTTTTTTTACCAAAGAGCACCAAGGAATGGGAAATTGCACCAAGGCAAATGATCGAGAGCACCAAGGCAAATTATGGAGGACACCAATGTACATGAGGACACCAAAAAAAGCAAAATAGTACCCCACCTTGTCTGTACAATCCAAGCTTGAAGGAAAAAAGAAAAAAAAAAAAAAAAAAAGCCGCGTCCCCGCGTCAATTCCGGAACTTTGGTCTGACCAGAGACCAAATATTTTTTTTTTTTGGCCTTAGTTGTAATTTTTTTTTGAAAACAAACAGATGTAAGGACCACAGCATTTTCGTACAATGTATCCTAAATTTTGAAGACAAAATGCAAATTCTTGCGAAATGTCAGAACAAATATATCCGGACAGGGTCTTGTACAGCAGCTAATGTTCCATGACAGCCAGAGACGAAATACCCGCATACGCATTACCACATTTGCTGTTCAGCCGTGCATATTCCTTTCAATGCCTCGGGCTTGAATCATTAACCAACTTGCATAATTCATGAGTAGTTACAGATTTCTAGTGGCAAGGACTATGGGCTCTGTGCACAAGTACTCCTTCAAACGGCCAGAAAAGGAGAGTTGGGGGTGATCTAGACTGGTTCCCGGTCCATCCACTGCGTATTTCGAATGATCCAAAGTTATTGGTGGCGGGGATTAATCTGGGAGACCTTCGCAAGTTATATTGGCGCCAACGACGCATGATGCTCACGTGAAGACGCTGTGGCTAATAGCTTTTGGCACATTCAGGAAGTCGTGCATACATGTACTTTGCGCACGAACCAGTACAGTAAAAGTATGCACACTATGTGTGTCCTATCTACATGTACAGTGCTCTCAATAGTGATAAAAACGCGCCCTCTTTTGTTGGCGCCCAGAGCCCATACAGCCGATATGATTATACTAAAAACAAAATCAAAGATTGAACCTTCATTAGCATTAAAAACCAAACAAACAACGCCCCCCCCCCCAAAAAAAGGCAAACAAAACAAAGTAAAACCAAAAAATAGGGGGAGTGTGTGGCCTAGTGGTTAGGGTTCGTGACTCATGATCAGAGGGTCCGGGGTTCAAATCCAGCCGCTGGTCATATATTGTGTCCTTGGGCAAGGCACTTCACTCCCACTTGCCCCTCTCCGCCCAGGAGTATAAATGGGTACTGGCATTAGCTGGGGAGTAACCTGCGATGGACTAGCATCCCATCCAGGGGGAGTAGAAATATTCTCAGTCGTTTCATGCTACTAAAACCGGAGATAAACACCGGCCTGACGAGCCACATTGGCTCGGGACAGACTTTACTTTTTACTTACTTCACGTACCGATGCAACAGTACCAATATCTGAGAATTTTGTACTGTACGTTGAGATTATTCATAGAATAATGTTCAAAGAAAGAATTCAAAGTGAAGACCAAGTCTAGAGCCGCACAGTTTTATACACTCAGTAGGCTTTAAGGCACGTACACACGTACATCATGACTTATTGAGACAATAAAACTACAATTTGAAATTGCCATTAAGAAATTTTGATGTAAGCATGCGTCGAGATAATCATCTGGAGAGACCGGCAGGCACGCTCCAATATAAAATGGACCTATTTCTAGTCACTAATAGGGCCTAACACATTATTAGATCAACTCGGGGTTTAAACAAGAATGTACCAGGGACCAATTTTACGAGGCTTCATACTCAGCAAGAATGCAAATTTGTGACATCACAACGAGAATTTTGTGCTTCAAAGTAGCATAAGTTAAACAAATTTCAACTCTGGCGAATTAATTTGGTGTATTCTTTTAATTTTCATCACTTTCTAGTTTTTATTTATGTTAAACTTATTTTTATCGTTCAATGTATTTTTTTTTTATGTGTGTTCTTACAGCAAACAGGTAAATTTCCAATTTTATTTTTGAAAATGGATAAAAAAATAAAGAATAAAGATTCATAAGCATGAAAATTTCCATTTTTGGTATTGCTATATTTTTTTAGATACGCTCACTGCTCATAATCTCCATAAAGTGAATTAAAAATTGTGTGAAATTGGCCTTTTATGCAACAGAAAACTACACTGCTTTATCTAGCACAACAATATTTAAACCCACATCCCCAAAAATTTACTTTCTTGGGGGAACGGGGGGAGGGGGGGGGGGAGATACATGCCAGTGTCTTCTGCACAAATGCATACATACATGTACATGTACATGTACATGTACATGTACATGTACATGTACATGTACCTATGCATGACATAAAAGCCAACAAGGTGAAGATTCAGTATGGTCCTTCAAGACTCCATTTAACATGCAAAACAAGTTTTGCTTTAACACTTTTCGCGGTTGCACATTCCTTGGCCCTTGGAGTTCTTACACCTACACAGCCATTTCAATGTGTCAAAAACCTGTCATTCTCACGTGCAAGGTAAGTAAGAAATTAAGATTCTCAGTCAGAACCTGTGATCCCAGCTGGGAGGAGGGGGTTGTTGGAAGCCCCAGGGCCTTTTTCTCACCAAGAATTTTTTGTTTAACACCTAAGGAAAAAGAGTCACAAGGTTACGCCATGTGTCGTCCTCAGAGTCTCCCCGAAATTTATCTTCTCACCAGTCAAGGTTGTCTGTAGGCTTGAAGTCAAAATAGTCTCAGATTTTTTTTAAAAAGAAATTAAGTAATAAGGCCTTACACCTTTAGTATAACATTTTGTGAAACAACCCTGGAGAAGGATGTTTCTCAAATGTCGGCTATGGTTTCAGGTGTGAACTTTCAACGGCAGGATTTTTTTTCAGTAGTCCCCAGATTTGGAGATTTGCCTCGTAAATTAGGTCCAGTTTTTGTTAAATTAAAAAATATGAATTCCATTCATGTGAGGACACAGTTTGGAGGCAGTTGACTTGTTCAATTATTAAAGGCTTCAAAACAGCTGTCACACTGGAGACAAACCCAACCTACAGATGAAAACGAGGTTTGAAAAATGACAAATGTCTTTCCTTCAGTGATTGGCAAGTGCCGAGAGACAAAACAAAGTCCCGAAGTGATGCTGACGATGCAAGAACTTCCTTCACTGAAATTGTGAATTACGACACGAAAGTAAAGTGGTTTGGGGAAATAAAAAGCCAAATTCAAGGATGGGAATCGACGTTATCTGTTTTAGTCAGCAGCCGAAGGCCGTCACTTGGCGTCTTAGCTTTTCAGCATCACTTCAGGTGAAGCCTTGAATGACCTCAATGCACTGAGGCGTGGCAAACATTACGCGTAATCGTAAAACAAGGATTGTATTATTCAGAAGAATGTGTACATATGTATCTTGAATAAGTGATAAAAAAACCTGACAACTTGAAAATGATAACATCTTTTTCTTTGACTGTACAGATAAAATGTATGACAGACTTTACACAAAATGAAAGATATTGCGAGTTCACTCAATTTAAGATACATTTTTTCTGGATCAAGAAATGACGTCTACGTCTGTTCGAAACTGTTCTGTTCTATTTATGGGAGGGGCTTAGCAAGGATTAAGGGCGGGGATAAGGGATAAGGTTTGCATATGTTGGGCTTAATTCCTAGCTTGATCTATGTAATCTCCTTATCAATCCAGATCGACATACCTGACTGTTCCGTCTTTGGACGATGTGAAGAGATGATAAGGGTTACGATTGCCAAACCGTGCACCGGAGAGCATATCGCTGTGACCTGAAAAGATGCAAAGGTGACATCAATAGTTACGAAAAACTGCATCTGGGCAACATTATACCACAAACCTCAGCAGGTGCACACCCAATAAACTGATTCATAATTAAGTCACGCTCCTCTATTTTTAACTGAGGAAAAGAAAAATGGTAAAAAAATTAATCATGATATTTTGGTAAACTGTAATTTTGTGAACACACTAGGTAAACAATATTTTAAAAAAAAACGGATTTGAAATGACGGTGATTACATCAATTATGTTATGCAAGGCAAGCGCTGACCGGCATGATTGGAGCACCAGCAGGTGTTTCTGCAGAACCCTTGCACTATTATGGCTAATGAGTTCCTACATTGTACGGTACTCGCCAATAAGTCCCCCCCCCCCCCCCCCCATTGCTTGAATGTAATGATGTACATGTTTGTGTACATGTACATGAACCCAAGATCAATACACATGTAACTCTGTCACATTACCGAGGTACAAAAATCAATCTTTACTATTGAGCGCCTGGCACATTACTCTTTTGTATTTTCCTGCAGAAATGTTAAAGTGGCAACCGCAGAATGCCTGATTTTGAAAATGGTTCCATCTTATGCAGCCACATGCACTCAATTTAGGTCTAATTTCTGAATTAAACAAAACTTTTAAAGACATGAATAAAACAGTCAGAAACATTTTATATATTTATTTCTGATAAAAAGACCACACATTTTTGCATAAGACAAAAGTAAGAGAACATAATCTGTGCAGGTCTGCCTCCTCTAAATTGCATTTAATTGGAAACTCTTATCAACTTTAGTTCAATTTTTGAAGGGCATTTATTCCACAAATTTATAACGCCCAAGTCTACGCTATCTCAAGAACTTAAGGGAACTGTTGCTGTAATGCACTCAGCCTTGCAATTCGGGGACACACCTTTCAAAGGACAGACTTGTAAGTATCATCGTATCTCGTAAATTTAAATTTGTGCGCTGTATTGGCCGTCACGAACCTCACAAACAAAGAAACTTCAAGACAGACTGAAATGGCCTCAGCATAAAATAAAAAAATGTCCTAATTCTGGCAATTCCGCACGTCTCCACTGTGTCGCAAATGAAGCGAGACCTTCCACTTCGCTTCTTCCCTTGCACCAGTCGGAACTGCAAAGAACGTGCTTGCGGCTGGACGGCAAATTACAAACCATCCAAAACGTCAAATCAAGCAAGGCGCAAAAGCAGTAAGAGGAAACCGTGGACAATTGCTCGGGCTGGCTGAACATCATTCGTAGACGGTACGCTGCTTCCGTCAAAGATGGGTATCAGATGGTTCGGCTTCATGTAATGTAATGATATGAATTCCACGCAGATGCTTTCGCATGGCTTGAGACCCGTGGGACTTAAATTCCTCGTACAATTTACACATGTATTAATGCCCCGTATCTCTTTCCCCTTTGTTGGCTGTCAAATATCACGCATCAATGACCGCAAAGCATTTACGACGTGGGGTCTTAGCAAATATCCTTGTAATCAAACCCGCCAGGCATTGTCACGACCGTGGGCGTGATGTCGCTAGACTCTATTTCTCCAAGGGGGAGGGATTTTTGTTTGGCGAAGGCTGGCCAGAGCAGCATTTCTTCATAATTTGCGGAATGCAATTGTTCCCTGACACTAATACCCTTTATTTCCCAATGAATAAAGATTCCAAGCGAGACGGAAATTGCGATAAGAGCAACGGTGTGACCAGGCTGTTAATATGTCAAACGCTGCGGGAACGATTCTTTAAAAAGCCGCAGGGCTGCCACGGATAAAAGAACTACCGGCATAACTGCCTCTATTCCAACATCGGCTCGGAGAAAACTCAGGAAGGAAGCTCGGAGATGAAATAAAGGACTTGTGTTTCTAAGGCTTCCCCAGAGCTAGGAAGTAACCAAAATAGCTTGAAATGTCAAGCAGGTTTGTCGACCACTCGCCAACCATCGTGGCTGGGCTCTCAGGGATGCTAAAAATAAAAACTCAATTATAGCATGCATTAAAAAGCTGCATGTTCTTAAGAATAATCTGGTATAATCGTACTAGTTTCTTCAATGTTGCTTATAAATCGCCTCATTTAAAACAAGCCGGGAGCCATAGACACAGAATTTGAATGAATTTGGGTAATTATGAATCGCAAGTACATGTTCACATGGACTGTTGAGCGGAGGGAGATGGACTTAAAATTCTATCAATAAACATGTGAAGTTTCTTACCTTGGAATGTACCAATCGGTGAAAGAGTGCCCTTAGAGTAAACGTGGACGGCGCTGTCTGAACACACCGCGGCCACCAGGGGATCGCCGCGACATAGCGAACTATTCATAGGGGGAAAGAAAGGAGAGAAAAACAGTGTGTGGTGATACATATAAATTTGGGTAATTATGAATCGCAAGTACACGTTCACATCAAATCTATGGTATCTCCGTAATGACGGCAATTACCAATTATGAAATTTATACTTTTTACATACATAGTAGATTAGGTGTCAGCAGTATTCATTTAGTGATACATGATGTACGCATGTACTGTCTGTACATAAATCTGTGATACATGTACGGTACATTGTAGTTTTGTACACGTATATTACATATTTTAAATTACAAATGTAACAAAATGGTCAAGAGTCAGTGGACAAGCAACCAACTACACAGTAAGGTACAGTGTACATGTCCGTCAAATGAAACTTAGTGGAAAACCTAAAGAGTGGAATAAATTTCTCAGAAAACAAAACAGTGAATATTATTTAAAATGCATTATATGCATTAAAGTTTTCTGTTGTTTTTATGAGTAATATTGTTGCAAATGTACAGTGTATTGTTCATGTGTCATAAACATGTATGCAAGTACACAACTACATGTACCTGTATATATGTGCCTGTATTGCACAGGTGAAGGTTAACTCCAAATTATTCAAAAACTTTTCAAAAATCCAGTTTCTAATATGCTTGCTTTGATATGTAGACTAAAGACTGTATACATGTATGACCCTATTGCTTACAATTTTGAAGAATTGCCAAGAATGTTACAATTGTTTACTGCACAATATTTAATTTTGTTTAAGGCAGGAGAACCGAATGCTCCATACAAGGCATCTACATTTGCCTGTACACTGTAGAATGTTAATGGTATACATGTACATGTATACCTGATCTATCCTTAGGTCCGCACAGGCAAAATGAACAGTGAATCTGAATACGTTTTAATTTCCTGTTGCACCCAAGGATCCACTCCAAAGGAACTGCCAATTACAGAATTGGTCGGATAATCAACAGTCATCAATATACTGCCATGACGCCAAGTGGAAAGTAAATTTGTCGAGAGCAGCTTGGCCAGCGCCAACAGTTAATGAGAAGGATAGTACGAGAGAGGCAGTTGCATGGCAAGATACACCAGTGTTTCCATGCCGACCGTCAGGCATATTTTTTTTGGCTGAAGGTCTTTTCCCCCGAGAACAATTTAGTGTATGATTAGATACATTTACCCATACCGTGTATTTCTGCGCGCATCACTTTCATGTGCACCAAGTTACAATTAATAATAACATTGACTTCATTGTATAATGGACAATTTTGGGTGTTTTTTTCCCCAAAAAGGGGCCTCATTCCTTCACATTACAGTTCTTGTGCCTCCCCAAAACAGAATGCTGGAGTTTCCAACCCCACTATGAAAAAAATTGTAGCTACTCCTATGTTTGTTATTTTTACGAAGACAATTTTACTTCTGGCATTTGGAAAAGGGTAAAATATTCTGAAATTAATGACTGAAGCTATAAAATAACTAAAGATTGTTGCATTACGGTTTCTTGTCGTCAGAACTCGCCAAATCACAAAATGCTGTTTCGCAGAATTCATTGTGATGCTCATTTTCCCCCTAAATTTGATACATTTGTTTATTGACAAAACGAGCTCAGACAGGCAAAACACAGACAAGAATAGGTACCGGTAGGCCTATATGTACATGTAGGCAACATGACATTTTTGGCTCTGCAAATCTGTTTACTTTGCAGAAAGGGAAATGTACCCCGAGCAAAAATCAAAAGTACGGTCAACATCCATCATCACAGAACACAAAAAATATCCCATAATCCTTCAATTACTGGCCGAAAAAAAATTAAAAAGTCTTATCCGAGATCTTTCACTATTTCTCTATCTCTCTCAGTGACGGAGGACATTTCCAGGAGGAGGGGAGAAAGTGAAGAGGGTCACATATTAGAAGGGGTCGGTCAGCCAAGACGGAACCAAACCACGTCAATCCTACTCAGCCTCCGAGGAGAACAGCAAAAAATTCTGTAATACGAGCATGGGTGATGAGAGATCGATGGTAGATAAGACCGACTGTGCCCTAAATCCTGCCTGCCTGACACGCGCAACACGGAGCAGCCTTAATCTGCAATCTAGAACGTATTGATCGGACGACGTGTGTGATGCAAAGAGTGACTCATGGTTAGTGTGGAAATCGCAACGCTCAGTGAATGTGCTGGTGACACTTTTGATGCAGACAAAGTCGATGAAATGTTTTAACGATCAATACCAAAGCCTTTAAAATGAGTCAATTTTTTATTCACATGCGTGTGAAGTTTACATACTTTGTGTTTATAAACAGTAATGTTGTACAGAAAGTATTCTGTGCACGTACATGTAGTTAAAAACAAATACTTAAGTTTAAGTGCACCCTAAATCTGGTCTTATTGAGCCTGATTGCAGTAAACGGAGAATGCTCGTAAGTGAAACTGACAGAGCACTTTCGCAAATTAGTGATTTCCATTTGAACATCTATCTGTATTCCGCTCTCAAATCATTGCCAAAGTAGCTCTGGGGCACCAAGGTTACTCAGGGAGAGCTATTTTCTCTCGCGCACCATTCTATTTTTAAAATTCCCAGCCTACAGACTACAGAGAGGCCTAAAATACTTTGCATTGCTTTGGGAATACTGCCTGAAACTGGACAACGCGTTTCGGAAAATGCTTCTACATGTAGGCTGTCCATTTTTCCGTCTTTGGTTTTTTTTTGGGGGGGGGGGATCTTTGGAAGCAAAAGAAGAGACAGTTCCTATTTTTTAGAGGCATTTATTGCATGCTCCTCCAGGGATACTGGGACATTTGAAGGTTTTTCTGCAATCTGCAGCACTTAAGAGAGATGGGGAATTGAAGATTTAACACACTCCGAAAATGGACTTGGTGTAATGTCTTGAAGACATCACATTTCATTACGTGCACTTTCAAGACAAGCAAACAGTGTTTCTTCGTTTTTGAAGACCACACTGAAATTTCTTCACATCCTCTTGAAATTTATCTCCACTAATAATTATCCCTCTCTCTCCTTTCCCCCCAAAAATTTAAAATCAAACAGATCTTGACGCCCAAGATTATCATAAGCACCTGCATCTGAACCTGTATGCACTTTCCAGTTGATGTCAAAACTGGTTGAATTTGGCTGTTTGATGAAAATAGCCAACAGTGTACATGGTGTAAGGGCAAGCGCAATTATCTATAAGGCTTGAAAGTATAAATTGATTTGTACAGCCACTTTGCTCACACTGCATGGGCGCGTACTGCCTCCAGTAAAATGTCACGTAGGCAGGACGCTAAATTGCATCCCCTAGGCATTATTTGGTGATTCCTTCCTTTCCGAAAACGGTCCGATTTCATGGCCTTTTCCTGCAGAAATTGTCTCTTTTGCAATCAATCATCGTGTTTCGGGGGCCGAATAGAATAAATTCAGCCTTGGCAACCAGGCTTGTTATTAGAGAGACTACTGGGCCAAATTTCACGGGAGCTGCTAAACAGAAAATATCGCTTAGCTGTCTTACTTGCTAAGGGAAAAACAGCCGGGGACCAATCACAAGAAATATCACAATGCATGGCATTTTGGCTGGTGACCAGTTTTTGTTAAGCGAATATTTTTTATTGCTTAGCAGATCAAAGAAACCCATTCCATGGCGTTGCTTAAAAGTTAGCAGACAAGTTGTGCTACTTATAGCAGAAATGCAAGATCATTTGCAGCTATCAAAACAAATAAAAGACGTAATTATAGTTAAAAAGCTTACTTGATTTAAAGACAGTAATGACACTAAACTACCTGTGAAATTATTCCTTCTGGCATGCTGTCATTTTGAAGAAAACAATAAAAGAAGGCCATTTCCAAAGATGCGTCAAGTGACGCATTTTTTTAAATTTCCGTTAGTTCCGGTTGTTGGTTTGCAAATCCGTGAATGGGTGTGCGCAAGCGTTGACATGACGCACACGCGTGCGCGATTACTATTATTTGTCAGTTCAGTGCGTGACATCACGTAGCTGCAATTGGCTGAATGAGAACGTGTCCCGGATACTGCTTTCGGGCATAATTCAAAACATGACCCCCCAACTTTAGAATTGAAACCAAGATCCTAGAATATTGTTTGTTCTTTAATATACAGCATTCACAGAGCTAAAACAGTGGCATGTGCTAACGGCTGCGCGTGCATAGAGATTTGGATTGTTACGTCACTGATTTTAATTTAAGCAACTTTTTTCCTCTGGGGTTAAGCACGGTTTTGTTGTGCTTACATGTACATGTACACTGCTTATAAATGCTGTCCACGAAATAGACGGAGGCTAAGTAGGAATATCACATGCTTAGCAGAGCCAAGAATTTGGGCCCTGCAGGTTGTTTGCTGGTGGGAGGAAGGGGAATTAAAAATAAATCCCTTCTCTAAGGACTCAGAAAAGAAAATCTGAACCCAAAAGAAAAGGTTCGTAGGACTGGCACAAAACGCCCAGCGGTCATTTAGAGAAGGAGTACATGTACAAATCAATATTACTTGACTTTCACCTTGCAAGGTTTAAGTAATCGATTAAATTGACCTAAATTAGGAATTCACCGAAGTGAAAAAACAGTCAGGTTTTTAAAATTCTTTCAACTTAAACAGATTCCGCAGGACAAAATTTTCCACAACTTTAAAATCATGAGGTGCGGGTCATTAACTTTCAGCCGCGTTTCATTTCTTTGCCAGGGAGAACATTCCGGTTTTCAATAATGTTTTCAAGACCTTTTTGCTTCAGAAATGATCTTCATTTAGGAAATAAAAATCGAAGTAACAGTAAATTCAAATATACAGGTACAATGTACATGTACCTCTGATTTTACAATATCTGACAGACAGTAAGGCCACATGTCTAAATGCAAAGTCCCTGATTACGAACATGTATGTACATTGTACAATGTGGTTGGTTATTAATTTAAAAATAGTATGCACACACACGTCCACGTGAATCTCATCTTTGTAAGACTTCGTTTCAGAACATTTTGCAATTTGTTTGTCGCTTGAATAAGAGTCTGAATTTGTTTTTTCTGGTGTTTTTTTTCATGATTTCTGTACATAGGATTTTTGCGCAGTATCTGGCATGTACATGTATGTCTTTTCTAGGATGTACATGTATGTGAAGATTGATGTATGAAATTTTGGCGCGAAAACGGTTGCAGATTTTCAAAACATTATTGCGTACGTGTACAATGTTGAAGTCCTTGGTCAATTTCAAAATAGTAAGCACGCACCTGGACTCATGAATTTACTTGCTTTCATTGCAAGTTACAAAAGGGATAACTTTTGACGATGTACATGTATCACAATTATCATATCAGGTCTTTTCAACAGACTTGAAATCTCCAAAATAACATCAACATTTTTAAACCTTAATGTGTATGACATAAAAAGTTTAAGTCTTGTCAAAAAATTAGTTACCAAACCCGTTTGTTTTGACTTGAGATCAAACCTGAACTCCAAAATTTCTTCAGTTTTTCTAGTACATGTACATGAAGATTTTGGGGAATTTTGCACCATTTCAGAAGGTACATGTACATGTACAACCAAGTTAATATTAAAAATATAAATAAACTGAAACATGTAAGTTGGACTTCCTTACAAAAAATGCCGAGGGAGTTAAGGGTAAAAACTGATTAATAAAATGAAGAGCAATAAATAAGATGAAAATTGAACTTACTGTGATTGGGCATCAATTTCCAAGATGTATGTGTCTTGGTTGTCAGGGCCCACCGTCGTCTGTCCTCCTAGTCTGAGCTTGGTCAGAGACTCAAAGTAGTTGGACGTCGTCATCTTGGCATCGATGTACTGGCTGGCTAACAAGCTTCTACAGCCAGACGTCCGAGTGTGTGCATGCGTATGTTTCTCAGAGAAGCGAGCTTCCTCATCGATGATCAACTACAGAATGAGAGAGTTAGTGGTTAGGATCGGGTTCATTAGAGCCTCGTTGTGTGAGGAGCTGTCTCCCTATTCGTCCCCCCTTTGCTCACTGCCGCCGTCGACAGTGAGCTCATGAAGCATGTATGCGTCACTGTCCTCACAGCTCAGCGGTAATTTCAAGAGGCAGGGCCAGACGGAAAGAACAATTTGTTTGTCAGTTGTCAAAACAGGTTTTCCATAAGTTGTTATTAACTTTACATGTTATTTAACAAAATGTTGTTTTCCTAATGCATATAATATGTCTGTCTGATAAACAATGTGAAATTAACTGAAAGAAAAGGCAAAATCTGATTTTTGTTTTGCCTGCTTGTTACATTTATCCTTGCCATGTTACTTTGAGAGATGTTTTTTATAGGGGCGTAAGTGAGACATTTTATAAGGCAAACTGATGCACTTTTTGTTTTTGTTTTTGTATCATACATGTAATCTGTGAAATGTTGACTTATAGCTACAACTTAACACAGCCTCAAACCTTGCAATGTGAATGACAGGAAATTTCCCACTAGTGAACAATAATCCATAATCATTTTTTTATCACTGAAATTTGAAATAATAAAAAAAAATAATTAAAAAAAATAATACTAACAAATAAATAGTAATAATAACAACAACAAATGACAAAAATCAAAAAATCAAACCAAAAATTTTTTTTTTAAAAATCAAAAAAAAAATCAAAAAAAATAATCAAAATTTTGGTACAAGACCTGCTTCAAGCAAATACTCTTCCATGAAATATGTTGCCTCTTTTCTAAGATTTTCTAGCTTTGCCTTTGAGAAAAAAACATCTGCTAGGTTCCTAACTTAAAGCCAGCCTTCTTCCTATCGTTTGATGACCTTTTTCTGAGAAGACAGATCCGACTTGAGTTGAATTCAATTAGATGTAAATTGTAATTCCCTTGTATGCTAAACGGTTGAAATTGAATCCCTTCCCCACGGCTACAACCCGCCAGCAATTAACGGGAAAGTGCCCGCTATATACATGTAACACATTACCAATTTACTACGTGTGTTATGAGCGCTTGAAATTAGTTTTACTTCGCAGAAACAGTGTTATAAACTCGAAGGAGCAATCAGCATGCACAATGTAAATTGAAATTGATGAATTCACAAATTGAAATTCATAACGTTGCCAATTTCTAATTCTTGTTATGGTTGATGTTTTGGCTAAGTGGATTTACTCGTAATGTTGGACACAAAATCTGCTCGAACAAAATGAACTTTAGCACAATCACTTTTGAGTGTGTCACGTACATGTACAGTGCATCAAATTCCTTCAACCACGATGATTGTGCTCCAAAGTATACAAAATTTGACAAACACATTTATTTTGTTAAGACAAGTGAGGTGAATGATCAGAAATTATCCAACAGTTGTCCGGACCATAACTTCAACCTACAAATTGTAAAATGAATTTAGAGGCCGATGTGAGAATCTTTTGGTCTTTTTGCTGGATCTTCTCTTAAAAGGAAATGAACATATTTGTATTCATTCTACAAGACTGGAGCAATCAGTTCAAGACTTTTTTATATTTTGAAGCAAATGTGATTCCTTTTTCATGAGCAAAGCATTGATTTCATTTCAGTGTTACATGTAGGTTGAGTTCATTTGTACATAAAGTTACAAAATTTAGTGTGTTGTTCAATCTACCATATTGACACACCATGAAAAGGGAGCTCTAGACATCAGAATATCATGTACATGACTCTAAACCACACACCATCTCGAGAAATATGACACAAATACAAAGTTGCAAACAAATCTATGTATTATCTGTGGGAGTAACATACATGAACCAGAAAAACAGAAAAAGATTTGAATAGTTTTGAGAAGAAAAAAAATCCAGGAACCGCGACTAAATTTTTATTCCTTTTACGTTCTCTTCACTGGCCACATAAGATGTCCGTTTCCAAGATGTCATATTAATCAACCGGCAGGGAAGATGAGCAGGCCTCAGGATTAATGTCTAGCTTTCACTCAGTCTCTCTTCATTTTAATCATCAAAAAAATGCGAGGAAAAAAAGAGACAAGTTAGCAGTGATGTGGGCTCAATGCCCAAAAGAAAGTTCCTGTTCCATGTTTTTTTTCTCAAGTTTTTCTTAATCCTAACTCATGTTGGTTTACAATTTCCACTTTCAATTTGAATTGTTCAAAGTTGTTATACATGTAGCTGCCACAGTATTTAAGCCTTTTATACGGACAACAGATGTTGTGCATTCAAACTTAAAAGTCGCTGCACTTCTGTATCTTTAAAGTTGTGTTCTCCGTGCTATTTTTGAGTTTCATCCTGGTAATAGTCTCCTTTTCTAAGGTGTTATATTTCTACCCAAAAGTAATTCACTCTTGAATGCATCGGGCAAAGCGAAGCCTTGTATGAGATAATAATAGTTTACTGCCACAGATTGGCCACTTCAAGTTTGAAAGATTTAAATATACAGCGAAACATACATGTACATTTTTTTTCCTTCAATTATTTGAAAAGAATAGTCAAAATGTAAATGCGTCTTGGAAACTTGCAATAATGAAAACAACTGGAGCGCCAGACGTAAATCCTGGTTTTCAATCATTTGGCCGCCGCCTGACAGGCTCTTCGCCAGCTTCTTAGAAAATTGAAACGCTCTGGCTGCGCTCTGAAAGAACCCTTGAATGAATTTTCCTCAAAATCCCACGTTGCCATCAACACTTGATCATTTTCATCATCTCGGCGCCTGAGGGAAAGACTCGTCTTGCATTCATGATCCATCAATGTTCAGTTTATTAGCCCCCTCGACCACATTGGTCCCTACATCAATTTTCATTTTTCAAACATGTAACATGTCCAGGCATCTACTGACTATTCTTTTCAAATAATTGAAAGGACAAAAAATGTACATGTATGTTTCACTATATATTTAAATCTTTCAAACTTGAATCGACCAATCTGTGGCAGTAAACCATTATTATCTCATACGAGGCTTCACTGTGCCCGATACATCCAATCTTCCAAGAAGCTGGCGAAAAGCCTGTCAGGCGGCGGCCAAATGATTGAAAACCGAGATTTACATCTGGTGCTCCAATTGTTGTCATTATTGCAGAGTTTCCAAGAGAGATTGTGTGGGGAAAAACTGAGGCGAAACTCTTTGACTTGTTACTTGGAAATGAGCCTTTGAATGGTAACGTTCCAGACATTTATGCTTGGCGTGGTAACACAGCTTTACCCTAAAAGAATCAACCACTATGGCACATTCCTCTTAAAACTTAAAGGGACATTAAGGCTCAAACATAAATAACAATGGGCTTTACATTTCTTTAGTCCTGCAAGATTTTCCAAACCTCCTCATGGAATTTGAATGATCTAGGTTAAATCAATGGTTTCCAACTACAAAAGAGGGGATTTCTTGTCAAAGGGAAACAAGGAAATTTAAAAGAACACCTCAAAGACTTCATTATCTCTAGGTAGGCAGTGTTTTTACACACTTTGGGACAAGTGGCACCAGAACCAAGTTTTGTTGCAGCTAAACACGAGTGCTAATTTCACAAACAATAGCTCAACTTTATGCACTTACAATTGAGGAACTTTGATTAGCAAATTTTGGCCATCAATTTCAAATCCACAATATGACACATGTGCAGTACAAGAAATGTGAAACAGATTTTCTGCGATGGTTCTTGGGTTTCAAACAGAATTCAGAATTACTGAAATCTGAGTTTCACAATTTGCACCCAGAAATTTAAACATCTGCCAATAACTACAACCTGATCCAAGTGCCAAGCACAAAGAAATTGAGAATAAAACATTACTGCATTATACTTGTTCATGTAAGAAACCTGTTGTTCTGGACGTAGGCACAAGCGCAAATCACCATCAACTCCATTGAAATTGCAAAAGATCTAGATCCAGGCAGAGCTCAGACTAATGGAATTCCATCGAGACTAGGACCCCAGGAATAGAATTGAAATTGAAGTGCGGGGTGCGGGTACATAAAAGGGCTGGCGGGCCGGCGCCCCGGGCCGGTACAGACAGAGGAATAATAACACATCATGGAAGGAGGAAGGGAACCAATGAACGGAAGAAATGCAGGCTCCGGATGAAAATAAACAGGAAAAGCTGCAGGCAAACTGCGGAAGAACGATGTGCTGAATTCTAAACAGACCAGTGTCTGCATTCAATTATTGTGTACACCGTTTTCAAAAGACATACCTCCATGAGCCAAAGCCTGCGTTACAACTTAAAAAATATAATTTTGTAATGAAAACCAGGAAATTATGAACAAAGTTATGGACCTTCTTCAAGAAAGGCAAATATTTCCATCAAAGTAAACAATTTTAAATGCATAAAAGGTCATGATTTACGGAACCACCTTTCGACTTAAACACGGAAGAGTTTATACAAAAGATTAAATGACTAAATAATTAACAAAAAAAATTCAAGATCAGTTTTATTATACAGTAAACTTTCCAACTGTTTTGCTGCACTGGTAAAAAAAAAAATGGAAAGCTCATAGCTGCATTACCATTCACAACAAAAAATGTCCTGAATTTCCTGGGCAATTTTTTTCTAGAAATATGGTATAATTTTAATAATAAAAAAATAACGTCTCAAACTAAGAAAACTGTTTGAACAACAGATTTCATTGTTCTTTCATTGTTTTTGGCACAAAATTTCTTGCACGTGAATTTTCCGATTCAAGGGTTCTGGAAGCAGGCCACCAGGGGTGAACATGGTGAATTTTCTATGCCAATACAAGCTAACTTTAAACAATAATACAATGTACGTGCTCCGAAAGGGGGGGGGGGGCTAACATCAAAGATAGTCGGACACTTTTTGTCTGGGAACCAGACTGGCCTCTGTATACAAAATGTATACGTACATGTATGCCCTGAATCAAGCCGCGTGATGTCATCATGCATAGTAATGAATCTAGCCAGTTTAATACAGCAGAGAGCCCTAGCTTCTCACAATTAGTAGACAATGGATGGAGAAAAAGATGGCGACAAACTTGTCAGAAGGTGCTTGAAATTTTTTTTCCAATTTTTCACTAATTTTCAAGATACCATATATCTATGGACAAGTTTACAATTGTGGTAAGCTTTATTTTATGAATTGCTAAGCTCATAGGAATACAATGATATATATATATATGACAATGTTGAGCGATATGCATTTCGAGAGATATTTGGAATCAAATCAATCAATCATGACTTGTGAATCCTCATGTTATTTTTCGTGAGTGTTACTGTGAGGTACTTACTTATGAAGCATTCTGTGAATTCACATGAGCGTAGAAGCTGGCAGGTTGATTGAATAACATTCGTGTAGTATACAGCATGTTCGCGTTGATACAATGTATGCCTATCTATGGGTATTACAACTTCGTAATACCCAGCATGTAGTTCCAGGGGTAGGGGTAGGCCATGTACTGTAGGCAGGTTCCAAGTGCTTTAACATTTACCTAGACCCGTGAACGTGGCGTTGTATACAATGCCACGCTGTTGTGTATTTTGGAACCTAGCGAAATCGATCCGCCATACATAATTTCATATGGATATTGAGTACTCACCTAGAAATCTAAATTTGCCTTCCCGTGTGTTCAGGATGTGTCATTTCGACGAAATTTGCCATCAATGAAGACCCACACGAACGTGTATAAATTAGATTTTAACCTGACAAGTGACCCTGACAAATGACCCTGGACGAGTACCCAGGGTCATTTGCGTGCAAAATTATCGGAGCCCACCGAGCTACCCGTCTGCTTCATGTGGCGCATATGATAGGCGGCGTCTGATTGGCCAATAACGAGGCCACATGATAAACGCAGCTAATAATTTGGAATCGCACTTACGATCCGGACAAAAGGAATGCCTGGAGCGTCAGTGCGATACCAACTTATTCGCAGCATTTATCAGGTAGTAAATCACATGCATCAGGAGGAGGTTGTAGGACTTCTTCTTCGACGTCGAGATCTTGCCAGATTTTACCTCGAATTTCATTTGAATGCCAGATTTGGCGTAAAAGCAGAGTTCAACATGTTCAAGAAAGCTTGATATGTGAATACTTATCACACGGTAAGGCAACAATGTTCAGTCTTTGTCATGGAAGGACGATTTCGCTTGGTTCGAACATGTACAAGAGCGTGGCTAATTTACAAGCCACGTTCACGGGTCTAATATTTACCATGTCTACAGAGGTAGGCCTAGTCCAGTATTCCAGTAAACTTGGTAAATTGGCCACATTTATGGGGCTAATGTAGCTGGAGTTACCCAGCCCTAAATTTTAGGCAGTGGATATTTTGCCGGAAACGGCAAACCTTTAGTAAACATTAGTTTGCCGGATATGCACTGAACATGCGCAGTTACTGTTTTTATGTACTCTAACATTTTCCGGTGACAAATTTTAGTCTGGCTCCATGCCAATATTATCGTTGTAACCTCGTATTCACAAGATGGGATTCAGACCATTTTATAATTTCGGACTTTATTTCCCTTTAAAAAAAATCCTCCAGAGCCACAAATCTGAAAAAGAAAATGTCATACTTTGCAATAAAATGTTTGAGACATGATAAAATAATAAAAGAAGAATATTCTTATTTATTTGGGGATGGAAAAAAAAACCTTAAAAATGTGGAGGGGATCCGGAATCGAACCCGAGTCATCCCGCTCACTAGTCCGAAAATTTGGGACTCTCAATACTGTGTATGAGAGTCCCAAAACTTAAGGTATTGAAAACATGCAAAACAAGAAAATAGACTGGTACCTAAAACAACCAGTCCAACACAGCTTCAGTACTGAATCAATCAACTATGCCAAAAGAATTGTGTGGCATGAAGCGGGAACTAGTCTCAATTTACTACACATTTCTCTATAGTCAAGCCACCAGACTATTGGCACTGAATGAAGAGGTCAGTCTTTTCAAATAGTTGGACCATGGTAGGACATGTACCAGTCTAGTATTTAGCCCCATTTTGAAATCACTTGACTTCCCTCTCATGTGCAAAATATTGAAGAAATGTCTCCTTTAAAAATTGAATTGAGTCTGCAAACTTGGTTGGTGAAATACCGAGGACATTTTCTTTGCCCCAGTGGAATTTTTGGAGAAATTTGTTGCTAAACTGTGAGTAAATTGGGCCTGATTTAGTTTTGCACGTTTCAGAGCACTCCAGAGCCCTGTCTGCCCGCTCACTAAAGCCTTTGCTTAACCACTACACCAAACGTGCTACACAACTTCTAAGTTCTAGTGGGAATTTAATACATCTTATAATTCAGCCCTATCTTAAAGAGTACAGCGCCCTCTGTTGATATGGATTGCCGCTGGCAAACCTTTAGTAAACGTTAGTTTGCCGTCATTACCTCCGGCAAAATATCCACTAGGCCTATCTAAATTTTATCGCAGTGGCTATTGTTACGGCAGCCGTAACGCATTTCCCATTTTCTATCGTTACGGTAGACTGCAACCTGGCAACTTTTATAAAAAAACATGACAAGAAAATATAAAATTAGAAGGAAAAAAGTGAATTTGAACTTTATGAAATTCGGACTTTATTTCCCTTTTAAAAAAAATCCTCCAAAGCCTCAGGTTAGAAAAGGAAAAAAATTCGAGTGCAAAACTGAGATTCGAACCCGCAACCTCGCGGTGCAAAATCCTACCCTCTATCGGCTGAGCTGGCGCACTGCTCGATAAAACGTGGGGAAACAAATAATCATATACCTGCGTGCGTATCAAAAAAAAATCGTAGAGGGCGCTAAACAACGAGTGCCGTAACGATAGCCACTTCGAAATTTTATCGACATTGGGTTACCCAATGTCAATGATCAAATTTAGGGCTGGGTAACTCCAGCTATGGCTAATGCACACGCACTACGCAGTGTGTCCCGTCGACACGGATCTAGTCTCAAATTTTGTCAAAAAGGTAAAAAAAAAAACACGCCCTCTTTTCTTAGCGCGCCCACTGAGCCCATACATGCGCCGTATTCCAGACGTTCATGACGGTGCTCACTAGTCACTGCTGACTGTAGCCTATAAAATCAAAATACAAGTTTTTCTAAACTCTGACATGCTTGCAACGCATAGGAAATTTCAGTAGCTGTGATAAACCTAAATTCAGACACACATTTCATATACTTACAATCAGTAAACAGCTCCAAACGGGGACGTTAACCCGTACAATTTTTACTTTTCTCGACTTTCGAAACCTCGTGTTGTGCGTACCAAAAATAGATAGCTAGCCAACCATAAAACACATTTTAATGCATTGCCTGCAGTCCAGGAACCAGTTTCCCAGGTTCCAGAAAATGTTATCAATTGAGGGCGCTAACCAGTTTTTGTGGGCATCGAAATCGTTTTTAATATTTTAATATTTTTTCTGCACCCCTGTTCGGGCATGTAGGCAACTCGCCTTATCTTTTACTTTGTTTAGCAAATAAAAAATGGGACAGAAAATGGGTGATATTTGCTGTTTTCATCTAAACGTAGGAATCGGTCAGCAAATAAGCGAAATTCATATTTGTTGAAGGAAAACTTTATTAAACGGCATATGTTAATTGTCACCATCCACAAAAATATATCACTGAATCGTTTTCCCGCAAAACTTTTCTAAAGAACTAAACTTTAGTCCGTCAAGACAGATTTTAAGTCGCAAGACATATCACATTAATCCTAACCCTCAAGGCAAATGGTTCGTTTTTTTATGAAGAAACTTGTTAAATTGAGCATGGTAATTAATTAAACTTAATTAACATACAGTAACTCAAAAAATCTGGAAAAGAGTCCAAGTCGATTTAAATTTTCAGCTAGTAAAAAAAATTGGATCATGCACAGGTGCAGGCGCGGCCTTTACATTTTAATTCCAGAAACTGCCCAGCAGGCAGGCTAGGCAGCTAGCTAGCTGCATGCAGGGCATTTCATTTGTTGTGTGAACCCCCTCAATTAACTATGGGAATTTCCTTTTCCGATCCGATGAAAACAACTTCCTCCTGCATGCAGCGTCCGTGTGGCAAGTAAGTATCTTTGCCATTACTAGCAGCACGTTGTCGTCAAAGTTGGTACCTTGATCCTGTCTAATAACTTATTCTTTAAAATGGGGTTTGTGGTCGCTGCCGAAGTTCGGGGAGTAATAAATAACCGTCCGATATTTTCTACACCGTCCCCCGGCGCGCGTGTAGGGGCTGGGGGTTTGCATAAAAATTTTAAGATACCAACTTTTACGATAATGTGTCGCTACCAGCAGTGCGCGCGCGCTCAAACGGCACGGAAAATCGCTCAAGCGGAGTATCCATTGATGATCTCCATGGAGATCAATGGGAGTATCCCATAGAAACTATGGAATATCCACGGTCAATGCACCGTACCGCGCACGCACTGTCAGCGCCTAGTACATTTCCATTTATGTACTAGTACTAGTATAGTAGTGTACATAAATTATGAGCTTGCGTAATATACTGCATTTCAGTATTACAATTATCTTGGCAGAGTTTTAAAAATACTCCAGTATTTTGTTGTACAAGTACAATTAATCGATCAAGAACGAGTGACAGCTGAGTTAAGGCACGGTTAAGGTGAGGATGTACCTCCATGATGCTTAACATTTGATGCTTTAATTACATGTAATTGTTTGTGAAAGTCGTGTTTTATAGCTTTCACTTCAGTGCAATCATGGAGGAAGGAATAGACGATATGCCGGGCGGGGCTATTTGCCGTGTGTAGTGAGTATCATGGCTTCGCGCCGTGCCGTACCGGACCGTTATGTAACACTAAGAACACTCGTATTGTGCGCAACCTCCCACAAAGGTTAACGCAGGCAAATGTTTTTGTGTTGGAGTGTAGGTAAATGTTGACGAATTAAGAGTTTTGGCAGTTGATGACTAATATTTATAGGCCCCTAATACTAGCCTGCTACTGTGCTAGCTCCATTTGCATTTCTGGCAGTTGACTTCTTTTTTTTCTACATCGAACTTCATATCCCATTCAGCCACAGGTCGGTGTCGGCTCTGCTAATCTAATAAGACTGTGAATTGAGAGTGAATGAAGGATCTTATCTTACTCCTGTTGACTCTTGCTGCCTGTATTGGTAAGTTAAAACTACCAATATAAGCATGATAAGATTTCCATATCTGGACATGGCTTGTCACCCTGCTCACAGTCACAGACCCATTTTATGATGAGGCTGGTCACTTTCTGATGATCACTTCCTGATTGCTGATGTCACTGCAGGGAAAAAAAATAGCGATGGCCAGGATGACCAGGTTTATGGAAATCTTTCCTTTTTTCAAAATAAATTGGCACCATAATGCATACTTTTCCTTTAAAACCTCAAATTTTCAGACAAATATGCAATATAGAGGCCTATGTTATACCCATATTTTCTGGGTCACTGATTTTCCAAACTCTTTTGATGTTGAAACTGATATCTCTGCACTGCTTTGACTCTGAAAAAGTAACATACAGCATAACATGATCCTTTTGAAAAATTATTTTGCATTTTGAAATGCAGAAAGAGCATTAAAGGGAATGTACAACATTGGCTTTTGCTGCAATTTTCAGAAATAAATGGGTTTGGAGGATTAATATGTTATAGCAAATATATTGTTAAACTGACTTGTTTCACGTTTTGGGCTTGTAGATGCTGGAAAAACAAAGAAAAACCAATTTTGTTCTTGTATCGTAGTCTGGTTCCCCGACCCCACTTAAAATGGAACAATTTATAGATTTTGGGGAATTGTACAGTCAGAGTATCAATTTAGCTGGCTTAATTATACCTGTTCATGGGTGTGTAATCAATTGCAAAGAAAATGTGGAATAACTAAATATAAGAAATGTGGAGTAGTTTTTGAAAATAGGCAGTTTTCTCCTACGCTGGTCAGCCGACCAGCGTTGGAAAAATACAACTTTTCTTGAAAATGTCAGCACACCAGGAGCCACAATTTTGAAGGATGCTTTTAGACTGTCATTCCCTAACAATCCAGTAAGGTATTTCGTGATAATTGGATCATTTCGTTTTTTTGATGTTTGCAAAATGTTGTATCTTCCCTTTAAAGAGTCACAATTCCTCTTTTTTTTCCTGCCAATATTGCAGCCCAGATCCAGGGCATACGGTGTTATGCTTGCAACTACACCAACGCTGTTCCTACTTACAACAGCTTCTGCGATGTTAACTTTGATCCGAATGGATGGGGTGCTGCTCAATCTATCGTAGAGTGTGATGGCGTATGCGTTGTGAGTATTTACTTCCAAATCCTTTTAAAAAAAGTGTCTTAAAAATTTATGCCTGCTATGATCTAATATACGCACTACAGTGCGATGTAATTATCACATGAAACCTTCAAGTCTTTCTGCTACGTTCATGTCGGTCTCAATGGCAAAAGTCCATCTTAATAATTGGGCAATCATAGGATGCTATTCAATGAAAAGTAGATTACAACAAAAAAGATAATTTTTGTAAGAAGCATTAAGTGTGTACCTACTTTAAGTTACAATTCTAAGTACTTTTCTTTGAGGTTTCAGTTTGTTAACACTATAAAAAAATATATACACTTTCAGTGCAAGTAATTACATTCACATGGATTGCCATAGTCATTTATAAATGAAAATTTCTAATCTCTTTTTTTTTTTTTTTTTTTTATCTTATTAGAAAGCTAGTGGTGGAGTTGCTGGACTGATTGGAGTGGAACGGAAATGCGACACCTCTAAGGAACCCGAATGTCCCAACGGTTGCGGAAGTGTTGAAGGCACAACCATTGGGGGTTGCCAACACTGCTGCGAAACCGACCTCTGCAACCAAGCATCGTCCGTGACCTTTCACCTCTTGACCTCCGTGGCCATGTTACTTTTTGCCTGGGTCGGCCGTTACATTTAGATGAGGCTGTGTTTTGCGGGATTTTTACTTTTCATCTCATCCTCAAAGGATAAAAAAAAATATATATAGGTGCATAGTTAAAAACAAATGAGTCAATTTCCCTCATGCAATCCTGAATTCATTAAAGTGGAGGGAAAAAACAGATTTTTTTTTGCAGATTTGAGGCGGGGACTCATACCGTTGAGTTAAGAGCGAAATTTGAGGTAAAATGAAAAAAAAAAGCCTTTCGCTGTTGATTTTTGGTGAGTAGAATTATCAAAATGTTTATCCTTGTCCTCTCAACATTGGTCAAATTCCTTTACGTTCTTATGTTTGATTCTGATGGAAACATGACAATTGGGAAAGGAGCTGAAAGGGAACGGGACAGTCCATGTCCAAACTAGGCATTATGTGCCCTTGGCGGGTTACACAAAAAAATCTAGGTTTGCTCTTTGAAACTGCGGGCAGGAAAGAATAAAGGTGATATGTTCACTGATATGTTTGCTTTAAAGTACAGCAGAGGGATTTATATATGCACCAACTCATTTAACACATTGTAAACTTTTGGCTTATGCTAATTTTGTCAGGCGATACACAAGTGTTCATACTTAAAGATGTATGATGTACTAAAAAAAAAAATTTATTAAAAAATATTAACCACTACTTCTAAACTCATTGAAAATACTTAAAAGGTCATGGATTTTTGGTCCCCAACAATGGCGGTGCTATTTTCCATGATTTTGTATTCGTATTTTGATTAATTTAATTAATCAAAATTAATTAATTAAATTATCCTCACCACTGATACAAGTAGTAAGAAAATAATTCATGAGTAGTTTTAACGCCCCAACATTTGTATGTTTTAATAAAAGCCTTCAATTAACATTTTGAGTGTATTTTACCTTGCTTCACATTTGCCTATTTGATATACACATGCTTCTTCGTAGATTAGTTGTGTAAGTTTTGTTGATATAAGCTTAAGGTTTCATCCGTTTTGACTCTATGTATATTGGCAGTTATTGTATTTTTCTTATTGTTGAATTTATACAACAAATGTATTGTGTTGTATCTATGGCACTTTTCTAAATAAATGTTGATTTACTTCTCTGTGCCATGTACATGCACTCTCTTCATTATGTGTGTTTTATACGTGCGCTGTGGTGTCAAGTTCAGAACTACAGTATTACTATAGATATGGTCACTGCACTGTGTTGCCATAGTTACGGATCCAGAAATCAACTGAATCAACTGATGAAAACTAAGAATTATTACTTTTTTGGAGAGACATACTTTCAGGAGGAAAAGTTTTTTATATTTGCTGTTGCCTACCCCCCCCCCCCCCCCCCCCCTTGAAAAAAAAAAAAAAAAAAAAGCCAAACAAACCAACAATGTCGGGAAATTCTGATTGGGATGTTCCAACTCATCTCATGGCGCTATCATCTGAAAAGCCAGGACATCCCCATCTAATATCTCAAGTCATATAAAAGATAGTTTTTAACTTCCGTTATCATCATAAGGTTTTGATTTTCCCGTGCCTTTAAAGTTTAAAGGACATGTAAATACTAAATATCATTTATGCAGGAAATACGGAATAGGGTGCATTGATATTAGTAATAACGAGCCTTTGGGGTGTGGCCGCCGCCGGTACTCTCGCCGCGCCTTGGTAAAGTCCATTATAATAGATTGACCGAAGCCAGTCTATGATGATGACTAATCGTTCTTTGTTAGCTGTGATCCCTGTATCTATGGCTATAGTAACGTCATCATGAATATTCTATCCACTGATTATTACAGCTCTAGACTACCAGCACGTTGGCTGTACCGTCTTTATCCTCTGTCCAGTGACCAGCTCTGTCCACATCATCAGGGCTGCGCCTAGTGTTGACGGCCTTTTACCGGAAGAGGAGGCGGGAAAGGAATGGGGGATGCAGCATGCAAATCCCGATACGAATTTCAAATATGATAATTTCAATTGTCTGGGAGTTATAAGAGATAAACTTTGAGAATTTGAAGAAGTTTTCTTTTGTGACTATAGCACTTTATGAGGAGTTGTTAAGAGAGGAATCTGAGGCGCCAACAGGCGCATTTTTGACGGTCACTGCACTAGTATTTTTAAACTTCAAAACAGAAGAGATTAATTGGCCGTCGCAAATATGCAATACTCAGTAATATGGAGCGGTGGTACCAAAAAAAAGAATTAAAAAAAAAAAAACATTGGGGGGGGGGAGGTGGGGAAAGGATAATTTTCTTTGTGATTTGTGTATTTGGAGCGATTTTTCTGAAGCCCCCCCCCCCCCAAGTTCTTATGCATGCGCGCACACTTTCTGAACAGGGGTGCAGAAAAAATACAAGGGCGATAAAAGTAGTGTGTACGTAGCGCCCTCTTGATCTTGGGTCTAATCGGTGCAACTCGCGGATCCAAGGCAGTGTGAGTGGGAGGGTCCTCGAGCCAGCTGATCGAACGGGCACAAAGCTTTTTAAAGCGCGAGGTTTTTTGTCAACTTTCTACTTTCACTGCAATACTTTCGTCATACAAAGGTTAGTTATGTCAGTGAGAATTAGACTCATCGTACTATGACAGCTTGGAAAACCCAGTTACTCATTTAGTAGCAGTGGAATACCGCTCAGGAGTCCAGTAATGTATCTTGGCCATAGAATCGGGCTAGTACATTCATGGAGGAAGAAAATATTCCATAGCCTTGATTAGGCCGTTTGTTTATGTAACTGATAAAAAATGATTACAACATCAAGAGTATGGCCTTCCTTTTTGATGGTTTGCCAGACCTATGGCCATGGTTGCCAGGTCTATCAACAATAAATTTCCAAATAAATACATGGTATCTGAATCAAGGTGAATGTAATATCAAGCATTATATAATATAGGGATTAATTTGTCTGGACTTGTCCAAAAAGTCAAGCTGCTCAAGGCAGAGGGTTGCTAAAGTAAAATCAAAGGGGGGGGGGGGGGGGGGGGGGGGGGGGGGGGGGGGGGGGGGGGGGGAGGGGGAGAAGGAATCTCTTGAATGACGGCAGATCATGAGAGCTGAAGGTTAGCAAGCCTAAATAAACAAACGAAGCTCCATAAAGATACCATAAAAGGCATAATAATAATTAAAAATGCACCAATCCTAGAAACTAGATCCATGCTCTATAGAAAGATGACACACATTTAGTGTCGGTTCGGTTGAGGTTTGAGCAATTTCCTGAATGTAGCAGCTGAATTTGAAGTACGGATGTTGTAGGGAATATTCAGTTTTAATGTTGCCATACTGCAAATTGAGGCTGTGTCCAAAAAAGATGTCTAGAGCTATATGCTTATGTCAGCTTGTCAACATGGTCCCATGTAGCTGTAACTGCCAAAGAAGGCCTTTTTACACTGGAACCTCTCTAGTTGGCCCTCGACCCAGGTTGAACTCAACCCTGGGTGAATCCAGTGCCGCCCCAAGTCGAGATTCACACTTGTTATATAGAAACCAAGCTTATTTCACTCTGTTACTTTTGTTTTGAACTTGGAGCGAGAGTTTCATCCCGACTTGAAAATCTCAACCTTGTCTTGAGCAGGGTTGAGTACAACCCGTACCCGGGGTGAAATCAGACCCAGGGTTGATGCAGGTATGGCACGGGCTGGAACATTTTTAAGTGTGAAATGCTGCATGTTTTTTTAACCTGTGTCAACCCGTGTGAACCCTAAGATTTTTCTAGTTTGGAAAGGCCTAAAGACCAGACATAAGACTACAGGCCCGACAGTCATCTCCCACTCAAGGCAAAAAACACAAGGTCTCAATAGAGCAGGCAACTACAGTGTGATAATGATAACAAATGATAAGCTAATACCCATAATAATGCTGTTACATAAAATGTTTAATCCCTTAAGTAAACAGACACATTACAAAAGACCTTAGAATACTCGCAGGGTAGCATTCATTCAATATTCATGTACGTCCGCCTGTAGTGTACACAGCTCATATTTGGATCTGTCGTGAGACAGTATGTGAGTATTAAAAAATCTTAAATAATTAAGACTTTGAAATTGGGTCAGCCCAGTAGACTCTATAGAGCAGATGCTGTTTGTCTTAGAATGAGGCAAATCACATTTAAATGACACTGAACGTTGATGTAAGGAATTTTAAACAAATGGATTTTTATTCTTTATTAATTAATAATAAAAAACTGTTGTTGTTTTATCTCTTGTAGATGAAGCTTCTTACAATGTTTATGCTACCGCTTAGTATCTTTGGCCACTCCCTCGTTGAAAGTGAGTCGACTGACAACAAGTTCATCTTTGACACCTTCCAAGATCCCAAACGTGATACCTTTCTCTGGGAAACATTCCCAGATGATTTCCTTTGGGGAGCAGCAACAGCATCGTACCAGATAGAAGGAGCTTGGGATGCTGACGGGAAAGGTCCAAGCATCTGGGATACCTTCAGTCATGAGGGAGGAAGGGTCTACCAGAACCAAACAGGCGATGAAGCTTGTAGCAGCTACAACAAGCTCAAGAGAGACATAGAGATGCTCCAAGAGCTTGGCGTGAAGTCCTATCGCTTCTCTCTCTCCTGGCCAAGGATTCTGCCTGACGGTACAGCCAAGAGCTTCAACAAGGCTGGGGTAAACTACTATAAAAGGCTTCTGGATGCTCTAGTGAGGGCAGGAATCGAACCAATGGTGACATTGTACCACTGGGATCTTCCGCAAGATCTTCAAGACATTGGTGGGTGGGAGAACGAGATGATGGTCAGCTACTTCAGCGATTATGCAGACATCTGCTTCCGAGAATTTGGCAACAGGGTCAAACTCTGGATCACCTTCAACGAGCAGATTATCTTCACCACCCATGGATATGAGATAGGTAGCCATGCCCCTGGACTCAAACACAGCGGCTACGGAGCCTACAGGGCAGGTCACACAACAATCAAAGCCCATGCACAGGCTTGGCACATCTATGACCAAAAATATCGCAACAAACAGCATGGCAAGGTGTCTGCTGTCTTTCAGTCCAGTTGGTTTGAGCCAAAGACCAACTCGTTGGGAGATAAACTGGCTGCTAAGCGTGCACCAGAGGTCGTCCTAGGCTGGTTCGCCCATCCCATCTTAGTCGATGGAGATTACCCAGCAGTTATGAAAGAGTACGTAGCAAACGCAAGTCGTCTTCAGGGACTGACAACATCCCGACTGCCTGAGTTCACAGAAAGCGAAAAGAAGATGATTGCTGGAACGTATGACTTCCTTGGTCTTAATCACTACACCACCACCTACGTGAGTCACAAAGCAAGAGCCCAGCCCCGCGTGGCAAGCTTCGATTTGGATTTCGACATGGAATTGTCTCAGGATGAGGCTTGGCCTAAAGCTGCTTCTTCTTGGCTGAAAGTCGTACCCTGGGGATTGAGGAGGCTGCTGGGATGGATCAAGGAAAATTACGGCGATGTCCCCATCTACATCACGGAGAATGGAATGTCGCAGAGTGGCATGGACACCAATGATGAACTGAGAATCAAGTACTACCAGTCATACATCAACGAGATGCTAAAAGGTAACATATACTTTTCATGTTTCGCACAGCCGTGTCTTACATAACTCCCAAGGACAAGCTATTGTCTTTTCCTTTGTCCCTGTAATATAACACTCTCCCATAGACTAAGTACATCAACGCTTAACTTAAGATGACTTGAAGTTGTGATAAACTTGTGATGACTGGTAAATGGTCTTTAAATGCTCTCCGATGGAAATTTGATTGACTTCTAATAGAGTTGTGACAGAATTGTGATTACAAGTAATGACTTGTGATCGATTAGTTAGGACTTGTGTTGGCTAGTGGTGACTTGTGATTGACTTGTGATTAGCTTGCTATGACTTTTAATAGACTTGTGTTGACTTGTTATAAACATCAAAATGTTCTCTGCTGGAATTGTGGTTTACTAGTGATAGTTGTAACAGACTTGTGATTACAAGTGGTGACTTGTGATCGGCTTGTGATGATTTGTGATTGGCCAGTGATGACTTGTGATTGAGGTGCGATAACTTAAGATTGACTTGTGATTCCTTGTTTACAACTCTGCTTTTCGTCCTTACAGCTCACCTGATTGACGGCGTGAATGTCAAAGGCTACTTCGCTTGGTCACTCATGGACAACTTTGAATGGGCCGAGGGGTACAGCGAGAAGTTTGGCCTCTATGAGGTGGACTTTGATGATCCTAAGCGACCCCGGACACCGAGGGATTCGGCCAGAGCATATGCAGAGATTATCCAAAATAATGGGTTTATTCATCCAGGCTCAAAAGAGAAGACAGAATTGTGATTCAAGAATAGAACACTTGTTATGCAAACTGATCTCTAATTGACGTAACCCTGCTGCTTGATCTGATGCTTGTGACAGCAAAATTTCCGTGAATTTCCTTCTTTTTTCTTAAGTAGTGAACAAAACTACCAATTATTATGGAATACCGTACTTGACTGTAAGTGAATAATAGTCTCAAGCATCTTGTGAAATCATGGCACCTGGTGTGCTGTCATTTTTCAAGAAAAGTGGAATTTTTGTATCAATTTCCAACAATGGTCGGCTGACCATCTTTGGGGAAAAACTACCTTTTTTTTCAAATACTGCCCCCAATTTACTGAATTTCATTAGTCTGCAATTTGTTTTCAATTGATTACACATCCATGAATGGGTGCAAGCCAGCTAGTTTGGTTCCCTGACTTGACAATTCCCTGTCGTCTCTAAATTGCTCTGTTTCATCTGAAATAGGGTCAGGGAACCAGACTACAAGAATGGTTTTCCAGCATCTATGACTGCAAAACTTGTAACAGTGTAACAATATTCTCTATAAATACTAACCCCCAAATCCAATCATTTAGTGAAATTTACAGCAAAAGCAAATGTTGTATTCTACCTTTAAATACAAAGGACAAGTTTTGACTTCTGTTTTAATGTACCACACCAAAGACATCTCCAAGGTCATTTTATCCAAACTCCAAAGGTATATTTGTTTGGACCCTGAATCCATCAAAATCCACTGTTTAAATAAATTGTCACTTCCGTCCCAACTCCCAAGTGCTACTAAATTTGCTTAAAACCACCTTGTGCATTTTTAAGGATCTATGAATATCAATGTTAAGATATTACCAGAATTGATTGCTCTCCATTTTTTACATTTTTTTATATGGATTTTCCTTTTGTTGATAATTGAAGGAAACCCTACCAAAATATCAAGTAGGTGGCTTGAAACATCATCAAAATAATGTGCCAAAATATGATTAGCATATTTTTTTATTCATCTTTTTTTAGATTAGACTTTTTTCAAAAGCTACTTTGTGTTAAATTCTGTACATTCTTTTGAATTGTAATGATTCAATTCAACTTTGTATATCAAGAGATGCAGATTATGAAAGCAATATGCAAAAACAAACAAAAGAAACACTAGTATAATTAAGGTTGAACAACAAAATTGACTGGAGCGAGATTAGAACCTGTGACCAATGGGTAAAAAGAAGCACTTATGATGTACATCACTGATTATCGCAATAATAATCATTATATTTGTAAAATAGATTTGCTGTCAACAAAAGCAATAGATAAGTATAGTTTCAGACATGTCATCTGTTTTGCACATACCGAGTCCGATGACCTTGGCTTCCCGCCAAAAATAATTTTGATAAAAGGAATTAATCAAAATACAGACAGTTGTAACAGTTGAATGCTATAAAATGCAAATGCTATAAATGCAAATGAATAAATTAAATTGATAAAGTTTGTCCGTAAAGTGGGTATGTCCCTGCCTCTGATTGTAACCATTGAGGTAGGAAAACACCGTCATGTTTTGAAAATTTTAATAACGACAACATTCTGGACCTGGGGACCTGGCTACATGCGATAAAAACTGACCGTCTGTTGGTTTAAATTCCGCCACGAGAGGGAAAAAGGTTAACATTCTCGTATAACTCTGTCTTTTATGTGTATTGGCATCAACTTTTTACCGTTTGGGCATCAAATTTAGGAGGGGTGTTTTAGATTTGAAGCAAGTGCTACAAATATAACTGTCAGCAAATTTGTCAATAATGTTACACACTCAATACATTTTGGGTCACAAAAGGCCGGCAGTAAAATTTGTCGTTAGGTAGGCCCTGTTCATCATGCTTCTATTGTCGTTTTGCTCGGCGAAATGCATATTGTCGATGTTCACGCCCCAGCGAGTCGATTGTCACTCTCCTCCCCTTCTGACCTGGCCCCTGGTGCCGGAGCTCGACCGGATGAACCAGGAAATGTCCAGGAAATCACTCCGCGCCTGCCGTCTGTTTTGGATCGGTGGTGTGTTGCAGCAGCATCAGACATACGCTCTTGAACTTCATCGAAAGCATTTTGTTCAATCATAATCTTGAGATTCTCCGTCGTACATTTTGAGAAGAGCAATTTCTCAGGTGAGTAAGATTAGCAAGACAGGCATTATCGTAAAGTATAACAAGGTGTAGTTTATTTTTGGGGGATAACCTTGAAAGTGCAAGTTACTTAAACTTTTAATGGCAGCCGTCTAACATTAAAATCATTTTGGAGTGAAATATTGTGTGCGTGCAGACCTATATTTTGTTGCGCGCTGAGCTGTCTGATGGGCCACGTACACGACGCGTCGTATCCACTATTCATTGCCAACTCGCCATGTTATGGGACAAACATTTTCCTTTCGCCATTGTCGGCCTCCGATCAAACAGGCTAGCTTATTTGTCTAGCTTATTGTCTTCATGAACCTGAAAATAAATGTACAAAATACCAGTAGCCTTACGGGCGGCAGGCCTACAATGCTTGAGCGATGTTTTTTTCCGGAAAAAGGGAAATTTTTGCTTTTCAAAAATATAGGCCTAGGCCTACATCGCAAAATTGTGTAATCATAATTCGTGCACTGGGGCGGCCGGGTTTGAGTGAAAATGTTGGGGTAAATAACACCTTCCGGCTCACCAATGTTAATTAATTTCACTGTTTCTACTAAAGAAAAAAATAATCTTAAATTTCATGAAATAACGAGTTGTCGTTGTACCATAACATATATTCAGATGGCTCGTATATCCTCCTGTATTGTACTGCCTATTTCAAGTTTAAACTGTTGGCAACCATGATCAGGCCCATCATCTCTGGAAAAAAAATCTTGGATTTCAAAGCCTGAGCCATTACCATTTGAATAAGCCATGACCCGCAACTTGCGTAAGATGTTATTTTTTTTAAATTACTCTGCAAATTCCCTGTAATCTTTTTTTTAATTCCACAAATTTGACGAATTGTGTACGACTACAATTTGTGGGTCTAGGCCTATACAGCTGTAACAAAACGGATTTTAAAATGACTGAAACTTGATTCAAGATATTGTATTTATACTTGGAGAAATTCTAATAAATAATATTGTATTCTCCTGCGAAATCTTAATTTTAAACAAAAAATTGACCGAGACTATAGATAGTCCTAGTACAAGTAGTACGGAGCACGCGGGTCAAAATTTCAGTTTTTTGCTGCACATTTCATTTTGTGTAGTTATTTCACCGAACCCGTATATCTACACAAGTACAAGTGATGTGAGATGTATATTGCAGATTGTAATACCCGAATATACCCGATAAATTAACACAAACAATGACATTTGTATCAGAGTACCATCCAGTCGACTGTTATCTTTAGTTGTATATCTTGGTTCAACTCACTTACTTTGTGCAATCGGGAAAAAACTTGAACGCATCGACAAGCAAGCTATGAAGATAATTGGCGCTAATGTTTAAGATATCCAACATTTAGCAAAGAATCATCTTATCACCAAATTTAACAGCATTCTCTCGGATACAAGTCACCCCCTCAACCCTTTTATTACTTGCAATCGATCTGGCAGAGTACGTCAACTTAGTCTCAAAACAAACAGGTTCAAATCTTCATTTTTACCATGGGCTATTCAAATTCGAACTCGACATTCACCAGATAGTTTTTATCCCTACGCTTGTGGTTTTTATGTCATTCAAATGCCCTAGATAAGTTGCTTTTAGCTGTGTTTTGATAACTCAGTTATTCCATACCCGACTCTACTCAGCCCTGCCCCTCCCTACACTACCCTACCCTGTGCCAATGTTTCCCTTATCCTACCCTCTCTTTCCATGCTCCTCCCTTTCCCTTCTCACCCTCCTCTACCCCTCAATCATACCCTGCCCTGTACATTTTGTACATTGCCAGACCCAGCTGTTTCCATCCTGTCCTGTCCCATTTCCTCATTTCCTTATCACCCCACAGTCCGAAATTATGGCGACACCCATGTGTATTTGTTACAGGTTTATATCCTACATTGGGATTACGGTATTGCAATGTAGTTTAAAGGCTTTTCCTGTGCTACCAGGGACAGATGCATTGAGGATCATGGGGGTAATTATAGTTTCTTGTTGATTTTATGATTGACTTCATTATTGACTTTACTATTTTCAAGAGTGGCTTTTGTGAACTAGTTTCAAGTTGATGACAACTGGGCTCTGTGTTAAGTACCCCCTCAACGGTTTCAAAGGGAGAGTCGGGGAGACCACTGGGAGGGGAGTGGCACTTAATCACGCTGGCGTTCAATCTTTCGCACCATACTCGCGAGCTGAACCAATACGTGCACCCGTGTGTCGATATCTCCCACTCGAAAGTCGTCACTGCGCCACCTACTGTCTATGCGCCACCTACTGTCTACTGTCACACACAAAAAATCAATCAAATAGCTAAGGGATTGAACTTACATTTTGAATGCAGTTATGTCAAGTTCGATTTGAACATTTCTTTTTCTTCCCTTTGTAAAATCAAGGAATAAAAGTTAAGTGTGCAAATTCCTGTGTATATGTTTATTGTTTCAACTATGGACCTGGTCTATGGTTGCAAATGCATTCAGACCAAGTCTTTGTGATACATTTAATAGATTTCTAAACATGTTCGTTTTGTGTTAAAATTTTTCTCAATGTCTGTAATGTCATTTTCTGTCTTCTTTTTTTTGATACTCGTTCAAGCTATTGGTCAACACCGGATCAGGAACATGCTTCTTTGCACTTATGGTCCGTTTTGTTATTGGCCTCATAAAAGTCTACAAAACAGGAATCACAGTGGTAAGTTTTGGATAATCTTCGATCTGATTTTGTAGCGGATGATGTATTTCAGCAGATTGTCAGTTTAGGGATTGGATAACATGCTGATTGGTTTCCATCAATTGTTTCCTTCCAATAGCGGAGTGACCAGACAGAAGGGCGTGATAAGCTAGATTTTTCCAAGACACACTTCTACAATCGAGTCAAGTTCCTTTTGACACCTCCAGTGCCTGAGGAGTAAGTTAAATTATTAATCATGAGCGTGGTTAGAGAAGGTGTGTTTAAAATCGTCTGTGTCTGCCAAATTGTCTCCTGTGGGTAAAGTTCTGTTTCTGTTTGCAAATTGTCCATTAGTGGCCATGATCCTGCGCTTTGAACAGTGCACCCCGTGTGGTGTCCACCCTTCCCCCCCCCCCCCCCACCCCACCCCAACTTTTCGATGTGCTGGAGGTAGGGTGACCGGGGAAAAAAAATTCTACCTGTCTGTATATGGTCTGGCGGAGGTCTAGCGATGCTACTGGTTATTATTATCATTCATATCTATTGATAAACTGTGTGGACGGGGTGGTTTCATGGAGCCTCTAAACAGTTTTTTTTTTAGCATGACTACAAATTAGTTTAAGTTCAAGAAAGTTGGGCTGCGAGTGTTTCACTGAAGAAATGTTACCAGAAAACACAACAAAAAATGTCCAGTTTAAGAAGTGGGGTAGAGAGAACCCAAGATTCTTGGGGAAACATGTTATCATAAGGTAGGAAATATTGACGTTCTGTAGTAAAAATAGTAAAGACTTTTGTTTTTCATTTTTGAAATTATTTCAGATGTATTTCCCCCTATTTGTTCCCCTCAGCACCAGTGGAAATGTTGCTGTGCGTTTTTTTCGACACAATATTGGCACTGTGCCAGGTAAGCGTTTTTGAAGCCTTTAAAAAGAAAAATGATTTGCGCGTACATGTAATTGCACCAGTGATAATGCAGTAAATGGTTGGTACCAACAAAACATGCCTTGGATTCTTTTGCAGTGTAAGATTTCTTTAAACCTGACTACATTTTGTCTCTTTTTTTTTCCCGTAGCGTGTATTATTATAAAGAGTTTTCTACAAATCTGGTTTGCATTGTTTTGCATTGGTTTGCATTGTTTCATTTTGTTTCACAATCAACAGGTTTCAAATTTTCCCGTCGCAATATTTGCACCCTTGTACTGACAACAGTCACAATGATTCAGGTGAGTCGCACTGAGTGCAGTTTTGTTTCCTTTAGGGAGCCAACTTAATCAAGCCAGTTTCCTTGTTTATGTAAAAATACTTTATAAGCAGTCACTATTTTGAATTCTGTTAAGTGTTATTTTCAGCACCCACAGAAACCTTTCAGATGATGCATATTAAAAAAGAACAATCATGAATCTGAAACCCTAAACCTCGGCCCATATTACTGTCACAGAATTATCTTTTAAGTAATCCACTTTTTGTATGTAAATATGTTCTTCCCTTTCCTGTCAAATTCAGATGGGCACAATTGCTGCAAAGTATAGACTATATTAACTCCATGCACAAAAGCCCACTAAACAGTTACACTTTGATAGATATGATAAACAGTTAGACATCATTTATATTTATATTTGTTTTATTTCTACAGACAAAGCAAAGAAAAGTAAGAAATAATGCCAGCTGGAGCCCAGAAGATTGTCCAAAAGAAAGTGTTTCTAACGAAGGACTATCCACTCTGGCTGGCTCGACCACAAAAAGAAAATACAGTTAAAAAACGAAACCAAAAAAATATAACATATCACATTATTGAACAAAATATCTAAGTAAATTAGGTAAAATACAGCAATATAAGTAAATTAGTAAATTATAATAAATCGCAATTTGAAAACAGAAATTGAAAGCAATATATACAATTTGATCATATATGTGTATTTTTTGTTTTAAATGTAAGTTTGCTATAGCTGCCCACACGAAAGAAGCTATGGGTTTGTGTGCATTCAAATCAGATTAGATTAGTTGTGATTACATCTTCTAATAGCTGAAGTAGCAGATTTCTATTGAGGTTTCCAAGGGTTAAATTGACAATTGTATGAACAAATGATCGGAAAATCGGATTGAATGATTTCCACAGGTAATTTTTGGCTACATGTTTCTCGTCGGACATCGGTTCAATGATGCAAGGAATAGTTTGAAACAATTCTTCAAACAGTTGGGAGTGCAGGCCATCCCGGATGTATTTCTGATTTTTTTCAGGCAAATAGAAGGTAAATGTTAATGTCTTACAAGTCATTAATTAATGTAATTATCATTTATAGGCCACTTATTTATTTTTTGCAAGACATAAACCCCCAAAATTTAAAATTAGTTTAGGAAAAAAACCAGAAAAAGTCATGGAATTTTTATTTTCAATTTCAAATTTGTAAAAAGACAAAGGTCATGGAAACATCATGAAATTGTGTTGTCCTAAAGGTGCACGAACCCTGTTGGAGTTGAATGATAAAACTCTATTGTGTTTATAAATTTTTTCCGCACTTAAACTTCATGGAACCAAATTTTTAGTGTGGAGACAACATCATAAGTGGTTAACCAACAGGCCAACCAATGCAAAATACTAGGGGTGAAGGAGGGGGCTAGACCTCGTTTGAAGGAAGGAAGGAAGACCCTTTTTCCTTTTTTTTTTTTTTTTTTTTTTTTCTTCTAATGATAATTCATGAATCTGAACCTTTAAAAAAACACAGTAATATCCACTTGTTTTATGGTTTTATCATTTTAAAAGAAAGGAGATGGACCATAAGCTCCCTGAGTGTGCCAGTGGATTTGACTGAAAAGAAAAAAAAATAGGCTGAAAATGTGTAACATTTTCTGTCTTTCTGGGAACTCCTCAGTTAAAAAAAATCAAAAATATTTGTTTCATTTCAACGATTTTTTATTCAAACCATAATGAAATGCGGGGTTTTTGGTAAAACTAAGTCTTAAGCTGTTAAGTTTTAACAGAATTAAATATGAAATCTTATCATAAGTTATAGTTTTAAAATTTGTATTTGTGTCATGTACAAGCAGTTCCGTGTCTGAGGGGTTTCAGGTTTTCATCTTTTCAATTCTGTCAACTGACAATTTATCAGAACATTCTGTTCTCTCGTAGACACCTTTTGGATCAGTTGTTTCTTGGCCGTTGTTGTCTCTTTACTGTTCCTAATTGATCAACAGTTGAGATACAGGTGAGTCAATGGTATTTTTTAAGCAAAATGCAGAAGTATCCGCGTTAACGGTGAGAACGATAAAGAGTGACGACATTAAAGGAAACGATCTTGACTACCGACCCACGCGGTCGTGTTCAGTTTTGTCTCAAGCACATGGTTATAAAAAAAAACCACGAAACTCATATGTCAGGACCATTTTTAGTGAAGTTCTGCATGTAGGACTTTCGAAATCTAGGATATGAAAGCCCAATTGATAAGCTTTCTCTTAGTATAAGATTATCATTTAAATCACTCATTTCCTTTTTAAGTTACACGGAATTTTAAACACAACCACCGTTTTAAACTTCTGTCCGAGGATCACAAAACACGTTTTCTCTCAGCAAAACGAAATTCACGTACATCCCTATGTGAATTGTTTTCATTTTGCTGAAAGAACACTTACCTTTTTTTGGTGATCCGTGGACAGAAGTTTAAAACGTTGTTTGTGTTTAAAATCCGTAATTTGCAAAGTACATGAGTCCCGACATTTGGGTTTCAGGTTTTTTTTACTCACCCTGTATAATACCAGATTCTTGCACATATTTTAACATTATTAGTTACACATTCTTTGCACCCCATATGATCTGCCTGTTAACTCATTTGGTGTTCTTCTTTAGCTCTTATGATAATGAAACATTTGAAATTGAATAAGCAAAATGTGGATTCGAATTGATAAAATTCAGAATTCTCGTGGTAGTTTTTCATAGATTCATGAACCAGAGCACATAATTATGTCCATAAATTAAATGAGCCTCATTCGTAGATATTGTTTTTGTATGTGCAGGAAACACACTGTGAAGCTGTGGAGAGGTAACCGGTCATCCTGTCCGGAGGGAAAAGTCAAATTTGACCGAATGTTGGTAAGTATCTTTTGCTTTTTTTTCTCTGAAAAAAATCGGGTTGTAAGACATTCTTAAAGATTCATAAATACCGGAGACAGTTTACCTAATTTTGAGAGCCCATACCGAATTTTCGATCGCTGGCTTTTAAACACTGATTGGTCCTTGAGTACATCTACTTGTGATCGCAATAAAGTAGGAGAAATATTGAGCTCACCACGTTTACTCTATGGAAATGGCTCAACGATCATGGTATAAATTGGTAGAACAAAATCAATCCGCGTTTGTCAAATTTTCGACTATTTATGTGTGTTTTTTTTGTTTGTGTTTTTTTTTTTAGATTGGGTCATTATCAGCGACCTGGTCCCTATACAGGTTTAAAACCATGTTTATAACTGTTCCAACACTGTTATCCCCTTTTTGATAATTCCTGTTATTTTATTCCAAAGGTTGCAAGCCTTCGATACTCAAGTTATCAAGTGGCATTCACAGTGGGGGGTAAGATGCTTTGTTTTCGGTGTATGTGTGACTTCTTTTATAAAGCTCTTGTATGTTACTTTGTTATGACTTGTTACAATACAAGGGCACATTTTATGTCGTTGTCCATCCCCCGTTGACCTGCCTCCAGACTGACCTGTGATTGACTTCTGTTTACTTTGAGGTTTGAGATTTATGCCTGTCTTTTTTCCTTTGTTTTTGTGAATCTTGTTTTTGCAGGATTTGTAATCCAGCAGATTCTGCTGTGGGTCATATTGTTAATCCTCGTCATTGGTAACAGCTTTGTGCTCTATCTGCTTTGTAGATATTGGTAAGAATCAACACCAAACATTAATGGATGACAGTGCACCTCGTGATGCACCGCATGAATTGTTACATTAGTAGGCCTATACACGAAACATGAAACGACACATTCCATATCCCTTACCCAGTGGCGTAGCCACGGGGGGCGTGGGGGGCGACAGCCCCCCCCCCCCATGAAACCTTGTCGCCCCCCAGTCGCCCCCCCCCCATAGATTTTGAGTTTCTAAAAAAATTATCATAGATCTACATGACACCCCCATGAAATGTTCCAGCCCCCCCCCAGCGCCCCCCCCCCCCCCCCACCCACTGAAAAATTCCTGGCTACGCCACTGCCCTTACTACATTAAAGTTTTCTCAGTGTTGATAAAGTTATTTTAAGGGGGTGGCACCCCGGCAGAAGTCCGTGTCCCCCATGTGACCCCCCCCCCCCTTTAAAATCTTGAATTACACAAAAACAATATATCGGTTGCCTTCAGTGCCCGGTCCCTTGACAAATTGGTGCACCCCCTGCTCCCCAGAAGTTTAAACCTAGTTACACCGCTTATACGGTAGTGTCCCTGTAGGCCCTAATCACCAACTTACTACTGTTTGCCACTTCATTTTGTTTTAAAGCTTAAGTAACTCCTAACAGCCAAATCTCTGGCCAGTTTCTGTTTATGTTACAGGAACAGTTTGGCCTCATCTTTGAAAAAAATAAATAAAACCGAATAAATCAGTGTCTACGGTTGTTCTCTGATCCTCAGGCTATTCCTTCTGATGTCACTTGTGTTCTACTTGGGCCAGCTGTTCATCTCGAAAATCGTCTTCCTCCAGAAGGCACCGGAGCAAGAGGGACAATCGAGATTTATCTGCTTCCGAGAGACTGTCTTTGGTCTTGACAACAGGTTTGCAGACATTTAAAAAAAACACCACAAATTCAAAATTGAACAGAAAGTTATGTTGCATGGCTCCAATTGTGCATGTAGCACAAGCTGCAAAACACACTATTGTTTTCCTGTGTGTGGGTGGAAATTTCATGGTCACTTCTGGGTCAAGAAAAATTTAAATATTCACACTTGTAAAATACTGATGCACTGTACTCCGTGTCTAAGCGCCGCGATTTCTATTTTAAAAATCTGCATCCCGTTGCGATCTGCCACTCTGCTCCCCCTTGTTACCCTAACTGTCCCGAACTCTCCTTTTGTAACCATTGAAGGGATACACATTAAGAAACCTAACTTCCATGAACTGAAACCTGTTTTGAAAACAGACCCTGTTGTTTTCTGACAGACGCGTCTTTCACGTGACCCTGTACTTCTTGCTGTTCCTCAACTTCCTTCTTGGACTCTTGAGTTGCTTCTTGCGCATCGGCAAAGCTCTGGTGATTGGAGCCATTTACATTGGACGTATTGACCGATGCGTCATGATGAGAGGTTGGGAACTGTGGGACCGAGGTGATTAGTTTTGTATTTTTCTTCTCTTTATAGTTAAAACAATTTTCTATAAAACCGCAGGTTTAGTCTTTGGATTTTGAACCCTTAACCCTATAACCCTCAAGGCTTCATTTAAAGTATGCATAATCTTGTTGAATTGAGCATGATTATATAGGTTCAATGAATAATTATGCGCCTTCTCTTTTTTTATTAGGTCAGATTAATTTTTTAGTCAATTTTTACTGGTATTCCTTTTTTTGACAGGTTATGGAGCTTACATGGGCTTCCTTCAGCTGGAGGTTGCCCACACACACCCTGTCCTCATCACCTTCTGTCACTTCCTTCAGCAGAAGAGTCTTGAGTCGGATCCAAGCTCAAGGATCTCCACAACCAACGAGTTTATATCTAACGTCAATGCACGTAAGAAGCACTGTCATAGTTCTCCAATCTCCAGCTCCGTCACAGTTTGACAAAAATAGGAATATGAAAAAAAGCTTCAATGAGAAAAAAGGAGTTTTTTTCAATTTGAAATTTGCATCTTAGTCAAAACATGGTTTGGCAAGGAAATTAATTGCGATTGTAGCCTCAGTGTGTTACTGAAGGAAACTTTGCGCTTTGTTAGTCTGTCAGATATTATTAGTGACTAGTATAGTTTATGATAAATTGTTGAAATTTAACTTTGTTTCTATGCCACTGAAACACTTTATGTTTTTGATTGACAGGTGATTATACAATAATCAGTGAACATTATCTGAATTCCACACTAATGGAGCTCATAAAATATCACTTAGAAAGCTTGGTAATATGGTAGCCGAATTTGTCAAGGAAAAAATGGGTCGAAAACACTGGCTGGATATATTGGATGCTTGACGTTTTTGCAAAGTAATCTTCTTCGGCACTCCATGAAATTGGCTCTGGATTTGATTTGTTTCAGAGGTGGAGAGCGGTAGTTTTCTGCAGTCCAGCAAGGTCAGAGGTCACTACCCAGGAGCAAGAACCTACCGTCAGTTATCACGGCGCATGCGCAACAAGTGGCTGGTGGCGTTGACTCTGACGCGCAACCCCACTCTGGTGGCTGAACGCAAGGGGGCGCTCAATCGGACAAGAACTGTGTCCTCTATCAGTGATAATGCTATTTAGAAAGGTACCGGTGTAGCGTGAATATCCGACTCCATGAAATGTGGACTCATTGGTAGTACTGCGCACGCGTGAGTACGATACTATGCTATTTTTAGGATCATTTCGGGAGAGTGAGCTGTCACGTGCGAGGGATCAACCAATAATAGGGAAATAGGAGTCCGATTTTCACAGGAGTCCGATTTTCATGTGACACCGGTATTGTGAAACGTCAATTAACCACAAACTGACTAACATCACTTTTAATCGGTATTAGGCTAGACAAAGATATTGACTTGAACAGGAATTGAACCTGAGACCTCTTTAACACCAAACTAGTGCTCTACCAACTTAGCCGCGGCTACCCAGTGCCTTGAATCACAAGTGCATCACAAGTGCATCATAAGTCCTTCACTTATCCATCACATGTCCAGCACAAGTCCATCACAAGTCCATCACAAGGCCTTCAGATCGTCAGTCTCAAGTCAAGTCACTGGCTTTGTAAATAAACTGGAACTATTCATCCCATTATTTGTGACTGGATTTATGAAAGGACTTGTGTCTGGACTGGACTTCAACACTGAGGTGCTTGTTCTGATGATCAAGTTCAAATCCAATTTCTATTCAATTCCAACATTAAGTTACAAACTATTTGGTAATATTGCAATTTATCTGTATAGGTTATAATTAGAATTTATGTAACAGCTTGTGAAATGGCGTCCCGATATAGCATTGTTGGCTATCTCATAGTTTTTGGAATACAAGACCTAAAGCTTACACAACCATAGTTGCCTCTGACTACACAGACTGACCCAGACAAGAATGTCATTCTTGTTTGACTTGTGTTCTCATTATCGCGTTCAATGTTCAATGTACATTGCAAAAAACAAATATTCCAATTTTGCCAATAGGAGCTTCTTTGTGCGCAGTATTGACTGGACCACGTCTCATTGTCCACAATCATCAATCCTATCAATTATTATTTTCCTGATCTTTTTTATCTTTTAATAGATAGCTACGTTGCTGGTGAGCACAACTCCCAATTAGATTGCATTAGTTAATGGGCGGCTAGAACTTGAAGTAGACTTCCGTTGATCTTGAGCCATGCACGCACCCCTATAGTTAACATAAACTGTTCAGTTGTTCTTAAGCTGTTAGTTTTCCTCTCCATAATATGCTGTGAGAGTGTGAGTGCTTGTTGAGAAAACCAAGATTTCAACAAGTGCAGAAGAAAATTTGGTAAAAATACACTGAAATTGTTCGTTGGCTTTGAAAAGGAACATGTTAAATTTATATTTTACAACTTACAGATAGTTTGTTACTGTTATATTTTAGTGTTCAACAAATAAGTCCTAACATGTTTTTATTCTGAAATGAACGTGAAATAGTTTTTTTACATTTTTTTTACTTTTTTATGATTGGAAAGGTTTGGAGTTGGGAATAATTCGCCAAAAGGCTGATTGAGAAATTGTAAATGTCATGTAGAAAATCTGTTTAAAATAAGTTCGGTATAAATTTGTTAAATTGGCAAGTTATAGGAAGTAAGTGTAAAATTTCTTACAATTGAGGCATCATTTTTAGGTCGTGTCGGAATTACTTGGCTGCGGTTGAAATTACACGCAAGTATATGGAAAGTTTTGTACCAATAACCAATATTTTACAATGCCTGAATAAATCCCCGTCATCTCATTGGTGGGTCGTTGATCACATGTCATTGAATTGATCGTCCCAACGCACGGCGCGGCTGCAAAAGTATTCTTTTTTCACAGTAAATAGAAGTTCCATTGCACGATCACGCTGTCTGTGACCAATCAGACGACAAGGATGTATTTAGGCGTTGTATATTCGCCTTGTGGATTAGAACATTCCATCTGTCACCTCGTGGAATTATTCTTACCATTGCACTCATAAACATTCGTTATTTGTATAATAATTAATGGGTTTTCCTGTGCTGCTTGTTGTCCCTGTTGGGCTGTTTTGGGAGAAACTAAACACAAAACAGTAAAAACAAAGACATCTTCATTGGTACATAAAATGGATATTATTCCCACTGTAAAAAAAGTGTGCAGGGACATCAGTGGATTTGAAGCAGGTTAGAGTAGTATACATTGAAGGATTGTGTGTAATGAAACAGTATTTCTTTTGTTGTTTACATTTTAGGCGCGTTTGGCAGCCTGGATTTGGCTAAAGCATTTTAGAAGCTTATATTTTTTAATAGCTTATTGTTTATGCCTGTAATTTTGCAAAGCAGCCTATGTGTTTTCAGGAACACTTTTTTTGGAGTAGAAACATTTAGATCTGAATTTCATATTTGTGTGGTATTTAACTATCGCTGTGGTATGTTATTCTTGTAGTTTTATATCATATATAGCAACGCATGATTTGCAGTGAGAGCTAAGGAGTAGATTAAGTGTGATGAATGCTGCTGCTGCTGTTTTGCCATAGTCCTCATAGAACCGTCGGCATTCTCTTGTGTACCTTTGCTCTTGCCACGGCCATTCCTCCATCCGTCCACTTCCTGATGTTATCGATCCATCCTGTTTTCCTACGTCCTGGCCTGGCCTTCCCTTCTACTTCTCCTTCTACTGTCATCTGAACTAGGCTATCTGATCGGGGCTTCCAATGTCCATACATAGACAGCTTCCTCTTCCTTAACTGGACAAGCAGACCTTCCTCTTCTGAAACTCCTACCCTTTGGTGTGATGAATATGCAAGAAAATTAAACTTTTAGTTGTTGAAGTATTCTACATTGTTGTACTGTTACATTGTATTACATTGCATTACCTTAATAATCCATAAACAACATAGTACTGAGGCGGTTTGGGAGAGTATACGTGGAGTATAGTAAGAGGCAGGGTGTTTTTGAGTATAGTACATGGACTTTTTTGATTAAGCTCTAACCGTAACTTGTCATTATCCTATAATAGTTATGTAAAACACAGTGAAATCTTGATAAGTCAGACCTCAAGGGAACAGGTTCAAAATTTGACTGAAGCAGAGTTTTGAGTTAAGCAGGGTTGTATATCATTGTTATACTACTGAAGGCAATGGATTTTTTGTTTGACTTAACAGTTGTTTCGAGTTATCAGAGTTTGACTTATCGACATTTCACTGTACATAATGATGCATGGATTATGCATTAGTTTGAGGCAAATTTAGAGATGTTATTACATTATTGTGAAAGAGTTAAAAACATTTATCGGTGCATATTATACCCGTTCTAATAAACTAAACATTAAAGTATTATTGCCTGGACTCCAAATACAAAATATGGGAAGTGGTTGAAACCACCCCCTTCAGCGAGATCAATAAATACACGTATTTGCTGGTGCAAAAATGCCTTACCTGAAATATCGTCTCTTCGGCAACACGGGGCCGTATCATAAGTCCGACGCCTCATAGGTCCGACGCCTCATAAGTCCGAAATTTCGGACTTATGAGGCGTCGGACTTATGAGCCATAACATTTATTTATTCCGCCTCATAGAGGTCCGACGCCTCATAAGTCCGACAACGGAAAAAACGAGGCGTTTAATTTGACGGACTTACAAGACGTCGGAGCTATGAGGCTTTGGACTTATGAGGCGTCGCCGAGGCGTCAGACTTATGGGCCTTTATTAAATTTTGGTTAGGGGATACGATTTTGTCGGACTAATGAGGCGTCGAACCTATGAGGCGTTGGACTTATGAGCGGACCCCTGCAACAATGCGTTACCTAATAAAAACCATTAGTATCTGTCATGTTACTTCAAAACTTCATCGAACCTCTTGAAATACCCTGCACCTCAACCCTTCACCACATCCTGGATCCACCACTTGACTCACAATAAAATCCCTCACAATAAATTCCCTCACTTCGATAGAACTGCACCACCGACTCTGACACGTACAATTGACTGCAAAATTTGTGTTTGTTTACCAGTACGCACAGGGAGTAAAAAAAAATGTATCTTGATATTTAATAATAATCAGAAAAGGACTTTGTTCGATAATGATGATCAGAATAGGACTCTGTTCGGGGTGTACGCGGCACACCATCGCAGAACAGGTTGTGCATTATCTATGATCAGCCTCGTGTTCACAAATAATTCATCGTAGCAGACTGCAGACCAGTGGGTGCTTCCTCAAATCAGCTTTGGATTGTAAGAAACAATTTTGGCCTTTCGCTGGACATCATGGATGAGCAACCTTCAACAGTGTAAGTTTGAACCTGGAAGGAAGTTTTTTGGTCGACTGAAACTTTGCATAAATGTGTGTTTTTGTTAGGTTTATCCTTGTGAGACACTGTTGCCTGGCTGTGTGTGGCCAAGAATTAATGGAAGTTTTAGTTTGATTGTTGGTTGGTTGGGTTGCTTGTTCTTTTTTGTCTGTTTACACTTTAGCACATTGTATCCTGGGATGGAGGGATAACCCAAAGAAAAATACAAAGTATCATTTTGCATCCGGTCTTTAAGGGAAGAAGGTTTAATTCACAGGTAAAACTTTCATGGGAAAGAATAATTTGAAACACATTCAGTACAAAAAATAAAAAAAAACAGAGGTTGTACACTTTGGTACTCTACGTCCTTTCCTTTTATTTTAGTTGAAGGCTGTGACAAAGAATTGATTCTTGAGACTGAATTTTAATGTCTCTTTGTTTGTGAAATGTTTCAGAAATAATGAGTATGACAACACATCCACGTCAAACACAACTGATCTCAGCAACTACTTTGACGAAACAGCATGGAAGACATGGAGCCTCATACCTGCTGTGAGTGATCATTTTGTCTGTGTAACTGAAGTTTTGAATTTGTGAAGATGCTCTCCCCATGCTTGTTCACAATTTTGGTACAATTTTGGGGGTTTGGTCGGTATCAAAATGAGGGGAATAATGCTCATTGTGATTTTTTGCATGGTATGCACCCCTTAATTGGAAATTAATGTGATGGCATTGCACCGGTGGCAGCATTTTGGGTGCTATCATTTAAAAAAAAAAAAATGGTGGACAAATGTGCTTGTTACCACATATAATTAAGCCGGTAACAAACATATTGGCGGCCATTTTGAAGGAAAAAATTCAAAGTGATAACACCCAAAACACTGCCACCGCTCGCACTGCAAAGCTATCACACATTTTTCATCTCTAGATGTGCATTCCTTGCCAAAAATCGCTATGAGCGTTGCTGCTTTCGATCATCGGTGACCTAATTTTTGGATTAAAAAGTTATCATTTGAATTATTGACAAAGCATCATTTACTTTGTTTATTCCACAGTGCGCCATTTTGATTTTGTTCTGTTTCCTTGAGAAACGAGTGAATTTGTGGCCAACTTGTTGCCATGGGCGACCAGGCGTGGCCTTGTGAGTATGAACTCGTCGAATGATCTAAAGATCAAATTAGGTTTTGCCCTTCACTGACGTTTAAACACTGTATACTCAGTGTGTTACCTCCCGAGTGAAAGTTGGAAAAAATCACTCGGGTGGGATTCGAACCCACGACCTCCTGCTTTCTAGTCTTACCACTCGACCACCGAGCTAACGGGATCGGTTGGCTGGTTCGAATCTGATGTACATATCTGATGTATATTTTTGCAAAGCAACTGGTCAGTGGGGGGGGGGGGGGGGGGTCATCCCTGCCCCCTTCTCCTCCTTTAGTCACCTATACAGTTTTTACGCTCAATTTCTTTCTTTTTCCCCCAATAGTCCAGTCAACCTGGTGGACAGCTACAACAACCGTTGGGCCTTTGCGTTTGCCTTCGGCAGCATGTCGACTATGCTCATTCAAGCAGATGGAATTTTCCCATTCACAGCCAATGACATTGATCACACTAACATCATGTTACGAGGTAATAAATGAAATTCCATTTGCAAATATACCTCATTCATTTTGAGGTTTTCATACGCTACCCCCCCCCCCTCATCTCTTACAATGAAGAAAAAGAGCCATCGTTTCGAGGCCTTTTACTGATATAATTGCAGTGAATCTGACAGTGGTTGATCTAGATCCGCCCCTGATCTGAATTGTCCCAAATTAAGTTCTTTACCCAAGTAGGCAGGGGATTTGTACCCCACCCCACAGCCCCCAACAATCTTTGAAATCATTTTCCTTTGCCCGCCCATGGATACCCTTCCAAAGAGACATACATATGCACTGTGACCCTTCAACTTTAGAAACGTTCCACTGCCATTGCCTACCCCTTATGTCTAACCTGATTTTTTAATGATTCTTATACATGTATTTCATTTTGTGTGATACAGGGACAGTCACGTTCTTCGCCATTTTAATCAATGCTCTTGTCATAAGCCTCGTGTTCTACCCGATCCTGCTGTGCTTACAGACCCAATGGAAACTACTGGGAAACATCTTTGGTTTGCTGTACTCCATCATTTGGTAAAAATCACAAATATTCCATCATATAGTAGTCGTTGAAGGGTCCTATCCTCAACATTTTGGTAATATCTAAAAGAACTATTTATAACTTTTTACAAAGCAACAGACTGGTTCAACGATTAAACAAAGCATTATGGTGTACCCCCATAATGCTTTCATTTGTGGTTTAGATCGACGGCCTTTGCACGGTTAAGATTGTTTTATTACCCTGATCGGCAATGTGAGCATTGTTTGAACATGCACATGTTGTCAAAACACCAAAAGACAATTTGATCCAGATATTCCTAAAAGCTCAGCAAACAAATATTATGTGACCAAGTTATCAGAAAATGAGAAGGGGAGGGGGATCCCTAAACCCCAACCACTAACTCCCCCACTACCCCCCCCCCCCCCCCCCCCCCCCCCCACACACACACACACACCACCACCGGGCCCCTTATGCGGCTAAGGTTTAAGACAGAGGAAATGTTTTGTTCTTTCGCAGGTTCGTTTTCTACATCGGTAGCATTATAGTGAAATCACTCGATGTTGGACAGGACGACAACCGCTGCCCAAAGGAAAAATTCCTTACAGTCTTGGCGGTAACAGTTTTATGCTTTGTTTATCTTCTACAATGTTTGAGGAGTTTTCACGATATTTAAACAATGGCATTTAAATAGTAAGGTTAGAAATTGATTACACAGCACAGAATAGACTCCAGTGTAGTGAAATGAGGTTATGACAGCTAGAATTTTGATCGTTGGTCTAAAAGGTCATATCTTTAAAGAACTCAATTGTGGACCGGTGATATAATTTTACTTCCCGGTTCAGGTAAAAATCCCTAACACAAACATAGTTGTTTCTCTTTTTCATCTGATCTTTATTGTCCAATTATCTTTTGACATAATTTTTGTGACATGTCTCAGCGCCAATTTGTTTAATTACAGGCACAGGCATGAACAAACTTGACTGGACTTTTCATTTCCTTACTTTTTATGTTTAATTTTTCCTAGCTGAATGTTCCAGCTTTTCCTACTCCTTGTCTCTGTCATTGTATCCACAGAAACTTGCCTTATTTGGAGGTGGAGCAACATTTTTCCTCGCTTTGATGATTTGCTTCCTAGTTGGTCTGACGAAAGAATTCAGGAAAGGAATAAAACTGGTAGGTCATTTAGAAGATTAGACTATAGCGCTGCGTCCACACTTTTTTATGTTGCATTCATAAATACCTGATCCTGTTTACCCATTCCCATTGGTCAAGAGCCCGTCACGTGGCCAGTCTTAAACGGATGATAAAGAACTGGCTGGCTGGTCTTAAACACTTTTCCAGTGTGACATGACATTTGGACTCCTATGAAATCCGATATCTTTTATCGTTTTATTGGTTGAAGGTTCACATTCCAGTGGTGCACCGGGGGGGGGGGGCCCTTCGGGGGCTTGAGCCCCCCCCCCCCCCGAGGTTGTCAATTTTATTTTGTTTGGTCAATTTTTTTTTAGTCCCACAATCTGACCGTGGTGATATGTATGTGGCCTATTTTCGAGTTGTGTACCGAAGTGTGACGTCATTTAGAACCGGGAAGTGTAGTTCAAACGAATGGAGTGCATGCGTGCATGTGTTGGTTCAAGGGCTGAATCACGTGCTAATATTTTTTACACATTATTGTGCGCGTGATGTATTCACTTCGGTACTCTATAATAGGGGTGTAAATAGCGCCACTATACTGAAACGTCAAAATATTTCAAAAATTTGAGGAAAAAAAATCGGCTCGGGTAATTATCATCATCCATACTCCAACCAGTCTGGAACATAGCGTTTAACACCTCCCAGGCACACATTTTATTCCCTTATTTGCAAACGTTCAAGCATTTTCTAATATATTTCATACCTGGATATAGGTAGCTTTTCAGAACGTATAATCTAATAGGTACTCTTTAAAAAAATCAAAAGTTGTGGAATTGTTTTATTATCAATTAGTTGTCAAAAAATGTAAAATGTATTGGTATATCATGTGGAAATGAACTTGCCAAATCATTTAAGAATCTGTGGAGTTGAGAATTGCTCTCACTGAGATGAAAATTCAGGAAAAATATTTTGAGGAAAGGAAGCCTGAGAAACTGAATCAGAGTACTCCACTTCTTCGTTAATTTGTTTTTGATATTAGATCAAAGAAAACCAATAATTGTCGGTTTCTTTTTTCAAGGGATTTCAAACGGACCGCGATACTCCTAGGACGGACTTCGATAAGACGCATTTTTACCATCGCGTGAAATTTCTCTTGACACCACCATTACCACAAAAGTAAGATGTACTTGAGCAAAATTAGTAAAGTGTTCATTAGCTAAATTAAATAACAAATCATTAAAATAACTTTTTGAGCAGTAGTCATTTCTATTATTTGTCCAGTTACAGTTTTGGTTATTCTCAAAATGTTTGGACCAGATATGGCATGTATTATGCACGGACTTTTATTACAATTCACCATTGACTTTGAAATAGGCTTAGAATCTGAAAACGTATTATCTTGTTCTCCCTCTTTAACGTAGAACATCTGGAAACATCATAGCGCGCTTATTTCGGACGTACGTTGGCACTGTGCCAGGTAATATTTCCTTTCAGTTTAAAATCTTGAACAACTGTATCAATCCTCCAGATTTTGTTTTGTTCAGATCTTGAAAGGACCTTATTTTGCTAATTAAGCCTCGCATGGAAATCCTAAAAAGGTGTAAAGTTTACTTTAAAATCGAAACAAAGTGTTGTGTTTTGGAGACGTTATACGAATACTATATCCGCATGATTTCCAAATGCTCTTTTTCAAACCTTTTTGTTGCCAGGTTTCAGATTTTCACGTCGTAATGTCTGCACCTTTGTACTGACTGTAGTGACGACCATTCAAGTAAGTTTGGATGTTGCAAGTTTTTTTGGGCCAGCCATACTGAATTTTAGTGGATGAATACTTCAGAATTTGTTAACCTGATGTTTTAAGAGTGAACCTCTATTCGTTCTCAAGACAAACTAAATAAGAACTTTTGTTATTTCCTCACAGATTGTGTTAATGTGGCTGGACTTATTTGGACGCCAGTTGAAATTCTGTGATAAAGTGGCTGTTCTGCCTGAAATACGCAAAGCATGGCCCGGTTTTAATGAGGTTGTGGACAAAAGGGAAAGTAAGTGTTGAATGCCAACCGTATTGGGAGCTATTCGTTGCCAGGGTGGGGAGGGGAAGTGGGAGGGGTGTTTTCGAGGATCACATCTTTTCGGTGAGTGATGCTCATGAAATATGTTTATGAATCACTGATAAATTGATATACCACCCACAAGTTAAAACAGCAGCTAAGGCAATTGTTTAAAAATCTTCTTCTTTTTTAAATGGCGCATATACGTTTATGACCTCTGACAAGGGGGTTTGACCAAAGAAATTGACAAATTGGGAAACCGCTAAACATAGTGCTGAATCAGTTGATATAGCACTATAGTACGGCATGCCGTAGGTCGCAGGTCCACACCCCACTCCAGTCAATTTCTTGGTTCAGCTTGATAATTATTATGATTGTGTGCACTTATTATCCTTTGTGTAGAACCCAGACCCTGACAAAATCATTTCTAATTTCCCCCAAACTAGTTACCGTTTGGATAACGAGTGTCGTGGCCGTCATTTTCACTGTAATCCATACCATCGATATGCAGCTACGATACAGGTAAGTGTAAAGCTGTATTCATCACTGGTATACCTGGGGAAAAAACGTTTCCTTTTTTTAAACTACCCCTGCTTATACACTTATTAATGGTGATCACAAGATTATGCTTTTGTGCTAATGTTTGCATCTTATGATCGCAGGAAACACACTGTGATGCTGTGGAAGGGTGACCGGTCATTTGTCCCTGAAGGAAAACTGCCTTTCAGTACAACGTTGGTGAGTCAGATCTGAAATATCAATAACGGTAGTTCAAATTCATTGGTGCCCGTTATATTCTCTCAAGACAATTGTTTAACAGCTGTAGATCGAGCCAGAAAATCAGAATTATCACGGTATCCATTTGTTGAAATGCTTGATTATTTATTTATATTAAGAAAAGGAAATTGGAACCTCGTGGTGTGAAAATACTATGCTTGGAACGAGGTAGGTAGAAGCGGGGATTCTCTTCTTCTGAAGAGAGATGCATGAGTATCATTTATAAAGTGCAGACACTTTGAACAGAAATATAAGTTGCTACCAGTGGCGTAACTAAAGCCCCCCCCCCCCTTGTGTCCCAAGTGCCCAAGAATTTGGAGAAAGCAAGAATGAAAAACACATTTCTGAGTGGCCCTCCAGAAAATGAGGCCATTAAGTTCCCTCTGCAAATTGCAGGGGGAACTTATCTTATCTTAACTTATTTTATCCCCGTCTCCTCCCTTTTCCCCGACACGCACATACAGTCAAATTGTCAGTCTGGTCACAATAACATTGCCAGTCAGCATGTCACTAGGCCAGTGGCGTAGGCCTATCCAGCATGGAAAGGGGGAGGCTAAGACGATTTTAAGACGGTTCAGATGCCGATACAGTAAAGTCTTAATCCCACCCCTTCCCCCAGCATAAAAAGCTCGATGTGCTGCGGCACTGGGCAGCAAATTGCCGTGTGCATCCCCTGTGGTGTTAATTAAGTATGTGAACAAACTGGAATTAATCACACGCTAACACTAATTTAGAATTGTTTTCTGTTCCGTATCATGTGTAACAGGTTGCAAGTTTAAGATACTCTGGGTACAATGTGGCATTCACGATGTGGGGTAAGTTCTTCTTTTTATGAAATGTTTAAAAGAAGGATTTTGCGTCGGGGAGATGTAATATATTTGTATATTGGGTTTTTTCCTTTGCGGATGCATTTTTATCACACTGCATATACTCACTGTCGTCCAAACTTAAGGCTTGCGAGAAGGGCAAAACCCATCATTAAAAACATAAATAAAAAAATAAATGATTAAATTGATAATGATAATAATGTGATGGTTAGCTTTTATACATTTGTCTCAAGGTGCTTCATAGTTGTTCATTTTTTGGGGGGTGGGGTGGGAGGTTGGTTACAAGGGGTGTAGCTCGTGCAATGAAATGAATTTCCAAAAACCCCTTTTGAAAAAAACTTTCGAACAGATGTCCTATTTGATCAATTTCAGATATTCCTCCTTTTTCTCAAAGCCATTCTGCTGCCACTGTGCTCCACGCTGCAATTTATCTTTCTTGTTTTCATTTCTGTCACTTTTTGGTTACTTCTGTCCAGGTTTTGTGGTCATGCAGCTTCTGCTGTGGGTCGTCCTGTCAATCATCATTTTATTTAAGGATTTTGCTCTCATTCTCCTTAAACAATATTGGTAAGTTGTTTCAGGGATGGATCCAATATTGTGTTTACACACTTTGGAGTGAATTATAGTCTGTAGGATATTAACAGGGAGTTGTCTAGATTGTAAAGTAGGTTTTTGCTCAAATTTGCCGTATTTTCAAACATTTCACATATTGTCGAAATGAAGAAAACGAAAAATGTTGTCTGGTCCCTTATTACCGGGTTTTCAAAAGTGGAACCTAATTTAAAGAAACTGGATGTACGTATAGAGGCGATCTTTATATTAACCTCAGTAACAATAACATTGCCTATATATTGTCACAGACTGAAATTCTATATTGATTTTTCTTTCACATGCAGGTTGACTCTTGTTGTCACTTTTGCTTTCTACTACGCCCAAGTCTACATCTCGCAAATCGTCTTCCTCCAGAGGGCGCCAGACCAACAGGAGCAGTCTATATTTAGCTGCAGAAGGCAGACGTCTTTTGGTCTGGACAACAGGTCACATAATCATTGGTTCTTGCTCTGCTCTTTTTTATATTTATCTAAAGAGGAAGAAAAAGGTTTTAAATTCGGTTAAAGAGGAACATTTTATCGCTTGGAATCTGAAGCTGACCTATGCGCAATGAGTACCTAGCTACATGCATGGGCATCGCCAGGATTTTTTCTAGAGGGGGGCAAAAAAGTTTTGCCAAAAAATGCTTGTATTTCTCAACACTTTCTCGATTTATAAGTTTTAGAGGGGGGCAGGGACATTTCGCCCCCCCCCCCCCCCAACTCATTAAATTTACACCACTTTGTCTTCGCGCCTCTTTTTTTTTTTTTTCTTTTTTTTTTTTCTTATTTTTTTTTTTGGGGGGGGGGGGGGCTTTTCCAGGGGGGGGGGGGGGGGGCAAGTGCCCCCCTTGCCCCCCCCCTCGCGACGCCCATGGCTACATGTTTGGGAGACTGCATGTATATGATATTGACTGTTTACTGGTCACACGCTAACATCACAAACTCTTCTTTTCATGACAGTAGTAAAATCCTCCTCAATTGGCAGTATTTTTTGTAAAATTTCGAAGCAGAAGACACCATCTCGCTAGTCCTTTCAACACGAAATGCTTCAAGTAAAACCTTTTTTTCTGTTGCTATATTTAGACATGTCTTTCACGTCACTGTATACATCTTGATGTTTGTCAACTTCATCCTTGGGATGTTGAGCTGCTTTGTTCGTATTTCGAAAGCCCTTCTTTTTGGAACCCTCTACATCGGACGCTTGGACAGACTTCTGCTGATGCGAGACTGGGAGACTTGGGACAAAGGTGAAGTTCAGTCATTTATTTTGGGCATATTCCAAAAATACGTGCAAATTGTGTCTTTACGAGATTTCTGGTTAGCAAAACACAATTGTGTCTAGTATTTCACGGTTTTGACCCATAAACACTTCAGCGCATGCAGACTGAGATTTATAGTATTGTGTGATCGTTGTAAGCAAAGATTTAGTCAAGATTTGAAACTTTGCATGGTGGTGGACTGGTGGTATGAACTAGTCAAGGTTTGCGATAACACCATGTGGAAATCTATTTTGGGAAGATGTGTGGTTCTGAAAAGTCAAGTCTCTAGTCGAGTCTCAAGTCAAATCACTGACCTTTCAAAAGACAACTTCTCAACTGTCGTTCAACCCTCATAACTTACCTTATGTGTAATCGACTTGTGATGGACTTTTGATTTGATGCGGATGAATGGGCCCCTTGATTGATGATGTTTCGATTGCATCTGTTGGCAGGTTACACGGCCTACGTCGGCTTCCTTCAGCTGGAGGTTGCCCACACCCACCCAGTCCTCGCCACCTTCTGTCATTTCCTTCAGGAGACCGTGAAGACTGACCAAGCTTCATCGCAGAAATACACAACCAACGAGTTGGTGTCTATTGTCAATGCACGTGAGTCAAGCTCCGCAACTCTTCAGGCTGACTGTTGTTTTTAGCACGTGACTGCAATCAAGAAATAAAAAAGCGAGATGAAGAAATGTTTCATAGTTGTTGGACATTACGATTGATGTAAAACGTTGCAAGAAGACTAGGTCACAATTTGTTGAACATTTCCTAACACTAGAAAACGTTATTTTTTAATATTGCAGTTCCTACAATAATTTTTCAGGCATTCATATAGCATGAACAGTTTGGGAGGCAAACATTTTGAATAACGATTTACACCTTATTTTTGCGAGAACAGGCTTTTGACAAATTTAATTCTTGACATTTATGTTTGGGAAACCTATGAACTGCTCAAAGAGAATTTGCATCCTCAATCATGTTTACCAGGTGGAACTCACTTATTCCACTGAATTAAAGACTAATGTAACCTGACTTCTTGTTACAGAGATAGAGAATGGATACGATGTGCCAGAAACAACCAATGGTAGATGCTACTCTCCTGGAGAGCCCTCTAGCGGTCAGTTATCACGGCGCGTGCGCAATAAGTGGCTGGTGGCATTGACCCTGACACGCAACCCAAATCTGGTGGTCGAACGGAAAGCGGCACTCAAACAAACAAGAACCGTTTCTTCTATCAGTGATGATATCGTGAAGAGAGGTAAGTCATAAAACATCACAAAACCACAACCATAATTGGTTCACTTTTAATATATTCTACTCTTTCTGGGAATTAAGACAGTTTACCACTAAATTGACAACTACGACTGTTTCCTTTGAAATAGCAGCATGTGACATTTCGAGACTGTGCACTGGACAATTTATTCTTAAGCTCCTCTGCGCTGGACAAAATTAATGATGTCACATGTCGCATCGTCCAAAGTCACTATAGGGTGCATACCTGCAAATAAACTCCCATAGACACTAGTGCTAAATGCCCGTACTTCAAAATTCTTTTAAAAATACTCAAAACTCTCACAGGTATTCAAGCTGCACAGAAAAATGATGATCAATGTGTCATCTTTCATTTTCTTTTCAATTTATGGTGGGTTGACCATTGACTTTTCGAGATATTTTCACGCAAAGAAGACGACACCTATTTTCCCCAAAGCGGAAAAGTAGCCATCTTGAAAAACGATCCCTCCACAACATGGCAAAATAGCGCCACTTTCGAGCCCAATAGCATCCAAAATGCTCAGAATTGGAAGCCCCAAGTCCGGGCTAGAGGTTCACTACCATATCTCTTCAATTCCCCAATTTTACGGCGCTCAGAACTCTCTAATATAGAATATTTTGAGGGTATAACTTTTATTCATGAGCTTGGCGGATCGATTTACAGGTGTGTACCCTATAATAGCAGGCAACTTTTAAATTTTAACACAAAATCACATTCAGGACAAGCAGAATATCTCCAAAGTCAATATTTTGAAAAAAAAAATGAAAGAAAAATATTATCCGAGGTAGATATTAAGCCCGAAAATAGTGATTGTTTTGCCCCTGCTAAGCTGTAGAGCGCCCCCAGCGACAATAAATTGAGTTCCAGCTACTTTTAAGCTCAAAATGCCCCCCCCCCCCCTTTTCAAGTATCAATTGTTGTAATCGGGTGATAGCCTACTGCTCCCTAATGATTTGGAAGCATCCGTTACGGCAAAAAAACCCTTGTTGATACCTTTAAAACACTTTTTCCCCCTCCCCGTAGGTTCCGCCCACTGAAAAGACCACTGCCGCGGCACAGCGCATGCGCGAAACGGCCATCTTTGTGATTCTTTATAGGGTGCATACCTGCAAATAAACTCCCATAGACACTAGTGCTAAATGCCCGTACTTCAAAATTCTTTTAAAAATACTCAAAACTCTCACAGGTATTCAAGCTGCACAGAAAAATGATGATCAATGTGTCATCTTTCATTTTCTTTTCAATTTATGGTGGGTTGACCATTGACTTTTCGAGATATTTTCACGCAAAGAAGACGACACCTATTTTCCCCAAAGCGGAAAAGTAGCCATCTTGAAAAACGATCCCTCCACAACATGGCAAAATAGCGCCACTTTCGAGCCCAATAGCATCCAAAATGCTCAGAATTGGAAGCCCCAAGTCCGGGCTAGAGGTTCACTACCATATCTCTTCGATTCCCCAATTTTACGGCGCTCAGAACTCTCTAATATAGAATATTTTGAGGGTATAACTTTTATTCATGAGCTTGGCGGATCGATTTACAGGTGTGTACCCCTAATGCTCAACTGATCTTTCTTCTAACAGATCGTTACGTTGCCGGTGAGGCTCACGCATGAATGGATTGCGTTGGTTGGAAGATGGCTGCTTCGGATTTGCAGGAAAAGCTATTCGATTAATCAACATACCAAAACGAGACTTGTTAATTGTTTGGTAGACAAATTAATAATACTGAAGTAAAGCTCTTGTTTTATGGAAATAAAATGTTGATGTTGAAGATGAAACTTAATGAAGAAAAGATGAAAGTTGTGAGAAAGACACATTTTGTTTTAATTCAAAAATACCGATGAATATTTGAAGAACAATGAGAGTAAGTTTGCGGTTACATCATGTGACAAGTAATATTTTAATGGGTTTGTTTAGTTCTAAAAAGAGCCGGGTGATCAATATGCTCTGGAATGTACTTAACTTGGTTATTGTCTTTGAAAATAATATGTTTAAGAACAAGCTTTTTTAGGGTAAGGATTATGTTAAAGACTAAAGATTCTTTCCGAATTAAAAAAAATTTGCACTTTGAATTATTTAGGCATAAGGTTCCAATATATTCTTTTGAAATATATGTAGGAGTAAATAATGGTTATATATATTAATGTCATGTTTAAGTTTGATTTTTGTGGCAACATAGGCCGTAATAACTGATCAAAGCAAGTTTGATAAGTGAAGAAAAGTATATCAGTTCAGCTGTATACACGTAATGAGAAATTTCTTGCAATTAGTTGTATTATTAATTAGCGGTAGACGCACCTACTTAAAAATGTATTAGTACTTAATGAATTTTCCGGTGTAAGAAGTACAGTGTGTGATGGAGCTTTATCTATTAGAGTGCTGCTTGCCTTTTCTTGTCCATATTTGTGAAAGGCGCCTTTATGAATGGACAACACACTGCTGTAAAATAAAAGCATAATTTCTCGTACTTAAAACAGGGACATCATATCATGTAATGGTAGCTGGGCACTGCAGGCCTGAATTCATCCAAAACATGCATAACCCAGGTGTTAACTGTAGTAAGCCATAAAGTGTGTCGTGTTTTTTTCTCTTACTGCTTGTATGTGTATAATAATAATAATAAACTGGCTATAATTTTGATGAATGCCGTTTCAGTGGGACATTCTTTGTACTACACAAGGCAAGGCAAGCCCAGTAAAGCTGGTCCAGAGTGCACAATATTATATTCAATTGATATCAGAATGGTTATTCACTGTAACGTTTTTCATGCACACGGCCTACATCATGCCAGATGTAGCCCATAAGCCTTTTCAGATTCAAACTGCGCATTCGTAACCTGTGACAACGCGCATTATTTGTCTCAAATGGCCTTTGACATCATCGCGCCACTGACTTTACAAAAAGGCTGTTTGTGCATTGTGGGTACTGTCAAAGGGCATTTGAGACAAATAATGTGCGTTGTCACAGGTTACGAATGCGCGCAGTTGGAACTCCGAAAAGGCTTATTCATGGACGTTGTTTAAGGGTAATCCTATAGACCTTTACCATGGTGCAGCCATTTGACTTTTTCCCATTCAAATCTATGTAACCAAAGCGAGGCTGACAGGACAAATAGTCTGGTTCCTTTTTGCACAAAAACATTATCATTCCGTACTGTTATTGGGTACAGGTAACATGACTGAAATGGTGGCAGCATGATAAAGGTCTATTGCAAACTTGTGAGCCGAGGTGAGGAGAGAAAATTTGGAGGGAAATGAAGCTCACTGAAAGTCCATGCCAGAATGCAATAAAAAAACCCGAAAATCAATTGATGAATTCTGAATTATTTTTATGATAACTGTTGTCACTTAAAAATGTATAAGTTTCTCAGTACTTACCTAATCCTGTGATATGATTAATATTTCTGTAACATGATACTCTCCCCTTTAAAATTGCTAATAACTGTGTACTTTGCTTTTTGAGCTAGCCAAATACACTTGACTGCACACGTTTGTTTATTTTTCTGTCTACGTGAATACAAAAAAATAAAAACGTAGATTTGTATTATGATTGGTTCAGGACTTTGATCATTTAAATTGTGTGCAATTGGCTGTGTATATTTTGACAAGAAGCCTGCGTTCACATATAATCCGATGTGGAAAACAGCAGTGGTTTGAACTTCATTATTTCAGCATTTCATCGTCACAACAAGCTTTGCGTAATTTTGTTGGGAAGCCATGGATGAACAATCTTCATCGTACACGTAAGTGTCATGCCTGATTTCTTTGGTTCGGCTGCTTTTTGCATAACTTGTATAATTATTAGACAAATATGAAGTTAATTGGACAGGGGCTCTTTATGTTTGTTTGAGAATCATAAAATGAAAGGTTCCCAATATTATACAATGGTTTACTTAACATTAAGATGTTCGCCTGGTTCAATGGAAGAACAATGACTTTATAGAAAAGAAGAATGATGAAGAGCAATGACTTTATAGACAAGATAAATTATTATTGTCATTATAGCAACGCATGATTTGCAGTGAGAGCTAAGGAGTAGATTGGTGTTTTTGAGTATAGTACATGGACTTTTTGATTACGTTCTAACCGTAACTTGTCATTATCCTATAATAATTTGGGAGGCTAATCATCCTTACTCGCAGCTGGCATGCTGAATTGCCAAGGACGCGGCTACATTGTGGTCGGGCCGCTGGCACGTGAAGGCGCCTATGGCTGCCGGCCACATCGACCCATATATCATGACCACGGAGCACAGCCTGAGATCGAAATTGTTTGATTTTTCTGGAGGGAGGAAAACCGGAGGGCCCGGAGAAAAACCCTCGTGGCACAGGAGAGAACCAACGCACAACTCTACTCACATGCGATCCACGGCCAGGATTCGAACCGTGGTCACCTTGGTGAGAGGCGAGCGCTTTACGCACAAGCCACCCATGCCACCCCAATAATAATTATGTAAAACACAGTGAAATCTTGATAAGTCAAACCTCAAGGGAATAGGTTCAAAATTTGACTTAAGCAGAGTTTTGAGTTAAGCAGGGTTGTATATCATTGTTATACTACTGAAGGGAATGGATTCTTTGTTTGACTTAAGAGTTGTTTTGATTTATCAGAGTTTGACTTATCGACATTTCACTGTACATAATGATGCATGGATTATGCATTAGTTTGAGGCAAATTTAGAGATGTTATTACATTATTGTGAAAGAGTTAAACATTTATCAGTGCATATTATACCCATTCTAATCAAATAAACATTAAAGTATTATTGCCTGGACTCCAAATACAAATTTATGGGAAGTGGTTTAAACCACCGCCTTCAGCGAGATCAATAAATACACGTATTTGCTGGTGCAAAAATGCCTTACCTGAAATATCGTGTCTTCTGCAACACGCGGGGCCGTATCATAAGTCCGACGCCTCATAGGTCCGACGCCTCATAAGTCCGAAATTTCGGACTTAAGAAGCGTCGGACCTACATGTATGAGGCATAACATTTATTTATTCCGCCTCATAGGTCCGACGCCTCATAAGTCCGACAACGGAAAAAACGAGGCGTTTAATTTGTCGGACTTACAAGGCGTCGGAGCTATGAGGCGTCGGACTTATGAGGCGTCGGACCTATGAGGCGTCGGACTTATGGGCCTTTATTTGGTGAGGGGATACGATTTTGTCGGACTTATGAGGCGTCGGACCTATGAGCGGACCCGTGCAACAATTGGTTACCTAATAAAACCATTAGTATCTGTCATGTACCTTCAAAACTTCATCGAACCTCTTGAAATACCCTGCACCTCGACCCTTCACCAACCCCTTTCGACATCCCCTGGATCCACCACTTGACTCACAATAAATTCCCTCACTTTGATAGAACTGCACCACCGACTCTGACACGTCCAATTGACTGCAAAATTTGTGTTTGTTTACCAATACGCACAGGGAGTAAAAAAAAAATAATGTATCTTGATATTTAATAATAATCAGAAAAGGACTTTGTTCGATAATTATGATCAGAACAGGACTCTGTTCGGGGTGTATCACCATCGCAGAACAGGTTGTGCATTTTTTATGATCAGCCTAGTGTTCACAAATAATTCAGCGTAGCAGACTGCAGACCAGTGGGTTCTTCCTCCAGCTTTTGATTGTAAGAACCAATTTTGACCTTTCCTGGACATCATGGATGAGCAACTTTCAACAGTGTAAGTTTGAACCTGGAAGTTGGTTTTTGGTCGACTGATATTTTGCATAAATTTGTGTTTCTTTGAGGTTTATCCATGTGTGATACTGTTGCCTAGCTGTGGGTGGACAAAAATTAATCCAAGTTTTAGTTTGATTGTTGGTTGGTTGGGTTGCTTGTTCTTTTTTGTTTGTTTACACTTTAGCACATTGTATCCTGGGATGGAAGGATAACCCAAAGAAAAATACAAAGTATCATTTTGCATCCAGTCTTTAAGGGAAGAAGGTTTAATTCACAGGTGAAAACTTTTATGGGAAAGAATAATGTGAAACATATTCAGTAAAAAAAAAAATAAAAAAACAGAGGTTGTACACTTTGGTGCTCTACGTCCTTTCCTTTTATTTTTGTTGAAGGCTGTGACAGAGAACTGATTCTTTAGGTTGAATTTAATGTCTCCTTTTTTGTGACATGTTTCAGAAATACCGAGTATGACAACACATCCACGTCAAACACAACTAATCTCGGCAACTACCCTGACACCACAACATGGATGACATGGAGCCTCATACCTGCTGTGAGTGATTATTTTGTCTGTGTAACTGAAGTTTTGAATTTGTAAAGATGCTCTCCCCATGCTTGTTTACAATTTTGATACAATTTTGGGGATTTGGTCGGTATCAAAATGAGGGGAATAATGCTCATTGTGATTTTTTGCAAGGTATGCACCCCTTAATTGGAAATTAATGTGATGGCATTGCACCGGTGGCAGCATTTTGGGTGCTATAACTTTACCAAAAAAATGGTGGACAAAACGTGCTTGTTACCACATATAATTAAGCCGGTAACAAGCAAATTGGCGGCCATTTTGAAGGAAAAAATTCAAAGTGATAACACCCAAAACACTGCCACCGCTCGCACTGCAAAGATATCCCACATTTTCCATCTCTAGATGTGCATACCTTGCCAAAAATCGCTATGAGCATTGCTCCTTTCGATCATTTGATACTGCACGTGGCCTAATTTTTGGATGAAAAAGTTATCATTTGAATTATTTTGACAAAGCATCATTTACTTTGTTTATTCCACAGTGCGCCATTTTGATTTTGTTCTGTTTCCTTGAGAAACGAGTGAATTTGTGGCCAACTTGTTGCCATGGGCGACCGGGTGTGGCCTTGTGAGTATGAACTCGTCGAATGATCAAATTAGGTTTTGCCCTTCACCGACGTTTAAACACTGTATACTCAGTGTATTAACTCCCGAATTAAAGTTGGAAAAAATCACTTGGGTGTGACTCGAACCCACGACCTCCTGCTTTCTAGTGCAGATGTCTTACCACTCGACCACCGAGCTAACGGGATCGGTTGGCTGGTTCGAATTTGATGTACATATCTGATGTATATTTTTGCAAAGCAGCTGGTCAGTGGGGGGGGGGGGGAGGATTCATCCCTGCCCCCTTCTCCTTCTTTAGTCACCTATATAGTTTTTACGCTCAATTCCTTTCTTTTTTCCCCAATAGTCCAGTCAACCTGGTGGACAGCTACAACAACCGATGGGCCTTCGCGTTTGCCTTCGGCAGCATGTCGACTATGCTCATTCAAACAGATGGAAATTTCTCATTCCTAATATCAGCCACTGCCATTGCTCACACTGACCCCATGTTACGAGGTAATAAATGAAATTCAATTTTCGAATATACCTCGGTATACAATTATTTTGAGGTTTTCATAAATAGGGGAAAAGATCCGTTGTTTCGAAGCCTTTTACTGATATAATTGCGGTGAATCTGACAGTGGTGAAGGCTTCAACACCCCCCCCCCTTTGTTATAATACTAGTATAATGGGGCCAAAAATAATAAATGCTTTGAATGCTTAAGTTCCCAAATTTATTTTCAAATTGCATTAGAATGCAGGAGACAGCATCATAGATTTTAGCATGTTTTCTGGCGGCATGCCCCCTATAGATCCCCTTAGCTGGGGTGTGCCAGATAGATCCACCCCTGATGATTCTGAATTGTCCCAACTTAATTCCTGTTCCCCAAGTATAGGCAGATGATTTGCACCCCACCCAACAGCCCCCAACAATCTTTGAAATCATCTTCCTTTGCCAACCCATTAATGGATACCCTTCTACAGAGACGTACATGTACATGTACTGTGACCCTCCAACTTTAGAAACGTTCCACTGCCATTGCCTACCCCATATGTCTAACCTGATTTTTTAATGATTCTCATACATGTATTTCATTTTGTGTGATACAGGGACAGTCACGTTCTTCGCCATTTTAATCAATGCTCTTGTCATAAGCCTCGTGTTCTACCCGATCCTGCTGTGCCTACAGACCCAATGGAAACTACTGGGAAACATCTTCGGTTTGCTGTACTCCATCGCTTGGTAAAAATCACAAATATTCCATCATATAGTAGTCGTTGAAGGGCCTTATCCTAAACATTTTGGTAATATCTAAAAGAACTAATCATAAAATTAAACAAAGCAACAATCTGGTTCAACAAGTGAACAAATCATTATGGTCCACCCCCATAATGCTTTCATTTGTGGTTTAGATCGACTTCCTGATTGTTTTATTACCCTCATCGGAAATGTGAACATTGTTTGAACATGTACATGTTGTCAAAATACCAAAAGACAATTTGATCCAGATATTCCTAAAAGCTCGGCAAACAAATATTATGTGACCAAGTTATCAGAAAATGAGAAGGGAAGGGGGATCCCTAAACCCCAACCACTAACTCCCCCACTACCCCCCCCCCCCTCAACACCACCGGGCCCCTTATGCGGCTAAGGTTTAAGACAGAGGAAATGTTTTGTTCTTTCGCAGGTTTGTTTTCTACATTGGTAGCATTATAGCGACATCACTCAATCTAGGACAGTACGACAACCTCTCCCCAACGGATAAGTTCTTTACAGTCTTGGGGGTAACAGTTTTATGCTTTGTTTATCTTCTACAATGTTTGAGGAGTTTTCACGATATTTAAACAATGGCATTTAAATAGTAAGGTTAGAAATTGATTACACAGCACAGAATAGACTCCAGTGTAGTGAAATGAGGTTATGACAGCTAGAATTTTGATCGTTGGTCTAAAAGGTCATATCTTTAAAGAACTCAATTGTGGACCGGTGATATAATTTTACTTCATAATATGAGAGCTTCCCGGTTCAGGTAAAATCCCTAACATAAACATAGTTGTTTCTCTTTTTCATCTGATCTTTATTGTCCAATTATCTTTTGACAAAAAGCCATTTTGTTTAATTACAGGCACAGGCATTAAAAAACTTGACTGGACTTTTCATTTCCTTCCTTTTTATGTTTAATTTTTCCTAGCTGAATGTACTTCGTTTCCTACTCCTTGTCTCTGTCATTGTATCCACAGGTACTTGCCTTATTTGGATCTGGAGCAACAGTTTTCCTCGCTTTGATAATTTGCTTCATTGTTGGTCTGACGAAAGAATTCAGGAAAGGAATAAAACTGGTAGGTCATCAAGATGATTAGACTATAGCGCTGCGTCCACACTTTTTTATGTTGCATTCATAAATACCTGATCCAGTTTACCCATTCCCATTGGTCAAGAGCCCGTCACGTGGCCAGTCTTAAACGGATGATAAAGAACTGGCTGGCTGGTCTTAAACACTTTTCCAGTGTCACATGAAATTTGGACTCCTATGAAATCCGGTATTTTTTATCGTTTTATTAGTTGAAGGTTCACATTCCAGTGGCGCACCGGGGGGGGGGGGCCTTCGAAGGCTTGAGCCCCCCCCCCCAAGGTTGTCAATTTTATTTTGTTTGGTCCATTTTTTTAGTCCCACAATCTGACCGTGGTGATATGTATGTGGCCTATTTTCGAGTTGTATACCAAAGTGTGACGTCATTTAGAACCGGGAAGTGTAGTTCAAACGAATGGAGTGCATGCGTGCGCGTGCATGTGTTGGTTCTGAATCACACGCTAATATATTGACACATTATTGTGCGCGTGATGTATTCACTTCGGTTCCTCTATAATAGGGATGTAAATAGCGCCACTATAAACGTCAAAATAGTTCAAAATTTGAGGAAAAAATTCGGCTCGGGTAATTATCATCATCCATACTCCAACCAGTCTTGAACATAGCGTTTAACACCTCCCAGGCACACATTTTATTCCCTTATTTGCAAACGTTCAAGCATTTTCTAATATATTTTATACCTGGATATAGGTAGCTTTTCAGAACGTATAATCTAATAGGTACTCTTTAAAAAAATCAAAAGTTGTGGAATTGTTTTATTATCAATTAGTTGTCAAAAAATGTAAAATGTATTGGTACTATCATGTGGAAATGAACTTGGCAAATCATTTAAGAATCTGTGGAGTTGCTCTCACTGAGATGAAAATTCAGGAAAAATATTTTGAGGAAAGGAAGCCTGAGAAACTGAATCAGAGTACTCCACTTCTTCGTTAATTTGTTTTTGATATTAGATCAAAGAAAACCAATAATTGTCAGTTTCTTTTGTCAAGGGATTTCAAACGGACTGCGATACTCCTAGGACGGACTTCGATAAGACGCATTTTTACCATCGCGTGAAATTTCTCTTGACAGCACCATTACCACAAAAGTAAGATGTACTTGAGCAAAATTAAAGTGTTCATGAGCTAAATTAAATAACAAATCATTAACATAACTTTTTGAGCAGTAGTCGTTTCTGTTATTTGTCCAGTTACAGTTTTTGTTATTCTCAAAATGTTTGAACCAGGTATGGCATGTATTATGCACGGACTTTTATTACAATTCACCATTGACTTTGAAATAGGCTTAGAATCTGAAAACGTATTATCTTGTTCTCCCTCTTTAACTTAGAACATCTGGAAACATCATAGTGCGCTTATTTCGGACGTACGTTGGCACTGTGCCAGGTAATATTTCCTTTCAGTTTAAAATCTTGAACAACTGTATCAATCCTTCAGATTTTGTTTCGTTCTGATCTTGAAAGGACCTTATTTGCTAATTAAGCCTCGCATGGAAATCCTAAAAAGGTGTAAAGTGTTGTGTTTTGGAGACGTTATACGAATACTATATCTGCATGATTTCCAAATGCTCTTTTTCAAACCTTTTTGTTGCCAGGTTTCAGATTTTCACGTCGTAATGTCTGCACCTTTGTACTGACTGTAGTGACGACCATTCAAGTAAGTTTAGATGTTGCAAGTTTTTTTGGCCAGCCATACTGAATTTTAGTCGATGAAAAATTCAGAATTGGTTAACCTGATGTTTAAGAATGAACCTCTATTCGTTCTCAAGACAAACTAAATAAGAACTTTTGCCATTTCCTCACAGATTGTGTTATTGTGGATGGACGTATTTGGAAACATGTTGAGATTCTGCTATGAATTGGCTGTTCTGCCTGAAATACGCAAAGCATGGCCTGGTTTTGATGAGGTTATGCACAAACTGAAAAGTAAGTGTTGAATGCCAACCGTATTGGGAGCTATTCGTTGCCAGGGTGGGGAGGGGAAGTGGGAGGGGTGTTTTCGAGGATCACATCTTTTCGGTGAGTGATGCTCATGGAAATATGTGAATTGATATACCACCCACAAGTTAAAACAGCAGCTATAGGCAATTGTTTAAAAATCTTTTTTTTTTAAATGGCGCATATAAGTTTATGACGTCTGACTAGGGCTTTGACCAAAGAAATTGACAAATTGGGAAACCGCTAAACATAGTGCTGAATCAGTTGATATAGCACTATAGTACGAAATGCCGTAGGTCGCAGGTTCACACCCCACTCCAGTCAATTTCTTGGTTCAGCTTGATAATTATTATGTGTGCACTTATTTTCCTTTGTAGAACCCAGACCCTGACAAAATCATTTCTTATTTCCCCCCAAATAGTTACCTTTTGGATAACGAGTGTCGTGGCCGTTATTTTCACTGTAATCCATACCATCGATATGCAGCTACGATACAGGTAAGTGTAAAGCTGTATTCATCACTGGTATACCTGGAAAAAAAAACGTTTCCTTTTTTTAAACTACCCCTGCTTATACACTTATTAATGGTGATCACAAGATTATGCTTTTGTGCTAATGTTTGCATCTTATGATCGCAGGAAACACACTGTGATGCTGTGGAAGGGTGACCGGTCATTTGTCCCTGAAGGAAAACTGCCCTTCAGTTCAACGTTGGTGAGTCAGATCTGAAATATCAATAACGGTAGTTCAAATTCATTGGTGACTGTTATATTCTCTCAAGACAATTGTTTAACAGCTGTAGATCGAGCCAGAAAATCAGAATTATCACGGGATCCATTTGTTGAAATGCTTGATTATTTATTTATATTAAGAAAAGGAAATTGGAACCTAATGGTGTGAAAATACTATGGTGTGAAAATACTATGCTTGGAACGAGGTAGGTAGAAGCGGGGATTCTCTTCTTCTGAAGAGAGATGCATGAGTATCATTTATAAAGTGCAGACACTTTGAACAGAAATATAAGTTGCTACCAGTGGCGTAACTAAAGCCCCCCCCCCCCCCTTGTGTCCCAAGTGCCCAAGAATTTGGAGAAAGCAAGAATGAAAAACACATTTCTGAGTGGCCCTCCAGAAAATGAGGCCATTAAGTTCCCTCTGCAAATTGCAGGGGGAACTTATCTTATCTTAACTTATTTTATCCCCGTCTCCTCCCTTTTCCCCGACACGCACACTACAGTCAAATTGTCAGTCTGGTCACAATAACATTGCCAGTCAGCATGTCACTAGGCCAGTGGCGTAGGCCTATCCAGCATGGAAAGGGGGAGGCTAAGACAATTTTAAGACGGTTCAGATGCCGATACAGTAAAGTCTTAATCCCACCCCTTCCCCCAGCATAAAAAAGCTCGATGTGCTGCGGCACTAGGCAGCAAATTGCCGTGTGCATCCCCTGTGGTGTTAATTAAGTATGTGAACAAACTGGAATTAATCACACGCTAACACTAATTTAGAATTGTTATCTGTTCCGTATCATGTGTAACAGGTTGCAAGTTTAAGATACTCTGGGTACAATGTGGCATTCACGATGTGGGGTAAGTTCTTCTTTTGATGAAATGTTTATAAGAAGGATTTTGCGTCGGGGAGATGTAATATATTTGTATATTGGGTTTTGCCCTTTGCGGATGCATTTTTATCACACTGCATATACTCATTGTCGTCCAAACTTAAGGCTTGCAAGAAGGGCAAAACCCATCATTAAAAACATAAATTAAAAACAAATGATTAAATTGATAATAATAATAATGTGATGGTTAGCTTTTATACATTTGTCTCAAGGTGCTTCATAGTTGTTCATTTTTTTTGGGGGGGGGGGTTACAAGGGGTGTAGCTCGTGTAATGAAATGAATTTCCAAAAACCCCTTTTGAAAAAAACTTTCGAACAGATGTCCTATTTGATAAATTTCAGATAAACCTCCTTTTTCTCAAAGCCATTCTGCTGCCATTTCTGTCACTTTTTGGTTACTTCTGTCCAGGTTTTGTGGTCATGCAGCTTCTGCTGTGGGTCGTCCTGTCAATCATCATTTTATCGAAGGAATATGTCCTCATTCTCTTAAAACAATATTGGTAAGTTGTTTCAGGGATGGATCCAATATTATAATAGAAAAAGGAGGAGGCAAGCTAAAATTGTGTTTACACACTTTGGAGTGAATTATAGTCTGTAGGATATCAACAGGGAGTTGTCTAACTTGTAAATTAGGTTTTTGCTTAAATTTGCCATATTTCCAAACATTTCACATATTGTCGAAATGAAGAAAACGAAAAATGTTGTCTGGTCCCTTATTACCAGGTTTTCAAAAGTGGAACCTAATTTAGAGAACTGGATGTACGTAGAAGCGATCTTTATATTGTCGTCAGTAACAAGAACATTGCCTTTATGTATATTGTGACAGACTGAAATTCAATGTTGATTTTTTTCTCCCACATGCAGGTTGACTCTTGTTGTCACTTTTGCTTTCTACTACGCCCAAGTCTACATCTCGCAAATCGTCTTCCTCCAGAGAGCGCCAGACCAACAGGAGCAGTCTATATTTAGCTGCAGAAGGCAGACGTCTTTTGGCCTGGACAACAGGTCACATAACCATTGGTTCTTGCTCTTTTTATATCTATCTAAAGAGGAAGAAAAAGGTTTTAAATTCGGCTAAAGACGAACATTTTATCGCTTGGAAACTGAAGCTGACCTATGCGCAATGAGTACCTAGCTACGTGTTTGGGAGACTGCTTGTATATGATATTGACTGTTTACTGGTCACACGCTAACATCACAAACGCTTCTTTTCGTGACAGTAGTAAAATCCTCCTCAATTGGCAGTATTTTTGGTAAAATTTCGAAGCAGAAGACACCATCTCGCTAGTCCTTTCAACACGAAAAGCTTCAAATCAAACCTTTTTTTTTCTGTTCCTATTTAGACATGTCTTTCACGTCACTGTATACATCTTGATGTTTGTCAACTTCATCCTTGGGATGTTGAGCTGCTTTGTTCGTATTTCGAAAGCCCTCCTTTTTGGAACCCTCTACATCGGACGCTTGGACAGACTTCTACTGATGCGGGACTGGGAGACTTGGGACAAAGGTGAAGTTCAGTCATTTATTTTGGGCATATTCCAAAAATACGTGCAATGTGTGTCTTTACGAGATTTCTGGTTAGCAAAACACAATGGTGTCTAGTATTTCACGGTTTTGACCCATAAACACTTCAGCGCATGCAGACTGAGATTTATATTATTGTGTGATCGTTGTAAGCAAAGATTTAGTCAAGATTTGAAACTTTGCATGGTGGTGGACTGGTGGTATGAACTAGTAAAGGTTTGCGGTAACACCATGTGGAAATCTATTTTGGGAAGATGTGTGGTTCTGAACAGTCAAGTCTCTAGTCGAGTCTCTAGTCAAATCACTGACCTTTCAAAAGACAACTTCTCAACTGTCGTTCAACCCTCATAACTTACCTTATGTGTAATCGACTTGTGATGGACTTTAGATTTGATGCGGATGACATGCACCCCTTGATTGATGATGTTTCGATTGCATCTGTTGGCAGGTTACACGGCCTACGTTGGCTTCCTTCAGCTGGAGGTTGCCCATACTCATCCAGTCCTCGTCACCTTCTGTCATTTCCTTCAGGAGACCGTGAAGACTGACCAAGCTGCATCGCAGAAATACACAACCAACGATTTGGTGTCTATTGTCAATGCACGTGAGTCAAGCTCATGGGCGTCGCGAGGGGGGGGCAAGGGGGGGCACTTGCCCCCCCCCTGGAAAAGCCAAAAAAAAAAAAAAAAAAAGAAGAAGAAAAAGAAAAGAAAAAAAGAAAAGAAAAAGAGGCGCGAAGACAAAGTGGTGTAAATTTAATGAGTTGGGGGGGGGGGGCAAATTGTCCCTGCCCCCCTCTAAAACTGATAAATCGAGAATGTGTTGAGAAATACAAACATTTTTTGGCAAATTTTTTTTTTGCCCCCCTCTAGAAAAAATCCTGGCGACGCCCATGGTCAAGCTCCACAACTCTTCAGGCTGACTGTTGTTTTTAGCAAGTGACTGCAATCGAGAAATAAATAAGCGAGATGAAGGAATGTTTCACAGTTGTTGGACATTACGATTGATGCAAAACGTTGCAAGAAGACTAAGTCACAATTTGTTGAACATTTCCTAACAATAGAACGTTATTTGCAATGTGGCAGTTCCTACTATAATTTTTCAGGCATTCATATAGCATGAACAGTTTAAGAGGCAAACATTTTGAAATAACGATTTCAAGAACACCTTATTTGTGCGAAAACAGGCTTTTGACAAAATTTAATTCTTGACATTTATGTTTGGGAAACCTATGAACTGCTCAAAGAGAATTTGCATCCTCAATCATGTTTACCCGGTGGAACTCACTTATTCCACTGAATTAAAGACTGATGTAACCTGACTTCTTGTTACAGAGATAGAGAGTGGATACGATGTGCCAGAAACAACCAATGGTAGATGCTACTCTCCTGGAGAGCCCTCAAGCGGTCAGTTATCACGGCGCGTGCGCAACAAGTGGCTGGTGGCATTGACTCTGACACGCAACCCTAATCTGGTGGTCGAACGGAAAGCGGCACTCAAACAAACAAGAACCGTTTCTTCTATCAGTGATGATATCGTGAAGAGAGGTAAGTCATAAAACATCACAAAATCACAACCATACTTGGTTCACTTTTGATATATTCTACTTTTTTGAAATATCATGTGACATTTCGAGATTATACTGTACAATGCAATGGAAACATTATTCTTAAGCTTCTTTGCGCTAGACAAGATGACACCTGTCGCATCGTCCAAAGTCACTAATGCTCAACTGATCTTTCCTCTAACAGATCGTTACGTTGTCGGTGAGGCTCACGCATGAATGACTTGCTTTGGTTGGAAGATGGCTGCTTCGGATTTGCAGGAAAAGCTATTCGATTAATCAACATACCAAAACGAGACTTGTTAATTGTTTGGTAGACAAATTAATAATACTGAAGTAAAGCTCTTGTTTTATGGAAATAAAATGTTGATGTTGAAGATGAAACTTAACGAAAAAAAGATGAAAGTTGTGAGAAAACCTCGTTTTTGTTTTAAATCAAAAATACTGATGAATATTTAAAGAACAATAAGAGTAAGTTTGCGTTTACATCATGTGACAAGTAATATTGTAATGAGTTTGTTTAGTTCTAAAAAGAGCCGGGTGATCAATATGCTCTGGAATGTACTTAACTTGGTTATTGTCTTTGAAAATAATATGTTTACGAACAAGCCTTTTTAGGGTAAAAATTATGTTAAAGACTAAAGATTCTTTCCGAATTTAAGAAAACGTGCACTTTGTGAATTATTTAGGCATAAGGTTCCAATATATTCTTTTGAAATATATGTAGGAGTGAATAATGGTTATATATATATTAATGTCATGTTTAAGTTTGATTTTTGTGGCAACATAGGCCGTAATAACTGATCAAAGCATGTTTGATAAGTGAAGAAAAGTATATCAGCTGTATATACGTAATGAGAAATTCCTTGCAATTAGTTGTATTATTAATTAGCGGTAGACGCACCTACTTAAAAATGTATTAGTACTTAATGAATTTTCCGGTGTTAGAAGTACAGTGTGTGATGGAGCTTTATCTATTAGAGTGCTGCTTGCCTTTTCTTGTCCATATTTGTGAAAGGCGCCTTTTATGAATGGACAAAAACGCTGCTGTAAAATAAAAGCATAATTTCTCGTACTTAAAACAGGGACATCATGTAATGGTAGCTGGGCAGTGCAGGCCTGAATTCATCCAAAACATGCATAACCCGGGTGTTAACTGTAGTAAGCCATAAAGTGTGTCGTGTTTTTTTCTCTTACTGCTTGTATGCGTATAATAATAATAATAATAAACTGGCTATAATTTTGATGAATGCCGTTTCAGTGGGACATTCTTTGTACTACATAAGGCAAGGCAAGCCCAGTAAAGCTGGTCCAGAGTGCACAATATTATATTCAATTGATATCAGAATGGTTATTCACTGTAACGTTTTTCATGCATACGGCCTACATCAGGCCAAATGTAGCCCATTCATGGACGTTGTTAATTGGGTAATCCTATAGACCTTTATCATGGTGCACCCCTTTGACTTTTTCCCATTCAAATCTATGTAACCAAAGCGAGGCTAGCAGGACAAATAGTCTGGTTCCTTTGTGCACAAAAACATTATCATTCAGTACTGTTATTGGGTACAGGTAACATGACTGAAATGGTGGCAGCATGATAAAGGTCTATTGCAAACTTGTGAGCCGAGGCGGGGAGGGGAAATTTGGAGGGAAATGAAGCTCACTGAAAGTCCTTGCCAGAATGCAATCAAAGAAAAGACAAAATCAAGTGATGAATTCTGAATTATTACGAGGAAAAGTGAAAAAAGAAGTTTTTTTATGATAACTGTTGTCACTTAAAAATGTATAAGTTTCTCAGTACTTACCTAATCCTGTGAAATGTACATTTTAATATTTCTGTAACATGATACTTTCCCCTTTAAAATCGCCAATTATTGTGTACTTTGCTTTTTGAGTTTGCCAAATACACTTGACCGCATACGTTTGTTTATTTTTCTGTCTACGTGAATACAAAAAAATAAAACGTAGATATGTATTGTGATTGGTTCAGGACTTTGATCATTTGAATTGTGTGCAATTGGCTGTGTATATTTTGACAAGGAGCCTGCGTTCACATATAATCCGATGTGGAAAACAGCAGTGGTTTGAAACTTCATTATTTCAGCATTTCATAGTCACAACAAGCTTTGCGTAATTTTGTTGGGAAGCCATGGATGAACAATCTTCATCGTACACGTAAGTGTCATGCCTGATTTCTTTGGTTCGGCTGCTTTTTGCATAACTTGTATAATTATTAGACAAATATGAAGGAGTAAATTGGACAGGGGCTCTTTATGTCTGTTTGAGAATTATAAGATAAAAGGTTCCCAATATTATACAATGGTTTACTTATTAAAAGCCCCGGTCCGGTGGATAATTGCAGGAAATTTGTCCATAACCCTTAGGCTACCATGTATTTAGGCTGGCTGATGCATCAGGATCGTTTTGTTAGTTTGTCAGCTTGCTTGTTCAGCTTATTGTTGTCATGGCATGGAATTTTTTACCAGTCCGAGGCATACCATCTTGTATTCATGTTGCCAGGTTCAAGGCCTATACACCCATGTGAGAACAATGACTTGAAAGAAAAGATAAATTGAAATATTGTTATATGATATTATTAAGAAAATTCAGTCGACTGTTGTCTATGATATCTTGTCATTACATTGTTATATACCAGTGGTGATTTATGTAACGAATTATTCTTTAGTTTGCGTTATGATGTCTTTTCTTTTTGTTGCGATATTTCATTGCAGAGTATCGGACTTTGGTAATACAACCCGACCTAACGGAACAGATTTCAACTATTATTTTGATCCCTCTCAATGGATGCGATGGAGTCTCTTGCCTGCTGTGAGTCAAATTTTGAAGTTTCATTTTGTGCGTGTGACTGAGATTGTTTTATTAGAGAAACTGGTTTAATAATAGGATCAAACATTTAAAAGAAGCAAACAGCATGGTGTTAGGAATGAATACTATTTTAACTGAGATTGTCTGAACTAGAAAAAAACTCAACATTCATCATCAACAACAACAACAACAACAACAACAACAACAACAACAACAACAACAACAACAACAACAACAACAACAACAACAACAACAACTACAACAACTACAACAGCAACAGAAAAACTAACAAACAGCAAACCCGACAAACAAACGGTAAAACCTAGTATACAATCAATTATCAACTTATACCAAAATCCATCACGGTGACCCTATTCCTTTCCTGTTTTATTTTCCAGTGTGCCATTTTCGTTTTGTTCTGCTGTTTGGAGAAACGAGTAAATTTGTGGCCGACTTGTTGCCATGGGCGTCCGGGTGTGGCCTTGTGAGTATGATAATAACACAACGAAGAGTCCAAAGGAACAGGGAAACTTGCTGAGACTTTTTCTGGAGTCTCCCACTCTCCCACTCTCCTAACTTATCCTCCCTCCCCCGATTGCTTTGAGCTGGGGTTTTTTTTTAAGAGGTGACGGTAAGGGGGAGTCTTTCTTATATTGGATCCAACCCACAGAAACTTGTTTCCAGAAAAGGAACGAGGAATCGAGCCATAGAATTTTGGTGAAACCAAAAGGTCCCTAAATGTTCTGTCCATTTTGTAAAGCTACGTTTTGTCATTTTGGATCCCAGTGGGGCGGGAAAAATGATGATTTTCATGCAAAAATGGGGTGAGGGGGACTCCCCTTACCCGTGCTCGGTCACCTATGCCACAATGAAGGGCAACAATCATTTAACCATCTCAAAACGGCATCAAGATTTCATGAGTAAAGTGCCTTTTTGGGGGTTTCGGTTTCTTTGTCTTCTCTACAGCCCGGTTAACCTGGTGGACAACTACACCGACCGTTGGGCCTTTGCGTTTGCCTTTGGTAGCATGTCAGCTATACTGATTAAAGCTGTTGTGTCTGGCCCTCTCTTCGTGACAAGCGATAAAATTGCTACAGTTACTTTAATGTTGCAAGGTAGTGTTTTCAATCACTCTTTGAAACATGCTTTAAAATATGATTTTTTTTTTGTCCTGTGGATTTCCCAGGGTCTGGTGCATGGGGTGGTTAAGGTGGTTAATTCCCCCACCCCAATGACCAGTGTTATTTATTTAGTAAGTTAACAAACTCCCAAGTTTTCTGGAAAAAATGCCTGCAGTCAATGTTTCAAATCTGGATTATTACCTAAGGCCTTTGGTCTTTTTATGCATTAACTGCAGAGTCTCGTCCATCCCCATCCATTCCCCTACCTTTCTCAAAATTTTGGAATTCAACAACTCATCCACCCCCTTTGAAAATCCAGGATCCACTGCCGCCATACCTAGGTACAACACGCTCATCAGCAACAAACAAACAAATCAATGTTATTGTTAGTTTAGGTTGCGGCTCTGATTAAAAGTATACGAGTCTTTACTGTTGTAGTAATGATGGAGTAGTATCATGTGGCAAATCAACTTAACTCAGCCTTAAGTTGAAGTTTGTGAATCAGCCAAATGTAAGTGACAATAAAAGAAATTAGGAAACAAATTCCAGTCACACAGATGTACCCCTCACCCCATCCACCCTCCCCCTCCTCACGTTGCCCCCCCTGTTGGAGTCTACCTGGGAATTTGTCAAACAAAACTTGATTAAATTTCACTTGTTACAGGGACAGTCGAGTTCTTTGCGTACATAATCGATGCTCTAGTCATTAGCCTCGTGTTCTACCCGATCCTGTTGTGCTTACAGACCCAATGGAGACTACTGGGAAACATCATTGGTTTGCTGTACTCCATCGCTTGGTAAAAAAAAAATCACAAATATTCCAGCCAGTTCACGATTTTCAAATTAGCAGTCGAACTTCAGCTACGGCTGTCAGTGGAAGCCTTTTTCTGACATTGAAGACCTTTTCGTGATCTACAAAAGAAAGCAAATCCTATTGTTTTTTAAATAGACCTTTGGATGCACATGTGCATTTTAATTTTTTTTTTTTGCAGGCTGATTTTCTACATTGGTAGCATTGTCGTGACGGCATTGTCTAGCAGAGCGCCTCCATTAGCTTCAGTTGCATTTTTCAAGATATTGCAGGTAAAACTTTTTGCATAGTTTGTCGCTATAATTTAGGCTTTCATGAAGAGCGTTGATGGACTGAGAGTATAACATAAATGGGTAGAATTAGTTATTCAGCTTAAACATTTTGGGGTGACGGTGCACAAACTTCACAACAAATGATACAAGTTGATTTGTATGCCTAAGAAGAGACATTATTTTGGTAAGTAAAAACCACCCAAAACACCTCTTGAAGATGTCACGATTTCTTTAAATCACCCTCCGTATGCAAGAAATATACGCATTCAGTTTCGTCCCTGACTTTCGTTATCTTCCCTTCCCTGATTTTTTTGTTGTTGACTTTTTGTTTCTGTCCATTGTCTTCATCTTCAAGGAATTCAACTTATTTGGATCAGGAGCGATATGTTTCTTTGCATTGGTAATGTTCTTCCTTGTTGGCCTAACGAAAGAAGTGAGGAACGGAATTAAACTGGTAAGTCTTGACAAACTTTAAGTATACTTTATCAAGATTTTAGAGTCAAGGAAACTAAGAATATGTCTCCAGAACAATACCTCTCCCTCCAATCAAATTTCCCCTTCGGGAAAGTGTTTTGAAAAACAGAGAGAAAATTAAATTGAATCATATTTACCTCCCTGCTTTGTTTAGTAAACAATTATTGGATTTTTAACATTTGTTATTAGATCAAATAATATCGTTAAATTTTCAATCTTTGTTCAAGGGTTTCATAAGAGACTATGACGCTTCTAAGGTGGACTTCAGTAAGACACATTTTTACCAAAGGGTAAAATTCATCTTGACACCGCCAGTACCAAAGAAGTAAGATGAACTTATATCAACACTCATTAAAAAAAATATTTCAAATATCAAGTACACAAGCTACGTGTGATTTGAATTAAACAACATTTTGTACAATAGTTTCTTTTAGTGTAAATAAATTTCCCAGATGCATTACTTCTCAATATGTTTGAATCAAAATTGATATGTAAATTGTGGACTTAATTTATATTTTTTTCCATTTGATTTAATATGGAAGTTAACATTTTGCTGTTTTCCTTCTTGAATGTAGAACAAGTGAAAACGTTATGGTGCGCTTGTTTCGGCAGTACGTGTACATTGGCACTGTGCCAGGTAAGATTTTCATTAAAGGACTTCTTCAACTTTGTAAATCCCCCCCCCCCACATTCCTTTTGTTTTAATTCTTAAAAAAAAAATCCAATTTCCAAATGAACTTCTCGTTTGAAAAGTTAAAAAAGGAGCTTGAAATTAACTTAATGTAAAGTCTACTTAACAATCAAGGGCGGATCCATGAGGGGCTGGGGCTGGGGGGGACGGGGGCGGTGCCTCCCCCCCCCCAAAAAAAAAATAACAGAAAGTGGCGTCGCAATAACGGCAGGCACTGCGTTCACCACCTTCTTTTCCTTAAAAAAAAAATGTGGTTAAAGTGGAAAGAAATTGCCTCAGATCACACCACAGAGCATCGATCTAGAGTTAAAAAAAAAATCGGGGCCCTTGAGCGGGCCCCGAACCCTACGCCCTAACGCCCAACTTTTTTTCAACCCCCCCCCCCACAAGAATTGTGTTTTGGATCCGCCCTTGTTCACAATCAAACCAGAACATTTGAACAATTGAAATCAAAATAATGCTACTTTTTATCTTATCTTTATTCGGTGTTCTTGATCCTACCTTTTTTGTCAGGATTTAGATTTTCACGTCGTAATATTTGCACCTTTGTACTGACTGTAGTGACGACCATTCAAGTAAGTTTGTTGCAACTATGGACCAGATATATTGAGTTTGTTGGAAGTGGGTTAGGGTGGAGGTATTTTACTTGCGTTATGATTTCATAAAAAAAAAATTCAGGATTGCAGTAACTATGCTTCGAAACCCTCCAAATTTATTGAGTTTAGAGTGTCAGGATTTCAAACAAAATCAACCAAAACACAGAAACGAACTATGAGTATTGGGAATTTAACAACAACTTTTGCAAGGTTGATTTTGTAATTGCATAATTGCTTTTTGTCCTGTTATCAGTGTTTTCAAACACCCACAAAGTAATTTTGTTTTAAAATTACCTTTTAATTGATATCTTTTGAAATTGTCAGTTTTGTAAACAAAACTCTGAGTTTTGCGTTCTCGCCTCTTTTTTGAGTTGTACATATATAGCCTAGTAAAGAATAGACGTTCACCACAGATAGTCATTTTTTCTCACTTTTCACAGATTGTCTTGATATGGATAGACGCATTTGGACTTCTATTGTCGATTCTGGATAAATCGTCCTTGTTGCCTTTATTACGCAAACACTATCCTGGACTTGATGAAGATATCAATAATGTAGAAAGTAAGTTTGGAACGAGCATGGTTGGTGGGGATTGCATAAGGGGTAGGGGGCTTAGACTGGAACTCTTCAAAAGATGGGTCAACGATTCCTTGGCCTTCTGGTTCTGTAAATATAGGATTGCCCAATTGACAAATAGTGGTCAGTGCTTTAGTATCAAAGGCCAAATTAGACTGAGGACCATTGCTTATCACTAATGTTTTAACTGTGGGAAAGCTTGCACCTTCATAAATTAAGTGTACAAATTTCTAGCTCATCCCTGATTTGGTATCTCTGCTAGAGGTTATGAAGTGCGTTTGCCATATAGGCCTAGAAGGCTTGGACTGAATAGGATAGACTACACTAGTCCAGCAAATAGTCGACTAGTGCTGGTTTGTGAAGATAGTGGAACTATATCAAGCCATTTGTTCCCAATTTACATATAACTTATGCCTTTTGACTGTTGGTCAATACTATTGCATTCCGGTGGGAACAGTACATCATATCCCGTTAACACAATCATCACAGACTATGTGAATTGTTTGTCATTTTCTGTCTATGTGTTTTGTCCCTTTTAGTTACCTTTTGGGTAACAAGTGCAGTGGCCGTCATTTTCACCGCAGTCTATACCCTTGATATGCAGCTACGGTATCGGTAAGTTTGGCTGTGTCACTAGAACGTGGCTTATTGTTACCAATAACACCTGCCCATAAAACACTCATGCACCAAAATTCATTGAACTGTACTAACTCGAGCTCCAAAATGACATTTTTACCTAAAAGAGAATGTATATTAAAAGAAATCCATGAAGAAATTGAACACAAATCAGTAACGTGCACGCGTTGTTCAGGATTTTCCTTATACATTTTTAAGGCTTATAATCTATCAGGATCAAGCCTTTTGATTGCAGAGAACACACTGTGAAGTTGTGGAAAGGTGACCGGTCATTTGTACCTGAAGGAAAATTGCTATTCAGTGAAACGCTGGTGAGTTGATTTGCAAATTGCAGCTTTATCAAGACTGCCAGTTGACATTCTCTCGAGACAAAACATGAAAGCTTTGGCCATTGTGCACCAATGCACAAACAGGCCAGAGTTTTCAGAAAGCATATTATTTAATATCGCATCTGTTTTTGTAACAGGTTGCAAGTTTAAGATACTCTGGCTATCATGTGGCATTCACCTTGTGGGGTAAGTTGGTTTTATTTTTAATGTAGGGATTCTTGTTTTAAAAGGGTTTGCACCAGACTCACACGAGGATGGGAGGGTGGAGAGAGGGGCGGGCAATGGAGAACTTCCTCCACCCATTTTGTTATCAATTTTGGCCCCTCGTTGGGAAAGATTTTCCGACCTGAAGATTTCAGACTGCACACATTTGTTTTCTTGTTTCAACTTTTAGCACAAATATCAAATTTTCATGATAACATGGAAATAAAACAATCCTGCACTTTCGCGTTTGAACTGATATATCAACCCCGCGTTGTCTTTGGCGGGCCCCATTTTATGGCATTATCAGCTTACCATAATGCAAGTTTCATTGCCACATTACCGCAGGATGTAATTCATTAAAGTTTCATTGTTGGCACTTGATGATTCTATAGGATTTATAATCGTGCAGCTTCTGCTGTGGCTCGTCTGGTCGTTCATCATTGTATTCTGGGATGAAGCCCGCTATCTCCTCGAAAAATATTGGTAAGTTGTTTGCGGGATGGATCCAGAATTTTTGTTTTCCTTCGTACATTAGTCAAGATGTCAAAACGAACCTATGTTTCATATGTTGCATTAAGTATATGCTGGAAGTTGCCATACTTGTCCAACTTGATTCTTTTTTCAAACTTTAACTTTTAATACCAGAACAAGAGCACTTGAAAATCAAAAAAAGGTGTCAGACCCCATGACTCCAACGTAAGTCTGCTCCTAGAATTAGTAAAAGCAAAGGTCTGACAAAAAAAACACCCTATATTGATAATGGACTTTCTTTGATTTTCAGGTTGACTCTTGGTGTCACCTTTGCTTTCTACTACGGTCAGGTCTACATCTCGCAAATCGTCTTCCTCCAGAGGGCACCAGACCTAGAGAAAAAGTCCGCATTTATCTGTTGGAAGCGGACTTCTTTTGGTTTGGATAACAGGTCAGAACTCAGCAGGTCCATCTTTGGGGTGATGGGGGGGGGGGGGGGTTTAAGAGGTTTTATTGCACCTTTTGGAACACATATATGCTATAAAAAAACCCAGCCTACAAAAGAGGCATCTGTATCTGTATGCTACTGCACAATCTACTGCAGGTAGGCCTACAGAAGGTTGAATTTTTAATTTCCATACGAGCAAGTGTGCCTGGAAGACTATACGTTGCACTTCGACAAGTTATCTCTCCAATAATTAAATATTACTCTATTACCAGAACCAACGCTTCTTCACGTAAAAGAAAGTGTCATCTGCAAACCACATTCTTGAATTCATTCCATCACTGTTTTCTGTTTCCATTAGACGTGTCTTTCACGTGACAGTTTACATCCTGATGTTCGTCAACTTCCTCCTTGGTATTGTGAGCTGCTTCGTACGTATCCTTAAAGCCCTTGCGTTTGGGACCCTCTACATCGGACGCTTGGACAGACTTCTACTGATGCGAGACTGGGAGACTTGGGACAGAGGTGGATATCTTCCAAGAATATCTGATTATTAAGTATTGGCTCCTCAACCGTTACTGACAGACATTGTTGGGGAGACCATGGGAGGGACATTTGAACACACCTGTCGCTCACGCAAAGTTTCTAGAGTTTGTGTGTCCATCCTACAAGTAAGGGGCTCTCAAAAATGTTCGCAAAGCAGAACAAACATCTTTGAAGTAAAGGTGTCTTAGGCCAAAAAAAAAAAGTCTCCGGTTTCTGGTATGCGCGCGCGTCGCCGTAGCCATGCGCGTCGACAAAATGAACAAGTTTTTTTTCAATGAAAGATGATGTCTCAAAACCGCCAAACTCACTGGTTTGACTGGAATCCTGCTGCTGCACAATTTTAACGTGTTTTTAGATGGGGTTACGATTGAGTATAAGCTTCATGTGGCCTCTCTGGGCTGCCATATATTTGCACTAAGTTTAGTCGGGCACCATTTGCAGTCATCAGCCGACATTTGAGGCAAAAGAAAATCAGGTAAAAAAAAAAAAAAGCCGCGTCGCCGCACCACTTTTTGGGCAAGCTCCATACCAGAAACCGGAGACTTTTTTTTTTTGGCCTTATCTGTGCTTACTGCTTTCTTTATGAAATGGACGCGTGAAAAATGTGTGTGCTAATTATTAGCAGCTCAATGAAATTTGACTGGAGTGGAGTCAAAATTGTCGAGAGAAAGTGGTGAAGAATTCTGTTTCCAAACCATTTTTGGCTCTTGACTGACTATCCCAAGTTATACTGATGAATGTCGTTGATCTACAAAATATGCAATTTCAATTTGGGCCGAATTTCATTAAGCTGTTTTAAAGTAGAAGAAATGAAATTTTGCTAAGAGCGGCAAAATATTTACTTTGCAAAAACAGGTTACCAGCCAAAAAGGCCATACAATGTGCAAGGATGGTAACTGGGGCTTAGCTGATTTTATCTGGGCACATATACTTGTTAAGCGTGTTATTCTGCTTAGGAAATACTTAACATTTGGGTCCGTGGCTTCGGGTGTTAACTTGGGGCTTTTTTTTGCAGGTTACACGGCCTACGTCGGCTTCCTTCAGCTGGAGGTTGCCCACACTCATCCAGTCCTCATCACCTTCTGTCATTTCCTTCAGAAGACCGTCAAGACTGACCAAGCTTCATCGCAGAAATACACAACCAAGGAATTGGTGTCTATTGTCAATTCACGTAAGTAAAGCTAAGCAAAGTTTATATTCAGGCACAGTCCTACACTGAAAAGTTTAGCAGGCTGATGAAAGATGAACTTTTCAACCATTAAACCTGATTTTCAAACATTTTGATTTGGGGGATATGTCAGCAAAGTAACAGGACGCTGAAAAGTATAATTTGAACGATTCTTGTACTAGAAGAAAGCTTTACTGACTGGGCTTTCATATCCTAGATTTTGAAAGTGCTACCGGCAAAACTTCATTCAAAAATTGGTCCTGCCACTTTGGTTTCTTTTCTTTTTTTACTCACCTTATTTGATTTTAATTCTGTTCATAGATTTGTATGAAAGTCGTTTAGAGCATCTCTGCTTTGAACTTTCATGCAGCTCTATATGAGTATGACCCTTGAGTAGCTCTTGCTGTTTAATCAGTCAAATTTTGATGAGTAAGTGCTTATTTGTGAACTGGACTCTGACATGCTTTTGCAGAGCTGGAAAGTGGATACGAGATGCCAGAAACAACAAACGGTAGATGCTACTCTCCTAGGGAGCCCTCTACCGGTCAGTTATCACGCCGCATGCGCAACAAGTGGCTGGTGGCGTTGACTCTGACACGCAACCCCAGTCTGGTGTCTGAACGCAAGGGGGCGCCGAAAGAAGCCAAACGGAAGAGAGCGGAGTCCACCGGCAGTCAAGATGTCTCAGGGAGAGGTAGGTTGTTTATACATCACAAACTTTTTGTATATTGTTTTCGATATGAGACAGGGAAACTGTAAGAAATGAGGCCTTTATTCGTGCAAAGGGTTTCCAAAATTCTACATACCTGTGGCTGTTTTCAAAGCAAGTATTCAACTTGAAAACTGATGGTCGTAAGAACAAGGTAATATATATATAATGATAATTGTTAATGTGTATAAGTTTGCATTTATTTATTACTGATTAAACTGTTTCTTCCAATTTGTCTACTTAGATCTGGTTATAAAGCGTGTTTTTTATTATAGTTTTCTCCGAGGCTTTTTACAAAACAAAACAAAAAAAGTTACCCCGGGTAGCGCTTCAATAGTATAACTTTCTAGTATTTTCTTTCTTCAACAGACGAACTCTTCTCTGGTAAAACTGAAGCGTAAACTGAAAAACATTAACGGAGGCTCAAGAAATGATGTGTTAGTGTTTGCTATAAAGTTGAATTGGTATTCAGTTTTTGGCTGAACCTTATTCAGCATATTCCGTGCTTGTTCATACCATAGCCGGCAGATAAGGGCAAGGGCAAGGGAATCACCCCTTTTGTTTGAAATATTTTCATTTGCCGGCCTACTTTTGGATTCTCCTGCTACAGAGAAATATGAACTGTGTCCTGTCATTTTCAGAAACGTTTGATCCGCTGCCAATGGTTAATACATAATATTTTGTGCTGCGATATGTTAAAATACATTCTTGAAAATAAAAAAATGAACATAATTTATTATGTACTAATTTATATTGTCATGAATAATGTAATAATATATTTATGTTGACACAAAAAAGTTGAAGTAAGTTAGTTTGAACTGAACTTTTGCGCAATGTGCTCAAGAATATACTGACAACTTTTTCTGTAATATATAATGTGGCTATTGCTATTTTTCAACTTATATTTAAAAAAAAAATCATTTTACATTTTAAACTTAATCTAAAAAGGTAATCTTGGTTCAATTTTATTGCAATTTTGTTATTGTACCAACTTTTTTGTATCCTGTTTATTAATTTTATGCTGTAATATTCATGTGCATATTTTGTTTAAGCAGAAATATAATGTTTTGAAATGAAAGTCAGCTTGTTGAGAATTGCAATTTTGTAATGTTTTTCATGGTTAACGGTTGTAAAACTTATTAATACAATTTATCTTTGAAGGCCCATTATGGTGGCTGCCATAATTAAACTTTATTGTTATAATTCTAGCTTGATGCTCATTTTTGATAAGAAAAGGAATCAAAATTTGCAATTTAATTTTTTTCTACATTTTTGTTTTGATGTAGTTTTAGTGTTCAATGTCATTTGTCGTTGCTTCGTGTTGCTTGTGTATTTTTGTCATCATGCAACCTGGATCTCAGAAAAGATATCTGAAAATTGCTGCAAATACCGTACCGCTAAAAAACCGTTTGTCTTTGCTCTTTGACACACATTGGAAAACCGGTCCAAATGTTAACTTTACAACCACAAAATAATACCCTTGCAATGAGTTTACCCTTTGTGAAATTCATGTCACCCCTCATAGAACGTGCCAAAAAATTGTAACCAATAAGATTCCACCAAATTCCACTACGCCTTCTCTTTTTTTCTCTCCGAAGAGAAACTTTGTTGAGGTAAATTTCCGTTGAATGCCTTTCATTTGCTATAGATCTTCCGTGCAGAAATGTGGGATGGATGGAGGTATTTCCCCCCCCCCCCAACTCCCCTTTTTTTTAAGGGTAGGCTCTCTCTTGATCTTCGGTAGAGGGCGCTGTTTTATAAACTTGTAAATTTCTGTCAGTGTCAAACACTGATTTACAAAAAATATAGTATGGAACGCCGTATTATCGCGGTACTTATCACGTTTCTCGTTCGGAATAGAGATTGCCCACTAACCTTCCAGAATTGTCCTGTCTTATGTGTAGTATAAGTCTTCCTTTTTAAATTAATATAAAAAAATCTGACGGGTAGTGTGGTTTATTCCGTGTACGATGCCTGTGAAAATAGACATGCGCGGCGTGTGCGAACGGAGGTGGACTCCCTATTATCGCGGTATGCGGGAAGTGGTTTTTATAATGATCCCAACTTTTTTGTTCATAGTTTATGTTTGACCAAAACACCCCCTGAATAAAGTCTGATATTTTCCCTGTAACATTCAAGTTGATTAAAGACAAAATGTCTGCAGGATGATTTCTTAAGACCCTGCCCTTCCCCCGAAAGGAGAACACAAATCCCTGAGGCAAGTCTACTGATCGGCGATTGAGGGCGCCATTCACTTTACACGGTGTGCCGTTTTATTTTCGCTAAGGCGCGGTGCTTATTTTGATCCCGTAAAAGTTGTTACGATTTCGCGCTGCAAATATTGTCGTTCGACTTCATTTTACATTTGCAGCTGAAGAATGGGAACCAGACAATGGAACTTTCATGGACAGAGCGCAATTAAAGATTTATGTTAAAATATAAACGGTACCTTTTAGCAGACACGGTGAGGGAACATTTTGCAAGTTTTGGAAAACGTTAATATTTATTAAAATCGTTAAAAGTCCCGAAAGACACAACATTTTTTAATCGTCCTTTTTATACAACTCCGTAGAAAATCCTTGATGACTGGTGAACTGGATAAAAATCGCCACTTGAAGGAGTTTTTAAACTGTAAAAAGAGAAATTTCCCATGCCGCGATAATAGGGATGCCGCGATAATAGGGAGTCCGACTATACGCGGAAGCATTACATTTTGTCTTTTTAGTCCATGCATGGTCTGGTCCATGCATCTGCATCTGGTGAAGTACTACTCATCACTCCTTGTTGCATTGCACTTGGAGTAAATTTTATATGTTCGCTTTAAATTAAGGCATGTGTATATTATTGGTCTTTTTATTCGTAAGTCATCTCGAACTCCGAGCAAGCACAGTCTCTGTCAATCATTGTCAAAAAGTAACTCGACCGGTTTCTTGGAAAATGCCTGGCCGTATCGGGTGACGTACTGACGTGCGTCAAGTGAAACAAACTCGTGACACCTGGATAACTGTTATTGCTGAACTTGCTGTTCTTCTTCACCGTTGGTCCTCAAATGCTGTACTCATCGTGGAATCTTGACACCATGGAGGATTATTTTGGGTAGGTTCTCGGTGTGGTATTAAATCCTTACTTTTTAGAAGTGAGAACCCCATTAATTTAAAAACAAAAAAATTATAAAAGACTCACCAAAACAACTGACTAAATGACACTCAAAAGTGACATTCTGGTATTTTTGACACATCTTAACGGTTGATAATTACACCTTGAATATTAGTTTTAATTTTGTGGGAAGAGGGCAGTTTGATTTATGAGCCAATGATGGGAAATTAAGGGGTAATACTATAATAGTATGTAAAAGATGACGATGGCAAACAGAAAACAATAACCAAGATGGCAAAGTGCTTTCAAAATGAGTTTTTCGGTTCACGTTCACAGTCGAATATAAACGGCTAATCTTTTTATCAAATTTCACAGTTTTAATAAATCTCTTTTGTTTGCCAAACAGAGAGGATGTCTCCAACATGACCACCCCAGCTCCCGTCAACCCAGTCTGTACTTACTTTGTACTCAGAGTATGGATGCTGTACAGCCTCATACCAGCTGTAAGATTGTTCTTCTGACTGTCTTGTTAACCCTCTTACTATTTAAACAGTCACACTCAGTCAAAATTTCCATCCACTTCCCCTGCTATACTTTTCAGCCAGGCTAGTCACAAGCAGTCAGATCATATGTCAAGCAAGCACTGTGTGAGCAGTCAAATTCAGTCAACATGGTCAACAGACCATGAACAGACAAAGCAGGCAAATTGTTGGCACAGCTGGTTTATTAATCAACCACAGTCAAGCAAAGTTGCAGCAAGTTACATAAATAGTCACAGCCAGTCAATCCTGCCTTATGTTGGGTGGGAACCCTTAACTGTTAAAAACAGTCACTTGACTGATTTTGACTGAAAGGACAACTTGGCACAGAATGTATGTTTGCAAAGGAGGGTGTCATCAAATTTGCTGCTACCCTTATTTTACCGCAGTGGGGAAAATACCACAAAATATTGAAATATTGTAAAAAGACGATAAACCAGTCTTCTTCACTATCTTGCTTTCTCTGCAAGAAAAGGATTATTAGTGTTAATGCTTCATTTACACTTTTTTTATGTTTCAGGTTGCCATTTTGATTCTGTTTTGTTTTCTGGAGAAACGTGTGCACTTATGGCCATCTTTTTGCGGAGGGCGACCAGGTGTTGCATTGTAAGTTTGTAGTGTGTAACACAAAATGCTTAACCTGAGCAACAGTGGATCCAGGGAGGAGGGGGGGGGGGGGGGTTGAGGTGTCAAAGCCCTCCCATCCTCCCCCTATCCCCCTATCCCCCCCCCCCCCATATCGGACTGACAAATGTTCACTATTCCACTATAGAAACATTTAAGTGTTAAATTCTACAGTACAAACTTCGACTGAGAACACGTATTTCTTTTGGACAAATAAAATAAACAATTGGAAAATGTCCAATGTCCAACTGTAATTCGGCCTTTGTGGATGATAATGTAACATCCACCCTGTTATTGTTACAGCCCAGTCAACCTGGTGGACAGCTACACTGACCGCTGGTCCTTTGCATTTGCCTTTGGCAGCATGTCGACCAGCATGGCAGAGGCCATTATTGGCAATCAGAACATACTACTGGGTGATTACGATTACAGCCAAATCACTCCAATGTTGCAAGGTATGTTTCAAATAGGGGTGTGCATTTACCTGTAGTATGGGAACCAGGTACTCAACTGAAAAAATCACGGGTACCATTCAAAGAATTCCAATTCCAAAATTCAAATTTCGGAAGTTGCTGTTAAGATCTTCATAAATAGCTTTACGGTGTAAATTGTAACTTTCCCCAGGCATGCAACTTTTCCTCGGATCCGCTGAATTCCTCGTTTTTATTTCTCTGGAATGCCATTACAAATTGAAAAAACACTGTACAAAGTCTTTTGTCGTTTTGAATTTCCTCGTTTTTTTCCTAAATTCCCAGTTGCATGCCTGTTTCCCGAGCATTATAATTCCCCATGTAGCCTGGCTTTCATTTTGAAAATTCCCCACAAATGACATTCAAAACCTTTCTTTTTTAATGTCGGAAAAGTTACTGAGTAATTTGTGAAGTTGGTTACTGGTGCTCGATTTCATAATCTGAAATGGGTTCCTGACATCAGTGGTCGGGACATCAACGGACTGTAGAATGCAACACATGAATTGAAAAACACAACCTGTGTTCAGAACTGCAGTGATGGAGGGGGAGGGGCATAGAGCATCTATCTCTGTTCATTCCTGTAAACAGTTGGGGGGGGGGGGCATCACAATGTATGATATTTAGAGAGTGTTGGAGTGAATGCCCTCTTGCCTTTACCCCTGCTGCTGTCTGTGATTTAGATATGTAACTATTTGTGATGCGATCAAGCTAAATGAGTCGTTTGTCGGGAACGTTCATTTGGAGATACAGGCCAAAATAGGGCCACTTCATCACATCACTTCATCACATCTCTTGGTGTTCCGACTTCCATAATTTTTGAACTAAAGATGGTACCAGCATGCGGTTTCACAGCAGTAATGCTGAGATTGTGCTCCTTTCAAATCTGTAAAAAAAAAAAATTGACCAGGGTTGACATCACATTTATGTTATCAACACTCTGATGACGTTGTTCTGTTTTTATGATACAGGGACTGTGCGGTTTTTAGTGGTCATAGTCAATGCACTCATCATCAGTGTGGTATTCTACCCAATCCTACTCTGTCTCCGATCCAAGAAGATTCTGGGTAACATCCTCGGTCTGATCTATTGCACGGCTTGGTAAGATTCAAAACAATCTTTTAGACTAGAATTGAGGTATTCTCCAGGACCAGAGCATGTTGACTGAAACTTCTCATTCATCTCACATGGCATGTATCTGTAAATTTCTCCCGAAGGCATAACTTTTTTTCTGGTTATTTTTTATTCTCACACAGGTTTGCATGTTACATGATGTCAGTTGCATTTCAGTGTGACCTCGTTGAAGGCGACGGAGCAGTATTCGCTGTCATAAGGGTAAATGCGGGAAGTTAACCTTTGACCTCTCACCCTTGCACCCCTGAATCTGACAAAACCTGACAAAAATTGTGTGCCGATTCAAGGAACAACAATATTTATACCCTTAAACTCTGAAAAGTGCAAAGCCTCGAGAAGCAGTAAATTATTAATGTCTGTAAGGGTTTTTGAAGAGTAGTAACAAACGGAAGCTGATTGGGTCTTGTGTACGACTTCACTAATTTCTTACTTTTTGTTGTCAACATCCAGGAATTTGGAAGCTATGGATCGGGGACAATCTGCTTCCTGGCATTGATGATCCGTTTTTTAATTGGCCTCGTTAAAAACATTACAGTGGTGAGTTTTAGAAATGCAGTGCTTTACCTCTGACCAAAAAGCTGTGGTCGACATTGTAATCAAGTGATATTTGCCATAACAAGTCCATCACAAGTCATCACAAGTCATCACAAGTCATCACACGTCATCACACGTCATCACACGTCATCCAGTCAAGTCACAAGCTATCGGGGATGTAGTCAAGTCTGTCACAAGTCCATCACAAGTCCAGTCACAAGTAAATCACAAATAAATCAGAAGCCCTGTCACAAGTCCAGTCACAAGTCCAGTCACAAGTCCAGTCACAAGTCCAGTCACAAGTCCAGTCACAAGTCAAGACACAAGTCTGTCACAAGTCCAGTCACAAGTAAATCACAAGTCTGTCACAAGTAAATTACAAGTCTGTCACACATCTAGTCACAAGTAAATCACAAGTCCATCACAAGTCCAGTCACAAGTCCAGTCATAAGTAAATCACAAGTCCAGTCACAAGTAAATCGCAAGTCAACTCGACCGTAAATCACAAGTCTAGTCACAAATCCGGTCAAAATAGCATTAAATATAATTGCATAAGGCCAAAAAAAAGGCTCTGGTTTCTGGTCTGCGTGCGCGGCGTTGTAGCCATGCACGTCGGCAAAATTTAAAAAGAAAAATTTCAATGTATGATGTCTTAAAACCACCAAATTCACTGGTTTGACTGGAATCCTGCTGCTGCACAATTTTAACGTGTTTTTAGATGGGGTTACGATTGAGTATAAGCTTTATGTGGCCTCTCTGGGCTCCCATTCATTTTGCACTAAATTTAGTCGGGCACCATTTGCAGTCATCAGCCAACATTTGAAGACAAAAAAGTAATAAAAAAAATTAAAAAAAGAAGCCGCGTCTCCGCACCACTTATGGGACAAGCTCCATACCAGAAACAAGAGACTTTTTTTTTGACTTGCATCCAGCTTAAAGCTTTTTCTTTTAATCACACACGTTTTCGTGGAAAAAAAAAACACAATTCATAAAGTGAAACCTCCTCTTTGTTAGTTTGCTGAAATCTATTTTGTATTTTTTTTCCCCAGCTACTGGATAAAAGAATGGATTCATCCAAGATAAAGGATTTCACGATGACGCACTTCTACCACAGGGTTCTGTTTCTCCTGACACCACCGACTCCAAAAGTGTAAGTGAAACTTGTTTAGTTTTAATTTTTGAATAAGCAGAAAAAAGTGTTGAGTAGATTAACATGCTAAGCTAGAATCAGCTTAAACAATTCAAAAGATATGGACTCACTGCTAAGCGTGTTGGAGAGCAGCCCAGGGACGTTTTGTTGTGTAACTTGTTTTCTTTTTAACTTTCTACTTCTTAAGAAATTTTATTTTCCATCGTTGCAGGAAGAGTACACATCTACTTGAGCGTTTATTCCAGCGTTTTATTGGCACTGTGCCAGGTACGTTACATAATACTTGCAGATTCAAATCCTGTCGTATGCAGCTTTCTTCTTTCAACAAAAATAAATGGTACAAAATGTTTTGTACGATGTAATTTGTCCTGCACCCAAATTTTAAAAGCACTCTTTACCCAGTGCTACCCAAAGCTTGCAGGAAAAAAATCACAAGCTTACTTTGGTGGAATTGTTCAGACGTCTGCACTGGTATTTACGTGGTCATGGGTTCAAGCCCCACACGAGGAATCTTGTGTTTTTTTTCTCATAACATCTCCGACTGCACTGGGTTTACATTGATTACAAAATTAAGTTGGTAAATTGGGACAAGCAAGATATTGCAATTGTACAAAGTCAGTTTCTTGCCAGTTTATTTGATAATTTCTCTTTCTCTATTTGTTTCTTCGCCTAGGTTTCAGATTTTCCCGTCACAATATTTGCACTCTCGTCCTGTCGCTAGTCACAACCACCCAGGTCAGTTCACGTCTGGAATATTTGTTTTCGCTAAACTTCTGACCGTATCCCAAGAAATGAGTCCCAGATTGTACAAATTCGTTGTTCACATCTATTTGTGAGAGCATAACCAGCCCTTCGTTTTGATTCGTCACAAAGGCCTAACACGGGGCATTCTGATTATTATTGGGGTTATATAATGAATAATGAAAGGTTTGCGGAAACACCATGTGTGAATAATTTCTCAACTAAGAGAATGGTTCTGAAAAGAACCAGAGGTATAAACTCGACGTTCCGGTCAGTATACTCTGACTGTCTTCAGGAGAGTGCCTAAACTCTAAGAATTATTACTTTATGTGGGACTTGACGCTGTTGGAAAGCTCTGCACATCAGCGGATTTGGGAGAATTGATGAAGGTTCCCTTGCACGTAATGCCTGGTAAATTAGGGTTAAAAAGAATAGTTTTGTAGTGAATCACGTATTTACTCAAATTTAAAAACAGGCATCTGATCCAAGGTAAAGGAGAAAAAAAGTCAAAAGCTGGCAGTTAACACGCCAGAAACAAGTATCATAAAAAAAAGGTGATTTGTTCATTTTTCCAAGGTTGCCTTGGTATGGACGGCCAAATTGGAATCACTTTTGTTCGAGTCAGGCGACCCGGATGATAAAACTCTGAGTAAGTGTTTGGACAGCTTCTAAAACTTTCAGTTCTTCTCCGTGTGTGTGTCACGATTTTAAACTTGTATGGGCTCCGTGCTCAAAGTACCCCCTCAACGGTAAGAAAGGGAGAGTTGGGGGAGACCACTGCGAGAGACAATGGAATGCATCGCTGATAGTTGACGCTCACGCGAAGACGTTTTGGCTTCGTGACAATTTAGAATAAAGTAAAATGTGCGTACTTTGAGCTATCCGCCCTAGAATCAGTACGCACACGGGTGTGTTCTGTCCACTAGGCTATTGAAAGTGGTAAAAAAAAGCGCCCTCTCTTGTCCATGCACGAAGCCCATTGTCGCGAGCTTTTTTCTCGGGATGGCTGTTTCAAATCATTTTCCGTCTATCCATTTTATTTAGCGTACACTCTTGGATGGCCAGGCGCTAGATGATTTTATAACCAAAGTGTTTGATATGACATATTTATTATTTTTTTCCCCTTCCCAACAGAGATTTGCTTTTGGATTACCTGTGTCGTTTCCTTGGTTTTAACCTTTGTCTTCACCATCGATATGCAACTACGTTACAGGTAATCAAGCATCAGAAATTATTTCCTTTTGAGTGAATTATAAAAAAAAACCAAAGAAAAGAAAAGATGAATGACTCTTTTGTGTAAACATAATAAAAACGTAAGATGTATGTTCTCAGTCATTCAGTAACATTAGATAAACTATCAATCGAATATTATTCTGGAACTGATGTTTTGCAACTTGCGACGTTGCGTCCTAAACCTTCTGACTTTGTCAGGGAAGTTATGACCCGGTGGGCTGGTCATCAGTTGCTTAACATCGGAAGTTGTAAAACATGAATTCCAGAATAAGATTCATTTGATATTTCGTTATAAAAGTTTGCTACTTTGCGTATTACTCTGTTGAATTCTGTGAATTATTATTTGTAAACCCCCCCTTCCCCTTCCCCAGGAGGCACACTTTAAAGTTGTGGAGAGGAGATCGTTCCTTCTGCCCCGAGAAGAAAGCCACATTTGATAATATGATGGTGAGTAACATACAAACCGTCAGAAGAATGTTTAAGCTTCTGTCTTTGAAGTGTACTGTTTCTTGCATGTCATGGTTGAACAGTGTTTTTAGAAACAAGGCAGAAAAACCATTGTGTTTTTACCCTCGACCCTTTGGGAATGAAAATCATCCAATTTTTTTTGGGGGGGGGGGATGGTTTAAAGAAGACATTCTTTTTCACGGAAAGATAAGTTGGTTTGGTTGTTAAGGTTTAAGGTCAAAGTTACTCTAAAGAGAAAAGAAAGTTACCAAAATGCCTAGAAGGTCTGTTGTCATGTCTTTAAATTTGACAAAGGGTCCCCCTTAAAAAAAAACCAACAATTTGGTTTTGAGGTTGAATCCCCTTGCCTCCTTAAAAGTATTAATACATTTTTTTACATAATTTGACAAACCTTTCTTTCAGTGCTGAAATATTTAACAATAAAGTCCATTTTGAAATTAACCATGTGTTTCTCTTTTCACACAAAGAGCTGAGTGGGTTTCAAAAGCATAGTTTGGTTTTTCAACTGTTTTTTGATTCTTGATTTCAAACCACAGGGCTCAAGTCTGTATTATACAGGATATCATGTAGCATTTACAGCATGGGGTGAGTACGGGGTTGTTTTTTTTATCTTCACAGTCAAAAGAGTCAAAAAATATAAATTTCCAACGATTTTGTTCAACAGTTTACTTCATGTTTTTTTAAACACCCATCTAGCTATGTTTATGGTATGTGCCTCATGCGAGTGTTACTAAAAATCTCCTTATATGGAAATTGGCACGTGTGTGGCACGTTGTGTGTGGCACGTTCTGTGTGATGTGGCGCAGAATGCAGCTGTGCTGGTGTAGTGTGAATTTAGGACTCTATGAAGTAAGGAAAGATAATTTGGAGAGTGACTGGTCCATGTGATGGTTCAACCAATAAAAGGGTCAAAGGGACCAGATTTCATTGGAGTCCAAATTTCATGTAACACTGGAAAAAAGTGTTTAGAACCAGTCAGTTTTCATAAACCGTTTAAAACCACCCAGGTAGCAGGCTCTCGACCAATAGGAATGGGTAAACAGTCTTAGGTATTTATGAATGACACTTTTGGTTCCAGGTTGACTGGGAAAGTGTGATTTCATTTTTGGGGGGGGGGGGGCTATTTAATTTTTCCACCAGATTTATTTTCCATTATTTCTCTTTTTAGGTCTCCATCCTTGGGATAGACTTCTTACTAAAACTCTTTCAATCAATGTTGGTCATTTGTCCCTTCAACTTTTTTTTTTTATTTCTAACTTGCTTTAGGATTTTTGGTGCTGCAAGTTTTACTGTGGGCCCTGGTATTCCTCATTATAACATTCAAAGACAAAGTCCTTCATTACATTAAACTTTACTGGTAAGTAAAAAAAATAACCACCAATTCTCAACTAAGTAGCATATTTATTTGTCATGATTACTAATAGGAACATGGTGGAAATTGGCCTGCATCTGTCCAAATTTCTTATATTTTTCTTTGTTTAAAATAACACAACTGCTAACAACTAATATTGAATGGATTTGACCAGAAGGAAAGAAACATTTTATTTAAAAACTTTTTTTTTATAAAAATAGAAAGTTAGAGGGCCATATGTTTCAATTACGGATATTACTAAAATGTAACATGGTTTGTTGCTTTTGAGAAACGTCCCACTGGGCTCCAAACGCCAGAACCTAAATTCAAAATTTTGTCTAATTTATTGATGTAACAGCATTGGCAGTCAAATGTACCTGACAGATTGGAAAAAATCTTTTACTCCACGACTCTTATACTAGTTCTTTAAATTATGTGTTGTACACATATCAAAGATTACAAACATCGATAAATCTGAAAATTAAAAGAAAAATTACCCCAATTTGTTTGTTTTTTTGCATTTTTTCCACAATGACTTGTGCCAAGTTCTGTCTCACAATGTAATACACTGTAGTACAGTTACTGATGGGTTATATATGTCACTCTGTACACAGGTTGACCATTATCATAACTGGAGCGTTCTACTACAGCCAGATCTTCCTGTCGCGGATCGTTTTCCTCCAGAGGGCGCCAGACAGGGAGCAGTCCAGAATTGTCCGCAGCAGCGACATCTACCTGGGTCTGGATAATAGGTTGGAAAAGAGTAATTATGTCGTAAATGTTTGAGATAGTAGAAAATAGTATTGAACTTACATCACCCCGACACCTATTCCATCTTATGAATAATCTCTGAGATTTGATATGCTCCATGACTTTCCTAACTTTTGTTTAATGTCAAGAACTGTTTTGATTTTGACAGACGCATCTTCCATGTCACCATCTACATCACGCTGTTCATCAACTTCTTAGTGGGTCTCCTCAGCTGTTTCTTTCGCATCTTCATAGCGATTGTTCTGGAGACGGTTTTCATCGGTCGTTTGGACCGTTGCACCCTGATGCGTGGCTGGGAATCCTGGGACCAAGGTGGGTGTCTTTCCCTGTGCAATTCCCCCTGTTAGCACTTTGCATTTTGAAGTATTGGCTGCCAGACAATTATTCCGTTTTCTCGAAAGCAGAGTTCTGCCGACTGTTAAAGGTACATGTATACAACATTTGTTTTTGCTGCAATTTTCAGAAATGGATTTGGTGGTTGGTATATTATAGCAAATATTGTTACACTGATCTGTTTATGAGTTTTCCGTTCATACTTTTGCTGGAAAAACCAAGAAAAAATGCTGCTCTTGTAGTCTGGTTCCCTGACCGTACTTCAGACGAAATGAAGCAATTTATAGACGTCAGGGTATCGTTAGGGCAAGGAACCAGACTAGCTTGCTTGCACCCATTCGCGGATGTGTAACCGATTGCAAACAAAATGTGGACTTAACTAAATTTGGTAAAATGAGGGCAGTATTTGAAAACAGTCAGTTTTTTCCAACAATGGTCGGCGGACCATCGTTGGAAATTGATACAGAAATTCCACTTTTCTTGAAAATGACAGCACACCAGGTGCTATGATTTCACAGGATGCTTGAGACTGTTATTCACTTACAGTCAAGTAAGGTATTTCATAATAATTTAGTAGTTTTGTTTTGTTTTTTGAAGTTGGCAAATGTTGTTTATTACCTTTAAGTCCTAATTCATGTTTACTGCATCTTGTAGGTTTCCGGTCTTATGTGGGGTTCTTAGAGTTGGAAGTCGCTCACACTCATCCAGTCGTCATCACCTTCTGTCATTTCATCTTGTTGGATTTACACAAGCGCAAGAGAAGACTGGAACACAGTGACTTGGCTGTGCTGATCAATAATGCAGGTATGAAGGCAGGCTGTAGATATAACAGGTGTTCCAATTAAAGGCCATTAGTGTAGGGGGGTGTGGCCTAGTGATCAGGGTGCGTGACTCATGATCAGAGGGTCGGGGTTCAAATCCAGCTGCTGGCCATGTGATGTGCCCGTGGGCAAGCCCCTTGGGCAGGCTATAGAATAATAGGTGATCAATAAGGAGCCATTAATGTAGGGGGAGTGTGGCCTAGTGGTTAGGGCTCGAAGCTCATGATCAGAGGGTCAGGGGTTCAAATCCATCTGCTGTACAAATGTTGTGTCCTTGGGCAAGCCCCTTTACCCCGACTTGCCTCTGTCCAGGAGTTTAAATAGGTATCGGCATTAACAGATTAAGTGTCGGCATTAGATTCACAAGCTTTTTCAGGAGGGACTCAGACCCGCAACTTCCTGCTTTTCAATTAGTGCAAATGTCAAAAGTATTCTCCATTATTGCTGGAGTCTGGTTCAAAGCCGATGTAGTAGTGAGTACCACGATTAATAGTCAATCGTACTCGCCAGCAAAATTCAACTCGACTTCATGAACGTTGCAGAAAATGGAAGTGCCGAAGAGGAAAGGCTCATAGGAAAAATCCCGGACTCTGGAGTAGCAGCAGCCAGCTGGCTCAAGTCAAGGCAGGTCCGTAACAAGTGGCTAGTAGCTCTGACCCTAGCACGGAACCCCGAGCTGGTGATAGGACGGAAACTGGCTCTACTGGAGGCCCAACACAGGCAGAGATCACGAAATAGCAGTTTGGGGGTCAGCCAGACAGGTAATTCCTCCTCCAAAACATATCCAAGGATTTTGAAAAAAGTGTGAATTCAAATTTCTTGGGTCACATTAAAGGATGCTGACCAGGAACAAGGTTCTTACTGCTATCCTGTTGTCATAAAACGGTGCAATCTTGGATTAAAATCTAGGCACAATTTGGAGCACATTGCGAGACAAACATACGTTGTCCCTCAAATTCCTAAAAAAAAATGTCATGTGCAATCATGTTGTGCAACAATGCTCTCGAATGTTGTTTTTGGCATTGTGATCTTGACAGGGCAGGTAAGATCTTCGAAACTCATGAAATGCAGACTGCATGAAGGAGTAAATTTATCATTACATTTGCAGTGTTGTAGTTGAGAGACCCCACAAGCCCAACCGAGCCCATCACAAGCCCATCACAAGACCATCACAAGACCATCTCTAGACCATCACAAGATCAACACAAGACCATCGCAAGACAATTACAAGACCATCACAAGACCATCTCTAGACCATCACAAGATCAACACAAGAGCATCGCAAGACAATCACAAAACCATCGCAAGACCATCACAAGACCATCGCAAGACCATAGCAAGACCATCGCAAGACCATCGCAAGACCATCGCAAGACCATCGCAAGACCATCACAGACCATTACAAGACCATCACAACACCATCACAACACCATCAAAAGTCCATCACAAGACCTCCATGCAGTCTCAATTCAATTAAGTCAAAAGTCATTCAAATGAACTGCAACAAAGGCATTCCTTTGTCATTGTTTGCGGTCTGTTACTTGTGGCTGGTCTTGTGAATGGTCTTGTGCTTGCTCTCTACTTTAATACATAATTGTTTCTTGTCGCCTTATGTAAATAAAAGAAGAAAGATTTAGTAGGTCTGGTAGACCTACTTTTAATTTTTTTTATTTTTTTTTTATGAAGTACCGAATATAATCCCGAAAATGTGAAATGTGTTTTGTTCCATTTAAGGAGAAATTGGAAGACAGTTTCCAATTTCTGCATGATTTAATTATTGATTGGATGGTCAGTTGGGAGAATCCGTTAGTGGAGTGTTAGTGTCTGTTTCTATGTACTAAAGTAGGAATTTTGTTTAAAGAACATTACAAGCCAAATAACTTGTAGCTTTATGTAAATGGTTGAAAAAACAAAAGTAAAAGTTAATGATGGAAGTCTGTAAGTGTTTTACAGCGGCATTTAATTGAGCTATCATTCAAAAGTTCTAAATCAAAAAAGCTTCCGCCCTCTGCAAACTGCTTAACGACTAGAGTAGAAATTACAGGGCCTGCTGTGTTGGTGCTAGTACGGACCAATCTTTCTCAACGGCAAAATGTAGTTAATGAAGTTTGCTTAAATATAACTTGTTCTTAAAGGGAATATACAACATTTGCAAACATCACAAAATAAAACTACCAAGTTTTTGCGAAATACCTTAATAGGATGTTGGTAAATGACAGTCTAAAGCATCCTGTAAAATTATGGCACCTGGTATACTGTCATTTTCAAGAAAAGTGGTATTTTTGTATCAATTTCCAACGCTGATCGGCCAATCAGCGTTGGAAACAACTGGCTTTTTTTTTCAAATACTGGCCCCAATTGACCATTGCTCTTGTTTGCAATCGATTACAAACCTATGAACGGGTACGAGCCAGCTAGACTGGTTCCCTGACCTTACAATTCCCCAATGTATGTAAACTGCTCTGTTTCTTCTTATATGGAGTCAGGGAACCAGACTACAGGAAAATGATCGTTTTTCTTGGTTTTTATAGCATTTTCGAACCCAAAACCTCCAAAAAGTCAGTGTAACTATATTTGCTTTATATTTCCAACCCCCCAATTCCATCCATTTCTGAAAATTACAGCAAAAGCAAATGATGTATATTCCCTTTAATAGAAAATGTTACTCTGAAATAAATCCATGTGTTCAGCAGCTAGGTTTGTGGCCTGTTACTTGTTAGAAAATAGTGAGCTATATTTCTGTGTTTCATTTGCTCTTATACATTGACTAATAATCAGTTTCATGCATCGTTATTGGAGAAAAAAATGCTTTATGAGTTCTATGTAATGACGGCAGATGTATTTTATATTAAATTGATTAATGATTAGATGTGAGTGACATGTTTTTGTGGAAACAGGTTACTGCTGGTCTCACCAAAAAAAACCCCAGATCTATAGATATATTTTTTTAGATGGAATTATTTCAATTGCACAGATATGCTATATTCATATATTTTACTGGGTTTTGTTTGTATTTGTGTAGGAATCATTCAAAGGAATTTTTAAAAAGCCAAAGAAATCCTACAGTTAATTTTCATTTAATGATTAAAAACATGTACCAGATTCATCTCTTAATTCCTTTTTATTTTTGAAGAATTTATAAGATGAGCTAAAACGTGCCGTTTTTAAAAATCCTTTTGCAAATAAAAATATATATTATCAGATCTGACTTTTGTTTTGTGTTTGAGTTATTGAAATTTGCAAATTTATGTCAGTAAAAAAAATAATTCTCCCTTATTTGGAGGATGAATTGAAAATAAAGTAATTCTTTATAATAATATATCCCTTGTATTCAAGAAGGTGTCAACTTGGGTGTGTTTTGTACACTTTGACTTAAAACACTCATTAATTTGAAATTGTTACACTTGATACATTTAACAGGTGTTGAGGAACCTGATTTTCAAATAAGTCTGATATGTTTTTGAAATGTTTAGAATATAAAAAAAAATCTGGAATATAAATCCCTTTAAAAAAACACACAAAAAAACCCCCATACTTTTCCCTTATGATGGGGGCGCCCATTTTCTGGGGCGCTCATGGGTTTGGTAGGGGTTCCAAACTGGGGGTGAGGGCCGCTCGAGGTCCTTCCCCCCCCCCCCCCCCCCCCCCCCACCAACTTCAGATGGGAGAAGGGGGGGGGGGTCTACAAACTTTGGTTGGCAAGTCGTGCGGTTGCGTAATACATAACGCATGTGCAGCGCTTGCAGCACGAACGCACTGATGATGATGTAATGCGCATGTTTACTACTTGCTTACATACAGCAGTACACATGTGACTCAGCGTTTGCGAGGCGTGAAAGTGAAGGGAAAATGGCGGATCGCAAGCAGATAGTTTTGCCCACAATTAGCTCGCTGACTAACGTCCCAACGGGACTGAAGTATCTGACACTGCCGGAGGGGATACTGGAGATCATCGAAGTGGTAAACTTGTCATTTGTTTTGGTTTAGAAGGAAAGTTATTTGGTCGGATGACCTGGCTTCGCTGCATCGGTTTCAGCCCCACTGCTACTGCTAGCGTCAGTGACCCGGATACAGCTTCGATTTTCCGGGCTACAGTTCGAGTGGGACTGGCCGGTTCATCAACAGCTTCGCGTGTGTGCTGTTTAAACTGCCCTGTAGGGGCATGGGGTTAGACATGTTCGGATGTAGCCTATTCTTTCCTTTGTGGATGCACCATCAATTGCTGGTTAATTCATAATACTACAGTAAGGGGTAAATATCATCACGGAAAAATGGTCCCTCAATAATTTATCCAAACTGCAAACAGAATATTGATCAGTGGGGCATACAGAAATTTAACAATAAATAAAACGTTTGAGGGCCTGAGGAACAGATGTGTTGATCCCAAAGTTGTCTTTGAAATATTCTGTTAGTGTTAGGTAATACATGGGACAGAATGTTGCAACCTGACGCTGCTTTTTTTCTTCATAATTCATCTCATAGAATAGAATTACATTGTACACTGTAACCTCTAAACCCCACCCCAAACTCCCAGTATAAAAGCCTATAAAACTAAAAAGGCATCCATTTTCAGTCATATGATGCTGTCAGTGTCAGCCACGCATTGCACTTTTAGGGTCAAAGGTACGGTAAAACAATGAGTTTCAATTACAAGCGTGACAGCCAGTTGTGATATATTTAACAGTTGTTGACTACAGGAATGTGGGGTATGACGTTTTTAACACCAGCATGACCAGAGGGGCACGGCGCATAGCACCTGAGTCAAGGCGAAGCCGAGGGTGCTATGTGCAAGGCCTTAGTGTGTGACTTACATTTCTATTGTCCAGACGCGTGGCCGTCCTAGACCAATGAAATTACAGTATCCAAGCATATGATTTAACAAACTTTTTTGTAATTGTGAATATGAAATCTTGAATCACAAATCAGTCAATTTGTTTGAGAAAAATCATTTTAATGTGAAGTATTATTTTTAAGTCAAAACAAATCACTTTATAGTTTTTCCTCAACAACTGTTGCCAGACTCGATATAATTTGATTAAGAGGTGGCGACAAATTTACCCTCATAACCACAGTAATTTTATGTTGCGTCTCTTAGTCATATAATAAGATCTCTGATGTAACTCACCTCAATGCTGTTGCAAAGCCAGAGTTTGCGGAAGATTATCAGAGCAAATATATAGATAAAAATAATTCGGAGAAAATCTGACATAATCCTCTGCCCTAGATTAGATAATGTGGCCCCAGTTTTTATTAATAATGCACAAATGTTTATTCAACAAGCAGAAGTTTGTACAACTTGACTTAACTTTGAATTGTGCCATCTTGCAAAGAATCAGCCCAATTGTTCCAGCCCAAAAAAGAAAAACATTGTGTCAGAATTAGATATTTCATCAGTACTGCTTTAGTATTTGCCATTTGTGCATGACAGTAAAAGGCAGGGGTGAGATTTGCCGAATTTTGCAAGATTTGTGGATTTTAGAAAAGTGTAAATGAGTGTTCTCATCACTTTTTTTTGTCAATGGCTTAGCATTGGGCAGTTTTTAGAAGTATCTTTTTAGGCAAATACATAAATGTTCCGTAGCAAGACCCAGAGTTGCTGAAGTGCTCATTTTTTTTTTATTTCCCCTAAATGTCACTTCTGGAATAGCCATATCCATAAAAAACATTGCCATTTTTGGATGGTCTAATTTTGTGTGACCGAGACCCAGAACTATTATCAATCTTACAGGAACTCATTGAAACAGTGGTATCACTTTACAGACCAGTCTCATTAAGACTAGCAGTTTCCTTCAGAGACTAATCAGCAAAAGATGACTCTGATGGCTTAGACAGTGCACGTGCGTGATTGCACTTTGCATTTATTGAAAGCAGAGAGTGTCCAGGAGGCTGTGATGGGAAATTGGTCTGTCGAACATAAATGAGCTGCATCAAAATAGGAAGAGGGGCTTATCTAGTGTTTCAAACAATCTTGCCTGAAATGCCACTTGTTCTATTTTGTAGTCTTATTTTAGATAAAATATGAAGTTTGATGGTTTGTTCCTTCATTGGGAAAAAGTCCTTTAAGAATCCAGTTTTATTGGGTTTGCCTAAATTGTTGTCCTAAGGACTCCTGACAAATTTACTTCATTAGAAATGGCGGATGAAACTGGAAAAGAATTTCAGTTAAAAATCACGGACCAGCCTTAACTTGTTTACTGTGTAAAACTCTCTCAGAGCAAACAAAACTGCACAAATTAAAGGGAATATACATCATTTGCTTTTGCTGTAATTTTCAGAAATGGATGGAATTGGGGGGTTGGAAATATAAAGCAAATATAGTTACACTGACTTTTTGGAGGTTTTGGGTTCGAAAATGCTATAAAAACCAAGAAAAACGATCATTTTCCTGTAGTCTGGTTCCCTGACTCCATATAAGAAGAAACAGAGCAGTTTACATACATTGGGGAATTGTAAGGTCAGGGAACCAGTCTAGCTGGCTCGTACCCGTTCATAGGTTTGTAATCGATTGCAAACAAGTGCAATGGTCAATTGGGGCCAGTATTTGAAAAAAAGCCAGTTGTTTCCAACGCTGATCGGCCGATCAGCGTTGGAAATTGATATAAAAATACAACTTTTCTTGAAAATGACAGTATACCAGGTGCCATAATTTTACAGGATGCTTTAGACTGTCATTTACCAACATCCTATTAAGGTATTTCGCAAAAACTTGGTAGTTTTACTTTTCGATGTTTGCAAATGTTGTATATTCCCTTTAAACTAACTCTCTTGATAACATAATTCAGGAAAAGAAAATCACCTTTCCTTAGAATTCCATGACAAACAAGAAAAAAAAAACACTCAATAAGTATGTAAACGTTAGCACAGATATGCACAAACCCTAAAGTCTTAAAATGTTGGGATTATTATTATTATTTTTTTGTTTTGAGTCTCCAGCTAAAGCGACAGTGGAATGTGCAAGCAGTGGTGACCTTGGACACCCTCTCAAAAGAGTTTGTGAAAATTGGGTGGGGGGAACCTATTCACTATTTTGCCAAAGGGAGCAACATGTCAATATGTAGAGTCAAAATCACAAGTGGTGCCATTCCATTCAATGTAAATCTGGTCGCCTGTTGACCTTATGAATGGGTAGTCGGAAGGCGAGCATATTTTGCTGTCTGCTTGTTGAGATCACGTTTATAGCTCCATGTTGAGATGAACACAGGCCATATGTTGAGTTGAAGTGAATTTATTGTTATATACTCTACCGTATGTTTGTGGATCTTCAACATTGACAGAAAAATCACGGAAAGCAATTTATCTTTTTAATTGCATGTCAAATAAAAATATGGGTTTACATGTGTATGCATTGTGCACGTGTGCACCAGGTTTAGGAGAAAATTATCGATTGGTATTGTAACGAAATTGGCCTGAGTGCTTGTAGCTTTCGCGCGTCATAGCGCTGAGGCGTGCCATACTTGCTGAGCATGCGCAGTGGGCTGCTTAGGTGACCTTGAGCTGTTTGCGCGCGCTGTGCCTCGTGTGTGTACGTGGCGGGAGTTGCTGTGGAGCTAGCGGACTGAAGAGACGTGTGACGGCGGAGCTCTAAGAGAGTTGTTGTAGGGCGCTAGGCTTGTGTGCGTCAGCGTTGCTGTTGGTGTGTAGTGGGAGCTGGTAGCAGCGAGGCGGAGCGGTATAGCGACCGACCGCCGGATCCCAGAGCAGCGTGAGAGAGGCTGATCGGAGTGTCCGAGACAGCGGGACTGTCGGAGCCGTGTCAGAGAGTCCGTGGCGGCGGCGGTTTGCCGAATCTAGTTGCAGCAGCTCATAGCGCGGGGTATGTCAAGCTGACGTATTTGATAAAGTTAGTGACGAGCACAGTTCAGGACCGATATTGTTGAACCTCCCCACAAGTTATCACATTCAGTAATAATTTCTATTAAGTGCCTTCAGTAATAAACCTCTCTATCAGTAATTCTAAGGCTCAGTAGGAAACTCGATTATATCCCTTTAGGATACAGGAAACCCTTAAGGAACCTCAAGGCAATACCTTAAGGAACAGCAATCCCTTAAGGAATCTGCTACTTAACTGAAGTGATAAGGCGTCTTAGTTATAATAAAGGGAAAACCCCGCGGCTCTTGAGTGATCTCTCTTTGTCAGATTATTGGGTTCCTGCGCTGCTCTGCCTGGTATTTATCTCCGCTCCATAGGGTCCCCGGGAAAAAGTGTTGCGCGCGGCGATATATGGTTGCCAAACGACCTCCCCCACAGTGCTGTAGGGCTGCCGCTCGCCTGTGCAGTACCGAGTCAAACTTGACCCGGACGGGATTCGCCACAGTATATTATTCATACGTGTACTAAAGTGGCATTATGTAAATACAAATTATTTTTGAGTTACCTTGAAAATATTTTTCAGTTTCATTCAAAATGAATGTTATTAGTTAGTTTGTCTGTGCATAATTAAAAAAAATACTGGTTGAAATACATGCAGTGTAAATTGGCAATTATATTTAACCTTGCATTGTAATTGTCTTAATTGGTGAAAAATAGCCTAATGATTGGAAAAAAGATTAAGACTCTATTAGTATCCATGAGACAATAGCAGATGCTCATATCTGATGATTCTTTGCCCCAAAATTTGTTCGATTTAAAAAAAAAAAACCATGATAACAAAAAATGGAAGGCCATGCATACTGGTATCAAATATCCATAGGCATTGGTACTACAAAGTTTTTTTTTTAATCCTCCCAGATCTGTGCAGGAATGCAGTAACACATTTTGTTGTATTTGAAAATTTCTTTATTAAAAAAAACAATGAAAATTGTTGTCCCTTCTTCATTACTGCAAAATCCTCCCAAATCTTCCAATTTTGAAAGATCTTGGATGAACTTGGGGAGCTAGTCTGGCCGTGTCAAAATCGCTTGGCTACCTCATACTTCAAAAATTCTTTTAAAAAAACCCCTCATAACTCTCACAGGTGTTCAGGCTGCACAGGAAAATTGTTGTTTGAAATGTTTTTTAGAACTCTGATGAATTGAAAAAAATGTTGCCCTAAACTTTCGCCGCAGAAAAATATATTGTTTTTTAATTTAATTTTTGTTGGGGGGGGGGGGAGGACTATTTTGACCTTGGGGGCACCATTTCCACCCCTATTCCACGGCTCTCTCTCTAATATAGAATAACTGGAATGTATAACAATTATTCATGAGCTCGGCAGACGGATTTTGGCCTATTTACTTGGTTGCACCCCTGCAAGCCTCTGAAGCCCGGTTCATACTCTGCGCAAAGTGAAAGTGAACGCGAAACATATTTCAACTCGGGCAAATTTTGTTGCGAATGTTTCATGATGTCAAATTCGCTTCGCATGAAGTATGAACTGGGCTTGACTCTGTCTACAAATGGAGATAGGCTTTGATAAATCACAGTCTGTCCTGCTTTTCTCATTCCTTTCCAGGCATGCTTGATGATTGCCTTCGTCTGTGTGACTGCCGCTCCCAATAAATCCCCCGATGAGTCTTCCTATTGGCACTACCAGGCAGCAACTATGGGCTTCGGTCTGGTGACTGTACTCATCATGATTGGATACATGACGGGAGTGGTGCACAAGATCAAAATACCATGGAGTGTCCTGGTGAGTCGTGCTGCAGAGGCATCGTTCATCCTCTGTTATTATATAACTCACATATATCTCCTTGTCATTTGATTGGTGGAACTCACATCACGTGACATTCGGTATTGCTCCCACTTACGCCGGGGCTCAAAAAGTCCCATTCGCCCATGGGGAATGGGAAATACTATTCAACAGTTAGGATCATTCTTGTTCCATGACGCGATATTTGTGTGCAAATGCATGCTGGTGTGTGGGTTCAGCGTTGCGCTAAATAGTGCGTTTTGTTCCAAAGAGCCAGCGCTACAGAGTTGGGTTCAAACATTTTCGTGAAATGGTGGTTTGGAAGAGAGAAATACATTTTCCACCAATTTTATATTGAAAAAAAGTTCAAATATATCAAATGACAAGGATCTATATGTCAGTTATATAAAACAAATATTGAGTGGCTTTATATTGTGAAATGGGAGGAATATTATCGTTCGGTAAACTCTGGACTTTTCCAGTTCGCTCAACTTCATCTCATGAAATGGAAAAGTCCAGATTTTACCTTGCGATAATATTCCTCCCATTTCACGCTGAGCCACTCAATATTTGTATACTAGTGACCTGCATTTAAGTTTTTGATTTGACTTGTTATTGACTTATGATCGTCTTGTTCGAGATTGTCTTTGTCCTGTTCAGTACAACCTCTCAATGCAAATTTCTATCTCTGTACTTGTTTACTCTCTTCAGGAGATTGTATACTGCGCTGCAGCTGGTCTTCTTATACTCACCACCGGTGCTCACATTGCAGCCAACACATTTGGGAACGCTGCCCTCATTGTAGCTACTGTAAGTGGATAGGGTCACCAGGGGTCAACTCGTTAATTGGGGGGGGGGGGGCACTCAATATTATTTGACAATGGAGGCAGTTTTCAAAACAATTCACATGATTGTATGACCTCAATTCCTCAATCCTGCAAAATCCTCTGTTATTTCTTGAATGTGATCCTTGGAAGGGTGACCACTGCCTCGATCCTGCAAAATCCTCCGGCGATCAGTGTCAATATGTTGAGGCAGAGCCAGTGACATCCTGGAGCAGTGCGGAGGATTTCAATTATAATCTAGGCTTAATTTTTGCACGGCTAAACCAAAGACCTTGACACAGTGCATCCTCCAAAATCAGCCACATATTTTTGCCATATGCCTCAATCCTACAAACTCCTACATTTCGCAGGATTTGGGAGGATTTTGGAAGGTTGGGGTTAATAAATTTTGGTGGTGTAAGTCTGTCAATCAGGCTTGACCTAATTCCAGTTATTAGTATGACAAATGTGCACGGTAGATGGTCAAATTTCTATCTGCCAATTAATTCCACAAGTGGTTAGTAGATTGGAAGATGACGTCTTGTACAACAGAAAGCTTAATTGTAATTGTCACTAATGGCAGCCTGTAATTGAGTTGTAGAAAAAATTGAAAAGGATACTGGGTTAATGTTTACACCGACCTTCAGCGTAGGTAATCGGTTTTTCAAACTGTCGATTTATTGATGGGTTGAGGAGAAATTTTAATTGGCAATTTCTCCAGCCAGCATGCACGGACAAAAGCCTGTATTTACATGGTTAGACTTTGTTTTCAGGATTCCAAATAATAGTGATTATTGCTGTCACTCATACAGAGGGCAGCTAAACAGCTTACTTTGTCCGTGGCAACACGTCACGTCAGTATCCATGGCAACGGGTCCAGCATCAAAATTTTGAGCAGAGGTCCACCAGGTTGTGTGCTTGGTTTTTGCTGTTCTTACTGAATCAGTCCACTGAAGCAGTTTATCTGGCTGTTAGTGTTGTTTCATGGGGCCCTGTTGGTGACTGAGACCGGGACTGCTTTGGTGTGTTTTGAGCTACGTCAGACTTGAAAGTCACATTTGCGTATTGCGGAGTAAGCAAGTTGTGCTGTTGTTCTGGATGTGAAGAATTAGTGTTGTCGGAAAGGAGTGTAATAAAAAATCTTGGTTTGTTGCTGCGTGCCCGGTAGTATTTACAGACAGTACGGACCCATCTTTCAGTGGGCATTGGTTGATGTTTGAGACTTTTTGCTTGGACACTTGCTTCTGTTCATTTGCTCTTATTCATTACGTGATCTTTCTGTGGATATTGGCAGATATTCTCTCATTGTAGACTCCATTGGGAAAATTAAAAATGAAGCTGCTTGGAAATATTTCACGCGGATCGTTATCATTTGGAAATGGACAGATGCGTAACTTTTCTGAAGAAAGTCCCCATTTTTTAACGATTGGCTCGGACAATTTGGAAATGAACAACGGCCTAACTTCTCCGATGAAGGCGCCCAGTCTTGGAAGGATAAGAAGTTAGCTTTTTTGAATGGACAAGGCCGTAACTTTTCAGTATGTGAAAACTGGCAGGATGGCAATGGTTCCTGGTTGGGGCAAGGGTCTACTCGCCCATTACCCATTGATCCTGAAACTCTGACTGCCATTAAGTATGCCTTGATACTGCCTTTATCAATTCTCCTAGTAGCCATTGATCTGTACATTATTTTGGCCATTTGTCGCAACCGCAACCTGCGCAGCATCTCTAACTATTTCCTGGCTAACTTGCTCGCCAGTGAACTCATATTCATACTTGTGATTTTCTTTAACAATCACCTGCTTTTATCGCGAGCAGGTTGCGATCAATGTGATGATATATACCTGTACGTCTTTGTTGTGACCAGCATGCATCTGCTCTACTTTCTGTGTGGAATCTGCGTTGCTGTCGACAAGTACATTAAGATCACTCGTCCTCTGAGGTACACACTGATGGTAACCAAAAGAATTTGCGTCACATTTGTCATCGTTGTGTGGGTCCTAGCATTTGCTGGTGGTGGTCTGGCATTGGTACTGTTTCAAAATCTAGTGGGATGCAGTAACCCTAAGGATCTACGGATTGACCTTCAGAAGACAATTCTTATTCTCTCTGATGGAGTTGTCTTGCCGATGCTGATGATCATCATGGGTCTAAATATGAAGATAATCTGTATCGCCAGGCATCAAGCGCGAGCGATAGCCAACATGGCTCCACAGCACCATGCCAATTCCGACAACCGTAACGACACCAGCGACCAGCAACAACAAGCTGTCCGCAAGAGTACCCGATACTTCAAGGCTTTCCTCTGGTCCTTTGTTCTGGTTTGGGTGCCCCCAATCCTAATCGAAAACATCTCCTACATCTTGCCATTCTCCAGAGGGAACCTGTCTTGGTTCATTGGGATTAGATGTGGCATGAACGTCCTGGGGTTGTGTCAGATGCTCTATGGTACGGTCGTTCTTACCTTGAAGCAAGAACAATTCAGAGAGTTGTGGAGAGGCCACTGGCAAACAATCAAGCAGAAACTCCACATCTAAGGTGTCATTCTCATCTATGCTAACAAGGTAAAGCAACTTGAGTTAAATGTATAAAGGGGTCTTCCATCAACTCTGTGCTGTTATTCCATTTAGGGTAGATTTTTCTCACAGAAAATCGCTTGATGTTGACTCACTAAACAACAAAAAAAGGCTAACAAAATAAAATCTGTTGGTTTGGCAATAAGTGTTTTATCGGCAACTCACAAAAACTTTAATACCTTGCATTCTAAAATGTTCTCATACTTTTCACTGTTGAAAGAATCATTTTACTGCCCTTAGTAGTATTCTGTGCAACAAGACCCTTCTTAATATATTTCAGTGGCGTGAGTCTGTTATTACTGTTCTCAATCACAATTGACCTAATTCTGGTTCATGACAAACATGCATGGTACCGCGCCGGTACAAATACATGTAGATGCTCGAATTTCAAATTGTCAATTTCGCAAGCGGTAAGTAGATTGGAAGATGACGTCTTATACAACAAAAGGCTTAATTGTAATTGTCATTAATGGCAGCCTGTAATTAAGTTGTCAAAAAATTGAAAGGGATATGTGGTTAATGTTTGCACCGACCTTCAGTGTAGGTAATCGGTTTTTCAAACTGTCGACGGATAGATGGGTTGAAGAGAAATTTTATTGGCAATTTCTCCAGCCAGCATGCATCGACAAAAAACCCTGTATTTACGGCAACTTAACTGCTTACTTTGTCTGTGGCAACACGTCAATAATGAACTGAGAGGCTTAATTTATCCATGGCAACGGGTCCAGCATCAATGGTTGGCCTGTTTTCTCAAGCCAGAGCGGTGGTGCGGTGATTTTAGGTCGGTTAGTTGCTGTTCTTACCCAATCAGTCCAGTGCTGTGATACATCGGGCAGTTTTTGCTGTTCACTGAGGGCCAGCCGAGCGTTCTCTTTGCATCTTTCACACTGACTGACCGTCACTTGTGACTTAAACAGGGACTGCCTAGTTGTGTTTTGAGCTACGTCAGACTTGAACATCATATTTGTGTATTGCTGAGTTAGCAAATTGTGCTGCCATTCTGGATGTAGAGAGAGAAGTTTTAGCCAAAAGGAGTGTTTAAACAAACTGTTTGTAGTGCGCATCCTGCAGCACTTGCACACAGTACGGACTCATATTTCAGTGGGCTTTGGCTGATGTTTGATGCTTTTACATTGGATACTTGCTGCATCTTGTTAGCTGTTGATAATTACGTGATCTTTCTGTGAAGTGTTTTGTGTAACAATTGGGGAATTTGAAAATGGAGCTGCACCATAACTTTTCAGAATGTGGCAATAGTTCCTCATCGGAGCAAGGGGCTTCTCCCCAATTCAGTCTTCAAATCCTGACTATCATTAAGTATGCCTTGATACTGCCTTTATCAATTCTCCTAGTAGCCATTGATCTGTACATTATCTTGGCCATTTGTCGCAACCGCAACCTGCGCAGTGTCTCCAACTATTTCCTGGCTAACTTGCTCGCCAGTGAACTCATATACATACTTGTGATTTTCTTTAACAATCACCTGCTTTTATCGCAAGCAGGTTGCGATCAATGTGATGATATATACCTGTTTGTCTTTGTTGTGACCAGCATACACCTGCTTTACTTTCTGTGTGGTATCTGCTTTGCCGTCGACAAGTACATCAAGATCACTCGTCCTCTGAGGTACACACAGCTGATAACCAATAGGATTTGCATCACATTTGTCGGCGTTGCGTGGGTCCTAGCATTTGCTGCTGGTGGTCTGGCATTAGTACTGTTTCAAAATTTAGTGGGATGCAAAAACCTTGAGGGTATACGCTTTCAGCTTCAGGAGGCAAATCTTATTCTCTCCGATGGAGTTGTCTTCCCAATGCTGATGATCATCATGGGTCTAAACATGAAGATAATCTGTATCGCCAGGCATCAAGCACGAGCGATAGCCATCATGGCTCCACAGCACCATGCCAATTCCGACAACCGTAACGACACCAGCGACCAGCAACAACAAGCTGTCCGCAAGAGTACCCGATACTTCAAGGCTTTCCTCTGGTCCTTTGTTCTGGTTTGGGTGCCCCCAATCCTAATCGAAAACATTTCCTACATTTTGCCGTACTCCAAAGGTAATCTGCTTTGGTTCATTGGAATCAGAAATGCCATGAATGTCCTGGGGTTGTGTCAGATGCTCTATGGAACAGTCGTTCTTACCTTGAAGCAAGAACAATTCAGAGAGTTGTGGAGAGGCCACTGGCAAACAATCAAGCAGAAACTCCACATCTAAGGTATCATTCTCATCTATGTTAACAAGGTAAAACAACTTGAGTTAAATGTATAAAGGGGTCTTCCATCAAGTCTGTGCTGTTATTCCATTTAGGGTGGATTTTTCTCACAGAAAATCCCTTGAAGTTGACTCACTAAACAACAAACAAAGGCTAACAAAATAAAATCTGTTGGTTTGGCAATAAGTGTTTTATCAGCAACTCACAAAAGCTTTAATACATTTACCTTGCATTCTAAAACGTTCTCATACTTTGCACTGTTGGAAGAATCATTTTACTGCCCTTAGTTGTATTCTGTGCAACAAAACCCTTCTTAATATATTTCAGTGGTGTGAGTCTGTTATTACTGTTCTCAATCACGATTGACCTAATTCTGGTTCATGACAAACATGCATGGTACCGCGCCGGTACAAATAGATGGTCAAATTTCAGACTGTCAATTTCGCAAGCGGTAAGTAGATTGGAAGATGATGTCTTGTACAACAGAAAGCTTAATTGTAATTGTCATTAATGGCAGCCTGTAATTAAGTTGTCAAAAAATTGAAAGGGATATGTGGTTAATGTTTGCACCGACCTTCAGCGTAGGTAATCGGTTTTTCAAACTGTCGACTGATAGATGGGTTGAAGAGAAATTTTATTGGCAATTTCTGTCAATTTCGCAAGCGGTAAGTAGATTAGAAGATGATGTCTTGTACAACAGAAAGCTTAATTGTAATTGTCATTAATGGCAGCCTGTAATTAAGTTGTCAAAAAATTGAAAGGGATATGTGGTTAATGTTTGCACCGACCTTCAGCGTAGGTAATCGGTTTTTCAAACTGTCGACGGATAGATGGGTTTAAGAGAAATTTTATTGGCAATTTCTCCAGCCAGCATGCATCGACAAAAAAAACCTGTATTTACGGCAACTGAACTGCTTACTTTGTCTGTGGCAACACGTCAATAATGAACTGAGCTGTAGGCTTAATTTATCCATGGCAACGGGTCCAGCATCAATGGTTGGCCTGTTTTCTCAAGTCAGAGCGGTGGTACGGTGATTTTAGGTCAGGTATTTGCTGTTCTTACCCAATCAATCCAGTGCAGTGATACATCGGGCAGCTTTGCTGTTCACAGAGGGCCAGCCGAGCGTTCTCTTTGCATCTTTCTCACTGACTGGCTGTCACTTGTGACTTAAACAGGGACTGCCTAGTTGTGTTTTGAGCTACGTCAGACTTGAACGTCATATTTGTGTATTGCTGAGTTAGCAAATTGTGCTGCCATTCTGGATGTAGAGAGAGAAGTTTTAGCCAAAAGGAGTGTTTAAATAATCTGTTTGTAGTGCGCATCCTGCAGCACTTGCACACAGTACGGACTCATATTTCAGTGGGCATTGGCTGATGTTTGATGCTTTTACATTGGATAGTTGCTGCAGCTTGTTTGCTGTTGATAATTAAGTGATCTTTCTGGGAATTGTTTTGTGTAACCGTTGGGGAAATTGAAAATGGAGCTGCACCATAACTTTTCAGAAGGTGGTAATAACTCCTCATCGGAGCAAGGGACTTCTCCCCAATTCAGTCTTCAAATCCTGACTATCATTAAGTATGCCTTGATACTGCCATTATCAATTCTCCTAGTAGCCATTGATCTGTACATTATCTTCGGCATTTGTCGCAACCGCAACCTGCGCAGCGTCTCTAACTATTTCCTGGCTAACTTGCTCGCCAGTGAACTCATATATATACTTGTGATTTTCTTTGACAATCACGTGCTTTTATCGCCAGACGGTTGCCTAAATTGTGGGAATACGCATGTGTATGTCTTTTTTGTGACCAGCATGCACCTGCTTTACTTTCTGTGTGGTGTCTACGTTGCCGTCGACACGTACATTAAGATCACTCGTCCTCTGAGGTACACACAGCTGATAACCAAAAGGATTTGCATCACATTTGTCGGCGTTGCGTGGGTCCTACCATTTGCTGCTGGTGGTCTGGCATTAGTACTGTTTCGAAATTTAGTGGGATGCAAAAACCCTAAGGATCTACGGATTGACCTTCAGAAGGCAATTCTTATTCTCTCTGATGGAGTTCTCTTGCCGATGCTGATGATCATCATGGGTCTAAACATGAATATAATCTGTATCGCCAGGCATCAAGCGCGAGCCATAGCCAACATGGCTCCACAGCACCATGCCAATTTGGACAACCATAACGACACCAGCGACCAGCAACAACAAGCTGTCCGCAAGAGTACCCGATACTTCAAGGCTTTCCTCTGGTCCTTTGTTCTGGTCTGGGTGCCCCCAATCCTAATTGAAAACATCTCCTACATCCTGCCGCTCTCCAGAGGTAACCTGCTTTGGTACGTTGGAATCAGAAATGCCATGAACGTCCTGGGGTTGTGTCAGATGCTCTATGGTACGGTCGTTCTTACCTTGAAGCAAGAACAATTCAGAGAGTTGTGGAGAGGCCACTGGCAAACAATCAAGCAGAAACTCCACATCTAAGGTGTGCTAACCAGTGTTGTAGTAGAGACCGGATAGTCCGAGACCGAGACCAAGACCGAGACCTGAAGTTGTGAGACCGAGACCGAGACCAGTCCCTTCAAGGCGGACCGAGACCGAGACCGAAATGGTCCGAGACCGAGACCGAGACCGAGACCGAGACCGCGGATAATAAATAACAATAATCTAAACAAACAACAAGACACTTATTACAGCTGAACAGTCTGTCCTTGAGATGTTGATGTTCATGGGGATGTGAAGGAAGTGATTGAAAGTTAGGAATCACTTGTACTTGCTTAATTGTGTCATGCGAGTGCTCTTCGTGTTTGCTTCATGCCATAAATTACAACATGGCAACAGAATTTGTTATTGTCACAATCAATTAAAGAAAATTGGAAACAACCTAATTTAAAGAAGGGGAAGACCTTATTTGATGAACTCCATATATTTTTGCCACTTTTAAAAAAATATTTTTAACTACTATAAAGTGTAAATCTGATGAAGAAACTCTAACTTAGGAGTACGACAATTTGTACTAGTTTTTGCAAAACTTGAACATGTTGAAACTTGACAAAAGTAAAAAGTTAAAGGTGGATGTGTCATCTGTTATAGGAACTCGGACCCTAAACTCCACAGCCACCCCTTGGTTTTAGCAATGACCACTTACAGATATTTAAATGCAACTTTAATTTTACATTGGACCTCCTTGTAAAGCTGATTCGAAAAAAATTTGGAGCAAGAAAATATTGATTTATTTTTTAAAATTTCAGTCATGGAATATAGATTTGTACATGTAGACCAACAAATTGAGAGATGGTAGCCAGATATGGATTGGTCTGCCCCCCCCCATCCCTCTTTGTGATTTTCCTTCCAACCCTGCATGTTTGTGTGTCCCCTACATGTTTGTTTCTTGTTCCTCTGTCATTTACCTCTGAAGAAGGCCTGGCTAAGGCTGAAATGTAATGCCACTTTATTTTTGTTTAATGTCAATAACGTTACATCTACTATAGAAGATTGATGAACCATATTTGCCTGATCTATCTTCTGTTAATCTGCCCGTCGTCATCATCGTCATTAGCCTATTTGAGAATATGGCCGACACAATAGAAGGGCACTGTCACTAACTGAATGTGGTGGGTGAGATGCACTTTTAGGATTCATGGCTCAGTGCGCACGCCTCTCTGTGTTTTGTACCGTGCGATCGTATCGCTTGCATCAGCTACTTTGCCGGGCACTTTACTTGAATATTTAAGTGATTTACAAGTACGACATATTGCCAATATATTAATAGTTTATTGTGAAGGCCGTAAACAGCATATATAGCGATTAATGGAACACAATTCTTCTCGACTCATGCAAATGCAATTGACATTTAGGAAGGAGACGAGGCAGGCAATTAGACTCTATTTTTGTGTGACTATGGCAGTAGCTCAATTTGTGTTTATCACAGAAGAAAAGATGAATACATGGCGAGTCAAAAAGAAAGTGACCGTATGATAAAAAAAAAGGCATGCTCCATTTCGTAAAAAGTATAATTGGGATAAAGAACATGTTATTGAGTAGTAACTGTGAACATTTCACGTAATTTGCACACTCTATTCCCAAGTCGTGTCTATTTTAATAAAGAGATCACAAAATTCAGCTGTCCACCACTAATACCAATTTAACGGTCTACGAATTGATGAATATCCATTAATAAATATAATGGAAAAAAAACGTTTTCCCGCCTCCACGAATAAAGGAAAAATTGAAAAGGAAAATAGAAAAAATATCACCAATATTTCTAGGGAAAAAGAGTTGAATTGTTCCCCATATTCATAACACAAAATCTGACGGTAATATTAGTCTTGATTCATTAGCATCACACTGCAGTCACATTTGCCCTAAACTGATTCTTTACTTAACCCTAAAAGGGCCGGGGGCGGAATCCGCCCCCCCCCCTCACTTTTTGGCTTGTCTTGACTCGAGACCAGCCAAAATATCAAGACCAAAGGGGACCGAGACCGAGACCAAGACCGAGACCGGCAAAAAGTGGTCTCGAGACCGAGACCAAGACCGGTCTCAAACCTACAACACTGCTCACAATACAACTAGATATTTGCGTTTGTTTAGTTACAAACGCAGGGTGATTAGGCAGGCAGCTAGGCCTATTTCATTGTACATTGGAGTTCAGTTGTGAATATTTTTGTTAGAACAGAAAAGGGAAAGTTCAGCCTTTCCAGTAGAACCATTTGTTTAATTTGAAGGGGAGAAATGCATCATTTGGGGTGTGATAAATTTCACTATACATTCACTATACATCTTTGGAATAGACTATGGTTGATGTTCACACCAGGTTTCATCCTTTTCCCTTGACCCGTTGCGAAGAAATTAGTATATTTTTAATTTTTATTTGAGGCTTCTGTTTCCCTTAATATACACCTTACTTTGACCTGGTTACCCGGAAAGGAAAAGTCAGCCTTTGCAAATCAAAAATGTTCATCAATGAACAAAGACGGTAATTTTGTGCACTAAAAGTGTAAGTAATTTGATACCTGATGACATCATCATGACGTCAGAGAATATGCGCACCTCGGGACCAAGGTTGATGTTTGTTCACAAGTTCATACCATGTACCGTCAAGTCACAGAAATTTATTGTCCAGAAAAAAAAGAAGGATAGAAAGAAAGAAAGAAAAATTTGACGATTCCAAAACCGTGATTTGGTCGTACTCGATCACCCAAAAAACGCCATTGGCAAAAAATATGAACCTTTTTTCTGCATTTAACACAAAAAGACACAATACAACATTTTGCATTTCACCTGTGTAAACAAGTTGCCAAAATGATCCATTAAAATCCATAATTTTAGCCCAAAAAATATACACTTAAATATATTTCATCTCACTGGCACATCACTCAAATGACAATGTTTGTTGCCAAACCAAAAAAAAAAAATTCTTGGCCTGTGTTTTTTTTTTTGAGTTTACATGTATTCACATAATTTATGTGAGAAAAATCATCTTTTATGCTTTGACTGCATAAAATAACAGCACAGAAATGACAGAAAACCTCCGTTAAATTCTTGAGTTCCCGTGGAATTCTACATACAGTACTTCTACCATGTAATTGTCACTAATGGCAACCACTTATTGAGCTGTTGAAAATCTGAGGATATCGGTTTCATGTTTGGACTGACCTTAAGCATGAATAGTCGCTTTGTCAAACTTTATTTTAATAAAAGCATGTCCTGATGGGTTGAGCAGAAATTTTATTGACAATTTCCCAAAAAAGCATGCCCTGTAATTGCCAATTTTGGATTTTAATAAAGTTGTCTCTATTGATCTACCTTGTCAAAAAAATAATTGCAACGCATCCATTGACGGCAAGACTCACTTTTTCCATGGCAACGGGTCCAGAATCAATCAAGCGAGATCATTTGGAGCAGTGGTGCGGCAATTGATGTGTCTTGTGAATCAGTCCAGTGACGCAATATGTCTGGCTGTTCCCAGAACGACAGCCTAGCGTTCTCTTTGCATCTTTCTCACTGACTGACTGTCACTTGTGACTTAGACCGGGACTGCCTAGTTGTGTTTTGAGCTACTTCAGACTTGAAAGTCACATTTGTGTATTTCCGAGTAAGCAAACTGTGCTGCTATTCTGGATGTGGAGACGGTAGTGTTGGCGAAAGAAGTTTTAAACAAACTATTTGTTTCTGCTGCATGCCCGGCAGCACTTGTAGACGGACCCATCTTTCAGTGGGCATTGGCTGATGTTTGAGGCTTTGGCTAATAGCTTGTTTGCTATTATTTATTACGTGATCTTTCTGTGAAGTGTTTTGCACTCAAATATTCTCACATCGTAGACTCATACTGTATAGTCTGACCGTTGGGAGAATTGAAAATGAAGCTGCTCCGAAATATTTCACGCGGACCCTTATCACCTGGGAATGGACAATGGCGTAACTTTTCTGAAGAAAATCCCCACTTTTCTAACGATTGGGTTTCACCATTTGGAAATGGACAACAACACCAACGCCCCCCGTTTTGGAATGAACGAGGGGGTAACTTTTCAGAATTTGGGAACTGGCGGGATGGCAATGGTTCCCAGTTGGAGCAAGGGTCTTGTCGCCAATTTGATAATCTCCACGATCTTGAAATCTTCACTGCCATTAAGTATGCCCTGCTGCTGCCGTTATCAATTCTCCTAGCAGCCATTGATCTGTACATCATCTTTGCCATTTGTCGCAACCGCAACCTGCGCAGTATCTCCAACTATTTCCTGGCTAACTTGCTCGCCAGTGAACTCGTCTACAAACTGCTGATGTGCTTTAACAATGAACTGCTGGTATCACCAGATGGTTGCGTACAGTGTGAGAATTCATACCTGTATGTCTTTGCCCTAACCAGCATGCATCTGATCTACTTTCTCAGCGGCATTTGCGTTGCCGTCGACAAGTACATTAAGATCACTCGTCCTCTGAGGTATGCAGCGATGGTCACCAGAAGGGTTTGCATTGTCGTCGTCACCATTGCATGGGTCTCGGCATTGGCCGGTGGTGGCTTAGCATCACTACTGTTTCAATATTTAGTGGGATGCACAACGCCTAGGGCTCTGCAAAGTCACCTTCAGACGACAATGCTTTTTCTCTCTGATGGCATTGTCTTGCCGATGGTGATGATCATCATGTGTCTAAACATAAAGATAATCTGTATCGCCAGGCATCAAGCGCGAGCGATAGCCAACATGGCTCCACAGCACCATGCCAATTCCGACAACCGTAACGACACCAGCGACCAGCAACAACAAGCTGTCCGCAAGAGTACCCGATACTTCAAGGCTTTCCTCTGGTCCTTCGTTCTGGTCTGGGTTCCATCCGTCATGGTTACAAACATCTGCTACATCCTGCCATTCTCCAGAGGGAACCTGTCTTGGTTCATTGGAATCAGAAATGCAATGAACGTCCTAGGGTTGTGTCAGATGCTCTATGGAACAGTCGTTCTTACCTTGAAGCAAGAACAATTCAGAGAGTTGTGGAGAGGCCACTGGCAAACAATCAAGCAGAAACTCCACATCTAAGGTATCATTCTCATCTATGCTAACAAGGTAAAGCAACTTGAGTTAAATGTATAAAGGGGTCTCCATCAACTCTGTGCTGTTATTCCATTTAAGGTGAATTTTTTCTCACCAAAGATACCTTGAAGTTGACTCACCAAACTAGGCAATAAGTATTTTATCGGTAACTTACAAAAACTTTAATACCTTGCATTCTAAAATGTTCTCATACTTTGCACTGTTAGAAGAATCATTTCACTGCCCTTAGTTGTATTCTGTGCAACAAGACCCTTCTTAATATATTTCAGTGGTGTGAGTCTGTTATTACTGTTCTCAATCACGATTGACCTAATTCTGGTTCATGACAAACATGCATGGTACCGCGCCGGTACAAATAGATGGTCAAATTTCAGACTGTCAATTTCGCAAGCGGTAAGTAGATTGGAAGATGACGTCTTGTACAACAGAAAGCTTAGTTGTAATTGTCATTAATGGCAGCCTGTAGTTAAGTTGTCAAAAAATTGAAAGGGATATGTGGTTAATGTTTGCACCGACCTTCAGCGTAGGTAATCGGTTTTTCAAACTGTCGACGGATAGATGGGTTGAAGAGAAATTTTATTGGCAATTTCTCCAGCCAGCATGCATCGACAAAAAAACCTGTATTTACGGCAACTTAACTGCTTACTTTGTCTGTGGCAACACGTCAATAATGAACTGAGAGGCTTAATTTATCCATGGCAACGGGTCCAGCATCAATGGTTGGCCTGTTTTCTCAAGCCAGAGCGGTGGTGCGGTGATTTTAGGTCGGGTAGTTGCTGTTCTTACCCAATCAGTCCAGTGCAGTGATACATCGGGCAGTTTTTGCTGTTCACAGAGGGCCAGCCGAGCGTTCTCTTTGCATCTTTCTCACTGACTGACTGTCACTTGTGAATTAAACAGGGACTGCCTAGTTGTGTTTTCAGCTACGTCAGACTTGAACGTCATATTGTGTATTAGCTGAGTTAGCAAACTGTGCTGCCATTCTGGATGTAGAAAGAGAAGTGTTGGCCAAAAGGAGTGTTTAAACAATCTGTTTGTACCGGTAGTGCGCATCTTGCTGCACTTGCACACAGTACGGACTCATATTTCAGTGGGCATTGGCTGATGTTTGATGCTTTTACATTGGATACTTGCTGCAGCTTGTTTGCTGTTATTAATAAAGTGATCTTTCTGGGAAGTGTTTTGTGTAACCGTTGGGGAAATTGAAAATGGAGCTGCTCCATAACTTTTCAGAGCGTGGCAATAGTTCCTCGTCGGAGCAAGGGGCTTCTCCCCAATCCAGTCTTGAAATCCTGAATATCATTAAGTATGCCTTGATACTGCCATTATCAATTCTCCTAGTAGCCATTGATCTGTACATCATCTTCGGCATTTGTCGCAACCGCAACCTGCGCAGCATCTCTAACTATTTCCTGGATAACTTGCTCGCCAGTGAACTCATATACATACTTGTGATTTTCTTTGACAATCTCCTGCTTTTATCGCCAGCAGGTTGCAATAATTGTGAGAATACGCACCTGTATGTCTTTGTTGTGACCAGCATGCACCTGCTTTACTTTCTGTGTGGTATCTGCTTTGCCGTCGACAAGTACATCAAAATCACTCGTCCTCTGAGGTACACACAGCTGATAACCAATAGGATTTGCATCACATTTGTCGGCGTTGCGTGGGTCCTACCATTTGCTGCTGGTGGTCTGGCATTAGTACTGTTTCGAAATTTAGTGAGATGCAAAAACCCTAAGGATCTACGGATTGAACTTCAGCAGGCAATTCTTATTCTCTCTGATGGAGTTGTCTTGCCGATGCTGATGATCATCATGGGTCTAAACATGAAGATAATCTGTATCGTCAGGCATCAAACGCGAGCGATAGCCAACATGGCTCCACAGCACCATGCCGATTCCGACAACCATAACGACATCAGCGACCAGCAACAACAAGCTGTCTGCAAGAGTACCCGATACTTCAAGGCTTTCCTCTGGTCCTTTGTTCTGGTTTGGGTGCCCCCAATCCTAATCGAAAACATCTCTTACATCCTGCCGCACTCCAGAGGTAATCTGCTTTGGTATGTTGGAATCAGAAATGCCATGAACGTCCTGGGGTTGTGTCAGATGCTCTATGGTACGGTCGTTCTTACCTTGAAGCAAGAACAATTCAGAGAGTTGTGGAGAGGCCACTGGCAAATAATCAAGCAGAAACTCCACATCTAAGGTATCATTCTCATCTATGCTAACAAGGTAAAACAATTTGAGTTATGTTTAAAGGGGTCTTCCATCAACTCTGTGCTGTCATTCTATTTTGAAGTTGACTCACTATTTACCAAAAACAGGTAAGAAAATAAAAGTCTGTTGGTTTGGCAATAAGTGGTTTTTGGGGGGTAACTCGCATTTAAAAAACGGCAAAAATGGCAACAATTTTAATACCTTGCATTTTCAAATTGTCTGATACTGTGCACTGTTAGAAGAATCTTTTCACTGCCCTTACATCATCAGGGTGTAAGCCATGTGCTACCATAACAACTATTGGACAATCAAGTCTCTAGAGGGATATATTTCGGTAACTCTCATTACGGTAACTCTCATTATGGTAACTCTCATTACGGTAACTCTCATTACGGTAACTCTCATTACGGTAACTCTCATTACGGTAACTCTCATTACGGTAACTCTCATTACGGTAACTCTCATTACGGTAACTCTCATTACGGTAACTCTCATTACGGTAACCCTCATTACGGTAACTCTCATTACGGTAACTCCCATTACGGTAACCCTCATTACGGTAACTCTCATTACGGTAACTCTCATTACGGTAACTCTCATTACGGTATCTCCCATTAGGGTAACTGTCATTACGGTAACTCTCATTACGGTAACTCCCATTACAGTAACTCTCATTATGGTAACTCCCATTACGGTAACTCTCATTACGGTACGGTAACTCTCATTAAGGTAACTCCCATTACGGTAACTCCCCTTACGGTAACTCTCCTTACGGTAACTCTCATTATGGTAACTCTCAATACGGTATCTCCCATTACAGTTACTCACAATACAGTTTGTCAGCCCATCTTTGGTACAAGTTGAAACATATAAGAAACTTACAAACAACTAGATATTTGTGTTTGTTTAGTTACAAACGCAGGGTGATTTGGCAGGCAGCTAGGCCTATTTCATTGTACATTGGAGTTCAGTTGTGAATATTTTTGTAAGAGCAGAAAAGGGAAAATTCAGGCTTTCCAGTAGAACCATTTGTTTAATTTGAAGGGGAGAAATGCATCATTTGGGGTGTGATAAATTTCACTATACATTCACTATACATCTTCGGAATAGACTATGGTTGATGTTCACACCAGGTTTCATCCTTTTCCCTTGACCCGTTGCGAAGAAATTAGTATATTTTTAATTTTTATTTGAGGCTTCTGTTTCCCTTAATATACACCTAACTTTGACCTGGTTACCCGGAAAGGAAAAGTCAGCCTTTGCAAATCAAAAATGTTCATCAATGAACGAAGACGGTAAGTTTGTGCACTAAAAGTGTAAGTAATTTGATACCTGATGACGTCATCATGACGTCAGAGAATATGCGCACCTCGGGACCAAGGTTGATGTTTGTTCACAAGTTCATACCATGTACTGTTCAGTCACAGACATTTATTGTCCAGAAAAAAAAGGATAGAAAGAAAGAAAGAAAAATTTGACAATCCAAAACGGTGATTTGGTCGTACCCATTACCCAAAAAACGCCATTGGCAAAAAATATGAACCTTTCTTCTGTATTTAACACAAAAAGACACACTACAACCTTTTGCATTTTACCTGTGTAAACAAATGATCCACTAAGATCCATAATTTTAGCCAAAAAATATACAGTTAAATATATTTCATCTCACTGGCACATCACTCAAATGATAATGTTTGTTGCCAAACCCAAAAAAAATTTCTTGGCCTGTCTTGGCCTTTTTTGTAGTTTATTCACATAATTTATGTGAGAAAAATCATCCTTTATGCTTTGACTGCATAGAATAACAGCACAGAAATGACAGAAAACCTCCTTTAAATGTGACGTGAGTTCCCGTGGAATTCTACATACAGTACTTCTACCATGTAATTGTCACTAATGGCAACCTATTATTGAGTTGTTGAAAATTTGAGGATATTGGTTTCATGTTTGGACTGACCTTAAGCATGAATAGTCGCTTTGTCAAACTTTATTTTAATAAAAGCATGCCCTGATGGGTTGAGCAGAAATTTTATTGACAATTTCCCAAAACAGCATGCCTTGTAATTGCCAGTTTTGGATTCTTATTAAGTTGTATCTATCTAGATCGATCTTGTCAAAATAATAAATGCAGCGCGTCCATTGACTGCAAGTCTCACTTTTTCCATGGCAACGGGTCCAGAATCAATGGTTGGTCTGTTTTCTCAAGCCAGAACATTTGGAGCAGTGGTGCGGCAGTTGATGTGTCTGTTGTGAATCAGTCCAGTGAAGCAATATGTCTGGCTGTTCCCAGAACGACAGCCTAGCGTTCTCTTTGCATCTTTCTCACTGACTGACTGTCACTTGTGACTTCGACAGGGACTGCCTAGTTGTGTTTTGAGCTACTTCAGACTTGAAAGTCACATTTGTGTATTTCCGAGTAAGCAAACTGTGCTGCTATTCTGGATGTGGAGACGGTAGTGTTGGCGAAAGAAGTTTTAAACAAGCTGTTTGTTTCTGCTGCATGCCCGGCAGCACTTGTAGACGGACCCATCTTTCAGTGGGCATTGGCTGATGTTTGAGGCTTTGGCTAATAGCTTGTTTGCTATTATTTATTACGTGATCTTTCTGTGAAGTGTTTTGCACTCAAATATTCTCACATCGTAGACTCGTACTGCATAGGCTGACCGCTGGGAGAATTGAAAATGAAGCTGCTCCGAAATATTTCACGCGGACCCTTATCACCTGGGAATGGACAATGGCGTAACTTTTCTGAAGAAAATCCCCACTTTTCTAACGAGTGGGTTCCACCATTTGGAAATGGACAACAACACCAACGCCCCCCGTTTTGGAATGAACGAGGGGGTAACTTTTCAGAATTTGGGAACTGGCGGGATGGCAATGGTTCCCGGTTGGAGCAAGGGTCTTGTCGCCAATTTGATAATCTCCACGATCTTGAAATCTTCACTGCCATTAAGTATGCCCTGCTGCTGCCGTTATCAATTCTCCTAGCAGCCATTGATCTGTACATCATCTTTGCCATTTGTCGCAACCGCAACCTGCGCAGTATCTCCAACTATTTCCTGGCTAACCTTCTTGCTAGTGAACTCGTCTACAAACTTCTGATGTGCTTTAACAATGAACTGCGGGTATCACCAGATGGTTGCGTACAGTGTGAGAATTCATACCTGTATGTCTTTGCCCTAACCAGCATGCACTTGATCTACTTTCTCAGCGGCATTTGCGTTGCCGTCGACAAGTACATTAAGATCACTCGTCCTCTGAGGTATGCAGCGATGGTCACCAGAAGGGTTTGCATTGTCGTTGTCACCATTGCATGGGTCTCGGCATTGGCCGGTGGTGGCTTAGCATCACTACTGTTTCAATATTTAGTGGGATGCACAACGCCTAGGGCTCTGCAAAGTCACCTTCGGACGACAATGCTTTTTCTCTCTGATGGCGTTGTCTTGCCGTTGGTGATGATCATCATGGGTCTAAATATGAAGATAATCTGTATTGCCAGGCATCAAGCGCGAGCGATAGCCAACATGGCTCCACAGCACCATGGCAATTCCGACAACCGTAACGACGACAGCGACCAGCAACAACAAGCTGTCCGCAAGAGTACCCGATACTTCAAGGCTTTCCTCTGGTCCTTTGTTCTGGTCTGGGTTCCGTCCGTCATGGTCGCAAACATCTCCTACATCTTGCCAATCGCCAGAGAGAACCTGTCTTGGTCAATTGGAATCAGATATGGCATGAACGTCCTGGGGTTGTGTCAGATGCTCTATGGAACGGCCGTTCTTACCATGAAGCAAGAACAATTCAGAGAGTTGTGGAGAGGCCACTGGCAAACAATCAAGCAGAAACTCCACATCTAAGGTATCATTCTCATCTATGCTAACAAATAAAAACAAAGTATGGACCAAGTCTGCATCCGTCAATCACACTGCTTCCAATACATGCTTTGTTGTAGGACTTTAGGCCCAAGTCCATCATACTCCATGAATATCTAGTCAAACCAGGCCTGCAGGACTATGTCCCCCAAAATCCACCAACTTCGAGGTGGGGGAATGGATTTTGATGGAGTGGGGAGGTTAGCATTAAAAAGTGAAGAGGGTATTTTTCTAATGACGGTGTTTTGTTGTTTTTTTGTCTTCCTAGGTCTTTGGCTTCATCGCAGCTCTTGCGTACATCATTCAGATCTTCTTTGCTATCCGTGCGTGGAAGAGGAGCATCATTGCTGATACGTTGAGGATGGTAGAGGCCGAGAGAGCTCAGCATACAGGCGCAACGACCGATAACAGCGTCTAGGACACTCACAGGTTGGCCAGAATCAAGCATCAAAAACCAGAATTGTAGCTTAGCCCATCACAAGTCAAATCACGAGTTAAGTCACTGGTAATAGTAGATGAAAAGTGACAAAAGAATGCGAGTGTCTTGTTACAGTTGAATTATTTGTGATTGACTTGTGATTGCATTGTGATGGGACTTGTGATGAACATGTGATGGACATGTGATGAACATGTGATGGACTTGTGATGGACATGTGATGGACTTGTGATGGACATGTGATGGACATGTGATGGACATGTGATGGACATGTGATTGACTCGTGATTGACTCGTGATTGACTTGTGATTGACTCGTGATTGCCTCGTGATTGACTCTTGAGAACTTGACTACAACTAAAAAAAAATTAGATCTGCATGTATTGGTTGTATTTGTTCAACAATACGTCAGACCCGAAGAGTCTACATATTGTGTATATAAAAACCAAGAAGTGCTTTCAGTATTTTTATGTATGCTATAAATATAAAATAGATGATATATAAGAAATTTATATAACCATATAAGAGTTTTACTTGGATTGCTAGTTTCATTTTGGCTTTTGCTAATATTTGTAATTTTTGAAAACACAAAGTGGTTCTGGATTAAGAAAGTAGTTGTGCACAAAGTTTTTTGTGTGAAATTCATATAACTGAATAAAATTATATTAGTAAATGAAAGATTAAGTTTGGCTTTAACTCGCATTTTCGTAATTTAAAAAGAAAATGAAATTGATTAGTACAATGTAGGTGTTCGTGTGTATAACAAATTTGTATGAAATTCATTTAATGAATGAACATTACTATGAATTGTTTAAGTAAGGATAACATTTTGTCTAAATAGCATTTTCGATTTTATTAATTTCTTCAAAATACCATTGGAATCAGTTTTGTGGATGTGCTCAAAAATGTGATATACATGTATATTGTTAATTTTTCAAAACTAGGTTTTTAATTTTCATATGATTTCGATGGATAGTTATTGCAAGAAACATAAACGATTTTTTGTCAGAGATTAAAAAGCTTTTGGCTTGATTTGAGACAGGACTTGCAATGTGACTTTCGATTGACGTATGAGACCTGGGCCCAATATCATGGCTCTGCTCATCGTTAGCGAACAATCCCTGCTTACTGTAGTAGAAAATTACATGCTTATGGTTAGCATATCTCATGGGTAAGCTAGGAATTTTGGCTTATGTGCATGCGTACATCCCGCAATTAAGGATTCCATGCTTACAGGGTAAGTGCATAATTTTTCAGCTAGTGCAGAGACATTGAAAATTGCTTAGCGCAGAAAGTCTTTGCAGGGAACTTGCCAAATGTCATGGGATTTACGTTGCTTAGACTTGGCCTGATCTCAGAGCTCCACCATGATTGCTCCTTACCGGAACTTTAAAGGGGCGCTGTTACTTGTTCTGATGTTATGCTTGAAAATTTGAAGATTTAAACCAAAATTTAATGACCAATTTCAGCCCTTTTGGGACCACTGCTTACAATATTTACATATAGGACCAACTACCACAAAATGAAAAAAAAGAACTCTTCTGACATTTTACTTTTTTGAAGATATTGACCAATTGTTAGAAGTTGTTAGATCTGTTAAGGTTCTTTAATATAAAAACAAAACTTAGACTAATCATGATGTTGAAGGTTTTTATTGACAAACACTTGAGATTCTAATTGTTGTGAATTAAACAAATTAATTACAAGTTTAACTTTTCCATGTGTTAACGAATCAGTGTTTTCTAAAATATTGCTTTAAATTGAGTGTTGTGGCTGCCACCAAAATATTGCATTATAATTTAGCTGAGTTTTTATTGGTGTTTCATATTTTCTTATTACTCTTTAATTGTCAGTGACAGATTTTTATTCCTTTATTTGGTGATTGACCAGCTCCTCTTGAACAAAGACATTGACAAATAGCCAACAAATTGGGAACTGCCAGACATAGGGCTGGATAGCTCAGTTGGTAGAGCACTGGAACGGCAATCCAGAGGACGCAGGTTCAAACCACGCTCCAGTCAATGTCTTTGTTCAACCTTATATTGATTGCTTTGGTGTTGGTGAGCAATTTTACAAGTTAGGTATTATACTGTACGGTGCAAGGGTTTAATATTAACAGTTATGGTGCTTGGTGTATAGGTAAGGTGCTTTGCTGTAAGTACATTGTAACACTGTTTTCTCCCTGCCTTTTGTAGGTTATGGTTGCTAACTTTTTACTGCTTTTTGTAGCTGTGCTGCTTTTCTACTACTGTTTTCATTGCACACCAATGGTGATATTCATATTTTTTTTGGAAAGATATCTATATGGGTAGCAAGTTTGTTTTGTGGAGTTCATTTTGACTTGGCCTGATGAACAAACGCATAGATGGATAAAATAAAAAGCATGTTTGCCTTATTAAACACCAAAAATTGTGAAATTATTTCCTAGCTTTAATAAATTACGAATTAGAGGCTAACCCCCTTGAATTTTTTTCAGTTTTGGCCAAAAATTTAAATTGCGCCCAAACTTCCAGGAAAGATGCCTAAGGGACCCTAGAAGACATTCCAACTCACAGATGTGCCGATAGACAGGAACAATGCGTCGAAAATTTGGGTCAAAATAAGTTTTAAATATCATTTTTTTTCTCAATATATCAATTATTTTTGCCAAAATCTTCGAAATATTGGCAGTTAAGTCTGAATTTTGTATGATACTCTCCTTGCATCAAGTCATTTCTGCGTCGTTTGGAGAAAAGTCATTTTTTGACCAAATTTGATTTTTTTCAATTTTGGCAAAAAATTTAAATTGCGCCGAACTTCCAGTAAAGATGCCCAAGGGACCCTAGAAGACATTCCAACTTGATGTACGGACAGATGTGCCAATAGACGGGAACAGTGCGTCGAAATTTTGGGTCAAAATAAGTTTTAAAAATCTATTTTTTTATCAATTATTTTTGCCCAAATATTAGCAGTCTGAATATTGTATGATACTCTTCTTGCATCATACATGTAAGTTATTTCTGCGTCGTTTGGAGAAAAGTCATTTTTTGACCAAATTTGATGGAAAATGTAAGGCTTACCCCTTGCATTTTTTTCAATTTTGGCCATAAATATAAATTGCACCAATTTTTCCAGGAAAGATGCCTAAGGGACCCTAGAACGCATTCCAAATCGATTACAGGACAAATATGCTATTAAAAGGGAATTTCCGTCAAAATATTAAGGTATAATCGCTCAAAAATTTATTTATTTTTTCTCGAAAAATTGTTTATTTTTGCCCAAATCTTCAAAATTATGCTTGTTAGAGTATTGTTTGATGTTCCTCTTGCATCCAGATGAATTTCTGCCTTGTTTTGAGAAAAGTCAATTTTTGGCTGACTTTGACTAAAAATGTAAGGCTAACCCCTTGCATTTTTTTTCAATTTTGACCAAAAAATGAAATTTCTTGAAAGTTGCTTGAAAGATGCCTTAAGGGCCCTATAAACACATTCCAAATCGATTGCAGTATAAATGTGTTGTTAAAGGGGAATTTCCGTCGAAAAATTAAGGTAAAACGCTCAAAAACTATTTATTTTTCTTCAAAAATTGTTTATTTTTGCCCCAATCTTCAAAATTATGCATGTTCGAGTATTCTTTGATGTTCCTCTTGCATCCAGATGAATTCTGCCTTGTTTTGAGAAAAGTCAATTTTTGGCCGATTTTGACTAAAAATGTAAAGCTAACCCCTTGCATTTTTTTTCAATTTTGACCAAAAAATGAAATTTCTTGAAAGTTGCTAGAAAGATGCCTTAAGGGCCCTAGAACGCATTCCAAATCGATTGCAGGACAAATGTGCTGTTAAAGGGGAATTTCCGTCGAAAAATTAAGGTAAAATCGCTCAAAAATGTATTTATTTTTTCTCGAAAAATTGTTTATTTTTGCCCAAATCTTCAAAATTATGCGTGTTAGAGTATTGTTTGATGTTCCTCTTGCATCCAGATGAATTTCTGCCTTGTTTTGAGAAAAGTCAATTTTTGGTCGATTTTGACTAAAAATGTAAGGCTAACCCCTTGCATTTTTTTTCAATTTTGGCCAAAAAATGAAATTTCTTGAAAGTTGCTAGAAAGATGCCTTAAGGGCCCTAGAACGCATTCCAAATTGATTGCAGGACAAATGTGCTGTTAAAGGGGAATTTCCGTCGAAAAAATAAGGTAAAACGCTCACAAACTATTTATTTTTTTTTCAAAAATTGTTTATTTTTGCCCAAATCTTAAAAATTATGCGTGTTCGAGTATTCTTTGATGTTCCTCTTGCATCCAGATGAATTTCTGCCTTGTTTTGAGAAAAGTCAATTTTTGGCCGATTTTGACTAAAAATGTAAGGCTAACCCCTTGCATTTTTTTTCAATTTTGGCCAAAAAATGAAATTTCTTGAAAGTTGCTAGAAAGATGCCTTAAGGGCCCTAGAACGCATTCCAAATTGATTGCAGGACAAATGTGCTGTTAAAGGGGAATTTCCGTCGAAAAATTAAGGTAAAATCGCTGAAGAATTTTATTTATTTTTTCTCGAAAAATTGTTATTTTTGCCCAAATCTTCAAAATTATGCGTGTAAGAGTATTGTTTGATGTTCCTCTTGCATCCAGATGAATTTCTTCCTTGTTTTGAGAAAAGTCAATTTTTGGCCGATTTTGACTTAAAATGTAAGGCTAACCCCTTGCATTTTTTTCAATTTTGGCCAAAAAATGAAATTTCTTGAAAGTTGCTAGAAAGATGCCTTAAGGGCCCTAGAACGCATTCCAAATTGATTGCAGGACAAATGTGCTGTTAAAGGGGAATTTCCGTCGAAAAATTAAGGTAAAATCGCTGAAGAATTTTATTTATTTTTTCTCGAAAAATTGTTATTTTTGCCCAAATCTTCAAAATTATGCGTGTAAGAGTATTGTTTGATGTTCCTCTTGCATCCAGATGAATTTCTGCCTTGTTTTGAGAAAAGTCAATTTTTGGCCGATTTTGACTTAAAATGTAAGGCTAACCCCTTGCATTTTTTTCAATTTTGGCCAAAAAATGAAATTTCTTGAAAGTTGCTAGAAAGATGCCTGAAGGGCCCTTGAACGCATTCCAAATTGATTGCAGTACAAAGGTGCTGTTAAAGGGGAATTTCCGTCGAAAAATTAAGGTAAAATCGCTCAAAAATGTATTTATTTTCCTCGAAAAATTGTTTATTTTTGCCCAAATCTTAAAAATTATGCGTGTTAGAGTATTGTTTGATGTTCCTCTTGCATCCAGATGAATTTCTGCCTTGTTTTGAGAAAAGTCAATTTTTGGCCGATTTTGACTTAAAATGTAAGGCTAACCCCTTGCATTTTTTTCAATTTTGGCCAAAAAATGAAATTTCTTGAAAGTTGCTAGAAAGATGCCTGAAGGGCCCTTGAACGCATTCCAAATTGATTGCAGTACAAAGGTGCTGTTAAAGGGGAATTTCCGTCGAAAAATTAAGGTAAAATCGCTCAAAAATGTATTTATTTTCCTCGAAAAATTGTTTATTTTTGCCCAAATCTTCAAAATTATGCGTGTTAGAGTATTGTTTGATGTTCCTCTTGCATCCAGATGAATTTCTGCCTTGTTTTGAGAAAAGTCAATTTTTGGCCGATTTTGACTAAAAATGTAAGGCTAACCCCTTGCATTTTTTTCAATTTTGACCAAAAATGAAATTTCTTGAAAGTTGCTAGAAAGATGCCTTAAGGGCCCTAGAACGCATTCCAAATCGATTGCAGGACAAATGTGCTGTTAAAGGGGAATTTCCTTCGAAAAATTAAGGTAAAATCGCTCCAAAATGTATTTATTTTTCTCGAAAAATTGTTTATTTTTGCCCCAATCTTAAAAATTATGCGTGTTAGAGTATTGTTTGATGTTCCTCTTGCATCCAGATGAATTTCTGCCTTGTTTTGAGAAAAGTCAATTTTTGGCCGATTTTGACTAAAAATGTAAGGCTAACCCCTTGCATTTTTTTTCAATTTTGGCCAAAAAATGAAATTTCTTGAAAGTTGCTAGAAAGATGCCTTAAGGGCCCTAGAACGCATTCCAAATTGATTGCGGGACAAATGTGCTGTTAAAGGGGAATTTCCGTCGAAATATTAAGGTAAAATCACTGAAGAATTTTATTTATTTTTTCTCGAAAAATTGTTATTTTTGCCCAAATCTTCAAAATTATGCGTGTTAGAGTATTGTTTGATGTTCCTCTTGCATCCAGATGAATTTCTGCCTTGTTTTGAGAAAAGTCAATTTTTGGCCGATTTTGACTAAAAATGTAAGGCTAACCCCTTGCATTTTTTTCAATTTTGGCCAAAAAATGAAATTTCTTGAAAGTTGCTAGAAAGATGCCTTAAGGGCCCTAGAACGCATTCCAAATTGATTGCAGGACAAATGTGCTGTTAAAGGGGAATTTCCGTCGAAAAATTAAGGTAAAATCGCTGAAGAATTTTATTTATTTTTTCTCGAAAAATTGTTATTTTTGCCCCAATCTTCAAAATTATGCGTGTTAGAGTATTGTTTGATGTTCCTCTTGCATCCAGATGAATTTCTGCCTTGTTTTGAGAAAAGTCAATTTTTGGCCGATTTTGACTAAAAATGTAAGGCTAACCCCTTGCATTTTTTTCAATTTTGGCCAAAAAATGAAATTTCTTGAAAGTTGCTAGAAAGATGCCTTAAGGGCCCTAGAACGCATTCCAAATTGATTGCAGGACAAATGTGCTGTTAAAGGGGAATTTCCGTCGAAAAATTAAGGTAAAATCGCTGAAGAATTTTATTTATTTTTTCTCGAAAAATTGTTATTTTTGCCCAAATCTTCAAAATTATGCGTGTAAGAGTATTGTTTGATGTTCCTCTTGCATCCAGATGAATTTCTGCCTTGTTTTGAGAAAAGTCAATTTTTGGCCGATTTTGACTTAAAATGTAAGGCTAACCCCTTGCATTTTTTTCAATTTTGGCCAAAAAATGAAATTTCTTGAAAGTTGCTAGAAAGATGCCTGAAGGGCCCTTGAACGCATTCCAAATTGATTGCAGTACAAAGGTGCTGTTAAAGGGGAATTTCCGTCGAAAAATTAAGGTAAAATCGCTCAAAAATGTATTTATTTTCCTCGAAAAATTGTTTATTTTTGCCCAAATCTTCAAAATTATGCGTGTTAGAGTATTGTTTGATGTTCCTCTTGCATCCAGATGAATTTCTGCCTTGTTTTGAGAAAAGTCAATTTTTGGCCGATTTTGACTAAAAATGTAAGGCTAACCCCTTGCATTTTTTTCAATTTTGACCAAAAATGAAATTTCTTGAAAGTTGCTAGAAAGATGCCTTAAGGGCCCTAGAACGCATTCCAAATCGATTGCAGGACAAATGTGCTGTTAAAGGGGAATTTCCTTCGAAAAATTAAGGTAAAATCGCTCCAAAATGTATTTATTTTTCTCGAAAAATTGTTTATTTTTGCCCCAATCTTAAAAATTATGCGTGTTAGAGTATTGTTTGATGTTCCTCTTGCATCCAGATGAATTTCTGCCTTGTTTTGAGAAAAGTCAATTTTTGGCCGATTTTGACTAAAAATGTAAGGCTAACAATAACCCCTTGAATTTTTTTTCAATTTTGGCCAAAAAATGAAATTTCTTGAAAGTTGCTAGAAAGATGCCTTAAGGGCCCTAGAACGCATTCCAAATTGATTGCAGGACAAATGTGCTGTTAAAGGGGAATTTCCGTCGAAAAATTAAGGTAAAATCACTGAAGAATTTTATTTATTTTTTCTCGAAAAATTGTTATTTTTGCCCAAATCTTCAAAATTATGCGTGTTAGAGTATTGTTTGATGTTCCTCTTGCATCCAGATGAATTTCTACCTTGTTTTGAGAAAAGTCAATTTTAGGCCGATTTTGACTAAAAATGTAAGGCTAACCCCTTGCATTTTTTTCAATTTTGACCAAAAATGAAATTTCTTGAAAGTTGCTAGAAAGATGCCTGAAGGGCCCTTGAACGCATTCCAAATTGATTGCAGTACAAAGGTGCTGTTAAAGGGGAATTTCCGTCGAAAAATTAAGGTAAAATCGCTCCAAAATGTATTTATTATTCTCGAAAAATTGTTTATTTTTGCCCAAATCTTCAAAATTATGCGTGTTAGAGTATTGTTTGATGTTCCTCTTGCATCCAGATGAATTTCTGCCTTGTTTTGAGAAAAGTCAATTTTTGGCCGATTTTGACTAAAAATGTAAGGCTAACCCCTTGCATTTTTTTCAATTTTGGCCAAAAAATGAAATTTCTTGAAAGTTGCTAGAAAGATGCCTTAAGGGCCCTAGAACGCATTCCAAATCAATTGCAGGACAAATGTGCTGTTAAAGGGGAATTTCCGTCGAAAAATTAAGGTAAAATCGCTCAAAAATGTATTTATTTTCCTCGAAAAATTGTTTATTTTTGCCCAAATCTTCAAAATTATGCGTGTTAGAGTATTGTTTGATGTTCCTCTTGCATCCAGATGAATTTCTGCCTTGTTTTGAGAAAAGTCAATTTTTGGCCGATTTTGACTAAAAATGTAAGGCTAACCCCTTGCATTTTTTTCAATTTTGGCCAAAAAATGAAATTTCTTGAAAGTTGCTAGAAAGATGCCTGAAGGGCCCTAGAACGCATTCCAAATCAATTGCAGGACAAATGTGCTGTTAAAGGGGAATTTCCGTCGAAAAATTAAGGTAAAATCGCTCAAAAATGTATTTATTTTCCTCGAAAAATTGTTTATTTTTGCCCAAATCTTCAAAATTATGCGTGTTAGAGTATTGTTTGATGTTCCTCTTGCATCCAGATGAATTTCTGCCTTGTTTTGAGAAAAGTCAATTTTTGGCCGATTTTGACTAAAAATGTAAGGCTAACCCCTTGCATTTTTTTCAATTTTGGCCAAAAAAATGAAATTTCTTGAAAGTTGCTAGAAAGAAGCCTGAAGGGCCCTAGAACGCATTCCAAATCGATTGCAGGACAAATGTGCTGTAAAAGGGGAATTTCCGTCGAAAAATTAAGGTAAAATCGCTCAAAAATGTATTTATTTTCCTCAAAAAATTGTTTATTTTTGCCCAAATCTTCAAAATTATGCGTGTTAGAGTATTGTTTGATGTTCCTCTTGCATCCAGATGAATTTCTGCCTTGTTTTGAGAAAAGTCAATTTTTGGCCGATTTTGACTAAAAATGTAAGGCTAACCCCTTGCATTTTTTTCAATTTTGGCCAAATGATGATATTTCTTGAAAGTTGCTAGAAAGATGCCTTAAGGGCCCTAGAACGCATTCCAAATCGATTGCAGGACAAATGTGTTGTTAAAGGGGAATTTCCGTCGAAATTAAGGTAAAGTCGCTCAAAAATTAATTTATTTTTCTCGAAAAATTGTTTATTTTTGCCCAAATCTTCAAAATTATGCGTGTTAGAGTATTGTTTGATGTTCCTCTTGCATCCAGATGAATTTCTGCCTTGTTTTGAGAAAAGTCAATTTTTGGCCGATTTTGACTAAAAATGTAAGGCTAACCCCTTGCATTTTTTTCAATTTTGGCCAAAAAAATGAAATTTCTTGAAAGTTGCTAGAAAGAAGCCTGAAGGGCCCTAGAACGCATTCCAAATCGATTGCAGGACAAATGTGCTGTAAAAGGGGAATTTCCGTCGAAAAATTAAGGTAAAATCGCTCAAAAATGTATTTATTTTCCTCAAAAAATTGTTTATTTTTGCCCAAATCTTCAAAATTATGCGTGTTAGAGTATTGTTTGATGTTCCTCTTGCATCCAGATGAATTTCTGCCTTGTTTTGAGAAAAGTCAATTTTTGGCCGATTTTGACTAAAAATGTAAGGCTAACCCCTTGCATTTTTTTCAATTTTGGCCAAATGATGATATTTCTTGAAAGTTGCTAGAAAGATGCCTTAAGGGCCCTAGAACGCATTCCAAATCGATTGCAGGACAAATGTGTTGTTAAAGGGGAATTTCCGTCGAAATTAAGGTAAAGTCGCTCAAAAATTAATTTATTTTTCTCGAAAAATTGTTTATTTTTGCCCAAATCTTCAAAATTATGCGTGTTAGAGTATTGTTTGATGTTCCTCTTGCATCCAGATGAATTTCTGCCTTGTTTTAAGAAAAATCAATTTTTGGCCAATTTTGACTAAAAATGTAAGGCTAACCCCTTGCATTTTTTTCAATTTTGGCCAAAAAATGAAATTTCTTGAAAGTTGCTAGAAAGATGCAACTGTCGAAAATTTGTGTCAAAAAAGTTTCAAAATCAATTCTTTTTCTCAATATATCAATTATTTTTGCCCAAATCTTTGCAATATTGGCAGTCTGAATATTGTATGATACTCTCATTGCATCAAAAGTCATTTCTGCGTCGTTTGGAGAAAAGTAATTTTTTGACCAAATTTGATGAAAAATGTAAGGCTTACCCCTTGCATTTTTTTTCAATTTCGGCCAAAAATTTAAATTGCGCCAAACTTCCAGGAAAGATGCCTAAGAGACCCTAGAAGACATTCCAACTTGATTTCTGGGCTGATGTGCCGTAAGACAGGAAAAATTACGCAAATACTATCATAGCTTTTGCCTTGGACAAGTGCATGTATTGCCCTTTAACCTTAAATGCTCCTCTGAAATTTTTTTTTTTTGGGGGGGGGGAGTGGGGGGTTGGTAAGTATGATATTCAAAACAGTAAAGGTAAAAAACGATGACATAAGTTACTGGAAGACTACTTGGGTTTAATTAACCAGATATACACTGTACACACGATAGCCAATGATGGGTCAATATTCTAAACACAATGGAATTTAATTAGCTGCTATAATGGAACTACGTCTGTAATAACAATTTAGTAGGCAGGTCAACGAACAAGACTTTGAACCAAAAACAACCAACTAAATTGAATTTGATCCAACAAAAAGATGATAAAATTGAAATTTGCTGATTTTCCCTCTATAGATAAATAGTAAATTTTAACATCCTTTGTATAACATGTAGTTTCTGTCATGATCTACTACACCTTTAAACTAGACATGAATATGTAAATTCATAATAACAATACAATGTACTAGAAACACACTGCTGAATCCAAACAGATACATATGTAATACTGTATCTATCCGCTCCGTTCACAAGTACCCCCTCACCGGCAAAGAAAGTACAGTTGGGGGTGACCAACCGACGCCATCTTGCCTGACTGCAGTATTTTGCAGTGGAGCGCGGCCACTGCGCGTACATAGTACAAATCCCCTGGTGTACGTGCGTCACACACAAGGAACGGTGCGCGTGCGTCAACCAGCGAAATGTATGTGTCCCGCCCATGGGACATCATTGCTAGACAAAAGGGCGCCCTCTTTCGTGCTGGCACACGGTGCCCATAGAGTAGACTTTGCATGTGTATCTCTCTTGAAATGTGATTGGTGTTAAAGTGGTGACATTTATAATTGTTTAATGTGGAAAAAATAACATGCAAAACATACTTAAATGTTGGGGCTGCCTGTCGGTTGGCTATTAGTATGATGTCACAGGTTAACCATTCACAACTCCGGGATGAAACATCAAATAAAACTTAGTTTTGTTTCAAATAGCTTTCCGGAATTCCTGTAGTATTACCGTGTATTCTCGTGAGCAAGTTTACGGCAATTGGATGTTTACTAGTTTTAAAGTTTTTCATTGTAATGCCATTTCAATTCAGCTTTTGGGCTGCGATAGTGGCTTTAATAAACCAGAATAATAATAATGATAAAAAGATGGCCCCTGATCCCAAAGAGCCAAAATTGTGACAACGTATTTTTACCTCATAACGGAGCACTTGTTTTTTACTCCAATTTTGGGATAAAATGTCAAAAAACTAAAAGCCATTTTAAAGTCCCTTCCCCAAATATATAATAAGAATACAAAAATTGATGTAAATTTTCTGATTGGGGCATACCCTGTTCCAGTATCCACAATGACATCAGACCCTGTCCCATTTAAAACTTTTCCCTAAGAACGGATCAATCTTGAAATATATGTTTACATTGTAATAAATGTATAAATGTAAGAAAATACAAACAAAATCCAACCCTGTTCTAAAATCCATAATAATGGGGATCCCTGTAAGGATTTTAATCCTTCCCCGTCAATGATATAATAATAATAATAATAATGTGTATCTATAAGCACACGTATCCACCAGTATTGGTGTTCAAGGCGCTACATCATTATTACCCTGCTCATTGGGCCAGTGAAACATTCCAACGACAATCTCAGCTCCCTGGGGAGTATACAGCTCATCATCACATCATCATCATCTTCAAGTCAGCCACAGCCGGGCTGCGATAGTATACAGGGAGTATAAAGCTCAATGCTTCCATTTCAGCGCAAAACAGCTAAATTCAGTCACAATAACCATCTCTGCCCTCACAGGTACCCATTTAATCCTGGGCGGGGAGAAGCAATGAGTGACATAGTGCCTTGCCCAAGGGCACACGCACCGTAACCCCAGGCTGGACTCGAAACCAAAACCTACAGTATTGCCGGCAGACCACAAATTCAATGCTCCAGACCATGAGGCCATGGCACTCCACAAAATGCCTTGTAATACCTTGTAAAAACCTGGAACCATTAAGTAGAATGTTTGAGCAAGTTTTGGGGCAAGAAAGACAAGTGATTTTATTGCCAACTGAGGAAAAAAATCACCTTTTATGCAGCACACTAAATGACGACAAAATATAACCAATGTTCACAACAATTCTAAAAACAAGCTAATGAAAGCTAACAAAAACTTATAGTACCCTTGCAAATACGTCCAACTATAACCTAACTCCTTAGAATTCCTTAAACCACCAAAAGCCATCACTGTGCAGTAAACCAATGGAACATTCTTGTCAAAAATCCCATGTCAGGAGTGCAGAACCAAATCCTTCAAATTGAAACAAATTCAAACAATGGAGTTTGGAGGATGTGGGACAACAGAGAGTGTAATTTGACCTCTAAAACCCGCAAGATTTTACGAGAATACAGCACATCCGAGCACCATGTAGGATGGGACGCCCTATTATCGCAGTATTTATCACATTTCTCATTCCGAATAGATATTGCCCACTAACCTTCCCGAATTGTCCTGTCCTTTGTGTTAAACTCTTCCTTTTCAATTGATATAAAACAAATCCGACGGTGGTGTGGTTTATTCCGTGTAAGATGCCTGTGAAAATAGACATGCTCGGAGTATGCGAACGGATATGGACTCCCTAGATATATTATCGCGGTAGACGGGAAGTGTTTTTTATAATGATCTCAACTTTTTTATTCATAGTTAATGTTTGACCAAAACATCCCCTGATTGTTGAAAATGTTGCGAACTGATGACTATTACAAGATTAAAAAGGTTGGCCTCAACTTCCGTTCAATTGATCACACAGATTATTGGGTAAATTCAAACACGGGAGTCTGAGACTAGACTAGTCAGTGTTTGGTACCCAGACTTGCACGCTCTATTCTAATCCAATCCTGTTACCTGTACGTTTGTTTCTAATAATTTGCGTCATAGCTTTGGTTTGAGGTCGGGGGTCGTGGTTTCAACTGACGCCACCTCTGGAAGTTGAACCAAATGCTGGCGCCGAAGGACAACATCGCGATAAAACCAAAGATCTGCGGAAATAGAATCAAACCAACAAACACTGAGCATGGGCAGTGGAAAGTACAAAATGTCTGTAAATTGCACAGTGGTGCATGAAGATTTGTTATACCTCTGTCTTGAATACTGTATTTTCATTGGCCTATAACGACCACGTGTTCAGCTTATAAAAAGTCATGGCACACTCCCTGTTGGATATCACGCACGTGATATCCCACAGGGAGTGTGCTATGACTTTGTATGTACGCTTGTATCGTTGGTACCCACGCTATTTTCACCATGTTTTTACACATGAGTGGGAGCAGCCGACATGCATGTGAGATGACGTTCGATTGTCATGACTGTTGTGTTTACTGCTGTTTGTTTTCAGGATTTTTACATCAAAATCCAAAGAATCCAAAACAGAGGTATAACAAAACAATTGTTAAATGAAACCTGGGGTGGGGACTCTAGGGTGAGGGCTGTGGGGTGGGGGTGGAAAGGGGGTCGGGGATGGTGGGCTAGGGGTGGGGGCTGGGTTGGGGGCTTGGGGTGGGGAGAAAAGTAATCATCTCCTTTCAGCGTGAAAGTCAATCTTGAAAAGGACAAAGATTCAAGGAAACTGTACTACATGTACATACAAACAAAAAAGTTTTGTGGGACATTTCTTTATCATCAGCGCCAAGTTTCATGTATCAGATTTACCTGTCCCTTCAGCAGTGGCCTCACTTGGGGGGAGGGGGGTCAGATTGGGGGAGGGGATTAAAAAAGGTGGCTTTAGACAAAGATAAAGTTGGTGGAACATTTCTGTAAGGGTGGGGAAGCTGAAATGATTTTGTATCCGTGATGTGCGCTGCAGTTTGCTCAATGTTTTGAGCACTGCACTTCTCATATCCAGTGGGGCGCTTGGGTATCCTATAGCTGCACCAGTCGGTGTGATGGGAGCGCAATACTTTAGTATGTCTGTTGAGACTGCTTCTCTGAAGGCCGAGTGTTGACTCCAATCTTTCACAAAGAAAAGGGTGTTTTTAATTATCGTGCCCAAATTGTTCTGTACTTACGGCAGCAGCAATCATGGCAGGTTGAGCAATGTTGAATACCGAGGCCAGACAGACGATGAAGTAGGCTATCGTTCCAAGGATACTGACCAGAAAATCCTGCAACACAATCACAACAAGAAGTAATGAGACGGCATTTCAAAAGAACAAGCTGTTCAAATGAATTGTCAAAGGCATTCCCGTGTTCTTATTCACCCCGTTACTTGTGACTGGACTTGTGACTGGACTTGTGATTTGCAAATGAAAAGACTTGTGGTCGCTTGAAAACAACAGGGGAGTCAGGCTGGCGTAGCAGTACTTTCCTCGCCTTCCACCGCTGTGACCCGGGTTTGAATCCCGCCTGGGCCAATAAGTGGATTGGTTTTCAGTCCCTACCTGATTCTGTGGGTTTCCCCAGAATATTCTTCTGGGGTTTTCCTCCCACCTCTAAAACTGTGATTTCTTCTCATTATCTCCTCTCTAGAGGTTTCTTCAGGCTTGCGAGCTACAATGCCGAGGGCGCTTTTGAGGAGTCCTTGGTTTCAGTACCAAAATTTATAATAATAATAATCATTAATAATAACAAGACTGTGAAAAAATAATAAATTAAAATGCGCCCGTCTGACACCAACATTTTACAACAAATTTGATGTAACAATTATGGGCATTTTCATTCTGCAATGCTCCTGCAAGTTTCAAGGGGGAATCATAACGTCTTATCATCCCTGAAATATAAGGGAGCAGGGCGGGAAGGGTTGAAACAACGAGTGTTTACTACACACGTCAGGGCTACTCACAAATAAATAAATGTTTATCCTCGTGATGTCCTTGTCCTTGGAGTACGCGAAGACGATGAAGAGGCCAATACTCAGGAACAGACCGCAGAATATGACAACGCCAAAGAAGATGTTAGCAATGCTGACGCCAGACACCAGGCAAAGAATGAAGGCGATCAGAGACCATCCCTGAAGAAAAAAGACACACAATGCATCATGGTTCTGTCTTAATTTAGTTGTTCTAATGAGCTATGAACAAATGCATACGTAAATGGGTTGTCATTATAGAGATTGATATTACTACATAACAGTACAGAGTCCATACGATGAATTTTCTTAGGAACTCATTTTGTGCAATATTTTACTCCTCTTAAAATGTATGAAAACTATTTGACATCCCGTTTTGGTTTTATTAAAAAATGGATTTCTTTAAACATTTGAAAAATGTCCATTCAGGACAACTGAGAGAGGGCGGTGTTGCTGTGATGTCATTTCAGGAAGACACTGTTCAGTTTAGGGGTTTTCTGTTCAAACTGTGAGCCCAAAATTTGCTCTTTGAAAACATTAGTGAGAAAGGGTTGCTCATTGGCTTAATCATGCCATGTACTTACACAAAAAAGAATAACCAAAGAAAAGGAAATTTATGACAGCAAAATATCCAAAATTCTAGCAACTGTTTGTGCAGAAATAGCTGTAACGTTGAGGTTTCTGCCCAGAATGACATCACATCATTTCCAACGAAAGATTTAAAAAAATGTACATTGCAGGGCCCTTTATCTCCACATTCCTTTGTGCAACCTTTGTACAGTCATCTTAATCCCAAGGCTTCCAGATTCTTCAAAATCCACCACGAATTTGTAAGGAATTCTCAGGAATAAGAAAGGCTGGCCACTACAATAGAATGTCGCTATAATCAACTCCACTATAGTCCTGAACATTTGGCTAAATAGCGAACATCCCCTTTGCAGGGTTCCTACATCTTCAGGCCAGTAAAACTCCACAACTTTTCCTTGCTTTCTGCCTTTGCTTTAAGAATTTTATTGACTGATCGTGTCAAATGTCAAATGGCCACCATACCCAACATTAGACCAGTTCTTTTGAAGACCCCACTGCGTTCAATACAGTGACATTCTAGTGACTCTACTATATTACTTTCCATGGGGCTTAATTAACAAAGAAGTTTATTTGGAAAAATTCAGTACCATCATCTTTGCTTTGAGCACACCGTTGATAGACTTGACATAGCCCATGTCCATTCCACATTTGCGTTCAGCCCCACTGCTTCCACCACCAGATTCTACTGTTTCTTGGTCGGCCATGACTGATGGTTAGTTTATCACCAAACTGCAAACTTCTCAAGTCAAGCACTATAATCAAATTTCAAGAAGAATATTTAAAGTATGATTTCATTTTAACGGGCTTGGGTAGTTTTTCTTTATTATATCATTTTGCAATGCATAATTCCAATTCCCATTAGCACAGATTTTTTGGGTCAAAATATAGGCACTGGATCTTTGGCCGGCACTGGCTTTCTTTTAGGAAACAATATTCAGCCGGCACAGCAGTGAACATGCACAGTGACTGTTTTTTGGGACTTAAAAAGATTTTTATCATGACAAATCTTAGTCTGGTTCTGCATCAACATTGTGACTTCATAGATGGGAATCAAACCACATTTACAATTTTGGACTTTACTTCCCTTTAAAAAAAAACTCCAGAGCCACGAATCAGAAAAAGAAAATGTAGGCCTAATACTCTGCAATTAAATATAGAATATTCTTATTTTTTGGGATCAAAAATGAATTTTTGAAAATGTTGAACAGTAGTCGAACGTGCCTAACCAGTCGAGCTACTGAAGAGTTCTGTTTGGACGGGCAGTTATTAATGTCAAATAGATTCGCAATGGTGCAATACCATAATGATAGCAGTTGAAAATTGCGCTACGGCTGCCATAACAATAGCCTAGGCAGGTTATGACGTTCAATTCATTGGATGACGTCAATCAACCCTGATCATCATCATTTAGGGTAGTCCAAGTAACTAGGACTCTACGTATCGCCTTTTTTAACATTTGGACATGGTCTGGCGTCAGTAGAGTCCTACTCCTACTCCTAGGATCATCCCCTTATCGCGTGTACCATTAATCAGTTACACTCATACCCCCAATCAAAATCTTCAGATTTCACCACAAAAAGTCCCGAAACTGTCTTTTGTGCCCCCTGTAGGCTTTTGAAAGAATTTAATATTCTAACAGTGGTGGTTAGGTTCACTTACCTTTGGGAAGAAAAGAGAAATTTTCCGTTCAATTCGGAAACCATTAGGCCTAGGCCATTTTTCAAACCCCAGCTTCGGCCTGTATCCGGGTCCAGCCCCATTCCTAACCTGTATGAATGGACCAGAGACGGAGCTGAAGCTGGGCCTGGGTTTGAAACGGCCAAGATGGCAGCCTCCAGCACGACGACTGCTAGTCTCAGTTACAGGCTAGACTAGCTGACTACGAGGGTTCCGAACTGATGGACAATTTCTATTTTCTTCCCAAACGTAAGTGAACCTAACCACCCGTTAGAATTTTGGAAAGAATGTTGCAACCTGACGCCACTTTTTTCTTCATATATCCCTTCAATGAAGGTCAGTCATTGCAAAAAAATAAGAGTATTAAGACATGAATCTGGGACTGAGAAATTTCCAATTTTGTTAGGGAGGGTCGTCTTCTTCAGCTTCATCATTCATATTCTTAAGAAAATTTTCTTGACTCTCCATGCTTTGTACACAACCGCTGAAGAAGTGGCGTCAGGTTGCAAGTTGCAACACTCTTTCCCCATTAAATTCTAATTTTGAGCTTGACATACGTACAAATTAACCACACTTCAGAAATTATGTATTCGTCATTTGGTTTAAAATAAAGACATTTTTATAGGCCAACCTACCTGATTATCGATCGCCAGTCCACTCCCACCATTGATGTATGGTGGATACCCTGACGACCATATCGGTTTAGACATAGTTTCAAACAATCAGTTAGAGGGACCTGCCTATCGAACGTGCGAGAATCCCCACACCGCATGGGGGCGCACTCGACACCGAAATAAACACGCCTCTCCCAATTTTTTTTGGGAAAGATTACTAATTTTTAATTATTAAGCCATTATGAGAAATTATGAGAACTGTTTACAAAACTAGTTACCCAGAAGAGTTCCCCTTCAAGAAGAAAAAAATGGTAGTTCGGATTTGTGATTTTTTTAAGCGACTGGTAACTGAGAACTTAGTAGTGTGACGTAAGCGCGCGCGCGCTTTCAGCTTGTTTACAAACACGTCACTTGGTTGGCATGTCACACACATTCGACGAAGGATCCAGAGCAGACGAAGACGAAATTTCACGGCAAAAATCGAGCGAGTATTTCCCATTCTTTCTCTGTGATTATTGATGTTTGAATTGAATACAGGAAATATTAACAAAGTATGTGAGCGGGATTACCGTGGCTGTTTTGCCATTATAATGAGCGCAAGCTTACTTAGATTATGCTGCAATGATTTTGAAGTTGAACACAAAACATAATATGCGCGCTTTAACATTCCATACTGCATGCTTGACCGATCGGAGTATCATCAGCATCAACCGTAGTAGAAGGTAACAATTTCATTTAACTGCAAACGGTAGAATTAAAAAAACTCAGCTCATTTCAGCTCAGGCTTGCTTGCCCAGGCCCTATGTACCAATTTCCTGAGGAGAAATTGTTTTAATTAGATGGCTAATTATCACTTCCTTTTTTAGTTTTTTTCACTTTATTTTTTTTTTTTTTTTTTTTGACGGTAGACAGAACCATGTAGAATAGTGTAGGCCTATCTCCTTTTGAGATATATGCTTGTGAGAACCTTTGTTTCCATTATTTCATATGAAAACCTTTCTTTTAATTAGGCCTATTTTATAACACTTACAAACAAATGTAGGCCTATTTTCCTTTTTCTTATCCTCGACGGTTTTCATAGAAAAACAAGTTGAGTCCGCCTTGACGACGCACACGTACGTGGTGACGTATGCTACACGTCATCTGTGAGAGCGCGAGTTTTCGATGAGTCGATTTTCCCCGACGACCATAGTGACGTCATAAAATGTCACTCATTGTAACCAAGAACTTGACACGCGGTGCATGCATTGTGTGTACAAAAGTTGTGAAGTTTTCCATAGAGTATTTTGTTCTTGAACGTATAGGCTAGAGAATAAGATTAAGATTTAAAAAGAAATTCCATACTGTGGAATTTTCGTCTAGTTTCTCACTTGCTTTTTGGGGGGTAAGCTCCAAAACGATTTGGGATACGCCGTAACTTGAACATTATGGAACCAAAAGCACTTGACTAAAAGGCAGGAAAGGTGAAGTGTTGGCATAAATGAAATCACTCGATTATGGTAAGATGATATTGTTGGTATTTCTCTCTCTTTTTTTTATCACGTAGGCCTATTCATAAATACTCAGTTATTTGTGTAATATTTTAATTCATAATTTTGACTTAGGCCTAACATATTAAATGTATATATATATATTAAATGCATATTGTAAGGCCCATGCTTAGATCAAGCCCTGTAAATTTATAAAACCGTGGCTTAGTAAATAATGTTGTTAGTCTAGGCCTTCACTATTTCGACAAATTCAACATATTTCTTTAGGCTCAGCCTGTGCATTAAAATTCACAATCTAAATACAAAAGGACCTTTATTTAAAGACCATAGGCCTACTTCCAATGGGTGTTCCTGAAGATGATGAAAGAGAAATAAAGGAAAAGGGGAACAAGGAAGAAGATGATGAAAAAAAGGGCAAAATTGAAACAGAAATAGAAGAGATCGAATAAGAGAAAAAGAATCGCACATAAAAGGAAATAGGCCTAAAAGAAAAAAGGAAAAAAGAAAAAAAAGAGGGGAAAAAAGAGAAGAAAACAGAGCAGGGTTCCCAGGAAGAGCAGTGTCATGTGTTGATGCTGATGGGTCTACGCACTTAAGACGTGCCTATACCCTGGCCGATAGAAAAGGGGGAGAACATAAGAAAAAAGAGGGGGAAAAGAAAAAGAAGCTAGAAAAAAAAATACGTACAAGACTGAAAAGAAAATAGAACACATTGATAAAGAATAAGAGAAAAAAGAAAGAAGGAAAAATGAAAAAAAAAAAAGGTTTTAGGAAGAAACAGAAGATGCTGAGAAAAGATGAAAATGGCAAAAAAGAACAAAAAGATGAAGGAGGAAGGACAAAAGGAAAAGCAACAGTCAGCATTTCTTCATTTCAGGTTTGTCTACTTATATTCTGTTGTTTGTTTGTCTGTGTATTGTTTGTTTGTCTTCAGATTTGTTTGTTTGTCGTCAGCAGGGTTCCCAGGAAGAGCAGTGTCATAATTGTGGATGCTGATGGGTCTACGCACTTAAGACGTGCCTATACCCTGCACTAGGGCCTAGATAGCTAGTTTAGACAATTTCTTGTTAAGTCAGTTATAAGTTCACTGTCTTAGTCCGGCCACAGGAAATAGGGGGTGAAGAATGACAAACTAATTGATGCTTTTGTCTGAATTTACTTGGATAACTTGTTTCTTGAGACCGATGACAAATGCAAGATGAGTTAAAACACACTTTAATGAGTCGAGGATTCAGGCAAATGAGTTGGGGGGGGGGGGGAATGGAGGAAAATCTCAGAAAAACAGGACGAATTTAATGAGAATTACACAATATGTGCTGAGGTGGCAAATCTATGAATGTCTATCTGGTTTTTGCATTTTTTTTCAGTGTGGCAGGTTTCAAGAAAGAGCAGTGTCATGAGCTGATGCCGATGGGTCTATGCACTTAATACGTCCCTATACCCTTTTGAAAAATGTAAAAACAGACATTAAATTTGTAATTTGATTGGATGCACGGGTTGGCGGAGGTCCTCAAAAGTAGATGGGAGGGTGGATCTTAATTTAATGATGGTGTAATAAGTACATATTAATGAAGTATAAAACTGTGTATTTAAATGCATTTATGTTGTGTCAGTCTTAAGCTGTTTACTTAGTGTTCAAAAATTTAAATTTGAAGCCACATTTCAAATGAAACTTAGTTTGACCTTTGACAAAGGTCACTGATGGCAAGTGTTCTTAAAATATCATTCAGTGTATATTATTTTATATATAAAGGGTGTGTCTGCATAAATTAGCTATACCACCATGAGTAACAGGTGTCTGTGTGAAGTGACAATGGTCCTTTCCACGGGCGTATGTTTGCTTCATGTTGGAGCCAAGTAATGGGGTGCAACATGTTACATAAATGGGTCACTACATCTACATCTTGAGTCGTATGTGCAGTTATCTATTTGGGCCTTATAGTATATGATCACTTAGTTTGTCTACAAGTTTACATATTTGTGTCTACTTACTATTTATACATTCTGTTTTAAAGTGTTATAGACCTATGTATTTGTTTGTCCGTATATTTGTCTGTTGTTTGTTTGTTAGTTGTAAGCAGGGTACCCAGGAAGAGCAGCGTCATGTGTTGATGCTGATGGGTCTACGCACTTAAGACGTGCCTATACCCTGCAGTAGGGCCTATGTAGGTAGTTGAACCATGAAGATTTTTATGCATTAATTTAAATTGAGCAATCACAGGCAAATCACAAGTCAATCACAAGTCAATCCTAAGTCAATCACATGTCAATCACAAGTCAATCACAAGTCAGTCACAAGTCAATCACAAGTCAATCATAAGTCAATCACAAGTCAATCGCAAGTCGGTCACAAGTCAATCACACGTCAATCACATGTCAATCACATGTCAATCACAAGTCAATCACAAGTCAGTCACAAGTCAAATCACAAGTCAATCACATGTCAATCACAAGTCAATCACAAGTCAATCACAAGTCAATCACAAGTCAATCACAAGTCAATCACAAGGAATAGGGAATGAACAATGACAAAAGAAGGGCTTTGTCAGAGTTCATGTGAGTTACTTGTTACATGACTTGAGACTGGATGACTAGTGATATTCCTTAGATGACTTGACTAAAACTTGTAGGTTTACTCTGACATGTAAATGATGGATGGTTGGAGGTGGTAAGATTTAGGAGGGTGGACCATCAAACATTTTGTACATTTAGTGCGGCTATTGTATTTGATAACCTGAATATTATACATGTAAATTTATGTTTATTTCCAATTATATTCAAGATGATGGAGATGAATTAGGACATTAGAGCAGATCTCGAGATTCAATTGAGGGAACACCTTTTTAAAAGCAATATGTCAGATTTGACTACAATCTCCCAGGTGAAAATTCCAGTTAGTAACCAACTCAACTGGTTTCAACTGGTTTCATCTGGTACCAGTTAAACTGGAAATTAGTGACTGGTTGTGATCTGGTAAAAACTGGTTTTGAACTGGTAGTTAACTGATTTTGAAGCAGTTAACCCAGTTCAAACCAGTTCTAAAAACCAGTTACCAAGTTCCAGTCAACTGGTTTCAACCGGAATTTTCACCTGGGCTGTCTGTTTTTGCAATGTTGTTCATTTTCCTTGATAGGGTTCCCAGGAAGAGCAGTGTCATGTGTTGATGCTGATGGGTCTACGCACATCAGACGTGCCTATGCCCTGTTGAAAATGACTGTAAAAGCAGACAGACATATTGTTTTGTAATTTGATTGGTTGGATGGTCGGAGGCGGTCCTCAAAAGTGGATGGGAGGGTGGACCATGTTATGCAATCTGTAGATGTATTTGAAAGTAGGCTTACCACAGCGCACTTTTACTTTTACAAATACTCTTGTATTTTATAATTGTGATTGACTTACTGTATATAGGCATTTCAGGAAATTATTAGTCCAGCAGTACTTATATTCCAAGGTTGGTTTTGATCTGTTTGTTTACTGTTTATTGTCCATTTGTTTGTCTGTTTGTAGACAGCAGAATTCCCAGAGGGTGTAGTGCAATCAGTCGATGCTGATTGCCCTAACTACTTATAATATGCCTGTACCTGCTTGAAATTTAAAAAAAAAAAAGGAAAAGAAAACAAGACAGAAAAGAAAACAAGAAAGGAAGGAAAGAAGAATAAAAAAGAAGAGACTGAAGAGAAAAGAGAAAAGAGTGAAAGAAGAAACAAAGAAAAAAAAAAAAAAGAAGAGGAAAAAAAAACATGAAGAGAAGATAATAAAAAGAAGAAAAAAGGGAAAAAAAGAAGGAACAAAAGTAAGAAAAGATGTCAATGAAACAGTTGCCAGAAGATAAAAAGAATATAAAAAAACGGCAACCAAGATAGAAGATGAAAAGAGAAGAAGAAAAAAGAAAAAGAAAAAAAAAGGGTTCCCAGGAAGAGCAGTGTCATGTGTTGATGCTGATGGGTCTACGCACTTAAGACGTGCCTATGCCCTGGCTGGTTGAAAAAAAAGTAAAAAAAAAAAAAAAAAAAAAAAAAGAGAGAGAGAGAAAAGAAGAAAGAAAAGGATTAAAAAAAACCCCCAAAAACAAGCAGAACAAGAAGATAAGGAAAAAAAGGACTGGGATTCTAAACAAAGTAGGCCTACATGTATTTTAATTTGGCTAGTGGGTCATCAATGGAAGATTATTGGTAAGTATCATTGCAACCATACAACATTACAAAACCACTTGTTCGTATGTGTAGACTCAAGATCTAGCGATCTATAGCCAACATTTCTCTTCCAGGGCTGTATGCACTTGATGTAGTTTGTCTGTGTATTGATTGTCTGTCTGTGTGTTTGTAGTTACTAGATTTCTAGCGTGTCTTTACCCTGCATTTAGGCCTGGAAATGTTCATTCGTAAATTTTTATTTCAATATTCATTTCATACAACAGTAATTGTTAGGTGCTAGGGGCCATATTTTTTTACCAGATTTTTCATAACTTCTTTTCTTAGGTTTAGAAGTCAGGTACGCAATTGCATTCCTTTTTCAAATGTGTAGTTTTCTGTCTCTAAATTTTGTTTACCCTTCTGTTTGTCCGTTTGTCTAACTACATGTATTTGTTTTTGTCCCTTTGTGCGTCCGTAGTCAGCATGGGTACCCAGGAAGAGCAGCATCATATGGATGCTGATGGGTCTACGCACTTAAGACGTGCCTATACCCTGCAGTAGGGCCTAGGTGGCTGGCTTTCCGTTATGAAATGGATGGATGGTTGGGGTGGTCCTAAAAAGTGGGTGGGAGGGCGGACCAGGAATTGTTTTACAGGTTGTTAGGCTATGGTAAGTCTTTTAGTTATGTTACCTTGTTTGTCAACATGTTTATGCTGTCTGCTTGTTGATTGGTTGTATTTTTGTTCTTTGAAATTCTTAACACATAATTTCCAGGAATTTTTTTTTTGGGGGGGTGGCACTTATGATTTGTTCGATATGGAATTGTGGACATGTTTACTCTTCAGATTGAAATATACTGAAAGTACTTTGTACTTGGTTTTGGAATTTGTGAACTTTTCTAAATATATCTTAATTTGTAAAACGCTAATGGTATATATAATATATGCCAGTGTGAATGGATGGTTCAAGTACATGAAGATATCTTTTGTCAAATTTGTACGTACGAGTGGTTTCTGTGCCATTGTTTATTTAAGTCACATCATATAAATAGGGTATATTTATCCAATAAATCGAGTTATCAAAGACATTTGTGCTGGTGATAGATGGGAAGAGACACTCAAACAAGATCCAAGCTTGAGAAAACTTGCTGATATTCAAATACACAAGAGCAAATCAAGAATTAGAGGCAAGATCAAGACAAGCTCGGACAAGGGCAGTAAGAAAGATGCAGAGTTGAAGACTTCAAAGGATCAAGTCAAAGAGTTTATCAAGAGGGGGAGATTGCAAGATCAAGAAAAATGATATAAGATCAAGACCATAGGGAAAGGCCCAGCAGAGACTAACTTTAAGAATTCTTTTTTTTTTAGCAATGAATGTAATTTTTAGTTTTGATAAACTTTGGTTGATTTTGCATATCTGTCTGATTGTGCATACATATCTGTCTGATTTTATGATTTTTTTTTGTCTGCGTAACTTCATTTCAAAATGTTTAATCACACAATGTAATTGTCAAATAGTTGAGTGAAAACAATTTCAAAACATTAATCTGTGGATAAAAGTGCACATAAATTAGGTCAAGAATTTAAAAATAAAAATGGATGGATGGTTGGTTGGAGTGGTCCTTAAAAGAGGGAGGGTGGGTGGACCATTGTTCTTTACGTTTTTATGATTGTAGTTAGTTGTCATTGTTTAGAAATCAAAAGAATTATTTTAATATGTGAAAAAATTCTTCAAAAATTCACAGAGTCAAGTAAAATAGAAAATTACACATATCTCTTTTCCTTCATTTCATTCAACATGATTTTTCTTGACTCTTTTTAATGACAGGAAAGTCAGGTAGGCAATTGAAGTCTGACAGTAGTGTTTCTAAAATTTGTTTTCTTTGTTTTGTCCCTTTGTTTGTTTGTCTGTTCGTCTGTCTGTTAGTTGTAAGCAGGGTTCCCAGGAAGAGCAGTGTCATAGTTGTTGATGCTGATGGGTCTACGCACTTAACACGTGCCTATACCCTGCATTAGGGCCTAGATAGCTAGTTTAAGCAATTTCTTGTTTACTACTACGTTGTAAGTCAAATTACGAGTCAATGTACGAGTCAAGTCTGGTCACAGATAAAGAGATAAACAAATATGGCATTCCTTTGTCATTCTTCATCCCCCAATACTTGTGACTTGGCTTATAATTTTACTTGTGACTGACTGGACAGGGTTTGGTTCCAAGTGGGGGGGGGGGGGGGGGGGGGTGTTAGACAACAGGTGTTAATAGGTGTCTGGTACTGGTTTTTCCTGTGTTTTCCCCCATTTTTGGCGGCCCAAGAGGTGGGGTTTACATCCCCAAACCCTCTTCCTCGATCTGCCACTGCTTGATAAAAAAAAAAATCCTGGCCATCTAATACTGTGAAATTATATTGAGATTACATTGTATTAATAATGAAGAACAGCTTGGTAGCCATTGCAAAAAGGTGCATTGTGACAATGACATAAGTATTAAAGTTAAGCAAACGTGACAGTTTTGTTATTGTAAGACATAACTTTGCAAACACTTGTAGTGCTCTTCAAGAGTTTGTAAGAAAAACTACTTGACTAGGTTGCTTAGGTAAGACTTGCATGGTGTTTGACATAAGGTGTGGTTGGATGGTTGGTGGGGGTCCTTTACAGAGGGAGGGTGGGTGGACCCGTACATATTTACTTTGCTGCTTGTAGTCACATTGGTCATTGGGATAAAAGATTTGATAAACGTTGGGCAGTGATCCTGAAATGTTGATGAATTAGTGGTTATAAATGAAATCTTCTTAAAACAATGATAAACATTTTCAACCACAAGAAAATCATGTAAAATCAAATGTAAAAAATTGGTGAAATTTCAACTATGAGGTTAGGGTTATTGGTTCAGAAAATGGACGTGACACCTTATACGTGAAAGAGAGCAACAAACTCTAGATTAAACTGAAAACTTGTTGACGATCAAATTTGTAACAAATCAGAACATTTATTGAATTTTACTCACTGCAGAGTGCGTGCTTATTCCATTTCACACAAACAGAGCAATAAGCAAAAGTATGTTAAGAATGGATTGTTCATAGTAACAGAGTTTAAAACGAAACTGAATGACAAAATCTTTAAATTGTTTATGCGAAGTAAAAAATGAATTTTACTAAACAGGACACTATTATGGGTTGAAGGAACAATGCAATGTAAGTACATTCACTAGGCAAGAAACAAAATTCTGTAAAAACTTGTTCTAAAGGAATGTTCATTTTGCGCACAGCATTTTTTGTTACGTATCACAATTCAAACCATTTTTAAAAAAACAACACTTGAATATCACAATTTGTAATGATTTTTTTCAATAGAATGTTAAAAAATAAATTACATGGAAAATTGATTCAACTTCGATAGAGAATTGATGAAAATTGACAATTTTGAGAGCAAAATAATCTACATTTGCATAACAATAAGGTTCATACAATTCTAATTTAGATCCTACACTTAAGAAAGACAGAGGATTCCTTAAAGCTAAACGCTATCATCTCAACATTCTGAATGCATAGAATAAAGTTACTTTTGTTCATAAAAATAAAACAATTACTTTGAATTCGGCTATCAAATCATCACAGCACACACATGGAAAAACATCACTACAATTTAACCAATTTTACCAAATTTGATACTTTCATATTTAGTCATACACTTTGTCCGAATGTAAGTGCATAATTTTTATTCGAATTCAGTATGCAAGTTACCTGACATTTGCAAAATTACTAAATGTGCAAATTTTGTATCGTTTTGTCTGACAACGAAAACTGTTGAAAGCCTCCATTTAACAAGTACGCTTAAAACTAGTCCCAGCACCACATTAATTCAATTTTAGGTACTTTTTATTTTTAAATTTCAAAACATATCTCTTCAATCTGCCAAAGCTCTTATTAACACAAAGTTAAGAGTAGATAAGCACATCTACTGGTCATGTTCCAACAGGTAAATAGAAAAAAAACTTTCTCAGTGCTGGAATTTTAGTTGCCATTTCATGAAACTCTTATATTTTCTCTGAATGACATTTCAAAATCCATGTAAAAACATTTGCCATTGTTCGTTAAAACTGTCCCTTCAAATTTACCAATTCACGTTAAACCCAGATTTTTTTTTATATTTACATCTTCTTGTCACTGAATTTTCTGCGTGTGTAGTATTGACTTGCAACGTCCCGCAGTCCCTCTAATTGTTTTTTTACGGGTTTATTTTCAGCTTCACAGGATAAACTGGTTCGAATACAACAATACAATATAACCAGTTCCACATGAGAAAACTGAATCATAAACCCGCAAAAAAAACCCTAAGAAATGGCTTTTATTCATGGGAAGCATGAGCTACTAATGTAGCATGTTTGAGAGTATGCAACTAGAATACATGAAGTGAGCATGGACGGAATCAAGCAATGAACAGCGAAGAAGCACCATGTCCACATGGTGGTTAAATAACAAACAATGTGATCTTTGGTTGATTTTTCTTAAAAAATATGATCCTATAAATGTTTAGAATTTAATTAAGCACGTTTAATAAGCCTCTGTACTGATGATGTCACGCTTTGTTTGCACATGTGCTTTTGGATGGGAGCCTGGTGGGGCGTCGGTTTTGAAGCCTCATAGAAAAGCGCACAAGTAAACAAAGTGTGATGTCATCAGTACAAAGGCTTATTGAATAATGACAAAATGATTAAGAGTGACATGATATATTAAACTACGTGGTGCGAAATAGGAGTAAATGTGCAGAGAAATGGACGGATTTATAAGATTAGCATATAACTTGAACTCGATAATCTAGTTATGATTAAATTTATTCACAAGATGGAATGTCACGTCGGCTGATTTTGATCTTTTTAAAAAGTAGAAAAAATAGAACATGTACAAGTGAAGTATCAACGATGCATAAGCAGTACAGCGCAATGCTGAATTCTATCAAATTTATATGTACAATAGATTGTGCAATAGACAGGCATTTTACTTTGTCGAACAAGTATTTAACAACTTAATTTAAAAAAATTGCAGGATTTAAGAATTAATTTTAGAGTAGCATTAATTTAAGCATGCTCGCACAGTTAGTATGGTGTAAATTTTACAATGGGTTGCACTTAGTTAAGCATGGTGGATGGAATAAGTTAGTTATAATACTAATTTTCCTGTTAACATGATTTGAGCAAAAGAAAGGTGTGAACAAAGAAATTGACTGGAGTGGTAGTCGGACCTGTGACCACCAGAATACAATTCAGGCACTCTACCAACACAGTTATTCAGCCCTGTGTTATTCGAGTTATCCGACGTCCAGTTTCTCAATGTCTTTGTTTACTGGGTTCTAGCGTCAAAAACCATAAACGTTGTCAGTTTCTCTTCGTTGTCTGTTAGATGATAAGCATGCAGTGAGAAAGCTTGTTAGGCTTTCTAATGTCCATCTTGCTTGAACATTTCAAGGCAAAGTTACTTTTTGGGTGATTTTGTGGCTGCATCAGGATATATTGACAGGAATATCAGAAAATGAAAGAGAAATACTGCAGGTCTTTGCATGGAAATGCTTTCGTTTCCAGCAGAATGGCAGAAAAGTGCAACTGAATTTGACGCTGTCAGGCACATGCATGAAATGAGAAAGACGAGAGATAGTGTGGGTTTTTGGAAGAAGTTAACACCTTGTGTACTGTTCACATGGTGTTAATCATTCCAAAGAGACACACAATACAAGAGGGATCTACTTGATGTCGCAGAGTAACGCCACACCACGCAGAATCCAGTGATCGGGATTCTGGGTCGTCTTGAGATCAACAGTCGCGATGAACGTCAAATCCGTCCTGACAGGCTTCTTGTAGATGGGACACTCGTACATCCTGGGGTCCTTCCCTCCCGTACTGTTGATGGCGTAGATGTGAATGACAGGCAGAGGCTCAAAGAGGACTTTGGGTTTGGGTTCGATGAGGCGGATACCACGACGGTCCCAGGATGCTCCTTCTAGGAAGAGACCACTGACGTAGACGCCTTCGGCTGGTGGCTGGTTGATGTCATCTTTGAAGAATCTGGTGACGTCGTTGTGGAGGATGACACTGTCCAAGGCCCAGCCCTTGTGAGCACGGGTCACTTCCTGGAAGGTTTTAAAAAGCACGGTACGATGCATGAAGGATAAGCTCTTGCGATATTGAAATAATACTTTAAAAGAGGCCTCATCCTTAATTTGACAGGTTGCAATTGCTTAATTAAAGAGATTGTTATGATTGTAGGTGTAAGCCATGCTGTCACTGACTATTTTAGTCATAACCAGTTGATTTCAGTGTTTTACTTGGGTCAATATTGGTTAAGTGACCCATTGGTTTGTTATTAAGTAAGCCAGGGAAAGTGGAAGGAAATTTGTTTGACCATTTGTGACCTTTTAAACAGCAGGAGGGTTAATTGTTCAAAATCTTGTCCCCAATCATTATCTGTTCGACTAATCGGGTAAAATTTCCTTTTTTTCATTCACACTCCAAGCAGAATATGCAAGATCAGTTTTCAGTAGCATATTGCGATATTTTCCCCTTATTGTAAACTTTCACGATTGATTAAGGTTAGAACTCCTTGTCACTAAGTGTCTTTATTGATATGGTTATAAATGCCATGATCCGTTTTGATGGGATTACCAGCTTTTTTAATCCTTTACAACAGACAGCAAAATGAAATGCAGCAAAAAGATGACACGGACAAGAAAAGATGGGAAGACAATCTTCAAGGAGCACCCACCTGTCTCATGGCCGTCAAGAATCCCTGAGGATTGAAGAAGCCTGTCATCCAGAAGGTGTTGGGCCGACCGTCGAAGCACCATGAGCGGAACTGACCGTTGCGCTCTATCAACTCGGAATACCAGAAGCCCAGGGTGGAGGATGCCCAGGAGATCTTCTTCCAAGACTCTGGGATGCGAGCATCAAACATGCAGTCAAGGGCATCTCGTAGGTTCTGCAAAGGGGAACAACAATTAAATTCAATTGAAAAGTCTATGTAAAGCTTTGTATGTTGGATGGACAGGATTTTAAGTTGGATAATGAAGACGTATACCCATTCTCTTCAAAAATTTGACGTTTTTTTTCACAACAAATTTCATTACTAACGAACAGTTCATTATGTCCATGTTGCTTAAAGTTTGAGTTTAAAGCTTAACTCGTTGAGTAAAATCCTGACCTCATTCATGATGATAGTTCCATCGATAGCCAGCTTCAGATCTGTCAGTGTGGTCCTAACCAGCGTAATAACTCGCTGCATGCGATCTATCTCCTGTTTCAGGAAGATGTTCATCGGCTGTAAAGCTCCCATCTTGACGATCCGATCCTTGACCTGTTGGAGAAGAAAAAAATGACAAGCTTGAGAACAAATTTTAACGTGCAGGGAGGAGGCAGTTATGATGTTTGTTTCTGTTACTTAATTATGAATTCTTTCAACTCAAGACAGAGTTGAGCTCTACATAGCTTTGTTTTTTTTTCCCGAGGCCAGAAGGTACGTTGTCAATCCATAAGCATTTCAGGCACAGGTCTGAACAGGTCAAATAAGCGTTTCTGTTTTGAGCATTTTAAAACATTAAGGAATGTTAATATATTGAATTGGTTTACATGTATAATGGAGCTCTCTCATAGGACACCGTCTTTGTAGGAAATTTACAACTGCTGGTTCAACGTCATCAGGTGCGCGTACGCGCAGTGTGCAAAATGCTCTAAACACGCATGTGTGTTGCTCAAAATTTCTTTGAAATACGGCGCAGCCAATGCGCGTCACGAAAACTTGACGCCAAAATGCCTATGTACGTGGCAATCAGTAGGAAGCGACGTCATTTGAGAGGGGCCTATGGCCATTAAGACAATTTGTGTGGATCTTTTTAGCTAGCGATTTTATTTCAAGATGTCTGTTTATCTTAAGATTTCACATACTTTTGTACATCTATAAGCACTTTCTAGACATTATATACGATTGTAATGACACAAAATATTTTTCTAATTTGTGAGATTTCTCTTCCGTAATACTAGGGAGCAGCCTCATAAGCCTTTAAGACATTCTTGATACAGATAAGAGTTGTTATCGTACCTCATATGCGATATAATCCTGAGGTAGTTTCTCCAGCATGTCGTCGGCCATTCTCTGTACCACCACCTCCCTGGTCTCGCCTCCACTCCCTCCACTGTCCTTGGGTTGGATGCTCAAGATGGTGCTCAGTACTTCCCTGGCCGTGTTACTTTGATATCTGTGTGAGGTATGAGATATTGAATTTAAAATTTCTCCTTAGCAGATGGTGCTGCCGTCAAGATACAGGTATTGGCTGTAGTTCTTGGAGAGTTTTTTTTTTTTTTTTAGAGTTGCCTCAAAAATTGTAAGGATGATATTATTCTCTTTCTCAATACCCACAAACCCTCGTTAGACCTCTGCCCAGTTCTGTCTCATTTTTTGCCAAAACGCCTCACAATTTTCCAAACTCATAATTGAACTCAATGTTTGTTTTTGTAGTCTTCATGTGTACTAACGTGATATCAGCGTTAGGGTGTAGCCCAAAGACTTCAGGGGTGTCAGCGTTGGGCAAGCCGTTGATGTAATCCACGTAGTGCTGGACCTGGGTCCCTTTAGGAATCTGGTAGCCCTTGTAGAAACAGAAGCTGCTAGTGAACATCTGCTCACTGAACCATACCTGTTAACAGAAGAAAAGAACAAATATGTAATTTAAGGAAACATACTTGCATTTGCTTGTGATATACACAGGAAATAAGAAAGTAAAAGTACAAAGGCTTAACTCTAAAACAGACTGAATGTTAAGTAACTTGTCTTGTTTGAAGTATTTTGTTTTAATATGAAGTATGTGAAGTGTTGGCAATGTTAAAATATTACCTTGGCATAAATTAACTTCGTTGAACACTTTCTGTTTTAGTCTCCAGGGACAGAAATGAAATGTTACTGAAAGACAAACTTTCCCTTTAATGATTTTAAGCAAGCGGAATATTTACCCTTGCAAATGTGTTCAGGAGGCGCTTGTCAAAATCATCAGTGACACGACCCCCATACTGGATCTCTCCTATCATGTAACGTACAGTCAGCCACGACACACCCTGAAGGTAGGAGACAAAATATCAGAAATCAGTAAACAAGTAACAAATCAAAAATAAGCTAGTTAATTATGCAAATTTTTTTGTAGTTTCTTTTTCAACTTTTCATACGTTTTGTTTATCTTTACCAATCTGCTGCAATTTTGGTTGCAAAAATACGCTACAAAAATATCTATTTCATTTTTAGACTTTTTTTTACTCAAAATGGTAAATAAATTCTCATTCATAATACCGACCCACTACCTGATGCTTATTTGAGACTTGGTTATTAATAAGGGAATAACAGTGTGAGGAGCCGGTCTTCACTGCGTGATAATGACCGGGTGTGGGGGTGACCGCTGTTAATGGACCGTGTGGGGGTGACCGCTGTTAATGGACCGAGACGAAGTCGAGGTCCATTAACAGCGGTCACCCCCACACCCGGTCATTATCACGCAGTGAAGACCGGATCCTCACACTGTTATTCCCATTAATAAATACCTTTTTAACGAAATAAACAGTTAAAATGCTCCAATTTTGTGACTTTCTTTCGGCGATATTTCCAGACTTTTTTGTGTTCATGTTCATGGGCCATATTTTAGCTTAACAGCTATAACGACGTAAACTCAACAGAAACTGCTGCCGTAGCGAAACAAATTACAACAATGTTTTCATATCTTCACCTGATGGAGGAAGCTGAAATCTCGTTTACACATTCCTTGTGTCCGGAATTACAAAGATGCTTGGTTTAGGAAAGGTAAATATGTCGGTGGGTGAAGTGTTCAAAGAAAATAAATCGTAGATCTACGCTTTCGTCGTAAACATCCTCAGTATGTACTGCACTGCTGTATACGATGTCGTTTCAAAACTTCCTTACGCGCGCGCACGCACGCATCCCTAGCAACTGTGTTGCGTACGCGCGCGTCAGTCTCACGCGATGGGGGTTGAGCGCATGTGCAGTGCTCAATTGTTACAAGCTACCGCAGGACTGTTACTATATTTTGACCAATCATTGGCTTGCATGGGGCTGAACGGGGCTGGATCAATGCTGATTCAGGGGCCATTTATTCGCTTGATCTTTGAAGCCGGTCCATTATCACCGTTAATGACCGGCCACGTGATCGAGTCTCGGCCAATCAGAAACCATCAACTCTCCAAGGTATTTATTAATTTCCTTTAAAAAACACTGATAAGGGTAAAACGTCAATTCTCAGTGTTATCTCACAAAACATAGTAGCTATCTTTCAATACCTTTTTAATATCCATATCATCCAGGTGATTCTGCATAAACTGGACGGTGGCAGTGAAGTCAGCCGAGTTGAACTCATAGGGGATGTTCCAACCAAGAGGACCAAACTTACGTCTCTCCTGATTAAGACAAGAGGAAAATGAAAAAATGACAACCTTCTAATAAATGTTCAGAATACTCAGGATTAAAAAACACGATGTCATCAAAGTTGAAATAAAACTAATTTTCTAATCACAAGCAAATTTGATCAAACAAATTACAGTTATATTCAAATATTAAAGGCATAACTTTGTAAAATTGCACAAAATTTCCCAAATGCCTCAGTCAAATCTGTCATGTTAATCTAACTCTGAGCTGAATATATTCTCCTCACTGAGCTAAAATTGTCTTAGAATGCTTATGGATAAAGTAAAATAATGGTACAGCACATTAAGAAACAAAGTTGTCAGAAGCGGGTGCTTTATAAATGCACAATATTTTATAATTATCTACATTTCTTAAATATTGCTTATTTTAAACTATGCCAAAGAGAATCTGGTCTCTGATATTGATTTTGTTCAGAGCTCAAACTCAATTACTTAATTGGCAGGTGTTGCGCATGTACTGAAAAAAGTAGGGTCATTTCACCTGTACGACTGTGTGAAGTACAGCAGTAGCATACAGCATTGGTTTCCACTGGGGCATGTTGGAGACGTCCAGCTGATCCTGACTGATACCTGCATAGGTTCGCTTCAAGCCTGCCTTGACTCCTTGAGGAGGCTCATTGGTAAACTTGATGCACATCTGGTGGGTGAGAAAGGAAGTTACAGAAATGTTAGGAAAAGACGAGGCCATCAAACTGTAAGGCAGAGTTGTGGTCAAATAAATCATGAGCCACACCTGTTTCAGAAAGGCGTTCCAGAGTCATGCAAAACCAAAAAAGTCGACCTCAAATAGATTTCTGACGAACTTATATTAATTAAAATTTGAGCGAGACGGTTGAGTCATTCCGAATAACTGCAATAGTCCATCTTTCAATGAATTCTATATGATGTCACCTTCCTGTTTCAAACATCAAACTTATATAAATCTTGGGAACAATTTGGTTTGGTGATTAGACTTTTGGTTTCAAACAGTAGAACTTTGTGTATTAATTTTACTTTGACTGGTCTCTGGAGTAATTCAAAATGAATGCAGCAATTGATTTTTCCACTGTTCCAAACGTCAAACTTTTCATGTACAAAACTCAAATCTTGGGCATAATTTGGTACGCCGCGACTCTGTAACACCAATCTAAAGTGAGTATTACTCGATTTCTAGAAGGAATTCACTCAGTTTCTCATAACTCACCTGCAGTAGACTGATAGGGAAGCTAGGATGTACCTCCGTAGTCATCCACAACCTGAACGAGTCATGAACGTTCTCTGTCTCCACCACGGAATCCATGACCTCACCGAGGAACGACAGCGACAAGTGACAGTTCTGCAGCAGCACCCATCCGCCGTTAGCCTGGGATTGACTCATCAGGCGTCGGGCGTGGACCTCCTGCCCCTGACCCATGGAAATAGATCGACATTCGATCTTCTTTTTCTTAGCCAAGGACTCGATCATGTTGGTGGGGTCGCTGCCCATGGAGAGGAAGCAGATGAGAGGAGTGCGCATGTCTGATTCCTCCCAGGTTGTCTCCAAGTCTAAGATGACTCCCTCTGCGTAGCGTTCGCCCAACGAGTCCACTGTGGTATGGAAGACAAAAACGTGTCAATTTCTTGTGATGTATCTGTAGGGTTTTTTTTTGGTATAAAGCGATAGTAGGTATGCCTTCAAATTCCAATAGTTATTATGGAATGATTTGAAAAGATCTGGGGAACCATGCATCTTGCAGGACTTGAGAAACTCGGCCAAAAGTTAGAGGAACCACTCTGCAAGCCATACCTGGGTCAAATATCAAGGCTTGCTTACTTTGAGCGACGAACCTCCTCTATTACAGAATTCTTCAGGCTAACGGTTGGCATATCTCACAGGTTAGACATTGGTTACTTTGGCTTGTGAGCATGCGTAGGCCTGCATTCCATAACTTGGGATTACGTGCACACAGGATTAGTGCAGACTTTCTGTCCTGCCGCTGTACGCACAAACTGGTGTATCATAAGCAGAGAAGTCTTTGGTTGAAGTAAAGACATCATGATAGTTTAGATGATCATGATTCACACGTGTGAATGCAAACAAGACACCTCTCGGTCCAGGTGCATGTTGAAGCTGCTTTGACCCTTTGATTTTTAATATATCTTACGAGATGTTTTGCATGGGATGTCTGAGTTCTTGTTGGCAGTTTACTCACCGATATACTTCCTAGCCTGTGACAGCGTCCTATCAGGGCACCAGGATCTGACTAGGAGCAATCTCCTGAAGACATCCAAGGAGTTCTGGTATCCGTCAGGTATGATCTCATCTTCGGGCGCTTCCTTGTCAAACCAATGCTTCCACTGCTTCTCATTGCGAGCAACCTAGGATGGTTCCAAGGAGCAGTGAGTACAAGTGTCTCCACATTTACAAAGGGAACCTGGGAATGCTTGTAATGCAATTTTGACATGCTTGCTCTTTTTTCGAAAAACATCTATGAAAAAAACCCTTGGGTTTTAAGACTTGGAGGTACTAGTAGTGATGAAAAAGCAGGCTACTAATGAGTCTGTGTTTCATAGCATCCTAAATTCACACTACACCGGCACTGCTGCGTTCTGCGCCACATTGCGCAGCTTGCGCCACATCGCGCAGCTTGCCCCATATCGCGCAGCTTGCGCCATGCGCATGCCAATCTCCTTATAAAGAGATTTTTAGTACTATTTGCGAGAGGCACATAGCTAGAGGGGTGTTTCAAAAACACGGAGTAAAATTTGTTGAACAAATTCACTGGACATTTATAATTGTTGACTTGTTTTGATTTTTTGACCGAAAGGTATTTCGAGCCATAATCGGCGACCGGGCCCCAATAGTTTTAAACGAACTTGTTTAAAACCGGCAAAGCACATATTTATTGCCTTATTATTGTTCTGACCTGGTTCAGGACGTCGCTGAAGTGCTTGAGTTTACTAAGCTCCACCAGGTTCAGCCAGGTGATGTCAAGGACCCACTTGCAGGGTTTGGGAGGACAGGCCTTCAGGTCCAGGGAAGCACCACCTGTAGGCACAGACACGTGGGATTAGCAACACTCATGAACCCATACACCCTGGCTGGCCATGATTCCTGAATCTTCCTAAAATACTAGAAACCCTTCCTGAGGGGCCAATCCCTACTACAGTGAAATCCCGATAAGGCAAACCTTAGGGGAATGGACTCAAATTTTTAATTTAAGCAGAGTTTTGAGTTAGCAAATGGATTTTCTTTTCAACAACAATTGACGGGAATAAGTTCTTACTATGATTAAGAAGGGTTTTCGAGTTAGCAGGTTTTGACTTGTCGATATTTCACTGTATTCAAATTCATGGATCCATCCAAATTCAGTGCTTTACCTTACACAATGGTACATTATTTGGACTTCAACAAAATTTGGACATTTAGCACTGTATGAAGACGTAGTGCTAGGTTGTTCAGTTCATAATACATAAAAAAAATCAAACAAACCCGAGAATTAAATTTCGAATGTGAGAGTGTTTGAGTAAACGATTCACCCTGCCACCCCCACCCCACTCCCCCCCCCCCCCTAATAAAAATGAATACAAGGAACGATACTGTCATTCTACAACACAAAATAGTTGTAATTATGTACGAAATAAAAAGCTTCCACAAACAGCTTACCAACAAGAGCAAGAAACACACACATCGTAAACTTATCCAGGCCTGGCATTCAGTCCTAACACAATCTTTCGCAAAAGGACCTTGGAGAGGATACGGCTTTGCGAGATAGTTCTAGGATCCGAGTTTTTTGGTCCTGTAAAACTTTTACAAATATTACAATAACTTCTGACGTCAATAAGAATACCTTTGATGAGCGTGCTGAACTCCTCATGTTTGACCTTCCCACCGACCATATCGACCTTGAGGGTCAGGAGAATGGTGAACATCAGCTTGTCACTCTCGTACAAGCCACGAGCGGCGTACTTGTACACAGCAAAGGTCATGAACTCAATGATGTTGGCAATACGCTTGCTTGTAATGGGGCTCTTCGTTGAACTGTGAATTGTGAAAGAAACATTATTTTACCAAAAGAGACACTGATAAACTGGCAAAACGGAAACAAGTGTCAATACATGGTCCGATTATAATTTTAGATTAAGCAGAAATGTTCAACTTGTGACCTCCACTGAAGTTCGTGATTTCTCCTGAAGAGGCACCGCACAAGGTCTTTCCAATTAAAGTGACACACTACCACCGAGTTCAAAAAGTTCGCACAACATTTCAAAAAGTCCCCAGAATTAAAGTAACTATCACCAAAAGATATGCCTTAGTAAAACTAGTTCTTGTTTTTTTTTAGTGAGGCTTAAAACTTTATTGGCATAAACTTTCCAGCTTTGTAAAATGTTAAGTAAAGCTTCAGTGAAGGTTTTTTTTTTTTAATGGATCGGCAAACTTACTTTGTCATGGACAGATCAAACAGGCCCAGGAACTGCTTCAACGAAGTCTGGTACATGACGTTCACCATGCTCATCTCAGTGATCAAGAAGTACAGGATACTGCCTCTGTTGGCCACTGGTAACACAAGTACAAAAATATCACATAACTATCCAACTCGGGACATTACTGGGCTGTTACTATGTGACTTCACATTTTGCAGGATACAGTCCTCCCATTATCCACATTTTCGTGACCACAATGATCATGACGGCTTCTTTAAAAATGTCCCCTTCTGTAAAACTAACAGAATACCAACTATCGGGGAGGATCATAATTTAGGAAAAGGTAGGAGGTTAGCTGTAAACGAGAGCAGTAGGCATGTCCATTCTTGAGGTTTCCAGTGGCATACTGCTACTAAAATTGCGAAACACAGATGCACGTCTTGCACTTGGGACATCTTTAACCCTAACCCTCCAGGGGATTTTGACCAGAAATCCTGCCAAACGCAGCAACATGCAACACTTGTCTAAGTGACAAGCCTGCCCAGTGTGGCAAGATCCATCAGGTCAAAAGTCTCAAGGCCACACTGCCTCAGAGTCCCCATGGTCACCAAATGCAGCAGGATACAACTGTGGCATTGGTCTAAGGGACTAGCTCTCACTGTCTCAGAATTTGCCGTTTATGAGCTGGTGTTGGTAGCTGAATGCATCAAAGTGCAACAGACTTTTCACCTGATGCACTGTTCCCTCTGGCAGGGTTAGGGTTACGGAGAGATTGGGTTTTATTTACGCGATGTTTTCATTCACCACCGAGTATTTATCCCTTACCTGGTCTGAATTCTTCTCTAGCCGTATTAATCTTGACTTCCGTCTCAGCAGCCACCTGTAGTTTCTGACTGACCTCCTCCGCGGTGGTCTTAGTGTTGGATAAGACACTAATCAAGGACTCATCGTCCACCAGAGACCCCTGGGTGCTCGTCAGGCGGTATAGCAGGTTATCTTCTAGCTCTTTCATCTTACGCTTGTTACTGGTGACGTCCTCCACCAGTTTGGTGCGTTCTGCTTCCAGTTCCTAAAAACACAACAAATGGGAGGTACCTGTTTTGAGTATCTTGATGCAAATTATTTGAATGTGTTGACTTGTAACAATGTTCCCAACATTATACACTCAAGTTTCAGAACCATTTCCCCACATGTTTTAGGACTTGGTTGATTCTTTCTCTCTTAAATAAGAAAAAGTTGAACGAAATAAGGGCCCAATTTCATAGAGCTGCTTAAGCAGAAAATTTGCTTAAGCACGAAAAAACTTTGCTTAGTAAAATTAGGTTACCGGCCAAAACTCCATGTGATGTACATTGCTTGTAACTGGTATTTAGCTGTTGTTTACTTAGCATAACAATCGCATGGAGTTTTGGCCGGTAACCTGATTTTATTAAGCAAGACGTTTTTGTGCTTAAGCAAATTTTGTGCTTAAGCAGCTCTATGAAATTGGCCCAAGGTCTTTTCCTTTTGCATGTTCTTCACAACCCACTTTAATAGGCAACATCACCATATTATTTTACTAGCCCTCATGAAACTTGACTAACCTAACTTGAAGATTATTTTACAATTTCAAAAATATTCGAATGAGATATTACAGTTTCATACAGGTGTTTTTAGTGGGTTTTTTTCCATAAGCCCATTTTGAAAGTTGAAAAATTATTTTCATAATCTTCCAACAGTTTGTCCAAGTGTATGTACCGCAGGCTAGTACATAAGGCCTGATGGTCTTTGAAAGTCTAAGGACAAAGAATTAACTATGGCTTACTGCATACTGAAAGACTTGAAGGATTCCAAGTAAAAATGCCTGGAGATATTGGTTTTAGGAGAACACAAACCCAAGACAAGTGTCTTGACTTACGTTCTTCTCAGTCAGGATGACCCGGCCCAGCAGCTGATCCTCAAGACCCTTCATGGTGACAGTGAAGTCAATGATGGATGTCTTAGCGCTGACCTCCGGAGTGTATGCTGGATTGGGTAGCTTAGTAGTGATGTACAGACGGAAGCCGTCCATGACGTCAACTTCCTTGTCACCTACTTTGACCTGTTGGACCGACAAAAATCAATCCTTAGAGAGGGATCCAGATTACAACCCTAGATTATCGGAGAAAGTGCCACGCTGCATTGTCTGACTTTATCGTTCAAAATCAACACAGAGTTTTTTTTCAGGAATTCACATTTAGATGTACTGTCCAAACACTGTGACTTGACCGAGGGCTTGTTTGTTGACTGTTAAACATTTCTGTGGCGGATCTGGGGGGAGGTGTGTTTGGGGGTTGCACCCCCCTCCCCCTTCAGCCGCTGACCGAATGGAATGTTTGAGTTCCTAAATTTATTCTCAAATTGCCTTAGAATGCAAGAGCAAGCATCGCAGGGTACGCCTCTGGATCCCACTAGCAGGGCATGCTTTCGGCACGCCTTCACTCAACACCAACACCCCTCCCCCCGTTTCATGAAAGCTGGGTCCGCCCCTGCATGTTCACTTATTGGAGTACATATTACAATATTAACAAGAAATACAAGATTGTTTTGCACATCGGCTCAAAGAGTTGCTCAATTAATCCGACTTATTGCAAAACTAACATCCATAGAAGAACTTTATGCTCAGTGCTGGCCAAGTTCTGAGACACGAGATTTCAGACAATAAAGAGTATACAGAACATAAAACCAAATGATATTGTCATCTGATCTTTGCTACAGTGTTTACCTTGAAGGTGCTTCCACTCTTGATGAAGTTCTTTTCCAGGACGTTGTCCAACGCAGGGTCCAGCTCCTCACCGATGTCTTCGATCATTAGTGGTCTGCCCAGGGATAGGGAGTCCTCAAGATGGGTCCTGAAGTACTTGTGGTTCAAGGACGTCAACTGGGATTGCAAGAGGAGGATGAAGTAGGAAATTATTTTTTTATATAAACTATTTTTTTTTTAAATATCTACCGCTGATAAAAAGCTCAAATCTTGACCCATATCTTCTCCTGTTCCTGAGGGTCATATACTTACTATTACCCAAAGCAGAAGCTTCTTACACCAACTACTGACCTGCATTTCATTCTTGGCCTCTCTATTCTTGATCCATATCTTCCCCTGCCCCTGTGGGTCAATCAGCAATGGGAAGCGAGCAGCCTTGGTGACAATGATACCGTTCTGGATGGACAACTCATCGTTGGGCAGACCCTGCATGTTCCACTCCGCAATCTGGACAAAGAAAGAAACAAGGATCATGATGTCAATGTGATCTGAGACTTTGTATGGTAGAGAGTACAACTTGGAAGAAGTTTGTGGATATGCCAGAAGTCGGGAGAATTTAATTGATATGTGAAGTGACTACTCTGAAGAGGAGGTGGTTTGAAGAAATAACAGCGACTTTATCTCAGAACCATTTGCCTTTGCAGTCAATTCACACGGTTGATCTACAAACTCAGTTCTGAGGTCAGGGGTTCAAATCTTATTATTAGCCATTATTTTGTGTCCTTTGGCAAGCCACTTCACCCCAATTGACTCTCTCCCCCCCCCCCCCCCCCAGCAGAATAATTGGCACCAGCATTAGCTGGGAGCAATCTGCGATGGACTGGCGTGCCTTCCACGGGGAAGAGAAATATTCTCAGTTGTTTCATGCCTCTGAAACCGGAGATAAATGCCGGCCTGATGAGCCACATTTCTTTGGGATGACCTTTACTATCAAGGAGCTTACCGTAGGGTTATCAACCAGCATCTCAATCAGGTTGATGTTGGTGCTGTAAGGAATCTTGCGTGACTTCAACTCTTTCTTCCAATCCTGGAGAAGCCGAGTACGGAACTCCTGGTTGAACGGTCCCTCGTAGGATAGGAAGCCGGTGGCTAGTAAGACGTCTCCAACCAACCTGTAACGAGTAAAGTATAACACACAGATAAGATTCATTTGTTCTGAGGTCAGGGGTTCAAATCTTATTATTAGCCATTATTTTGTGTCCTTGGGCAAGCCACTTCACCACAATTGACTCTCTCCACCCAAAGACAAACATCATACGGTTCAGTAGTAAAAGGTTTATTTTGATTTTAAAGAAACAAAGCTTTTTCTTGAATATATCAGTTAGCTATTTTCTCTTTAAATTGATTGTGGGATGATCAGTAGCTTGCAAAAAAATTTTTTTAACAAGAAAAAGAAATGTATTTAATTTGTTTTCCTTACGTATGTAAGTCATAATTAAATGCATTTAAAACCGGATGAAGATATAACGTTAGGACTCAATAGCACATTACTTAAATATCAAATTTTCAAAAACCATAGAGGAAAACTGACTAGGTACATTTATAATATTTTTGAAGTTGAATGAAAATATTGACCGAAGCGGGTTTTGAACCTGCGCCCTCTTGAATACCATTCAGGTGCTCCACCAACTGAGCTGTGTATAGATAGGGCATTGGTCACACCTTAAATCTTTCGAGCAGTTTGTGTTTTAAAGTGTGTTTTGGATTTCTGTAACTAACCTTCCGATAGCGGCTTTGAATTCTTTGTTTTGTTGCGTCCACCGTTCCTTCTCACCACCCAAGCCGTTGATCAGAGCTGAGGCTGAGTTCATCTTACGGCGACACGTCTCCGCATCATCAAGAAGGTCCTAAGAAAATAATCACATCTTAAACATTTAGTATTGTTGATCAGTGATTATTATTATTATTACTCCAGAGATGAAACTGGCTTTGGCAAAAAGCACAGCGCATCAATGTCATAGGTCAGTATTGAACCTTTTCTCCAGCCGGAAAGCATCTGATCAGTGTTAGTCTAGTTGTTTTACACTTGTGCACATTTTACTTGCCATTTTCATTGACTTTTCTTGGAAATAATATTTAAAAAAACATTTTGTGGAAAATCCTTAAAAAAAAATCATTTTTGAGGGATGGTTAAAAAATCTGAAATTTCATTGGAAAAGTTTTAAAAATCTGATTTCAGATTAAAATCTGAAAAGTTTCATCTCTGTTACCCATGGTTTATTTTTATTAAACTTTCGAGGCCAAAATGCCCAATAACAGTTGAAATTACAAATACTACTAAAAATTACACATACATCCTAAGAATTAGTCATATGTCAAACATTTACTCTGATAGCTCATTGATTATAAGAATACATCCAAAGCAAGGTGTATAGCATTTGCAGTGTTATTGAAGCAAGAAGGCAGGTTTTTGAAGACCAACTTGAAGAAACTGTGTATTGCCATTATATATTAAGAAAGCAAGAATTCTTTTCCATATAATCCATGAACCAAAAAAACCCTGAGAGAACGTGGTCACAACAGTAAAGCCTTGGATCACTTGACACGACACTCAAGTTTGATCAAACTCAAGTCAGGAGTTTATTACAAATAATACAAATACAGGAGACATATGAGACTCAACATTTATTGCTGATTACACCAAAAATGTGATTGGTTAAATTACCAGGCCTTCATATCTTCATATTTTTTTAACGTAAGACACATCCTACTGATAGTGTGCTCCATAAAATAACCACACATAATGGCGATGCTGTCTGAAACTTTTCCAGGTATAGATTGTCTCACTTTCTCCGTATCATTTCTGATTTCTGATAAGAAGTGTTTTCCTACCTGCTTCTTCTTCATGGCAGCATCGTACTCTGCCTGGGCGGCATCCAACTCCTTCTGTTTCTCGTCAAGTTGGGCCTGGGCTTTAGCCAAGTCTTTGTTAGCTACCTCCAGCCTGGCTTCCTGAACTATCAGATTGGCCTGGTGAGAGACGCAAAGTTACATCAATTTACATTTTTAACAAGTACAAATATCTGATATGGTGTGGTCACACGGCTGTAACACCATGGCCCAATTTCATAGCGCTGCTTAACAGTTAGCAGAAACGCTAAGCTTACTATAGCAGAAAATCATGCTGCTTGCTTTAAGCACTATTTCATGGCGTGGATGTGCTAACGGTTGCACGCACATGGAGATTTCTATTGTTACGTCACAGATTCAAGCAACTTATCCTGGGGTTAAGCGTGCTCTTGCTGTGCTTACTGATTACAGTCTCTTTGAAATAGATCGAGGCTTAGTAAGCACAAAATCGGCTGTTCAGCAGCGCTATGTAATTTGACCCAGTTGTTCAGCATAAAGTCTTTAAACATGAATGTACTACTTTCACAACGATCCCCCTGGCAGACCTTCATGTACCCCACTGCTCTTGTGTGTGCATTTTGACTTGTTAACCATACCCTGAACCCACGACAAGTGAGACTGCATAATCCTTCAACTGGCCACCATTACTAGTTCTAAAATATTTTGTAACAAACAAAGAAGAGTTGTTTACCTTAAGAGGAAGCACTTCTTTATTGATTCCATAGAAGAAGGCCATGGCTTTGGTCCATGAGCACAGACCAGCCACATTGCCGCACACCTGTCAAACAATCACAGCCAAAAACAAATTATATTCATTTCTTACCAATTCATTAAACAATTCAATGTTTGTCACTCATTTATAATAAGGCCAAAAAAAAAAATAAGTCGGTCTCTGGTCAGCGCGCGTCGATTTTAACCATGCGCGTCAATTTTTTTTTCAAAAGATGTTCCGCGGTAGCTCCAACAGCGCCCTCTATTGCCGCACCTCCTCAATTTTTTTTACCAAAGAGCACCGAGGAATGGGAAATTGCAACAAGGCAAATGATCGAGAGAACCAAGGCAAATTATGGAGGACACCAATGTACATGAGGACACCAAAAAAGCAAAATAGTACCCCACCTTGTCTGTACAATCCAAGCTTGAAGAAAAAAAAAAAAAGCAAAAAAAAAAAAAAAAAGCCGCGTCCCCGCGTCAATTCCGGAACTTTGGTCTGACCAGAGGCCGAATATTATTTTTTTTTGGCCTAAACTAGAGAAAATACCTGAATATTAGAAAGTAAGAAATGAAACTGTATAAAATGTGAATAAAACAACAATTTATCAGTATCTGTCACTCTCACTATGTGAGGAACCTATCAAAATCCCCCTTAATAAGCCATTTGCGAGTGACCTATACCCTTTGGAATTTAAATTTGAAAAACATCTGGTACACTGACTTGCTCAGAATGCTTGGCATTTTTTAATGTTGAATTCTCCAGACCAAAGACACTGTTGCTAATCACATAATTCGGGGCAAGCTCTTGCATAGTTACGTAAGAGACACTCAGCACCAATACATTGCTCACAATGGGTGAGAATGGCACAAAGACACCAGACCATGCCGGAGCTGGGGTTGCTAGCATAAGGCTTGCCCCGAATCACGTGATATAGTAACAGTCTCTTTGGTCGGGAGATTGCAAAGTTAAAACATGCAAAGCAAGACAGCGTTCCAGATTTTATTCAAATTTAACTCGCAAATGGCTTATTGTCTACTCTTCTTGAAACCAAAGGCACCTTTTTGTACTTGAAACTTTCAAGATGCATTGACCCTAAATATAAAGTAATATTGGCTGTGCACTACCTTCCTGAATCTTGGCGGGTTAGGATTAACCAGAGAGTATTTCTTTCTGACCTTTTTGGCAGTTTCCAAGTTGTAATCTTCGGAGTCTAGGTACGGTCCCAGCAATTCCACGGTCTCTTCGTTGATAGAGTCCTTGGGGAACTTCAGAAGATTACCCAGAAATCCACCACCACCCATCAACTGCAAAACAACATCCGTTAAATATAGTGATAAACGGTATGGTAAGTAAGTAACATGTTCAGAGAATCATCCAATGCATGAACATTTATGATGAAAATGGGCCTTCCCCTAAATAAAAAACCTCCGATCCGGGCTTACTTCTGTGTGCCTACCATACAATCTGTGTGATGACGACTAGTAGAACAAACTGGCAATTGACCTATCGCCGTTTGCGAGTTAGCCACGCCCATAAGACAACCCTATGGAATTTTGTATGTTAAGTTTTGCTTGTCTCAGACTGCGCGCATTCCACGTCCATGTAATTGGACAATATTTCACAAGCTGCATCGACGCGATTCTACCGTGATAGGTCAATACAGATATCGCGGTGCTGTTTTCATCAAATTCGTTGAAATTTAATTAAAAAGTCAAACTTTGCAGGGCAAAGATCATTAGAAAAAAAACACAGTTTTGGAAATAAATTTGAAAAAGTCGGTATTCCGATTACAATCGGAAAAGTTTAATTTCTGGGAGTGGGCGGGGCTAATGGATCAGTTTGTTGGGTCAAGATAGAGATCTAGTAGGTGACCTACCTTGAGTGAGAGACCCCAAGAAGCCTTGGGACTCGGCCGATCAGGATCCATGGATGTCGGCTCAATCTTGACCTGGAACAGCAGCAGTACGCAATCCATAATACGCTGGATCAGCGACGGTGGCTTACCCAGCTTACGCACTGTGGCTATGTCTGCCGGTTTGATGGTGTTAAGGGCTGCTTCAGCTTCCTCCAGGGCTGGCTTAGCCGCTTCTAGTTTAGTCAAGGCTATGGCTTTATCCGCCTATAAACAGAAGTCATTTTTGATTTTGTTATTTATTTCATTTTCTGTACTTTAAGACGCTATGGATATGATGCTTCATCACATTATGGAACCCACAATATGACTTTTATTCAAAATTATGGATAAAGGAGGAATGAAAAGAAAATGGGGTCCACAAAATCTGCTCTGAAACCATACTCACAATTAGGTCACGAAAAAGAAATCTGTACTCCAAATTTCTTTCCAGAATAGGAATTGAAGGTTTGCATGGTGACGATAGCAATACGATTCATATTTACAGTAGCACCATGTCACAAATCTCTTTTGTGAGTTTGTGAGATTCTGAAAAGAACCGGGGGACCCAATCTTTTTGGACAGTATACTCTGCCCGTTGTGAGCACTCTTTACAGAATGCTACGCTTGTAGGCTTACAACGCAGTTTTGGTGTGAGAACATAAAATTGTTGACGTCAAAATAATGTTGTTCTAATCCCCTTTATCATCCTGAAAAGAACATTCATATCAGAAGATAGTTTCATCAAGAGCTGATGACAAGCAAATGATTAACTTTGCCAAGGTCAAGTGTCATGGGTCAGGGGTCACACTTACATTGATCTCATCCACAATGGCCTGGGCTTTGTCCTTAACCTTCTGCACCTGGGCTTTGACCTTTTCAGCAGCCTGCGCCTTTTGGGTCACAGCTGCCAAAACCTAGCATTTAGGGGAAAAACAAAATCCATTAAAAAAAGTGCTTCACCTATGACTAAAGAAAGGAAATAATTGTAATAATTCAGTGGTAAGTATGAAACACAATTGACTGATCATTTAATCCACGCCCCATAATGTTTGGACCAATCACAGCTATGACTGCAAGGCCAAATACCCAACCAAAGTCCGAAATGCGTGGTCTTAAACACGTCGCAAGTGGTTGGAACCTAGGCCAAATCAAGAATGGTCCAACGGTACAGATGAAACTTCAGTTTACAAGCATTTTTGACCAATTCTTCATTCCTAGATTAGATTTAGTACCAGAATAATGAACTTGTCGAGGCTCAAACATAAACGATAAGCATAATAATTTTTTATCGTTTTATCTGCAGTGAGCATGACATAGAGTTTGGAAAGCTCAAAAAATATTTGCTCAGCAGAAACGGGTTACCAACCAAAACGTCATACAATGTATACTACTCAGCAAAATTTTGTTAAGCACATAAATCTGCTAAGCAATATTTCTTTGCTTAATGGCTCCATAAAATTGAGCCCCGCAGTTACTTACCACTTCAGCTTCTTTGGAAGCCACAGCGAGCTCCTTCTCTTTGACGGCCAGCTCTTTGCTGAGTTCAGCGACAGACAGAGAAGCCTCCACTAGCTTATCCAGACCGGTGGTCATCCGGTTGGACAACTCGTTGATCTCACCAAACTTCAGGGAGTAGATGTTCTTGTAGCCGGCGATGAAGGATAGATAGGACTTGGGGGTGACGTGGGTCGCCCGACGGAACCTGAGGAGTGAATTTTTGGATTGTGAATACAAAATTTGTCACTATGGCTCCCTAGATATGTTGTCAACCTGCAAGATCATTACTGCGTCTTTTCATTTATTATTAAATGTACAGCTTTCTACCTTGACTACCTTTTTAACTGGCATTTATTTTGCCATTTCTACATGTGCTTCAGCCATTTCGACATGTGCTTTAGCCATTTCTACATGTGCTTTAGCCATTTTAACATGTGCTTTAGCCATTTCTACATGTGCTTTAGCCCTTTCTACATGTGCTTTAGCCATTTCTACATGTGCTTCAGCCATTTCAACATGTGCCTCAGCAATCACTCGTAGCTTTGCTAACAAGCTTTCAAATGGATTTTTCAAAAAATTTGATGAAAAGTGGTACAGTTCTGACAAAATTCTTTTTTTTCCAGTAAATAAACCATGTTTTATTGCAATGAGAGCTCTCATTGGACATTTTATTATACTTGTGACCAATGGTCAACACTTCAGCATGTGTATGAAGCAAAACCAGGGAATGCATATGCATGATCACAGCGTCAGGCAACCCACAATGCTTTGAGTTTCCTCCTGAATAATTTGCAAACTGGTTAACTGTCACTAGAACACTTCAATAAGGAAACGTTATGAAAATGAAGTTGATCTTACCTCTCGAAATACTCCACGCAGGACTCAGCCACGCCATCCTGAAAGGTACCCATGGCTTGGACCAGCTGTTTCTTGACGGGGTCCGTACACGCGATGTCAAACGACGCCAGGAAATGGTCAGCGACAGCAATGAGGGCGTCCTTGGGCCATCGGCTGAACCAATCAATGGTACAGCCTGAGATCAGACCGGGGAACTTCAAGGCTCGGTTGCGGAATTTCTCTCCTACCTACGTTTCAAGAAACAATGGGAAGATTTAAAAGTAAAAACAGAATACAAAACTGCTGTTGCATTGTTCTAAATGACTGTTGCATTGTTCTAAATGACATAAATTAGCTCAGTCAGAATTTTGAAGTGAGTATTCCAAAATTATAATAACACCATTCTGACTCTTAGTCAAAACTTATTTTTAAAAGCAAAGTTATATTTTTACAATATTTTTGCTAAAATCAACGAAATCTCTAAAAAAAAAGTGAACCCTGAATTTTAATGGGTAAAATTTTTGGCGAGCTTCCATTTCGAACTGAAGAAGTCTGTAATTAAATAGCAAATTTGAGATAAAAATCAAAATTAGAAGTGGCCTTAGAAGATTAACTCTGCCATTGAGGGAAATTTGAATTATGCAGCTCTTGGCCAAAATGTACACTGCAAAATGCTAAAATTACTGAGCAATTTTGATTTGTAAAACAAAAATCATTGGCTTACAGGTGAGAAGCAGAGTACAACGTGGAGGTTCTGCCTGGAGCGAGTGATGAAGTAGTCGTAGAGATTCTCAGTCGTCGGCGGTCGGCGTGGGTATTCCTTCTTCATGATTGGAATCAATTCTTGCTGGATCTCATCAATCTCATCACGGGCAAACAGGTTGGACACCTGTCACAGAAATGTGGAAGTTGTCATTACAAAGAAGTCACTGTCACAAGGACTGACCATTGTCATTTTCAAATCCTTGGTACTCCTTGAGGTACCCCTTTAGGTATTCTAGGATACTGTCCTTAATTTCGACATCTTCAAAATTAAAACTGTCATTTTTTCACCCACTGTTCCACTCACCTGTCCAACGGGTGACAATGAGACGTCCTCCAAGACTTCCTCTGTAATGTCATTGTCACTTTGTGGCATTGTCCCTTTTCAGTCACTGCCAAAGTCTACTCTGGAAATTTCCACTCATTTTTCCTGAAGACTGCACGTTACTGAGCTATTTCAAAAAGCTTTCATCTTGATGTCATTGTCACCATTATGGTTGTCGTTACTATCACTACTGGCACAAGTATTACAACAATCACTGTGACAATTGCTATAATTGTCTCTGTCTATTTAAGTTCAACACACCTGTCAAGGTTAGTTATTGTTGTCATTTTTGTCACCAATGTGTCACCAGATTTTTGTGATCATTACCGTCATTGTCACTGTCTGTTTAAGCCTCACTCACCTCTCCCGATGACAGCACGTTATTGAGATACTCCAAGAAGCTTTCCTCTTTGATCTCGTTGTCAGTGAAGATGAAGGTAATTCCCTTGCCTTGCTGGCCGGCAGTCCGGTACAATACCTTCAGATCTTCCATCAGGTTGGACTGGTTGTAGGATCTTGACATTTATAAAACAAAACAATTAACATTATTTCATTATTTTGCAGTTGTAAAACCCGTACTTTTAAAAAGCCCGAAAGATCTTAGAAAAAGGAACGAAGAACTTGTCAAAGATGGCATGACAAAAGATAAATTTTTTGAGACTGAGATATTAAATGGTAAAACAGAAGGATTATACCCAATAAATATCATCTCTTGAAAGTCAAATAAAGAATGGCCAAAAAAAAAAATAGAATAGAAGGCATGAATCGGGGATCAATTTACAACTTTGCTAACATTTAAATTAAAAGTGTTTTGATCTGTTGATTCTATAACTGAATAAATAAAAAAAACAATGACTCGATGCGTTAAAAAGTGTGGTTTAAGCTCCTTTCATGTCTCCACTGTTTGAGCACACCAGATTCATAAGAATAGTAAGCACTGATATCACAGAGGAATCTACTAAGCTACCGCCTCTAGTCCAACAGTTGAATACAATGGACTTTTCCACCACCAATCAATTAACTAAATAACGGGTAGTTTTAGCTTTACCTTGTTAGTGTGATTTGGAATGTCTTGTAGCCAGCTATAAAGGACGCAATCTTGGTGAGACTCTGTTTGCCTGAGCCTCCAACACCCACCAGAAGGGAGTTACCTCGAGGGGTGCGAATCACTCTGGAAATCTGAACAGAAAGAAACAGTGTTGTAGTTGAATTCTTAACGAGTCCTCAGATGTCTACACTAGCCTCCAGTCTCAAGTCAAGTAACAAGCTATCCAGGTGAACTGTAGATAACGGCTGTCCTCTTTCATTCATCCTCAGTTACTGAGATCTGACTTAGGAAATTACTTTTAATTGACTTTGAAAACAACAAAGGAAAAATAATGGTGTATTTTTGTGTCACATTGCAGGTTTTTCACAGGTCTTTCAATAAAAGCGAAACACTTCCAAAATCGATCTAAATTTATTGGATTAAGTCACATTTTATCACTGCGTTAAAAAGATCGAAGTCGAATTAGGCAGCCCCCAGATTTTTTTTGGGATGAGAGCACATTTGAACTACCTTGACAAGATGTATCATGGCATCCCTGAAGAACACCAGATCCATGTTGGCTCCTCGGATGCTCTCATTGTACTGCCCCATGAACATCTGTAGGCGTTCCTCCAAGACTTCAAACGACTCGATGGGCTCGTAGACCTTGGGCATGTCAAAGTCTGCGTCGTCGGGCTCCTCGCCTGTCGCTTCCGCTGCATCCCTGTTGGGCGGAAAATAAAAGTTTACCAGTCAAAATGCAATATGAGGTGTACGAGTATGTATGGTTCTTGGCAAAATTTTGCTTAGCAAATATGCTATGCAAAATAGTATCTGTATAGTACCTCAATGAAAATTAGACCTTGATTGTTTAAAAAAACATCTATTAAGAAAAGAAAGTGCAAACGCACAATAAAACCCTCATTGGTGCAAAATCACAAAACGCTGCAAGAAAATGTAGGAATCGTTTCTGGTGTGCAACAATCCTCAATATACAAGTATGAAAAATCTGTGACAACAATCTATGGTAATTGCTATTTTGTGGGATGTAATTTTCCATTTGGGAGTTGCAAATTCAATATTTCGTGTGAAAAAAAAAAAACAATATTGAATCTATAACATGAACCAGCACAATAGAAGCTCTTACTTTAAGATTGGTTTTGGTCCTACAAATGTTGTTTGCAATTTCCTGAAAAGTCTAAGACTCTCACCTCATGAAATCCACAAAGAAGTGATCATGTTCTACATAGCTCTGTAACTGCTCCCCTAACTCCTCTCCTATCACACGAGACATGGTCTTCTTGAACCACTCAGTGTCCTGAAGAATTGACAGAGAAAAAGAGGTTCATTTAAAAGTTTCTTCAAAGGGCTTTAAGAGGGAGTGTCTTAGCATTAGACTGAGCCTACCTAAAAGTATCTCAATGAGGGTATTGACTTGTGATTGACTTGTGATTGACTTGTGATGACTTGTAATGGTCTTGTGATTGACTGGTGATTGACTTGTGATTGACTTGTGATTGACTTGTGATTGACTGGTGACTGACTTGGGATTGGCTTGTGATTGACTTGAGATTGACTTGAGATTGACTTGTGATTGACTTGTGATTGACTGGTGATTGTCTTTTAACTGACTTGTGATTGACTTGTGATTGACTTGTGATTGACTTGTGATTGACTTGTGATTGACTTGAGATTGACTTGTGATTGACTTGTGATTGACTTGTGATTTGACTTGTGATTGGCTTGTGATTGGCTTGTGTTGTCTTGTGATTGACTTGTGATTGACTTGTTATTGACTTGAGATTGACTTGTGATTGACTTGTGATTGACTTGAGATTGACTTGTGATTGACTTGTGATTGACTTGAGATTGACTTGTGATTGACTTGTGATTGGCTTGTGATTGGCTTGTGTTGTCTTGTGATTGACTTGTGATTGACTTGTGATTGACTAGTGATTGACTTGTGATTGACTTGTGATTGACTTGTGATTGACTTGTGATTGACTTGTGATTGACTTGTGATTGACTTGAGATTGACTTGTGATTGACTTGTGATTGACTTGTGATTGACTTGTGATTAAATTGTGATTGACTAGTGATTGACTTTAGATTGACTAGTGATTGACTTGCGATTGACTTTTGATTGACTTATGATTGACTTGAGATTGACTTGTGATTGACTTGTGATTGACTTGTGATGACTGTGACGACTTGTTTACAACTCTTACTTACCTGTGGATTGGTGAATCGATCAGCGATGACACGCATACATTCATGTTTCCAGAGCCACATGAGGACATTCTGTGAGTTCACCACCTCAGAGAACGTGTTGATCATTCCTTGCCAGATGCGAGACAGATCACGGAGATTGAAGACGTAGTGGAACTTGGCTGGTGTGGGTAACATCTTGATCTGTAAAAGATGATTCGTGTCACAAACAGTGAGAAACTTATTGCTGCAAACTGCTAACTCACTGAAGTGACATGAAAAATACTGATGCGAAGTCAGGGTTAATCACTGAGGCAAGAATTATGATGGTATCTGACTATGTAGGGAACCACCTACCTTTGTAAGTTGCCACAGCCTGCGGGTGATGGGGACCAGTGTTTTGGCTAGTTCCCTGACTTCTTCCTTGAACTCACGCTCGGGACAGTAATGGCCAGAACCAATCACACCTACAAAGAAATTACAACATTCAACAATCACAACAAAATTTTAAAAAGAACCAAGATTATTTAACAACCTCGCTGTAATATTTTACAGGGCTAGTCCCAAAATTAGAGTCCGTATAAGTTACATATCCTCATTTGACCATGAGTACCTTAGTTATTTAAGTAACATTTCAAGATAAATGTGTGAGAATATTGGGATATTTTTCAAATCGAAAACATGTGTGAATATGCACTATCGTACAGGTCTGCGAACTCAAATGGGTCAATACATCAATAAAAGAAAATTGTCAAAAGGTTGAGTCAGCTTTTGTAAATAGTGGATTCTGCGCCCTCCCCACTTCAAAAAGAGGAAGGTGGGTGTTTAAAATTGGTTTGGGGGCAAGGTTGCTTGTGCCCTTTTTCAACCCTTTATGAAAATACTTCAAGAAACAGTTTTTCCAGTGACTGACCAAAGATCTTGTCGATGGAGGAATTGGACGGCAGAGTACAGTTGAAGATGGAGAACTCTCTCTTGAGTCTCTGTGGGATGTCATTCCTTCCACCGCCTGGTTGAATCATAGCTGCCATCATCTGAATATCAGCGATGATGGTGAAATCGCCCGGTTTCTCTAGATTATAGAAACCGCCAAATTCCATCATCTGACGGACGATCTCATTGGTGATCTAACAGTAGGCAAAGAGAAGACAACATGAAGTTTGTGATGCATTACTGTGCCAGGACATACTGGTACTACAATATAAGAACGATGTATTTACAACTTGAAACACTTAAAACTTATGAAATCAAACACGAGATGGTGAATATGCATTCTAATAGGCATGATTCTTGGTTTTGCACTTTGCCAATGTAGTTTTATAAACACGATCAACATAAAAATTGTTGGAAGTGGAATTAGATAATTCTCTATCTAGATATCAAAGTACAGGCCTATTTTTCAATCAAAATACAGGAATATTGATATTTATTTCTCTAATCATTTGAAAGTTCTTGAGAAAATATTTGAGAAATCTGACCTGAACATCAAAATATTGTATACAGAGTAAATACATGGATATTAGAATAGTTATTGACTCACGCTAAGGCCAAAAAAAAAAGTCTCCGATTTCTGGTATGGAGCTTGCCCAAAAAGTGGTGTGGCGACGCGGCCTTTTTTTTTTTTACCTGATTTTTTTGCTTCAAATGTCGGCTGATGACTGCAAATGGTGCCAGACTAAACTTAGTACAAATATATGGGAGTCCAGAGAGGCCACATAAAGCTTATTCTCGACCATAACCCAATCTAAAAACACATTAAAATCGTGCAGCAGCAGGATTCCAGTCAAACCAGTGAGTTTGGCGGTTTTGAGACATCATCTTTCATTGAAAAAAAAAAAATTTCATTTTGCCGACGCGCATGGCTACGGCGACGCGCGCGCATACCAGAAACCGGAGACTTTTTTTTTTTGGCCTTATAATCCAATTGTACTCGGTGTCACACTCATGTATTACAGAGCTAAACAGTATGTCTTAGGTCAAGATTAGTTTTGTGAAATCCATTGCCAGACTGCTCAATTCACAGATTTCTGTAACTAAGTATTTGCAATCCAAATGTCCCTACATTCTAAAATCATCAGCCCGGAGGACAAATATTGAGTTTACTGGTTACCTGATCTCCCCATTCATTAATGATGGGCATGTTGACGTCGTCCACAAAGACAGTCATCTTCTTGCCAGCAGGAGGGCCAAAGGTGTTACCCATGCGTTTATCCACATAACTCTCAATGGTACGCTGGATCAAGGAAAACAGATGAGGTTGTGTCATATCTGTGCTTTAAACATTCTGACGCACCAGCTTAGTGTATCAGACTTTCAAATATGGCTCAACATCATGACCCACAGTATGATCAGAGTGGAATACCGATGACTAGTACTGAGTAACTGCACCAGTAACGCAATTTTAAACTAATTTTACTCAGTGTCTGAATAGTGATCTAAAAAAAGCAATTGTCATTTACCAGTGATGAATTCTGCTATCTTAACTGAGCTATAATCTTACTTTTCTTTCAGATTTTCCTTGAATACCAGGAATTCAATGTACAACTACTAAAAATGACCAAGGCCAGGAACCAAAGAAATTATCATTACAAGTTTGGATGTACTACATCATTGATGTTTCTTAACATCCCTTTCCAGAATCTAAGATTAAACGTTTCCTACCAAAATCACCAGAAGAAGTTCGCTGTGCTTCTGAGCATCCCCATAAATTTTACCCACAAGATATTATTGGAGAGCGCCCTCAATCGATCAGGAAAACAGAGACTAGGGTCTTCTTACCTGGAACATGAGCGGCGTGGTTGCGGAGGAGAAGTTAAAACTCTTGCTCATGTGTTGCTCTGGGTTGTATTTAGACATGTATCCCTTGATCATGACAGTCTTGGCCGTACCTTGCTCACCGATAAGCAGAACAGCCTGGAAAGGAGGCAAGGAAAAATGGACGGTAAAGCAGGAGGTTTGGGTTCGAATCCGAATTTGAAGGCTTTTCCTTTAAATGCAATATTGGCTTTGTTACCTTGCTCTGCTTGGCTACGGTGTGGATCAGGAAGTCAGTGCGTACGTTGTCCACGTTGGGTACAAGGATGGAACCATACTCTGGGGTGGAGTCTGTTGGGTAAATCCAATCCTCGACTCTGGTGTTCCAGTGCTGCCAATTCCCTGAAAATTAGAAACAAAAGTTTTGCAAATTACAAAGAAGGTATTGTTTCGTTAGATTAGAGGCATTTCACTCGTTACATATTTTGGTTGACATAACCAAATCAGCCATTTTTGCTGGTATTGGTAACACAAATTTTGACATATACTTAAATGCAATTTTGGCCTTTTGCCCAGTGCCCATGCGAAGACGCCATAAGTTTGTGCACACTGAAAAGCAAACAAGTTGCGAATACTTCCGTGTCATACGGGCGCGAATAAGTGCTCAATTGAACTGCGGCCTCCACTAGTGGTTCTTGTGAGAAGGCAACACAGCAGTGCTGTGGTCGAGTCCATCAAAAGTTCAGGCACAACTTAATCTCAAGTCCTGTCAAAAGTCCAGTCACAAGCAACATGGCATGAACAATAACAAAGGAATACTTTTGTCACTGTTCACTTGAAAAGCTTAAGACTGGATGAGTTGTGATGAACTTGGGATGGACTTGTGATGACTTGTGACAGACTTGTGAAGGCTTGTGACGGACTTATGAAGGCTTGTGATGGGCCTGACTACAACACTTCAACACAGCTCCATATACTGAAAAGCTTTCACTCTACTGGCCACTTACCCTCATTGTCAATCAAGTAGTCAAAGATGGTCTCATCTGATCCAGGTTTGAGGGACGGCAGGTTCAGCGAAAACTCCTCATGATTCACGATGAAGTCTTGCAATTTGGAGCGATCCTCCAACTCCAGCAAGGCACCCACGCTCCACATGACGACAAAGAGGTAGAGCTTCTCAAGATGGTCGGCGGAGCAGCCGCTGCCTCCGTCCTTGTCATCCTTGGTGGGGATGAGACCTTGGAGAAGGGTGATGGCCTGAGGACAAGATGGAGTAAAAACGAGACAGGGATGATGTCAAGCAAGATTTCCTGGACAGAGAATTCTGGGACATCTTCTGTTTGGTTGCAAGGATGTCGTCTTTTGTTCTAGAACCAGATACACCACTTCTAGAACTAAACCTTTGAGTAAAGCAAAGGCTCTGCGGACTCACCTGTGCTATGACCATGCACTCCAGGCTATCCATCTTGAAGATGAGGTTCTGCAGGGCAAAGGTGTAGATGAGTGGGAAGGAGTTCTCAAACAGGGTACGGATCGTCTCTGCTTCCTGCATGTTACGCTTCATCAGCCAACCCTGCAGGCATCAAGAGAATGGAAATATGAGAGTCATGCCAGATAATGGGAGTGTCAGAAAACAAGGGTTATGGTCGAGTCATCATAAGTCAATCACTAGTCATCACAATTCAGTCACAAGACAATCACAAGGTACCACATGTCATTAGCAGGCAGTCATAAGTTATTACAAGTCATCAGAAGCCAATCACAAATCATCATAATTCATCAAAAGTCAGTCAAAAGACAATAAAAAGTTATCACAAGTCAGTCAAAAGCCAATCACAAATCAATCACTATCACAATGCCAAAGACATTCATATATCACCGTTCATCCCAAGAACGCACCAAAACAGGACAGATACTTACATCTAAGATGGGCTTCCAGTTCAAGCCAGATGAGCTCATGTAGACCATACCGTTGCGAGACACAGTGGCCGGCGAAGCATTGTCGATGTTGTGCGGCTCAAAGACAATCTTACAGTTAGGAGCCATGGGGATGCGATCTCCATTAGCCAGGGTCAGGGTTTTGTTGTCATCCAGGACAGAGTTGAGGTTCTCAATCCAGATGGCGTCCACTGGACCGTCAAGAACCAGCCACACATGCTCACCTATGGCAAAGTAGAAGGTACATGATTGATATTATATCTTCAACTGTGGATCCATTAACATATTCGTGATGAATCAAGGATAATAATATTCTGTATATTATTCAGAAGTAAAAATGTTTTGGGTTCATTTATTAAAAATGTATTAATTTTTTTCTTAAATGTATCCTGTTGCATTTTGATAATTTGACTGTAGGACAAACTTTTGATATGCCTGGACTATATATCAGATAACCCTTATTCCTGGTGTATGTAGGATACTTTCCCATTTTCCATGAAACTTTTACGTGACATACATAGAAGCAAATATTCTAGTACATAGGAAAAATATGTTGCAAACTTACAAACAATGGAAAACATTTCATCTGATGCACCAACTCAAGTTGATATGAGCACTTTCAGCATTTGAGATCCTTGTATTACTAACAAGCTGTGTTTTACAATGTCAAACTAATTTAAAGTTCATTTCTGTGCCTAACAAAAAGTTGGTAACTGTAGTTGAGAACTGTCTTTGTGAGGTTCAGATTTTGACATTTATGGCTCATAAAAACAAGTTTTCTAACCAAGCCAGATTGGTCACCTAATTATTTTCAATAACCCACCTAAAATTTCAAATCAATAAACTAAAATTGACAACTGCTGCGTTCTAACCTTTCTTGGCCCTGAGCGTCCGTCTCCACAGCGTTGAGAAGATCCCATCCGTCCAGTCATTAGTGGCGACGTCCAGCCGTCCAAACATCTGCGGCGCTGTGATAGCCTTAGGATTCATCCTCATCTCACGGTGAGGCTCACCGCAATCCGTCATGGCTTTCATCAGCATGTGGATACAGCACGTCTTACCGGCACCAGAGGGGCCCAGGGCCATCATGCCGTGACGCACTCGCTGGGTCTCAAACAGCTGGAGGTCATCACAGAAACAAACCAATCATTGGAAGTCAGAATGTCAAATGAAAGCTGCAATTTGCTAATAATCCATGCTATACACAGATTCAAGTAGATATTGGCAATTGCCTCAACTAGGTGAAAAGGTTTTTATCTCCACCATAAATAGGGTTTTATCTAGTAAGACAAACTATTTTTTTTAAAGAATTTAAATTGCAAGGGTGCAATTATTGGTGTAACACAATCTGTTTTAAAACAGGAATGGTACAACAAAAGTTAAGTGTTGTTGCAGAGTATTGCCGTTATACTTGATTCACAACTGCTCTAGTGTTACAAACAGGTTTTTTGGGGGGAAGACACCTACAAATTATAGCCAACTTCACTGCAATACTACAACAAGACTTTGCAAAAACACTCTTTACCCTCATTGCGGTGATTCAAAAATACAGTTCCTACTATGCAAATGCAAATTCCACTTAGCCTCACTACAATGGACCATTTTGGAGTTGGCCATAAGACCCGCCCATCTTTAGTTTGTGTACAAGCTACCATGGTCACCTGACCAAGACGTGTGATTTAATTGGTCAATGCACAATGATGGACAGGCAGAAATAGCCTGTGTAACAACAGATTCAGGGGCATCATACCTGGATGAGTTTGAGACACCATGGGGGGTGGTTGACTAGCCCCGCCTCCTCAACCCTGAGATTGATAGCTGCCTCTAGCTCAGGGTAGCCGGCCTTGTCTAAGGTGATTCCTGGGAAGAGATCATTGATGAGGGAAAGGAAGAGCGGCTCATCCTCATCAACCTAGGAGAAAAGAGAGACAAATGAATATGAATATTCATTAGTGGGTATAAATATTACATATCATGAATATTCATATAATTGCATACAAAGGATGGGACAGATCGTTGATGAGGGAAGAGAGGCTCCTCCTCATCAACCTAGGAGAAAAGAGAGACAAATGAATATGAATATTCATTAGTAGGTATACTACATATCATGAATATTTGCATATTTGCATACAAATGATGAGATAGATCGTTGATGAGGGAAAGAGAGGCTTCTCCTCATTAACATATAGAAAAAGAGAGAAATAAATATGAATATTCAATAAGTTGGGGTATGAATAATAAATATAATAACTATTCACATATGTACATCCAAATGAAGGGACAGATAGAGTCATCTTATTGGAAGAGGCAGAGAAATGGATATAAATATTCATTACTAATATGAGGGTTAAATTTACATAATAAATATTTATAAATGTACATGTACTAAATATTCATATCTGTATAGGAAAAGATTCAAAATAATCATGCAGATTGAGTAATATAATTTGTACGAAGCAAAAGTCAAAACATATTTCCTTTTGAAAAACTGTGCTTTTGTTCTATGAGATTTATGTGCATGGTACGTTCTTACCAGTTTGGATAGGTTCATGTCTCGTAGTACCCGCATGACGATGGTAGACTCACTATCAGTAGGGTTAGCCCTCTTGGCTGCACCCAAGGTACGTAGGACGGACAGAATGTTACGCAATCCAAAGTCATAATGCACCTGACACGGAAGATGAATTTGCATAATTAATTGGATACAGATAAGACTAATAATCTGCAGGAGCTGTACGTATGTCGTGAACCTGTAGTGTCTTCACATGAGAGGGATGCACTTGGGAACTAACACATGAAAAAGAATCCCACTCAGGCATCCGAATCTTGTAAAAAATTTATCACAACTTATGCATAGAGGCCATCGTCAAAACTTCTTATTGTTTTGTTAAGTGTCTTCTTTAGGCACAGAGTGGAGATTCAGATGATAAAATAAACAACAAAGAAACAGCGGTTCTGGAGTTGTAACTTTCGGGGTCTTGTTTCTGTGTAACTTGTGTAAAGATTGACGTATTTGACCCCTACCTGTTTAGTCAACTGTTCCTCACACAGCTTATACAGCGTGTAGAATTTGCGCGCCAGGATGATGTTCTCCATGAAGCCGCAGCTAGCCAGCTTGACACGGATGATGATCTGTCTGTCAGGGACCATCATGGCTACTGTACGGAAGTTGATCTTTAGGTTCTCTGGTAGCTCCTGCCGACCAGCGTAACCAGGGTTCTGGCAAAAAGAGAAGGAATAATAGTTGTAATCATAAGTCAGTCACAAGTCATCACAAGTCATCACTCACAACATGACACATTTTAAAGTACATTTAATGATCAATACCAACTAAATTCTGAAGATTGTAAATTGACAAGCTTTATTTACCATTGTAAGGAAGAGTCCAAACTCTGGATTTAGATCCACGTTGTCGCCATCAGTGAATACAAACACCTTCTTGCGCTCCTTCTTTGCAGTCAAGACAATCGCGATCTGCTGAGCAGCCACCGACAGCACCGGCAGGTCGATACGATTGAACTCATCAAAGCATCCCCAGCTACCTGACTGAGCCAAGCCTTTGTAGATCCGACCCAAGCCGCGGTAGTCCATCTGATCGGAGCAGTTGAAGACTACGACGTATTTGCCCAGGGCTCGTCCCATGTCCTTGGTGGTCTCGGTTTTGCCTGTGCCGGCGGGCCCGGCTGGGGCACCACCCATGCTCATGCCCAGGGCCTGGGAAAGGGTGATGTAGCATCTAGAATTTCAAAGAAACATCAAGAGTAAGAATGTCTCAATTGGGCATTTTTGTCTTTGGCTATGACCATTCACTGTAGCAGGTCAATGGACAAAAAGATAGCCGTATCCACAAATGATTCTGACATTCTCAAGCTCTTCCAACTACTCATCTTAAGCCCGGTTCATAATTTAAGCGAATGGGAATGCGAAGTGAATTTGACATCATGAAATTTTCGCTGCGAAACTCGCCCGAGTTGAAATATGTTCAACTTTAATGAATTTGCAGCACAAATATTCCCTGTTACGTCACAAATTCGCGTTCTCTTTGGCTTGCGCGCAGACTATGAAACCGGCCTTTAGGCAATGTCAAAATTTACGCCTGATGTTTTGAAGATAGTCGGGACATCAAAGCACAAAATGTCACAAGAAACCAACTTAAGATAGACTTTTTGAACAATATTGACAAGAACTGGATATGAACCAGAAGCCTCCAATACAACCTAGAGGTGGCTCTACCAAGTTAGCTATCTTGCCCCATGTCAGCAATCTTAAAAAACACAGCCAGTGACTTTTTCATTTTCTGAATTTTCTGACTTTTTTTAAACAAATTTTCTGAATGTTTTGAACAAATCTTTGAACAAATAGCTGGCTTGCAGATTTAAGTGGAGTCAGTTTAGCACAGTAGTTCATGCCTGTTCTTCAACCTCTTTAGGCGTTTGAATTTTGCGAGGGTATTACTGCAGGAAACTTTACCTATCTGTGAGAGGCGTGATGACCAGTCGTTCAGTACATCCAAGGAACTCATTCTGATACAGGAAGTCAACGTCGGTAATAGACACCAGCATCTTGTCATTGTCTTCATTGAAGTAGAAACGTGTCTGCTTCAGCCATTCAAAGTCAGTGGGGGACTTGATGTGCATCCTCACCTAAAAATAAATGGTCAAATTATTTTCCAAATTGAATGGAATAAGAGGTATCTTAAGATGAATAAGGGAATAAATAGCTGACCAATAATCTCATTACTTCTACATTTCAGGATGATGTAGAACTTGGATGTAGAAGCACTGCTCAAACTTTTTTTTTAAATTGGTAATACAGGATTATTACTAATGGTTATGCTGTGAGAATATTAGTGAATCTCCTATTCCACTTGGAAAAATATTAAGAACTCATTGAAAATATACCATGTTCACTGAAGAAATTTTACCAATTGAATATTGAATCTGACGTCAGAATATTGGACAATATTATTTACTGTGTGTGTACAACAAAAGCTAAAAACTTGTAGAATTGTGATAAGAATTATATGATCTAAGCATGTAGAGTCTACTCAGTACATTTTTGGACAGGAAGTTAAACAATTTTGTCAACTACTTTTTTATATTTTTTATGTATCTCATCTAAAAACGTGTCTCTAAAGATCCAATTGAATGCCACAAATGCATTGCAATTTACAAATTTATGTAAATAAGGAATTCAATGATAACATACATAATGATTTAAGCCATTACATCACATTTTGGCGAAATCAGAGGTAGTGTCTTTGCTAATCACCAATAATTTCCAGGCTATTTCAATCCAACTCACCAAGTCGTCAAAGATATCCCTCTGATGGACATGGATGGTAATGAGCGTCTCGTACTTCCGACGTTCCACCTTAGTCAGGTTGCGTGTGGTCTGTTCAATCAGGAGGTTCAGCAACTCCAGGAAGGCCTGGTTGGTTTGCTGCATGACCTTACGATCGTACTTGGCGTTGACTAACGCTTCCTGGGCATCGCGAGTCCAGATCATCTGGATGCCTAGAAGACCCACCTGTTCAATGGGAGACAATGTACAGGTGTTTAATTGATTGATCATTTGACCATTTCATACTCAGGACTTACGTTTCTCTATTCATGAAAGTTTGCCCAACCTGCGGCTTGGACAGTACAATTAGTGTTGCTTTTTACTAAGGAAATAAATATGTGCCTTCGGCTCGGACTATTATCCCAGCCAGGCCCCTAGCTGGTTTTAAACGTACTTGCTTTATTTAAACCATCCAAGCACATATTTATTCCCATTCATAACTGCCTTTTGGTTAAAAAGTCCAAACAAGTCAAAATACACAAATTTCTAACGATTTTGTTCAACAATTTACTTCATGTTTTGTGAAACACCCCTCTGGCCATGGTTATGGTATGTGCCTCGCATGCGTTGTGCTAAAATTCTCCTTATATGGAAATGGTATAAGCACTGCAAGCCTATTTATTATCACTATGAAAGCATGCCAGCTTGGGCCAAAAAAATTATGTGCAAGGGGGTGTATTTCTTAAACTTTCTTTCGAAAGCAAAGTCAAGGGCCCCGTGATCTGGGCCTAATTCTGCTTACCGTTGGTGAACAATCCCTGCTTACTGTAGCAGAAAATTCTGTGCTTACGGTAAGCGTATTTCTCAGGTTAGCAAGGAATTGTGGCCTCTGCGCATGCGTACATCCCGAAACTAAGGATTCTGTGCTTACAGGAAGAGTGCAGAATTTTTTCTGCTAGGACTAATAGCACAGAGTGGTGATCGTAAGCGTGGAATTCTGTGGTTAGCAGTGCTCTATGGCCCAGGTTCGATTCCTGCCCTGGTCCACATGTGGATTGAGTTTTCAGTCTCTACCTGATTCCGTGAGTTTTCCCCAGAATATTCTGCTGGGGTTTTCCTCCCACATCTGAAACTGCTATTTCTTCTCATGGTCTTCTCTCTACAAGTTCCTTCAGAATTGCGAGCTACTCGTGCCTAGAGCGTTTTTGAAGAATCCTTGGTTTTATGACAAGAAGTAAATAAGCGTAACAATAAACAAAGTCCCACAACACAATTTCCCGTAATACGCAAAAACACTTATGAGAAAGGGAGCTTGACGTTACCTGTGCTGGGTAGGAGTTCAGGAACTCGATCAGATTAAAGCTAGTATCTTGGACCGCCATAGCTGCCGTACGGATGACACCGTGGACCGATCGCTGTGACATCATCATCAGATTCATCAGCCAGATCTCCACATTACCCTCAGCCTTGATGGGCTTCTCAAGCTACAAAATATAGTGATTCAAAAGCAATAATAATTATTGTAAACAAAATAATAATTTTTGTAAACATGGTTAAATGTTGCTGTGATCTTTGACAAAGTTGCCCATTTTTTTCATCAATTTTTTTTATGAGTTTTCGCGACCGAATTCATCTTTTTAATAACAGATAATTTCTTCACAGGTATTTTGCCATGCAGACTCCTAAGAAAATTATATGCATTTTGGTAATGACTGTTTTGGACACTATAAATAGGGAACATTTAATTGGTCGGTTTCAACTCACATTTCTATATTTGAATATAATTGGAAAAATAAACGAGTGGACTTTTGCCAGTCTTTTTTTTTTCAAAGAATAAAAAATGATAGCAAGACTCCTTAAGACTCCTGGAAAACTGGCTTACAAAATGTTCAAATTAAAGACTTATGACCTTAGATCAACTTTATATACCCATTATGGTTTCCATACCAATTCTTTGTAGTCTAAAGACCCTTATCTTTATCAAAACTTTTCTGGCATTATATCAACAACAACAAATCCTAACATATATTCCTCATTTTGCTTAAATCTTTCACGTCAACAGTACATAAAATGCACAAGCAACATACACAAACAAAATTAGGATTATTCCTGTCACGAAAGGTAAATTTTTCATTCATACTTTTCCAATATTTTCAATTTTCTTTCATCATTTTCTTACTATTGATTCTAAATCACTACCCAAACCAAATCATCAATGCCAACTGTTCCCTCACCTCAATAGTTTCTCCTTCCTGCGAGATGATTGCCAAGATCTGATCGTAACTCTTCTCATGGAACTTGACGTTCTTGGTGTTGTCAAAGATACTCAGCAGATGGGCCTGGATGGTGTGCGAGTCAGAAGCCTGGCCCAGGATCTCTAGCAGGGCCGGGTCTGAGACAAAGAAGAAACGCGGGAACAACAGACGCTTCTTCTCCAGGTAGCTGTAAGGAAAAGAGGAAAAGTAAGTTTCAGAATCTTAGAACATCACCATCTTTCTCTTCTTGTGAAGCTATGCACTTACAGAGTCTTCAATGGAGGGAATTTCCACTTCGATACAGAGATGTTAGTGGGCCCAGACATTTTCTAAGGTAGAAAATGTGAAAAATACAAGGAAAGTATATAGCAACAAAAAGAAAGTATATTTAAAAGACAGAAACTCCTTTAATTGCAGGGGGACTTTAACGGCACGTGGCTTTCCATAACTGCTTCTGTCACAATTCTCTGTGAGGTTTTTTTTACAAAGTGTATGATTTCAATGGTATAAACTACATGGTCATACACAAAACAATTTATTCTTGAACTGTTTCCTGAAATAAATTTTTAAAAATCTAACGATATTTTCCAGTTCTCTAATATAACCAGAACTGACATTTCGGAAAAAATATGTGGATATTTGAAATGGAAATGACAAAATTTGACAGTTATTTTTTTTATCTGAATATTCACTCACCACCCAATAACCATAATGTTTTCCCTGAACACTGTTAATAATAAAACTCTGGGGATTTTCAAAATCTCAGCTTCACCCCTGGTTTCAGAACCATTGTAAAAACTTTAACATCCAAAGCAGATGGAAGGACTCTCAACTTTGGCCACATGCTGGGGGGGGGGGGGGGTTTATAGTCAGCCAAGCAACTGTAAAGTCACCCCCAAAAAAGAGGAAATTCCAAGACTTCAGACTTTGTACAGTGTTTTTCAATTTTAAAAGGCAAAAATGGGAATTGAAAATAAAAGAAGCAAATCAGCTGATCCGTTGCAAGCCTGTGACAGAAAATGGACCCATAGCGAGCCAGAGTCACCCAATTCTGGGCTTAAAAGTTTCCTGAAACAGAAGCTGGATATAAAACCCTTGAATGTTGACCTTTGACCAGACAGTGGTGACCTTTAACCTTACCCTGTGAGTGACTTCTGGCACAGTTCCAGCTGCTCCAGCAGATGAGGTAGCAGCTGGCCCATGAACTCATCCCCCACGCAGCACTGGACCACGTTGGTGTTCTCGTGGGCTCGCACCATAATCTTGACCCACGATTTGTCGATGTTGGAGAAACGTTTGGCTTCCTTGTAGGGTTCAAATCGTAAACAATAAACCAATGAGAACTCAGTGAAAAACAGAGAATTTCATCTATGAATGAATCACAAGAACTCAGGAATATATGGGGCTTTCATCCACAAATGGTACATACAGAATTTACAAGACCAACATTAACTGTGAGCTTTTACAATTTGCTTTAAAAACAGATTTAGAAAATAGTCTAATTTGGGGAAAAGCCATTTTCTGAGGAGGAATCAGGTTAAGCGGGTCATTTCAGGAAGTCCACATACATTCCAGGCTCCTTTGACGAATAGGGTTACCAAAATGTGCGTGCGTCTTTTCTTTAAGAACGCATGCAGCATGAACGCAAACGTGGTGCCACATCAAAAATAGCTTCCAAGTTGAAATTGCCGAATAAGTCTATATTTTCAATTACAAAAGTAAATGAAAACAACATCTACGGACAGAATGCGGAATTAAAAAAAAACACCACTTAATTTAAAAACTAAACAATTAATTGGAAAAAAAAGGAAATTAATAAATTTAAGGAGAAAAAAAAACGTCTGATCTTCAGCCTTCGATGGACCGATCCAGTAAGCCCCTCCCACTGCGCACGTGGGCAAATTAACACGCGCTCCTCTCCAATGCCACACTACATTTTCCTACCGCGTGCATCATACGCGCGTGCACGCATATCGGACTTTTGTGCACGCACGTCGGTCATAAATCACAGCTGCGATTGGTCAGAATACCATGGGGTGGTGCTTACTGGATAGGTCCATTGCCAACCGAAATGACCAGCCACCCAATCCAATGAATGGTATTATTTATGCTAATTTCAAATTTAAAAAAGAGGGAACAAAAGTTTTTGAAAAGAAAGGCAAAACACAGTTCATCAGGAACCCTGATGACAAAATTCCAAGTGTACCTTCGGCAGCTGTTTGGCGATGTCCCCACCGACAAACACGGCTTCCAGGTAGACCCACAGGTTCTGGACTTGCATCCATTGCTCAATGATCTCACTGGTGTTGGACAGATTCTGAACCCATTGTTGAATGGTCTTCTTGAACGGCGCATTGTATCTGCAGGTGAAAAACAGGTGGAAACAAAACGCAAAGGTTAGATATTATTGTAAAACAATAGGGCGTGTTCAATGACGGCCATCTCTGTAGGAGAACTGCAGCTGCGTGTTTTTACACAATCAAGCACGCATGTGTTGAAAATGTTCCAAACACGTGCGCTTGTTGCTCGAAATCTGTTCGAAATACGACACAGCCGATGCGCGTTATGCAAGTTCCCAATCAAAATGCCGATGCACGTGGATGGTCTGTAGGAAATGACATCATTTGAACGAGACCAATATATGGTTGTGAGTGTTTGATGACTTACACTGCATGCTATGCATGAACGCGCTTTGCCACCACAAACGAGATCTCTACGGGTGAAAATCAACAAAGTTATTAGAAAGTACAACAGAAATTCACTGGAGTGGGGTTTGAACCTACAACCTCCAGATTGCTGTTCCGGTGCTCTACCAACTGAGCTATCCAGCCCTATGTTGGAACTTCCCATTTTTAATGTCTTCAAGGGGGGCTAGAAAACCTCTTTGAAAATCTAAGAGAATATATTATTGGTTTAATGGTTTTGTGAAAGCTAAATCAAATATCTCCTCTCCCCTTTCCAAAAAATAAGACTACCACATCATGTGTAAGTAAGGTTAATATAAAAGGTAATATACCTCATAAACCACATATATAACGTACCATGTATGACACTTTTTTTTCACTGTCAACAACTTAACTGTACACGTATATATCTTTATTAAAAAAAACCGGCTAATATTAAAAAAGCAATCAAATTGCATCTAAGTAGACGTCAGTTGAGTGAAAGGGACACTACTTTAAACTGTAATTATGTCAATCTCTTCATGACAGGAATTGTGCTCTCTTTTTTTTAAGTCAAACTTGATCTTTACACAAAAGGAGAGATGAAAAGACAGCAGTAAAAATTTCATTATCAGAGAAGTCAAGTGTTTGTTAGGGACGTGTCCCCCATGACAGGCTGATTACTCCAACAACTCGGGCTTAATATTAGCCATCAGTTGTGCATCTACATGTTGAGTTTGCTATGCAGAGGACACCTTGGCAGTGTATCTTTGGCGCAGAGGATATGTGTCTGCACAAGATTGCTATTAATGGCATCTTGACATGAACAATTCATTCAGCGCAAAACAACTTGGTGTGTGAGAAGCTTTCAGAGTCTTGTTACGGCAAAATACCAGAATTTATGGTGATCAACTTGGAGCTCCCAGTCCTCCACATTAATCTATTTGATGTACTAGTTATATCATCAATCTGAAGCAACTTTTAACTACAATGTCGTTGGAAGGATTCACTCTCTGGAAAAATGAATGATTCATCGACAGATCCTTTGGCCGTGTCCCCACTCTTTGTCGCTTTCCGTACTTGTTTCATCAGCTGCCTTGGATTGCTGATCATAGCTGGAAACATTCTTTCCATTGTCGTGACTCGTCAGGTAGCAGACTTGGCAGACAGTACTAAGATCTTGATGACATCTTTGGCAGTAGCTGACCTCACAGTTGGGTGTTTGACACCATTTAGTGTCGTAGCTTCGGCTACTTCGGCGATATTGCTTGTCAGGCTTTCGCTATTGTTCTAACACAAGCTTTTTTTGTGTCAATATTTTCCCTCATCTGTTTGAACATTGAGCGCTACATTGCTGTCACCCGACCCTACAAGTTTCCAGTGTGGTGCTCCCGGCGTCGTGTTATTATCAGCGTCATTTTGTCATCAACTCTATTTTTGTGTTTTATCACTGCAACATTATACCTAATTGGAGTACAGTATTTCGAAGCTCCAGCTGTATGTTTTGCCGTAAATGCTTCTGTAGCATTAAACACTTTGGCCCTTCTATTCTTTGACATAATTCCAGTGTTTATCATGATGTGCATATACTATCGCATCATTAAGATCAGCCGAGAGCATGAGAAACGAATCAACCAGAACGATCCTAACAACAAAAACAACATAAGGGATAACAAAGCTCTGAAGACGTTCGTCGTCGTCACTCTGGCCTTTGCAGTTTGTTTCACCCCACAAACGATAACCAGAATCATTGAGGCTTACACCAATGTGGAGGCTGCATATTGGCTTCAATTTATGGTGATGTGGCTTTTTGTGTCCAATAGTATCTGCAATGTTTTCATCTACTGTCTGTTCAATTGCTCCTACCGACAGAAAGCCAAGAAAATCATCACAAACAGATTACTCTGTTGCAAAAGTTCAGTGGAACCTGTGAACATTCAAGTTTAAGGGGAAAAACATCATTGCAGCCCCATGGGAAGAATAAGATGAATTTGTGTTGCCAACCTTTACATCACTTGCTGTACAGACTAACATACTCTACGCCATTCAATACTTTCAAAGAGTATTCCTTTGAGAATGCAGATGTTTCCTTTAACTTTGTGCTTAGTGTGATAATCACTTTTGTAATCAAGCAATAATTCACGAATCAACTCATCCACTTCTCAGTAAACAATTTACAGTCCAATTTAAATTACACAAGTATAAAATAAAACTATGTCCAAAAAAGTTCCCAAAAAAATTGAAAATCTGGTATAAAGTCTTCAGTTTTTTACATTCCTCACCAAGAGGCTAATATACATGTATTTTGCAAAGTTAAACAGGCGTCCGTCTAGAATTACGTCTTAATCTTTGCACCTTTGATCTAACTCTTGGACCAGTATAACAGGTTAAAGAAAACTGTTGAAAATCTGATCAGATATAAGATTTTGCAATCTCGAGTGTTTTGCAATATTCGGATATTAGATTTGCTGGTGCAATACTCAGGTTATTATGAGAGAGAAAAGTGACGGCTCGAGTCAATAACTAGCCTGGTAGTTATTAATATAAGGCCATGAGATTCAGCGTTTGCATTTCAGTTGACAGAACACTCAACTGCGTGTGACACGAGGGACTCTTGTTCCAACAACATTTCCGTAAAACGGGACCACATATTGACTGGAGTGGGGTTTGAACCTATGACCTCCAGATTGCTGTTCCGGTGCTCTACCAACTGAGCCATCCAGCCCTATGTTGGAAGTTCCCATTTTTAATGTCTTTGTTCAAGGGGGACTAGAAAACCTCTTTGAAAATCTAAGAGAAAATTTTATTGGTTTAATGGTTTTGTGAAAGCTATAAAATCAAATATCTCCTCTCCCCTTTCCAAAAAAATAAGGCTACCACATCATGTGTAAGTAAGGTAAATATAAACGGTAATATACCACATAAACCACATATATAACGTACCATGTATGACACTTTGTTTTTCACTGTCAACAATTTAACTGTACACGTATATATCTTTATTTAAAAAAAACGGCTAATATTAAAAAAGCAATCAAAACTGCATCTCAGTAGACGTCAGTTGAGTGAAAGGGACACTATACTTTAAACTGTATTATGTCAATCACTTCATGACAGGAATTGTGCTCTCTTTTTTTTTTAAGTCAAACTTGATCTTTACACAAAAGGAGAGATGAAAAGACAGCAATAAAAATGTCATTATCAGAGAAGTCAACTGTTTGTTAGGGACGTGTCCCCCATGACAGGCTGATTACTCCAACAACTCAGGCTTACTATTAGCCATCGGTTGTGCATCTACATGTTGAGTTTGCTATGCAGAGGACACCTTGGCAGTGTATCTTTGGCGCAGAGGATATGTGTAAGCACAAGATTGCTATTAATGGCATCTTGACATGAACAATTCATTCAGCACAAAACTACTTGGTGTGTGAGAAGCTTTCAGAGTCTTCTTACGGCAAAATACCAGAATTAATGGTGATCAACTTGGAGCTTCCAGTCCTCCACATGAATGTATTTGATGTACTAGTTATATCATCTATCTGAAGCAACTTTTAACTACAATTTCGTTGGAAGGATTCACTCTCTGGAAAAATGAATGATTCATCGACAGATCCTTTGGCCGTGTCCCCGCTCTTTGTCGCTTTCCGTACTTGTTTCATCAGCTGCCTTGGATTGTTGATCATAGCTGGAAACATTCTTTCTATTGTCGTGACTCGACACGTACCAGACTTGGCAGACAGTACTAAGATCTTGATGACATCTTTGGCAGTAGCTGACCTCACAGTTGGATGTTTGACAGCATTTAGTGTCGTAGCTTCGGCTATGAACCACTGGCCCTTCGGTGATGTTGCTTGTCAGGCTTTCGCTATTGTTATAACACAAGCTTTGATTGTGTCAATATTTTCCCTCATCTGTTTGAACATTGAGCGCTACATTGCTGTCACCCGACCCTACAAGTTTCCAGTGTGGTGCTCCCAGCGTCGTGTTATTATCAGCGTCATGTTGTCATCAACTATATTTTTGTGTTTAGTCACTGCAACATTATACCTAGTTGGAGTACAGTATTACGAAGCTCCAGCTGTATGTCTTGTCGTAAGTACTTCTGCAGCATTAAACACTTTGGCCCTTCTATTCCTTGACATAATTCCAGTGTTTATCATGATGTGCATATACTATCACATCATTAAGATCAGCCGAGAGCATGAGAAACGAATCAACCAGAACGAACCCAACAACAAAAACAACATCCAGGACAACAAAGCTCTGAAGACGTTCGTCGTCGTCACTCTGGCTTTTGCAGTTTGTTTCACCCCACAAAAGATAACAAGAATCATTGAGGCTTACACCAATGTGGAGGCTGCATATTGGCTTCAATTTATGATGACGTGGCTTTTTGTGTCCAATAGTATCTGCAATGTTTTCATCTACTGTCTGTTCAATCGCTCCTACCGACAGAAAGCCAAGAAAATCATCACAAACAGATTACGCTGTTGCAAAAGATCAGTGGAGCCTGTGAACATTCAAGTTTAAGAAGAAAAACATCATTGCAGCCCCATGGGAAGAATAAGATGAATTTGTGTTGCCAATCTTTACATCACTTGCTGTACAGACTAACATACTCTACGCCATTCAATACTTTCAAAGAATATTCCGTTGAGAATGCAGATGTTTCCTTTAACTTTGTGCTTAGTGTGATAATCACTTTTGTAATCAAGCGTTAATTCACGAATCAACCCATCCACTTCTCAGCAAACAATTTACAGTCAAATTTGAATTACACAAGTATAAAATAAAACTATGTCCAAAAAAGTTCCAAAAAAAATTGAAAATCTGGTATAAAGTCTTCAGTTTTTTACATTCCTCACCAAGCATGCCAAGAGGCTAATTATTTGCAAAGTTAAACAGGCGTCCATCTAGAATTACGTCTTAATTTTTAAACCTTTGATCTTACTTTTGGACCAGTATAAAAGGTTAAAAAAAACTGTTGAATATCTGATGAGATATTAGATTTTGCAATTTTGAGTGTTTTTGCAATATTCGGACATGAGATTTTGCTGGTGCAATACTCAAGTTATTATGAGAGAGAAAAGTGACGGCTTTGTCCCGTTTCGAGACGCCTCTCTCTCAGACTGATCATTGATATTTAACATGTCTGAGAACATACATGTATCTTAACAAATTCAGTGTTGAATCATTAGCAAGATAGTTCCAGGCACTGAGCCTTGTTTCAGATAGAAATAGTGAAGTTGTCTCGTGGCCTAAATGTAGATGTTGTTCAGTGATTTGAATGGAACTCACAGAATTGTATCATTTCAATGACATAGACTTGCCGCCTCATTTGGACTGGAATTGTTGATCTACACATAAAGTAAGTACAAGTATGTCCATGATGTTGTCGTAGGATTTCTCCCTTGAAAAAACTGGGAACAATGTTTCTTTATAATGAGCTGGGGACGCATGTTCAATTCAAGTAAAAATAACTTCAACTGCCACCAATGAGCCAATTATAAAGTCCCAATATCATGTGTCAGTACATGTAATGCATAACAGATACAGGGTGAGTAAAAACAAAGCGGAACTCAAACCCCAAAAATGTATGTCATATATAAAAAAAAATATGTAGCACCAAAAATAATGACTGGAAAGCTTATTTCATGAACTACTTTTCGATGAAAAAATTAACTAAATTGCTAAATCCTTTCAAGGTACTGGTATATCGCCATTTAAACACAATGAAATCTGTTTGAAATACGACACAGCCAATGCGCATTATGCAAGTTCCCAGTCAAAATGCAGATGCACGTGGATGGTCTGTAGGAAATGACATCATTTGAACGAGACCAATACATGGTTGTGAGTGTTTGATAACTTACACTGGATGCTATGCATGAACGCGCTTTGCCGCCACTAGCGAGATCTCTACGGGTGAAAATCAACAAAGTTATTAGAAAGTACAACAGATATTGACTGGAGTGGGGTTTGAACCGACGACCTCCAGATTGCTGTTCCGGTGCTCCACCAACTGAGCCATCCAGCCCTATGTTGCAAGTTCCTATATTTAATGTCTTTGTTCAAGGGGGACTAGAAAACCTCTTTGAAAATCTAAGAGAAAATGTTATTGGTTTAATGGTTTTGTGAAAGCTAAATCAAATATCTCCTCTCCCCTTTCCAAAAAATAAGGCTACTACAGTGTAAGTAAGGTAAATATAAAAAGGTAATATACCTCATAAACCACATATATAACGTACCATGTATGACACTTTTTTTTCACTGTCAACAACTTAACTGTACACGTATATATCTTTATTAAAAAAAAACCCAGCTAATATTAAAAAAGCAATCAAATTGCATCTAAGTAGACGTCAGTTAAGTGAAAGGGACACAACTTTAAACTGTATTATGTCAATCTCTTCATGACAGGAATTGTGCTCTTTTTTATTTAAGTCAAAACTTGATCTTTACACAAAAGGAGAGATGAAAAGACAGCAATAAAAATTTCATTATCAGAGAAGTCAAGTGTTTGATAGGGGGCGTGTCCCCAATGACAGGCTGATTACTCCAACAACTCAGGTTTAATATTAGCCATCGGTTGTGCATCTACATGTTGAGTTTGCTATACAGAGGACACCTTGGCAGTGTATCTTTGGCACAGAGAATATGTGTCTGCACAAGATTGCTATTAATGGCATCTTGACATAAACAATTCATTCAGCGCAAAACTAGTTGGTGTGTGAGAAGCTTTCACAGTCTTGTTACGGCAAAATACCAGAATTAATGGTGATCAACTTGGAGCTCCCTGTCCTCCACATTAATCTATTTGATGTACTAGTTATATCATCTATCTGAAGCAACTTTTAACTACAATTTCGTTGGAAGGATTCACTCTCTGGAAAAATGAATGCTTCATCCACAGATCCTTTGGCCGTGTCCCCGCTCTTTGTCGCTTTCCGTACTTGTTTCATCAGCTGCCTTGGATTGCTGATCATAGCTGGAAACATTCTTTCCATTGTCGTGACTCGTCGGGTACCAGACTTGGCAGACAGTACTAAGATCTTGATGACATCTTTGGCAGTAGCTGACCTCACAGTTGGATGTTTGACAGCATTTAGTGTCGTAGCTTCGGCTATGAACCACTGGCCCTTCGGCGATGTTGCTTGTCAGGCTTTCACTATTGTTCTAACACAAGCTTTTATCGTGTCAATATTTTCCCTCATCTGTTTGAACATTGAGCGCTACATTGCCGTCACCCGACCCTACAAGTTTCCTGTTTGGTGCTCCCGGCGTCGTGTTATTATCAGCGTCATTTTGTCATCAACTCTATTTTTGTGTTTAATCATTGCAACGTTATACCTATTTGGAGTATCTGTACAGTATTTCGAAGCTTCAGCAATATGTTTTGTCGTAAATACTTCTGCAGCATTAAACACTTTGGCCCTTCTATTCTTTGACATGATTCCTGTGTTAATAATGATGTGCATATACTATCGCATCATTAAGATCAGCCGAGACCATGAGAAACGAATCAACCAGAACGATCCCAACAACAGAAACAACATCCAGGACAACAAAGCTCTGAAGATGTTTGTCATCGTCACTTTGACTTTTGCAGTTTGTTTCACCCCACAAACGATAGCAAGAATCATTGAGGCTTACACCAATGTGGAGCCTGCATATTGGCTTCACTTTATGTTGACGTGGCTTTTTGCGTCCAATAGTATCTGCAATGTTTTCATCTACTGTCTGTTCAATCGCTCCTACCGCCAGAAAGCCAAGAAAATCATCACAAACAGATTACTCTGCTGCAAAAGGTCAGTGGAACCTGTGAACATTCAAGTTTAAGGGGAAAAACATCATTGCAGTCAAAGAGGCGTCCGTCTAGAATTACGTCTTAGTTTGTACACCTTTGATCTCACTCTTGGACCAGTTGAAGAGGTTGAAGAAAACTCTGTTTAAAATATGATTGTTTTTTAGTGTTGAGTGTTTTGCGATGTTCAAATACAACACTTGGCTGGTGAAATACTCAGGTTATTATGAGACAGAAAAGTGACGGCTTTTTCCAGTTTGGAGATGCCTCTCTTCAGACTGATCATTAATAGTATACATGTTTGAGAAAATATCTTATAATATTCAGTGTTGAATCATTAGCAAGATAGTTCCAGGCACTGAGCCTTGTTTCGGACAGAAATAGTGAGGGTTACGAGTCGATACATTTTTTGATGAAAGCCAATTTGCCCGGACTAGTTGGTTGGGCAGGGGTACCCTTAGATATTTCTTTCCATTTGCGCACTCATCAGTTGCTAGATTCAAGTGGCCTTAATGTAGATATTGTGCAGTGAATTGAATGCAACTCACACAATTTGACTTACAGCCTCATTTGGATGGGAGTTGTTGATCTGAACAAAAAAAACAGGGAAAATCAAAGATGTTGTTGAAGGATTTCTCCCTTGATAAAAACTTGGACCAATGTTTCTTTATAATAGGTCAAGGAAACATGTTAAAAGTCAAGTAAAAATAAACTTCAACTGCCACCAATGCCCCAAGTTATAAGGTTGCAATATCGCGTGTCAGTACAGTAATGAATGACACGTAGTGTACACAAATTGCAGAGGATTTTGTCAATATCATTAAAATCTACTATCGATCAATGTTCATTTAAAAGGAACCCAATTAAACAGGGCAATTAAAACTGCATTAAAGAGGGAGGCATTATCACAGAACTTCAAACCCTATTTTGTCAATCACTTCAGGATAAGAATTGTGCTGCATTTAAAGCCAACCTTGAAGTTGATCTTTACACAAAAGCAGATGTCACTGAAGCAATTAAAGTTTCATTATCATGGTAGTAGGCCATTAACTAATGATGTGCCACTGCTAGCTGCTTGTTCACATCAATAACTAGCCTGGTAGTTATTAATATTAGGCCATGAGATTCAGCGTTTGCACTTCAGTTGACAGAACACTCAACTGCGTGTGGCACGAGGGACTCTTGTTCCAACAACATTTCCGTTAACGGAACCATAAAGATTTGATGCGAGTGCTCTCGATAGAGACCCAGTTGGTTTGAGAGAAGCTTTCACAGTCTTGTTACTGCCATAAACAAGAACCGTTGGTGACTCTACCCAAGTAATTTCTGTTAAAAAAAACAAACATTATCCTGTCAGCTTGGAAGTATTAAGAGCAGCTACCCATTCAACTACTTGGTATTACAGACTGCTTCTATACTCCATCTGATGTCAGGATTAACTCCTATTTCGTTGGAAGGATTCACTCTTTGGAAAAATGAATGATTCATCGACAGATCCTTTGGCCGTGTCCCAGCTCTTTGTCGCTCTCCGTACTTGTTTCATCAGTTTCCTTGGATTGCTGATCATAGCTGGAAACATTCTTTCCATTGTCGTGACTCGTCAGGTAGCAGACTTGGCAGACAGTACTAAGATCTTGATGACATCTTTGGCAGTAGCTGACCTCACAGTTGGCTGTTTGACAGCATTTAGTGCCGTAGCTTCGGCTATGAACCACTGGCCCTTCGGCGATGTTGCTTGTCAGGCTTTCACTATTGTTATAACACAAGCTTTTTTTGTGTCAATGTTTTCCCTCATCTGTTTGAACATTGAGCGCTACATTGCCGTCACCCGACCCTACAAGTTTCCAGTGTGGTGCTCCCGGCGTCGTGTTATTATCAGCATAATTTTGTCATCAACTCTATCTCTGTGTTTAATCATTGCAACATTATACCTATTTGGAGTATCTGTCAGGTATTTCCAAGCTTCAGCTATATGCTACGTCGTAAATACTTCTGTAGCATTAAACGCTTTGGTCGTTCTATTCAGTGACATAATTCCTGTGTTAATAATGATGTGCATATACTATCGCATCATTAGGATCAGCCGAGAGCATGAGAAACGAATCAACCAGAACGATCCTAACAACAAAAACAACATCCAGGACAACAAAGCTCTGAAGACGTTTGTCGTCGTCACTCTGGCTTTCGCTGTCTGTTTCACCCCAAAACTGATTACTGTAGCTGTTGAGGCTTACACCAATGAGGAGGCTGCATATTGGCTTCAATTTATGGTGACGTGGCTATTTGAGGCCAACAGTATGTGCAATGTTTTCATCTACTGTCTGTTCAATCGCTCCTACCGACAGAAAGCCAAGAAAATCATCACAAACAGATTACTCTGTTGCAAAAGGTCAGTGGAACCTGTGAACATTTAAGGGGAAAAACATCAAGACACTTCTCTTGCAGACTGATCATGATTGTTAACATGTTTGAGAACATATCTTATAATATTCAGCGTTGAGTCATTCGCAGAATGGTTCCAGGCACTTAGCCTCATTTTGAATAGAAATAGTGAGTGTTTCATATTGATGTAAATTTTTTGATGAAAGCCAATTTGCCCAGACTAGTTGGTTGGGCTGGGGTATCCCTATTTCTTTCCATTTTCGCAATCATCAGTTGCTAGATTCAAGTAGCCTAAATGTAGGCATTGTTCAGTGAATTGAATGCAACTCACACATTTTGACTAACAGCCTCATTTGGATAGGATTTGTTGATCTAAACATAAAACAAGTTTATCAGTGATGTTGTCGTAGATTTTTTGGTTACCTTGATAAAAACTTGGACCAATGTTTCTTTATAACAAGCCAAGGAAATGTGTTAAATTTAAGTACAAATAAACTTCAACTGCCACCAATGCCCCTAATTATAAGGTTGCAATATCTTGTGTCAGTGCAGATAAAAATGACAAGTAGTGTATATATTTGCGGATGATTTTGTCAATATCATTAAAAAAAAAATACTATCCATCTATCTTAATTCAAAAGGGTCTAACTTTACCAGGGTAATCAAAATTGCATTAAAGTGGCAGGCATTTTAAGACAACGTCTAATCTTATTTTGTCAATCACTTCAGGACAGGAATTGCGCTCCATTTAAAGCCAAACTTGAAGTTGAGCTTTACACAATAGAGGAGAGCAACGAAGCAATTAAAGTTGCATTATCAGTGTCCGCTATATGACAGGCTGATTACTTTGAAACCTAGACTGGTAATTTTTAATATAAAGCCGTTAGATCCAGCGTTTTGTAGTTCAGTTGACGAAACACTCAACCATGACCATGCATGGCGCAAGGGACTCTAGTTCCAACAAAACAGAATCATGAGTATTCAACACAGTCCTAGATGGTGTGAGAGAAGCTTTCACAGTCTTGTTACTGCCATGGACAAGGACCGATGGTGACTCTACCCAAGTAATTTCTGTAAAAGGAATGTTTTTCCTTTCAGCTTGGAGTAAGGGTGGCTAGGCATTTAACTATTTGATGTACTACTTCTATACTCCATCTGAAGTAACTTTTATTACGGCAATTTGTTTGAAAGGACTCCTTTTGGAAATATGAATGATTCATTGACAGATACTTTGGGCATGTCCCCGCTCTTTGTTGCTTTCCGTACTTGTTTCATCAGCTTCCTTGGATTGTTGATCATAGCTGGAAACATTCTTTCCATTGTCGTGACTCGTCGGGTACCAGACTTGGCAGACAGTACTAAGATCTTGATGACATCTTTGGCAGTAGCTGACCTCACCGTTGGGTGTTTGACAGCAGTTAGCGTCGTAGCTTCGGCTTTGAACTACTGGCCCTTCGGCAATGTCGCGTGTTATGTTATTGGCATTGTGATAACGATGGCTATTTTTTTGTCAATGTTTTCCCTCATCTGTTTAAACATTGAGCGCTACATTGCCGTCACCCGACCCTACAAGTTTCCTGTTTGGTGCTCCCGGCGTCGTGTCATTATCGGCGTCATTTTGTTTTTACCTCTATCTCTGTGTGCAATCATTGTAACAACAAGCCTATTTGGAGATTCTCCAAGGTATTTCCAAGCTTCAGCTGTGTGTTTTCTCGCAAATACTTCTACTGAATTAAACACATTGGCCCTTCTATTCTTTGACATAATTCCGGTGTTTATCATGATGTGCATATACTATCGCATCATTAAGATCAGCCGAGAGCATGAGAAACGAATCAACCAGAACGATCCCAACAACAAAAACAACATCCAGGACAACAAAGCTCTGAAGATGTTCGTCGTCGTCACTCTGGTTTTTGCAGTGTGTTTCACCCCGCATATAATAGCCAGATTCTTTGAGGCTTACACCAATGTGGAGGATGCATATTGGCTTCAATTCACAGTGACGTGGCTACTTGCGTCCAACAGCATCTGCAATGTTTTCATCTACTGTCTGTTCAATCGCTCCTACCGTCAGAAGGCCAAGAAAATCATCACAAACAGATTACTCTGCTGCAAAAATTCAGTGGAGCCTGTGAACATTCAAGTTTAAGGGCAAAAACAGCATTGCAGTTAAAGAGGCGTCCGTCTAGAATTATGTCTTAGTTTGTACACCTTTGATCTCACTCTTGGACCAGTTGAAGAGTTTGAAGAAAACTCTGTTTAAAATACGATTGTTTTGAGTGTTGAGTGTTTTGCGATGTTCAAATATAAGACTTGGCTGGTGAAATACTCAGGTTATTATGAGACAGAAAAGTGACAGCTTGTTCCTGTTTGGAGATGCCTCTCTTGCAGACTAATCATTGATAGTATACATGTTTGAGAAAATATCTTATAATATTCAGTGTTGAGTCATTAGCAAGATAGTTCCAGGCACTGAGCCTTGTTTCAGATAGAAATAGTGAGGGTTGCGAGTAGATATATTTTTTGATGAAAGCCAATTTGCGCAGACTAATTAGTTGGGCAGGGTTATCCCTATTTCTTTCCATTTGCGCACGCATTAGTTGCTGGATCCAAGTGGACTTAATGTAGATATTGTGCAGTGAATTGAATGCAACTCACACAATTTGACTAACAGCCTCATTTGGATGGGAGTTGTTGATCTGAACCAAAAAAAAGGAAAATATTGAAACATTAGATTTTGCGGTACTGAGTATTTTGTGATATTGAAACATTTGATTCTGCAATAATGAGTATTTTGTGATATTGAGATATAGATTTTGCGATTTTGCAGTACCAAGTATTTTGTGATATTGAAATATTAGATTTTGCAATATCGAGTATTTTGTGATATTGAGATACTAGATTTGGCAATATCGACTACTTTGTAAAATTGTGATATTAGATTTTGCAACATTGACTATTTTGCGATATGTAGATATTAGATGTTGCAATATTGATTGTTTTGTGCGATGTGAGATATTAGATATTGCGGCATTTAGTGCCTTGGGATATTGAAATATTAGATTTTGCAACATTGACTATTTTGTGATATGTAGGTATTAGATGTTGCAGTATTGATTATTTTGTGAGATGTAAGATATTAGATATTGTGGCATTTACCGGTAGTGCTTTGGGATGTCGAAATATTAGATTTTGCAACATTGACTATTTTGCGATATGTAGATATTAGATTTTGCAGTATTGATTATTTTGTGAGATGTAAGATATTAGATATTGTGGCATTTAGTGCTTTGGGATATCGAAATATTAGATTTTGCAACATTGATTATTTTGTGATATATTAGATATTGCGACATTCGGTGTTTTGGGATTTCAAGATATTAGATTTTGCAGTATTGAGTATTTTGTGAAATAATAGATTTTGGGAATATTGAGTTTATTGTGATATTGTGATATTACGTTTTTGCTGAAGTAATACTCATGGCATTTAGACAGAGAGAAAAGTGTTGGCTTTGTCCCGTTTCGAGACGCCTCTCTTGCAGACTGATCATTGATAGTTATCATTTTGAGAACATACATGTGTCTTAACAATTTTAGTGTTGAGTCATTAGCAAGGGGTGCGTTTTGGCGGTCATAACCAAGCATTGGTTTGATGGTTTCTCTTTGGTTAATTGTTTTGGGAATTTGAGTACTACATGATCATGCGTAATTCCAATCCAATTCAAATTTAAGAAATTCACAGACAAGAAACCACCGAACCAATTCTTGGTTTTGACTGCCAAAACGCACCCAAGATAGTTCCAGACACCGAACCTTGTTTCGGGTAGAAATAGTGAGGTTGTCACGTGGCCTAAATGTAGATATTGTTTGAATAGTGAATTGAATGAGACTCACAGAATTTTATCATTTCAATACTAGCAGCCTCATTTGGATGGGATTTGTTGATCTACACATAAAACAAGTATATCAATGATGTTGTCATAGGATTTCTCCCTTGGAAAAAAAAAACTTGGAACAATGTTTCTTTATAATGAGCTCGGGACGCATGTTAAATTCAAGTTAAAAAAACTTCTCAACTGCCACCAATGCCCCAAATTATAAGGTTGCAATATATTGTGTCAGTGGGGTAATAAATGACACGTAGTGTACACAAATTGCAGAGGATTTTGTCAATATCATTAAAATCTACTATCGATCAATGTTTATTAAAAAGGGACTCAATCAAACAGGGCAATCAAAACTGCATTAAAGGTCACCTGAAATAAAAAGCGATGTTGGGCTTAATAAACGAGCTTTGTATTGTAGAAAAAGACTTGTGTCGTTTTTCTTTCGTTATGCATTATAAGAGAACTTCAATGTTATTTTGTCAATTATTTCAGGATAAGAAGTGTGCTTTATTTAAAGCCAAACTTGAAGTTGATTTGTGCACATTAGGGGAAGTCAATGAAGCAAAGACGATTGCATTATCGTGGTAATAGGCCATTAACTAGTGATGTGCCACTGCTAGCTGCTTGTTCACATCAATAACTAGGTTGGTACATGTAGTTATTAAAGGGAATACACAACATTTGCAAACATCCAAAAACAAAACTACCAAATGTTTGCAAAATACCTTACTAGGATGTTGGTAAATGGCAGTCTAAGGCATCCTGTCAAATTATGGCACCTGGTGTGAAGCCATTATATAGAAAAGTGGTATTTTTGTATAAATTTCCAACGGTAGTTGGCCAACCACCGTTGGAAAAACCTAACTATTTTTCAACTACTGCTCCAAATTTACCATTTTTTTTTCAGTCCAAATTGATCCATTTCATCTTTAGTGGAGTCAGGGAACCAGACTACTTTAACATTTTTGTTATTCTTGGTTTTTCCTGAATTTTCGAACACAAAACCTTAAACATGTCAGTGTAACAATATTTAATCTATACAAGACACTTCAAATCTTATTTGACAATTATTTCTAGATAAAGAATTGCGCTGCAGTTTAGCCAAACTTGAAGTTAGGGCGCCACTTTGTAATTCTTTGGTACTCATTTCCAACAGACCCTTTTTTTTGGCTCCCGACCGAAGAAAAAAAATACTTTTTTATTTTTGTGCTGCCCACCCTGTCCTGAATTTCTTACCAAGAAAAAAAGTTACGAACTACGGATAATCTGTCCAATTTCATTGGGGAAAAAATGCTCAAGTGCATTCATTCATCACGGTACGTCATGGTTTGGATTAAGCTGATTAAGCTGCAATTAACATATACTTTTTTTTACCCCATTTTTTTTCCAACTAACCTACCCTCCTTCTGGCCAGACAAAATTGAGATAATCGAAAATAGGGTGCCCTTAATTTGATAGTGAATGGCACTGAAGCAATACAAAATGCATTACCTGTGACATGCACATGACAGGTCAATTACTTGGACACCTACGTTGGCAAATTTAATTTACATGTACAGCCATTAGATCCAGTGCTTTGTAATTCAGTTGATGAAACACTCAAGCACGTACCAGTATGGCACAAAGGATTTGTGCTCTTACAAAACAGAATCATAAGGTTTCTGCCTATGAGTATTCAACACAGACCTAGATGGTGTGAGAGGAGCTTTCACAGTCTTGTTACTGGCATGGACAAGAAGTGATGGTGAATCTTAGTAATTTCTGTAAAAAAAACACTAACAAATCCTTTCAGTTTGGAGTTAGAACACTTTGCCATTCAACAACTTGTTATACTGCTTCTATACTTCATCTGAAGTGAAGTTTAACTGTCATGTGGGTGAAGGACTCGGAAAAATGAATGATTCTTCGACAGATCCTATGGGCATGTCCCCGTTCTTTGTTGCTTTCCGTACTTGTTATTCAAATCACATTTATTTCCTCTTTATGACAAAAATGAAAATGTAATATAATTACTTAAACAAATAAAGGCCACTAGAGGTGGCAAAACCTTAAAAGCATAGCTTGTATCAGGCATGCCATTACACAAAACAGACGAATAATAACAGGAAAAAAACAAACAATTAAAAACAAAGACCAATTTGTCTTGTTTCATCAGCTTCCTTGGATTGCTGATCATAGCTGGAAACATTCTTTCCATTGTCGTGACTCGTCAGGTACCGGACTTGGCAGACAGTACTAAGACCTTGATGACATCTTTGGCAGTAGCTGACCTCACAGTTGGGTGTTTGACACCATTTAGTGTCGTAGCTTCGGCTATGAACCACTGGCCCTTCGGAGACATTGTTTGCCACATGTTCACCTACACGGGAGCACTGGTCCTGACTCTGTCACAAGTGTCTCTGATCTGTTTAAATATTGAACGCTACATTGCTGTCACCAGGCCGTACAAGTTTCCTGTTTGGTGCACTCGACGTCGTATCATCGTTTGTACAGCTCTGTATACAGATTACTTCTTCGACCATTTTAGGAGTACCTGTCAAGTATTTTGAAGCTGCCGCTGTATGTTTTCTTGCATATAACTCTGCAGGATTAAATGTACTGACTCTTCTTACTTTCATTGTTATTCCAGTGGTTATAATGATGTGCATATACTACCGCATCATTAAGATCAGCCGAGAGCATGAGAAACGAATCAACCAGAACGATCCCAACAACAAAAACAACAAAGCTCTGAAGATGTTTGTCGTCGTCACTCTGGCTTTCGCTGTCTGTCTGACTCCTGTTCTGATTGTCAAATCGTTGAGTCTTACGCCAACACTGAAATGCCACACTGGCTTCAGTTTGCTGTTATGTGGATCTATGTCATCAACAGTATCTGCAATTTGTTCATCTATTGTCTGTTCCATCGCTCCTACCGACAGAAGGCCAAGAAAATCATCACAAACAGATTACGCTGTTGCAAAAGGTCAGTGGAGCCTGTGAACATTCCAGTTTAAAGGAAAAAACATCATTGCAGCTTGCAGACGAAAAAGATGAATTGTCTCACCAACTTTTAGAACCACTGCTGTACAGATTAACACTCTACCCAATCCAACGCTTTCAAAGAACATTCCGTTGATTCACGAAGGAACCCATCCAATTCTCAGTACACAATTAACAGACCAATTTGAACTGAACAAGTAAAGTATGTCCCAAAAAAGGTTATTTTTTGTTACATTCCCTCAACAAAATTTCCAAGGGCTTGTCTTTGGAAAAGTTGAACATGTGTCCATCAAGAATAAAATGTTAATTTTACTGTATGTCAGTACAGTAATGAATGACAAGTATGTGCTCACAAATTGCAGAGGTTTTCTCAGTGTCATCAAAAACTACTATCGATCAATCTTAATTACAAAACGGACCACAATCTACCAGGGCAATCAAAACTGCATTAAAGTGGGAGGCATGATCAGACAACTTCTAATCTTATTTTGTCAATCACTTTAGACATGCAGGAATTGCGCTCCCCTTAGAGCAAACCTTGAAGTTGATCTTCAGACTTCACGCATTAGGGCGTCCCTTTTTTAATTCTGTGGTTCTCATTTGCGACCGACCCTTTTTGGGGCTCCCGACCAAAGAAAAATAGTACTCTTTTTGTGCTGCCGACCCTGTCTTGAATTTTTTACCTAGAAAAAAGTTAAGAAATAAGGGTAATTTGTCCAATTTCGTGATGGAAAAAACGCTGAAGTGCGTACATTCACAATGGTACATTGCGGTACGGATTGAGCTGAGGTGCTGTGCCAGTGCCAAGCTTTGTGTGAGCAGCTGCTGCGTGCGTATTTCGAAGACTGCACGCCCTACACACCCTATATAGTTCGTTAGTGACGTCGTCATATACGTGGTTCCAACGCTATGTGCAGTGGGTGTGGTTTAAGGAACCAAATAGTGGCATATTTAAATTCCACAATTTCAGGAGTTAAGATCGCGCAAGGTATGATGGGAACCAACATGGCGCAGCCAGATCGTACCCATGGAAACGAGGTCGTGCATCAGGGGCAACGTGTGTTCAACTTGTTCACGTCCTTACAGCAATTTATTTGTTGTCGAAGTGTGAGTGAAGTTACAAGTAAAGTAATAAACTACTTTTTAAGTTAAAAAACTAACAAGAGGTGGTTATTATTCTAAAATCTTAAATCCATCCACCTCTCAAAATTGCGCAATCGTGTTACAGGTTGTGCACAGTACAGATACACAGACTGCACAAATTTGCTAATCATGCGAGCACGTGTTCACCATGGCGGCGTCGACGGTGAAAAGGTTCATCAGCTGCATCGTCACATGCAGATAAAAATGCCGAAGATGGGTGCTTTTGATATTCATTTAAAAATCATAGAAATAAAAGCCAATTCAGAACGAGACAATCATGTATCCAACAGTTTGCGTCATTCTATTTAGCATTTTTTGCAATTAAAATATACTTTTTTTTTAACCCAATTATTTTTTTCAACCGACCGACCGACCGACCAAGGCCAACACAAACTGAGCATCGTAGATTTAATAAGGGACGCCCTTTGTGAATGGCCCCGAAGCAATACAAAGACATTACCTGTGACATGCATGTGACAGGTTGATTACTTTCAAACCTAGACTGGTAATTATTAATATAAGGCCGGTTATGCTAATGAAACACTCAACCATGTATGGCACAGGAGACTCTAGTGCCAACAAAACAGAGATTCTGCGCCTGAATACTAAGCAGAAACCTAGGTAGATGGTGTGAGAGAAGCTTTCACAGTCTTGTTACTGCCATGGTCTCGAATTGATGGTGACTCTACCCTAATAAATTCTGTATAAAAAAAAAAGCAGCTAGCCATTCAACTACTTGGTATAATGATTCTATGCTCCATCTGAAATCAAGTTTAACTGCAATTTGAGTGAAAGGATTCACTTGAGGAAACAATCGAAAAGGGAAACATGAATGATTCATCGACAGATCCTGTGGCCGTGTCCCCGCTCTTTGTCGCTTTCCGTACTTGTTTCATCAGCTGCCTTGGATTGTTGATCATAGCTGGAAACATTCTTTCCATTGTCGTGACTCGTCAGGTAGCAGACTTGGCAGACAGTACTAAGACCTTGATGACATCTTTGGCAGTAGCTGACCTCACAGTTGGGTGTTTGACAGCATTTAGTGTCGTAGCTTCGGCTATGAACCACTGGCCCTTCGGAGACATTGTTTGTCACATGTTCACCTACACGGGAGCACTGGTCATGACTCAGTCACAAGTGTCTCTGATCTGTTTAAATATTGAACGCTACATTGCTGTCACCAGGCCCTTCAAGTTTCCTGTTTGGTGCACTCGACGTCGTATCATCGTTTGTATAGCTCTGGCAACAACTGCACTGCTCTGTATACAGGTTACCTCTTCGACCATTTTAGGAGTACCTGTCAAGTATTTTGAAGCTGCCGCTGTATGTTTTCTTGCATATAACTCTGCAGGATTAAACGTACTGACTCTTCTTACTTTCATTGTTATTCCAGTGTTTGTAATGATGTGCATATACTACCGCATCATTAAGATCAGCCGAGAGCATGAGAAACGAATCAACCAGAACGATCCCAACAACAAAAACAACAAAGCTCTGAAGATGTTTGTCGTCGTCACTCTGGCTTTCGCTGTCTGTTTTACTCCTGTTCTGATTGTCAGAATCGTTGAGTCTTACGCCAACACTGAAATGCCACACTGGCTACAGTTTGCTGTTATGTGGATCTATGTCAGCAACAGTATCTGCAATTTGTTCATCTATTGTCTGTTCAATCGCTCCTATCGTCAAAAGGCCAAGAAAATTCTCACAAACAGATTACTCTGTTGCAAAAGGTCAGTGGAGCCTATGAATATTGAAGTCTAAGGGGAAAGACAGCAATGAACACAACCAACCCCCCCCCCCCCCCCCCCCCCCCCCCCAAAAAAAGGGAAAATATACTGTCCCTTTCGGTGCTTGTTGATCATAGCTGGAAACATATTCTAAATGTAACTTCCGGGTTCTACACGACATGGCTTCTGTGTCCCAAAAGTCAAAAGGAAACAATGATATTTGAAAAAAAAATAACAATATTTACATGGTTTGAGACAGTGAGGTACCAAAAAGGGGATGACTCAGTCGGTTAATGACTATAAAGCAAAAATTGGCTGAATGCCATTTAAAGTATGAAGTAAACATTAATGTCACTGCATATTAAAATCTAAACACTTAAGACTATGATAGCCACTACTTTTCATTAGTATCTCAGAACGCTACATAGTAAAGGCTTTTTCTGGTTATAAATAATTTTTTTTCCTCTCACAAATTGAGTCATTAAGCAAGCGTCGTTCATTTATAATGCATTTAATTCCGTGGAAATTCACAAAAGAGTATTGCTGATTGATCGCATGGATGACTAGGCTTGTAGTTATAAATACATGTATAAGGCCATTATAGATTCAGCGTTTGCAGTTCATTTGACTGAACACTCTCCCACGTTTGATTCGATGCATGTGTACCCAACACAAACCTAGTTGGTGAATGAGACGCATTCGCAGCCTTGTTACGTGACTTACACAAATAGTTTAGTAAGAAACTAATTGTTCTTCTTGAGGCAAGAGCAGCTAGCCATTCAACTATTTGATGTACTGCTTACATCATCAATTGGAAGCCAAGTGAAGTAGATACATTTTTTCAAAGGATTCTCACTTGAGAAGGAAACATTTGAAAAGGGAAAAATGAATGCTTCATCGACAGATCCTTTGGCCGTGTCCCCGCTCTTTGTCGCTTTCCGTACTTGTTTCATCAGTTGCCTTGGATTGCTGATCATAGCTGGAAACATTCTTTCCATTGTCGTGACTCGACGCGTACCAGACTTGGCAGACAGTACTAAGATCTTGATGACATCTTTGGCAGGAGCTGACCTCACAATTGGCTGTTTGACAGCATTTGGTGTCGTAGCTTCGGCTATGAACCACTGGCCCTTTGGAGACGCTGCATGTCAGGCGTTCACCTACACGGCAGCACTAGCCATGACCATGACGGTATTTTCCATTATCGGTATAAATGTTGAGCGCTACATTGCTGTCACCTGGCCGTACAAGTTTCCTACTTGGTGCATCCGACGTAATATCATTGTTAGTGTCATTTTAGCATTAACAGTATCTCTGAGTTTACAATTTATAAAATCAGCTGTTCTCGGAGTATCTGTCAAGTATTTTGATGCTGCTGCTGTCTGTTTTTATGCAAATACTACTGCAGTAGTAAACATTTCGCAACTGCTATTCGGTGACATAATTCCGGTGGTAATCATGATGTGCATATACTATCGCATCATCAAGATCAGCCGAGAGCATGAGAAACGAATCAACCAGAACCACAGAAACAACATCCAGGACAACAAAGCTCTGAAGACGTTTGTCGTCGTCACTCTGGCTTTCGCTGTCTGTTACACTCCACACCTGATTGAGCGAACTGTTGAGTCTTTCACCAATATGGAAGTTCCAGAACGGATTCAGTTTGCCACTTGCTGGCTGTATGTTGCCAACAGTATGTGCAATGTTTTTATTTACTGCCTTTTCAATCATTCCTACCGTAAACAGGCTAAGAAAATTCTCACAAGGAGATTTTCTGTCGGGAAAAAAAACATTCGAACCATTGAACATTCCAGTTTAAAGGTCCAGTTCTGAAGTCACAAATTGACCAAGGAAAAATAATATTTGAATGCAATAGTGTTGTTCAATGATATTTGTTTCAAGCTTGACCTCATCTGGATGGCTAGCATAGCTTGAGACATTTGTGATGACACAACATGACCAAGAAAGACATTTTGCATGATTGCGTGTGGAGGTGAGTTCAGGTGTATCTTTATTTTTTGACCAATGTATGTCAATAAAAAAAAGTAGAACTTTGTAGTTTTAGCATAAGTCGACATGTCATACAATCACAGTGAAGTATGGCAGTGTTTTTAGTTACTGATATTTATTGCCATAATAATATGGAGCCGGATGGGAATTTTCCCATCTTTCTCCCAAAAGGGTTTTTCGCCCCTTCCGTGATCAGCAAATGTAGGCCTATAGAAATATATTTTCTCGATGTCACAAGGAATGTCCAAATTGGTCGTATCTACTTGTTTCACCTTAGGCCTTTTGGAAAGTCTGTTAGCGATGTCGTTTCAAACTGTACATGTTTCTTTGTAATAGTTTTACAATATTTATAATAGTTGCTTTGCAATCATGCAGTAATCCCATATGATTCTATTCCATTTCATTGTGTTGTATTGTATTGGTAATGTTTTGTACATAGATGTGTTGTCATTTGTAGTGAATGCAGGGCCCCAATGGAAACCAGTTTTAAACTGCTTGGGCGTACCCTGGGTAAAGAAATGTAATAAATGATTGAAGAAGTTGAACATAACACAAACGCAGATTTTCATCTGAATATTTTGGTTGTTTAATATTTGATTATGGTAATTGATTGTTTGATTGTTGTAATCAAGGGCTGCACGTGGAAATTGTTCATTACTAGCTTCTTTACAACTGGACCTAATCAGGCAGTATTTAAAAGTCAGTCAAACACCAACTGAATGTATTCATGTGTTATTTAAAGGGAATATACATCATTGACTTTTGCTGTAATTTTCAGAAATGAACTATTTGAGGGGTTGGTATTATAGATCGAATATTGTTACACTGAAATTTTTGAAGTTCTGTGTTCTAAAAGATTGGAAAAACCAAAAAAAACCAAAAAATGTTCAAGTAGTCTGGTTCCCTGACTCCACAAAAGATAAAATGGATCAATTTACAGATGATGTAAAATTGTAAGGCAAGGGAACCAGTCTAGCTGGCCTGCACCCGTTCATGAACATGTAACCAATAGCAAACAAAATTTGGACTGAAAAAAATGGTAAATTTGGAGCAGTAGTTGAAAAATAGTTAGGTTTATCCAACGCTGGTCGGCCGACCACCGTTGGAAATGTTTACAAAAACACCATTTTCTTGAAAATGACTTCACACCAGGTGCCATACTTTACAAGATGCTTGAGACTGTCATTTACCAACATCCTAGTAAGGTATTTCTTAAACCTGGGTAGTTTTATTTTTCGATGTTTGCAAATGTTGTATATTCCCTTTAATGTCTTCATGTGCATATTGTATTTATTCATTTGTATATTTTGGATACAATAAGTTTTGTAAACCACACATTAACTAATGCACATTTCATTTCAATGTTTATAACTCTAAGGGATGTGGTTCTGAATTCATTTTTTTTTTAATGAAGAAACTGTCTCAAGGGAAAAGCATGTTTTATAGGCCTGTGATAATACTTGACTATAACTTCACATTATTTACATGTACTCCTAATTCATATTTGTAACTTTTAGTAATTTACTTTCAAGATTAGAATAAAATGCCAAATATTTTTGTGCAATCTCATATGCTGATACTCAAAATAGATTACTCCACTGTATGTTTATTAACGAAAATTGTTCTGACGTCACTTCAATGTTGTCTAACATTCATAAATACCTACAACACTTTATCCAGGTTTTGACCTTAACATTTTTTTTCACAAGACAGTGAAAAAAACAGACCGTTAACTAGCCCGCGGATAATAAGTCGGCAATATCATGTGTTAGTACAGTAACGAATGACAAGTAGTGTACACAAATTGAACCGAATGCTCAGACTGAACAGTTCAATCAAAAATGCATTAAAGATATAGTCCATCATTTGTAATTTGTGCATGTTGTTCGTTTGAAGCAACAAAAGTGTTCAAAGTCTAATGAAGGATACTGAGCAACTAACCTGATGAAGTTTCAGCTCAGCTTCAGCTGTATGAGAAAAACGGCATTCTAGTATCTCAATTTCAAATCAAAAGTTGCTGAATCATGTTTTGAATTGTTTTGAATTGCAGCTATACGCGATGTCGCGCATTGATCCGATGAATTATAGCAACCGCGCGCGCCTCTGCGTCGTGCCAACGCTTGCTCACGCTGAGCCGAATAACAAAACAAACTACTTTAAATTTTTCTACGATGCGCCTTAAGACGCACCGTTGGAAAGGCCTTCTTTCGTTGATTACTTCAAAATGATAGCTTGCCAGAAAGATTAATTTCACAGGGAGTTTAGTCCACTTACTATCTTTCAACCAAGTACATGTATGTTTTTCAACAATAATACGCCAGTTTCTTTTTTGGATGGCTGCAAATGATGGACTGTAGCTTTAAAGTAGGAGGCGTATGACAACTTCAAATCTTATTTGTCATTACTCCAGGACAGAATTGCAATCTATTTCAAGACAAAGTTGAAGTTGATCTTTATACAATAGCGGATGTCACTGCGGCTATTAAAATTACATTACCAGTGATGTGCATATGACAGGCTGATTACTTGAAACCTGGACTGGTAATTTTTGATATACCGGTAAGATCCAGCATTGTGCAGTTCAGTTGAACACTCAACCAAGTATATGAGGTCAATGAAGCAATTAAAGTTGCATTATCAGTGATGTGAATATGACAGGCTGATTACTTTGAAACCTACAGTAGACTGGTGATTTCTAATTTAAAGCCATGGTGTGAGAGAAGCTTTCACAGTCTTGTTACTGCCATGGACATGAATTGATGGTGACTCTACCCAAATAATTTCTGGTAAAAAAAAAAAAAAACATTATCCTGTCAGCTTGGAAGTATTAAGAGCAGCTACCCATTCAACTATTTGACGTACTGCTTCTATACTCCAGCTGAAGTCAAGTTTAACTGCAATTTCTTTGGAAGGATTCACTCTCTGGAAAAATGAATGATTCATCCACAGATCCTTTGGCCGTGTCCCCGCTCTTTGTCGCTTTCCGTACTTGTTTCATCAGTTGCCTTGGATTGTTGATCATAGCTGGAAACATTCTTTCCATTGTCGTGACTCGTCGGGTACCAGACTTGGCAGACAGTACTAAGATCTTGATGACATCTTTGGCAGTAGCTGACCTCACAGTCGGATGTTTAACGCCGTTTTCTGTTGTTGCGTCAGCCATCAACCGCTGGCCTTTTGGAGAAGTAGCTTGTTTTGTATTCACCTATGTGGCAATGCTAGTCGTGACTTTGTCACAATTTTCTCTCATCTGTTTAAATGTTGAGCGCTACATTGCTGTCACCAGGCCGTACAAGTTTCCTGTTTGGTGCACCCGACGTCATACTATTGTTAGTATAGTTCTGGCAACAACTGCACTGCTCTGTTTACAAATTACAATTTCAACCATTTTAGCAGTACCTGTGAGGTATTATGAAGCTTCGGCTGTTTGCTTTTATGAAAATACCCCTGCAGGGTTAAACATCTTTTTTCTTCTATTCTTTGATGTTATTCCAGTGTTTGTAATGATGTGCATATACTCTCGCATCATTAAGATAAGCCGAGAGCATGAGAAACGAATCAACCAGAACGATCCCAACAACAAAAACAACATCCAGGATAACAAAGCTCTGAAGACGTTCGTTGTCGTCACTCTGGCTTTCGCAGTTGACTTTACCCCACTAATGATAACCAGAACTGTTGAGGCTTACACCAATGTGGAGGCTGCATATTGGCTTCAATTTAGTGTGATATGGCTAAATTTTTCAAACAGTATCTACAATGTTTTCATCTACTGTCTGTTCAACCGCTCCTACCGACAGAAAGCCAAGAAAATCATCACAAACAGATTACTCTGTTGCAAAAGGTCAGTGGAGCCTGTGAACATTCCAGTTTAAGGGGAAAAACAGTATTAGAAAACCTCCCCGCCGCCCCCCATAAGGGAAACAATATTAATTGTGTTCCCAACTTTTGGAACCCTTGCTGTACAGACAAATATACTCTACCCCATCACAACACTTTCAAAGAATGTTCTACTGATGACAAAAATGCAGATGTTTCCTTTAGCTTTGTGTTAAGTGTAATAAATCACTTTTGTAATCAAGCGTTAATTCACAAATATACCCATCCAATTCTCAGTACAAAATTTACAGCCCAATTTAAACTACAAAAGTAAAGTACATATGTCCCCAAATAAGGGTTTTAATATATTCAAAATCTGGTATAATATATTTAATATATTCAAAATCTGGTATAAAGCCTTCATTTCCGTACAGTCCCTCACCAAGACAACCAAAAGCCTGTCTTTGGGTAAAGTTAAACATGTGTCTGTCTAGAATAATATGTGTTAATATTAACACCTTTGACCTAAAATAGGTTGAAGAAAACACTTATTTAAATTATGATGAGATATTAGATTTTCCAATATTGATTATATTGACTAGTGATATGGAGATATTAGCTTTGTGGTACTCAGTATTTTGTGATATTGAAATATTAGATTTTGCAGTGTTCAGTATTTTGTGATATTGAGATATTAGATTTTGCAGTACTGAGCAGTTTTGTGCTATTGAAATGTTAGATTTTTGCAATATTGAGTATTTTGTGGTATTGAGATATAAGATTTTGTGGTACTGAGTATTTTGGGATATTGAAATATTAGATTTTGCAATGTTGATTTTTTGTGATATTAAGATATATTTTGCAATGTTGAATATTTTGTGATATTGTGGTATTAGATTTCGTAATATTAAGTATTTGTGATATGTTGATATTAGATTTTGCAGTATTGAGTATTTTGTGAGATATTTGATTTTGCGAATATGGAGTTCATTTTGAAATTGTGATATTAATTTTTGGCTGAAGAAATACTCATGGCATTGTGACAGAGAGAGAAGTGAGCCTTTCTCCCGTTTTGAGACGCCTCTCTTGCAGACTGATCATTGATAGTATACATGTTTGAGACAATATCTTATAATATTCAGTGTTGAGTCATTAGCAAGATAGTTCCAGGCACTTGGCCTCATTTCGGATACAATTACGTAACTGTTGCCAGGGTTTCATGTCGATGTGTATTTTTTGATGAAAGCCAATTTGCCCAGACTAGTTAGTTGGGCTGGGGTATCCCTATTTCTTTCCATTTTCGCACTCATTAGTTGCTGGATCCAAGTGGCCTAAATGTAGATATTGTTCAGTGAATCCGATGCGACTCACATAGTTTTATCAGTTCAATGATATTTAATAGACATACAGCATCATTTGGATGGGAGTTGCTGATCTAAACGTAAAACATTTGCAAATAATGTGGAGGGATTTCTCCTTTGATAAAAGTTGTGACAATGTTTCTTTAAAATGAGCTGGGGACACATGTTAAATTCAAGGAAAAATAAACTTAAATTCAACTGCCATCAATGCCGTAAAATTGTAAGGCTGCAATATCGTGTGTCAGTACAGTAATGAATGACAAGTGTACACAAACTGCACAGGATGTTGTCAATATTTAAGATCACTTTCGATCTATCTTCATTCTAAAGGGACTAACTTAAACAGGGCAATCAAAATTGCATTAACGTGGCAGCATGATCAGACAACTTCTAATCTTATTTTGTCAATCACTTCAGAATTGCGCTCCATTAAAAGCCAAACTTGATCTTTACACAATAAAGGAGGTCAATGAAGCAATTAAAAATGAATTATCAGTGACATGCATATGACAGGCTGATTACTTTGACACCGAGACTGGTAATTTCAAATATAAGGCCATAAGATCAAGCTTTGTGCAGTTCAGTTGATAAAACACTCAACCTTGTATGGCACAAGGGACTCTTGTTCCAACAAAACAGAATCATAAAGATTCTGCCTAAGAGAAAATTTCACAGTCTTGTTACTGCCATGGACAAGAAACGATGGTAACTCTACCCAAGTAAATTTTGTTTAAAAAAAAATTCCTTTCAGCATGGAAGTAAGAGCAGGTAGCCATACAACTATTTGATCAACTACTTCTATACTCTATCTGAAGTCAAGTTAAACTGCATATTGGGTGAAAGGATTAACTCTTCGGAAAAATGAATGATTCATCGACAGATCCTTTGGCCGTGTCTCCGCTCTTTGTCACTTTCCGTACTTGTTTCATCAGTTGCCTTGGATTGTTGATCATAGGTGGAAACATTCTTTCCATTGTCGTGACTCGTCAAGTAACAGACTTGGCAGACAGTACTAAGACCTTGATGACATCTTTGGCAGTAGCTGACCTCACAGTTGGATGTTTAGCGCTGTTTTCTGTTGTGGCGTCAGCCATCAACCATTGGCCCTTCGGAGAAGTAGCTTGTCGGGCATACACCTACATGGGCGCACTGGCCACGACTTTATCACAATTTTCTCTCATCTATTTAAATGTTGAGCGCTACATTGCCGTCACCAGGCCGTACAAGTTTCCTGTTTGGTGCACCCGACGTCGTATTATCGTTGGTATAGTTCTGACAACAATTGCACTGCTCTGTTTACAAATATTCATTTCAACCATTTTAGGTTCCCTGTGAAGTATTTTGAAGCTGCTGCTATTTGTTTTCATGCAAATACCTCTGCAGGATTGAACATCTTCGTTCTACTTATGTTTGATGTAATTCCAGTGTTCATAATGTTGCGCATATACTATCGCATCATTAAGATCAGCCGAGAGCATGAGAAACGAATCAACCAGAACGATCTCAACAACAAAAACAACATCCAGGACAACAAAGCTCTGAAGACGTTTGTCGTCGTCACTCTGGCTTTCGCTGTCTGTTGCACTCCACTCCTGATTGAGCGAGCTGTTGAGTCTTTTACCAACATGGAAGTTGCAGAATGGCTTGAATTTGTTGTTATATGGCTTTACCTAATCAACAGTGTCTGCAATGTGTTCATCTATTGTCTGTTCAATCGCACGTATCGTGATCGGGCTAAGCAAATTCTCACGAAAAGATTACTCTGTTGTTCAAGGTCAATAGAACCTGTCAACATTCAAGTTTAAATGATAAACTTTGTTGTAACAAACAGACCCCACTAAAAAAAAAAAACCAAATGGATGCATTAGCATTGCTGATTGACCCGTTAATTTCTTCAACTGCAGATGTGGCTGAATAAAAAACAGTGAAACAAAACTCTATTTGAAATTGGAATGAAATATTAAGGTTGATGAAGGAGCACTGAAATAATTTTGAAAACTTTTAATCCAGCAAAGTTGGTTGATTCACGTCATTTAATGTTGCATTCAAGGCAAATGTCTTGACAACTGTTGCTATATTATTATGGATTTGTTTGACCTTTACAATTAGCTTTTAGAACTTACTTCATTCTTAAGTTTAAATTTAGTATGAATTGCTTTTAAGGGTTGATAGTGATGTTTATCGATGTTTAAACGAAGACTGTGATGCGTGTACACACTGTGTACACACATCACGGCTAGCAACGGTGCATAATGGCTGGCTGTGCCATGCTAGCTCAGCCCTCGCATGCCAGCCTACGGTAAGTTGCACGTGTAAATGCTGCCGTGCTTTGACGCTTTGTCATTCAGCGCATGCGTGCTTCACGCAAGTTGCCTGCTGAGTAGCACTTCGTATGTGCGTTGTGATTGGTTCTTTTTGTTGATTTATCCGCAATCTAGACATCAGGAAATTGTCAGTACATCGATTCAAAAGATGTTTTACAATGTACTGAGATTTTTCTCTAATAATTTATCAGCAAGTGATCAATAGAAAAGAGCACCCTTTCTGAAATGTGTCGAAATTTACAAAGGCAGTTTCTGGAAATACAATAGATCAAATGGAATTGGGTACTCATAATTGGCGCGTCGGGTTACGGGTACCCGGGTAGGCCTTAATAAACACAACGCACCACCGAACCCTCCTAGCATAAGGTTGTGATATCGTGTGTCAGTACAGTAACGAATGACAACTAGTGTACACAAATTACACAAACTGTGTCAATGCCATTAATACTATTATCAATCTATCCGAACAAAAGCAGACTTGACTTTACCAGGGCACTCAAAATTGCATTAAGGTAGTAGGCATTATTAGACAAACTTCATATCCTATTTTGTCAATCACTTCAGGTTAAGTATTGCGTTGCATTAAAAGCCAAACTTGAAGTTGGTCTTTACACAACAGAGGAGATCAACGAAGCAATTAAAATTGCATTATCAGTGACATGCATATGACAGGCTGATTGCTTTGAAACCTAGACTGGTAATTTTTAATATAAGGCCATTAGATCCAGCGTTTTGCAGTTCAGTTGGCAAAATGCTCCACCCTGTACGGCACAAGGGACTCTTATTCCAACAAAACAGAATCATAAGGATTCTGTGCCTGAATATTCAACACAGACCTAGAAGGTATGAGAGAAGCTTTCAAAGTCTTGTTACTGCCATGGACATGAATTGATGGTGACTCTAACCAAGTGATTTCTATCAAAAAAAAGTTTTTCCTTTCAGCTTGGGAGTATTAAGAGCGGCTACCCATTCAACTGCTTGATATATAGACTGCTTCTATACTCCATCTGAAGTCAACTTTAACTGCAATTTCGTTGGAAGGATTCACTCTCTGGAAAAATGAAAGATTCATCGACAGATCTTTTGGGCGTGTCCCCGCTCTTTGTCGCTTTCCGTACTTGTTTCATCAGTTGCCTTGGATTGTTGATCATAGCTGGAAACATTCTTTCCATTGTCGTGACTCGTCGGGTACCAGACTTGGCAGACAGTACTAAGATCTTGATGACATCTTTGGCAGTAGCTGACCTCACAGTTGGGTGCTTGACAGCATTTAGTGCCGTAGCTTCGGCTATGAACCACTGGCCCTTCGGTGATGTTGCTTGTCAGGCTTATGTCTACATGACAACAGTAGCCGCACTTGTAGCACAATTTTCACTGATCTCTTTAAATGTTGAGCGCTACATTGCCGTTACCAGGCCATACAAGTTTCCTATTTGGTGCAGCCGACGTCGTATTACCGTTAGTGTCATTGCTGCGTCAATAGTAGCTCTGAGTTTACAATTTGTATTATCAATTGCTCTCAGAGTGCCTGTGAAATATTTTGAAGCTGCCGCTCTCTGTTTTTATGCAAATACCTCTGCAGGATTAAACGTTTTCATTCTTCTAATCTGTGACGTAATTCCGGTGGTTATAATGATGTGCATATACTATCGCATCATTAAGATCAGCCGAGAGCATGAGAAACGAATCAACCAGAACGATCCCAACAACAAAAACAACATCCAGGACAACAAGGCTCTGAAGATGTTTGTCATCGTCACTCTGGCTTTCGCTGTCTGTTACACTCCACTCCTGATTGAGCGAACTGTTGAGTCTTTCACTAAGAAGGAAGTTGCAGCCTGGCCAAAATTTGCTATCACCTGGCTCTACGACATTAACAGTGTCTGCAATGTGCTTATCTATTGTCTATTCAATCGCTCATTCCGTGACAGGGCTAAGAAGATCCTCCTGAACAGATTACCCTGTTGCAAAAGGTCAGTTGAACCTATGAACATTCAAGTTTAAATGTCAAATTCTTCAGCAGCAAATTGACCGAACGTAAAAAAAAAATTGAATGTAATTAAAAGTGTGCACTGATTCTGGATAAAAAAAAAACCCACTTGATTTCATTTGGATGAGCTTGTGTTGAGTAAGACAATTGTGATAAATCCTGACAACACAACACGACCAAGTAAATCTTGGTACAGAAGTATTTTTCTTGATTTACCAAAGTTTGTTAAAAAAAAAAAGAAGTCAAGTTGTAGTTTTAGCAAATGAAGACTTTTGACAAAATGTATTTGTGTTTATTGTTGAGTCAATATGTCACGCAGTGTTTTAAAGTCACAGTGTATTGATGTTTAAGGCACATGTAGAATGGACAAATATTAATGCAAATATAGATTTGCGTGTGTCTGAAGTAAGCAGTTTAAGATATAACTCAGAAAGAAAAACAGATTTTTGTTTTAAAATGTGGGCAGATGAAAGTTTGATTAGTAACTTACAAGATGAATTATTTGCGGCTTGATGTGAAACAAAACTCTATTTGAAATTGGAATGAAATATTAAGGTTGATGAAAGAGCACTGAAATAATTTTTAAGACTTTTTAGCCAGCAAAGTTGGTTGATTCACGTCATTTAATGTTGCATTCAAGGCAAATGTCTTGACAACTGTTGCTATAATTATTATGGATTTGTTTGACCTTTACAATTAGCTTTTAGAACTTACTTCATTCTTAAGTTTAAATTTAGTATGAACTGCTTTTAAGGGTTGATAGTGATGTTTATCGATGTTTAAACGAAGACCGTGATGCGTGTACACACTGTGTACACGCATCACAGCTAGCAACGGTGCATAATGGCTGGCTGTGCCATGCTAGCTCAGCCCTCGCATGACAGCCTACGGTGAGTTGCAAGTGCAAATGGTGCCGTGCTGTGACACTTTGTCATTCACCGCATGCGTGCTTCACACAAGTTGCCTGCTGTGTAGCACTTGGTACGTGCGCTGTGATTGGTTCTTTTCGTTGATTTAGCCGCAATCTAGACATCAGGAAATTGTCAGTACATCGATTCAAAAGATGTTTTACAATGTACTGAGATTTTTCTCTAATAATTTATCAGCAAGTGATCAATAGAAAAGAGCACCCTTTCTGAAATGTGTCGAAATTTACAAAGGCAGTTTCCGGGAATACAATAGATAAAATGGATCAGGTACTCATAATCAGCGGTTGGGTTACGGGTACCCGGGTAGGCCTTTAATAAACACAACGCACCACCGAACCCTCCTGGGATAAGGTTGTGATATCATGTGTCAGTACACTAACAAATGAAAACTAGTGTACACAAATTACACAAACTTGTCAATGCCATTAATACTATTATCAATCTATCCGAACAAAAGCAGACTTGTCTTTACCAGGGCACTCAAAATTGCATTAAGGTGGTAGGCATTATTAGACAACTTCATATCCTATTTTGTCAATCACTTCAGGATAAGTATTGCGTTGCATTAAAAGCCAAACTTGAAGTTGATCTTTACACAATAGAGGAGATCAACGAAGCAATTAAAATTGCATTATCAGTGACATGCATATGACAGGCTGATTGCTTTAAAACCTAGACTGGTAATTTTTAATATAAGGCCATTAGATCCAGCGTTTTGTAGTTCAGTTGGCAAAATGCTCCAGCAGGTACAGCACAAGGGACTCTTATTCCAACAAAACAGAATCATAATGATTCTTGCCTGAATATTCAACACAGACCCAGATGGTGTGAGAGAAGCTTTCACAGTCTTGTTACTGCCATGGACATGAATTGATGGTGACTCTAACCAAGTGATTTTCTATCAAAAACAATTTTCCTTTCAGCTTGGGAGTATTAAGAGCGGCTACCCATTCAACTGCTTGATATATAGACTGCTTCTATACTCCATCTGAAGTCAACTTTAACTGCAATTTCGTTGGAAGGATTCACTCTCTGGAAAAATGAATGATTCATCGACAGATCCTTTGGCCGTGTCTCTGCTCTTTGTTGCTTTCCGTACTTGTTTCATCAGCTGCCTTGGATTGCTGATCATAGCTGGAAACATTCTTTCCATTGTCGTGACTCGTCGGGTACCAGACTTGGCAGACAGTACTAAGATCTTGATGACATCTTTGGCAGTAGCTGACCTAACGGTTGGCATTTCGACAGTGTTCAGTGTTGTCGCGTCAGCTATGAACCGGTGGCCTTTCGGAGACATCACTTGTCAGGCTTATGTCTACGTGACAACAGTAGCCCTACTTGTATCACAATTTTCACTGATCTCTTTAAATGTTGAGCGCTACATTGCCGTTACCAGGCCATACAAGTTTCCTATTTGGTGCAGCCGACGCCGTATTATCGTTAGTGTCATTGCTGCGTCAATAGTAGCTTTGAGTTTACAATTTGTATTATCAATTGCTCTCAGAGTGCCTGTGAAATATTTTGAAGCTGTCGCTGTCTGTTTTTATGCAAATACCTCTGCAGGAATGAACGTTTTCTTTCTTCTAACCTTTGATGTAATTCCGGTGTTTATAATGATGTGCATTTACTATCGCATCATTAAGATCAGCCGAGAGCATGAGAAACGAATCAACCAGAATGATCCCAACAACAAAAACAACATCCAGGACAACAAGGCTCTGAAGATGTTTGTCATCGTCACTCTGGCTTTCGCTGTCTGTTACACTCCACTCCTGATTGAGCGAACTGTTGAGTCTTTCACTAAGAAGGAAGTTGCAGCCTGGCCAAAATTTGCTATCACCTGGCTCTACGACATTAACAGTGTCTGCAATGTGTTTATCTATTGTCTATTCAATCGCTCATTCCGTGACAGGGCTAAGAAAATCCTCCTGAACAGATTACCCTGTTGCAAAAGGTCAGTTGAACCTATGAACATTCAAGTTTAAATGTCAAATTCTTCAGTAGAAAATTGACGGAGGGTAAAAAAAAAAACTTGAATGTAATTAAAAGTGTGCACTGATTCTGGATAAAAAAAAAACACTTGATTTCATTTGGATGAGCTTGTGTTGAGTAAGACAATTGTGATAAATCCTGACAACACAACACGACCAAGAAAATCTTGGTACAGAAGTATATTTCTTGATTTACCAAAGTTTGTTAAAAAAAAAGAAGAAGTGCAGTTGTAGTTTTAGCAAATGAAGACTTATGACAAAATGTATTTGTGTTTATTGTTGAGTCAATATGTCACGCAGTGTTTCGAAGTCACAGTGTATTGATGTTTAAGGCACATGTAGAATGAACAAATATTAATGCATATATTTTTGTGTGTCTGAATTAAGCAGTTTAAGATATAACTCAGAAAGAAAAACAGATTTTAGTTTTAAAATTTTGGCAGATGAAAGTTTGATTAGTAACTTACAAAATGAATTGTTTGCAGCTTGATGTTGTTTGTTCTAATCTTTGGAAGTAATCAGGGGGTTTTTTAAAATCAGTTGAACACTGGTCAGTTATTGTGTTCAGGTCTTTGTTATTGTTACAATATGCTTTGTATCTCTAGACCTTATCTGAAACATTTTCTTTAAAAGTTTATAAATCAAGGGCTTAACTGCCTTCTATTTATTATGAAGAAACTCTCTCAAAGAAATGAAAGGACGATAAGATTGTGATATCGTGTGTCAGTACAGCAACGAATGACAAGTATTGTACACAAATTGCACATTTTGTCAACGTCATTAAAACTATTATTGATCTATCCGAACAAAAGCAGACTTGACTTTACCAGGGCAATCAAAATTGCATTAAGGTGGTAGGCATTATTAGACAACTTCATACCCTATTTTGTCAATCGCTTCAGGATAAGTATTGCGTTGCATTAAAAGCCAAACTTGAAGTTGAGCTTTACACAACAGAGGAGATCAACGAAGCAATTAAAATTGCATTATCAGTGACATGCATATGACAGGCTGATTGCTTTGAAACCTAGACTGGTGATTTTTAATATAAGGCCATTAGATCCAGCGTTTTGCAGTTCAGTTGACAAAATGCTCCAGCAGGTACAGCACAAGAGACTCTTATTCCGACAAAACAGAATCATAAGGATTCTGCGCCCGAATATTCAACACTGACCCAGATGGTGTGAGAGAAGCTTTCACAGTCTTGTTACTGCCATGGAAATGAATTGATGGTGACTCTAACCAAGTATTTTCTATCAAAAACAATTTTCCTTTCAGCTTGGGAGTATTAAGACCGGCTACCCATTCAACTGCTTGATATATAGACTGCTTCTATACTCCATCTGAAGTCAACTTTAACTGCAATTTCGTTGGAAGGATTCACTCTCTGGAAAAATGAATGATTCATCCACAGATCCTTTGGGCATGTCTCCGCTCTTTGTCGCTTTCCGTACTTGTTTCATCAGTTTCCTTGGATTGCTAATCATAGCTGGAAACATTCTTTCCATTGTCGTGACTCGTCGGGTATCAGACTTGGCAGACAGCACTAAGATCTTGATGACATCTTTGGCAGTAGCTGACCTAACGGTTGGCGTTTCGACAGTGTTCAATGCTGTCGCGTCAGCTATGAACCGGTGGCCTTTCGGAGACATCACTTGTCAGGCTTATGTCTACGTGACAACAGTAGCCCTACTTGTATCACAATTTTCACTGATCTCTTTAAATGTTGAGCGCTACATTGCCGTTACCAGGCCATACAAGTTTCCTATTTGGTGCAGCCGACGTCGTATTACCGTTAGTGTCATTGCTGCGTCAATAGTAGCTCTGAGTTTACAATTTGTATTATCAATTGCTCTCAGAGTGCCTGTGAAATATTTTGAAGCTGTCGCTGTCTGTTTTTATGCAAATACCTCTGCAGGAATGAACGTTTTCTTTCTTCTAACCGTTGATGTAATTCCGGTGTTTATAATGATGTGCATTTACTATCGCATCATTAAGATCAGCCGAGAGCATGAGAAACGAATCAACCAGAACGATCCCAACAACAAAAACAACATCCAGGACAACAAAGCTCTGAAGATGTTTGTTGTCGTCACTCTGGCTTTCGCTGTCTGTTACACTCCACTCCTGATTGAGCGAACTGTTGAGTCTTTCACTAAGAAGGAAGTTGCAGCCTGGCCAAAATTTGCTATCACCTGGCTCTACGACATTAACAGTGTCTGCAATGTGTTCATCTATTGTCTATTCAATCGCTCATTCCGTGACAGGGCTAAGAAAATCCTCCTGAACAGATTACCCTGTTGCAAAAGGTCAGTTGAACCTATGAACATTCAAGTTTAAATGTCAAATTCTTCAGTAGAAAATTGACGGAGGGTAAAAAAAAAAAACTTGAATGTAATTAAAAGTGTGCACTGATTCTGGATAAAAAAAAAACACTTGATTTCATTTGGATGAGCTTGTGTTGAGTAAGACAATTGTGATAAATCCTGACAACACAACACGACCAAGAAAATCTTGGTACAGAAGTATATTTCTTGATTTACCAAAGTTTGTTAAAAAAAAAGAAGAAGTGCAGTTGTAGTTTTAGCAAATGAAGACTTATGACAAAATGTATTTGTGTTTATTGTTGAGTCAATATGTCACGCAGTGTTTCGAAGTCACAGTGTATTGATGTTTAAGGCACATGTAGAATGAACAAATATTAATGCATATATTTTTGTGTGTCTGAATTAAGCAGTTTAAGATATAACTCAGAAAGAAAAACAGATTTTAGTTTTAAAATTTTGGCAGATGAAAGTTTGATTAGTAACTTACAAAATGAATTGTTTGCAGCTTGATGTTGTTTGTTCTAATCTTTGGAAGTAATCAGGGGGTATTTTAAAATCAGTTGAACACTGGTCAGTTATTGTGTTCAGGTCTTTGTTATTGTTACAATACGCTTTGTATCTCTAGACCTTATCTGAAACATTTTCTTTAAAAGTTTATAAATCAAGGGCTTAACTGCCTTCTATTTATTATGAAGAAACTCTCTCAAAGAAATGAAAGGACGATAAGATTGTGATATCGTGTGTCAGTACAGCAACGAATGACAAGTATTGTACACAAATTGCACATTTTGTCAACGTCATTAAAACTATTATTGATCTATCCGAACAAAAGCAGACTTGATTTTACCAGGGCAATCAAAATTGCATTAAGGTGGTAGGCATTATTAGACAACTTCATACCCTATTTTGTCAATCGCTTCAGGATAAGTATTGCGTTGCATTAAAAGCCAAACTTGAAGTTGAGCTTTACACAACAGAGGAGATCAACGAAGCAATTAAAATTGCATTATCAGTGACATGCATATGACAGGCTGATTGCTTTGAAACCTAGACTGGTGATTTTTAATATAAGGCCATTAGATCCAGCGTTTTGCAGTTCAGTTGACAAAATGCTCCAGCAGGTACAGCACAAGAGACTCTTATTCCGACAAAACAGAATCATAAGGATTCTGCGCCCGAATATTCAACACTGACCCAGATGGTGTGAGAGAAGCTTTCACAGTCTTGTTACTGCCATGGACATGAATTGATGGTGACTCTAACCAAGTATTTTCTATCAAAAACAATTTTCCTTTCAGCTTGGGAGTATTAAGAGCGGCTACCCATTCAACTGCTTGATATATAGACTGCTTCTATACTCCATCTGAAGTCAACTTAACTGCAATTTCGTTGGAAGGATTCACTCTCTGGAAAAATGAATGATTCATCCACAGATCCTTTGGGCATGTCTCCGCTCTTTGTCGCTTTCCGTACTTGTTTCATCAGTTTCCTTGGATTGCTAATCATAGCTGGAAACATTCTTTCCATTGTCGTGACTCGTCGGGTATCAGACTTGGCAGACAGCACTAAGATCTTGATGACATCTTTGGCAGTAGCTGACCTAACGGTTGGCGTTTCGACAGTGTTCAATGCTGTCGCGTCAGCTATGAACCGGTGGCCTTTCGGAGACATCACTTGTCAGGCTTATGTCTACGTGACAACAGTAGCCCTACTTGTATCACAATTTTCACTGATCTCTTTAAATGTTGAGCGCTACATTGCCGTTACCAGGCCGTACAAGTTTCCTATTTGGTGCAGCCGACGTCGTATTACCGTTAGTGTCATTGCTGCGTCAATAGTAGCTCTGAGTTTACAATTTGTATTATCAATTGCTCTCAGAGTGCCTGTGAAATATTTTGAAGCTGTCGCTGTCTGTTTTTATGCAAATACCTCTGCAGGAATGAACGTTTTCTTTCTTCTAACCGTTGATGTAATTCCGGTGTTTATAATGATGTGCATTTACTATCGCATCATTAAGATCAGCCGAGAGCATGAGAAACGAATCAACCAGAACGATCCCAACAACAAAAACAACATCCAGGACAACAAAGCTCTGAAGATGTTTGTCATCGTCACTCTGGCTTTCGCTGTCTGTTACACTCCACTCCTGATTGAGCGAACTGTTGAGTCTTTCACTAAGAAGGAAATTGCAGCCTGGCCAAAATTTGCTATCACCTGGCTCTACGACATTAACAGTGTCTGCAATGTGTTCATCTATTGTCTATTCAATCGCTCATTCCGTGACAGGGCTAAGAAAATCCTCCTGAACAGATTACCCTGTTGCAAAAGGTCAGTTGAACCTATGAACATTCAAGTTTAAATGTCAAATTCTTCAGCAGCAAATTGACCGAAGGTAAAAAAAAAATTTGAATGTAATTAAAAGTGTGCACTGATTCTGGATAAAAAAAAAACCCACTTGATTTCATTTGGATGAGCTTGTGTTGAGTAAGACAATTGTGATAAATCCTGACAACACAACACGACCAAGTAAATCTTGGTACAGAAGTATTTTTCTTGATTTACCAAAGTTTGTTAAAAAAAAAAAGAAGTCAAGTTGTAGTTTTAGCAAATGAAGACTTTTGACAAAATGTATTTGTGTTTATTGTTGAGTCAATATGTCACGCAGTGTTTCAAAGTCACAGTGTATTGATGTTTAAGGCACATGTAGAATGGACAAATATTAATGCAAATATAGATTTGTGTGTGTCTGAAGTAAGCAGTTTAAGATATAACTCAGAAAGAAAAACAGATTTTTGTTTTAAAATGTGGGCAGATGAAAGTTTGATTAGTAACTTACAAGATGAATTATTTGCGGCTTGATGTGAAACAAAACTCTATTTGAAATTGGAATGAAAAATTAAGGTTGATGAAAGAGCACTGAAATAATTTTTAAGACTTTTTAGCCAGCAAAGTTGGTTGATTCACGTCATTTAATGTTGCATTCAAGGCAAATGTCTTGACAACTGTTGCTATAATTATTATGGATTTGTTTGACCTTTACAATTAGCTTTTAGAACTTACTTCATTCTTAAGTTTAAATTTAGTATGAACTGCTTTTAAGGGTTGATAGTGATGTTTATCGATGTTTAAACGAAGACTGTGATGCGTGTACACACTGTGTACACGCATCACAGCTAGCAACGGTGCATAATGGCTGGCTGTGCCATGCTAGCTCAGCCCTTGCAGGCCGGCCTACGGTAAGTTGCAAGTGCAAATGGTGCCGTGCTGTGACACTTTGTCATTCAGCGCATGCGTGCTTCACGCAAGTTGCCTGCCGAGTAGCACTTCGTATGTGCGTTGTGATTGGTTCTTTTCGTTGATTTAGCCGCAATCTAGACATCAGGAAATTGTCAGTACATCGATTCAAAAGATGTTTTACAATGTACTGAGATTTTTTTCTAATAATTTACCAGCAAGAAATCAATAGAAAAAAGCACCTTTTCTGAAATGTGTCAAAATTTACAAAGGCAGTTTCTGGTAATACAATAGATAAAATGGAATTGGGTACTCATAATCAGCGGTTGGGTTACGGGTACCAGGGTAGGCCTTTAATAAACACAACGCACCACCGAACCCTCCTAGGATAAGGTTGTGATATCGTATGTCAGTACAGTAACGAATGACAAGTATTGTACACAAATTGCACAAACTTGTCAACGTCATTAATACTATTATCAATCTATCTGAACAAAATCAGACTTGACTTTACCAGGGCAATCAAAATTGCATTAAGGTGGTAGGCATTATTAGACAACTTCATATCCTATTTTGTAAGTCACTTCAGGATAAGTATTGCGTTGCATTAAAAGCCAAACTTGAAGTTGAGCTTTACACAACAGAGGAGATCAACGAAGCAATTAAAATTGCATTATCAGTGACATGCATATGACAGGCTGATTGCTTTGAAACCTAGACTGGTAATGTTTAATATAAAGCCATTAGATCCAGCGTTTTGCAGTTCAGTTGACAAAATGCTCCAGCAGGTACAGCACAAGAGACTTTTATTCCAACAAAACAGAATCATAAGGATTCTGCGCCCGAATATTCAACACAGACCTAGATGGTGTGAGAGAAGCTTTCACAGTCTTGTTACTGCCATGGACATGAATTGATGGTGACTCTACCCAAGTGTTTTCTATCAAAAACAATTTTCCTTTCAGCTTGGGAGTATTAAGACCGGCTACCCATTCAACTGCTTGATATATAGACTGCTTCTATACTCCATCTGAAGTCAACTTTAACTGCAATTTCGTTGGAAAGATTCACTCTCTGGAAAAATGAATGATTCATCCACAGATCCTTTGGGCGTGTCCTTGTTCTTTGTCGCTTTCCGTACCTGTTTCATCAGCTTTCTGGGATTGTTGATCATAGCTGGAAACATTCTTTCTATTGTCGTGACTCGTCAGGTAACAGACTTGGCAGACAGTACTAAGACCTTGATGACATCTTTGGCAGTAGCTGACCTAACGGTTGGCGTTGCGACAGCATTTAGTGTCGTAGCTTCGGCTATGAACCGGTGGCCTTTCGGAGACATCACTTGTCAGGCTTATGTCTTCGTGACAACAGTAGCCATACTTGTATCAGAATTTTCACTGATCTCTTTAAATGTTGAGCGCTACATTGCCGTTACCAGGCCATACAAGTTTCCTATTTGGTGCAGCCGACGTCGTATTACCGTTAGTGTCATTGCTGCATCGATAGTAGTTCTGAGTTCACAATTTGTATCATCAATTGCTCTCAGAGTGCCTGTGAAATATTTTGAAGCTGCCGCTGTTTGTTTGAATGCAAATACCTCTGCAGGAATGAACGTTTCCCTTCTTCTAATCTGTGACGTAATTCCGGTGGTTATAATGATGTGCATTTACTATCGCATCATTAAGATCAGCCGAGAGCATGAGAAACGAATCAACCAGAACGATCCCAACAACAAAAACAACATCCAGGACAACAAAGCTCTGAAGATGTTTGTCGTCGTCACTCTGGCTTTCGCTGTCTGTTACACTCCACTCCTGATTGAGCGAACTGTTGAGTCTTTCACTAAGAAGGAAATTGCAGCCTGGCCAAAATTTGCTATCACCTGGCTCTACGACATTAACAGTGTCTGCAATGTCTTCATCTATTGTCTATTCAATCGCTCATTCCGTGACAGGGCTAAGAAAATCATCCTGAACAGATTACCCTGTTGCAAAAGGTCAGTTGAACCTATGAACATTCAAGTTTAAAAGTCAAATTCTTCAGCAGCAAATCGACCGAAGGTAAAAAAAAAAAATGGAATGTAATTAAAAGTGTGCACTAATTCTGGATAAAAAAACAACTTGATTTCATTTGGATGAGCTTGTGTTGAGTAAGACAATGGTGATAAATCCTGACAACACAACACGACCAAGTAAATCTTGGTACAGAAGTATTTTTCTTGATTTACCAAAGTTTGTTAAAAAAAAGAAAGAAGTGAAGTTGTAGTTTTAGCAAATGAAGACTTATAACAAAATGTATTTGTGTTTATTGTTGAGTCAATATGTCACGCAGTGTTTCGAAGTCACAGTGTATTGATGTTTAAGGCACATGTAGAATGGACAAATATTAATGCATATATTTTTGTGTGTCTGAATTAGCAGTTTAAGATATAACTCAGAAAGAAAAACAGATTTTGGTTTTAAAATTTTTGCAGATGAAAGTTTGATTAGTAACTTACAAAATGAATTGTTTGCAGCTTGATGTTGTTTGTTCTAATCATTGGAAGTAATCAGGGGGTATTTTAAAATCAGTTGAACACCAGTTATTGTGTTCAGGTCTTTGTTATTGTTACAATACGCTTTGTATCTCTAGACCTTATCTGAAACATTTTCTTTAAAAGTTTATAAATCAAGGGCTTAACTGCATTCTATTTTTTATGAAGAAACTCTCTCAAAGAAATGAAGGGACGATAAGGTTGTGATATCATGTGTCAGTACAGTAACGAATGACAAGTATTGTACACAAATTGCACAAACTTGTCAACGTCATTATAACTATTATCGATCTATCCGAACAAAAGCAGACTTGACTTTACCAGGGCAATCAAAATTGCATTAAGGTGGTAGGCATTATTAGACAACTTCATATCCTATTTTGTCAATCACTTCAGGTTAAGTATTGCGTTGCATTAAAAGCCAAACTTGAAGTTGATCAACGAAGCAATTAAAATTGCATTATCAGTGACATGCATATGACAGGCTGATTGCTTAAAAGCCTAGACTGGTAATTTTTAATATAAGGCCATTAGATCCAGCGTTATGTAGTTCAGTTGGCAAAATGCTCCACCAGGTACAGCACAAGGGATTCTTATTCCAACAAAACAGAATCATAAGGATTCTGCGCCCGAATATTCATCACAGACCTAGATGGTGAGAGAAGCTTTCACAGTCTTGTTACTGCCATGGACATGAATTGATGGTGACTCTACCCAAGTATTTTCTATCAAAAACAATTTTCCTTTCAGCTTGGGAGTATTAAGACCGGCTACCCATTCAACTGCTTGATATACAGACTGCTTCTATACTCCATCTGAAGTCAACTTTAACTGCAATTTCGTTGGAAGGATTCACTCTCTGGAAAAATGAATGATTCATCCACAGATCCTTTGGGCGTGTCCCCGTTCTTTGTCGCTTTCCGTACTTGTTTCATCAGTTTCCTTGGATTGTTGATCATAGCTGGAAACATTCTTTCCATTGTCGTGACTCGTCGGGTACCAGACTTGGCAGACAGTACTAAGATCTTGATGACATCTTTGGCAGTAGCTGACCTCACAGTTGGCTGTTTGACAGCATTTGGTGTCGTAGCTTCGGCTATGAACCACTGGCCCTTCGGTGATGTTGGTTGTCAGGCTTATGTCTACATGACAACAGTAGCCGCACTTGTATCAGAATTTTCACTGATCTCTTTAAATGTTGAGCGCTACATTGCCGTTACCAGGCCGTACAAGTTTCCTATTTGGTGCAGCCGACGCCGAATTATCGTTAGTGTCATTGCTGCGTCAATAGTAGCTCTGAGTTTACAAGTTTTATTATTAACTGCTCTCGGAGAGCCTGTGAAATATTTTGAAGCTGCCGCTGTCTGTTTTTATGCAAATACCTCTGCAGGATTAAACGTTTTCATTCTTCTAACCTTTGATGTAATTCCGGTGTTTATAATGATGTGCATTTACTATCGCATCATTAAGATCAGCCGAGAGCATGAGAAACGAATCAACCAGAACGATCCCAACAACAAAAACAACATCCAGGACAACAAAGCTCTGAAGATGTTTGTCGTCGTCACTCTGGCTTTCGCTGTCTGTTACACTCCACTCCTGATTGAGCGAACTGTTGAGTCTTTCACTAAGAAGGAAATTGCAGCCTGGCCAAAATTTGCTATCACCTGGCTCTACGACATTAACAGTGTCTGCAATGTGTTCATCTATTGTCTATTCAATCGCTCATTCCGTGACAGGGCTAAGAAAATCATCCTGAACAGATTACCCTGTTGCAAAAGGTCAGTTGAACCTATGAACATTCAAGTTTAAATGTCAAATTCTTCAGTAGCAAATTGACCGAAGGTAAAAAAAAAATTGAATGTAATTAAAAGTGTGCACTGATTCTGAATAAAAAAAAAAAACACTTGATTTCATTTGGATGAGCTTGTGTTGGGTAAGACAATTGTGATAAATCCTGACAACACAACATGACCAAGAAAATCTTGGTACAGAAGTATTTTTCTTGATTTACCAAAGTTTTGTTTAAAAAAAAAAGTGAAGTTGTAGTTTTAGCAAATGAAGACTTATGACAAAATGTATTTGTGTTTATTGTTGAGTCAATATGTCACGCAGTGTTTCGAAGTCACAGTGTATTGATGTTTAAGGCACATGTAGAATGGACAAATATTAATGCAAATATAGATTTGTGTGTGTCTGAAGTAAGCATTTTAAGATATAACTCAGAAAGAAAAACAGATTTTTGTTTTAAAATGTGGGCAGATGAAAGTTTGATTAGTAACTTAAAAAATGAATTATTTGCAGCTTGATGTTGTTTGTTCTTATCATCGGAAGTAATCAGGGGGTATTTTAAGATCAATTGAACACCAGTTATTGTGTTCAGGTCTTTGTTATTGTTACAATACGCTTTGTATCTCTAGACCTTATCTGAAACATTTTCTTTAAAAGTTTATAAATCAAGGGCTTAACTGCATTCTATTTTTTATGAAGAAACTCTCTCAAAGAAATGAAGGGACGACATGGTTTAGGCCAAAAAAAAAGTCTCCGGTTTCTGGTATGGAGGTTGCCCAAAAAGTGGTGCGGCGACGCGGCTTTTTTTTTTTTTTTACCTGATTTTTTTGCTTCAAATGTCGGCTGATGACTGCAAATGGTGCCCGACTAAACTTAGTGCAAATATATGGGAGTCCAGAGAGGCCACATAAAGCATATTCTCGATCATAACCCCCTCTAAAAACACGTTTAAATTGTGCAGCAGCAGGATTCCAGTCAAACCAGTGAGTTTGGCGGTTTTGAGACATCATCTTTCATTGAAAAAAAAACTTTTTCATTTTGCCAACGCGCATGGCTACGGCGACGCGCGCGCATACCAGAAACCGGAGACTTTTTTTTTTTGGCCTTAGGCCAGTTCATCAATAATTTTTAAACGTAGTTCATTATTACTGTAGCCAGTCTGTCATAATATGAAGATTTAACTGTTGTGAATGGTAACGCCGAAACAAAAAAATATTTCTGCTTCCTGTTACCCTACCTACCCTATTTTGACAGCCCCAATTCTTTTGGGGGAAAATGAAGGGAAAGAACGGAAAACCATCAATTACTACCTCTCACCCTTGCTACACTCAGACACCGCCAAATGAACGTACACAAACAAAATTGCCCCCCTCAAAAAAAAAATTTCCCTACCTTCCTACCCTATTTTCAAATGCCATGTAATCGGAAGCAGAACTTTTTTTTTTTTTTGGCCTAACCACATTATTTGGATTTGAGGAAAAGATTTTCAAAAGTCCACTCAAACAATAATTTACAGCAAAATATACTTTCTAATTCAACATTTTGACACGTGTCAGACCTTACTTGGGTTGAATAATGACGTTTCAAGATTAGAGAAAAATTAACCCCAACTCCCTACTTACTTTTAGTAAGTAGAGGACCATTTCCGTCAAAATCCATCACTCACTCAGCTTCACATACATGACATGATGAAATCCACTGCTGAGGTGCTGGTGGATTTATTAATATTATTGACCTCAACTTCCGTTCAATCGATCACCCAGATAAAAATTGGGTTAATTCAAAAACGGGAGTCTGTGACTAGACTAGTCTGTGTTTGGTACCAAGACGTTCACAGAAAAAGTGAAAGTGGACTGGTGAGACTTACAGACACGTACTACTGCCAGACATAGTGCTACATGTACCAAGTCTGGTTCCTAGCTTCTTATATCATGTAATGTACATTGCCCTAGTTGGTATCTGGCTAAATCCTATTATTCAACCCAAAGCAGCCTTGTTTTGTAAAATAAGCACAGCTAAAAATAAAATGCATGTTGTAAATAATGGCCACTGAATCTGTTTGTACATTAACATTAACTGAGTAACCTGTCGAATAACCACAAACACATAAATAAAACAGTTATCTGGAATTTGGTTGCCTTACCTGTTACTAAGCAGTGACCCCAGCACCATGAGGCTGTCCTCCATGAAGCTGATCACCTCCGTGATGTTATCACCTCTCAGGAGGAGCTCCCCTCGGTTCTTGAAGTTAGCGAAGATGATCTCCCGAGCGCTCCATTCAGCGATGGTTGCCTTCAGCTTGGCTTCAATGTCTTTCTCTTTGACGGCTGAGATACAGATATCCTAGTCGACATATGAAAATAGGACTTCTTTCAGTACTACTTTGAAGACTTTTTCATTCAAAAAACTCGATAGCAGCATTTAAATACAGATCGCACCAGAAGATATTATCCAAAGGTAATATGTGGATGTAGGCAGAGATAATTTGTTTAAAAATTGTGGCCAATTAAAAAAGGAAGAAAACGATATTGATTTGATCTCTTTATCCTAAAACAAGTCCAAAAAAATTGCCACTGATTTACTGCAACACAGTTTGATTATAAAGGACTGAGAGAAAACTCCCCATAAAAAATGCTAAAGTTCATTTCAATAGCTTACTACTGGGGGGAGGGTGGCCTAGTGGTTAGGGTTCAAGACTCATGATCAGAGGGGCAGGGGTTCAAATCCAGCTGCTGGCCATATGTTGTGTCCTTGGGCAAGCCACTTCACCCCATTTGCCTCTCTCCACCCAGGAGTATAAATGGGTACCGGCATTAGCTGGGGAGTAACCTGCGATGGACTAGCATCCCATCCAGGGGGAATACAAATATTCCCAGCTGTTTCGGGCCAAGGAAACCGGAGATAAATGCCGGCCTGATCAGCCATATTGGCTCGTGACAGACTTTACTTTTTCCTTTTATTCTTGAAACTGGATGACTTATGATTGACTTATAAAGACTTGACAACTCTACCATCTCTGGCACTGAATATTATGCCAACCTCTGAACTTTGACCTAACAAACTGACCTCAATATCCTCCTTGGACTGGAGCAGCGGTGCCTCCATGATGTTCCTGAGACAGAACGTCTCACTCTCCACATCAAAGACGTGTCCCGTCGTCTCTGCCATCCTCTGCCAGTGACGCGGCTTCATCGCCTTGTTGGTCATCAGCTCCAGGAGAGGACACGTCTCGTTGAAGTCATCGATGGTGTTCTTAAGATCATTGAAAGCCGGCCACTCCTTCAATGCACGCGGAAGCTTGCGACATCTTTCCAAAGACACAGACTAACCAAGTTTAATGTCACGTCCTCAAAAATACCGACTCTTCTGTTTAGGGCGATGGCCAAGTTGTTACAGAAGCAATTTTATGTTTTCATTCAGTTGTGGAATTCTAAACTTCCTGTTTTATTTTTTAAAAGTAACCAATTAAAAACCAAGTGCAGGTTATCAATGATTCAATTCAATAACCATGTTTGGCCACATTTGCGAGCTGTAAACCACAGAAATATTAGACAGTTTTTTTAACGTACAAAATAAAACAAAAAGCGATTCCTTCTTTTCTCTTTATAACACTTTGTATTTTTGACAACTTCTAGCAAATTGGATATCATCTTAAACTTTTCATTACTTAGCTTACAAGAGGACTAAACTTTTCAGAATATAACTCAAAGAACAACACTTGGAAAATACAATCAAACAGCACTCATGAAATGTTATGGTTATGGTTAGAATACAAAATGCGAGTATAGTTTCACCGCAACCATGCACAACCCAATGCACACCAAACATGAAACATGAACAAAACTCAGGAATTTTAACATTAATGATCATGCAATAAGTCTGTGGGAATTTTATAAACGGAATTAACTGACCAAAGTAGGGTACCCTATTGAAAAAACACCCGGATGCCTGTTAAAGAAATCCAACCCAAAAAATGAAATCTCGGAAGTTGCTGTTTACATTGTTCATGAAAGTCCGCACAATAATACTACCACGTCGCTGCTTCAATACAGAAAAATACAAGTGTGTACAGTGAGTTCTTTAGCGTTACAGTTTAAAGTACATTTTTGCAAGCGTCACAAATGTGAATCCATTTAGTTTTTCCATTTAGCCTGGTTTTCATTTTGAAAATTCCCAATAAATGACATTCAAAATCTTTCTTTTTCATTGTCTGAGAAGATACTAAGTAATATGTCAAGTTTATTACAGGTACCCGATTCCATAATCTGGAACCGATTCCTGACATCAGCGGTCGGTACTCGGGCACCCGATTCCGATGCACAGCCCTAGACGGAAGGTGAACACATTGACTTAAGGTTTTTGAATAGGACAAACCAAAAAGTATTTGAAATGCTGATTTTTTTTTCACCAGGTAAATATAATATCCCCAGAAAACTTCACAATATGTTTGATTCTGATAACTTTCGGGATAGATTGTGGAATCCTTTTTTCAGGAATTTGGCTAGCTGTGGCTCAGGTTTGAGTTGTGGGTGAAGGGCTGGTGGTCAAGGGCGGGTGGGGTGTTAGGGAAGGATAAGACATTCTGTGCTGGTTAGGGAGTGTCTTTAGAAGACGTCACAGGCATCCATCATGCAGAGGGCAGTGAAAGGCCTCACCGACAAACAAACAACAAAAACAACACCAACAACCGATGCAAACAGCCCACCTGTTAGTAAACAACTCACAAAAGCAAAGAGAAACGGAGGTGTTAAGAAAATACAAACAAAGCAAGGATTTGCAAACAGAAAACATGCAAATAGAAAACATGCAAGGAATGTGTTAAAATTGGGATTATGGAACATCTGATTGAATGCACTGGCAGACACTGATTATTTTGATCACTTTTGATTTGTACTCAAAACACAGGGATAAATGAGGGTTAGTCAACCACAACCTTAATGCCACATCACAACAAATCGCCAAGCCAATGGAATTCCAAAGAGTTGTAATAAAGTCAACCACAAGTCAAAAATGATCTATCACAAGTCAATCACAAGTCAGTCACAAGTCAAGTCACAAGTCAAGTCACAAGTCAATCACAAGTCTATAACAAGTCAATCACAAGTCAAATCACAAGTCAATCACAAGTTAGTCAAAAGTCACAAGTCAATCACAAGTCAGCCACAAGTCAATCACAAGTCAAATCATGAGTCAAATCACAAGTCAAGTCACAAATCAATCACAAGTCAAGTCCCAAGTCAATCATGGTCAATCACCAGCCAATCACAAGCCAATCACAATTAACAGAGGTTGAACAATAACAAATAACTGAGCCTTTATCAAAGTTACTTCGAACAGCTTGTGACTAAACTTAAGACTGGTTGACTTGTGATGGACTTGTGATGGACTTCTAATGACTGCTAACGACTTGTGATATCCTTATTACAACTCTAGAAACCCTTTTTCTCTTGAGATCGCACCTGTTCTGAAACTCAATCAGTTCCTGGTTGATCTTCTCGATATCCACATCCACCCACAGGATATCATAGTATCCATTCACCCGATCGATGACGTCGTTGTACAACCCGTACAGCTTCTGCAGGAGATTCAACTCCTTCTTGATCTGCAGCAGCTCTGGGTAGTCGGTGACCGATAGGCCGAAGAGCTCCTCACCCCCGGTGTAGGTGATGTACTTGCGGTACAGGGTGTCGAATCGGTTCTGGTAGATCACTAGACGATCACTGGCTTCCTTGGGCGGGATACCGGTGACCATGGGGCCGCTCTGGAAAGAGGAAGACAGCAGGGAACAATGAACGAAAGTCAGAAAGTCGATCATAAAAAGAATTTGATGATAGTGCAGGGATATAATTTCGTCGTGTCAGTGCAACAAGGTCGTAACTCCATTCTGCAACAAAGTCGTATCTCGCGCCAATACGCTCCATGCAACAAGGTTGTATCTCAACGTCCATTGACTTTGCGTGTACATCCGGGTTATTTTAAGCAAGATACGACCTTTTGACATTCTAAAACTCGCGTTTTGCGTCGTTCATGCCATTTTAGGAGATACGACCTTGTTGCACTGACGCGACGATTTGATATAGCTGTTTTAAAAATCATGAAGCGTTACCTGCAAATTTCACCAGAATTGAAATGTATTCAAATTTGGCAAATTTGCAGCGCAAAAACTTGCAATGACATCACAAATTCATGTTCATATTGGCTTTCGTGTTGAGTATGAACTAGCATTTAAGCCGATTCAATACATGACTTTTGATTTGTGAATGTACCAATGCTGTAGTCACAATACATAGGGGATGACGCCCCAATTTTGAACCCCAACAAATGTGCAATTAGTTAATTAGATGTTTGATGTTTGAGGCTGATTCCTAAAGCAAGACTCCTATGGCAGTTGACAGTTAAAAAACGAACACAACTCATTAAATAAACCACATGGTGAAACTGACAAGGTTCATTTTGTATCAATATAAGGACAGGCGAAGAAATCAAGTGGAGTGGAAATCGAACCCAGGACTCACATCGTGATAGTCACCGTAGAAGTCACCACAGTCAGAGATGAAGTCCTGAACATCGCTGAGCAGACCCCCACGGAAGTCTGGCTGGATCTGCAGCAGGTGATGTGACATCTCGATGGACTGAGCAGCAACCCTCTCCCAAGAGTAACGCAAGGTGTCCACCTTCTCTGCATCCTCCTTGGCTATCAACAGCTCGTACTTGTTGAGGAGGGCGTAAGATTCCTGTTGAGGGAGGCGGTACAAGACAGGACCAGATTAGTCTGGAGCCAAGACTCTCTCCTTTGATACAATAAGGAGAAATTAAAGAGCTCTCCCGCAAAGTTGCGTAAAAGCTTTTGTTTTTGTTCCGAATTTTTTTTGTTTCTTGGGAGTTCCATCCCAAAATCCTCTTTTTTGGCGTTTATCTTTGTCATATATCAATCAAAGTTAGCATAGGCAGAGACCCCATAGCAAAGTCATGCAGTGAAAAGTGACGTCATAATTACGTCATCATGTGTCATAGATGAAAATTGAGGTAATGTCATAATGACGTCCTCATATGATTTTATATGGACTTATCGCAATATCTCACAAACGCAACTTGCTAAGTTCAAAATTCTTTTTGTAATGGGTTTGTTAGGCCATAGACAAGTGATGACTGGTCGTGAAAAAAAAATTATTCACAATGTTGTGTACTTTTTTTCACTAGTTGTAAAAAATTTGCAACGTCCTTTATTTTTCAAACTCAGTCATGAATTTTATCGCATCAAAAAAACTTGAAAAAACAATTCATGTCTCGTGAAAAAAAAATCAAGACGTGGCAAAAAAATTCTCGTCTTAATAAAAAAAAAAATTCTAAAATATATACATATATACTTGTGATGACTTGTGACTGACTTGTGATAATTGATTACACCTGCTCTAATCTCAATCCACTTACCTCAATAGGACCAATCTCCATATCAATGCGGATCTCATTGACCCGCACCTCCTTGAGTGACTGCATGACCAGCCGAATATCGTCCAGATCCTTGATGGGTCGATTCAACCTCTTACTGACTTCATCAATGAAATCAAAGATCTCTTCCATCATGGTGCGGTATTTGTCATTACAGGCTCGGCTGTAGGCTAGCTGCCAGGCATGGGTCTCGGTGGTAAGGGCTAGCTTCAGGTTCTCTGTAAAACGAAACAAAAATAAGTCAAGGTTATTTTTTAAAATCTTTATAAACCACTTTTTTTTTACCCAGTGTTCAACTGTCCGAGATGTCGGGAGGTGTACATGTACTTCATATAGGGCTTTTGAACTTGAGATTCACATTGTAACAAAATTAAAAAGGGCCCAGGGTTAACTCTTTCCATATTTATATATTTACGTATGTCTAATGAGCTGAGGTCAGAGGTTCAGTTATGATAAAAAAAAATTCAGAGGACAATGACTACGACTTTTAATTTTGTAGTTCATTCTACAACTTTTACAGCCATAAAACTGCATCATACAGCTTGTCCAACTTATCAGAAATCTTCTGTGAGGCTGTAAAATCCCCCCAAAAATTGCACTGAAGTCCAAACATTAAAACAAATACACATCTACTTTTTGAGCCGTGAAGTTGAACGGACTCACCATAAGACTAAATTTACATTAATATTTTTAATTTTTTAATCTGAAACTAAAAATCAGTCTATCCTTCACATCCAATTCCACACTGACCTGTGAATAGAGCGATAGCGCCAACGTTATAGAACTCCGGCTCGGCAGTGATTTGGGCTTCCAAGTCACTATAGTGAACCAGCATGGCCTGGAAGTCACTCAGCTTGGGTCCAGCCGCCAGGAACTCCTCCAGCATCTCGCTGCGCTCCTTCTGCCAGATGGGATGGTAGTGAGCAAAGCGCTCCAGGGCTGTGGTCACCTCCTTCTTGGTGGAGTTGACGCAGGTGGAGAGAAGGGAGACCAGCTTGGCGATCTCTTTGTTCTCGCTGACGCTCTTGAAGTAGTTCTTGACAGGGATCTGTGGGGTGATGGCCTGGACTGGGGTATCTTCTGGACGGCCTGTTAATGGTAAAATGACAAAAATACAAAATATTAATTTTGGGGGTGCATCATCCTAGGGCTCATACCAGTCAACAAAAGCTAACTGACGTTTTCTGGAACATGAAATAGTGTAGTGCTTGAACTGTTAGGAAGTTCTGAAACTTTGGGAGTCAGGTTGGCACAGTGGTTACTTTCCTCGCCTTCCATCGCTGTGGCCCGGGTTCGATTCCTGCCAGAACCACATGTGGATTGGGTTTTCAGTCCCTACCTGATCCGTGGATTTTTCCCTAGAATATTCTTTTGGGTTTTTACTCCCACCTCTAAAACTGTAATTTCTTTTCATTGTCTCCTCTCCACAGGTTTATTTAGACTTTCGAGCTACAGTGCCTAGGACACTCTTGAGGAATCTTTACATTCATTACCAGAAAGAAATTGAAAAAAAAAATTAAAAAAAATTAAAAATAAACACTTCTCCAAATAAGATATCATTTTGTAACTTAGTCATTCTCATTCTCATCAGTCAGTCTCCAAATGCAAAAGCTGAACCCACCCCCCCCCAAAAAAAAACAATAAAAAATCTTGATCCATATATTTATCTTACCTCCTTTGCGAGACACGATATCACTGCGGGAGCTCTCAGATGCAGCCATACTGGAGATGCTGCTTCGTCTTCCTTGGTCACCGAGGGCGATGGCTCGTAAGTCTGCCTCCTGCTTGGCCTGTGAGAAGAAAATCAATAAGAGTGACTGTTCATTGCAAGTCAGTAGAGGTAGGACCAATAAGCGGAGGAAGAAGTGAGACAATAAGGTAATTGCTCCCACTTCTGAATAGTAATAGAAACTGCCAATGTACCCTGTTTAGATGCAAAGAACCACAAAGAGTCAAAAGATCCCCCCATCCCTGCCATTTAGAGATGTTTCTTCATTTCAACTTTGACCCGTGTAAATGCCCTGTTCTGTTTCCCAGTCTACTGAAGAATTAAAAAACCATTCATAAAGAATTTTTTGTAGCAAACAGTGATTTCAACTTCAGAAAATATCCAGATTTTTATTGGGTTTCATGAGACAGTGCTTAAAATATTCTACTTGGCAATTAAAGAGATTTCCCGAATTATAAGGTACTGAAACTTGGACCCAATGACTAACAGATTTCTCCTGGGACCTTAGGGAACTTAAAAATTAATGAGTTATGGCTGCCAATTGGTATCAGCTGCTTTCAGAAGCACACGTGCAATTGCAAGTCGTAGTCAAGTAATCTGGGCGTGGCCTTGCAAGACCTGGACCGGTTCTCACCTTTGACTTGCGTTCTTTGTTCCACTGAGCCACGCCCTTGGCCACGCCCAGTATCAACTGAGCGGCTTTATTGACAGCTTGTTGGACCTCATCCAGGGCCGGTTGCATGATGATGTTAGGGATGGACAGGGTCACGTTGCAACGGAAGAAAGGGCTGTCCTTCTTCTGTATGTCGCTGCGTTGAAGGTCTTAAAACAAAAACAAGAAAGCAAGTATTTTTTTACGACAGTTGAATTATTTTGGCAGTCTAGGGGAGGGTCCAGACTCAAGTAAAAAGCAAAAGCAAAATTTTTTTTGAAGATGTCCACAACTATTTATAAGATGGAAATTGCGTCGGGGAGATGAATATACATCTCTTCCATCAAATTCCATCTTATTAATACTTTGGTTGCGGCACTTGCTGCTGTAACAAATTCGAACCAGCCAACCGACAAGCTGGGTGGTCATGTGGTCAGACGTCTGCACTAGTAAGCGGGAAGTGGTGGATTTGAGGCCTGCCTGAGTAAGCTTGTGATGTTTCTTGCAACTCCTTGGACAACACTGAGTATACAGTGTTTATAAAATATGTCAACAACTTTAATTTCATATTCACGCTTGTTTTTAACCCTGACCAATTAATTTTCCTCTGAAATTCTGTGAGTAACAACAGTTTTTTAATTGACAAGTTATCCCAATGCATATGTGTGGTAATACATGTAAGTAATAAATGATGGAAAATGTACTCCAGGAACGTAAAATGTTAAGTGGCTTTTCTGAGTCAAACAATTGGTAGCTCGTTGTGATACAAATCCATTTTTTAAAGGCCTGTCTGCACCCTTTCAGCACTGTCAATACTTCTTCAGTGCCATGTTCTATACAAACATCCTCTAGATCTCCAATACTTTTAACAACACACACGCTGAAGCCTGTGGATACCCCAAGTGTCTGAGTGAAAGGGTTTATAGTCCATGACTCACCAATGTAACTCATGTGAGAGCTGCTAGTCACTCTCTTGCGGATGGAGTCCAACGTCTGCCGAGTCACTTTGAGCAAAGCGTCCAGGTTCCGATGGTTGAAGTGAGCCAGCAGTTCTTGGGCTACCTCCTCCAAGTTCTCCTGCATCTCTCGTTTACGTTTGGCGACGTTCATCGCGGCGGCGGAGTGGGCTCGAGATCGGCCACCACTGCCTAGGCTACGAGACGTGCTGCGAGCACTCAGGCGGGACGGGGTAGGGCTGGTATGACGCTTCTCCCCATCTATCAAGACAAATATTTTTACATCAAAAATCATCACCATGCGAAACTGACTGGGGTCTCTTTTCATCAATATTCAGTTAAATACAGAAATCAACGGGATAAGGATTCGAATCTCCAGAAAGAGAATTCCAGAGAGTCATACCAGTGTTGGCTCAATTCCAACTCGTCCCATTTTGTGTTACGTGAATACTGAATGTTCATAAAGGTCAGGCCCTAAGCAAGAAGTACGAAAAAAACTTAATTGTGAGTCAAAGAAGCCTTGTATTCAAATTAAGTGACAGTTTCAAGCAACTCTTCAGAAAGAAATTTCTTGAAACTGTTTAAAAGATAATTTTGCAAGTAAATTTTCTTGCTAAACAAGAATCAAATGGAAACCATGCACATCACTTACCACACGGAAAGTGGCCAGTTACCTTTTTGACAATTGAATCTACAACAGACATTTCTGAAACCGTGGCTTTGTCTCAAGCTTCACCTTCAGAAGATTTGAAGCCTTTGTCTTGGGGAGGGGGGTGTCTCCAGCTCAATAGGCCTTGATCTTCTTTAAGAACTTTAGATCCTCAAACATGATGCTAAAGTTCCAATATGTCTTTAATTTTGTTTGGACTTTGAAGGCGTCTTCATAATTTTGAAGGCACAGATTAAGCCAGACCTGAAGCAGGCCCAGATTTCATAATCCCTTTACAAGATGTCTTACTTTCTTCAGTGACATCCTTCTCTTTCTCCTCTTCGTCCTCTTCTTCCTCTTCTTTCTCTTCTTCAAAGCTCATTAGCATATTAATGACCTCATTGGCTGCCTCTTCGACCTGAGTACTCTTGTTCTGTATGGTGATGGCGCCACGGTTACACAGATCCTACATCCAAACAAAACGCATCATTAAATTTGGAACAAATTCGGACGATAAACAGGAAACTGCTGTCAACATTTCTCTCAGTCTTCCACAAAGCAGAATTTTTTTTAGGACTTCGCAATTCGAATACTCCCCAAGGAACATCAAATTGGGAGTCTAATGTGCTTACAACATTCAAATGAGAGTACAATCTGGGTTTTTTTTATACTTGTTCCATAATATTAAATCAAAAGTTAGCATATGCAGCATTTTTCTGACAAGAAACAGCTTTGAAAAGCCAGGGCCCAATGTTATGAGTATGCTTAGCAAAGATATTGTTCCATTCTGACGTCGTTAGTAGTATGAATCACAAGACATTTTGAATGGAAACCTGTTTTAGCTAAGCCAATATTTTCTGTGTTGAGGAACTTCTTGAAATTTGTCACAAGTTCCTGTATTAGCAAATTTCAATCCCTGGAAAGTTTTGATCCTCTAATAACTCCATTGCTTCACGTATCATTCATTGGATAACTTATTCAGGATAAGCAATGTTCTATTATCACAATTCAAGTTGTAAGTACCAACCTGTGTGTTCTGTAAGAACTGATCAATGGTCCAGGGTTCATCCTCAGGCAGTTCACACAGCGGAGTGGTGCTCATGTCCAACAGGACTGCATTGATACGGAACTGGCACAGGTCGTTGGCTCGGTCCATCAACAGCTCCAACTCACCTTAAAAATGAAGAGAAAATGCATGCTTTAACTTGGTACTTACTTGGTTGGTTCTTCTCCTAAGGACTTCCACAAGGGAGTATAACTAGGAGGCCAGAAACACCGGGGCAAACCCCTTCCTTTAGCGATAAGTGTTACTGGGTTCTTTTACGTGCGTTAGGCCTTATACAACACACGGGACCTCCGGCTTAACGTCCCATCCGAAGGACGAAGCAATAATGGTTAAGTGCCTTGCTTAAGGGCACAAGTGTTCGGGCAATGACTTGATTACAGCTCTTATTCTTTTAGAGCCCGATTCTTATAATGAGAACCTTCCTTCATAAGTTTCTTGAGCTATTTAGCCCTTGAGTGTCCTAACCTCACCTAAAGCTACAAAATACTACTCAGTAGTAACCTGTAGTATGCATTTCTGGTCCTTGACCCCCAAAGAGCCCTAGGACGTTAGGGTTAATGTAGTACAGTTGCTAAAGGGTTAATTGAACTTGCTGTAACTTGAACAGACACCTATCTTACCTAATGATTTGTAGACAGATTCCACATAGCTATCAATATTCATGCTAGTCCATGACAGCATAGTCAGTCCTGGCTCGATCACGTTGTCTAGCTTGTTGATATGAGGTAGCATCAAGGGCTCAAAGACGGGGTGAATCTTGGCACGCACTCGCTTGTTCTCCTCCATCAGCAACTAAAGGGGACGCAAGAAGAAAGGACAAAACAAATTATGTATAAACCTTCTCACGCAGAATGGTTCTATTTAAAATCTCAAACTACGGGGTAAAGAGAGTGCATCTGAAGATGTGTGAAGAGCGTGAAATTAATTTCAATTTGCATAAAAAGTGACATTCCTTCACTTTGAAATGCTGCAATAGTATATTTTCCCCTCAAGAAAACAACCCAAATCTTCCCCCTTAAAAAATGCTTCTGAAGCTTGTGCTGACAATGATTATAAGTAACCACATTTTCAACGCAGTAATAGGAGGAAATATTTAAAATGGCTGTAAACTCTTCCCATTTTTATTATCATGACATAAGTAAACATTTTAGACATTGTATCTTATATATCTTAAAGATCTTGTGTTGTGCAAAACCCTGTTGCACACTTTGATTCTTGTGACGGACATAAGAAACAAAACAATGATCCTGAGAATTCCTTCCTACCTGTAATTTATTGAAGTTTTCTTTGAAGGTTCCCTGTTTCTGTCTGATGGCCCGAGCAGCCAGCGGGATGTCAAGACCCAGACGGCTCATGCACTCCGTCTCCCTGATCAGGGTCAGGATCTGAGGGTCAAAGTTCACGAAGAGTTCGTTGGTCTCTGGGTGACTGACCAAGAGGGAGGCGTGGAGACCGGACTTGATGGCTTCAACCTGTAGCGGCAGAAATCAGAAGAAAACAAAAAGGTAAGCCGAAGTTAAAATGAGATTTCTCAATTTTTTTTTACATTTTTAAGAGACATGCATCTCACTTCTTTTATGATCTAGACTTTTCAAATGACATGTCATGACTTTTGATGGAAAGTTTGACTTTTTTTCGCACAAACTAAGTATACAGTATACGGGTCATTCCATAAATTTGGGGTCCACTTTTTTCTGTCCCTGTTACATCTGACGTCTATGATTTTATAATTCTGATGCACTCCTTAATGCAGTCGTCCTCCAAGAGTGATTATGAATAGCAGACTACCTACCTACCGTAACCAACTTTAATATTACTTAGTAACTTCTCAGACAATGAAGAAACTGGTTTTGAATGTCTATGTGGAGAAATTTCAAAATGAAAACCCATCTATATGGAAAAACAAAACAGATTCACGTTTATGACACTTGCTAATTTAACCATTAATTGCTAAAATACACCATTGCTAAAATACACCATTAAACTACATGTATTGAGCTAACTCTATACACACTTGTATCTTGTAGTAACACATCGATGTGGTATAGTATTATCATGCAGACATTTATGAACAGTCTGTACAGCAACTTCTGAGATTTAAATTTGGGGGTTGGTTTCTTTCACGAATACCCGGGTACCCGTGTTGTTTTCAATCGAGTATCCGATTCCCGTACTACCCATTAATGCACACCCCTACAGTCGATTACAACACTGGTCTTGCATTGTGACATGTGACAGCCTTGTGATAATAACTCATCTTTACCTGTCTGAGCCAGGCCCGGTGATACAACACCTCAAACTCCATCAGGACCTTAGCCAGTTTGTTGTAATTCTTGATGATACGCTTCGCCTCAGCTCCTTGGAGTAAGTGAGGCATAGTCTGGAAGACCTCCATGGGTTCCTGGATGCGCTGGAACATCTGCCGCGCCCAGGTGATCTTGCCGGCGATGGGGGGCAGGTCGCGGGCTACCGGCGGCTCGTTCTTGTGACGCTGGTAGTTCCGGGAGGTGTTTTCAATCTCACGGCCGAAACGGGAAAGGATGAGGGCGTACCTCTCAGTGATGCCCAGGCCAGTGATGGTTATCCTGAGGTCGGGAAAAGAAAAGTAAGACACGACAAAATATATTTTATTTTCAGGAATTTATTTAATCTTTTCAACTCCGCTCCATAATAGTATCTGATACAACAGAATGATTCAAAGGCTCAACAAAGCTAGTTTTATATTAATGCCAACACTGTGATCACTACTGTGTCGTGTTCAATAAACTCAATTTTGTCCATAAGAGACATCCATACAACAGAAAATGAAAGTTGAATAAAGGTCAAGGGTCATGATGTGTGCCAACCCACCAAATTCTCAAGTTTGTCATGCTATTTTGACCTCTAAACCATACACACTGCATGGATGCAGTGGTTCAACAAATCTTTTGACCACGTTGCAATGGGATTATTTTGACATTGACCGGACCCAGGCTCAGGATTGTTTTTCACAAACGTCGATGCTAGATTGGTTCAGGGCGTCATCTGCAGGTAACACACCCTGATATTTCCGGCCTCGCTTGCTGCAAGTGGGTCACAGAAAGATTTTCCCGCCTCACTCGTTGCGAGTTTATCTGTCATCCGTTACGAATACCGCAAAACCTTTGCGTGTATAAACGTCATCCGACATGAACTGGTTAAAGCACTCACATCTCAGTGATATGATTAAGTCCATAACAGTGACAATCTGTAGACAACTGACAGAAATATCCACTAGCATGGAAACAACAGTTTAATTGAAAAGATAGCAATCCTTTACCTCTCAAACTTCTTGATAAGTTGCAGGGCCCTGGGCACATTATAGATCTTGTCGAATGTAGCGTCCATGAAAGCCTTGATTTGTGCCTGTATAAATAAACAAAGTGTTACCAAACAAGCTTTGCAAAGTAAGAAGAACATTTCCAGTCTGTTACAATCCCCGGCCCAACTTCAAATTCAGATTGCTTGACGGAAAGAATAAATAAGAGGAAGTACAACAGAGAAGGTCTGAATATTCTCTTTAAGATTTTCTTTAAAAACACTTACTTGCAACTCTCCGATACTCCTCTTGAAGTCTTGGTAATCGTTGTCGTAGTCCGTCTTGCGTTGATCCAACAGATCGTAGGGTTTCTTCTTCATGGAGGTGTAGATCACCACAAACTTGTTGGCCATAATTTCCATGCCTGTGGCAAAAGATGAAAGAGGCTCACTTTTAAAATGGCAGAGAAAAACAGTACACGGCAGAGGCTGAAAAAGAAAACTTCAACCAAAGCAGAACAGTTGTAAAAGCACGCCAGGTAATATTCTGAACTTTCTCTAAAGAACACAGCGTACTTTTTTCAGTCGTTTCAGGCCTTAGTGAAAAATAACATGAAATTTTCAACCTTAACCCTAACTCCCTACTGAGTTTTACTGAGTAGAGTTCCAAGTCTGTCAAAATCCATCACTGACTCTGCTATACATAAAGCCAAACGACCAAATCCATTGAAATCCACCACTGGTGCTGGTGGATTTTGATGGACTTGGTACACATGGCTTATCTGCCAAAATCCCACCAAATGGGGCAATGGATATTGATGGAGTTAGGGTTAAGCATGAACAGTGACAAACAAATTCTTGGAAAGGCCTTTTGGTAAACTCTTTGGTCAGTCAAACAGTGCTAACTCAACAACTCTTTTGTTGTTGTTTTTCTTCATGACTATTCACAGTGCTTTAAATTCATATAAGTTGAATCCCTCTCCCAATGCATTTAAAATGTCAAAGCTTGGATTGTTTTCAAAAAGTTGTGTTTCAACCGGATGAAATATTGAAGATTGACAGGTGTTTTTCAAGCCTTTTCTGACAGATTGATACATCAATGACATCCTGCCTCCTGCTAGACTACAGGTGGTCTCTATGTAACTGTCCATTCATGTAGCGATAGCCATGTGATGGCCACAGCATCTATTCAACAATTTCCTCTTTGTTTTCCGCTGACAAACGACAAAACCTCATGTTCTGAATTGTTAAGTAGATTATGTCAGTGCGTTCATCACACAGCTTGTCGTCTGTCACTTTTGCAGATGGACTCAAGGCAGATGGGAGACGGATTGGGGAACTTTTCCAAGCAAGGTTGTTCAACTTTTCATTTACCATTTCAAGAGGATTCACTGATAGTGAATTCAGGGGAAGGCAGCATGTAACTGGGCAATTCTAGCGTTATGAAAGGAATTGTAATGTTTAGACGGAGCTAATTAACCATGATATCTAATTAACGATTCAGAGAACTGATCCTACTCTGTAATCTCCTTATTAAACCATTATTAGATGATGGATGAGTAAAATTTGAAAAATACATTTCCATATTTATTCACTGAGCTCTTAAAAGATGTGTCTCGGACACTGCATAAAACTGGAATTGCCCAAATCTCTTCTCCTGTTCTGATTATCCACACATTATTTTTTTCAGTGAAACTTTTGATTTTCCCTTCACATGTGAGGCCTGTTGCTCTTCAACGTTTGGCAGCAAACCATTGGTTCTTTGGCTATCCATTATTCCCTCAATCCTCAGGTTCCCTACTTTTTCTAGTCAAAACAATAACCGACACAGATTCTTATTGTATATCTTTGAAAATTAATTAAAGAATAAGGAGAACACTTAAATGACACATGACTGAAAAATCTAAATAATTTAAAGGATCAAGCAAAATTTGACCAAAGACTTGAACTAATGAACTCTGACTGTCTTCTTCACAGCTTTCAGAAACTTTTTCTTAATTGATTAAAAATGTAGACTTTAAGTATTAAGAAAACAAGACTGAACGAAGAACTGATTATTAATACTTTTATGCCAAAACAAAAACAAATAACAAACCTAGTCCATGTTATTTAAAAATCATGATAGAGCATTACACTGAGCTGTTTTAAAAGGCAGAGAAAACAGTCCTGTAATTTCCTTCATTCAAACCAAATCAATGTCTCCTTACCCTCAATCCGTGTCTCAGCCAGATGCGAATACATCTCCATGGTATCAAACATGTCAATGATCTTCTGCAGACGGCGCTCGAAGGTGTCAAACTTGCCAAAGATGTACATCTCGGAGAACTCAAACTGCCGCTCGTTGGGCATGGTCTCCAGCTTCTGCTTAGTGCGTTGGAAGTGTCGCTGGTACTCGTGGTTCAGGTGGATGCATGCCTTGAGTTTGGGGATCAGTTCTTCCGTTGGCTGGTCCCAAACATTCATGGTACCCCGCTCGCTGATGTAAGCCTTGCACGATGTGATCATTTGGTTGGTTACCTGTTAACACGATGTCAGTAAGGATTCATTTAAAAATGGGTTCTTCATGTGTACGTTTTCACCATTTAAAGAACTCCCCCAAAATAAAGAAACTGGCAGTTAACTTGACTCACTGTAAACTCCTTTGTACTTTATTAACTTGAAAACTATCAGAATCCATCCAAATCTATGAGCAAAACATGAAATTCAATCGATACTAAACTTATAAACCATTTTCATACATCTTCAATTACGATGTAAAATGAACATTTGCAAATTTACAGCTGTACAACATACACTTTTTAATCTTGCACGTCACAAACGTATGATGAGCTAGTAATTGTTCAGAATAGTTTAAGCATGTTGCCTTTCTAGTCGAGAAGGTGGAAGTAGGAACTGAAAGCACTGTACCTTGACGAAGAGTGAGGTCATCCTTTCAGAGGTATTGTAGAATCGTGATATGCTGTGGATCATGCGGATTGCGTTGATCAGGCCGGGAATGGTTTCAATCATTCCAATCTAAAAATGGAAACAAAAATCAGTAGAATACAAGGCTTTAGAAACAAGTCTGGGGGGAAAAAAAGTTTCGTTAAAATTACTAAGCTGTTTGACAATAATTTTGTTGTACAAATTGCAGAGTTTTTTTTAAATCAAATGATGTGGTTAGCTATTCTCATGCAGGAACTCTAAAGGGTCCTCTGTTATCTGGTCCAGTGGTTACGGTGTTTGACTCATGTATGATGGTGCATGGGTCCAAAACCTGCCAGGACCATGGTGTTTGTGCCCTTGGGCAAGACACTTAACTACAATTGCCTCTCTCCACCCAGGATGAATGAGTACCTGTGAGGACAGAGGACCGAACAACAGGATACTGGGGTGGTTTAGCCCTTCTCAGCGCCCTGTTTGGGCGGTGGGTACGAGCGAAGAATGTGTGCTGATATCGGCTGCCACGTGGTCTCGTGGCCTAATGAATGAGCGAATAATTGCACTTTGAAAGATTTTTTTAATAGCGAAAATATTGGTGTTTGCGTGTCTTTACTGGTTCATCAATGAGAAGAAATATGCATGCATGTTTGACACCATTTTTTAAAAGTGAATGTTAATAAACACATCTGTTTGACACGTCTTTATGAAACAGGAATGCACATAACCATGAATTACACAAAACTGTCCTGTTAACAGCAGATTTTTCCATTATTTACTGCGGATGATGTTGTATATAGAAATATAATTTAAATTTTTTAATATTTTTAATTATTAAAAAAAAAAAAGGAATGAAAACAAATTCAACAGAATCCGGACTTACAGGATCACTGTTGTAGAGAGGATCACAGAATTTATCCAGCGTGTACAGGAATTTCACATTGTCCTTAGCTTCATTGGCAGCGTCTGTGATGCGTCGATCTAGATCCATCCAAGTCTGGAATAAATGAACAACAGAGTAAAACATACAACCACTGTGTAACACACAAATACAACATAGATAAAGGGAAAAGAACTGGTTGAAAATTAATAGTCCCAAAGGGCTAACCGATAGACTGATTTAAGGAAAAAAGGTACATTTGGCACATCAACATATACAGGAGAAATAAGTCTACTTTGGGCAGCCTGTAGCTATAGACCAATCCGGGCACGCTGTCAATTCCATCATGAAGGCCCCCTTCAATGGCGAAAGCATTGTGCTAACTAGTGCTCAGATAATTCGCCATGTGGCAGTCGCTTTGTACAATAGCATGCACAATGGTTTCTCCATTGAAAGGGGCTTCGCGTATGCAGTGATCACACACCTGGATTTGTCTATACTAGGTCACGCCAAGAGATTTAAGTAGTAAAATTACCCCTCCAAAAGGCAAATCTGGCCCATTTTTTGTAAGTTGATCATTTGACGACACCTGTTGAAGCCTGGACATAATTTTGATATTTTTAACTTACCTTGATGGAGCGACTCTTTGCTGCTTGTAGGACTCCCAGCACCGCCTTGACCTCTGGTTTCTTCAACTGCTCCAGCAGGTAGTTGAACCGAGCCATTCTCTTCTTCCAATGTTCCAGCTCTGCCCGAGGCCCAATGTTGTCGGCCTCCTTGCGCATTTGTTCGCTTTCGGTTAAAACCTGTGAGATTAAGTTAAGAGTATATTTAACGATACATAATTCTAATTTGATGATTTAGGATGTCATAGTAAAAAGTGGATGCACAAATACTTGTTTTTATTCACTGCAAAATGTAATCATTCAACTGAAAACAATGAAGACACTGTTCAGTTTTGAGATTTTCTGTTGAAATTGTGAACCCAAAAAAGTTGCCCACTGAAAACATTTGTGAGAAAACTTTGCTTGCTGGCTTACTGAAACAACAACAAATCACCAAAGAAAGAAAATTTACGACAGCAAAATGTCGCAAATTCTGGCAAATTGTGGTGCTAAAAAAGCTGTAACATTAAGCTTTCTGCCTGAAATGACATCACACTTTTGCTCATGAATATGGATATTTGCATTAGCATAAAAATCAAAAAGGCACCCAAATGCCCTTAAAATGAAAAATGAAAATTAGGTTAAATGGGACAAAAAGGTGCATTTTCAAGGATTGCATTAAACAAAATTACATTATACGAGCCCTTTTAAGCGCTGGCGTTGGGACTTGCACCCACAACCTCCTGCTTATAAATTAAGAGTGCAGTAAAGCTGTGAAGCTGTTGGAGAGTACTGAGCTGACGGGGCATAGAACATCATGTTGTTGGGCAACATTCCATCAAACTCCAGTGTTAAACTGTTCAGTATAATCATCTCCACACTTACTTGTTCGATCTGTTTGATCCACACCGCCATGATGCCCTCAATCAACTCCAGCTCCTGGGTACTGTTAGCCACAGTGATGTAGTCTGAAGCCTTGGTCAGCTTGCTCAGATCGTACGTCTCACACTTGCGAAGCTCTACTCTCTCTTCAAGGGAATCCTGGGCGGCGTTGAGGATTGTCACAAAGGCATCCAACGATTGGACGAATTCTTTACGAGTTCCCTGATTGGCCTAGGATAAAAAACAGACACGCTGGGTTTGGTTCGGTGTTTTTTTTAATTGTTCACAAGAATCAATATTTTAAACAACAGGAGAGGAAAAAGATGTTAAGATAAAGAAATGTACTTTACAAAACTGGAAAACTCAACGGACACTTTTGCAAATAATTTCTAGAATTTGCAAGAATCAAAGTGCAGAAAATTGAAATAGTACATTGATTTGTACTTTCAAAAACAAAACAGAACGTCAAGCTCGCTGTGAACTACTAGTGGCTAATGGAATAAAATGATCAAAGCCTTTCATTTTTGGGGCAATTTTGGGGTTGTAGTCATCTTATTTTGTTATATCTGTAATGGGAGAAGCGATAGAGTGAGAATGGTTGAAGAAATTGTCATCAGAAGGTATGCAGGTTTTTTGGCCAATATTATAAATCTGAAGAAAAAAACGGAACCAATTTCAGCTGCAAAACAGAAAATTTGCTTAGGAAATGTATGTGTTAAGCAACATCAGTTGAGAACTCGTCTAAGGTTATACACATTGCATGACTTCTCGGCTGCCAACCCATTTTTGTAAGCAAATTTTGTTTGGTTCTTAGCAACGTTTTATACCCAAAATTTGATCCCGTTGTGATTACCTGAGAGCCAAGTTGACCCCAACCATTCTGGTTGCCTTTCAGGAACGGCAAGAAGATGTCGCCCAGGTACCTCTCTATTGCCTGGAGTAGGCCAATCCTGCCCGTGTCCAACGAAGTGAAGATCAAATCCTGAAAATCATCACAGAAGGAAATAAATTCAATTCAGAATGATTGACTTTGTGACTTCTTTTGATAAAAACAAGGTTTGGTTTCAAGTCAAATTTGAATTACATTAATAAGTACGTTTGCATCATGCAAATGGAAAACTATTCAGGGAGGACAGTGCATTGAAAAGTGATGGGACTACCCTGGTAAAATAATACAAAATAAATATATAAATAAATACATAAAGAGAGAAATTTGTCTTTCACAAGACGTGGCTAAGTACAAAACTGAGCTATGATTGTGTCCACTGTCATTATGTTCTCTGGATGCGAGATTTGGATGGGGTCTGTTGCAACAAACAAAAGAAACTAGCAAATTTTTTTTGGGGGGGGGATGACATCACTTTGTGCATTTTATCCACTGAGGCTACAATGTGCAATGAGTCCTTACATGAGGGTTTGTTAGTTACCTCTGTCACGAATCAACAGACTTACTTTATGGACGTTTTCTGCAGTGATAGGCTTGCTAGGATTGGCTCGTAGGAAGAACACGCAGATGCCACACAACGGTGCGTCCACACCGTCCGTTACAAACAGCTTAGGTTTGCCGGTCTTGCCCGACTTGACGCTTGCTGGACCCAACCTCATCGGCTCTCCTGAACAAGAACATGGTCTCAGAATAATTAACGATTTGTCAAGACACCTCAACACCTGGCAAGTTCTTAGCATTCTCAGTTACTAGGCACGGGTTCAATTATTTCATCTTCGTCTCTGCTTGACTGTGAGGGTTTTTTTTATTCGTTTTGTCCTCTTGGGTGTTCATCTGCTTCTAAAACTTGCACTTCCTTTCTTAACCATCTCACTTCAAAGGAAAAAAGGCTTCCTATGATAGGTTATTAAAACAAAAGCATAAATTGATGAACTTTTAGATAAGTTTGTGCCCATCTCTTGTTAGTTTTGGGTGTTAATACGATTCAAAAGGAAACAGTAAAGAGCTAAAGATGTGGCAACAGGGCCATCACTTTATAAAATGGATATACATTTTTAGAACTTGTTTGCGTTATCCCTGCTTTTTCCACTGAATGGGGAACCTTTAATTTACAGGTCTCAATATTTTTTTTCTTGTTAAATCTTAACTAATCTGTATCATTATTATGTGGAAATTGCGAATAAATCAAATCAAATCAAAAACTTTACCTGTTCCTCCATCTTGAATCCAGGGATGTTTGCCACCTACAAAAAAAGGCAAGCCATCACAAAAAAAAGGTTAAAACAAATTTAATAAAACAAAATCTATCAACTTTGTCACTCATGTGTGTAGTTACTACTGCTATGAGGACACCTCACTGCAAAAATATGTGTGAATTATTAGGATTTTTATTACAACTAGCAATACTTCTTTGAACAGCAGACTTCTAATACAGTACAGAATGCAAATGTATTGCAATGCCCCCTTTACCAACTTATAAATCAGTATTTAAGTTTTTACAATTTTTGTAATCAGTCCTGCTTTCATATATGCCATGATAACGACCAACCTGTTTCTTGGGACATGTCCATCTCCTGATAGAAGAACATGAGGTGGCTGGAGGCCTCCGAGTCAAAGAATTTATCCATCTTCTCAATCTGTTCAAAGACAAATACAAGCATCAATCATGAAAACTGACTTCGCTTTAAAAAAAGAAGAAAGTTATTAGATCTATTGCTGGCAAATTGATCATCCCTTTGCAAGGGTGACATCTCTGGCTAAAAACTAACCGCAAGAGGTTAGCTACTAAAATTTGATCGCGAAGGAAATATCTAGAAACCCACATTTTGTAGTGGAAAATAAAGCTACCTTTGAAGAAAAATGAAGAACGAAATACTTGCGCAAATGGGCAATTCTAGCATAATGAGAGGTTGTAGTTGAGTGTCTTGCCCCAGACAATAAAACATAAATATCTAATAAATGATTCAAATTGATGATCCAAAACTCGTAGTCTGTAATCTCCTTGACCATTACAAGATGATGGAAATATACCAGTAGACCAATACATTTTCAGGTTTATTCCTTGGGCTCTTAAGGCCACAAAAAAAAAGTCTCTGGTTTCTGGTATGGAGCTTGCCCAAAAAGTGGTGCGGCGACGCTGCTTTTTTTTTTTTTAACCTGATTTTTTGCTTCAAATGTCGGCTGATGACTGCAAATGGTGCCCGACTAAACTTAGTGCAAATATATGGGAGTCCAGAGAGGCCACATAAAGCTTATTCTCGACCATAACCCAATCTAAAAACGCGTTAAAATTGTGCAGCAGCAGGATTCCAGTCAAACCAGTGAGTTTGGCGGTTTTGAGACATCATCTTTCATTGAAAAAAAAACTGTTCATTTTGCCGACGCGCATGGCTACGGCGACGCGCGCGCATACCAGAAACCGGAGACTTTTTTTTTTGGCTCCGTCACAGAGATTGCATAATGCTGGAAATGCTCACGTGATCTTCTGAGCACTACATGGCTTGTGTTCAGAGCAACGGGAGCCAAACTTTGAAGATCACTCTTATTTGGTAGTAATGTTTTACAACTTACAGTGTTTCCTTCCAAGATGGCATCCTCCACCTCTGTCTTGTCCAGACTGAGACTCGCTGCCGTGGCATCAATGATGAATTCATGACGGGAGTCCAAGTGAGCTCGCTTGGCTTCCTTCTCCTCCTTCAGCTTTTGCTGTTGGACATTCAAGAAAATCACCAAGAGGTTAAGAAAATAATGAGCCACAATGAAAGAGGCTCCTTGTATGAAGTGGTCTCATCCAATTGAAAATCCCCAAAGTTTTCAGACTTTGATTTCAAGTATTAAAGTTAAAATGTTCACAATAAACTCTTAAAGGGAATATACATCATTTGCTTTTGCTGTAATTTTCAGAAATGGATGGAATTGGGGTGTTGGAAATATATAGCAAATATAGTTACACTGACTTTTTGGAGGTTTTGGGTTCGAATATGCTATAAAAACCAAGAAAAACAATCATTTTCCTGTAGTCTGGTTCCCTGACTCCATTTAAGAAGAAACAGAGCAGTTAACATATATTTGGGAATTGTAAGGTCAGGGGACCAGGCTAGCTGGCTTGTACCCGTTCATAGGTGTGTAATCGATTGCAAACAAGTGCGATGGTCAACTGGGGCCAGTATTTGAAAAAAAAGCCAGTTTTTTTCCAACGCTGATCGGCCAATCAGCATTGGAAATTGATACAAAAATACCACTTTTCTTGAAAATGACAGTATACCAGGTGCCATGATTTTACAGGATGCTTTACACTGTCATTCACTAACAGTCCAGCAAGGTATTTCAAAATGATTTGGTAGTTTTATTTTTTGATGTTTGCAAATGCTGGATTATCCCTTTAACTTCGATTGTCAGAAAGGGAGAGTTGGGGGAGACCACTGGAAAGACATTCGAATGTCTTGGGGAGTCAGGTTGGTGAAATTATGGTTACTGTCCTTGCCTCCCAGCGCTATGGCCTGGGTTCGATTCCTACCCAGACCACTTACATTGTACCTGTACGGATTGGGTTTGCAGTCCCTACCTGATTCTGTGGGTTTTCCCCAGAATATTCTTCTAGTGTTTTCTTCCCGCCTCTATAACTATAATTTCTTCTCACTGCCTCCTCTCTGCAGATTTCTTCAATCTTTTGAGCTGGAATCCTTGGTTTCATTAAAATGTCGACAACACCCGACGCTCACGTGAAGACACAACGTGCCCATTCGGAATAACACAACTTGTGTGTACTTTTCGCGCTGTGTTCCATCCATATTGTCAATAAAATGCAAAAGTCAATTCTGATCATATGGTGAGAGAACACAAAGGCACCACCCTAAACTTGCCACTCAAATGTAGAGGAATACAATGCTCTGTGATTTCAATTACATTAAAAGGTTACAACAGATGTATGGTATGTACTTTGGTTGATGTATTAGTGACACTCAAATCTTGAGAGGGAATCAGATGCGCAATTTTCTCTAATGGAACATCAATCTCAAAGCTTTCAAATTATAAACTCAAAGAGCATTTTGGTGATTAAATTTTGGATGTCCAGGGCAGGAGACCCATTTTAATGGTTGATTTAATGAAAAAGTCAACATGGTGATCAATTGTGAAACTGCCATCACTTAAAAGGACGGTAAACAGTTTCAAGACACTGCCATGATTACTTGTCTAAATCTCCGTATAGGGACCTCCTATCTCATAGAGGAGCAAATCTAAAACAGGATGGTAAACACAATTAAAAGTGATTTTCCCGACGACATGCGCTTCATCATCAGGTATTAAAGCCGAACATCGTCGGCGGCAGCGATCACTTGTGGTCGAGTATGATCGTCTAACAAGCAGGCTTTCATTTGGGTCCCTGCGAACCCCGAGTGGCTGACATAGCCTGATCCTTGAGCCACATAATCAGCCACATACATAGCAGGAAAGTCCTGAGGTACCGTAACTCGACATCTTTGGAGCTGTTTTTTTTTCTTGCTCTTTTCTGAAGGCCCGTTTGCACTTTTCCTCCTGCTGTCGTGCTTGTTCAAAGTGTTCTATCCCTTCTTACAGTAACTACCTCCAGAGAGTCGCTCCAGTGCAGTGTCTCAGTAGTTAATACTACTTCACGAGAAGACGCTATTGCTTTGAGCAGATTCAGAATAAACCAACTTGTGCGTACTTTGCGGGCTGTGTCCCATCCATATTATCAATAAAATGTTAAAATCAATTCTGATGAGAGAACATAAAGGCACCACCCAAAACTTGCCACTCAAATGTAGAGGAATACAATATTTTGAATTTCAATTAAATTAAGAATAAAAAAAAGATGTATGGTACAGTATGTACTTTGGTTGATGTATTAGTGGCACTCAAATCTTCAGAGGGAATCAGATGCGCAATTTTCTCTAATGGAACATCAATCTCAAAGCTTTCAAATTATAAACTCAAAGAGCATTTTGGTGATTAAATTTTGGATGTCCAGGGCAGGAGACCTATTTTAATGGTTGATTTAATGAAAAAGTCAACAGGAGGATTAATTGTGAACCTGCCATCACTTGATAGGTTGGTAAACAGTTTCAAGACATTGCCATGATTACTTGTCACAATCTCCGTATAGGGACCTCCTATCTCATAGAGGAGCAAATCTAAAACAGGATGGTAAATACAATTAACATTGACTTTCCCGACGACATGCCCTTCATCATCAGGTATTAAAGCTGAACATCGTCAGGAGCGGTGATCACTAGTGAGCGAGTATGATCGTCTAACAATGGGATTGATTGTGAAACTGCCATCACTTGAAAGGACGGTAAACAGTTTAAGACATTGCCATGACTACTTGTCTTTATCTCCGTATAGGGACCTCCTATCTCATAGAGGAGCAAATCTAAAACAGGTTCGTAAACACAATTAATAGTGATTTTCCCGACGACATGCGCTTCATCATCAGGTATTAAAGCCGAACATCGTCGGCGGCAGCGATCACTTGTGGTCGAGTATGATCGTCTAACAACCAGGCTTTCATTTGGGTCCCTGCGAACCCCGAGTGGCTGACATAGCCTGATCCTTGAGCCACATATTCGGCCACATACATAGCAGGAAAGTCCTGAGGTACCGTAACTCGACATCTTTGGAGCTGTTGTTTTTTTTACTCGCTCTTTTCTGAGGGCCCGTTTGCACTTTTCCTCCTGCTGTCGTGCTTGTTCAAAGTGTTCTATCCCTTCGTACAGTAACTTCCTCCAGAGAGTCGCTCCAGTGCAGAGTCTCCCATGTGTTGACATCAATGTTACACTTCATGGTGTCCTTGAAGTGTTTCCTCTGTCCTCCGCTTGAACAGAGCCCCTCTCGAGGCTGACCAAAGACCACTTGTTTTTGGAAGGTGAAAGTCTGACAAACTGAGTATGTGGCCGACTGTCTCAGTTAGTTACAGATAGCCACGTCTTCGATGCTTGTGCTGTTCGCTTACTCCAGAATGCTGATGTTGGTTCGTCTCTCTTCCCACTTAATGCCTACGTGTACATAAAAGTTGGTGACAAAGACATTGCAGCTCAGAGGAGAGCAACTGGCAAGGCTGCAGCACAGACCCTGAGTCGTAAATTGCTAGAAACAAGCAGCAGCTTGAGACGGTAGCTCTCCAAAAGGTATCATGGCTTTGTCTGATAACATGTCTCATGTGGATACAAGTGATACTCCAGCAGTTCTTTCTCATGTCAGCATTATACTGAATTTTGTGTTGATTTCAACTTGGAATCCGTTTTGTTTGCTTGTTACCAATCGGATGACTACTATTCAACCATCCACTAAAGCTTTCATGTCGTCTCTCGCACTTTCAGATCTTGGCATGGGATTATTTGAACTTTTCCCATCGATAATCTGCAGATATGTAACATGTCCTTATTCGGTTAGAGACGCAAATTTCTTTCTTTTCAACGTATTCTTAATTGAGTGCATTCTGTCACTGCTGCTACTGACCATCGACCGGTACCTTGCCATTGCCCGGTGTCTGCACTACCCACGATTGGTGACACTCCGTCGAGCAGTGATTTCTATTATTTGCAGTTGGGTGATTGCTACACTATTTTCCACTTTAGTGCACATGGTAGTGCACATATACAACCAATTTTATGCTATAACCTTTATGAGAATGGGAATGATTTTACTGGTGTTGTTTACTATTGTGATTTTATACCTACACATTTTGTTGATTGCAAGACGACAGGCTCGACGCATTGCTCAAGAAAACCAAGTGGCACCACAAAGAGTCAGCTCCAAGTCTTTCACCACTGTGGCTATAACACTGGCATTTTTGTCTGTGTGCTGGATTCCTTATCTCACATGGATATTTCTTGGAATGACAGCCACACAAGTATCTGAGAGCACCAACGGGTTTCTCTTTGTTTTTGTTATAACCACCTTCTACATGACCTTCTGGTTGGATGGAATAATCTTACACATGCGGAACAGCGAGTTCAGGAAGGTTCTCTACAAGATAGTATCTGCTGGATTCCGTAAAGTCAGACAGAGATGTAAAGGCAACCAGGCTTAATCATGTCCAACTCTTCAGAGACAATGTTTTAGATATATCATCGCGTCAGTGAAACAACATCGTTCTCCATTCTGCAACAAAGTCGTATATCGAGCGAATACACTCTGTGCAACAAGGTTGTATCTCGCATATCGTGATGTCCATTGACTTTGTGTGTACATTCCAGTTATTTCAAGCAAGATACGACATTTGACACTGAAGATCAGGTTCCACGTACATGACATCACATGCCATTTAAGGAGATACAATGTACGTCCTCGTTGCACGATATGACGATATAAGCCAGTCTGGGCAGATCAATCACCGCACTCTTTCGCAGACACTACACATAGAAGAAATACATTTTAGCTCTAGGGGCGAGATTTTTCGTCTTTCATTTATCATTTTTAAGATTTTTTTAAAAGAACTTTTTTCTTCGATGCTTTAAATTGGAACAAAATTTCACAATCGAGATGGTTTCCTTTTGAAGGAAATTATGTGAATATGCTAACATACTTCTTTGTGCTTACGTTGGAAACACTGTACCGAACTTTCATTCAAAGAAATGTTAATAACAGTTGTCATTAATGTCCATACTTATAATGTCTGATTGACAGAACTCTGCAAACAATGTTTTTCTCCTATGAAATTAAGGCTGCTTGATCTCTTAGAACTAGTTTCTTGCACTCATACTTCAATAAATTTAACCTTGGCTGGTTACCGTACATTGTAAATTTTCAAAGTAATAGACCTTTCTGCATTAACGCGGAGTCAGCTAGAGCAATGGTTTTATATCGCTAGGCTAGGCAATGAGTAACCCTTCGTGTATTGTAATTAATTGTAATTGGCAAACAAAATTCCCTGAGACACATGTACAATTGGTCTATTATTTCGAGAAATGTTGCTCTGTATCACAGACTACAAAATGTGAGACAAACACTTCTTTAAAGAAGATTTTACTACTACCATTAGGTAGTTCCTCACAAATTTCAATCATTAATGGACGGGCTACTATGACAGCAACTTCACACCTATTATCCAACTAAACAAACAAACAAAGGCTGTCACCAAGCGACAGGAAGCCAATATGACAGCCCATTTCATAATCTGGGGCAGAGTCCCCACATTGTATGCACACACACTTAACCTGTTTGCTGTCATATTTATGGACTGCGGGATTTTGAAGCCTGCAGGGATAAATGTTGATTCAATTGACTTTATGACAAGTCCGGACAATGCACATAACGTGTACATTAGTTTCTGTTCTAAACGCATGTAACTTTGATATCTTGTGATAGGTGCATAGTGCGTTCTAAAAGCTGAATTAGAAAGTGCCCAAAGTACATGTGTGGTGTTTGTGTGAAATTAAAAGTATGCCTAAGTATGCACTGTAATTACATATTCTAAAGTAAGTTACTTTGATGTTTTGGGCAAGTTCCTTGGTGTCAGATGTACAGTTTGGACTATTCAATAGTGTGCATAATTATAATTATGAATAATCATAAAGTGGAATTTAATTTCTGATAAAAGGTATGAGTTGATTCAGGTTTGAGTTGATTGTAACTAATAGTTACTACAATGATGTGGAGAGGAATGATTCATCCATCTTTAGGTCCCTATTGCTGTTGTAGAAATTGGCTCAAAATGCCATGATGTCAGACTAGACAATTTTATCAATTTTTGAGTGTATCATCCATTTTTACATATCAAAAACTCTATCTGATGTGTTTAGACCTGTAGTAATCTTTTTCCTATTTGTAGTTTCATCACATTCTAACAAATACATTTTGTGTCAAAACATGTTTTTGGTTGATTGTGACTTAAAGAAATATATGGCATTGATGGGTGTTGGACATACATTTATTGGTGTCGGACCTACATGTACATGTAGGTGTCTGAAATTACATTACAAACTAGGAAATGATCCGTTTGTTATGATGTTTTTCTTTTACAAAAAAAAAAGTTTCGGCATAAATTATGGCCACTTCTCTTGGCCTTAAAAGCAAAAACTCACAATAACACTTGCATTTTGCATATTAAATGTGTAAAAACAAGGTACCAAAAATGAATACCTTACATAATTTATCACCAAAACAGTTTTTTTGGACCAAAAAATTATCTACATCCCATCTCGCTAATTTGACACCACATTTGAGGTTATGATGCTTGTATTTCTGACAATTTAACAGAAATTCCGATTTTCACCTTTACTTTCGAGTGGAATTGCCCTTTGAGAAATTAATTTCACTTCATACAGATGTACGTATATGTATGTACTTTCTACATTCTTCCATCTGTTCCAATCCACAGCCCCCTCCGCACAAAAATATACAACCCGATCAATCAAATTTGGTCTTGTTTGATATTCTTGTCAGTATATTGAAACAAATGTCTTCAATTAGGGAAAGCTTTCAGGGAAAACATGGATGTGTCTTTTCATAGGCCATACTTTCAGAGGAGAATCTACATGTAAAAATGTAGTACAGAGCCTGCTACACAAAACCAAGCCATCAATAGTACAGTTTGACATTTCAAGCTGTCAACATCTGTAAGTCAGAAAGGGTAACAGATGGTGTGTACATGGAAACATTTTGTGGTTTCTATTTTAAGGGTTTGACAATTTGTTTAAAAATCTTTCTGTCAAGGAAACCTAAGGACCTCTGGAACTGCCATCCGACATGTTGAAATCCTGCCATTATATCTCTGGATGACGACATATTACAGGCAAGATGATGACATTCTGAGATAATTTATCACGGGATGACGACATCCTGAAAGTACGATGACGACGCCCACCTACAAGATGCATTCTGAAATGAAGTATCTCAGGATGTCGACATCCTAGTCTAAGGATGTTGTCATCCTGTGATAAATCATCTCAGGATGCTGTCATCCTGTTTTCAAGATGTCATCGTCTTGCCTGAATGTGTTGTTATCCTGAGATAAAATTTGTCAGGATCTCGACAAGACGGATGACACTTCCAAAGCTCCGTAGAAACCGATTTGATAAAAGAAACCATCCATGGAATTGTAAGAACCAAATTATTGAACAAAATCTCACACTGATGCTCTTTGTAATGTTTGTACTTTTAGTTAGAGTTCTCTTTTAACTCCCTTTTAACATTAATCAATGGTCTTTCGTGTATGCTGCGACAGGCTGCAGTACGTCGACCGGCTCGACCCATAGTCGACCCAAGACCATTAGCTTTTTACTATTAATGACAAAAAGCGCTTGACGTGAAACACAACAAGGCAATATTGTGCACAATAACACAGTCCAGTAGATGGATGGTGATGTGAAGAGATTCACATCACCCTAATTGCGTCCTCCAGTAATATTTTCAGAAACAAGATTACCCAACCCTGCAGGCCGCACAGGAACTCAATACATTTCCAAATAAGTGTTTTTTTTGTTTCAGATCGTGCACCCAGTACTCAGGTTTTGTGCACCAAACTCTTTGGTATAACGTACATGCAGTTGTGCATGTGTATTTTCTTCAAGGAACGTCTCTCTTATTCTTTTATTCTTTTACCCGCTTCACATCCTAAGGGTTGGGACAACTGCACTGGTAATTTACCCGCTTTGAAGGAAATCTTTTATTTACGGTTGCTTCTGGCAAATTATGACAAGTGTTTTGAAGACCCCCTCCACGATGCCATTAGCATTGAGACCCACACAACCAGCGATGCACTTTAAAAAGAATGTTCCATAGTGTGAAGTGTCAACAGCCGTGTTGGGGACATGTAAGTGTATGTGTGCACTTTTCTCTGCCAACTAGCGTTTCTGAATAGTTGTCACGGAACCTTTTCAAAAAGGAAGAAAAGGATCTTTGTGAGTGTGTCAAGGCAACATGTCGAGATGTATTGGCCACCATGCTCTCTGTCAAAGCAAATTAGGCCTAAGTTCCAAGATTTTTACTGAGTGGACTGTGTTTTCATTTTACATGGATAGAAACAAAAACAAAATGGAAGACATGGCCGCAAAAAGAACAATTTACAGAACCACTACAATTTAGTGAAGCTTTTTTGAAAATTTCAAAACCTTTTCTAGAAATGAAAGATGTGGCTTCAAATCTTTACACGTAAGTTTGTATAAAGTTACATGTAATCACAGCGAAGATTTTATAACACGTAATAAATTTCATTACCTTTCACTCTGAGTCATGCCTTTCACATTCAATAAGTGACTAAACTAATTACTCACTAATCAGTAACTAATTAATGTCTACACCAACGTAGAATTCAATTACGCCATATCTCTCTAGTAATTGAACAATTTGACAATCCGTGTTAAAGACTTTGTTCTAAGCCTCATTTTTCCGAGGTGAATCTTTGGAATCTGAAAGCCACAAAAATAATCTTAACTTGTAGAAACTATGGAGTCAGTTCTCAACCATATTTTGTCAACAAGTCAGATTGTAAAGACATTTGCTTTTAAAAAAACTATTAAGAATGAATTGCAACTTTACATTTTTCTTAATCCTGTCTGTGTTCATCAGCGCCATCGCTTGAGCAAAGGAAGCCATCTCCTTGACGATGTTTCATCCACGTATCCAAGGCAACGGAGCATGAAGAAAACACACACGTACCGGTATGTATGCACCAGTGGCTAAGGAAACACAGCCAGTCTGGCCGTCTCCAAGCGAAAGATCCGATTTCTGGATTTGGTTTCTTGGCGATGTCAGGTATGCCTGGCTTGGCGGCGTGTTATTCTAATCTTCCCTCTTCACAGACTATTGCCAGCTTCGGGGGTAAACACTGTGCCCCGTTGTGTGTGCTCTTGCTAAATATTAACACTAGCCACTCGGCAGGCCTCTTATTAACATGCAAAGCTGTCACAAAGCCAGGCTAAGACGTCACGAGGAACGGACAAAGGCAATCACCGACTGAACGGTCAGAAAACTTCTGTGAGTGGCTGCAAAACCGGACCAAACCATCACGGACTATAAACACCGACTTTGACAAACAGAAGCGGTCAACTGAGCCATTTCACAAAGTGGATGTGTAATTCCTTTATGTAAGATTAGAGTCAAGCGTTGCCCCAGAACACTTTAATTATCACAATTCAATCGGTTTTAAAATGGCAGTGCCGTATTTTTTATCGAGTGAGGTCTGATCCAAAGTCTGTTGCTAAGGAATAGTTTTCTAAGAGGCCTGTCTTCACTTGGCTAATGATTAACAACTTTGCAACGATTTCAAGCATCTTGGCATGAATTTTTTTGGGGGGGAGGTAATAATATCACATTATTGGTTAATAATTCCACAGGCACTTTAGTACACATAACCCTGCAAAAAAAACACTGAAATTCTTGCAGCTTTCTCGAAAATTGATATTTTCATGAAGAATGAGCCATTCTGGCTAGTGCTACACATACATGTAGCTCTATTGACTTTTTGGAGCAGGGTTAATGTTGCATTACATTTACAGCTAATACCGGTATTTGCTTCACACAGAATTTCACTCAGTAGCTTGGTTACCAGTGTCGCAGACCGCACCCTTGCATCGCTCTACCGTGATTACGATAGTACAAATTTAGCCTATTAGCTAATAAATTAACTCAGACAATACAAGGAATCGATTTAACGCGTCTTATGAACAACCGGCTACAAAAATTTCATGGTAGTTATAATGCTAGTCACCATTAGTAAATTTGCTAAGTCAAGTGTATTACAATTTGCTTAAAGTGTATGCATTTCATAAGCATTTTTTTTCTGCTTACTGCATACTACTTTTATGAATAGCCCTGAGGTATAACATGCATTCATTCATAAATACCTCAAACAGTTACCCATTCCTATTGGTTGAGAGTTCATCACATGGGTGGTTTTAAACGGTTGATATAACACCGATTGGTTTCAGACACTTTTTTGCGGTGTCACATGAAATTTGGACTCCTATGAAACCTGGTCCCTTTTAGTTTTTACCCTTTTATTGGTTGAACCCTCACATGTGACCAGTCAGTCTCTTAATTATCTCCACTAATAGGCATGAGCAATACTACCAATGATTCCGCATTTGAGTCTTAAATTCACACTACACCGGCACCACTGCCTTCTGTGCCACACTGTGCAGTATGCGCCACGCGTGCGCCAATCTCCATATAAGGAGATTTTTACTACAACTAGCGCGAGGCACATACCATAAAAACAACTCAGGCCATAAACAGACTTGTTTAAAACCAACCAATCACATATTCATTCCCTTAATATTCAACGTTAATCTCAGTAGCAGCCTGACACCTCAACCCAAGTTGAACATTTATGCACAGGAGCAGATTTTTTTCTCTTTTCAATCCTGTTTTTTTTTTAATTAATGACAATGACAAAGTTACGGACGGAAAATTGCGTGCAAATACGGTTTGATGGACCAACTAATTGCACCACCTGTCCCAGTGTCTCCAGCAAGTATCCCTCTACTCTGTCACCATGGCAACCAAACATGTCAAAAATGACAGCCACCCACTGCTGTTTAAAAATTAATTGTTGAGACCGAATGCTTCGCCAATAGTGAGTTAAAGATTCATGATAAAATTGATCAGAGGCGTCGGTTCAGTTGTGAAATGTGTGGAGGGTGGCGCTGCACATGTTACAAAAACATGGACCGAGAACATTCAAATTGAACATGAATCGCATGGCAGTGTAACTTACATAGTTTGGATCAGACAAGAAATACTATCATTTGACATGAATCATACAATGTTTCAGCAGTGATTTCTACGAGAATGCATAATTTATAAACACTCTTGGCCCTATCCCAACATTTATCCAAACTACCCCAAAATGAATTTGGGTATGCACTTCAACTTGTCTTTTGAAACAAAATATTAAGAACACGCACTGAGACATCCTGATGCCAAGACTTTTTTGTAATTTTCAAATTTAGGGCTAACAAAATGGAAAAATATTTTCTCAGGGGAAATAAATTTCATGACAGGCATTCTTTTTATCACTGCTGTCAGTGCACTATTTTAAGTGCAATGGATATACAGTCTGTTGTCTTCATTTGAAATGTCAGCAATTAATTATTCACAAATTGCAACGTTCAAGTGGGATTTTATGCGGCGAAGATGACAAGCAATCTGCCAATGTATGCCTTCACCGATTTGCCTAAATGCCATATGTACATGTACATGTAGATCAGCACCACACTGGTTCATACTTCAGATAACCATGAAAAGAACAAAATTACTCTCTTTACAAATTCACACTCACGTAATCCTTTATAACCAAGTTGTACCAGGATCTAATCCACAATCTAGAAGTAAATTATATTCCCACACAAACATCCACATGTACGGGTAAAAGCCATTTCACACTAGAGCCTCTCAACCCGGGTTGAACTCAACCCTGGGCAAACCCAGTGCCGCCCCGGGTTGAGTTTTTGATTTTTCAACCCCGCGTTCCACCCTGCATCGTTTCACACTAGTTTCATGCAAACCGAGCTTATTTCGCTCGGTTACTGTTTTGAACTTTGTCAAGAGTTTCAACCAAGGTTAAAAATCTCAACTCTAGTCTGTAGCAGGGTTGAGTTCAACCCGGGTCGAACTTAATCTCAGGGTTGATGCAGGGTTGAACATTTTCAAGTGTGAAACCCTGCATGTTTTCTACCTTGCGTCAACCCCCCATCAACCCTGAGATTTGTCTAGTGTGACTCAGCAAAAGTACCCCTACATTTTCCAAGTGATAGTTTGTTGCCTAAAGCATTGGAATGAACTGGTGAAGAAGATAGCGCGCCATGTAATCCTACAAGATAGCGTGGGTTTTTAAGCTGATGTTAAAATAGTTAAGTACATGTGGAACCGGACAACCAGTATCCTGGGTTACCAACAACAAAACGTAATAGGCTTTGGCTGAGATTGATTGCACATAACATACATGCGCAGGGACTGTTGACAAAAAAAACATGTAATCGATGCAGCCTTTCTGATAAAGACTTAAAATTTGTTTTCATGCTTTTGTAAAAATCAGTGTTCTTCAAGTACAGTGTATTAATATGATAGTAAGATTTGCATCCTCACTCACCGAACAAAAAAAAACAACAAGAGAAGCTTGGTTGGAAGATTAAACAACTTAGCTGCTTTGAAAATTAGTTTTGATTCCAGTAATTCAAATTAAAATACAGTCAAATCAAATCAAAGTTCAGACTTTAAAAATGCTGAAGCCTCTCACAGAAAAAAAGGAGAAAAATATTTCTCTCCCAAAACATACCTCACGGACCGCATGTATGTTAACTTCACACACAGAAAACTTCTTCATCCTGAGACGATTTCAACTGATTCACGTCAAAACTTGGCTGCATCCACCAAAAAAATTTGTCTTTAACACACTGATCATCAACACAGAAATAGACACAGTGTTCCGATACAGCAAACTCTTGCTGTGAAAGATCCTGGCCGAATGAAACAAAGGCCGGTCCACACAGGACAAAGTACCTCAGGATAATTGCCAACTTCTCACTTTACCCAACCAACCAACAACAAGGGGATCAGTGTTTTATGCCTGACTGAATTTTCAGCCAAGTGGTCAATTAATAATGCTTAATGTACCTTGAGCATGTTGCCATGGATGAAAGGTGAACGAGGGTAACGAACACGACATGGGTAGACATAACCAAACACAAATTTTCTACTTCTACAGAGAAACTGAATGGGTACACGTACGTCTGTGAAGGGCAAAACCTGAGAATTGATTAACATGTATGTCTCTGTAAATAATGCAATAACAAGTCAATTAAAAGTTGCTTGAGCTTTGTATTTCAATAAAAGTGTTTAAAATTACAGATTTTTTTTCATTTCCAACATGTTAAAAGCTTACTTAGAGCGCTGTCATTTAAATCCATATGTTGCAGTCACATTCAAGTCAGCTCCAATGTTAATGTTACATATTATTGCTACAAATAATGTGGATCAATTTGAATCACTGCGCGGTAGAATGTGGACATACATGTAGGTAGCATGTTATTTTGCACTGGATTGCGATGTTCAACCCAGGTCATGAACAATGTAAACATTCTTGGGATTTTGAAGGTAGTGCAATAGAACCTACAGGAAAGTTGGCTAGGTCACAAGAACCAATTTCAAAAGTTCTCACTAAGTAAAATTAAATATTATAGATTTGACAAATACAATGTATCAATATTTAGGCTACTCAATATGGTTGGATTCTAAGGACAATGTCTATGGGAAACCAATTCCACTTTCTCACACAAAAATGTACAAATAACAAAATTGTAGTTTTTCTGTTTTGAGTGTTCTCTAAAATCAAAAAAAATTGAAACTGATATTTATTATGACAACTTTATTTAAAATTCTTTCCACTGGAAATGGGAAAAGAAGGTTAAACAGTCTGGGAAAGTGAGTGGTCATGATTTTTGTGGGTTTTTTTTTAAGAATATGCTGCAGGGATAGCTTCAATGGAAGAAATGTATGTCACCCAACTTTCTCAGAAAAAGTTCAGACAACACTAAGCTCCAGAAGATTCTTAACAAGGGATTTGTTCCTAAGGATGCTTAACATACAAATAGGAAGATGCTGGAACCTCATCTCAAGACTTGTTGGATGAGATTATCTGTGCCCAAATTCTGTCAGGGATTACATGACAGGATTTAAAATCTCAAATCCTTAGGAGTGCATCACAAGGATACATGTGTAGCATCGTGCATTGTGCATTATGCTGAATGACAGGTAAACCGTATTTGCTTCCACAGGTGCGCAACAAGCCCTACAAATTTAGAAATGAACAATTTCAAACTGAGCCAAAAAGGTGAAAACCTGTTCACTTATTTTTTCAATCCTACATACATTTACCTGAAATCTGTTAAAAATGGAAGCTCGTTATACAAAACATGCAAAGTACATTGCTACCACCACAATGCTATGAACAGGAAAAAAATACAACGTAGACTGCTTTGGCCTAATGATATAATTTTGAAATTGCTGGCATTTTCGAATATCCTGTCAAATGCAGTTTTGAGTAATCGAATACTAAATTATTTGAAATGGACAGCCCTAAAACTTGCTAAATTGGAATGAAGAAACTTTCTACTGAACCAGCCATGTCAGCTCAAATGAAAGCCACGCTGATTTTCACCACTTGCAAACATGCCATAGCTAGACCTTTATTTATTTAAGGTTTTTTTTTTAGTATAAATAGATATTGTTACCGGTCACAGTTCACTTGTAAAGGTGTAAAGTCTCCAGTTGCATTTTGCCAATCACAGGAGCTTCCAAATGCTGTAAATATTAGTAAACACTTTTGACTGAAAAGTCGACAACAATAAATATCCTTTATTTCCGACCATTCTTTTTAGTTGACGATGAGCTCCAGTGTCAAATTTAAAATTCTATCTGTGTGGGGACCTCTTTATGTGACTGCAATGGTTTGCTTTCAAATGGCACTTTCGAACCGGTTTTGTGGAACATAATCTTGTTTATTATTATCGGATGTAATACTATCAAAACAACGCTTGTTGAGGAAGTAACTGAATAATGAACATTTACGTGCAACTTAAAGGGAACCGCAAGTCCGTGCTCCGTCGTGTCCGATGTAAACAACCAGGTTTCTCGGGAACGGTAGGATATTAGGTTGGCTTCCTTTCCATTAGATGTTTGAAATTGGATAAGTAAACAATCCAAAACATTTTCGGGGATTTCAGGACCTAGAGCCCCTTTAAAGATCATCACATTTTTATTTACGAATTAGGCGAAGTAAAAAAAAAAACATGTTTAGCGTCCCCGCCCGCTTCCTTTTTAGAGGCCGCCTCCTTTTTTTTTTTTTTTTTTTTTTTTTTTAAAAGACAAAAATTGATAAATTTTAACGATCTCTGACGAAAGAAATCGTATTTTTAGACTTTTATACCGTGTATAAAGCTGTGGAAATAGTCAATGAGTCCAAGTGGCGGCCATTTTGAAAAAAGCTGGTAACCATCTTGAAAAATAGCCCGGCCGCGTTGCCTTGAAAAATGTGTCGGGCGGCCATTTTGAAAAGAAAAAAAAAAAAAAAAAGGGCCTCCTCCTTCCTTTTTGTCAAAGAGGCAGGACGCTAAACATGTTTTTTTTTTATTTTGCCTTATCTTTGGAGTTTGGTGTTTTCTTGTGCAATAATTTTACAAAAGAGGAGAAAATATCTGAAGACAATGCAGAATAACACAAATTTTACCAAATACTACTCACTGCAACATTCATTATTTTAGTTAATTATGCCACTCTCCAAGCCTCTTAGTTATACTTCCTTGAGGAGTTCTGAAGAGGATAACCACCAAGTACCAAGTACCAAGTACATGCAACAATGACACAGACAGTCAAGAATAACATAATTATCTTTCAATGCCAACAATTTAAAAAACCTCCACGTAAAATTTCTGTTTAATGTAACAAGTTTTAATATCTAGTACAATATATACAGGCCCTATGTTAACTGAATATTGAAGCCAAACATCCTCTAAAAAGTATAATTTCTAATAAAAAAATATATATATAAAAAACACCCCAAAAAAAGCAAACCAGACAGGCATAATTAATAATACAAAAAGTTCCATAAAAGCGTTTTGGCAGTTCGTTATTAGTTAAATAACTTCTTTCTCAAGACTACAAACCTGTCTTTCCTTGAGATTTTCCCCCGGTGCCAACGCCGCCAGACGAGATTTATTCTTCGGGTCGGCGCTGCCAGGATTCCGCTTGGCTGTCGCCTTCACGCGGTGATGTCCCGGCGGCCCGGCAGTCGGCCCGTTGGCCGCGGTCTTCCCCGCTTCAACATCGGCCATTTAGAGGCCCAAAATACACCTAAGACAAAAGACTTCACGACTCTCCGACTAGCTTAGAGTCTCCTCTACATTGACAAGTTCTACTCTCTGCAACTGTGCTCGATAAATGTCATTTCATACGGCATTACGAAGTTATTTTGTTTTGGTAAGTTTTACGTTAAAAGAGGAAACGGCAGCCATTTTGACCAGATTGTGTGTACAACATCACCTATGAGACGACATTGATTTGCATAAGCTCGGGCGATACCAATTTTATATGGGGGATTTCTGAAGGGGACTGTTAAATTCGAACTCTGTCGCGAATAAGTTCAAAATGTACAAGGCACTATTAACGCATTTCCCTTTCAAATTTCATTCATTTAAAGTATGAAAGTCTCATAGATACAACAAAATATAATTTTTAAAGACTGATTTGTGAAAACATCAGGTGCACTCAATATAATTGATTGGTTCCCACCTGCTGAGAATCAACGAGTCTACGTATTCAACTTTGCCAACAGGTACTTCTAAAGCGCAGACTAGCTATACGTCGCACCTGTGGTCGGGGCGAAAATAAATGATTGATCCATTGTGTGGATTTTATTGATCTGTGTCTGTTAATATTTAATACTATAAACGTGCGAGAAAATGTTGTTTGTATAATAAGCTGAACACATGCACAAAGATCCCCAAGAAAATGTCTTACTTAAATGTAATCATTTGCCAGGAGAAAAGTGCAATCCGTGTCGCTACCCACTGTGTCTACACGGTCTGTGCCCAATAGACCATGAATAGACTATTAAATGCAGATATGCCTAGATCAAAGTGTCCCCGTAGACAGTTTATTGGTTATTTTATGGGTCTCTGTACTGTTGAGGTCATTAAAATTTCCACCTAGTTTCCATACAAACCCAGAAAGAGGCGTACGTAAAGGTAGTACCTGAAGTGCGCCACCTCGCGACTACGTACATCTGTCATGTTGGTCTTCGCTCGTCCCCAGGGCGGTAGTGTCTTATAAACGGGAGGACACGCCTCCAGTCCCCGCCCTGGCCGCACTCAGATTTTAGGGAAAGCAAACATCTTCCTAAAAACCCACTGAGGCCCCTAAGCATCCCCCCCCCCCAATTTGACACAGGTTACGCCACTGCACACAAAGACCAAAGAACCAAGATTTGCAATATTACATGACATTATTCCCAGAAATGATACATTGGACATGTGCAGGGCATGCAGGCTAACCAGCCAAACCACCCGACCCAAAATCCATCTTGCAAAAATGTCAACCGTATGCAAGAAAGTTTTGCGCGTGTGCGAGACATCTTCAACTTCTAAGACGTTTTAATTACCTTCACAAACACAGGATCCTTTTTGCTTTGGAACTTTTATTTTCGTTTCTTCAATGAATGCTACATCTACCGCAAATTAATTATCAAGCAAATTTAGTATTATCAATTCATGATTTGAGCTTGAGATTCCTCTTCATTCTGCTATTATATAAGAACATAAAGACACCAAACATTTACATCGCTCTTGCTGCCTGTAAACAGTTCATAGCTATCTAAGAATACAGCTGCCAAAATAAGTCAAAAACTGAAATATATGCATTTTATATTTTTCTGATATAGATTTTGTAGAAAAATATTTATTACCAAATGTCATTTCATGACTATATCTTTATAAGTTACCTTTATAAATTCTGCATGATATTTAATTGGATATTTCTATGATATTACATGAAATGTTATTAAACAAAAATAGGTTTGTCTTTATATCTTGCATAACTGTCAGGAGGGAATGATTAGTTAGCGACAAGCGAAATTCCGTATTCTAAAACTGGATGTAACTTGATTGCATTTATGCATAGACAAGCCTAATATAATAAGACACAATTTTCAAGTGTTTTTTTATGACCCCCGCAAATTAAAGTACACAGCTGCAAACCCATTGCTATTGTATCCAAAATAATATATCATAATACTGAATAAGAAACAAAAATGGAAAGTTATAAGCACCATATAATGAACCGAATTGTATTAAAAACATCTTTACGCAAACGAAATAGGCCCTTACTTATTGTAATCTACCGAAAACCTAAAAATACAATTTCCCATTGATAATGACATATTAGATGGTGCAGTTTAAATAACACCATAGTTTTTAAATTTATATTTAATTAATTTAATGTGTGCATAGACGAAATGCCACTGCAATCTTATAGGAGAACCCCATCTTTTGGGGAAAAACACAATCACACAAAAATATAAGTTCCGCGTTATCAATCCCAATTTGTTTTTATTTTTTAAAGTAACAGCTTTCCTAACCCAAAATTTATAATTCTATTAATTTAAATTCATTCCTTGTTTGTTGTTATTCCAATCTCATGCAATACCTTTGAATCATTTAACACAAAGTCAAAGTGACAATGTCGGATGTAAAAAAGGTTAAATTTTCCTAAATTACACCCAAAAATGGGCTGATTTCACAGTTGTTAGTCTGCAGAACACGTCATTGTCAAGGGTTTTACTACCAACCAGAGTGCATAGCAACCTTATCCATTACGTCACAAATAACTAAATTTACCTCATGTATGAGATTTAAAGGCATATAGGATCATTTGCATTTATATAAAAGTAACCTACCAAAAAAAAATTTCACAAAAGTGTCCTCATATTGAGGCTCGTACTGGTACAACATGAACACCCCGTGAAATTATTCTGTCCGGCTTGCTGTCATTTAGAATAAATATAGACATGTACATGTAGGTGATTTCCAACAATCAGTCAATTGACTGAATGTTGGAAATAGGGGGCGCTAATGACGAAATATGATGTTTCGTGATCAAAAGGTTGTGCATGGTTTTTCACTGTTTTCTCGAAAAGTGTAATATCCACTGAGCTGAAACTTCAGCTGGTTAGGTTTTGAACTTTCGTCTTTGGATTTTGATTGGTGTAATTAATAGGAAACAAACAAACAAAGCAAATGATCCTATATGCCTTTAAACTTACACATTTGCATGCTCCTGTTTTTCTTATGCATGAATCGATATGTCACTTCATATTACTGTGTTTGCTATCGAGAACATTATGCTTGGAAGGATGCTGTGACTACGCGGCCATTGAGCGGCATAGTCGGACGGTAGTTGTCACCAAGATGTTCCGGGCAGCCGGTATCGGCACAGCATCCTTGCTTGTGAGACCGCAGATCTCGCAGTGTCTTGATCTAAAGAGTGGAATGAGGAAAACATTTTTTTCTTTTACAATTCTAGAGTTTGTTTCAAAATTAAAATTTATGTAATGAGCATGAGAGAAAAATACTAAACTTAAGACAAATTTTTGGTTCAAACATAAATTTTATCCTTTTTTTCTGAGGAAAACTAGTACATGTATTTATCAAGATATAAGAACACAAGAAGTGTTATATAATTCTAAATGTTCTGCAGCAATGGCCAAAGGTCTGGAGTTCTTTTAAGATTACACGAATTCGTGTACGAAAAAAAAACCGTCTAAATAAACTGGAGTTTATTCCATTACCTGTTGTGCAGATATCTCGACGGGTTCCCGATAAATGATGAACCGTGCACTCTCGTAGCACGGCGGTGTCGTCAAGGATCCTTCGTAGGTCCAGTAATCTTTCTTATTCTCTGAAATAGGACATTTGCAATAGATTTATTTGATGCACGTGGAAAGCTGGCTTCTGCATACGATTTCAATGGCAAAGTGGAGATATCACAGAGCCAATCAGGCAATTGGGAATATATTGATCAGGTAGAAGTACTTTGTTGCAAAAGTTTACACTTGTAATATTTCCAAATCCAATGATTAAAAAACATTAAACTTACCAGGAAGTAAAACAGACGGATCAAATCCCTTTTCCACTGCGCATTTATCATCCTAAAGTTGCAAAACAGAGACATGATTTTTGATTGATTGTAAAAATATAAAACCTCCAATTATTGATTTGCACCTAATTCTAATGATAACTCCCATATTTTTTTCTCATCAGTGCGAACAGATTTTGAAATTTAATTTTGACAATTGTTTCGCACATATCCCCCTCCCCCCCAAAAAAACGTTAAAGTGTGCCTCAAAGTAAGGAGAAACCGTTTTCCTGTTTGGTCAAACTTTTTTTGTCAGGCAAAGTGACCATGTTATTTCCTTGAAAGCATTGCTTAGAGATTAATACTATCGAGAAAAAAATGCAATCACATTACAAATACTCATCAGGAGCGTTATCGTGCTGACAAAGAAGTAAACTTTAAGATCATAATTTATGTAAAGTTAATAATGTTAATAATGTAAACGGATTCTGGAATGTCGGGCCCTGTCTGATCTTTGGCTACGGCTGAGCTGTATGTAACACGCGCACCATACGGAAGCCATTGCCTAGCGGATACAGCCACTTCCCACTGGTGCGTTATTGCCGGTCGTAGCCAAAATGATTCAGTCATCGTGAGATACGGCCTTGGCCTTCTCGCTTACTTTACACTTGACTTTGCTCAAGAGCGCCACCAGTTGTCCCCAGGCAGGATTCTCCTTGCCGACCTTGATGAATGCCGTCAGAACGGCTAGGCCCTTGTCATGTGACAGGGCGTCTCCCACGGCTTGGAAGAGATCAGTGTTCCAATGGACCAGATGGAGCTAGAATGGTGGGGAAAATGAAATATTTGATAATATTGACAAACGATTTATTATATTGATCACTTGATCGATCACTTGATTATTATAATTGATAAATTCATAATATACCTACGTGTAAAACAACACGTCCTATAGTTTTGATCCTAACTTAAATAGCTCTGTTGTTTACCAATGGAATTAAACCAACATTTCAGATCATGTAAACAAAGCATGGCAAAATTTATGGGGCGACTTTTATATCAGCTTTGTGCAAGAGGGTGAGATTTAAACGCCATACAAAAAAATACTAACTTTCAGAATCTACCATTTTTGACTTGGTTCTCTATAATGTCGATTCAGCGCTGGAGACGGTGGCGGAAGGCGCGTGCTGCTGCCGAAAGCTTCGGAAGGAATGCAGGATCACCCCTGATGTCATTGCACACCTCCTCGATCGAACACATGACCGAGGAGGTGTGCAATGACATCAGGGGTGATCCTGCATTCCTTCAGAAGCTTCCAGTCGCAGCAGGCGCCTTCCGCCACCGCCTCCAGCGCTGTATCGACATTCTGAAGGTGAGTATTTTTTTTGTTCGGATGACGTTTAAATCTCACCCTCTTGCACAAAGCTGATGAAACTCGCTCCATAAAATTTGTCATGCATTGTTTACATGATCTGAAATTTTGGTTTTAATTCAATTGGTAAACAACAGATTTATTTAGGATCATAAGTAGGATTGTTTTTTGGCAAGTAGGTATGAGTAGAACATGTCGGAAACCAAACTGGAAAGCTTATTTAATATTCCAATCAGGGAACCGCATTACAGTCATCGTGAAACAATTTCATTTAGCTTGTATATAGACCGAAAATAAGCAGATAAATGTGTTGAGCGAAAATTAGCCGGGAAAAGTATCAAGTAATACACACTACATCCGATTTTGGTTGGTTGCCTGTTTTGCTGAGCAAGTCATTTCAATGCTTAACTTCAATAGACGAATCCGGGCACGTGATACAATCAAGCCGGGCCGGCCCCCTTCAATGGAGAAACCATTGTGCACGCTATTGTACAAGTAACTGCACTGTGACGGATTATCTGAACTATAGCTAGCACAATGCTTTCGCCATTGAAGGGGGCCTTCGTGATAGAATTGATAGCGTGCCCGGATTGGTCTTTTACAAACTGGGTCAAAACAGGATAGATAACTACCTCTGCATCGTATGGTTTGCCATCCACGGTGTGTTCAGATCCCAGGCCGTCCTTGCTGCCCCAATGGCAATGGAATTGGGCAAGCTTATGGTTGTTGGAAAGCGGTCCTCCGCTTAAATCTGAAAGTCAATCAAAAGACAAAAGTTACACCAAAAACTCCAACGTCAGATTGACCCGAGATCATGCAGAATCCAAATTTGCTCAGTCCTTTTCTGAGTCAACACTGAACAATGACGCTTTTCTGAGCCAAATTGACCTAGAAATTGACCTGACTCAGTTTGACCCCAAAAGAGGTCATTTTTGACCGGAAAAGGACCGAGCAAATTTGGATTCTGATTCCGGGTCAATCTGACACAGCACTGTTTTAGTGTCTGTCTATGTCAGCTGTACATGTTGAATAAACTTTTAACAGCAGATTTCTTTGTAACTCGGTGTCAGTCATAAATCTGGAAATGATGCACGTTCATGCATGTCATTAAAAGACAATAATTTATGCAGGATTCGAACCATCGTTGACTTTTTTAGGTAGAAAGTAATCTTACTATTCTTAGTGACCACCAATGCTGCACGAAAATGAGTTGCCCTAGATTCTTGAAAAGTTGTATTAAAGTGAAATGTTGGAGACACTCAGTCCATTCTGGAGAGTGAAAAGTTTGGGTCAGAGGCTGGAGTGGCAATCTTGAGGCTTCGGGTTCGAGTCCTGGTTAAAGCCAGATATTCTGAGCTCTACCAAATTCTGTAATATCCCATTAGTCTCTTTTCATGCCGCTAATAAGACACACGAAGCTCCCTTACTGGTGCCGCTGGAGGCAACATTCACTTGGAACGTGAATCCGTTGTTGAAGAGCTCTGTACATTCAGCCGACGTGTAGTCGATGTTCAGTGGGCCTAGAGACGCGTCTATCTTGGCGTCTTTCGTCACGATGTCGATGGGAGACTGGCGGTTGCCTTTGGCAGCGGGAAACTTCTCACACCAGTGCGATGGTCCTTTGATACATTAATAACAATAATTATTAGATTTTTTTTATTTAAACGATGGGACCGAAAACTTACTTTCTGTATTTGTCATCTTCACTTCAAATCATCAAAACTCGTTTACAGAATAGTTGAGAAAAGAAATATACATTGACCGGTTTATAAAGGGGTGATGCAGGAACCAAATTTGTAATATTTAAAGTTTTTTAATACTTAAAGTTCTATGGTGTTGTACACAACCCATATACATGGGCGTCGCAAGGGGGGGGGGCAGGGGACACTTGCCCCTGGAAAAGCACCCCCCCCCCCACTCCAAAAAAAAGGAGGGAAAAAAGAAGGGAAAAAAGAAGAGGTATGAAATCATATTGCTTTTACTTTAATGCACATTTAACAACATGGGCGTCCGCGGGGGTGTCAATGGGGGTGGGGTGGGCAAATGACCCCGCCCACCATGGAAAAAATAATAAATTGTGAATATTCTAGATGAAGTGACACGATTTTGGTAAATGATGTGCTTTGTCCCCCTCCAGAAAAATCCTGGCGACGCCCATGCCCAAATACATCAGCGTCGGTTACCTCCAAAAACGGACCATTATACCGAAAACTTTTATTTTATTTTATTTTTTTTTTTTGGGGGGGGCACTTTCCTAGGCACAGAAATTTTCTTGAAGAAGGTTGCAGAATATGCTCCTCATCACCCCCGATTTGTACATATGAATTGGAAAGTCTACCGAGGGTCATATAATCTCTAAGATTTTTTCACCCAGCCTGCCAGACAATAATTAGGCTTGATCAAGTTTCTGATCTGTTTTAGTTTGTTAGCATTAGCAACTTACTACAAAATGCCAAATGTTTTTAATTTTGTGAAGCTATAGGGTTCTTCGAAGAACTTTGACGCACTCGTGTGTGTGTCCCTCTTGTGGGCGTCCCCACAAACCCTTGGAGGATGTTCTTGTCTACAAAGGTAGACCAACATTCTCTGATTAATGTTTGGTCCAAAAAATCCCTCAGAGGCGTTCGGAAATTTCATGAAAAGGTTTGTTTTCAATCCACCTGTCGTCCTTATAGAAAGATATTCTTTATCGTTTTACAGTCGTCTGTTTTAACATTTAAATTTTATTTTGATTTGAAGGGATCATGAAGGCCCATGATGCAAATGCTTTTACTATAATATGCAGGCATTTTGCATGCCAGACTTCTTTGTACTCGGTAACAAAAAAAAAACACATTCAGGAGATTCCATTAAAACGAGTGAGGCTGATCGCATGGTTGATTATGAACGGCCATTAAGTCATTGCGCAGACAAGGAGGAACCTAGAGACCATGAACTTTGGGGGTTCGCTGTGGCGCAGGCGCACACTGCCGCACAGCACATTCGAATTGGCCAAACTTGCCCCAATTGTGTCACTTGCGCATAGAAACATTAAGTATAGAAATTACACCGTGATGGATTACTCTAATTTCATAAGCCAAAGCTCGAGCCAGTCCCAATTAAATGACTCGAAATGTTCAATCAGGACCACAGCAAAAAAAAAATCCACACAATAGAAATATAGGATGACGGATCTATATTACCTATATTTCTATTGTGTGGATTTCTTTCTATATATAGCCTGATGTAAGACTCTACACGGGCGGATCCAGGAATTTTTGCGGGGGGGGGGGGTTCATCAGCAAAATAATTCTGAAATGGCAGGTTGTTTTCTATGGACACTTGGCCTCCGAAAATCAAAGGGGGGGGGGGGGGTTCTTACCATACTTTCAATTGGGGCAATGTTCAGATCCGACGTTTATTAACACTATGTTACAAAATAGTGTACAAATAAGCTGTCCGTATTTTGTGCACAGGCGGACATTATTAGCTGTATAATTTTTTTGGGGTGTCAGAGCGGGGGGGGGGGGTTCGCATTATTTTAATGATTTTCTAAGAAAATATTTTTAAGACGGAGCTGAAAGGGTTTTTGACCCCCCCCCCCCCAGATCCGCGCCTGCTCTGAGATCGTCTTGTTGCAAAAATATTCCTTTATTTACCAATCCAGAGACAATTTCAATTTCAAAGAGAAATGCTCTTTCGATTTCAAGAGTGTGCAGCCCGTACTGGTAATTCTAGACCTAATACAGCCCAATAAAAGACTCTAATTTAATTTAGATGAATGGAAAACAATTAAAACGCACGGCGTGACTAATTACATTGTTTTCTTTAGATTTTATTCACGAACGTCCGGGCTTTTCAATTCTGCATATTGTCAGTCATGAAGGCTTCGTTAAACTCAGAAATGAGCGAATATCCTGTTATGTCACAAACCGCATTTTCTGAAGGCCAAATCCAGGGATGAACCCAGCCACAGTGATATATGGAGTTAATATTCTGTGCTTCATTGCGAGACAGTCTGCCCTCGCTCTGAACTCCCTGTGGGTATATGGGTTGGGGGCTGGGGAACCGCTTGCTAATCTCAGTCAGGCCCCCGGCCCCAATCCCCTCCGTCTCGGAGTATAAGAACGTTCAATCAAAGCGTTCGTTTGTAAATTTCAGGGAGCACCATAACGAAAGTTTGCATGAATCGTTTTGCATCATCAGCATATTTCCAAGTGATGGATCCATAATTAAGGTCTGGCCGTGTTGCAAGAATTCATGAAATCGATCAAATTGATCCTAACTGTCCGAGCTTAAAAACGCGACGCCGTAAAATGCGATGCCGATGACACATTAGGGAACACCATGCAAACTTTTGGTAAAGTTTCAGGGACAGACAGACAGACCATTCGACCGACCGACCAACCGACCGACCACCAAGTGACATGTAGAATCTCCTGCCAGAGCTTAAAAAAGCTGAGGGGGCCCGAAAATGGAGACGAAACCCCAACTTAGGCCTACATGCGGGGCACATATTCACTCATGTGGGTCGAAATTTCTTTTTTGAGGCACCGTGCATCAAAATAATTACCAATTCACAGTAACCCCCCCAACAAACAAACAAAAAAACAGGGGGAAAAGACTTACATAAAGTGAAAAATGGGGGGGGGGGGGAGGATATAGGCACCAAACATGCGGGATCACGAAAGACTCACAATAATGCTATCTTCATATGCCATCCGAGTCTGACTCGGAAGCGAAGTTTCAACTTTTCCAAAAAAAAAAAAAAAAAAAAAAAAAACCAACTAAATTAATTGAACTTCAAGTGTCAATAATAATATATTTCCGACTAATAGGATATTAAAAAGGGGAAAATAGAGATACAACAATGTTTACATTCTTAGGGGGAAAAGGAACATCTTCATCGTAATATTGTACAGTTTCTGATGATAAAATAATGTTTTGAAGAATGATACGTGTGAATTCAAACATTCTAAAGAATGTTAAGCCTTATAAAACCCTGGATTTCTATGAAATAAACTGTAATTGAGCGCTTTAGTTGGGAGTTTGGAGGTCGCCAGTTCATGTTTCCGGCCTGCATGCAATTGGATGCGAAACGGAGCTTAAAATCAAAGGTAAATAGTGTCGGTCACAACGGGGTGAAAAGTCTTCCCTTTCCGCAATGATATTGCTTGCTTGATAAACATAATAGTTAACATTCAGAAACGCATTATTGTACAATGAACATTATATATAGGCTATACATGTACATGTTCAACTTCAATTGACTTGAGTGTTTGTTTGCTTGCAAATTCGAGTCTAGCTGAAATCAGAGAAATGCAAAACGGCGGGGATGTTCAATATTCGTTGCATTCGATAAATAAATGAATTCGTTAATAAATGGCTTATGAGATGATCACCAGGGGCGTACCCAGGAAGCTGGGGGGGGGGGCGTTAGTTGTAAAGGCGGTGTGGGGGGGGGGGAGCAGGCATGTATTTTGTTTTTTTTTTTTCAAAAATGTCTTTTTTTTGCGGCCCAATTTTCGTTTGTCTTGCAATCCAAATTAAGGTCTCAATTGACAGAGAAAGAACCGGGGAACTATAGACCAAACCTCAGAATTCGAAACAATCATTTCATGAAATATGTTGCGTTCAGACTTTACTGAGCTGTATACGTGTACGTCGCCTTTAAAGGATCGAATTTTATGAGTGCAATTCTGACTAACGTCATCTACAGGAGGATTTAAACAAAATAGCAATCATAAAAGAGATGTTTCAAATTCTGTGATAAGAATAACGTCGACTCGGAATTTAGCAAACTGGCTGGCCATACACTCTACTGACATCAACTACATGATCCGAAATATAAGGTTGATTAAACGCACCTGTGTTACCCACATAAGCGAAACAGTTCACATAATTTGACCCAGATCTCATGTTCGCGCGTTCCCTAGTCCAGCCGGATTAGTTTTCCAGCATTTAAAGAGCAATAGACTTTCCTAGTTCCCCATTCAACTTGTCACTATTTGACTTCTTTTTTTGTGATACTGAAGTTTGATTGATACAAAAGATTACAAGAAAAGTGCCAAATTTAACAGTTGGTAGGGGTAGGATTGTCCAGACTGAATAATCTGATGATCTTAGGGTATCGCAATCCATCTAAATGATTTATTTTAAGCATTAGCGGCTCAAAGTGTCAATTAGATAAAGTCGTATTGTCCAATAAATCTCAGGCTCCGAAGAAAAATGAGAGACAAATCTGCCAAATAGAGAAAAAAAATCTAAGTGACATTAGGTTAACAATTATGGCGTGACTTCAACATTTTCCGTGTCGGCGATTCCCGATTCACGCAGTACGTGGCATAAATCGAATTTAGGGTCCCGAGAAGGGTTAACATGGCACATTGGCTTCAGTTTTCTCCCTCTCAAAATAACATCTGCACGAATGCAACCAAAATGAGAAAACCGTACGGTTAAAATTGTGTCGGTCTCCGAAATATTTCATTTAAAACGTCGACATTTTCAAGACATATTCCGATCCTATGGAGATTAGGCAACATATTTATTTATTTAAAATCGACACCAGTCAAAATTGCTTGTCAAAATACATTTGAGATATGATATATTTATTCAGATTATGTTTTACTAATTTGCATACTCCGAGAACGTGACGAATTTACAACGACTAGATACTCGGTGGTAAACATTATAAAATTCAGGACTTTAGGATCATTGCTACATCCTATTGTTTGCTTACGAACAGCGTGCGTGTCGGGCAACAAACGATCTCCATCAAAATTTGATTTAAACGACCCAGCTAAGTGGATGCGCTGTCCCGCTTTGTGCATTAAAATAGATGAAAATACAAGGCGCATACATCCTAACGAATATAAAGTCTTCTTCAACAATGATTGACGAAGCATGAAATTGTGTCTTTGATTCGTGACACACGCTACGGTAATTTGATTGAAAAAATAGTTAGCAAGACGAAAGATTTTTTTTTTAATGGACCGTAACTGATCGACCTGTGTTGGCGCTAAACGAACCAAGTTCACGACATTTGCGTTAATCGAATTTGCTGTACGGAGACGTTTTTGTGCTGAGCTGTACAAAAACGTATAGCTTGGATATTGCTGTGATACTGTTCGTGTAGGCTAATGGAATTGATTTCATTCAGAAAACGTCCACGTAATTTTATTCAGATACAATTTCCACAATATGCAGTTCAATTGAACACTATATAGGGGCCTAGCTTCGTAAAACAGATGCTTTCTCAAGCTGACTATACAAGGATTTTTTTTTTGGAAATAAACGGTTTTAAACTAATTCCCAGTGTGGAGCTTACAAGAAGCAAGGCTTTTTTAATGAAGTTCTAGATGCAGCACTTTCAAAATCTAGAATATGAAAGCCAAATTAATAAGCTTTTTTTAGGTACAAAAAGTCATTAAAATCACTTATGTACTTTTCAAGTTACGGAATTTTGAACACAAACACCGTTTTAAACTTCTGTCCACGGATCTGAAAAAAGGTGTTCTTTCAGCAAAACGAAAACAATTCACACAGGACATCCCTACGTGAATTACAATATATTATAATGACAAAGGGAATGCAATATTTTTTATTTTTACATTATTGTATGAAATACTTTGTTCATGTATAATTTACAAAAAAAATGAACAGACTAACACGACAAGAACATTAATAAAAGAAAAAAGATGCCAAAATACAACTGTATATAAGAAATCAGGTGTGCAGAACATTTTAAATTCGTACCTTTATCTCCAGTATAACCCCACTGAGCCATTATCAAACGAAACGAGAAGAGATCCTTCGCGACGAAGAAAACAAATCAATTTCCCAAGACGGAGAAGATGTAGATCTTACGGGAGAGAACACCTTGGGCTAGTAATTATGATAGCACAGGCAAGGTGAAGGAGCTGCTCACAATGTGGGCGCTGGGTGATGAAGTGGCCGGGGAAATTCGTGTGTAGCGTTGATATAGCATCAGCTGATGTGGTGCCGTACGATTTACGTAGATGGTTAGTTTAATATCCAGGGGCGTTTATGTGCATTATTGTTTGAATCAGTGTCATGTCACAGTACACGCAAAATGAGTAATGCTGCAAATGACTAGTCACGCGTGTGGCGAATTAAGTCACTTCCTCAACGGAATTTGGAGCATAAGAAAAGGACAAAGATGTGGTTGATTGGGTAAAATAGTCGGGGAGGGGAATAATTATGGAACCATTATTATACAGTCATTTAGTCTGCATGCTGATTAGGCAGTGGGTTCGGTGTACTTTGGTATTGTGCCTGCATTATGATTGATCTCTCCAAGGACACTTGTCTTTGTTTCGACTCTCATTAAACACCGGCTGGGGGGGGGGGGGGAGATCAGTATTGTCGGCATATACATGTATAGTTGCCTCAACCTGTGCGCTGTGATATTTATGAAAATCACCTGTGCGAACTACTTTGCAAATTTTATATTTTGCATCCTCACTTGATCAGCAGACCAAACCTTTCAAATTGGCGCAAACAAGAGAGCCAGCGGCGTAGCAAGGGTTTTCAGCGATAGGGGGCGTGTGTGTGTGTGTGTGTGGGGGGGGGGGGTGAGGTTATGACGGAGGGGCGCTCAAAAATTGCATCCGTGCTGACATGAAAGGGGAGGGGACGGGGCTGGTCACCTTCTTTTCATAGGGGGCGCTGTTCAAAACGTATATTATGGCTACATTGGACAATAACTATACCGCTATTGGCTTTCCAAGGAACGTTACAATAAACAGCCACTCACAAAATCGAGGGGGAAAACGTAATTTCATGTTCCTCCACCTAATCGGGGTAACTCATATGGCTGTGCTTAGTATTTTTCTCAGCTACTCCCCTCCTATTTTTTGAAAGGACTCAGTACAAGTCCAGGGTTGAATTTGACTTACCCCGATCGGGCACCGTTCAAATCCGGCGCCAACATTGGACTACTTGACAATTTCATGGTTCTGCCGGCCTCCCCCATTAGTATTAATGAAAAATTCTCTTAACAGGATCATCACCAAATAGCAAGATGGACAACGTATTCATAATTTGTTCCTCGTCATATAGGTTTATCGCGAAATGAATGGGACCATTTTCTTTTCCTCCACCGTTTCACACCGACGGAAGGTGCCCCCTTTTCTGAGCAAGTGCCCCTTTTGGGTGTTGCCCCCCTCCCATCCCCCCAGTTTGAAAAGCGTTCTGTCGCTCATGCATTGCTTGTAGCGTTAGCGTCGTTTGAGACACGGTTATTACCATTCAAGAATGCTGACAGTTATTCTTAAATGATGGTAACTGTTGTTTGGAATCAAACAGAGCTGCAGTGCTTAATTATGATCTCTTTTTCCCCGCCCTTACTGCCAAATCTTGTGACTCTTGTTGATATATTATTTAATTCTGGACGACAAAGCGGAGGGATAATAGACACCTATAGCACAGAGCGCCCTCACTGAGGTAAAATTATATTATTTCACTGAAAGTGCAAAGTGTCCACTCGTACGTATCGCGTCTATTTGTGAGGGCGTTCTACATGCACGATGTCCATTGTTATCGCTGCACAGTGAGGGTGATTGTGTTGAGTGGTACTTTTTTAGGGGGTGCCAATTATTTCCAAGTTCTTATCACATTACAGGCGAAGGAAATGAAAATAAACACGGGGACCACGAAGCCTTGGTGTCGATCACCAGCCGATACAACACGGGTTGTCCATGACCTGTCACTGACCTTGGCACTACCTTGGTACCACCTCGCGACGAGTGCGCGGCCCAGGGATAATTTCCTCGTACTCACCGACCTATCTAACAACACTGGTGACCTCTAATTTCTTCGAGCTCTCATTGGATACATTTTTGTCCAGTCAACGACACCGGGTCAAGACTTCCGCTTGCGAACGGAATGTAGGTGCAGTGACCGTCGCAGTTTAATCTACCCACAATGCCTTGCGTTTCCTTCACAATTGCAGTCACCAGCACCCCTGGAAAGGAAGTTGGGTACAGTCAAAGCACCGGGTAGTAATCCGAGTCACGCTGTATAGGCATCCAGTGTGTCACAACCTCATTCACTGGTCGAACCTCGGCGAGTGTGCGAGTTGAGACTTCCAACCGATCGCGCGGTTGAACACCATCCTGACCATGATGGAGGCACTTGGCTCTCAAGTTGGTGCAAGAGCCGAGTTTTCCTCGCGTCGGGAGCGATGGAGACTGGTCTCATTGTGGATTCTTTTGACTATTACACTTGCAGCAAAGTCTGGTGAGTTTCTTGCTCCACAATCTCTGCAGTGACTGTTTTCCTGTATAAATATAATTGTTCTTCCTTCATCGTATGACATATAATTTTCCTGTCCGATATTTTCTCGCATCTTTTTCCCTTCTGGAAAGTTGCTGAAGTATAGAACAAAAATTGGTCCGACACGGACTTGAAAAAGTTGTTGCACTCTTTCGAAGGCCTTTTTTCTTCATCTCCCTAGCGGAGATAATGTTAGGATATTTTTCCTCCCAAGTACCAATTACCAAATACCAAGTACCAAGTAAACCTATAAAGCAACGGTGTTCAAAACTGAGGTGTTCAATCCAACACTTACATGAGTTCGGTCAGTGGCCACACTTTGAAAGTGTTAAATCCAGCATTTTCAATGTTAAATCCAACTCTTACAATTTTCGTTCAACATTTTGAATGTTGTAAAGAGTTAGTGCAACATTTTCAAAGTGTTAAACGTGAAAAAAATGTTGAATCAACACTTTACAACATTTAAAATGTTGAATTAACATTGTAAGTGTTGGGTTTAACATTTAAAATGCTGGATTTAACACTTACAAAGTCACTGACCGAACTCATGTACGTGTTGAATTCAATACTTCAATTTAACTGCGTGTCACAAAATGTGGAAATTTACATGAACTTTAAAATGGCGATTAATGTTGCAAAAACATTGTTCCCAAGCCTCGTCAGTTTATCATGTAAGATGGCGAATCTCAAACATCAACTTGATCAAGATACTGGCATCTTACGGTGAATTTTAAGGACATCCATTGTATTGTTACGGTACAAAAATAAAAAGCATAGACCAATCATGGAGGATCTAGGCAGGAATAGACGGGCCAATGTATATGTCGTTGTTGGTCGACGATAGAGCATATGAAAATGAATTCATGCACTCGGTGAAAAATCAATTGAACGCGTGCCGAGCACCCCATACGGTGCTCGAGCCCACCAGAAAAATATCACCTGTTCGGAGTTTGTTTTTCTCTCCATGAGATATGTAAACAACCTGTATTCAGCCCTCCTACTTTGACGCGGTCACTCACCTTCACCCAAGGGTGCAACCAAGAACATGTAAATAAATTCCCATAACCAGTGATAAAGGCGCATACTTCAAAATTCTTTTAAAAATACTCAGAACTCTCACAGGTGTTCAGGCTGCACAGAAAAATGATGATCAACATGTCGTCTTTCATTTTCCTTTCTTCTTTTTGGTGGGTTGACCAATGAAGATCTTGAGAAATTTTCACCCAAAGAAGACCACCCCTAAAAACGAATATTTCCCAAACTGGAAAAGTAGCCATTTTGAAAAAGGATCCCTCCACAACATGGCAAAATAGCGCCACTTTCGGACCCAATTGCATCCAAAATGCTCAGAATTGGAAGCCCAAGTCCAGGCTAGAGGTATTGCCATATCTCTTCAATTTTTCAATTCCCCAAGTCTCTAATATAGTTTGAACGTTCAACGTACAAATTATTCCTGAGCCCGACAGACGGATTTTTGGCCTATTAAATTTTACTTGGTCGCAGCCCAAATCAGAAGTGTTTTTAACAGCGCGGACAGCAATTTATTTTAGCACCCTTGTCTCTAACCATAACACGCATGCGTGAACGGACCACATGGTTGACTATATATGATATCACGTGACTGTAGATAATAAGTTTATTGGTGGAGTGAGTTGATAGTTATTGTTACACAGAAAAATGTTTGTGAAGTAAAATAAATGTTAGTACGCATGGTAAATTTACATGATTCGCACCCACGGCCACCTTTGAACCTGTTCATTTTTGTTTTATGCAAAACAAAAGCGTAGCGACAGTTGGGGGTATTCGATTCCCCCGTCTAAGGAAATGAAATGAAAGGAAAAGCAGTGAAATAGAAAGAACAGGCCTGAAGTCAATATATTTATTACAATTTATGTGCAGACAAAAGAAATTCAAGCAACTGTTGGGGCCTTAGAAGTTGTTATACACGTTGCCTGTTTTTCTTAATTATACGTGCCCGGAGGAGATTTATTACGAAGCAGAAGAAACACATGTACGAACAACCTTACATCATGAACATTTTCCTAGGTGTCAAAATGATGTCGAGCCCCCCCCCCCCCTTTCCTATTCTTCCTCTACCGGCCCGTTATTAAAAAATATGTTCACGGCTTACAAAAAGTTTTATCGCTATACTGTTAGCGTCATAGTTAAAACAACGAGGACAAAGTCTTCCAACAGTATTTCCTCATCAGAAATTTAACAACTTCTTTACTAATCCTCTACATCAGAGGTCACCAGAAGAAGGCGGTTTCTAATCGCCGAAACGTCGTCAGAGACAACGTGAAAGTGAGCCCAGAATTTGAATGATAACTTATACAATTCTGTACAATTTGTTTCATACTCAACTGCATTTATTTGTGCTTTTAATTGACAGGTGTTGCCAGTGACTCCCCTGTTACGTCCAACGTGGGAAGGATCTTTTCCTTTCTGGTGCCGGGCAACGATGTCAATCTAGGCAACGGCCCGCGTCTCTACATCACCTCCCCGCCGGCATCAGGCAGGGGCAAGACACATGTCCGAGTGATTGTCCCTAAAGCAGAGTTCTCCACATCTGTCTTGGTAGATCCAGGCACCACGGGTGTTGTTCAGCTTCCGTTTACAGCCATGGGTGTAGGTACCGGTCCCCAACCGGGCACCGTGCGCGTGGAAGCAGCTTCACCAGTAACGGTCCAAGCGATGGTCAACCTTGGCGGTCAATCTTCGGAAGCCTTTCTTGCCCAACCCTTGGAATCTCTCGGCATGGAGTACATCGCTTCGTCTACAACCCTTAGCATTCAGTCAAATGAGACCGATCGATCCCAAGCAATGTTGACTATTACTGGAGTATGCGACGGGACGAGCGTGTCGGTTAAAGCGGCTCAGCCTTTGTCATACCTAGGTGTTGTCTACAAGACGGGCCGTACGTTGCGCGTCATGGTAGACAGTGGTGGAAGTATCCAGATTCGAAGCAATGGGGGAATGACAGGTACGCGCGTTACCAGCGATAAACCAATCGCCGTACTTCTAGCGAACACGTGCCCCGCAGGCGCGGAAGAATATCACTGCTTCTACTCGGTGGAGCAACTGTCTCCGGTCTACGCGTTAGGTAAACAGTTCCTCCTTGCGCAGTTTGTGGCTGACACGGACTCGGGTGTGGTCGATGAGGTGCTCGTCCTAGCCACTCGTCCGGGGACGACGGTTGAAATTCCTGGGTCTAGTATGAGCCGAAGGCTTGGCCGAGGCGAGCAGTGGCATCTGCCAACTGCCCAAATCAATATCCCATTCTTCCTCGTTGCAGATCAACCGGTGCAAGTGACCCAATATTCGGTTGTGTTGAATGACATCGGCTGCTCACCTCAACAAGAAAGCTGCGCCGGCCGTTTCAAAACGATGACTGTAGTACCGCCGCTAGAACAGTTCACTGACCGTGCAGATTTCACCGTGTTGAGTGCGGAAGAAATATCGCCAAATGCTGAAGAGGAAGGAATAGGCCTACATGTACAAAACGTCTTGACAGTTTTGACCAACGTTGCCTGTGATGACCTAGATTCAGGACTGTTGTTAACTTCTGACCAATCAGAGAACACCACGTGGGCAAAAGTGGGCGTGTCAAACAGGTCTGACGCGTGTGTGCTGAGAGCAGAAGTTCAACCGGGAACTGTCCATTTGGACGCTGATCTACTAGGAACCACGGCAGCAAAGTTTGCAGCGCTACTGTACGGCATAAGAGGCCGTCGCGCCTACTCCTTACCAGTGACGGCGGGCGGAACTCATCTGAGGTACATCTCGCGGGAAATTGAGAAGCATGAGTGCACAGTGGGTAAGGAAAACCACTAACTAAAACATGAAAACCTAAAATTTGCCACGCTGACGAGATTGACTGGGTGTCAAGACGTCAAGATTTAACTCCTCATCCTTACAAGATCGTTGGCTATACTGACAAGACAGCATGTTCTATCTTGTTATAATCTCGTATATAGGCATGGCAAGTTTGGGTTTTCAGTGAAACTTAATTCGGAAAGGTTTAAAACACTAGCAGAAACGTCTCACTGTCATCATTAATTGATCAATACTTCTCCCCAGATTCGTTTGATCCGTGTGAAGACAACCCTTGTCAACATAGAGGAGATTGCATAAGAGATGGTGATGGATATCAGTGCAGTTGTATCAGCCCCTTCTATGAAGGACCACACTGCGAAACAGGTAATGCTTTATGGCGTCATGAAACCTGCAAACAAAACTCTTAGGCCCGACTGTTCTACTTTCCAAACTCGGCCCACTTCAAGTAAAACCTGGACAGTTAGCGGTAGGGCATATAGGATTCATGATCGCGGGATTGTGGGTTAGAGCCCGGCGCTGTGGCCATGTGTGTTGTGCCCTTGAGTAAGGCACTTTACCTCAATTACTCCTCTCAAGTCTCAACCCAGGTGTTAAATGGGTACCGGCATTATTCAATGCTGGGAAGGTAACAGACACACTGTGGAGCGGAGGTTTGGCGATTCCCCCACAGCAGCTTTTCGTGGACTCGAGTCAGGGCCAATCGCTTCAAAAGAGAGATTGGCACTTCAAAAGAGAGATTTTCCCCCCCCCCCCCCATTGATATTTCGTTTTCTATTTTTTTGTGGGGAAGAATCTAAAAAAAAAAAGGTGCGTCTTCCTCCTTTATTACCAATCCTTGAGAGAGTAACTATAAGTTTACAATCTCATTGACGATTGTTTCCGTTCACATTTTTCTTAGAGGTGGACCCATGCTCTTTCGAGGTACCTTGGTGCTTTAACGGAGGCACCTGTAACACGGAAAGCGAGTGCTTGTGTCCGCCAGGCTGGGGTGGGACGCACTGCGAACGTGGTAAGGATCATATCCGGTAATTGACAATATTCTTAAGGTGTCTTTCTTTAACCAGACTCTGTTCGTTGATCCAATAACTTTGAGAGTTACATCAGCAGTGTTGTTGGTTGAAAAGATGTTCCAGCTTGTTTGAGATCTTTGAAGAGAAAGAAGCTTTCTAACGATTTTGATTTAGCACCAAACTTGATCAATCATGAGGTCGTAGTTCTGAGTTCCTACTACATAAATATTTAAGGATAACATACTCCATGTTCACTACACTCTTTGTTTTCACACGGACAAAATAGTAAGCTGAGAGATTTCTGAAAACTTCGACTAATGGTTTATCAAAATCCAACATGGCAGAAAAATGGTTCACATTGCCTTGTCTTTTCTACTCCAGATGTAAATGCCAGGGCTGCTCAGTCTAGTGGCAGAGAATTTGTCTTCACCTTCATGGAGCACCCAACTCCACGACGTAGTCCATCAATCGTTGTCTCAACCGATGGTGGTAAGGGTAACACTCTTGTCAACGTAAGCGTTCCAATCAGTGGTTTTATGGAGTCCTTCTCAATTCCACCAAATCAGGCCGAGAAGATACAGATTCCTGTAGAAGCAATATCAACTGGCTCCCATAAACAGCCCAGCGGAGTCTTAGTCAGTGCCAGTCAGGACATTACTGTTGTCGGTTTCCATAACAGCATTGCACCTGGAGATGGTTTTCTTGCCTTACCTGTCACTGCCCTGGGAACGCGACACCACGTGGTCGCAGCCCGACAAAGAAAGAAGCGTCATGCCGAAAAGTCCCAGATTGCAATTGTAGCTGCTACTGACGACACAACTGTCTTCATCAGAATATATGCACCTGTTACATTTGAAGGGAAGGCTTATGCAGCGTACAGTTCTATCATGACAAAGCTACAGATGTTAGACGTCGCGCAACTCCAGAGCAAGTTTGATATGACCAGGGCACAGATCTCCAGTGACAAGCCAGTGGCACTGCTCTCTGGGAGCACATGTGGTTACACCATGTATGAGGAAAATGACCGGAAGAGATGCGACTTCATGGTAGAGCAGCTACCACCGCTGAGATCGTGGAACAAACGCTTTGTCGTAACACCCTTCATGGGTAACTCTAATGGCGAAACTACAGTCAGGATCATTGGGGGTCCGGGAAAAACAGATTTCAGCGATGGATCTGCAAGGTTAGGCAACTTGTATGATGGAAGCATGCAGGAGTTGTATATCACTCGACCCACTTACATATCGGCAACACAGCCTGTTCTTGTAGTGGCTTTTTCCGTTCAGGCCACCTCGCACTGCTCTGAAAAAAATTTCAATGACTGTGAGGTAGTGTCATCTCCCACCATGGCAGTCGTACCTTCTCTAAATCAATTCACAACCTCCGCTATCTTGTCCACCCCTTCTGTTGTGAATTTGTATTCCCTCTCCTACAAAAACTACGTCAACATAATAGCGTCAGACTGTTCAGATATCAGACTTTCTCGACACTCCGAGATCGCAACTGAGAAGATCGAGTGGCACACGGTCGACAACATACCATTTACGGGTCTCTGTTTTGTCAGCAAGGAGATCGATCCTGGACAGTATCTCATCAGTTCTGAATTTGGTAAGGGTGTCTTCTCAGCTCAACTCTATGGCTTCAACAACCATGGGAGTGCTTATGGATTTCCACTTGCACAAAATGGACGTGCAGCTGAAGGTAAATATTTGCATAAGCAGGAAATGTTAGACTACAATACCATATGCGATGCCACTTAAAAGTTTCCCTAGTATTTATATAACATGAGGCGTTCAGTATAGATTTTACAAAAAATGTATATACACAGGGTTACATTTGATTAAAAATGATTCAATGACAGTTTTCTAAGATCTGTTATCAACGCGGTCTGCTGTTACCTTCCTGTACCAAATCATGCTTGATGTACAAATTTATGATCATACTCGTTTAGAGAAGATGAATGCATATGTACATACAAACTTGGTCTTCCGCTGTTCTTTTCCCTCAGAATTTGTCCAGTCATCAACCGGCTCTGAAGGAAAGGAGTTTATTCTGACTTTCCTATCCGGTGGTAACTATTACCCCACTGAAGGACCAAGACTGCTGATTACGTCCTCAACTGATGCTGCCAAGACTGAGGTAACAGTATCAGGCAATGGTCTGGATGTAAGCTTGACTCTTGCGCCGTATGAGGCACAAGTTGTCGATGTTCCACCCACTCTGATTGGAATCCAAGGACACCAACCATACCCTGATATCGCAGTTCATGTGCGTTCATCTCACGATATCACGGTGTATGGTATGAATGATGCTTATGTTACCACTGAGGGATACGACACTGTGTCTGATGGTTATCTAGCGCTGCCTGTTCCAGCTCTGGGAAGGGAGTACTCCTTGGTGACTTCTTGGCCGATATACCAGCATTATCCTACACGTTACGTGCAGTTTGCCATCATCGGTGTCCACGACGGCACAAGGGTGGATATCACATTGAATTCAGCAGTGTTCTTTGATGGCACAGTGGCGTATGGGGGTTCATTGAAGACCATCAGACTCAATAAAAAGCAAGTGGCATACTTTAAGTCCTACAACGACCACACGGGAACACGTGTGATCAGCACAAAGCCGGTTGCTGTCATTTCTGGGACAGACTGTGGGTTTGCACCCAGATACCCCAACGATGGACCCCTGGACTATCCTTGCGATCACCAGGTACAGTTCTTGATGCCGGAAAGCAGATGGGGGCGCACTTTCCTGCTTGCCACTCTCCAGGGATACCAAGGTGGTGACGTTTTCATCAAAATCCAAGTACCCCATCATTTCACCAGTGTGAAGTACGGATCCGGCACCGATGCACAGGCTCTGCAGGTGACGAGGTTCAATGTCGGAAGTCGAGGGTACATCAACTCAACAATCCTTAACAGTAACAAACAAGTGAGTGTCACTGCTTTTACAATCTACCAACCCCTGCTGAACTGTGTGAATGAGAATGGTTCTTGCGAGGGGCACAGCCGGCCACTGATGTTCACCATTCCGCCCGTGGAGAGCTTCAAGAGGAAGTTGGTATTCCCTTCCTACAGGATCCGTGGCGCTGACGATATGGCCAACTACGCTGACGTTTACACAAAGTGTTCCGAGGCTGAATTCGTACTGGTCAACGGGGTTCAGCAAAGCTGGGAGCACCCACTGGAGGAGATTGAGGAGTCTGGATACTGTGTCTTGAGACTTCAGCTGGCATCTGATGAGACCGTCACATCTTACATGGTAGAGTCTTCCTTGGAAGGGGGTAGACTTGGGGTGATCACATATGGGTTCAGTACTCGGTCTGGGTATGCCTTTCCTGGTGGGTTCAAATAGACGAGCCTTTCACAGCAAACCAGATGCCATTACTTTCTGGATTTTCTTGCCATACAGAGGGAACCTTAAAACTTAACACTCTCAACAGTCGAGACTCTGATATGCTTTGTGCCTCACATGGCCCCATCATATAATGAGTGTCAATAACAGGTGTGCTGATTTGAAGCAGGTGGAATGAGAAAGTTCAGATCTAGAGGAAAATAACTACTTGGACACTGTAAAGTAGTCATGTTATAAATAAGATATAAACATTCACATACACATCAGTTTTTTCATAAGTACTGTAGTCTTGGTTACGAAACTTGTAGTCGTATATTCATTTTTCTTTATTAAATTTTGCTTAAAAATTGTAAATCTGAAAAGAAGTACTGGTACATGATCATTATTTGTGTTTTCACAAATTTAATTTTCCTTCCCAATATTTTTGTTTGTACATATGGGAGCCACATATTTTTTTAGACAATATTTAGTGATTAAATAAGAACAGTTTAAGTTCACTTTGAATGTTATCATTAGAATATGAAATATACAAACTTAAATGACATAAATTATACATATTTCATAAGCCTTATGTACAAATGAGTGCAAACAATGACAGAATATACAAAACGAAACAAGTAAAAGAAAAAAATTGTACCGACATGAACAGTTTCAACTTAACCAATATACATGTACATGTACATTGTACAATTAAAAAATGTTCTTGTAGTCAAACCAACAGTATAACGTATACGCTCAGTTCATTATCAGTAATAAATAACAATAGTTTCTTTAACTGAAGACTTTTCTTTGACTACTCACCAACCTGAAGATGACGTGACACCTAGTTTAGCAAAGACTAGGCAACAGCCAAACCACGGTAGTCCATGGATCCATTTTGGTCATATTCCCAAGGTCCTCACTTGCATAACGCATCCTGGCTCCACTGGGAGCCATGAAATGCATGGTGAGTTGGACACTCGCATGAACAATGAAGGGCAACTGTGGTCAATTTTTACAGCAAATTACAACTTCATGATGCAGTAGCTCTGTTAAGAGATCTCCATCAAGATACACTCAACCAAAAAAGAAAGTCCCCCCTTAATCCTTTTTTGTCTAACTCAAAAACTACTGGGCACATCTTGCTCAAATTACGACTGATCAGTACAGAAATTCCTTAGCAATCAAGCCATACTCTTTGTTTGGCCCAAAACAGTGATAATGTGTACAAAATTACGCATTTTTATGACAAATGGTACCGAAAAAAAGTTGCACTGTTGTATACGTCCAAGGTGAGTGTGAACCACATCTTGCACGTATACTAAAGTGCAACTGTTTTCTGAATCACTTGTCGTAAATTGCATAAATTCTTACACATTATCACTGTTTTGGGCCAAATAAAGAGTATGGCTGGATTGCTAAGGAATTCCTGTACTGATTAGTCATTATTTGAGCAGAGGTGCTCAGTAGTTTTTGAGTTAGACAAAAAAGTATTGGAAAGAAGGGAGGGGACTTTCTATTTTGGTTGAGTGTATGTAGCTTCAAATACCAAAAAGAGTTTACAAATTGATTTAAAGGGAATGTACATCATTGGCTTTTGCTGTAATTTTCAGTAATGAACTATTTGAGGGGTTAGTGTAACAGATCAAATATTGTTTAACTGACATGTTTGAAGTTTTGTGTTCGAAAATGCTGGAAAAATCAAGAAAAACAAAACTGTTTAAGTAGTCTGGTTCCCTGACTCCACTTAAGATAAAATGGATCAATTTATAGATGTCGGAAAATTGTAAGGTAAGGGAACCAGTCTAGCTGGCCTGCACCCGTTCATGAACATGTAACCAATAGCAAACAACATTTGGACTGAAAAAAATTGTAAATTAGGAGCAGTAGTTGAAAAATAGTTAGGTTTTTCCAACGGTGGTCGGCTGACCACCGTGGGAAATGTATACAAAAATACCATTTTCTTGAAAATGACTTGACACCAGGTGCCATAATTTTACAGGATGCTTAAGACTGTCATTTACCAACATCCTAGTAAGGTATTTCGTAAAAACTTGGTAGTTTTATTCTTGCAAATGTTGTATTTTCCCTTTAAACCGATTCAATAACCTCAACTCCGACTAATGCCCACTATCCTTCTCAAGTCTAATGGTGACTATCGTGCAATAATGTATCATACACTAATTAAACAATTAACGGTGTGCATTGATAGCTGTCCGTGGAGCACCAAGAAATGAATTATCAAAATTGTGGCACATGTGGAAAACACTGTCTGGAAGTACTGTAGTCAAGTCCATCACAAGTAAAGTACGAGTCAGAACATGTCACAATAGCAAAATAATTGTATTGTCGAAGTTCATTTAAAAAGCTTGTGACTTGTGATGGTTTATGATTTTTGAGGACTTGTGATGGAATTGTGAGGACTTGTGATGGACTTGTAAGGACTTGTGATAGAATTGTTAGGATTTGTGATGGACTTGTGAGGACTTGTGATGGACTTGTGATGGACTTGTGATGGAATTGTTAGGATTTGTGATGGACTTGTGAGGACTGGTGATGGAATTTTGAGGACTTGTGAGGACTTGTGATGGACTTGTGATGGACTTGAGAGGACTTGTGGTGACTTGTGAGGACTTGTGAGGACTTGAGAGGATTTGTGAGGACTTTTGATGGACTTGTGGTGGACGTGTGAGAACCTGTGATGGATGTGCGAGTACTTGTTAGGACTATTTAGGAATTGTGAAGACTTGTGAGGACTTGTGATGGACTTGACTACAACAATGGTGTCCAGATCAGTCATAATAGTCATTTCACATCTAAAATAACAGATAAACGTCTCAAATATACACACATACCCGGTGGAGTTTTACCTCAAACAAGTCTAAATGACACAAAATATGAAAGACTGATCACTATGAACGAGAGACAAATTTCAGGAAGGCTTCAGTTTGGAAGTTCAACTTGGTGCACCAAGTTGAAAAACTGTCAAATTTGTACGTCATCTCAACCAAAACAATGCTGTCTTGAAACATTTAACATGAACACAGAATTAAACCACCATTCCCCATTAGCAAACAATTTCCTGTATGTACAGACAGAACATGATCTAAAAAATCATTCATTATGCATATATTTTCCGGCATGATCCTACCCTTTTTTCTCTCTTTGTTAAAAATTTTCTGCAAATTCGATTCACTGGCTCAAAAAGTTCATGAAATTTACATTTACCAAATTTCACCAGACAAAACACACATTATATTGAACCATTCACACTGAGCAAATTGTGTACAACATTTTTGCAGTGTACTTTAAAGTTAAATATTTTCATTGAAATTAGTGCATTTTTCAACAAAGATTTGTTTTTTATTTGATCGGCCAGGCAAACACTGATATTCACAGAAAAAACAAATTCAACAAAAATTTATTTCATTTGAAAAAGATTACAAAAAAAAGTCACTTAGGTTTGAACCCGTGATTGAAATAAATACAAGAAGCACTTGTTGTGTTATGGAATTCCTTTGGACCCTAGACACTACGGCCTAGTCATACGCTGTACATGTACACTTCCTCTTTTCCCCATTTGGTATCTGGGGAGACAAACGGATTCAGCCAAGCCAGAGACATCTTCTGGCCGAAGACTGATTTCATGGACATACAACGTGTCTTCTTGACCCAGGTTGGCTTCTCCTGCTTGAGTTGCTCAATGCCCTGAGATGGAAAAGGGGGAAACAAAATGAGTCTGCGGAAAACATTTTTGGTTACATTTCGTCACCTTTTTCACGAACTGACACGCACATGCTGTGTGCTTTCTGTTCGCAAATACCACGTAATCAATAATTATGGTTTTGTCAAACCCCAACTTGGAAATTTTATATGCGAGGACGAGTTTAAAGCCCTTATGGCGTTGAGGTCCAGAAAATGCTTAAAGGCCCGGAAAATGTTGGATCCTAAATGCTCCGTGGTGCAATCCGAGGCATTTCCTGGTCACTTTCAGGGTCCGACTTTAGTGGCAACCCGCTAGCCAAATGCCACTCAAAACAGCGGCGGGCTAGTCAAACTATTCCGTAAGTAGCCCGGCTGGCGCGGCAAAGATAAAATGATAGAAAAAATTAAATCATTTAATTCTGAGAGCACACCTGTATTAATTTGTGTCAAATTTTATTAACTGATTAAGGTTATTTTATTAGATCTGTTTATTAAAACAATGACAAGATTGCCTCAGGATACACGTTTTACATGTATGCATATTGTTGTTTATGAGACACAGTGTTGCGCTGATAACATTTTGTTCAAAAGGTCAGGCAAAAGTCAGGGTTCGACCTTAACTGTTTTTTTAAATAGCCAGCCGGGCTACTGAAACAGACTCTTAACTAGCCCGCGGGCATGTTCACTGGCCCGCATGTTTTAATTTAATAGAGTGTCTCATAAACAACAATATGCATACATGTAAAACGTGTATCCTGGGCAATCTTGGCATTTGTTGAACTCATCACTCAGCATTCGAACCCCTCTCCCCAGCGTACGGGCCTGGGTATGCTTACCGTTTCATCGGTACAAATGGAGTAGACCTGTGTGCCAAACATGATGGCTGTGAAGAGGGAGAAGAGAAGAGCTTCAAAGGTCAAGATCATGATGAGGATGATGGTGGCTGGAGACGAGAAGTACAGACACTCCGCTGGAAAGGAATACAAGAAAACAGAAATAATCAGATACATGTAAAAATGTAAACCAGTAATAAAATTAACCAGTTTCTCATCCTGCTTCCTTTTTGGGGAGATTCTTCAGAAATTTAACCGAAATTAATATTTTTGGGCAAAAAAGGTTTTTTTTACGTGATGTAGTACAAGTGACTATTGTTCACTAAAGTGCTGCTAAAGTGCTGCTTCCATCATTTCTTCATAAAAGCCTGGATGAGAAAAACTTTTTTGTACTCCAGCTCTATGTTAGCGGTTCCCCATTTTATCAGTGTCTTTGTTCAAGGGGCGCTAGTCAGAAGCCATAAACCTGTATATGCCATGTAGCCAGAGATAACACCTAAAGTTACGATGCTAGCAACATTAGCAATGCTGCAAACCTGTTAAATAGCAAACTGGAATTACTCTGGTGCTACTTACGTCCCCACTGCGACCGAACGCACAAAAGGCAATGAAAGAGAATCAACATGATTGCATGGAGAGACATCAACATGATGTACATCTGAACAGAAAAGACAAAAAACAGTTTGTTAAATATAATTTTTGATTATAAAGATCCCCCTTTCAATGTGCTAAATGATAATAAAGATTTATTGATAATACCATGGAACGTCGTTATAACGAACATCGCGGGATCCACAGAAAGTGTTCGTAATAACGATCGTTCGGTATAGCGATTTTGAATTGCCTGTACCCTCTTTTGACCAATAGTGTACTGGCATTTCTCACGCCCCGCAGCCGCATACTGTAAATACTGTAAATAAGACAAAAGGCCCCGTACTTACCGTAAATAAGACAAAGAACTTCTGGTTGCTTTCACCAACACAGTTGTTCACCCAAGGACAATGATGGTCCATTTTCCTGAGGAAAAAAGTCGGAGGACAATAAGATAAGATGTTAAATATAAGAGTCCGAATATAAGATGTTAAAGGCTGCTCCATCATTTGTAATTAATGTTTGTTTGAAGCAACAAAAGTGCTCAAGATCTAAAGAAGGGTGCTAAGCAACTAACCTGATGAAGTTTCAGCTAGGTGAATGCTGTATATTCCGGAAAAAAAACAATATTCTAGGATTGTGATTCCAAATCAAAAGATGCCGAATCATGTTTTGAATTGGGCCTGAATTCAGCATCCATGACACGTTCTCACTGAGCCGATTGCAGCTAATTACGTGTCAAGCTTGCTACGTACTTGATACACCTCCTACAGATACTGCAGTGGTGAGCCCTCTCCGGTTTGATGCTGATACACTTTGGGCAGCGATACACCACCTGACCCACACTGAGACCCATGTTATTGATGTGTTCCCTGGTGGCGTTACCTAACGGTATGGCTCCCTAGAATGAAAGAAAAATATAGCACTGGTCTGTTCACTACATTAACCCTAACCCTGCCAGACGCAACACAGTGCATCAGGTGGAAAAAACTTTGATGCATTCAGCTACCAACACCAGTGCATGAATGGCCAGCTCTGAAACAATGAGAGCTAGTCCCATTGAACAATGCCACAGTTGTATCCTGCTGAATGCTGTGACCACAGACTCTGAGGCAGTGTGGCCTTGAGACTTTCCCCTGATGGATCTTGCTGCAATGGGCAGGCTTGTCACTTAGACAAGTGTTGCATGTTGCTGCATTTGGCAGGGTTTCTGGCCAAAATACCCTGGAGGGTAATTTAAAGGAATATAAAATATGCTCCGAGTCTCCAATTTTGATAGAGACAAATCTTGTCACCGCATCATATCACTGTTCAATTATGGCGCCCCCTTATAATGGTGGACGCTCATTGCGCAGCTAATGTACATCGTCACATCTGTATGACAGTGAGGCCGCATCTGAATTACATTGTTGAGGCTTACAGTAACACACGCATCTATGGACCCTTTTACAGATAGATCGGAAGTGTGCAGTATATGTATGCTGCGCCCTGGGAAAGTTGGCGTGATGAACAGGGATTTTGTGCGGAGCAAAATGCCCCACAATGCAGTGTAACCAATACGTTCACAGCACGTTTGTGGTCTACGGGAAGCGTATTTGGCTGCTTCCATAAGTACATGTGTTATTGCCGGCCGTGGCCAAAAAATTCAGAACTGGCCATTTTCGGGACAACAGGTCCCAATTTCATGTAGACAACGCAGTAAGCAATTTAATAAAAATAAATAAATAAACAAATAAATCTACATGAAACAACTATTTAGGACAAAACTGCACACTTACAGGGTCGGTCATCATTGCGCGTACGTGGGACACCACCGAGTTGCCCGACAATATGCAGAAGAGGATACCATGAAAGATTGTGTAGAGATCTAGACCCCTGGGAAGGAGAAGGCATGTCATGACAGCGAACGTGCCGTAGGCTATGAGGAGATAGGTGAAGACTGCACAGACAATGCCACAGGGATCCTGAAGTACATGTACAGGGGAAAAATAAGAAATGAAGAGGACTTTAGTTAGTCTGAACACAGCCTTGCAGATTTTGGATCTTGCGTCTGAGACTGGCCAGTGTGTAGTTGACCTAATGACCTTTTATATAGGGGTCAGCATAATTTAATATCTATCCTGCGTTCCACATGAGGTGGGCGAGTGCTGGAGAAATTTGCCAATCACACATCAGGGAAGATAACATCAACCAATAAGATTTTGGCATTAACTCAGGGTACTGCCTGTCCTCATATATACTTGTGTGATAGGAGGTCAGGTTTCTCGTTAATTTTTTTAAGTTAGGTCAGGTCTCTCGATGAGGTGTTTTTTGTTTTTTTTGGTAGTGGCGAATTTTCTTCTTGTAAACTGAAGCGTGTATTTTTGAGTTCTGGAGAGAGAAAAAAATCAATTATTTGAGTATTTCGCTTCCATTAATGATGTCCATTGTATATTTTCAATGTGAAAAGAAAACACAGACACGAATCACTAATACAGGATTTATGAAAGAGACTTCTCGAAACAATCATTCCTCTTTCTTAACGGTAGTATTGGGAAAATCCACAAACAGGAAAAAGTAAAATATTATTGAAAACAGAGGGGACATTCATCTCCTTTATGAGCATTCAACAACATATTTGAAAACCTTCAGTTCCATTTTTAAGTCAGCTTTGCCACGCTGTCCCAGCTTTGCAGGGAAACTGCTTTGATCAGTTGATTAACAAATTAAGCACACACCAATACAGGCAGCCCAAATACACACATCCTTTTTTGCTTTATAGAAAAGCAGTGATAAAAATGTTCCAAATGAACATTAAAAAAAAAGAAGCAAAGTCAACACATATGGGAAATGTTTAAGATAAAAAAAAGAAGAAGAGAAATTTCGATCTCACCCTGACAAACCACTCATCCTGTACGCCTAGCTTGGCAGTCAGACCACAGCATTTGCAGCATCTGTTGCTAGCTGCCAACATCTTCAGTTTCTGGTTTGCTGCATCATTGTCGGGAGCGTCTCCATTATTTGGATGCAGTGGCTCTAGACGTAAACTCATGATGACAGCTGATGATATCAAAGAGGAGAAAAGTTCCTGCCAAAAGTAAGTCAGAAGAAGGAAATAATAAAACATGAGGAACGTGTATTCTTGGTACTCAGTCCCTCAGCATTTTCGCTCCGAACCTTCCATTAATTAATCCTGAAAAATCCTTCACTGTAGGCCTACACTAGTGTACAGAAAAGTACAAAACCAATTATTTGTAGTTAAAACTTTCCAGGAGCATCAAGTCTCGTAATCGTATAGAGTAAAAGATGATGTAAAGATGATGTAGAGATGAAGTAAAAAATAAACCAGTTTCTTGTCCCCGCCTGCTTCCTTTTTTCCTCACCGCCTGTTTTTTCTTTTCTTTTTTAATTCATTTGCAATATATTTTGTACATTATATCGTCTTTTATTTATTTGTTTCCAACAAAATTGTAGCTATGTAAAAGGGTTATGGGTCCTTTGGAAACAATTTTGTATCAGCAAAGTAGTTGAGATAATTGAAGAATCCATCCGCCATCCCTGAAAATCCGCTATCTTTGGAAAAAAAAGAAGAAAGCCCGCTACCTTCATTTAAAAAAAAAAAGACCGTCAAGAAACTACTTGTTGTTTTTACTCAGCCTTACAATTAATGGTTACATATTTGCAATTCCAGCGTAAACATTAACAAACACAAAACAGATAATCACGTTCATGACGGTGATAAATAAATAATCAGGTTAGAACATACAATTTTATTGCAAAATACAAAACAAAAGTTGCAGCCACAAATTGCCCCTCCCTTTCCTCACAACACACATACACATATTACAACTAGTACTAGGTTACAACGCATGACTCATCTATTCCAGTATTCGTTGACCATGCATGATTGACACTGAGTGACAGGCCGCAAACACGTCAATTATTAGCCAAAAGTCAAATCAAAATAGTAATACAAATGTACAAAATCAAACTGCCGAAATGTAATATCCTTTACACTTTTACACCATTTTCAAAAGACTAAAATTAGTAAATATTACCTGAAAAATATAAAATACAGCGCGGATCAAAATCAAACTCGCTGAGACGAGATGAGAGTTTTTCAAGTAGAACGCCCTCTATCGATCCCGGAAGTGAAAATCAGCAACTGAACAATCCACTATACAAACGGGGATTTTTTACGAAAAAATAATAAAGAGAATTTGTAATTTGGATCAAGAATTATCAAAAAAACTTTTAACAATCAATATTGAATTAATATATATAGAATTAATATTTCCAATTTTCATAAGAACATTATACAGAGAAATGACTAAAAGAATCTAGAAATACTTTACCAATTACCTCACTAAAAGAAATGTTATGATCCAAGAACTTTGATTTAATGGTCGTACACCCAAACTCCTTAGGTAAAAATCGAACGTTATATACGAAAATACTGACTAGGTTAACTGTTAATATCGCACGTTTTTTGCTGCATGTTCTGCAAAAGTTATATGTGGAGGCGGCAGGATGGCGAAAGTTCAGCTTAGTTTGGGAGAAAAGACTTTCATTATACACGGTGTACAGGTAAACCTAAGGCAACATTTCATTTAAATCCCTTAAAGTTTAAAGAAACAAAGATACCCAACAATACATGCCCAATGAGTACCCCCCCCCCGAAAAAAATTGCCTGTGCATGAGGGCGCTGTTGTCATTATTTTACATAACTTAACCAGCTAAAGATTAATTAAGTTTATTTTAATACAAGAGGAGAATTTTAGAAACAAAATGTTGCAGCCTGACACCACTTTTTTCTTCATTATCAATATCAACTCAATGAAGGTCAGTCATTGCAAAAATGATGATCAGACATGAATCTGGGACTGAGAAACATTTCAAATTTTGTTAGGAAATAGCCTACTTAGAAAATTTTCTTGACACTTCATAGACTTTGTACACAACCACTGAAGTGGTGTCAGGTTGCAACATTCTTTCTCGAATTTTAATTTCCCTCTTACTGATTAGATAGAATTATTTAGGCTATTGTAAGATAAATACTAGAATCACAGTAAATCATTTCAAGTTGTCAACAATGATCAATTTCAGAAGGTAAAGATAAATTAAAGTCTCTGATATGGATTATCAAGGCCTATTAAAAGTATTTATTTTGGGATACAGAAATGTCTGATTTTCTTGACTTTCTAATGGTGCAGGCCCTAATTAGAAATTTAATTTGAGTTCACTTATTGACTTGACAATAGGATGGTCTCCGCACAGATGGACGAAGCTGCGATGCATTTCGGCCAATGGAGCTGGAGTGTGGTGTCGTCTCAAACACCAGTGGCTCATCTCGGCTCCGCCTCTCGAACACCGAGATCCTGGTGGGCGTCAAAGCCGAGATGGGCAAACCACGACCGACACGACCCAACGAAGGCTACTTGGAGTTCTTCATTGACCTCTCGGCCAATGCATCCCCGGAGTTTGAAGGTCGCGGAGGCGAGGAGCTTGCCACAGAGATTGCTAACACACTGACCTTGACCTATGACCTCAAGAACGTGTTGGACTACCAGGCGCTGTGCGTGTTACCTCAGCAGTGCTGTTGGGTGGTGTATGTTGACGTGGTGGTCTTGGAATGCGGAGGCAACTTATTTGATGCCATTGGGATCGCTGTGAAGGCAGCTTTGTACAATACCAGGTTGGATTATAACTCAGATTTTTTGTGATGTTTTCAAATTTTTATGAACTTTCTGAGAATTTAGGCTAAAATGTAAAGTAAAAAGGCAGATTTGAACATTAGAATAACTTGGCTTTTTTTACCTCCCTCTCTGACCGGGGGTGTTAGTTGTTACCTGGAAGAAATTAACGTCAATAAATGTACTTATGTTGTGCCATTGCAGGATTTTTTTCTTTTATTTTGAGAATGTTGGTTTCACTTTACAAGATGTGAATTGATGTAATTTCCTGCTTGCTCAAAGTCTCAGAACTGAATATAGATTTTAACCGGTAAAGTGAGTAAAGATTTATTGCTTACTTTAATAATGAACAATCCTCTGAACACTATTAACTTATAATTGTATTGTCTGTATTTTATTGTGGCAGAATACCAAAGGTCAAAGTTCAAGTAGATAGTGAAGGTCAAGAAGAGATTGAGGTTTCTGATGATCCTCACGATGTCGTCTTGTTAGACACCTGTAACATGCCGGTATTGGTCACCGTCAGTAAGGTAAGAAACTAAGATACTATTCATTCAACAGGCAATTTGCCGACTTCTGATTATAGATATTAAGTGTGTCAGTAATGTTTTTCCCACGGCGGTGCGAAACACGCCGGGGGCTTGAGCTGCTTATGTTGGTTGGTTGGTTTGTTGGTTGGTTGGTGGACAGTTAACTCGGTGTGTATTATACTGTTCCACGCAATGCGTGTATCACAGCTTTGCCAGTGAGTTTCTATGGAATACCTGCAGTTTTGTGACACTGATGCGCATGCATCTAATTTGCATATTAGATCACGCCCATTGCATTGCAAAATTCGCAGTTGTACGGTTCGTGGAACTGCTGTGGGTTGTACCACTTGGTACTTGTTACTTATGCTGCTGTTGTAGTCGGTCCATCACAATTCCTCAAAAATCCATCTCAAGTCCTCCAGTCCCAAGCCAACTCACAAGCTATTCAAATGAACCACAACAAAGGCATTCTTTTGTTTTTGTTTGTCCTCTGTATTTTGCGACTGGACTTACGAAAGGACTTAAGATTTGCAACGGACTAGAATGCAACAATGGCTCACACCTATCCCCTTATCAAAGGATTGGCTGCTAATTTGAAATCTGTCTGTGGAATTTTTTTAACCAATGCAGACAGTTAAGATTGGAGTCCGTATTCACAGTTTATTTTGTTTATGGTGGTATATTTTGTCCTTTCGTTAGATTGGTCAGCAACACGTCGTGGACGCAACGCTTGAGGAGGAGGCTTGCTGCCTCGCCTGTATCGTCATGGCTGTCAACGCAAAGGGCGCCCTCGTGGGCATGGAAAAGAAAGGCTCTAGCAGCCTCACTATGGACAGCATACAGGACATGATCACGGCAAGTATTACAGAAATACTACACTTTTTGATCCGTTACTGAGGTTACAAAATTGTATCGCAGAAAACTAACCTTGACATTTATACTGTGACAATATATAGATTTTATAAAAACAGAAAGAAAAAAATTGCCCAAGAAATGTAAAAATATGCCTGGAAACTCAGTTTAAAGAGTTGGTCACATATTATTGCTAAATGCAAATATTTCTGTCGGGCAAGTTATAGATTCTGGATTCGGCCTAGCAAGATTACTGTTTGGATATTTCTGGGTGATTTACTCGCATTTAACTAGTTGTTTATTTTTTTGATTGTTTATTTTTGTTTGCAGACTGGCAAGAAAGTGGGCATGAATCTGAACAGCAATCTGTCGTCTGTTCTTCAAGAGATTGGACGAGACGCTTCCAGCTCGGGCTTTCTGTCCTGACCCGCCAAATATGAGAACTAAACAATTGAATGACCCATACATGTGCTATACGCACACACTGTTATTAAGAGTGCTGCGTAAAGCCAAGAGCAAGTAACTGGAGGTGGCAATCACGGCACATATACTTCCTCACGTGGTCCGTCACTCACATTTATGAATCGAGGATACCTCTAGAACCAAGGATGCCATGGAAGTATCGTCTCAGCAGACTGGATGCAGTTTGACTGCTAGAAGACTGATGCGACACAGGCCTTTAGCTTCTCGTCGCTTGTGAGGAAACCGAGATGTTCACGAGCTTGCTTTGAAAACACTATGACCGGACTATGGGCCCAAATATTAGACAAACTCTGCGTTTCTGAACATCAAATGCCCACACCAAGAATAACTTTTCTGCATTCTGGGTTATTCTCAAACAACGAATGTGACTTGCTTTTTTACCCCCCCCCCAAAAAAAAAAACCTACAGACAAGCTTTTTTCAACACTTTTAATATAATTTCATACAAAATTCATAAAGAAATATAAACAGTGAAAAAGCAAGTGAATTATATGTAACATAATCGGAAGAGAAAAGTAACTTCCTGAGTGCAGCAAGAAACATTGACGTACACGCATGTAGCACCATAACTGAGTTAATTGGTCACAATGATTTTTGTATGCGTGTAGTCTTTAACCCTAACTCCCTAGGCCTTTTTGCTAGGATGTAGCCTCAATCCTGCAAAATCCTCCAATTGGCCTCATGGAAAAATAGCATATAGCCTCAATCCTGCAAATTCCTCCGCTATTTCTTGAATATGGTCCATGGAGGGGTGACTACTGCCTGAATCCTGCAACATCCTCCGGCTATGACTGTCAATAGGCAGAGGCAGCGACATCCTGGAGCAGTGCGGAGGATGTCAAGTATAATCAAGGGCTAAATTTATGCTAGGCTGAGCGTAAACAACACAAGGTCCAGCCCAAGACCTTGACACAGTGCGTACTCCGAAATCAGCAATGCACTTTTGCCATGTAACCTCAATCCTGCAAATTCCTCCAATTTGCAAAAAGGATTTTGGAGGATTCAGGGCGGTTAGGGTTAATACAAACAAGTACAGATGTATAAAACCAAACTATTTTTTTATGAAATGATTCTAATCAAAATCCTTGGTTTTAAATTTTGAATGTAGGGGTTATCATTCAAGATAACACGAATGGATCAACGGATAGAAAACTCATCACTACTTGTTTAGTTTTCCTTCTTTCAAAATTTTAGTACTGTGAATAAACTGAATACATAATAAACAAAAATTAAGGCTGAAAGACCCTTTTCCCAACCGTTTTTTTTGCAATATGTTGGCTAACCAAAGGAAATGATTTCGAAATAACTTTCAATTAACCTGAAGTGAATTGGCCTTTTACAAGTGTCTGAAGTATAGAAAATATAATCATCATGAACACTATTTTTAAAACGATTACGGGTGTTCATAATCCAATCGCTCATTTTCAAAATAGAAAAAAGAAAAAGATACTGCACATTTAGTAAACAAAAATGAAAAAAAAAAACCAAATTTGGGTGCTTCCCCTGCTCTTGATATTAAGCAAAAAAACCTCATCTGTAGTTTGTGAATAGTGTCTAAACAAATAGAAACAATATTTAGATTTTGGTCATATGGCAAGGTTTTTGATATTGCTGGATTTTATTTACAATGTTTTGGGGGAAATCTTGCATCTTTTGTGAAAACTGTAAACCACAAAGAACGGCCGACCTCAAAGAGCTTTGCAACCAGCTTCACTGAGCACCAGGTTTTTTTTTTTTGCTACGAAAAGCAAGTACCTACACTACCGGGTGGAGAGAGGCAGTGTCTTGCTCAAAAACAAAGGCACCAAGTTCCAAGTCATGGTTCAAACCCACGTACCACGGCACATGAGTCAAACACCGTAACCACTTGACCACAGCGCACCACACCAGACAATCTGTATAGTTTAACTGCAGCTAATATGAAATTGTTGCAAAAATTACATTTTTGAAATTTTATTTTGAACACATCCATTTGCTCAGAAACTGACTTTGCTGGTGGTACTTTATAGCGAGGCTGCTCAATGTAGTTGACCATCTGAAATCAGCTGCTTGAGTGAATACTTTTGCCATTGGCTACAAACGCTGCCCCAGCATCTGAGGAATAAAGAAAATGGCTCAGCATTAGTTGTTAAGCAGGAGGTCTTGGGTTCGAGTCCCACCCTCGTAGCTTGTGACTTTTTTTCTTGCAAGTCCTCGGACAACAAAAAATATTTTGGTGAAGTGCAATACCCAATATGTGACCTGTTCATCACAAAGTGAGCTTAAAGTCGGAGCTTAAAGTTGAGATATTTCTTTATTTGAATTGTGCAGAACAAGAGCTTTCCATGGTATATAACATTTAGGGGTACTGATTTCAGTAACAGAAATAAAAACCAATTCTTGAGAAAATGGCATTTAAAAATCCTGCAGTTGTGTTACAGCGAATGAACAGTCAACTAATAAAACGGGAAGAAAGTAGGCTTTAAACATGTTTGACGACAACAAAATTGGAGAAAGCTAAAAGAGGGCTTGCAGACCAAGGTTCACCTGGAAACAAAAAATCGACCACACCTTCAAATTTTGGCTTTATCCCTCTGTACTGCAAAATGGCAATTTCCGACTTTAAGCTCAGTTTGCAATGACAGATTACATATTGAATGTACATCTCCCCGATGCAAACTCCATCTTGTGAACAGATAAGACGCTGCAACACGGGTCTCGACAAATAAAATGGGGTTTACCATTTAGCTTCTAGAATTCAGGTTTGCTTGGAGATAAACTCTCACCTGCTTGTACTTTGTTATTGCAAGATCCTTTATCTGTAGCGCATTTTGGAGCTCGATGCTGCCGTCCCGTTTGATGAATACCTGAGATTAACACACAAATACAAGTTGTAGATTTACGATTATTTTGTACTCCTAACGGTTTGGTTGGAGAAAATATCTCAAAGGTTTGTTCAATTAGGAGAAAAGATACGTTCTAGCCATTGCTGGCCTGACAAAATATTGAGTAGCAAATTATACACATTGGGAACATGTCAAAATTGTACAAATGTACGTAGTTAAGGGTCAAGGGCTGTAAAAATGCCTTTAACTTGCCTTGTGGTCACTAGTCTCGAAGATATCTTCCAGCGTCCCTGCCTTGACAGATATTTCAATTACTTTGTAACTGAAAAACACCCGGGATCCATTGGGGGAACACAGAGGTATCAGTCGTACACTGGTCAACCAAAAACAGAGGAAAGAAAAAGGCACGAGTTAGAATCTTACATTTAGCCTTGTTTGTTGAAGTAGCCTGGATTGGACTGGGGTAGGTGGGGGTGGGTGGGGGTGGGTGGGGATGGGTGGGTGGGGTTTGGTGGGGGGTAGGTGGGGATGGGTGGGGGGTGGGTGGGGTTGGGTGTGGGGTAGGTGGGAGGTTGGTGGTAGAGGTTAGGTTAAATGCCGAGAGACATTTTGGTTACATTTAACGGCAAGTTTTCTTACATATTTAATGTTTACGTTGAACACAGAAAATTGCCCCAAAACAGGAATTGAAGTAGTGATATCTGTTAAACCAAGTCTCTCTGGGTGCTGTTGTCAAAGTCATGCATAATGGACACCTAGCCAAGGAATCACGTCACATTATTAAATGCAGCTCAATCAAACCAAAAAAAAAAATCATTTTCTGGATGAACCAACTCACTGTCAGTTTAATATCCACCCAGATTTTAGACAAATTAATTTTCTCTGGTAAGTCAGCTTTGATCTAACGAATAGTAAATATTTGCCATGGGATGAATTTTTCATAGGTACACATTTTGTGCAACTTTCTACAACTGTTAAATATATGAAAACTGTTTGACATCCCTTTTTGGTTAATTCTTAGGTGACTATGTTCCGACACCTGACACCCCGCACATAAGATTGTGTTACTCCCGGTTAGATCCTGTAGGATTCAGCAGGGTTAGGGTTAATACTAACCTGTGGCAGGGTGGTCTGGGCAAGAACTTATCAAATGCCTTTTGGATGGTGCGCAGTATGTGTTCTTCGTCTTTCGCTGTGACATACACACCCATGATAACACCTGCAGACAAAATGGATACTAACAATTAAATGATACATGAATAAGTATTACCATGGGGGAATATCAAGGTTTTTTTTGAAATTCCAATTTAATTAATAAGATTGATTTAAAAGAAAATACAGTTCTCGTCTGGGCTTTTTGAAAAAATGATGGACGGTCCGCCTCTTTTTTCCCAAGATGGAATATTTTCCAAACTGGCAGATGGATTATTCCCATTCTCTCGACTCTTTTGGCTGATACAAAAATTGTCAACCTTCTAGCTACAATTTTTGTTGGAAACAGATAAAAAGACACTATATTGAGTTAACATAGTGTTGTTTCCAACAAAACTGTAGTTACGTAAAAAGGGTGACACCTTTTGACACACTTAGCAAAACATATGTATTTAAAAAAGAAAAAGAAAAAAAAGAAGCGAGTGGGGACTAAGAACTGGTTTATTTTTCCACTTGGCCTAACTTGTAGTCAATTTTTACTCCGACACTCCACTCTCCCATCAGTTTCAGCAAGTACCAACCATTGTCTTTTATCCCGAGATAGAGCGTCCCCCCTTCTCCGTTGGCAAATGCACAGCCATACTTCTCGACAGCTGAGGGTAGAATGTCGTAGATGTAACTCCCTTGGGCTGCCTTGAATTCCACATTACGATTCTCTCTGGTGTCTAGAAGACCGCCACTGATGTAATACATGGACCTGGACAGGGAAAACATTGGAAGATTAAAACATAAAGACACTTACAGTCTGTTTATGCTTAGTGAACGACCACTTGGTCAAGTTACGGACACTCATAACTGTGCAAAGACACTCCAAGTTACCCTAACTCCCTAGCATGATTTACTAGGAACCATACCCATCCTGGCAAATTTCAACACCATATGGGAAACTGCACACACACATTTCTGACTTTGATTCTGGAGGTGTGCCAACCCAATGTAAAAGACTGTCAGTTTAGGGGTACTGTACCCATCCTGATGGATTCCAACAAAACATGCCGTTGGGGTTTGATGGGTTGAGTTTTGTTAGGGTTAAGTGTCCTGGGACAGCTCCAACTGACAAGTTCATTTTGACTGAGTGTTTTTGTTTCTGATTGAATCCTCTCAATGTGCATAGACCATGTGTCCCACATGTGATGTCATGCCAACAGCAAACCGCTGGACAAACCAAACATTTATACATCTTTTGACTAAGGCCAAAAAAAAAAATGTTGGTCTCTGGTCAAACCGAAGTTCCGGAATTGATGCGGTGACACGGTTTTTTCTTTTTTTTGGTGGCTTTTTTTTTTTTAAGCTTGAATTGTACAGACAAGGTGGGTACTTTTTTGCTTTTTTGTGTCCTCATTATACATTGGTGTCCTCCATAATTTGCCTTGGTGCCCTTTATCATTTGCCTTGGTGCAATTTCCCCATTCCTTGGTGCTCCTTGGTACAAAAAGTTGAGGCGGTGCGGCAATAGAGGGCGCTGTTGTAGCTTCCGTGTTAATTTGAAGAAAAAAAAAGGTTGACGCGCATGATTAAAATCAGCGCGCGTGCTGACCAGAGACCGAGTATTTTTTTTTTTTGGCCTAAGCGCTGTGGTCCAGTGGTTACGGTGTTGGAATCTTGTGCGGTGGTACGTGGGTTCGAACCCTGACGGGGAACAGGTGCTTGTGTTCTTGGCAATACACATTACTACAATTGCCTCTCTCCACCCAGGAGTATGGGTACCTGTGAAGGTAGAGACCAGAATGCGTTGACTTTGAGCTGCTGCAAAAACTGGTCTCTTGGCCTGATGAACAGGTAGTTGGGGCATTCTAACAACCCCATCTCAGTTATAGGGATGTTCAAATTAGTTTGTAGAGAGCCAAACCTGTAAGACACTCTGGAGTTGCTGGATGAAGCTTCTGATAAATCCTCGTCCCTTTTGGCTGGAGTGATGGTGTATTTCTGCTGCTTGGAAACGACCGATGGCGTGAAAGCCATTGTGGATTCATTCAACTAGATCTGAAACAAAGGAAGCAGAGGGAAAATGTGAGGGAGAGATCTTGATGTCATGCTATCAGAACTAAAACAGCCCAGTCATAGACCCCATGCAGAGTGTATCGGAGACTCCCAAATAAAAAGGTAACCAACAGGGTAGTTGGTTTGGACTTAGAATTTTTTCAGCAACTCCCATTCCTTTTGTGTTGCTTTGTTCTCAAGCATTATCAAGGGGACTCCCACTCCCTAGCCGCGTAGCCCATGTAGCCGGCAACAGGATAGTTGAGTTGGACTAAGAATTTTTTCAGCAACCCCCATTTCTTTTGTGTTGCTTCGATCTCAAGGGGACCCCCAGTCAGTGTCCACGTATTTTCACATGTCTCAAACATTTTATTGCAGAGTAGGCCTAGGCCTACTACATTTTCTTTTTTTTTCAGATTTGTGGCTCTGGACTGGAGTGGAGGATTTTTTTTTAAAGGGAAATAAAGTCCGAAATTGTAAAATGGTCCAAGTACAAAAATACAGTAACTGCGCATGTTCAGTGCATATCCGGCAAGCCAATGTTTAGGCCTACTAAGAAAAAAAAGGTTTGACGTCTCCGGCTAAATATCCACTGCCTTTATTTTCAGGGGTGTATTTCCGAGTGGCGGGATATTCTGAAATTTACAATTAGGCCTAGGGGCCTACTGACCGTGACGATGTCGAGCGCAATTTGAGTCCCCCACGCAAGTTTAAACTTGCGCACGCAAGTTTAAACTTGCGCGAGGGACTCCTGAGGCACGCAAATTACACCGCGCCATTTTAATTTGCGTGCGCAAATTTAAACTTGCGCAAAGGCGATCGCAACCTTCTTTTGCGGGAGGGATTTTCATTGATGAAGAAATTTTTTTTCAAAACACGAGTACATGGAGAATCAATGGAATAAATGAATGAATAAAGAAATAAATAAAAAGGGGAATTCAATTAGGTAGTGGATATTTTGCCGGAGGTAATGACGGCAAACTAACGATTACTAAAGGTTTGCCGGCGGCAATCCATATCAACAGAGGGCGCTGTACTCTTTAAAATAGGGCTGAATTATAAGATGTATTAAATTCCCACCAAAAGTTATGTAGCACGTTTGGTGTAACGGTTAAGCAAAGGCTCTAGTAAGCGGGATGACTCGCGTTCGATTCCGACCTCACCACATTTTTAAGGTTTTTTTTCTCATCCCCAAATAAATAAGAATAATCTTCTTTTATTATTTTAACATGTCTCAAACATTTTTTGCAGAGTATTACATTTTCTTTTTCAGATTTGTGGCTCTGGAGGATTTTTTTTAAAAGGGAAATAAAGTCCGAAATTATAAAATGGTCTGAATCCCATCTTGTGAATACGAGGTAACAACGATAATTTTGGCATGGAGCCAGACTAAAACTTGTCACCGGAAAATGTTTAAGTACAAAAAAACAGTAACTGTGCATGTTCAGTGCATATCCGGCAAACTAACGTTTACTAAAGGTTTGACGTCTCCGGCAAAATATACACTGCCATTCAATTAGCGTCAATGAAAAGAAACATTGAGATTTAGCAGTGCTTATCAGAGAAGTTGTTTAAGGGTACGTGGGGGCGGGGCCGGAGAGGGGACCGGGCAAGCAATCAACTTAAGCACACTAGCGGCAGTGGCGTAGCCAGGAATTATTTTAAAAAGTAAATAAATTTGCAAATGATTTTCCTAATTAATGAATTTAATAAAATGTTTCAAAAAAAGGCATTAAGGCATTGTCTCCCGAAGCTCAGCGATTCTACTAAATCGGAGAAAAAAATCTGCTTTAAAAATAATGTTACTTGTTGTTACATATCTGCATGAGTATACCCGGGGGAAAAAAAGTTTAGCGGCTCTATATGCGTGGCTGGGAAGCGAAAATCTATGCAGTGCGCAAGTTTAAACTTGCGTGCGCAATTTGTAGCAAGGAAATGAATGCGCGCGCAAGTTTAAACTTGCGTGCGCGCAGGTTTAAACTTGCGCGCGCAAGTTTAAACTTGCCCGGGGGACTAACTTTGCGCTCGACAACAACAATCATGACAATTCAAATTGAAACATTTTATTTTTAAACAATGTTTAACTTAATTTCAGACGGGAATAAAGCTATTTAAAACCACCTCAGCTGCTGTGTTCATACTCTTGTCGATCCCCCAACAACCATGTCCATCAAATCACAAATTTATCGCTGTCAGACGGTAGTTTTCTTGTGCAAAAAGCCATGTACAGAAGTCTAGTCAAGAGCTTGAAAAAATCAAGACGTAGACTAGACAGTTCGAAAGTACCGCCGCGCCCTACATTGTGGAGCCCGCCCTCTTGCGGTTGCGATGGCTAATAGACTGTCAACAAGGTGACTAGCGCCCTCAAGGTGTTGAAGGTAGTTAAATTTCGTCTGATACCTGCAAGGTCGTTTTGTTTTCCCCACTTCATTTCACGTGCAGGGTCTGGATACCGCACTCATTGCAATTATTATTTAACAAAAAAATAACAGAATCGTTTTTTGTTTCTTGGTTATCCAACAATTTTCGTAAAGTCATCGTCTGTTGCATCAGTTCGTGATGTCAGTGAGCTCAGCATATTTATAAACAGACGTTCCTACTGCAACTTTGCATCAAAATCTGCCGAGATTATTAGAAACAGAAAATGGGTAGCATTCTGTGAAAGAAAACCCGTTCTCGAACATTACGACGAGCGAAAATGCACGTAGGCCTATGCACAACATGCATGACATGACAAGCCACTAAGTTTCAGCGCTTGTCACACTAACAAACACTGTGTGATTTTTGTATCAAACTCATAATTTTGTCCTTACATCGTTATTGAATAACGATGGCTTTGAGATGTTGTGGATCACTGCAACTCGGAGTCAAAGGATTCAGCTTTCGTCTCATCAGCCCGTCCCTTCAAAATAGACACCAGAACGTAAGTTAAATAAAAATGAACATGATGAAAAACAAAGGGCAGAACGGAGGGGGGTGGGGGTGGTGATGCCTCAAATTTTATTTGTTGTGATGCATCACATAAATATTGCTTTCTTATTAAACAGATAGGCCTATGTTTTTCCTTAATTGTTACGGCGATCGTGTAGTGTAGGGCCCTGTTTTGTTTTGATCAAATTTGAATCAATTTTTTACTAAGACAAGTACTCAAAAATGACATTTTCAACCTTAAGCAGACTTTTCTCAATATAATGACACTTTTTTGTAATGTTTGAAAAGTTTCTTTGGGTAGAAATTACGATTTTCCTACATAGTTTACGGTTGGTGCCGTGCGATTCAGCCTGCCTTGCACGCTCACGGTACATCGCGCGGTGATCGCCATCTTTATTTTCGTGTTTTGGTAACAATAGCAGTTGGCAGTGGCATTATGGCTGCCATAACGATAGCCACGGCGTAAAACATTTGTTTCCTTTCACTTCAGTCGGATTTCAAAAGTGCATCAAGATTGCAGTGTGAGAAAAACCTGTCAAATATCAAACAATTATATTTGAATTTGTTTAGGTCAGTTATCTGGAATAGAAGTATGAATCATTTTGTGCCCTTGAAATATGTAATAACTTGCAGTAGGGCCTAAATGAACGGTAGGCTTGTAAACTAATAAGTATTTTCCTGTATTTTCTAGGTTGCTGTTTTACGGAGATGTAACCGACTGTTCAGCAGCACGCAGCGAGTGAGCAACGCCCTCAGGAAGTGGCTTGTCTTCAGTAAGGAGCCCCCCAAGGGCTTTGAGAAATTCTTCCCCAGCTCCAAGAAAAGTGCCGCACCCCCTCGGCCCAAGAATGCAGCATCTGCAAAAGATAAGGGTAGGTATTGCTAAATGCTAAAACCTTCCCAAATCCTCCAAAATCCTCTTTGCAAAATGGAGGATTTTGCAGGATTGAGGCTATATGGCAAAAAGGTGTTGCTGATTTTGGAGGATGTACTGTGTCAATGTCTTACGCCGAACTTTGTGTTGTTTATGGTCAGCCGTGCATAAATTTAGAACAGGATTATACTTGAAGTCCTCTGCAGGGCTCCAGGAGGTCACTGGCTCTGCCTCAAGATACTGACAGAGATTGCTGGATGATTTTGAAGGATTGAGTCAGTGATCATCCCTCCAAGGAACGCATTCAAGAAATAACCGATAATTTTAGAGGATTGAGGCTGTATGCTATTTTTACAAGGAGGCAGTTGGAGGATTTTGCAGGATTGAGGTTGCATCCTAGCAAAACATCCCAGGGAGTCAGGGTTAATAGGCAAAACTTCTCAATTGATTTGTCTTGGACTTCAGGTGTAAAAGATTACCTTTCTCTTGTTTTATTTCTGTAGGTGAGCCTACGCCCAGCAAAAGCAGCGAGAGTAGCCGAGGAGGAGACAAGCCCCAAGACTTCTGGAAGGGTCTGATGGGAGGGGGCGGGGCCCAGGGAGGCAAGCCAGGGGGCGGATTGCCCCGGGGTACCAACCCACCCATCGACCCCAACAATAGGAACCAGCTGTTGTTTAGTATAGCGGTGACCGTGACGGGGGCGGTGGCCGTGGCTTGGCTACTTGGGGGCGGATCGGCTCCGGAGATTACGTGGAAGGATTTTTGTCAGGAATATCTGATGGCTGGACAGGTATGGATTTGAGCTTATTTCAGGCATGCAACTTTTCCTCGGATCCGCTGATTTCCTCGTTTTTTACTTCTCAAGTATGCCATTACAAATTGAAAAACATTGTACAAAATGTTGTGTGGTTCGGAATTTCCTCGTTTTTTGTAAATTCCCAGTTGCATGCATGTTTTTGCAATGGGGCAATTTTAGCATTACGTAATGTGTCAGAGCTTTTACGTGCTCAGTGAATAAACCTGAAAATGTGTTTACAGGTCAAGTTTGAAAATGCACTCATTAGCAGATTATTACACACTTGTCTTCCAAACATGTAAGAGACTGTTAATACAGGCAGAGGCTCTTAGAAATCTTTAGCATAAAATGTACAATGAAAATGAATAAAACTGCTGCAAGCTGCTTGCTGACTGGATTGAGCTAAAATACAGGGTGAGTAAAAAAAAACAAACCAAATGTCGGGACCATTGTTTTAGTGAAGTTCTGCATGTAGCACTTTCAAAATCTAGGATATGAAAGCCCAATTCATAGGCTTTCTTTTAGTACAAGAATCATTCAAATCACTCATGTACTTTTCACGTTTCGGAATTTTAAACACAACTACCGTTTTCAGGTTCTGTCCATGGATCACAAAAAAGGCAAGTGTTCTTTCAGCAAAACGAAAACAAATCACATAGAGATGCACGTGAATTGTTTTAGTTTTGCTGAAAGAACGCACACCTTTTTTTGTGTTCCGTGGACAGAACTTTAAAACGGTGGTTGTGTTTAAATATTCCATAAGTTGAAAATTACATGAGTAATTTGAATGATCCTTGTACTAAAAAAAAGCTTGTGAATTGGGCTTTCATATCCCAGATTTTGAAAGTGCTACATGCAGAACTTCACTAAAACAATAGTTCCGAATTTTTTTTTTTACTCACCCTGTATAAAAATCAAATCAAATTAGACGGGGTAATTTTTCAATATTAGCAAAAATTTCAATTAGATACCATCATAATCAGGAGCAGGTAAAAATGTTTGTTTCCTTATAAATTATTAAGTTCTGTTCATTTCAAATATTCAAGGACACTGGGAACTCTCCAGTATACATTTGAATGGTTCGATGACATGCAGAAACTTTTGAATGCAGATTCTTTGGCAGAAGAAATATCTTTCCTTTGAATCGTCTTGTGGTTTTTCTTTCCTCTTTGAACAGGTTGAGAGGTTGGAAGTTGTCAACAAGAAATACGTCAGAGTGTGGCTGAGACCGGGCCATTCTAAGGGGGTTTGTACTTTTCTCTTATTCTTTTTATATGAACACTGTTAAAAAAAACCTTAAGCATTTCAAGATTGAAAATAAAGTTTTGTCCCTTTGCACTGTATGACAGCATTTTGTTCGTGGCCCATATGAATGTTTACAAATGTTGGTCAAGCCTGCTGTAGGTCTGCCAATTGTTGTAAGTTGGGAGACCACTGACATAGGATTCACTTTGAAGGTTTAGAATGCTTCTGGTGAGTTAGGGATTAGGGTTCAATTCGTCTGTTGCATCTTATAACTATCAAAGACAATATTATCTGTTTTGTTAAAAACAGTCTTTGTATTTTTTTAATTTTCTGCAGAGGTATGTGTGGTTCAACATTGGCAGTGTCGACGCCTTTGAGAGAAATCTTGAGAACTCCCAGGTGGATCTCGGAATCGAACCCAACAACTATCTGTCGGTCGTTTACAGCTCGGAAAGTGATGGGTAAGGCTGGCTGTGTATGCCTTATTTGTTTTTGTAATTACTACTTTTTTGTACAAAAGAAAAGAAAAATGGCAAAATTATGATTTGGTGAATTTACATCAAAGTTACGGGGAGTGTGGCCTAGTGGATTTAGTAAAATTAAGGATTTTTTAAAATCTTTTTAAAATGAAATTTCATTGTAAATTGTAAGTAAATTTAAACTCTAGAATAAAAAAAATTAAGAAAGTGAACCGATGTGTTTCCTGAAATGGAATTGGAAACCATAGCATGGTTGAAAAAAAATGTTGTGTAATAAACATCCTGTAGTGTGACCTCTTGTGAACTTTGTCCATTTATGTGACCTTTGACCTTCCACAGGAGTTTCCTACTGAGCCTGATTCCCACCGCTCTCATGATCGGCTTCTTCTTCTACTTGTTCCGCAACAACCCCGCTGCGGGAGGCCGTGCCGGCAAGCGAGGAGGGATCTTTGGCTTCGGAGAAACCACGGCCAAGATTATCAAGGAAGACGTTGGAGTACGGTTCAAGTAGGTTCAACATTTCCTGTTTAAATGTACCAGTGTGGAATTCCAACCTCACGTTTTGGATTGTAACAACTTACGTCTTACCAAACGTGCAGAGATTTTTCTAAAATCACTTTTTTTTTTAGCAAATTGATAAAACTGTTAAGGTGATTCTTCTTATTCGTTGACAGGGATGTTGCCGGATGTGAGGAGGCCAAGCTAGAAATCATGGAGTTTGTCAACTTCTTGAAGAATCCTCAACAGTACATTGACCTCGGAGCCAAGATCCCCAAGGTAAGAATGGAACAGTCTATTCTTATACATGCATCACAAGGAGTGCACTGTTGCCCTCATGAAAGTGGAGAATTCCATCGGTGACATTTGGGGAAGAGGTACTTTCCTTCCATCATTGTGATAAAGTGTCTTGCCCAAGGACTCATGTGTATCACAACAGCTCTGGCTGGACGTGAACCCACAACCTGCAGAATTACCCACAGATCTTGAGTTCTGTGCTCCAGACCACTAGGCCATGGAACTCTTTCAAACATGCACACTCACTTTTCTGTATACGTTCTTCATGCTACAGGGAGCCATTCTTAACGGACCACCAGGAACGGGCAAGACCCTCTTAGCTAAAGCTACAGCCGGTGAAGCTAACGTTCCCTTCATCACCGTCAGTGGATCCGAGTTCTTGGAGATGTTTGTTGGTGTTGGTCCGTCTAGGGTAAGAAAGCGTTTCACTATCTTAACTTATAGTCCAGCGGATATGTGACAAAATATCGATGAATTGTGCACTTTTGCATAAAAGCGTGAAACTTGGCACAGATGTTTATATTCATGCGAGAAAATGTTTTAGATGTGGAGCCATCGCAAATTTACCCTTTGAGGGGCGTGGCATCCATTTAAAAAAAGGGGGGCGGGACTTGTCATGCCCGCAGTAAAAATGGTTTTTCCCACTTGTTACAAAAGCAGGAAACTTCACAAAGACATAATTATATAGATTATTAGTGTTTTCCAGATTCGGAGCCACCACAAAAGTACCTTTTTAGGGGCGTGGCAGCCATTAAAAGAAAAGGGGGGGGGTAATTATTATGCCCACTTTGGAAAACATTGTGCCCATATTTCATGAACGAATAAAACGTCCCACAGACGTTTATATTCATGAGAAAAAAATTCCAGATGTGGAGCCATCTCGAACACACCCTTTTAGGGGCGTGGCAACCATATAGGAAAAAAAAGGGGGCGGGGTTTTCATTATGCCCACCCTGGATATATTGTTCCCACACTCAGAGAGAAATGGAAATTTCCACAAACATTGACATTCATGAGAAAACAAATTCCAGATGTGGAGCCATCTCGAACACACCCTTTTAGGGGCGTGGCAACCATAAAAGGAAATAAAGGGGGGGGGGCGGGGTTTTCATTATGCCCACCCTGGAAATATTGTTCCCACATTAATAGAGAAATGGAACTTTCCACAGACATTGACATTCATGAGAAAAACAATTCCAGATGTGGAGCCATCGCGACCACACCCTTTTAGGGGCGTGGCAGCCATATTGAAAAAAAGGGGGGGCGGGGTTCTCATTATGCCCAACATGGGAAAAATGTGCCCACATCTCATAAACGAATGAAGCTAATTCCCACAGACATTAATACTCACGAGATAAAAATCATACGTGGAGCCATCGCAAACACACCCTTTTAGGGGCGTGGCAGCCATAATAAAATGGGGGGTAGTCATGATGCCCCTATAAAAGAAAGTTGTGCCTTCCTTTCATAAATGGATTAAATTCCACTCGGACAATATATTCATAAAAATGTTTTTGTTTAATGTGAGGCCATCACAAACCTACCCTTTTAGAGGTGCGGCATCCATTTTTAAAAGGGGGGTACTCAATATGCACAACGTGGAAAATTTTGACCGCATTTCATATAATAAAATCCACCTCAGACAGCTGTTTAATGTGTTGGAGTAGGGCCGCCTTTATAGTTGGAATTTACTGTTAACAAACCCTTTGTTTTCTTACACTATGCATTCTTGCCTCATCTATATTAACCCAGTTACTGGTTCTTTCGTCTGTAGAATTATTGATAACCTTTCAACTGCATCAATATCTGAATTAGTTGTATAAACTGGGGTACCTCAGTTAGTCCTGGAAAGACTAGTGTTACTTCTTCAAATACATTGTTTCCCCTGCCTTTTTTTCTGATAAACCAAAAGGCATATGCAGTGTCGCACCTGTATAACGTATAATTTTTTTTAATGGATTTGGTCGGGGTAAAAAAAAACACTCATAAGAGCTTGATATACCATTTTTAAGAGAACAGAGGTGCTGTGTGGTGGGGGTACAGAGATTCATTGAATGTGAAGTCATAGTGGACGTGTCCACCACTTTGTGAGGCGAGTACATCGTGTTGTTACCCAATCTGCTGTCAATGTGGTGCAACGGGTAAGGGGTAGGGAGATTTTATACTCCCCCCCCCCCCCCCCCCGTAAAAAAAAGGATTTCCATGGCCCTTTAATGTTAAATGTTAGAGTTTAGGGCTGCCATTGTGTGCTGTGTATTTGTAATTATGAAATCACTCTGGAATTTAGATGTGCATGATAATATAGGTGCAAGTACACACATTGAACAATATAACACGGGTTAGCCTACCGGTACTTACCCATGCTCTTTGGGGTAAGTCATTGTATTACCAAATAATATAGGTTATGGGCCAATCAACATTATAAGAAATCAACAACAAAATATAAACATTGCAATTGTGGGCACAGTGAATAGGCCCCTCACACCTCTAAAAGGATGAGTTTGCTGTGGCTCTACATAAGAACTTTCTTTTATAGGGGCATCATGACTACCCCCCCCCCCCCCATTTTACTATGGCTGCCACGCCCCTAAAAGGGTGTGTTTACGATGGCTTCACGTGTGACTTTTTTTTTTCTCTTGAATATTAATATCTGTGGGAATTAGCTTTATTCGTTTATGAGATGTGGGCACATTTTTTTCCCATGTTGGGCATAATGAGAACCCCGCCCCCTTTTTTTCAATATGGCTGCCACGCCCCTAAAAGGGTGTGGTCGCGATGGCTCCACATCTGGAATTGTTTTTCTCATGAATGTCAATGTCTGTGGAAAGTTCCATTTCTCTATTAATGTGGGAACAATATTTCCAGGGTGGGCATAATGAAAACCCCGCCCCCCCCCCTTTATTTCCTTTTATGGTTGCCACGCCCCTAAAAGGGTGTGTTCGAGATGGCTCCACATCTGGAATTTGTTTTCTCATGAATGTCAATGTTTGTGGAAATTTCCATTTCTCTCTGAGTGTGGGAACAATATTTCCAGGGTGGGCATAATGAAAACCCCGCCTCCTTTTTTTCCTATATGGTTGCCACGCCCCTAAAAGGGTGTGTTCGAGATGGCTCCACATCTGGAATTTTTTTTCTCATGAATATAAACATCTGTGGGACGTTTTATTCGTTCATGAAATATGGGCACAATGTTTTCCAAAGTGGGCATAATAATTAACCCCCCTTTTTCTTTTAATGGCTGCCACGCCCCTAAAAAGGTACTTTTGTGGTGGCTCCGAATCTGGAAAACACTAATAATCTATATAATTATGTCTTTGTGAAGTTTCCTGCTTTTGTAACAAGTGGGAAAAACCATTTTTACTGCGGGCATGACAAGTCCCGCCCCCCTTTTTTAAATGGATGCCACGCCCCTAAAAGGGTAAATTTGCGATGGCTCCACATCTAAAACATTTTCTCGCATGAATATAAACATCTGTGCCAAGTTTCACGCTTTTATGCAAAAGTGCACAATTTTTTCACATATCCGCTGGACTATTAGTAACAGTGATTGCTGGAGCATTGTGCAGGATTGAGGCAGTCGTCACCCCTCCAAGGGCCACATTCAAGAAATAACAGATGGTTTTGGAGGATTAAGGCTGTATGAAATTTTTACATGGAGGCAGTTGGAGGATTTTGCTAAAAAAAACCCAGGAAGTTAGGGTTAACAATCATCTATATTGTATCTGGTTGATAAGATAGTTGCCTATCATTGAAAATGTAAACATTAGCTTCCTAGGATGCGATTAATGCTTGTAATGCTTCGTAAATGAAGAGGTTTTCAGGCATCCTTGATTCCTAAACTAAAACCGAGTGATTTATCGTCCGTTTTTTGTTGTAGGTGCGTGACATGTTTTCCATGGCCAGGAAGAACGCTCCTTGCATCCTCTTCATAGATGAGATCGACGCCGTCGGAAGGAAACGAGGCAAGAGCAACTTTGGCGGACAGAGTGAGCAGGAGAACACACTGAATCAGCTCCTTGTGGAGATGGACGGTGAGTTGCCATGGAAACTAAGGCTTTTGGGCGATGATCCTTCGTCTGAGAGGCTGCTGGGTTATTGGATCATTCCATGCAAGGGACAGGGGTGTCTGATTAACCAGCTTTGGCTTATGTCTGAATTTTAGCAGTCTTGAAATGGTCTGAAAAAATGAAAACAAGGGATTCAAGTTTAATACTTGATTTGGCCCTTCACAAATAAAACTTGTAATAGTACTTTTTGTACAAATGTGGAGGGCTACTCTGGTGGGAATCGAACCCACAGCTTTCTGCTTAATAGTGCAGACGTCTTGCCACTCTACTACCAAGCTTGCTAGGTTCAGCCGGCTGACTTGAATCTGCAATGGCAGCAGATACTGCAATTAATCTTGTTTGATGACCCGGCAAAACTTAGTCAATAAATTTACATCTCCCCAAGGCAGAATTTCCTCATACAGGATAGGTGTTAATCAGGTTGTTGATTTCTTTCACCAGCAGTAAATCCATCTCCTTAATCGTTCTTATTTGCAGGATTCAACACGACCACCAACGTGGTAGTCCTAGCTGGCACCAACCGGCCAGATATTTTGGATCCAGCCCTGCTCAGACCTGGTCGCTTTGACAGGCAGATATACATTGGAGCGCCTGACATCAAGGGAAGGTAGGTCACTTGATGAAAGAAATGCTCTGGAAATGTTTGTCTCTGGTTGAACTCTGTGATGATTGTTTGAGAGGTAGTTGTAAAGTTTGTTCATGTTGTTGTTGTTATTATAATTATTGTAAATGAAAACTAAGCTTTCATCCATCACTACTGTAGCTAGTTAGCCCAGAGAAACTAAGAAGTGGAGGAAAATGAAGAAATGTTCAATTCTCAAGATAAGGAAAACCCCAAACAAATATTGTGCAAAACCCATGGAATCAAGTACAGACTGAAAACCCAATCCACATGTGGAACCGGGCAGGATTCGTCCTTGGGCCAAAGCGGTGGAAGGCGAGGAAAGAATCACGGCCGTTTCAAGGCAAGAAAACCGGGTATAGACACATTACCTTATGAGCCATACTCCCAATATCATCAAATATTTTTGCTTGCGTTTGACAGAGCGTCCATCTTCAAAGTCCACTTGAAACCCCTCAAGACAGATGTTGACCAAGAAAATATGGCCAGAAAGATGGCGGCACTCACCCCCGGCTTCACAGGTCAGTACAGAATGGATACAGTTGGCATGACAACCAAAAAGAGTAGCATTGCCAACAAGAAGAAATGCCATGGCAACGGGTGAACAAAATGGTCGGAGAATAGTGAACATTCTCACATCAGTTATGTTTTCTCATATCACTTGTCTCCATTTTCTCTGCCACCGTATTATAAAATTATGAAAAATTATAAATAAATTGCCAAAACATCAATTCAATATTGGGTTTTGCCCTTCGCCGTCATATTTTTATAAATTTGGTTTACTCGGGTGATTGTGAGAAACAAATGCACAAACTACTCGGGTGGGACTCTAACCCATGACCTCCTACATACTAGTGCAGACGTCTTACCACTCGACCACCGAGTTTGCCGGGGTCGGGGGATGGTTCAAATCTGACATAGCAGTGTGTACAGCAACCAAAGTATTCATAAAATAGAATTTGTGTCGGATGATGTAAATTCAATATCATATAAATTCAAGTCATATGAAAACACTTCACTGGGGTTATCTCAAGTCTGGCAGATTATCCTCCCACCTCTAAGACTCACTTAAACGTACTGACAACCTTTGATCATACTGTTCTTGACTACAGGAGCGGATATCGCCAATGTCTGCAATGAGGCGGCTCTGATTGCCGCTAGATACGGCTGCAAGGACATCAACTCCTCCCACTTTGAGCAGGCCATTGAACGAGTCATCGCAGGTAAGACTCTTCTCTAACCTTCTATATCAGGCCGAGTTAGTTGAATAATTTCAAACTAGTTCCGTTTTATGAAGCACATTTATTGTACCAATGCGAAGTTATCAGCTGTGCTTACATTTGTCCTCCCAATTCAAACCTATCAAACTTTGTCAACTACTATATGTAATTTATAAAAATCAAATCTGAATCTTGAAGGTCCCATGCAATATAATTTTCTAATGCAATCCTTGAAAATATACCCTTGTGTCCCATTTAACGTTGTTTTCAATTTTCATTTTGCCATTTTCAAGGGTATTTTGGTGCCTTTGTGGTTTTTATGCTAGTGCAAATTTCCATATTCATGAGCAAAAGTGTGATGTCACTTCAGGCAGAAACCTCTATGTTACAGCTATCTCAGCACAAAAAGCAAACAGAATTTTGGATGTTTTGCTGTTACAAATTTTGGTTTCTTTGGTGTTTCGTTGTTGTGTCAGTACATGGGAAAGCCAATGAGCAAACTTTTCGCACAAATATTTTTAATGAGCAGATTTTTGGGTTCACATTTGGACAGAAAAAAAAACCTAAACTGAACAGTGTCTTCCTGAAATGACATCAAAGCGCCCTCAGTTGTCAAGAAAAGCATGGACAATTTTAAACGTTCAAAAAGTTCAGGGAGTCCTTCAGAACTTCTAAACAATTCATTTCCTCGATGTCCTGAGAAAACATGGAAGGGGAAAAAAAAGAAGAAATCTTTATGAAAACCTTCCCCACTATAAACAACCAATAAAGTCTCACAACATGGACAGTTTATTTCTTTTACCAGGACTGCTTAATCTTGAAAAGTCATGTCTCCTTTTCTCTCTAGGCCTGGAGAAGAAGACGCAGGTTCTGCAACCAGAAGAGAAGAAGACGGTAGCGTACCATGAAGCAGGTCATGCAATCGCTGGGTGGTTCCTGGAGTACGCTGACCCACTACTCAAGGTAAGCATCCAGCGGAACGAACATGGAACATTTTTCTCTTTCAACTTGAATGACAAGAAAACTGAAAAAGGCGCAAACTTTTAAAACTTCCAGGTAGATGATGGCATATGGTGTTTTTACCTTTAACCAGTTCACGCCGAGATTATTTTGACAAGAACGGAACAAGGCGCAGGATTACTTTTCACTGGACCTCAAGCCAGGTGGATTGAAGCCATCACCCTCGGACAGCACACTCATATTTCCAGCCTCGCTTGTTGCTTGTTTATCTGTCATCCAGTACAAAGGCTGCAAAACCTTTGCGTGTATACACGCTCTCCGGCGCGAACTGGTTAAACAACGACAACTAAAATCTTTTTAACCTTTTTCGGTCATTTACTGCCAGGTTTCAATCATACCGAGGGGTAAAGGTCTTGGCTATGCCCAGTACCTCCCTAGAGAGCAATACCTCTACACTAAGGAACAGCTTCTAGACAGAATGTGCATGACGCTAGGAGGACGGGTCTCTGAACAGATCTTCTTTGGTAAGATCACGACGGGAGCTCAAGATGACCTCAAGAAGGTCACGCAGGTCGCCTATGCCCAGGTCAGTCATACCCCTAACCTCCAACCCCACCCTTCCCCCTGCCGCACCCACCCGTAGTCCCATCACTGCAGTGGTAATACACCGACATGAAGTGATTTAATTGTAAAACTTTTCTAGCTAAATCATTTTATTGTACCAGAACTGTATTCAAAAATTGCTACATTTCACACGAATTAAATAGAAATTGGTGTACTCTGGGGCCAGCTTTACTGGTCTTGCCTTGCCTTATTTTTAAAAGAAATTCCTGACCTCGTTTCTTATATCGTTTCTTGAACCGCCAAAGATTGTCCAGCATGGTATGAGTGACGTCATCGGTAACGTCTCCTTTGACATGCCCCAGCAAGGCGAGATGGTTCTGGAGAAACCATACAGTGAAGCTACGGCCAAAATGATTGACGAGGAAGTCCGCAAGTTGATCGGATCGGCCTACGATCGCACTATGGACCTGCTGACTAAACACAAGGAAAATGTGGAGAAGGTGAGTTTCTCAGTGTAATATGCAAATATTAACTGCTATTATGACACTATGGACCTGCTGACTAAACACAAGGAAAATGTGGAGAAGGTGAGTTTCTCAGTGTAATATGCAAATATTGACTGCTGTTATGACACTATGGCCCTGCTGACCTAAACACAAGAAAAATGTGGAGGAGGTGAGTTTTTCAGTACAATATGCAAATATTGACTGCTATTATGACACTATGGTCCTACTGACTAAACACAAGGAAAATGTGGAGAAGGTGAGTTTCTCAGTACAATATGCAAATATTGACTGGTATTATGACACTATGGCCCTGCTGACTAAACACAAGGAAAATGTGGAGAAGGTGAGTTTTTCAGTACAATATGCAAATATTGACTGCTATTATGACACTATGGACCTGCTGACTAAACACAAGGAAAATGTGGAGAAGGTGAGTTTTTCAGTGCGATATGCAAATATTGACTGCTATTATGACACTAAGGCCCTGCTGACTAAACACAAGGAAAATGTGGAGAAGGTGAGTTTTTCAGTACAATATGCAAATATTGACTGCTATTATGACACTATGGTCCTGCTGACTAAACACAAGGAAAATGTGGAGAAGGTGAGTTTCTCAGTACAATATGCAAATATTGACTGGTATTATGACACTATGGCCCTGCTGACTAAACACAAGGAAAATGTGGAGAAGGTGAGTTTTTCAGTACAATATGCAAATATTGACTGCTATTATGACACTATGGACCTGCTGACTAAACACAAGGAAAATGTGGAGAAGGTGAGTTTTTCAGTGCGATATGCAAATATTGACTGCTATTATGACACTAAGGCCCTGCTGACTAAACACAAGGAAAATGTGTTCTATTTTCCCCAGGGTGGAGCAATATTCCCAGCATGATTTTAAGTGGCCTTGTTCACCAACTTCTAGTTCATTAATTTTTTTTTCAATATTACAATTCTAGGTTGCCTTAAGACTTCTAGACAAGGAAGTCTTGAACAAGGACGACATGGTGGAACTTCTTGGTAATCGCCCTTTTGCCGAGAAGTCGACTTACGAGGATTTTGTGGAAGGAACCGGAGGCATGGAGGAAGACACGTCACTACCGGTCGGCCTTAAGGACTGGAACAAGCAGAAAGAAGCTGCCAAAGATGCACCAGAGGGAGGGAAACTACAGCCTGAGACAGTGTGATGGGTGAACAGAGGGAGTAAGCCTACATCATGACACTGCAGTGTGATTGTGTAATATCATTGGTCAGGAAATGTCTTCCCTACAGCATGTGCCTGTTGGGCAGTTGGGCTGGTGACATTCCAGTGAACATGCCTAACCCCTCTGGAACGGATCGATTCCATGTTGCTGAAGATGGTCTTGACTTTTACTTTGCAGCTGGGGTGATACTGTTTAATGTAAAAGCCTAATGCTACACATGATGATTTACTATAAATAAATGTCATTCTTAATTCAGAATTTGTCGTAACAAAATTTATATCGCCACGTAATTGAGGGTATGTAAACTTTATTTTCAGAGAATTGTTTGAATTCATTGGAAAAAATACCATATTTCATAAGGTTTAAAGAAAAAAACCCAGAATTACTGTATCTGGATCATTCGGGTAGCTTCTGTTCAGAAATTCTCAAGATTCTTTTGGCCCATCTGTAATGTAAACTGAAAATTGAACATTGTCCAGAGTTGAAACACAAGTTTGTAGACAGTGCAGAATGAGCACAGTCAATTTAGAGTTGTCCCAAGCACGTAAATGATCCCAGCAGAAACGACACATTTTTTGTGTGTGTTTGAAAACAATTGTAAGAGATTACTGTGTGTAATTTTCACTGTAAAAAGTGCTGATAGGAAAGAGTAGTCACAATAAAAATTGTCATCATTTTGAATCGGTTTTCTGTAGTCAGAATCGTCACATTTTAAATGCTGTTTTTTGGCAACTGAGGGCGCTATTGCTAGCTGATGTCAACAAGGAACATGTACTTACATGTACTTACATCATGAATTAAGAACAATTTGTCTCGCCTTGGTTAATCTTCAGAATGGACACACGTGGTAGGTGATCGCATAATGCACCTGGGCGTCGCCAGGATTTTTCTAGAGGGGGCAAAGCAAATTTCCCCCCCCCCCCCCCCCCCCCGAAGTCCCTGTACTTCTCCAGCATATCCTCGATTTATCATTTTCCGAGGGTGGGCAGGGACATTTGCCCCTCCCACCCTATTAAATTAACAGCAATATGAAATCCCACCTCTTTCTCTTTCCTTTTTTCTCATTTGTTTTCTCCCCTTTTTTTGGTTTTCGTTTTGTTTTTCCAGGGGGAAAAACAACAGAGGCAGGGGGGGGGGGCAAGCGCCCCGCCCCCTCTTGCCCTCCCCCCCCCCCCCCTGCGATGCCCATGATAATGGACCACCTGCAATTTTATAGAGTCAAAATTGACCCTCAGAAATACCCCTTTCATTTTGCACTTAGTAAATTAATGGCCATAACTTGATACTCAATAGGCTTGACCTCTAAATTTTAATGGTCCTTACATCAGCTGTGAATGGCAGGACACTGTCCGTTGACAATTGAAAGCATTGGGTGAATCACTGGTCAAGTTTAACTGACCATGACCAAACCACTGACCGTTGTCCAGCTCCGGCCAAGGACACAAGAGCCCATACCTTGACCAATGCTGCATTATCGCTCCGCCTGTTTTCCTTCCTCCATGATTGAGTCAATCTGCCTGTGGATCAACTTGTGTGCAGTGCATTTTAATGACAATTCATTTCTGTCCTGGCCTAGACACACTTGTTGAGCTTTCGTATAATGCAGGTAGCTGTTGAGCATGATGTGACTAGCATAATGGATTTTTTTTTTTGCATAATATTTAGGGCCATCTGGGAGGCTGGTTTGTTCATATTAAAACTACCTTTATTCACAGCCACAAATCAACATATGGCAGTATTTTTATGAGTGCACGCAACCGAGTACATTGCCATTGTCGTACAGTCATATAATTGTCAGTCAACCCCTACCCTACCCCCCCCCCCTAATAAAAGGCAGGAAAAAACAGCTGTTTCCTAGGTCATAGATAGACTTACATTCTTCCATCCAAGTTCCAGTACATCAAAGCCAACAGCTTTCAAGTTTTCGGTAAAACATTTTTGGGCAATGGTTTAACAATTTATCTAAAACTGTACCTATACACGCATTTCATATTGGACCCAGAATATTCATATAACATCCGATTTGTTGCCAAATGTCAAAGTAAGCATTAAATCCCCAGGGTTCCCTGACGCCACGGCTGGCTTCCCTTTCAACCTGATTCCTTTTTTATTGAATCCCTACGCGGATGTATTGAGAAAAACAAAAGCTTTGACAAGACCTTTTTGGCGAAAAAATATACAGGCCGGTTTTAACACCCTGGTAAAAATCACATTCCAAAACATATCCCCATTGCATCACTGGAATATGCCTAGAAAAACTCGGTAATATATACTGCAGCTTCCAACTCCATGACCATATTTGTTTGATGGTTATCCCCCCCCCCCAAAAGCTTGTATACGAAGGTTTTTTATTGTGCCTTTTGCTGTTTTGCAGTTTTTATGGTTTTTATTGTTAACAAGCCATCAAGTGAATGCGTGGGTGGTTGAAGTACAATACATCGTTAAGAATATATTTTTGGAAGGAGTGGCACGTACTGGGAGATGTCTGCTGTACTACATGGACAAATCAGGACAGATACATCTTCAATCTATTTTCTGTACTTGGTACAATTGTTTATTTCATTTTACTGACAAAGCTACAAAATATTTTTATGACGAGTTGAGAGTCATCCTCCACTTCCTGCTTTCAGAATCCAACAACATATAATGAACTAAAAGACAATATTATGACATGAAGTTTGATAAAATTACGGCATAAAAACTAAAACCAACTTCCCACATGGGACTATCTATAACAATATGCCAGCATATAGATTGATCTTTAAAATAGTCTCTCATGCTAATTGGGGACAACCAGACGTTGTCACATATGCTAATAAACCATCTACTAATTATATTCAATGTTCGAAGCATGCTCATGATTCTATGCAAGTATATTGTGTTAAAGACCTTCAACTTAACGATCAAAGAGTTCATCCGAAGGTAAACTAAGTGAGACTACTAAGAGCAAGATCACGTTTGCAACTTGTACATGCTTCATCCGACACTTAATGTCATTAAAAGATTTGTAAATTGGATTTAACGCAAGTGATGTCAACATTTTGACTTAATTATTCAAAATAACACACCCGGTGCATATCCAGAGTAACATGTTTGAGGTAAAATAAAAACATCTTAAAAATACCTTTGAAGAGAAGACATTCAAACAAATTGGAACATTGGAACAGGGTAAATTCAGTGGCCTTTTCCCCATTCCCTAAAAAGAACCAACATTTTTCTGGAATGAATTAAACACTTAGTAACAAAATTTAATCTGTGAACTAATACTGCTTTACCTGACGCTTCAAACATAAACACGTTCACATGACAAAAGAGGAATTTCCTACATAATCCAAAAATTGGGTCTAATTAGCATCTCACTTTATAAGACAAAAACTATTGATGAATTCTACTTCTGAATGTATGCAAAAGTACTTCAAAGCACAAGCAATGTGCAAGTGCACATGAATAATTTGCAACGAATTCATTTGAGGGCTAAACGAAACTGTGACTCTTCTAAAATCTTGAAAGTTAATTACCTAAATACACGTTCCTTTTTACATTTACAACATGTCTTCTTTTCTGGGTAAAACAATGTTATACAATACAAAATATGACTTTATAACCTACTTTAACGATTACATGGAATCACAAAGCGTCACAGATATGATCTGAAAAGAAATTTCCTCATTTAACTGCTATAAAGAAATTGTTGGTTTTTTTAATAAATATGTACGACCTTGAGTAGTTCTGGAAAACACGCACACACACAAAAATGCAAATATGTTCATGTGACTTTCAAAAAGATTTTTAAATAGTTACAACATATATTTAAAAAAAAATAACAAGTAGGAAAGGGTTTTACTGCATTGCTAGTTTCATAAATTGCATTGATATAAGATAAATGATGAATAACATGAACTGATTGTTTCATTGTCTGCTGACACAGAACGACTAACAAAATGTAGTATCATGTATCACAATCACATATATGAGTAGACAAGGTGTTGTGATACCAGAGCTTCAGCAATGTGACTTTTGCCAATCTAAGTAGTCGTAATGGGTCGGGGTGGGGGGGGGGGGGGGGGAAAGAAAATAATAGGGCAAGAAACAAGTATATGTGACGTGTTAAAGTAATTTTTTTAACAACTTTTTTCTCCCAAATAAATTACTTTTTACAAACACCCGATAGTTGCGTACATGTAAGAATGTTTTCAAAACCACATTACAACATAGCAAACCTTACAACTGATCCAAAAATCTATACAGACAAGAACTAAAAATAAAGGAAAAGAAAGATCTTCAGTAACAAAACTTTCTAAGAAAGTAGCACGGCACAAAAGATGTTACATGTATCTTTTGTTCGCCATTTTGTGAATAGTCAGATGTACACTTCAAAGATATGTAAACAGATTTGATCTGTCAATAAATATGAAAAAATAGCTAATTACAAACGTTACAAACAACACCGAGCAAAAACTACAAATTACAAAACAGAAACAATGATATTTTTTTTTGGCAATTTTGACAAACTAAAACCTCATTAATTTTGACAACAAAAAAATTATGAAGAGATTCAAGTATTCAGAAACCTTCAGGAGATTTTGTTATTAATACTGTTTTTCACTTTGTACACAGACCTTTGATTAAAAAAAAGGCATTATAAATAAGGTGGGTTGATTTCAGACAGTCCATTGTGCAATTGGCGGACAGGAGTTATTTCGCAAATGTGACACCTTTCAAATTCTGAAAAATACTTAAAAGTTGTTGTATTATTGTGAGTTTAATGTTGGCCATGAATTATGACGTTTTATCAGACGAACCCCATTTTCAATGGGTGTTGCTGTCGTGTTCACGTATGATCCTTCACACACTGCCAATGCACAATAGACAGACTCCAGCCTTCAGAAAAAAATATTCACATACAGCAACTAAAATACAAACTTTCCAAACTTTGTCAGATCAATGACAGAACTTAATGTTTGGAAATTAAGTTTGCTTCCACAAGTTGTAATGACACTTAAATAATCTGTAGAGTTCAGATCCAACAAATGTACATTACACCGTTTTCTACGAATAACTCATTAAAACGCATCTTTAAAATTTGAAGGGGAAAAAAACCCACATTTTTTTTCAGAAACAAAAAGATGCAGGCACATGGAACAGAAAAGTTTTGACACCATGGTACCTTGTGACATTGAAAAACTTCTTTCACAAACAGATATTTTAGACTTCAGACAAAAAGCGTATATTGCACTCCTAAGCTAAACTGCTCATGTATTCATTAATGAAAGCTACCAAATGAAATCCTGTTGCTGGATTCAAACTGAAGCAAGTATGCCTGAGACTGAACAATAAAAAAGCATACAGTTAACTCGCATTCAAACAAACTCAGCCGAAACTGTTCATTTTTGTTTTATCTGAATTATATATTCACAGGAGCGCCTAAACATGCACGATCGGGACCGAGAATTTATTGTTCAGTTTATGTTCATTATCACCAAAATGTTGTAACAGAGTTTGAATTAATGAGAGTCAACTACATGTAAACATGAACAAAAGTAGGTAATGTATGATATGAGTGTCAAGCTGAGTTGTGGCCGAATCATTCGACTTGGATTGGACACTCATCAGAGAGGGACTCAATTGACAAGAAGATGCGAAGTCTCTGTTGGATCGGTCCCCTACAGTGAGGACAAACCTCCACCTGTTCAGCGCAGGCCCCACACAACAGGTGACCACAAGGGAAGAAGGCTGTATCCAGACGGGTGGCCATGCACACCTTGCAGGTGAAACCGTTCGTGATTGTCTCCAGTTTGTTCTGTAGGACTTTAACACTGGATTCTTCGTCCACGCCGGTCATTGCACAGGCTGCTTCCTCCTGCTCTGCAGGGTCCGTGAATGGACTCTTGGTCACAGTAGCCCCGGCACGATGCAACGTTCTTCTGGTGTGGTCATACACCTCTTTCCAAGTGCGCTGCACGTCAAACATGAACTTCTTGCCGTATTCGGTATTCTCAGTGAAGATGGAGGCCAGGGTCCCCTTGAAGTCGCGCACGCACTCCGATCGGATCTCCTTCTGGACCGTATCGCAGATGAAGAATTCGTGTTTCTCCGTGATGGCTCGGTACAGTGCCTCTGCGGCCTCTTTGCTCTGAAGTTTGACTGACGTGGTGACTGGAGACAACTCGCCGTTGACTTCGTGTGGATAGGTCACGCTGAAGCACTTGCCGTTAAGTGACTCCTTCAACATCAGATCAAGACCAATTCTGCAAGTGATAAATAGAAAAATACTTTGTAAATTGCCTTTAAATAACAGTAGAAATCAACAAATATTTTTTTCGAAAAAGGAGAAATGTCATGTAACAGAAAGTACAATTTTGAATTTTCTTTAGCTGCTCAACTTTTATTACAGCAAAATGTGCTTCATTCATTCATGTTTTCTTTATAAAATAACAAATTGAACTTCTTTAATCACAGATTATTTAGTTTGATGGATTTTCCCAGGGTTTAATTCAATGTCCAATCCGTCTATTTGTTGCGGAGATCCCTTAGCGCTTGTTTGCATTGAAATCCAGGCTATGTAAAGACCCTACAGTCCCAACAATAGCTGGTGCGTGTTCCACGCTTCAGTGAGTTTCCAGTTCAGCCCCACTGCCTAACACTTTGACATCCGTGTAATAAACAAAATCATAAATCACTGCGAAGGTGCCAGGATTCCTAAGCTTACCACATGAACCCCCAAAAAAGTGTCTCCACTCCTTAACAGGTGGCATTGTGTGCAAATCTCTGACTTATTATGTAAACGATTGGGTTATATAAATATAATGGAACTTCGAATGGTACAACTATAGGATATTATTGTAGCAAATCAGAGACAAAGTGCTCAGCTAGGCTAAAAATATTGCTCAGCATAAGCAATTTTGTGTGCGAAGCAAAAAACATACATGTACACGAGAATCAGTCACATGAACATCACATGTCACTTGGACCATTGCCACTAAAATGCCAGCCCTGTTTTTTTTTGGTCTAGAGATTAGCCACTACAAATGCCTTGCATTGCATGATTGGTGCATGAAGGAGTCATTGTGCAAGGCAAAGCCCAGAACAGATTTATTTGTGGTTGGATATTTACGCTCAAGTAACCAGCATAGTATTAATTTTGAAGAGATACTATAATACAAAAGTATCCATGTACTAAATAATATTTTTTTTGGACAAATTACCTTAGATGATATACTGCCTCTGCAAGTTTAGAGGAACATGCTTTAAAAATATGACCAGGATTGAAAATGAAACTGTATAAGTAAATGTAGACACAAGTGTCCATTAAAGGAAGAGGCGTAAAGTGTCTGTGACTGACAAAAACAGGAAATGAAATTCTTAAGTCTGTTAAATTGTTGTCGACGACTGTTTCAGAATATTAATCTCACCTTTCGAGGCATTCCATCTTGGGCTCGGTGCTGTACAGATGAATACCGTGTGGGCCGACGCCAAACAAGACACTCCTTCCGTTGGTATCCTTCGCGTCGTAGAGCTCCACTCCGTAACTCTCCAGTGCCGCCACCTCCTGGAAGAACTTGTGCTCGGCCTGGGACTGTTTCATACCGCGCAGCCTGATGTGCTCCGCCATGACCTGCGTGATGAAGTCATCATTACAGCAAGTGTCTGGAAGGCTGGCGTAGTGCTGGCTGTGTGGGTTGTAGTTGCCTTGCTCGGCCTGGGCTAGCAGGGCGGCGAGACGAGCTGTTTCCTTGACCGAGGCGATGAGTTTGCCGTTGACAAGGTCTAATTTCAGATCTTGGAAGAACAGCCGTCTGCAGAAATGAGAAAAAAAGGAATGACATGTTAATTCACAAGAAACACATTTAGTTTTTTTTTGTCTCAAATTGTCTCATTGTTTTCATGACAATAAATTTGATCTATCAAATATAAACGCAATGCCACTATCGCATGTAGAGATCAGCAAATAATTAACTTCTTCTACAATGTACGTTGTTATTAACTGATCTGAGAAGAGTCTGCCATTTACAGAAAAAAAAATCATCAAATTATTTTGTTAACTTTATTAGATATCCTGGCTACATTCAAAAGCCTTCAGTGTTCGTATTCTTATTTTCACCAACACTTTAGTTCCCCCCCCCCCCAAAAGATGTTGAACACAAAGATTATTTTCAAAATTATCTTAAATTCTCATCGATCTCAGCCTTTCTCACCCCAGGGTTTTTTTTTGTACATGACATGATCCAAGTTTCCTGTACATAATGTATACATGTGTATCTGCCCACTCATAGGCCTCATCATCTCATGAGCCCCTTTGGCTTTGAAACAATGTGATCTAGACACAAAATTCAATAACGCCGACATTCCTTCGGGGTAAAAAAAGAAGAGACAAAAGTGATTAGTCAGTCTGAATTTACAAATTCAAGTAGGGCTATATTGGGACAATTCTGGTATGAGTGTAAAAAAAAGTTGTCATTTCGTTAACAAAACTAGAAAAACCAATAAAATTTACAAACCCTACTTCTTTTTGTTCTGGGAGAAGTTTCTGGGTTTTTTCAAATTGAAATCCCGACCTCCCTTTTGTGTGGTCCCCGTGTACATGTTCCACCATGTACAAAAACCAACTGTGTGGATCTCTTGCCACTGAACCATGAACATGGATACTACATCAAACTTAAATTGCAAAATAACAGATTAAATCAAACAAAACTGTTTGATTATCATTCATGCAAATGCATAAAGAAAAAAAACAATGGGTTTAAACCATGCATACATAGTTTTCTTTTTATGCTGACAGACTTGAAGCATTTCACTGTCTGTTCGAATCATTAATCACATGAGCGGGTATGTGTGCAGTACGTGCATTAATGGAACAACACAAAACACGCCCACATTGCATTGTATGCTGATTAGCTACCAACAAAGCAGTGACTATATAGTACCACTGCATATTAGTTTTATTGCGCCATGAAATCTGGTTTCACAGAATAGTTGTTTGAGACTCATTTCCAAAGATAAATGCATGGCAACTTTTACTTCGTTTTACATAAAGTTATCTTATTAATAAATTAATTACTAGAAAATTAATATGTAAATTGGCGTGTAAAACTTAAAATACAATTTCAATATTTTTTTCCACATGCCGTGGTTAATCAATGTTAATAAAGTTTGCCACCACTTTGGTAATGTTCAGTTACACATGATTCATGTTCAGTTACACATGATGTTACACATGTAAGCCCATGATAAAAACCTGCACCACGTATGTATAATGCATATATTATTAAAGCCACTCCCATCAATAGTTAAATATTCATCGATCATGTAAGAATGCATTAATGTTCAGTCATGGTTCAGCCTTCACCTCACCCTGTGACCAGGTTGCTTGACCCATAATTGACCACTCACTGACCACAAGACACTGAATTATTTATGCCTGTGATGTCACAAAAATTCCAAGGCTTCTTCCCTGAACTGTTTAGCATTGAATGAATAGCATGCACAATGCATGCAGTGGATGCATGCTGTCATGTCAATATTGGGCCTGGAGAAAAAGTTTGTTGCACTGATGTTATTTAATTGTGAGTGAGATCGGGAGAGGACTAATGCCCCTGTGTAAACAAGGAGTGCCTGGGAGTGTGTAAACAAAATTCTTTTTACTGATCTGTTGACTTGAAGTACAGGGAATTCACTTTAGCTTTTCATTGTTTCTTTCTTTTTTGGAAAGGGGTGGGGCGCAGCAAATGGATACAAGACTAGTTACATAACAGGATATAAACGTACAATTAAACTCTCCCATTAAAAGAACCCAAAATTCTTTCCTTCTTGATCAACAACCTTGTTTTGAATTTGATGCAAATTAAAAAAAATACTTAAGACTGAAAAAAAAAAGTTTATATACAGAACCAATTCAGGGAAACTGGCCTAAATACAAACTGAAAAGGGTTGCTTGACACTGCATGCTCACAACAATCACTCAATTCGATAGCAAAATTAGGATTTGGTATCAGCAATGTCCCTAGAAACTATTATTGTTGTTTAGATTAGAAGTGGAGTTCAAAAGACAAGGCAGGCACCTGTGTACACAAAGCCTGGCATCTATCAGGGGAAAAGTTTGTCGACCTGATGTGTTTACATCTAGGCTTTATTGCCAGGATTGTGAGCTGGATTTCAAGGTAACACAGTTTTATAGAGGAACTTGCTCATAAAATAACACAGATTGGCGTCCAGAAAATACGCTTAAGTGTTTGTAAAGGCAGCCTCTTGGAAAGCTGTCTTGAAAACAATTGCTCGCCCAAGGTTTGCCTTTGTAAACAAAACCTTACATTCCCCCCCCAAAAAATGTAAAATCCTAGCGGTTTCAATTCCGATGCATATTTTTTTGAAGGGGCCACTAAATTTGTATTAGTTTACATGTATCACAATGACGGAATGCCAGCTATCACCGACACTTGTCGGAGGAATTCTATTCTTTATTGCTAGATAATAGCATCTAATTCTGGCAAAACATGTTGTCAGAGCCATGTGTACAATAAATGTCAAAAATGCAGAGCCTTTGTAAAAACTTTAACTGTAAACAGTGACTATACAACATGACTCAGATTTCAGATCACTTTTAAATAAGATTCTGAAAGATGCCAAATTCATCAAACTGACACTCCTTATAAATTCTTTTACAAAAGGTCCCACTGCCTGACCACGATGAGTAAACGCCATTTCAATTTGATTGTGGTGTGTGTTGCATGTCATGACATGTCTTTCCACACAAGTCAACCTGAGGAAAACTCCCCCACCATTTTCAATGATGATGTCATTGTATTGTGCAATCATTGATAGTGTCGGACTTTGCATGCATTATTGCACTGAGCAGTCATCAATGACACACAAAAGACTTCCCACTTCTTACATAGCTCTTCAACAAGTTATTCAATGAGTATTGTTGCAAATTACTTGATCATCTAAAGTAACCTAAGTACGAATACTGCAAACAGATATTGTTTACAAGAAAACATTGAGAAGTACATCATTGAAGTTTTGGAAAACTAGTAAAAAGTACATCATTGAAGTTTTGAAAACTATTTTAGAATTTAGCAAATTTAGACATATTTTTTTAGGCCCACATCAAATTCCCAACATTACTTTCTTGAAAAATTAATGAGTCTTGAATCTTCTGTCAAGAATATCACATGGAATACAGCTTACAAGGAAATATATCTTATAAGTGCAAAAGATGATTTTTGATTGATATTACCTTGCCTCCTCTACTATATTTAGTCCGGTATTTCATGCTTTTCCATAAATTTATAACTCTTAAAACCAATGGTCAGGCAATATTCTGTCAGAATTGTTCCAGTAAAGAGGTGATAGTAGTAGTGGAGAACTAAATTACAATTTCAGAAGATATTGAAGCTAGAAAAGAAAACAAAGACTGATAAAAAAAGACGAGATATTTTATAAGATCCTACCTCGTAACTTCTTGCTGGACTAAATGTGGCTGTACATGAAATTTGACACGAAGCTGCAGTCGAAGAGGTGACGAACCGGTCACCTGAGAGTTGATCGGGTTTCGTAGGTTCAGCCACATTGGGTCACCACCGTTTTTCCTCGTAAACTGCAACCCAAAGTAGTCACTCTCAATCGTTCCTAGTTTCTGACAGACCTGTCAAAAAAATAAGAACAAGATTTTAGTGAATTTGCAAAAACAGCCACTTGGGCCCACTTTGCTACAAACAGGACCGGTTAAACCTAGTTTAGTTATTATTAAATAAGTATAAACTCACGATTTTACAAAGACTTTGAAATTTTTACAACCAAAAGGAAGTTCTAACTTGCAATAAAACAGCTAAAACATTGCAATAAAATAGCTGAAACATTGCAATGAAATAGCTGAAACATTTATATAAGATAGGCCTTATTAAGTTTGAAAAAAGCTATTGGAATTTCAGTTCAATCCTTCAGCAGTGACAGTGTATGTTTGGTTTAAACTGGACCTAGTGTCAAAAACATTTTAAAGCTTAAAAATCAACATTATTAAAAAAAAAGTTCAGAGAGATTAACAAAAACTACTTCCAAAACTGTGGGTCCTAAACTAAAACGAGAGCAAAAAAGAGATAAACAATGAAACAGAATTTTATCAGGTGGAGTTTTATATGATGATTACAGACTGTTATTTTGACAAGATTGATGATGATGTTGTCGGTTGTATTTGTAATTAAATTCATTCCTGATTCTTTCTTCGTCAAACCATGGACGTAGATGTGAAATTAGAAATTAAGTAGGCCCTAAGTTAATTTTGTTTTCTTGTAACATTTTGAGCTCTATCCACCAATGAGAACCGCAATTAAAATACTAAAAATACCAGCAACCGGACTGATTAAAATTCTGGAAGTAACTTTTAAGTTAAGTAGTTGCGGAATGCATAAGACGGAACGGAAATATTAACAGAAAGAACAATGACAACTGGTATTTAATTTTAAACCAGCTGATGGAAAAGCTAGCTAAAATAAATTCAATGTTTCCTTACCTGATCGAGGCATTCTTGTCCCAGCGATTTGGGGTTAACTTCGATCTCACAGATGCTCTGATCAGGCTTTTTCACGAGCACGATCATTTTGGCACATTCAGCTAAACTTGATCAGCTAGAAATGAAGGATTTAAGCACTAACAGTTCCACAAACTGTCCTCATTTCAGGAATTCACCCAACTCTCTTGCGAAATCCTCACAATGGATTGGTAATCGTATCCATCCACTACACGTCACTTTTTTTCATTGAACGCAAATAGCAGTCATGCAGTAGGCCATGTAGGCAGTAAAAGACCTGCTTTCGATTTAACATTGGGATGAACCAATATCTACGTGAGGGGTGAATACTTTCAAAATGCAATACAATTGACTTGAAAAAATAAGTATAAAATAACAGTATTGTCAATATATAATAAACAAAGTTATCATTTAGTATTATTATATTTTTACCTTTATAGAAACGTTATATTATTATTGAAAACAAAACAGCAAATAAAATAGAAATTTTGAACTCCTATTTTGAGTGGTACATTCCTTTTGTATTTTGTGACAAACAACAGCGATCATGCACGTGCAGCGTGCAAGAATTACCAGAAAACCAATGGCACCGCACGGAGACAGGGGTCTAAATATTCTGACCAATCAAAAGGGGGAATCCTTCCAGCTGGCGCTACGTCATACCTGTTTACCGCAGGAAAACCCCTGCCCTGGCAGGCGTCCAGCTGCGTTACCAGGGTCGCTTCAGGACTTGTCAAATTTTGTTTTAACCAACAGAACTTCCTCAATCTTATCTTCAAACTCAGATAAGGATTAAGTTATGTGCTTTTCCTGTAACGGTTCACAGTTTGATGTAAACAACAGTCTCAATGGATTCAGCTCCAGGCTTTGTGAAAACGAAACGGTTTATTTGAAAAACTAGCGAGTGCAATTGTATGCTAATTTTACAATGTCAAGGTTGATGGGTCATGCATTATGCATTTCCACTCCATTCAGGTCAGCTCGTCAGCTGACTAAGCGCGTGACTACAAAGGGAATGTGGGCGGGTGAACAATACAACGGTTTTTAATCCCCGTTACTAAAACATTCTTTAGGGGATATGTCATAATATTCTACAGGACCATTTTCATTCAAGGCTCTGAAGTTTGACAGCTCAGCATCGTATTATTTGTAAGATCGAAGTGGTGTGAAATTGCGCCCACAACAAAAGTACAGGAACAAAACCGGACCGGAAGGTATTGGCCGGCTGCAGTAGATTCATCAGTTCAAACGGGGGCGTGGGTGCCGGTGGGGGTGTTGTCGGCCAGATTGCGAAACCTTCAATTCTCCCTTTATTGTGGATTAAAAATGAGAAATAATATTACTGTTTATTGACTATTGTTGTAATTATAAGTCTTCATAAAATTTTAAAAATAATTAAGAATGCAATGCAAGTGGCGGGGGAAGGGGGAACGCATGCCGGGAAAATGCACGTGCCCCCGCCCTCCCCCCCCCAAAAAAATTGTCCGTGCCCCCCCCCCCCCCCCCCCCCCCACCACCACCACCACCACCACCACCACCACCACCACCACCACCTCCACCACCACCGAAATACTGATGCCTCTTTTCCTTCCCGGCAACCAAAAGTTGTATTTTTTTTCAGTTAGCCAATAAGGCTTACTGTTTACAATTTCTTATGTCAATGGATATAGCGAGGATATATGGGGCCCGCGACCACTGGGAAAAACTGCAATAGGATGTTTGCGATATAATGTGCCATGATATTCTGATGCCCCCCCCCCCCCCTGTGTATGGGCGCCCCCCCCCCCCCCCCCCCACTAAAAAAAAGGCCTAGCCGTACGCCAATGTCTCGAGCTGCTGCAGAAAACTTGAAAATGGTCCTAATGAACAGGCATTATTGTGATGCGCATTATGATCATAATATATGGAATTTGCACAATATAACAAAATTATAAACTAATATTATTATTAAAGAGGGCGCTGTCGTAAATAATGTGATTCCGTGGATGGTTATTTTTTCAAACAAAAATGTTGACCTGTAAGCCCAACCGTTTACTATTCCTCCCAAGGTTTGGATTGGGGTTGTGGGACCGTATTCTACCGACTTTCCTTACACATTCAGTGTTGCCAAGGCCTTTAAAGGGAAGATACAACATTTGCAAACCTCACAAAACGAAATCATCAAATTATCACAAAATACCTCACTGGATTGTTATGGAATGACAGTATAAAGCATCCTGTAAAAGCGTGGCTCATGGTGTGCTGACATTTTCAAGAAAAATTGTATTTTTCCAACGCTGGTGGGCCGACCAGCGTTGGAGAAAACTGGCTTTTTCAAAAACTGCAAAAACTGCAAGAAGTCTTTGCAATCGATTACACACTTGTGAAGGGGCACAAGCCTGCTAATGCTAGACTTGATTCTCTGTCCTTACAATTCCCCAAAGTCTATACATTTTCCGTTTTATCTTAAGTGGGGTCAGGGAACCAGACTACAAGAACATGAATGGTTTTCTTGTTTTTCCAGCATATACAAGCCCAAAACGTGAAACAAGTCACTTTAACAATATTTGCTATAACATGCTAATCCTCCAAATCCATTTACTTCTGAAAATTGAAGCACACTAAGCAAGTGTTGTACATTCCCTTTAAGGCCATATGTTGCCCAGATTCGTTGACCAATGACCGGTCGTTGTTTTCGAGTTTTCGAGTTTCATCCCGAAAAATAAATTACTTTGCTATTTTTTTAGCAATTCAAAAGTTATTAAATTTTGGGGAGAAGGCGTTTTTGGGGTGTGACAAAAACGGACCAATCACACAGTCTGATTGCCGGCAACTTGCGCTCCACTGGCTCTATTACGAAATGCACTTTCTTGGTTTCTTTGGACATATTTAACCTTGATTTGCCGGTTAACGTTTCTCGGAATATTTGATAACACGTTTTGTTTTTTCCCCTGAAAATTATGTTAATTTTCCTACCTCCATGATTAAATTTAATACGAATTAAAAAAAATAATCATGGGCCTACCTACATATAACCGCGAGGGGGCGCTCTTTACTTTTCTCATATCGCGGTATTCGATCTTTGCAACGTGAGTTTAGCTTAAAAGAAAAACCGGTATATTTACTATCGAATTACTCAGTTTTCTCTTATTTTCCATCGAAATGTCGTGTCCTAGGCTCCTTCAGCAGTCTGCCAGTTTGTGTTCTAGAGTATGTAGAGCGGCTGTTTTGACAACTCGACCGAATTTTACAAAAGTAGGCCTAGCATTAGCAAGACAACAACTTCTGCCATTTTGCCGTCAAGGTCAAACTCCAAGAGAATTCAGTTGCACATCAGCTGTGAATGCAGGTAGGCCCTCCATTCTGTTTTCATTAATAGAGCAGAGTCATTTAGAATAGACCATAGCTCCATCAAACGTAGTAATAGTATAAACTACTCGAAACAAGTGCTAGAAAAAGTAGAAATGATAATACCAAAATGCATGCTGATTTAATTACATACACATACAGTCTCAGCTGCTCAGTGACGGTTGACTACCCCACTAGTCTCAGCCTCAGGAACATCAACTTCAAGCATCTTGGTCAGATGAAAAATAGAAAAAAAGTCAGTCCCAAGTTTATGTTTTTTTAAACGCTTCATATCGCAGTGGCTATTTGTTAAGGAAGTCGACCGTCTGGTTTCCTGACATTAGTATTCAACGTCAGGATCTTTACTTCTTTGAACCAGACTGTCAGAGCCACAGGAAAGATTTCCATATAAGAAGTTCACTAATTTTCCTCTGTATTGACTAACAAGCCCCCAGATAACAATTTTATGTCATCAAAGTCAATTTGAGCAGTGAGAAAATACAAGCATTTTCTTAGAAAACACTTAGAATTTTTCAGTCCACTCTCATAGGGTTTGTACACAGGGTGTTGAGTGAACTTCTTATATGGACATGATGGAATTGGAAATCTTTCCGAGCCACATATTAAGATGAAGAAAATGAAGTCTACTTCAATAAAAAGTAGGATTTGATTAAAAACCATAAAAGTAAATGAAAATAGGCCCTAGTAGAAGAAAAAAAAATGAAAAAAAAAATTGGCATTGTACGGATTTGATGCCAGGACCTTCGGCATGGAGTCAAGCATTTAACCAATTAATCAAGCTGCCAAAGCACTCTGGTTTGATTCGGGATGGTGTTTTTGCAATAAACGATAGCAGATAAAAATCATGTCACACTTAATTACAGCTGCCGTAACGATAACCACTATATTTGCAGTCAGTCTCTATGGTGAAAAAACATAAGCCCCTTGTTAATGCACTCCAGTAGTAGTACCATTATTTATTTTATAAAACTCTCTTTACATGTTTTGGCCTAGGAAATTGGAATTCAATATTTACTGGGAAAGTAAATCACGGTTTATCTTAATACACTTTGTATAGCCTACGTTTTGTGTGCTTTTGGTGAATGCTTGGTTTTACAACCTCACACTATTCGGTATTCCTTGGCCTTTTGGTCAGATCGTTTATTCTCCAAGGATCATGAGTGGCTTCTACCAGATGACGCCAAGAAGACAGCAACAATTGGAATCAGTGACCATGCCCAGGTATGTCAAGATGAACGTAATTTGTTGACTTTTTTTTTCTCTAACGTGATAGAATTGCCCCACATGGAACCAAGCTGAAGGCTAATCCTCTGAGCTGAGAACAGAGTGATCCATTACCCATTTGGTGTTTCGACCAATCCAAGCCATGATATCCCCTAACCTTCCCAAATCCCCCAAAATGCTCTTTGCAAATTGGAGGATTTTGCAGGATTGAGGTTACATGGCAAAAGTGTGTTGCTGATTTCGGAGGATGCACTGTGTCAAGGTCTTGGGCTGGACCTTGTGTCGTTTACGCTCAGTCGTGCATAAATTTAGGCCTAGATTATACGTGAAACCCTCCGCACTGCTCCAGGATGGCACTGGCTCTGCCTCAACATTATTGACAGTGATTGCTGGAGGTTTGCTGGGGCAGTGCTCACCCCTCCAAGGACCACATTCAAGGAACAACGGAGATTTTGTAGGATTGAGGCTGTATTCATAGTTCAAGTTCTAATGTATACATGTATAATTAACCACAGGCCCATTTTTCCTGCAGTGAATTCTTCTCCATGTTTTGCCCATTTTTCTTCTGCAATTTCAGGAGGCACTGGGAGACATTGTATTCATTGAACTGCCGGAGGTCGGAGCAAAATTTGCACAATCCGGTAAAGACAGTTAAGAATGTTTCCATAAAATTAAGTTGTCAAAATCTCCTCAGACACCCATCATGTCATTCTTCATTTTTGTGAAGATGGTAATGGTTTATGGTTTATTTTTTCATATATCACAAAAACATAAACAAGAGTCTATATATAAGAATGACAAAACTGATACGAGGGATCTAGGTAAAAAGCATATGTTTGTACAAGACCTGGCACCAGTAATAACAAGTTAAGCTAATAAATTAATATTTACATACTCTAGGCTGAATTATATCAGGTGAATACATGTATACTAATTAAATTGAAGAGAAATTAAATTAACAGCAAATATTCACATTCGTATGTATATACATGTATACTTTTACAAGGAAATAAATCAATTAATTACAATAATACCGGAGAGAAAGGAAGAGGGAAAGGAGCAAGAAGTGGCCTAGGAATTATAAAACAGTGATACTTTTCAACAATCCGTGACATGACATGAAATTTAGTACTTAATTATCAGTATAATTTGTCAATAGCAACGGTTTCATGTAGTTTTGGAAGTGCTTCATTGATCTAAAGATAAACATTGGTTTGAGGTGGTTTGAGGCTTTTGAGAAGTCCAAAAATAAACCGACTGTGTGAAGGGAGTTGTCAAGTGAGGAACTTACGTGTATTTTATCAATGAGGTCAATCAGTGCCAAATAAGTTCAATAGTTGCCCCTAAAACCGTACTGAGTCGATGACAAAATATTATATTTATCCATAAAGTTATACATTTGATTTGCTACAAGTCTTTCTAATATTTTTGAAAAGTATGGTAAAATAGAAATAGGACGGTAGTTACTTATAAGGGATGGATCGCCATTTTGGGAATAAGTTTAGCTATTTTCAAATGAGTAGGTACTTTTCCTGATTCGAAGGTTAAAAATTGTTTTCAAAGGATTTAGGATGTACAGTGCTATATCGTTAATAAAGTGATGATCGATCTCATCATGTCCTCTGCTTTTTTTTTACCGAGAAGTTTAATAATACAATTACAAAGTTCTTGGCTCTTAACCCTTCAGAGAATTTCCGCTGCCTCAACTCATAATTTGAAAGCTTGTAACGGAGTTACAAATGTAGCCAAATATTGCTTTTGTTGTCTGGGGCACCATTCAGAGCCAACATGCTAGCTCTCCGTTGGCAGGGAGTTAAGTTTGGCGTGCCTTAGTTACATTCAGCCATAGTATTCTTTCACCAAATCAATGAACCCATTCGTGATTTGAATGAGCTTACCAATTCCTATCTGTACTAAGAAGATTTCTTTATTAGAAAACTGCAGGTCATTGGTTCGAATCTCACCATGTTCTTAACTTTTCATTTTGGTTCCTGTGTTCAGATTCCTTTGGTGTGGTTGAGAGTGTGAAAGCTGCCAGTGACCTCTATGCTCTGATAGATGGAGAGATCACGGAGGTCAACGACGCGTTGTCTCAAACACCGGAACTTGTTAACAGTGACCCACTAGGAGCAGGTTTGAAGAAATCATCCTCTCTCCCCCCTCCCTCCACTCCCCCTCCACTCCCCCCACTGCCCTGAAAAGTTTTGAAAATAACCTGGGGAAACTCAACGTTTCGAACGACGGAAAAGAGCATACTGTCCCAGATGTTGAGTTTCCCCCGTTCTTTTCAGAACCTCACAAACGCACAAATGAGATTTGTCACATAGTGCTACCGTAAATCTTGATCTTAATAACTGACCATTTGTTGTAGATTAAGCCAGTAGCACTTGTATTACACTGTATTACATTGTATTTATTCCCTAATGAATCCATATTCATTATAGAGAGTTGGGGCGGTTTGGGGCAGTACAGGGAGTAACAGGCAGGGCAGTTTAGGACTGTACAGGGGCAAATGGCTTAAATTGCAAAACCTACCATAGGAATTTTGAAAAATATTTTTTATTTACCCCTTTCTCTTAATAGGATGGATGATCAAAATGACCATTGCAAACCCAGCCCAACTCAACGATCTGATGACGGAAGATGCATATCAAGATTTCCTTAGTGAAACTAAAGAGGAATAATAGAAACAAAATATGATTTTCTCCATTTTTTTTGTTTTGAGAGTAGAACTTTAAGTCCTGTAAATAGGGTGATGTGACAGCGGCAGATGCCTGCCTGGAATGTGCAAGTGTTCCCTTCTCCAAGAAAATGAAGCAAACAGCAAATTATTGAAAGTCTATGCAAAGTTGTGTGATTTGTGAATTTGAAATAGTCATTGGACTCAGTGTATGATATCATTCACTTGGTGTTACCGCAAACCTCCCATTCTTTAGTACTTGGCACTTTTTTGCCAATAGACCATTTATCATGTTGCGGCCATCTTGATTTTTCCCATTCAAATCAATGTAACCAAAGCGAGACTGGAAGGGAAAATAGTCAGGTTTCTTTTTGCGCAAAAACAAATATCATTCAGTACTGTTATTGGATACAGGGAACATGACTGAAATGGTGGCAGCATGATAAAGGTCTATAGACCTGAAACATTGCAGGTGTCTCTAATGGTGTTCTTTGTTATTTGAACCCTCCTATGCAAACATACATTCTGTGCCATGTTGTCCTTGCAGTCAAAATCAATCAAGTGACTATTTTCAACAGTTCAGAGCTCCCAGCCTACATAAAGCAGAATTGACTGGCTGTGACTGTTTATGTAACTTGATACAGCTATGCTTTGACTGTAGGTGATTGATAAGCCAGCTGTGCCTACCACTCGCCTGCTTTTGTCTGCTGACTGAACTTGACTAGTCACAGTGCTTGCTTGAAATATGATCTGACTGTTGGTGACTAGCCTGTGTAAAAGGCATGGCGGGGAAAGAGGATTGGTTTTTTTGACTGTCTGTGACTGTTCAGATAGAAGGAGGTTTCAATAACAATGCATGCACACACAAGTCTTTTCATGCCTATCCTGGTGATGCAAAGCCATTGCCCTCTAACGCCGCCTCAACGCATAGGGTCTATGCTAACAAGACACAAAGTAAGCATGACTGCAGCGTCTCTGTGTGAGCGCCTCATACAAGGTTGCAATGGCATTCCCGAGTTTACCAAACTCTCGCTTTGTCACTGATGGGGGGGGGGGGATTTAGAAGTCCATAGTGTCAATAGTTAGCTCACATTTCCCTGCAATATAAAAACAAAATTGGCCTCAAAATTATAAGCAGTTTCTCTGCCCAACTTTAAAGTTATTGTAGGGTTTTAACCCCAATGAGCATGGGTTGATGTTGTTACTAGCCCAGGTGGTCGCCCTTACCTCCCTACGTTACCTCAGTTGTAATGCCATGAAGACGTCGTCCAGCCTGGGCTAATGTTACTACCCTGGCATACAAACTCTAGTGTCTTGAATTGAATTTTTGTTTTGTTTTTAATATGTAATGGTTTTAAACCATCTTGGAAGTCGTCATTTTGGAATGCTTGGTTTTAAGCAACTGGTATAAATGACGGAAATTTTTCAAGTCTATTTTGGTCAGTAAATCTGACTACAATCAGAATAGGCTAGGAAGGATTGAGCTAGATCTGTGGTGATGTGTAGCATGAGAGTGATGGAAAAAAAAGAAGTTTCTTTTCATTTTTGATTCATTAATACCTGTGCACTTCAATTTAACTTGCACGACATTAGTTAATGACATAAAAAAAAAATCAGGATCAACTAAAACCCTCTTACGTACTAGAATGCTTCGTGGTCGGTACCGACTTTTAGAAGCAAACCTTGGCCGGTACTGGCTGGGTTATGGCTGTATAATGGTTTGGAACTTAACAATTAGAGTTGTACTTGTCACTTTTTCAGCCTGCACTGGTTTGAAGCTATATAAAAATGGGGATTTCTTGAGGAATTAAGCCTTTGATTGGCCAAAATAGAGCTTATTTGTCTCCAGCACAGTGCGTACTGGGGTCATACTGCTTGCTCTGACATCAACATGGAAGTTAGGATGAAAAACTTTGAATGAAATAACTTTAAAAAGTTTTGCAGTGTGTGTAAACCACAAAGGTTTATAGTGAAGAAACAAATGGTGGAAGGGGGCTTGGCTAGATCGATCGCTCGTGGTCCAAAACATAAATGTGCCAAAATTTGTGGGGGTAGGATAAGGTAAAATGAGGGTTAGGGTCTTGAAAGTTAGAATAGTTGTGTGCACAAGCCTATGGGAATGTCTCCCCTAAGGTATTCTCGGTAATAAGAGTCTTCATATACGACTTGAGGGTTTGCATGGTGGACATGATCGATAGGAAGGGAGGTTTGCGTCAACATCATGTGAATGATATCTCTTTTAGTGAGTTGTGTGGTTCTTCTCGGAACCGGTTCCTGTCAGAACCACACAACTCACTAAAAGAGATATCATTCACATGGTGTTAACCCAAACCTCCCTTCCTATTAACCCGCCGAAGCAGAAACTAGCCCTTTTGGGGACCCAATTTTTTTAATTACCTTAATTTAAAAAAAAAAATTCGAACCAATTCTGGTGATCTTCCATCTAATCCTAGCCAGAGACACCCACTACGGATATATGCAGTCACTTTTAGTGTGTGACCCCGGGTCAGGCATATCTGAGCCTGACAACATGGGCTTAGGACCGATGCAATTTCTGCCCACCCGGGGACCCACCATATACACGTGCACAAACAAGATCACTTGCGGGTAGACAGTGCACGGCTTGACCACAGACTATGTATACAATACACCTCCTTAGTCCACAGACATGGCAAGATTGCGTTCATTTGGATACAGTGTTGTGTAGCCTCAAACCGTGGCGCTAAATATTTGGGTCCCCGGGGGACCCCTTACTGTAAGTGTGTTACTAAATGGGCTTTCTGCGTCGGAGGGTTAAGAGTCATCACGAAATGCTTCACAGTATTTTTTTACATGCTTGAGGTACTCACTGGTACTTATTGCTGATTAGTTGGGTGTGTCCTCGATAAATGCACCAATTGATTTAATACGTGTGTACCCAGAGATATATTACAAACTCTCTTTGCCATGTCTTAACTAAGACAGACTGGTGTATGGTTCGTTTGAGATTACTTCTTTTTTTTGTTTTTGAAAGTATTCTGGAAATATTACTCATTGTTTGTTTTTGTGACAAAAGCAGATGAAATTCAATCACCGCAGCTGTATATATAAGAAATACAAACCTAGAATGGCACTAGTTGCCTTGGGCAATAGATGTGTTTGAGTGAACTATAAATACATTATCTTCAACGAATTTTGGAAATACTGAGAACTGCGAACAGGGCATTAATTTGAAATATTGCATTTCACTTTAAATATATGTTCGTTTATTTGAGCTCCCAGGGGATATTTCTTTTTCCAAACAGCATTTTGGCCCAAAATCCTTTCTTTTTCATTGTACACCCCACTTTAGGCGCCATTCAAAATTATCAAGGTTTATTAAATTTCAGGATTTTTTTTCGCAATTTCTTTTTTTTTTGATCGATGGCTTCAACACACCCTCCCTGAAAGGCACACATGTATTTGGATTGTGTCGAATAGCAAGTCAAATTTTTCAAAACTTGGGGTGGGTGGATCAAAACATTTGAATTAAATTGAAATTTAAAAACTTTGATAATTTTAAATGGCCCCTGATGAGTTGTACAGAAACGCAGTATTTAAAGAACTCAATATTGCTTGGGTTTACGCAGCCTATGTTTACTTCAACTAGGTTTGTCATAACTGTAAGAAAGACGGGTGTGAGATTTGATCAAGATTACCTCTTTTTTTTAAGTAGTTTTGGAGAGTAATTTTCTTGGTGTTAAGTTGAAACCAAGTTAGAGATCATAAACCATAGCATTGGTAAAGTTTTAAAAATGTACATTTCTTGCTGTTGGTTTCAATAAATAATACATTGGTTCAACTGATGATGTTTTCCCTGAAGCCTGAACTGTTTTTTTTTTTAATGTGATCCTTTCATACAATTCATCTTCATCTTCACAATGTGCACAATTTTTCATTGCCAGCTACTCACATAAAGATTATGTCAAAGTCAACTTGAAGGTTGGATTTTTATGAATTTTTTTCACAGAATCTTTTATTATTTAATCATTCAGAATCTTTGTCTTTTCAAGTTTTTTCCCTTCAAATTCCTGGAAATGCTTTGGGAACTTGTTGCCTTTTACAAAGTTGTGATTGTCCAGGCGTGCAACTTTTCCTCGGATCTGCTGATTTCCTCGTTTTGTACTTCTCATGAATGCCATTACAAATTGAAAAACACTGAACAAAGTCTTGTGTAGTTTGGAATTTCCTGGTTTTTTTTCAAAATTCCCAGTTGCATGCCTTCTCACCTTGGAAGAAAATCAAACATTAAGTCCAATACTAAGCGACACAGAAATAAATTCCTTTTTTTTCTCACAAATATTTATTCCAAATATACTCTGAAAGACACATATATGTACCAACAATCCTCCCCGCAGAAACCATTTCGACCCGTGAATGCAGACGGTTTGAACCCGCCACTCGTGATAAAAATCAGTTCGTTGACTTCAAGAGAGTCTTGAGTTGGCCAACAAACGTCATGGAAAGTGGACGCGAACAAAGAAACAAATGCATTCACCGCAAAATGAAGCGTTTCATGTGGGGAAATTTTCCATTCATAATATAATAATTAATGCACATGCTGTACTTATTAGTTTATAAAAAAATTCATATTAGTTGCAGAGTAGGGGATGACTGGTAACTTGATTTTAGTCAGAACATGGGCTGGTTTTTCTAGGACTTTAATTGGGTCAAATAAAAAATGTTGCAAATTTATGCACTGGAAAGCCAGAGAAAAAAAATCAGGATTCAACCGAACTTAATGAATCTGGACTGTAATTACAAGATCTTTAAATATCCTAAGATCAACTTGGAGTTACACATGTAGATCATTGAATAACAGGATATGAACGTCTGAAATGAATGTGAAAGTTGGGCCTAAGGTCTCGAAACCAAAAATGTCAATTTCTGATAAATCACGAGTCCATGAAGTTAACAGTGTGGATGCTTGATATACATACCTATTACCTAACAAACTTTCCCAATACTTTCCACTTGAAAAGCTTAAGCCAACGATTAATCAAGGATGACAAATTCTAAGGTATTTATTCATAATGTAAATAAAGGGGTTTAACAATCCAAGCTTTTAAACTCTGATGCCCGACAAACAAATCTGAACGGAATGATCACAAAAATAATCTGTGACTACACCAACGAACCTAGTACTGAAAAAATAAGATTTGTGCATAAATTCTGTAAGTTAACTTACAAATAAACCTCTTACAAAAATAACCAGGGCGACCTCAACCATTAAAAACCTAGAGTTGTAGTCAAGTCAATCTAAAGGTCACAATTAAAGGTAGAATGGACCATTTGTTGTTTGTGCATTTTTTCTTTCGTTTGAAGCAACAACATTGCTCAAATTCTAAAGGCGGGTGCTTAATAACTAACCTGCTTAAGTTTTCGCTCTGTGAATGCTGTATATTTTGAGAAAACAATATTCTGGATCTCGATATCAATTTAAAAGTTGCCGAGTCATATATTGAATTGCGCCCTCTCGTGACATAATCCCAAAATTATCATTCGGGACATGATTCAGCCGATTGAAGTTACGTTATGTCACATACTGAACCGACAAATAATAATACAGTGCGTCGTGTCAAGTCACTTGCACCTATCTGCCCATTCACGGATTCGCCCAACTATGGACAAACATTTCCAAAAAAGCGTCACTTGACACATCCTTGGGAATGACCTATAGATTGTTTTCTTCAAAATGACAGCATGCCAGAAGGAATAATTTCACAGGGAGTTTAGTGTCATTACTATCTTTAAACCAAGTAAGTTTTTTGAACAATAATTTGGTGGGTTACTTTTTGGATAGCTGCAAATGGTCTACTCAACAGTTAATGGGATGAACAATGAAAATAATGCCTTCGACACATTTTGTTTGAATAGATTATCAGGTTGTCAATTAACTTGCGACTTATTGACTTGTTATCCGTTGATGAACTGTGACTGACTTTTGGTTGACTGGACTACAACGCATGATCCCACTTCTGCCACCGCTTTTGCCTAATTATGCCCTCCCATCTTGACCTTCTTGCGGACATATTCCAGCTGTTCCTCATTCAAGCCCAGGTTGTCAACCTCCAGTTCCAGGTTCTTGAGCATTCCGAATCCTCCCAGGTAGCCGTTGAGACGGGCAGCCACGTGTGAGGTGATAATCTGCTTGGGGCTAAGGCTAAGGCTCTTCAGAAGGCCCTGGTGGTGACGCAGCATGTACTTCTGGTGGTAGCTGTGAAGTGGATTTTTTTGTAAACAAAATATGCGTTAACCCTTTCACTATATTACTTGATCATTTCGTCCTTACTGAATGCTAACATTTGACCTGTAATGCTATGCTGTTTCATTTACCTGTTTCATTGTTTGATTAACCAATAGCCACAAAGAAGTCGCACTGGGAAACCTTTATATTTTCAAAATATATACTTTCTTTTAAATTTTTGGCCATATGTGACAATAAAAAGTTTGAGGCCGACAATCTGGCCTGAAAAGGTCCAGTAAGTCAGGTTATTGTAACCACACAATTTTTTTAGGCGTCAACATTAGATTTACTATATACGTGTAGAAAATTTCCACTGAAGGACGTGCTTTTTTCCATACAGATACGCATGAGTAGACAACCTCTTGTGCACTTATTGTTACAGAATAAAAAAACCCCAAAAAACCAACAACCTCAAATATAGCCCATAAATGCAGAGGGTATGTTCTTGCTGCAGTTAATACACCACTTATTCTTACTCTTCGGCATCATAGAAGGTTTCAGCAAGCTTGATTCGAGTCTGGATTGGACGGGTGACCTTCTTCTGATGTTCTTCCTTGGTTTTCTCGGCTACTTGTTTCTGCTCTTCGCTGTGATAGAAGATGGCAGACATGTACTGGCGGCTGCTGCACGCCGTGCTGTCGTGGTTGTTCCAGAAGATGGTGAGAATGGTTTCATAGTTGGTTTGCTTGGGATCAAACTCAACTTGTATGGTCTCCGTGTGATCACCACTGTGTAGGAATACATGTAAATAAAGTCAAGATTAAGGATGTGGCTCCGCACATAACCACAACTTCAAATGCGACTATCTCGTGATAAACTTTTGCCAGAGTTAGAAGTTTTTGTCACTACTTCTCATATGTCACTTGTCGCTCATTTGACACTTCTTCTCATGTGAGTATGTTACAATGTACTGGTTCGTACATGTACATGCTCACTTGAAAATGTGTTTCACAGTCTGCACACCAATTTTATGCTGGGCTTGACTTTGGCAGTGGTAGCTTGTTTAATAAGTATCTGTTTCAAAGAATGTGCATAACTTGTTCAGACACATATAAATGCATACTTGCTCTAAAAAACGATAAAAAGATTTCACTTTGAGTAAAGAGCCAAAGACACTTTTGAGAAATACACAAAACTAGTTGGACTTTGGCAGCAGTCGGCATAAATGACTACATTTACATGTAGTGTTATTTTAATATTAATATTAATTTTAATATTATTTTACAAGTACTTCACTTTTTCGGTTGTTAAGAATATTGAGATACCAGAATAAATTGGTTGAAATAATCAAGGATTCTTTTTTGGCTAGGTAGTCGTTTTTAATCTGATACTTACAGGCTGTGGTAGGTAGGGGACTTTTTGGTCCCTCCCGTGTACCCCACCCTGGTGTGGATGATCCCCTTAGCACAGCCAAACTGTGCCTCGGGGAACCAGAATCAGCTCAAGGCAAAGGTAGCCTTCTCTGTGGGCATGTCTGGCTCCTTGCGAGGCATGTTGGAACGTGGCAGCTGAAATTCATGAGAAAAACAATTGACAAGTTTTATCACTAATATTAATCAAAAGGTGAATAGTTATTTACAATCTGTGCAAGCTTATTTTGTAATCTTGCGTAAAATGATTCACGAAGCAAATGATTGACTTGAAACAGAACAAAACTGAATACAATATGAAAAAAAAAATGATTTCAGCGGCTGTGTTGAGACCAAATTTCACCGTCTCTGTCATTTTTAGACCACTGGCTACTCTGATGGACCTCCAGCAATAAATGTTGAATTCCTGATGAGCAATGGAGCTGGAGCTTGGAGGTTCTCAAGCTAGGCAATAGGCCACAATGCACCAAATATAAAAACTTGGGGTAGCGTACATGATTATGAAGAGTATTAAAATGTCCATTGTTACCATAATTACATTATTTTCCTTTACTATGTTTTAATAATACAGCCTCTCCAGGAAATTAAATTAAATTATGCCAACATTAATTAACATTTTTTAAAGCGAATGTTATTTTAACATGTTTAATGGTTAGATACTTTAAACATTCACTGACAAGTGACATTGTCAAATGTCAGAAAGCTTTCCAAAAAGGTGTGTTTTTTAAAATCTAGTTTAAATTTACATTCAGACTCTATTTATATTTGCAATTACCACATTTATGAACAATTTAACAGAAATTTTACCTGAAGTTGAAGATCTGCAAAAGGTTAGAAATTTACCTCTTCTGAATATCCTCCGCCCATAGGATTAAACTGGTGAAATGGCGGACTCAATGCTGATAAAATAGACCAGGAAGAACGACACCTCGACCCGATAACACTGGTTCTAGAAACAACGAAACTGCGTGTTAGCAAACGGATGGCAGTATTACCAGCCAATCTCGACGACATCAAGGACGTGAAGGAAAAACGAAATAGCGCAGCCGGCCGCTAGTACGGAAAAAAAGTGATCTGACGTCACTGCATATGCAGGAACAAAACGAGGAAGGAAGGTGCTCAATGAACAATGTCACGAGTCAGTAAGCTTCCACTACCTTGGGAAGGTCAGTGTTAAACAACTTGTTTATTACAAACAGCAATGATTTGGCATTTCTTTTTTATTTATGTTGTGCCCATTCTTGAAAATCACGCATTCTCGAGAATGGGCATGCACATTCTTGAGAATGTGCAACTGGATCCTTGCTCAATCTTGGCAAAAAATAACTCTTCCAGATTGAGCGCACATTCTCGAGAATGCGCGACAAGATAACGGTCTTGTCGATGCCGAGCACCGGCTGCGCTTGGCAAGTCTAGCTGAATCCTCGTTCACTGATTCTCAATAATTATACTGTTGCAACGCAAGGCTCTGAAAAGTAGAGTGGATATGATAAGTAAAGGCGTATTGATATGGGGGGGGGGGACCGGGAAAATATAAGAGACATAATAATACTAGTGCAAAGAATTCCTATGTTTGGGATAATAAAAGCGGGGGGGGGACGTAAGAATGAAGAATGTGAAGAATGAGAATGAATACTGCGACATCCCATAGTGCTAATGCTATTTCCCATTTAAATTGCCACCAATTTATTGTTCACATCCCACCATAACGTCGCAGAGCTGGATTCTATCTAGTCAAAAGAGCAATTTTGGCAGCTTCTGGACATCGTTTTTTTTTTGTGGCACGCATATGATACATGCAGGGACTTGTAACTTGTCTAGCCTAAACAAAGCACTTCCCAGACTAGTTCCCAGTCCTCCGTTATTACAAAACTTCCCATAGTGGGCAGAAAAAAGCAATAATAACAGGTTTAATTTGATTCAAATTATCGTAATTATACGAGTACAGAAGCATAGCACATTTTCTTTCCTCTTTATATGAATTGTTTCCCTTTTAACCGCTATACAATTCATTTAACATAATTATGTCGTGCAATGTTTGTTAAGATTGGGCAAAATTCATAAATTGTGCACGTGATATTCCCAACCAATCTTAAGAATGAGCGCTCATTCTTAAGAACGCGTGCTCGTTCTTAAGAATGGGCGCTCATTCTTAGAATGCGCGCCCATTCTCGAGAATGTGCATGCCCATTCTCGAGAATGCGTGATTTTCAAGAATGGGCACAACATTTACACTGGACTAATGCTGGCGCGGCCGGCGCGCTCGCGCGATTGTTTATTTGGTTTATGTAATTTATTTAAACAAATTAACGTGTAGTTTGAGCGACTACGGAAGCCGAACACACAATCCGCACCTGTATGAAATACGAAAATTGGTTAAATTTAATATTACCGTTGTATTTCAAATGTTATCCAAGTGGAAGTTGTAAGTCTAGAGAGCCTCCTGAATCACATAGATCTTCAACTTCCTCTTTAACTACTTTCCTTTACATATTCCAGTATTAATATCTCAGCGTTTCCTGGTATATTCGGGATTTGTTCATGAGGAAGCTGGAATTTTGTTGCACATGCATTATGTTCAATCAGATTCAGTTCAAAACCCTTTATAAAATATTTTAAATATTTGTTTCATGTTCATTTGAAATAAAGATTCCTTCTGTCGTAATAAAGTCAAAAAGTAAAATTGTTTCTCCAATTCCCTTTTTTCCCTACATTTTTTTTCCCAGTTCCTTCCCCAACGTCCCTTGTTTTAATGGCTTGCATTTGCATATCATTCAGAAAATGACGAAAAAAATAAATAATTTCCAGCTAGCCCACAGGTTTCAGCAGTACTTATACATATTTATTTTAGAAAACAATCCAGATAAACTTATTTAAAGATTACAGAGTACATCCACCTGTATTTTTATTCATCACTTTAAAAGAAATGAATATTTGAAATCAATTTTGAGAAACTGTGGTTTATTCAATACCCAATTTGAAAGAAAAATCTATAAAAGTTAGAAAAGTAGAATAATTCTAGACTTTACAAGTAAACAAGGCTGTTATAGCATAACATTAAGGACAAATGAAGTTCACTAACGTTAATCAAATTATCAACTAACATTACATAGATCAGTTTGCATTTGAGAATAGACCTTATGCATTAGGGCAAATATGAGAGACGGAGGGCAATGGTTTTGTAATGCTTGGAAAGGCACAACTACACTGTAAACCTTTTTGTGCACAGCACATTAAAATAACAACTAACACGAAAAAAACTCAATACAACAGATTATCCAGGGTTTTATCCAATTATGATAACGGAAAGCTGGTACCCAACCCTCCTTTACATTCAAATTCCCAAAGGATTGGGCGGGAACCAGTATAGAAGTGGGAGCTTTTCCCTCACTGGTTCACATGCACTATTATAACACTTTAAGAATCACTGGATACCAGGGGATAATCCTCAAATTACAGCAATGTTTTCAAATTTTCAAAATGAAGGGTTATAGATGGTTTGCACAGCGGCCATGTTTTAGGTGTATGCTTTTGTTCAACAGGGGTACAATAAGTAGACTTTTTGTGCATTCATTGTTAATAAATTAACATAAAGCAGAAAGTAGAAATTTCTAATCTCGCTCTAGTCAGTTTTTTTTGTTCAACCTGAACCACTTTTCCGGGTTTTTTTTAAACATGAACATATACATGTGTACAATGTACATGTATATCTAATCCTAGACGATAGAGTCTTTGGTTAGTACTTGATTATTATTGCATCTCTGTTGTTGTTGGTGTGATATAATGCCACGTTAGGCAACCTACAGATCAGAAGGCTTTTCCATGTCAGGTAAAAGTTCAACAAAAATATGACAGAACGTAACGTACGAAAGGACAAGCATATACAATTTGTGAGAGCTGCGAGAGACAAACGGAAAGTAAAGGCAAAAAAACAAACAGTGACTGTTCGGTAAAGCACAGAGCCAGGAGTGCGGAGCGCCAATGATCCGCATCTCTTTCGACACTATTTCATATTACAGTAGCAAAGAACTAATGTCTCCTAAAGACTTCTAGCGTTATACACTGATAACATCGCCATAGGAACAGCTGTTTTCTATTCCTAGATTGTACTGGCCTCCCATGCCGTTCTTGTAGGTGCTGGTGACGGTGCGGTACCATCCAGCCTCACCCTGCAAGGGGAAAAACAAAGAATAGACGAGTTGAAGCACAGGTCAATTAAAATGCTTGAATAATAACCCCTTACTCGAAGGTGTTTTTACAAGAAACCTCCCGAGCCCTCCAAAATCTTAAATTCTCCAGAAATGCAAAGGCACATCTTTTGTACTTAAGCATTCAAGGGCCATCAAGCCCCATGTAAAGCAATAGTGGCTGAGCTCTACCTTCCTCAATCCTACAAAATCCTCCACTGTGCGGGAACCCAATGGCACACTCTTTGTACCTACCAAGTTTGAAGGGGCATCAAGCCCTATGTAATGTAATAATGGTTAGGCACTACCTTCCCCATCCTTCAATTCCTTCCAAAATCCACCAAAATCTATCAAAACCTATATACCTCCAACTGGATTATAGAAGATCAAGGACTTGGTAAGAGGGCTGGGGTTAATAAGGTGAAGATAGTAGGTATTTGAAAATACTAATAACTCAAGAAGCTGGGGGCATTATTCAAAAACTTGTTCTGAGCATTTGTAAGACCTCTGATCACGTAGACACTTTCTCCCAGATTGTAACCAATGACCAATCAAGGAATTCTTACCCAGGGTTGTCCCCAGGAGTTGCGGACGACCCAGTACTCAATGCCAGTCTCATCCACTCCCCAGCCAGCTACAGCGATGGCGTGGTTGATCTAAAGCCATAAAACGGTAAAAAAGGGCCAAGAGTTGAGCACAGAAAACACATACTTTAAAGAGTTTCTGTTCAAAGTTTTAGCACCTAGACAAAACATATTTACAGAACACAGAAAGCACACACAATCACAGACTTTCAATGACATCACTTGTTGATACTTGTTATTACAATTAATTACAATTGAAAGGTAAATAACAGCAATTTTTACCTCAGGATCTGGTACATACTGTGTGTACACTTTGCCTCCTCTGAATTTCTCCAGTTCTGGTGTAGCTTGGATCCCGCAACTGTGGACCAAGAGAAACAAATTTAGGAAATTTCCCCAAAAATGTTTCTGTTTTTTCCCTGAGAATTTAACAGTGTGTACAAGAGCAATTTCATAATTTTTTTGTTTTGAAGGGGGTGGGGGGGGGGGGGGGGGGTGGTGGCTGGGTCGGTATCTTTATGTCTGCCTGTACATATTTTGAAAGGGGGAGGGGGAATTCAGTTTCTCCAAATGGTCACTTTTGAAATAATAATTTTAGAATTTAACCAACTTTATTTTGTAACCTGAACCTTCCTCCATTAATTTAATTTAAATCAAGATGTTCTGTATTAACTTTTGAGTCGTTCATAATTTCCTTTTACCTGATTGGTCCATTTTTGAAGATTTCCTTCATCATTGTCTCGCGGCCAGAGATTGGTCCGTAATCGCCCACCATCCAACGAGTGTAGTTCTTCTCTGAATAGGCAAAGCAATCTCCAAACGTCGAGCAAGTTCCACACTCATTGAAAGGGGTACAATCTGTCCAAAAGTTGTGAATTGACAAAGAAGCAAATTTAGAAATGTATTTACATTATCTTGGCAAATGGAAAGCTAAGTTTAACACCTCTGAAAAATATACTATTATCATTCTTGTTTCAATTAAGTAAATTTAAATTTTGAATAAAATATGCTTCCAAATTGAAGAAATTATCCAACATCAAAATCACATCTTAAGAGTCTCCCAAAAATTGTTGGACTGGTTTGAAAAGTGTTCTACTCATTTCCATGTGACTTAAAGGGAAAATACAACATTTGCAAACATCAAAAAATAAAACTACCAAATCATTTTGAAATACCTTGCTGGACTGTTAGTGAATGACAGTGTAAAGCATCCTGTAAAATCATGGCACCTGGTATACTGTCATTTTCAAGAAAAGTGGTATTTTTGTATCAATTTCCAACGCTGGTCGGCCGACCAGCGTTGGAAACAACTGGCTTTTTTTTTTCAAATACTGGCCCCAATTGACCATCGCACTTGTTTGCAATCGATTACACACCTATGAACGGGTACAAGCCAGCTAGACTGGTTCCCTGACCTTACAATTCCCCAATGTATGTCAACTGCTCTGTTTCTTCTTATATGGAGTCAGGGAACCAGACTAGAGGAAAATGATTGTTTTTCTTGGTTTTTATAGCATTTTCGAACCCAAAACCTCAAAAAAGTTAGTGTAACTATATTTGCTATATATTTCCAACCCCCCAATTCCATCCATTTCTGAAAATTACAGCAAAAGCAAATGATGTATATTCCCTTTAAAAGAAAAAAAAAATGTCCATAAATAAATTGAAAATGTATACACACTTTGATTCTTGGCCTGGTAGTTATTACAAGTCTCGTCGGGAATTCCTTTCTCATGAGCGTAGCGATAGACTCCAATTGGACTCCCTCCTTCACAGCTACCAGCACCGCCACAGTCGATGACATTCTGTGGGGACAAGTAGGCTGATGGCCAGGCACCTTTGCGAAGGATGTTGATGCGATCTAGAAAACAAAAAACAAATCTATTACTCACTGGACACAGATGGTCATTGCAAATTTTTACAAAAAAAACTCCTCTTTCATTTATGTGCCATTAAAGGGAATATACAACATTTGCAAACATCGAAAAATAAAACTACCAAGTTTTTGCAAATTACCTTAATAGGATGTTGGTAAATGATAGTCTAAAGCATCCTGTAAAATTATGGCACCTGGTATACTGTCATTTTCAAGAAAAGTGGTATTTTTGTATCAATTTCCAACGCTGATCGGCCGATCAGCGTTGGAAACAACTGGCTTTTTTTTCAAATACTGGCCCCAATTGACCATTGCACTTGTTTGCAATCGATTACAAACCTATGAACGGGTACGAGCAAGCTAGACTGGTTCCCTGACCTTACAATTCCCCAATGTATGTAAACTGCTCTGTTTCTTCTTATATGGAGTCAGGGAACCAGACTACAGGAAATGATCGTTTTTCTTGGTTTTTATAGCATTTTCGAACCCAAAACCTCCAAAAAGTCAGTGTAACTATATTTGCTTTATATTTCCAACCCCCAATTCCATCCATTTCTGAAAATTACAGCAAAAGCAAATGATGTATATTCCCTTTAAAAACTGCCATATCGTTAGCAGCATGTGACTAAGCACTAATGAAGTGGTCTATGTGTTGGTTCCATGTTACTCAAATTGACCATTGAATGACTCATAACTCATACTCACCAGCTAATGAGCTAGTTGGGCCCATAGACCAGCAGCTACCACAGTACTGAGGTATGTGTTGGTTTCGGGTTGTGCTTGCGTAGTTCACTCCACTGATGTTGCGCCAATCCCACTGTTTGGGGAGATCAGACACCTTCATGTCCCAGTGAGGCCTTGGATAGGTACTAAATGAAAAAAGAAAAACAATTTTATTTTTCAATTTGTTTCACATCAATCACCAATACATTGTTGAACTTTGTCAAATATGGCATCATCCAACTCTAGACGGAGACCTCAAACATGATAGCTCGCATCACATTTCAGGATCAATAGCAACATTCCATCACACGTCATTCCATTATGATCATGGTAAACAATAACTGCCAGTCAAACATGTTAATTTATTGGTTACATATCTCATAATAAAAAGGATTCATTTGTATAGCGCAAATTCCATCATAACATATGTTCAAATGCGCTTTTCATGTTAAAATTCTTAAAAATACACTTAGAAAAAAAATATCTCAGGGAGGAATTAAACAGTTAAATGCTGGCTTTAAAACAGCTTGAGTAATTCCAGCTCTTATGGGATAAGCATTAGAGCTGGAGTTACTCAAGCTAGCTTTACTACATTACTAAAATACTAGCAATTAAAACACTTATTATAAATACCAAAAAGTACAAAAAATAAAAGTTAGACAATACACAAGTTTTGCAATAAAATTAAATTTTAAGTTTAAGATAAGAGACAGATAATATCAAACATTTAAAATCATTTTGAAGGGCAAATAAAATTGGCATGTTTTAATAGAAAAAAAATCTACAATTAACATAACAATTAAGAATCAAAAATCAAATTCACAAATAACCTGTTTGATAAATTGATAATGACATGATAAAAAGCAAATACAAACTAAGGCATAAGGGAAAAAGCAATTAAAAATCACAGGATGTGGAAGAAAAAAAAAATACTGATTTTTTTACCTGACCCCCTTTTCCTTTTTGTCCATTTCAGTTCTGTAACATGGTTTCCCCGGTTGGAAATATTTCTGGGCCGAAATACAGACAGCAGCGCTGAGAACAATCACAAGTGTTACAATCTTCGCCTCCATGATTCGGCAAATGACATCAACTGTAATGTGCCAAACAAAAACGATCCAAGTTTATATACCAAGCTGGTTTGGAATTTAATCTGTGTGTCACAGTCGAAAGTGTAACTGTGTAACGAAAGCTTATGATGATGCAAGTGTTGTAAACAGTGAGCATGTGACTGTGCGTGTGACCCTGCACGTGACAGTCTGGTCCCCAATTCAATATTACCAAGTAAAAGCGTTTAAGGACGACTGGGGACAAGCCAAAATGATGTAACCACAAACGGTCGTCAACGTGTAGTTCATGCGAAAACGGTGGCCTGGAAAGGTCATGTCACACCGGGTGGAAGTGGATCTACAAAGGGGGGGGGGGGGGGGGGGGGGGGGGGAGGGGGAGGAACTAATAATTGAATATGATATTTCTAACAAGGGCAGAAGAAAGTATAACATCCTACTTAATTGTATCCCTCGGGAATGATTTCGTGATAAGCAAATTGAGGGAGATGTGTATTACAATTATTTTAAAGAATAACCTTATCATTGCCAAGAAAATCCCTATTTTAAAAGTATACTTACAACATTATGATTGATAAATTCATGTCGGAAAAGCAAAAAGGCCTTTTGGAATAGTGCTTTAATATCAATTTGGAGAATGAAGACTTAGAGGTGATTCATAAATGCAATTTTAAATGTACTATTGAAACCAGACTGAGATCTTTTTTATTATAAGATGTTCCATGGGGCCATTGCCTTTAATAATTTCTTTTCAAAAGTGGCAGGGAAAAAAAATCCCCAAACTCTTCTTTTTGTGGAAAATATCCTGAAACTTCACTTCAATGTACGTATTTAATGACTGTGAATGTGTCACACCAATCATGTAAGACCTCCTTTGTTTCAATAATCAAAATCTAAAAGATTCTGTACAAATTGGGAAATATGAGATCTTATTTAGTTGGCTTTTTTTTTGCTAAATTTTATTTTTATAGGTGTAAATTTCAAACTCAAAGTCCCTCCTTTACTGGGTTAAGACTAAGATATTTTTTAAAAAATCAACACGATATCAAATACAGGATTGCATAGAAAAATCAAACCCTTACTCTTTATTATAAGAAATGGGAAATTTAAATATCTCAAAATTATTTTTTTGGCGTAAATATAATATTTTATTGACTGTTCTTCATGGCTTCGCTCTTTGAATAAGTGTTGTTTTGACTGAGTATTTCTCCTAATTACTGTATACTGTTCTTCAACTACCTTAATTTTTCGGGATTCCTGCTTTTGTTTTCCAATGTATACTTGGCTAATCAATAAAAAATAGAAAGTAAAAAAAAAAAATAAAAAGGGGGGGGGGGGACAATTGCAATATACATTAAAATTCATTTGGATAGAATACTTTTGGGTAACTGGCCTTACGGAGAGGGTTTTACAGTCTCTTGTGTATACTCGTTTTGAATAAGATGGTAATTAAATTCATTTGAAATTTTCTTTTATATAATTACTCATCTAGTATTTCTATTATTTTGTCCTAAAGAACTCTCTCAAAGATTATGCAAATCACTCTTCACTTGTTTCGCCAACCACAGCGCGCCATATCAGCGAACTCATCACGTGATCTAAACATGACGTCACATAACTAGTCGTCTGTGTTTTTATTGACGATTTGCCGTGAAAGCTCGTCCCTGGTGCGGAAGTAACATCATAAATACCTACAAATTTGATGAAGTTCCCGGAGCCCTACCTCTGAAGTGGACCACCGAAGACGGCAGACGTTACCCAAGGTTAATATTCTCACAAAAATTCCTGCAATTTGCATGATAGTTTGATTCAGAAGCGAGAGTGAATTAAGTGTTTTGTTGGATCCTGAACGAGAGGAATTTACATTGGATTGTACACGTTTTCACGAATCCGGATTTGGGCGGTGGACGAACTGCATGTTCCACGACGTGACCGGTGCGGCTGTGTACAAAAACACTGTCATTTCGTTTGGTATGTAGACTTGCAATTTGAAGTTGGGGAAGGTCAGTTTTGAGGATTTTTGAAGCGTTAACATTTGGGTGATTGGGTAGTTAAGGGTCCCTCTTTCTTTTTGGTCCTTAACATGCTTAAACTGTTTTTATTCTGAATCTAGAATAACTTCAGCAAGTTGCAACCTGAAACATTCTTCATGGTTTTATTTTAAATCTAATGACCTTTAGTTTTTGCAATTTTGAACCACAGCAGAGTATCATTACATCGGCCGTAACAAGGTAAATGTATATACATGTAGTACTAGGTCGCAATGGTGTTGTTGCAATGCTGTAACGATTACGGGAGCCGATTACGATAGCATTAGCAGTTGAAAATTACGGCTGTCGTAACGATAGCCACTACAATTTTGAATAGTAGCTTTTGGTAAAAAAAGCAATTTTCACATCATTTTTTTTTTCAGTTGAAGCCATGCGAATTAACACGGTTTTACGCATTCGCATTTCGTGTTGGTTTTGTCGTCAGCATTGTCATTTTTACCCAAAAATTTCCCTATAAAATCAAAGCCTTTTCCTCTTTCCACAACATTCCTGTTGGTTTTGCTAACTACTTGGGTAAACTAAAAATAATTTTTCAGTTCTGTAAAGTAATATAGGAATGGGAATGTAACTACACGATCGACAAACATTTAAAAATGGATGTATTTGAATGATACTGACCCGGTTAAATTACAATTTATCTGTGACATTTCGTGACTTAACATTTTTAATCACAGAGTCTACTTAAAATTATTGACAACTTAAATTTGAAGTGTTAAATTTGTGAAATAGTCAGCTAGCGAAAGTGCAGTGGAACATCATTTAATTTTCAACAAGAATTTCTTTGGTCGTTGTACTTTTGTATTTTCCTGGTTTTCTTCAGTGGAAATATTGTTTAAACTTGGTCCTTAAAAATCATATCACCAAATATAAGCTGCGATAGTGCGAACACTTAGAACTTAGTTTATGATGCAAATATATGTGACGCTATCAGTAAATGGCTGATAGACGTTAGGCAAAGTGCCACATCAGCATAAAACACTTACAGCCCTAACAGTCCTGAATCCTCCAAGTTTAATATGATTTTGCACAACCCCTAGGGAGTTAGGGTAAATGCATGATATCAAAAGAGTACATTTTAAAAAAAGTATCAAATTCTGATGTTTTAAAATTTTGAAGACTGGTTTTCATTTTTAATAAGAGAAGAACTTATTGCCCAACATACATTTATAAGGGGACCAAGGTACATGTAAATGACAATTGAAACTAAATAATTGGTTTGACCAATTAATAATTGGTTATAATTTTTTTAAAATGGCATTTACAAAAACTGGCTATTGTTGCAAGTTTGTCTATGATGTCAATCAACTTTACACTGTCTACCGTACATCCTACACAATCTGACACCACATTTTGTTTGATTTTGGTGGATTCGGGACGTTGTAGCTGAGCCACCATTACTTCATGAAGGAAAACTTGAGATCAGAATTCACTTTAAGTAGCAGTACTAGATTGTAACAAATTGGTGTAGAGCATTATGTTTGATTTTTGTGAGGATTGAGATTCTTGGCCAAAATGCCCATTAAGTTGGGGTTGAAATTACTCATTAATTTATTCATCTATTAATTAATGAATTTGATCTTTCCCTTGCTTTTGGACAGGAATCCTTACCAGTGTTGATGGAAAATCGGAGATCTGTCCTGCTTAACAGTCATTTCATTATCATCAACTTTATATCCGACGGAGACTTACCTTCCAACGCTTGTCAAGATGGAGCAGTTAGCAGGCAACCCAGTCACGTTATTAATCAAAGCGCCTAACCAGAAGCTTGGGGACCAGACCGTTCAGTGCTTCCTGGACTGGAGTGTGCAGAAACTCAAGAACCACCTCGCCAACGTTTATCCGAGTAAACCAGTGAGTCAAACCATCAACAACATTTTATTTTCAAAGTTTGAAATTTACTTTTTACTCAGTCTGAGTTATTCACGGGTATGCCCAAGAAAGTTGTTTTGATTTTTATCTCGTAGAAGATGAGATGGGAAATAAAAGATTTAGACATGGGAGAAAAAACATTCTAGTGACAATCATCAAAATAAGGCAGGGACTGAAACCTGATCGACATGGTGGCCTAGTCGGGAGTCGAACCTGGGTCAAAGTGGTGGAAAATATTAGTACCTCAACTCGATTCCCTTTGTTTATTCTCTGGGAGTTAATCTTGCACTAGTAGCACTGTACTGACTGAGTAGTACATGTACATTGTAGCCATCACCATACGTCCACACGATTTGACTACAATTTGTGGTACAGTGTCGTATCGAGGTCCTCACCATAAAATTAATGCAAGATGCATGCATACGTTTACTTTCTGAATCTCACAAACAATAATATTGTGGTTTTTACGTGGTATCAATAAAAGGGCAATAATATTTGTGAATATTTTTTGAACACATCATCTGAAGGGAAGGCCATATGTATGCATTTTACAGGTGATTAACTTTTATTTCTGTGCTGAAACCTTGCAGGCCATTTAGCATCCCTCACTGACTAATGACAACATCTATTATTTAGGTACTCAATTGTTCAGCCTTGTTCTATATCAGAATACTATGCTGGTACTTGGATACGTCATAATTATGGGATAAGTTTTAATACGAATATGTGTTGGAATTTTGGAGAATCTCCAAGTTCAACCCTTTTTGCCAGATAAGTTCTAAATAATGTTATTGGGAGATACTTTTTCACTTTTCTTCTAGTTTTATGCTGGAATAAAAAAAAGGCATTTTGCATAATAATTTCAATACCTTAGAAAATGTCAAAATAAAAAAAGGCATTTTGCATAATAATTTCAATACCTTAGAAAATGTCAAATTATACGACACTATCATATTATATGTTGCTATCATTCATGTCATTTGCTACCATGTTGCTAGGATGCAACCTCAATCCTGCAAAATTCTCCAACTGCCTCCATGTAAAAATTGCATACAGCCTCAATCCTTCAAAATCCTCCATTATTTCTTGAATGTGGTCCTCGGAGGGGTGACCACTGCCTCAATCCTGCAAAATCCTCCAGCAATCACTGTCAATATGTTAAGGCAGAGCCAGTGACATCCTGGAGCAGTGTGAAGGATTTCAAGTATAATCTAGGCCTAACTTTTTGCACAGCTGAGCATAAACAACACAAGATCCGGCCCAAGATCTTGACACACTGCATCTTCCAAAATCAGCCACACATTTCTGCCATGTAGCCTCAATCCTGCAAAATCCTCCATTTTGCAAAGAGCATTTGGAGGATTTTGGAAGGTTGGGGTTAAAATACTTTTTGTATTGGATGATTTCACAATGTAAGAAAGTGATGTGTAAATGATGAATGGATATCCCCAAATGAAAAAGAAACAGCTTTGCGGTAAGAATAGTAACACAACTGAAACCGTTCTTAAAATCATATTTCCTTGACGCAATGCTTGTATTTCCTTGACGCAATGCTTGGATAAAATTTTCATTTTCTGTCACACACAGATTTCACATTTAATATTTTCTTTAAATCAGTCCCCCATTACTCACAGTGTATTGTTTTCTGTTTCTACTTTTAGAATGAGAAGAACCAGAGAATTATTTATTCTGGTAAACTCTTGAAAGACAACCTGCTGTTGAAAGATGTTCTGAGATTGGTGAGTATTTGCGTACAATATTATTATTGATATCTAAATATAAATGCATGTGGATAAATATTTGGAACAATCTTTTTTGGGTATTTTTTGTTTCTGTTTCTACTGTCATGTGCACGTGTTGATTTGGTTTTTCACTTTTGTATTGCAAATAATGCCATTGAAAAATATGTTTCGTTTTGGAAATGTTGCGTGGCCATGAATGCTGTGCTTCCTTGACATTACAAACAAAAAAGAGATTCTCATGAAGCAGTTTCCATTTTTTTTTTATAAACGATGATAAATGTTATCCACAGAAGTAATGATTCACATAAAGAAATGTATTGACTCATAACTTCTCCAGTTTTGAAATTTATTGTCAAACAAGAATGTCGTGATTAACACAAAAAAATTAAACCTCATTCTATAAGTTTTATATCTTAAGTCCTTAAACATACTTTGCGATGCATATCAGTTTGAAGATAATTACACTTTGTTAGGTTTAAAGTTATGGTTTACTCCTACCTTATATTGAAGATTTTGTTCCAATAAAATGACGCTTTTGGTCTTGTTCTGTTTTTGTTTTAGGATGATAAGACCCTTCAGCAGCACACCGTCCATCTGGTCTGCTCACCCTCCCCTGAAGATCTCATCCAATCCTTCAAGCCTAGCCCCGTCACCCGTCAATCCAACCCATCCCCTTCATTCAGTCCCACACCATCAACAGTACCAGGCGGCTCTATGGCAAGCACCTCCACAGAGGGAGGGACGACCACTCCAGTAACTGCACACAGGAGGCAGAGTACACCTGTTGAGCCTGCACTACCAGCCACCGGTGGGCTGAGGCATAGGACTGTCAGCACTCCCTCCTTCTCCAACTTCTATCCGTACAGGTTTGTACTTCATGTATCTGCCGAGGAACTGGATGGTTCCCTTATTTTACAGTCCCGTAATTTTTTTAATTTTATTTGCCATTGAGGTAGTTGTTTTATTTGGGCTTTTAGGGGTACTGGCACTGCAATAGGATCAGACACAAGCTAAGATAGTAGCCACTCTGTGGCTAAATCAGAGTGGCTAAATCAAGAATCTAACTTGGGTGGCAAACTTTCACTTAGTAACTTTTATACCTTGTTGGAGAAATCTTCCATTTTTTTTGTGTCTAACTGTACTTTAGTGACAAACTCTGGAAAGTTTTTTGTCCAAAAGAATGTTCTGTCAGTTTTGAATTAGCTTCTTTTAAAATATCTGAGAAAAGTAAAAAGTAGTAAAGTCTGTCACGAGCCTATGTGGCCCGTCAGGCAGGTGTTTATCTCAATTTCAGTATCATGAAAGGACTGAGTATATTTCTTCTCCCTCTGGATTGGATGCTAGTCCATTGCAGGTTACTCCCTAACTAATGCGGGTACCCATTTAAACTCCTGGGTGGAGAGAGGCAAGTGGGGATGAAGTGGCTTGCCCAGGGACACACATATGACCGGCAGTTGGATTTGAACCCCTGACCCTCTGATCATGAGTAACAACCCTAACCACTAGGCCACACTCTCAACAAAATATCTGAGAGTAGAAACAAACAAGTATTTGTACTAATAAGCATGACTTAGCCAGCAGTAATGGAATAAACCCCCACCTGAGCAAGGTTGTGCCTTTTTTTCCTTCCAAACTTTCAGCACTGAGCACTGAGTATACCTTTCTAAAGTTCAGTGAACGGCAACATTGAGTACATGTACTAGAATTAATATCTCCCTGTTGCAAAACTTTGTAGTGTTTGTTTTTTAATGAAACAACAACAATTGTGTCTTTGTCAGTTATGGGAACTACCCGATGCAGTACGGACCCAGAGGTAACCAGCCAGGCTACATGGCAGCTAACCACCAGCAGCAGGCAATGTGGATGCAGCAGATGTATGCACAGCAGATGGCGCAGTACATGCAGTAGTAAGTATTAAGAAAACTAGACTTTCCTAGTCAATATGGCCCTAAAAGTCTCCGTTAGGACATTATTTATACCAAGTGACGCATTCAGTTAGTCACTAACTCAGTCATTCATAGAACAACTAGGCTGTGCCTTTGGATCCATCAAGAACCTGTAGCAATATTTCGGGTACTACAACTAAAACCATTTCTGAAAAATTGTTTCGAAACAATTGCAATTTGTATTCATTTTCATTTCAGTGAAAAATTTCATTTCAGCAAAAAAGTACAATAAAGTGTCCCTGATTTTAAGATAGGTCCTTGTGATACAATGCTTTGCTCACAAATCACAGATCAATGATTAAAGACTGATCAAGCAGACTGCCTCATCGGTCAGCTTTAGTGGAAATAAAATTCTTTGCATCATTCATTCAATTTCTTTAAACAAATTTCAGGTTAACATGCAGATTTTTATTTCAAACAGAGATGGTAATTGTCAAATTATTTGTCACTTGTTACAGCTCTACCCAGTTTCAAGCAGGCGGTGCGGGCCTCAATGCCAACCTCCCCCCAGCCCATGCACCTGTCGTGGTCCCTCCGCCTCAGGTCCCCGATCAACCTGGAGTGGGAGTGGTCAACCCCCCGGTAGCTCCAAACGTCGCTGGGCCCGACCAGAATGTCCGCATGAATGCCGGGCTGGGGCCGGCCGTGGATGACGACGATGACGAAAACGTGAACCGCGACTGGTTGGATTGGATCTACACGTTCTGTCGTTTTAGCGTCATGCTCAGTTTGGTGTATTTCTACTCGTCCCTCAGTCGGTTTCTCATGGTGGTCGGCTTCATGATATTCATGTACCTGTGAGTGTTCTTCCTTGTCTTTTTTTTTTTAAATTTCACCTTGCAGTTGGCGACATCTGATTGATTGTTTAAATAAATAATGTGCTTTGCCTCATCTACTGTGGTACAGCCACTTATCGCCAAACTTTTTATATTCAGTCTGAAATTCTAATTGATGAGTCTTTGTTATTGATCTCAGACCATTAATTGTGAAGTGCCCTGTTAATTTTTTACAGTATTAACATTGTACATCCATACAGACGATGACATCTTCATTGTGCATGCATACTGTTTTATATGCATTTCTATTGATATGTTTCAGTGAATAACATTATGCATAGCATGCATTAGTATTCGTATAATATAAATATTAATACGTTGCAGTGTACAGTAGTACTGATGAAAATTCCTGGGGGGGGGTAATTTTTCCTTGGCAAAAGTTTGAGAATTTGGAATTCTCAAATGATCTGGTTTCACTGGTTGATTTGTATGCAGAACTAAACAGATGGGAAATCAACCAACAGTTGAAAAAGAAATTTTGAATGGTGTTGCAGAAAGGAGTTTGCATCCTTAAGTTTCTAAGTGAAATCAAATGGCTACGTTTTGGGTGAAATTCAAAAGTTGAAAAAAGTGATAACTGTAAAACTGAGTATTCTGAAGCAAAATTCGTTTACAAGTGATTTTCTTTTTTCACCCCAATGCAGATATCAAAAGCGTTGGTTCCGGCTACAACGGACGCCTGTCGCCAGGGAGAGACTGGAGGATAATGGGAATGTTGAGCAAGAAGACAGGGAACCAGACAACAGTAATCAGGAACAGGTAGGAATAAGAACCTTTAACTGTTTGTCAGTTATGGAAGGTGAAGTCAAAGGAACATCAACAATATCCATGTATGGTTTGTTCAGTGTAGGTTACAGTATCATACATGTGCGTGGTCACTGCTATACATTGCTATACCTCATACATATTCATGATCGAGAGCCGAGTTCTCACTGGTCCATTCGCCATCATGTGTCAGCCTCTAGTTTTGCTGTTCACCAAGTGTGCATGCGAGGTTTCATGCACAGGTTAAATATGCATGTGTAGTAGACTATCTCACTGGTTACCGGTGCGCTAGCGCACAATATCGTTGGTCTCTGAAGGCACCAACTAAACTTGCCTGTTAATTGACAACCTAAGTTTTTCTTTCTCTGTGCTTCAACAGCCGCAGCAGGATGAGTCTTCTGAAAGAGAGAGCAGTACGGAGTCACAAGAGGAGCGAGAGACAGACTCCGATTCCGCCGAGAGACCACCAGCTCCTCCTGAGCCACCCAAGCCTGGTGTCCTGACCATCGCCTGGGTGTTCCTGTCAACGTTCTTCACTTCCTTGTTTCCTCAAGATCCCAACGTGGCCGCTGCAAACTAACCCTAACCAATCAGAATTAGTCACACTCCATCCAGAGCGAGGTCGGGTCCCCAAAACAGGCTCCCCGAGCTGCGGCTCGACTACTGTCGGCTTCTTCCCACGTGGTAGTATGTGCGAAGACCTAGACAATTGCTGTAGACAAACAATTTCAGCCTAAGGCTTCCTGAGACATCCCCATTATTTCCCTGTAGCTGTTTTGGCAGTTTTGAGTACCACTTGTACGGAGAGCCATGAACACAATAGTCAGGCACCCATCAGGCAGTGATTGGTGTCCTAACTAGTTGTGTGTTGGGTTCTGGTATCAGACCAAGATGGCGACAGCCTGAAAGACTCTAATTTGTCAGAGGTACATGACTAATTTGTATATTAAGCCTTCCCCGTCCCCCTTCCCTCTCCCTCGAAAATCAGAAAAAAAAGACCATGTCCATCAAAAACCAATACTCACTCTGCTTCACATAATGCTTCAGGACCAAATCCGTTGAAATCCATCACTGATTCTGGTGGATTTTGATGGACTTGGTACACATGGCTTATCAGCCAAAATCCCCCCAAAAATGAGGGGATGGATTTTGATGGAGTTCGTAAGATTAGGGTTAATTATTGAGCTTTGCAATCGATGTTTTCTTAATGAATACATCAGTTTTGGGGATTTTTTTTTCTCCGCATATCCTATTTTATTTTCATTCAGTTGAACTCAATTTGACTGACTGATCTTTCCAGTCAATTTTTTTTTCTGTGTTACCTTGACAAATCGTGATGATGAATCAGTAATTATAATTAAAATGTAAAAAAAAAAAGACAAGGTCCCTATAAAAATTCATGAACATTTTTGGTTTTCCACTTGAGGTTATTAATTAGGACCAATTTATATAGTTAGGTGAAGGGTATGTTCAAACTAAATTTGCACTCGTTTATTCCCTTGAAGTCCTTTCATTATGTTAGATCCCTGTAAATAGAAATTAAAGTCGAAAAGGAGAAAAATGCATTCACGCGTCAAAATAAAAAATAGCTTAGCTTGAACTCTGCCTTTGAGAAATATCAGCGAATTGTTCCTTCCAACAGATTAGGTTCAATCTTTTATCCCCCCCCCCCCAAACAAATTTTTTTGGAGTCCAATATACTAAAATGAAAAACACCTAACGTGCCTCTATTTTATACTTATGCATTTGTTGTATAATGTGTAACTGACAAGGTTAAATGGTTTTTAGACCTTTTTCAGCCTGCATACAAGTTTTGAGCCCCTATTTTGAAGGGAGGGGACCCTCCATCTCCCCCTTCAATGGAACCACGCCTCTTGCAAAAACTACACATATAATCCAATTACATGTGTGTGCCATGTTTTTTAATATCGGCTATTTCTAACATCTTGCATGTGAATACAATAAAATAAAAAAAAAGGATTCAAGAATATATGCATATAAAACCATTTGCATGAAAGTACAATAAGCAGTGCAAACAGGAATGTGTACCTTGAATACTGTATGCGTAGAAAGTTGCTGCAGTTTCATTTTAGGTAAAAGCCCAATAAATAAAGGGATTCGTCTGGCTGTGGTGTTGGTATTGTTAAACGGTGGCCAACATGGGATGTGTTTTTGCAGTGGGGTGATCGATAACAATAAGTGCTTCCAAAAGTGTCGTTTAAACATCGTAATCTTGTTTACGTGGACTTTGTGAGGTAGATGTCGGGGTAATTTGCATGACACTTTTGCCCTTTCTGATATTTTTATCATTTTTATCACCATGTCATTTGTATTCATATTCATAACGTCAAATAATATGCGTAGTGCGAGAAAGCTTTTTGGAAACGATAATCATTTGCATCTCTTGTAAAGAAAATTAATATATTATATTTTTTGGGGGGGGGGGGGGTCAGGATGAGAGTTTGTCTTGTCTTGTCATGTATTAAATTGGGACTAGAATATTTCCTTGTATTTACTAATTGAAACAAATTACCTTTTATTTTTTAAGAGAACTTGGAGTTTTGTTTTGTTTTGAACAGATGATTGTTTGAAAAACATAAATATTTAATTTTTTTGTCCAAACATGAATTTTAGCCAAATGCAGAAATGGTGGTAATGGCAGCTTTTGAGTGAAGGTTTTAACATTTTACTTTTAAAAAGTGTACTTGTTTTGGTCGCTCTACATTTTGCATTTTGCAACAAATTATCGCAAGGCATGGACTGCTCCCGACAGGAGAGGCCATTATGCGACTGTTGGAATCAAGCTTTTTGGAGCTATGACTTGTTAGTTATAGATTTACTGTGGCTTCACAAGGCCACATTACTGGGCTGTCTTAGTTTAACCTTAAAAAAAAAATAACAGATTTAAAACTAGGATTGAGTGGATTTTTTTTGAGTTGTTAACTTTCTCAGTTCATTTGTTAGTGTGGCTTTGTCTGCCCTCACTAAGTTCCGGAGAAAATGGTTCATTTCTATAAATAAGTGTAAATACCTAAGTCTGCATATCCAATGTTATTCTGTAAATTAAAAATGTACAAACATATAATGTATATAAACTATCAACGTACATGTAATTGAGATACAGCTCTTGCTTACGATTAAAAACACAAATTGAAAAGGAATTTTTGTGACGTGTAATATTTGTGTGTCATGTTTACGTTTCAAAATCAGTTGTAAAGGCCATGAGAGTTGCAGATTATGAAAAACAAACTGAACGATTTACATACCTATAAACCGCGTGATTTTAGTGTCTGGCATATTTTGTGGCCAATACGGGCGATTCCCAATAGTGCGCCTCCAAGAGTTTGCAACGCGTTGGCCAATCACAATGCGCGAAATCAGTCGACCTTTTCCAAACGCGCATTGGGTCGACAGATTTTGCGCATTGTGATTGGCCAACGCGTTGCAAACTCTTGGAGGCGCACTATTGGGAATCGCCCGTATTGTGAAAATAAGACGAATTGACTAGGTTTTGTGAGTTTTTCAGCGTTCACTCATTTTCGGGGAAAATTGTATCAGTTTTTGGATGGTTTTCTTTTTCCTGCATTGATGTTAAATTTATCATCAGGTTTCCTGATAACTGATCTTAATTGGTTATTGGTCTCAGTGCTTTAAAAAAAAACAATCATAAAAGTTTCATCTATGCATTAATTTAATTTGTTTAAGTGGGAACAAAGGTTCCTCATTTACTGAAGTATGCAGGCCCATTAATGTGGAATGGCGCCCTCTGTTAGTTTGATTGACGGTCAATTGCTCTTCCTATAGTTGAAGGCTCCCTGACTGCTCAAGTTATTTAACATCGGCCTTTTACTAGGAACCCGCCTATATTTGTGTTTTCCACTTAACTGGTTTCCATCCCAATGTAATTGCCATACGTGATGACGTCGGTTACCACATAAAGTCATTTGCTATTTTTATATTGTACACTCACCTACATCACCTACATACGTCTGTGAATCGAGTGTTTACGTTTAATCACACTTTCGGAACAGGCAAATCCCGAATTTTCTCTGTCTTTTTAACTAGTGTGAATAAAGATGTCGTTTCTTTTCGGAAAGAAGAAGCAAGCGGCGCCACCGACAACTGCCGAAGGAATCCAGAAATTGAGACAAACAGAAGAATTGCTTGAGAAAAAGCAGGCGTTTTTGGAAAAGAAAATCCAGGAAGAAATTAAAATAGCAAAACAAAATGGCACGAGAAATAAAAGGGGTAAGTTCGGGAAGTTCAACCACAGGCCTAATTTTCATTCTTTACATTTTATTAAAATTTCAACCATGTATGGATGGCAAGCATAAAAACTGTCATCTTCAGCATGTTCAGACGGGATCGCTGAGTTTAAATTTAACCCTGCCTCGCTTTGTTACAATTTACAAAACACTTCAATAATATTAATATTTGCAAATTTTGCTTGTCATGCTTCACATACGAACTTGGCCTATGCATCGTGCGGGAATTTGCACGCCTGCGCACTTGCAGTCATTTTTAGAAAAATATGTCGGTGACTTGCCTACGTCACAGACAACCCGAACGTTTGCGGGTCAATCCAGGTCAATTCCCGCGCGGACCATCTATTTTTGAACCGATCGATATTGCGGTCGGCCGATATGTAATCTGATACGTTCCCACGCCACGGCCAGGCACTATGCATACATCCTGCATACAAATACGTATACGTGTATGTACATGTATTGGATGATCCAGGGGATCGGCGAGCTTCAAGTCAATTTTTTTCAAATCGGAGTTCGACTCGAACTTGCTTCATTTTATTTTTGACCAAAATGCAATTTGGGATTACATGTATATTCAAAGTTACATAATAATACAGCAAATATGAAAGACCGTTTAGATCTGTACATCATTTGTTGTGAATTAGCCACTGGAAAACACAGTACAAAATAACTTTATTTAAGTTTAATAACTATTCAAAATCTGCACCTGTGGTTTTTAGTATTTTACGACGATGGAAAAAAAACATTTTTAAAGTTCTTTATCCTTTTTTCCCCGGCATATTTTTAAAGTTATATTTCATTGTCATAGTGCTAGCCCAGGGCGGATAGGCATCGTGTCTTTTTGCTATCAGTCTTTATGTTATCATTTTAAAAATTATTGTGTTTTACAGGCATGTTTTATTCATAGGTTAATTTAAGTGTAAGTTTTACTATTGTCAGTTCTTGCATGCTGTTTTTACTGTTTTTACTCTTTGATTTACACCAGGACAAGAATGTGTTTGTTTTTAACTTAGATGACTAATACAAGTACGAATATGAATGTTCACCACTTGTCAATAATGTCGAGAAGTTATAACAACAAAGGCATGAAAATAAAAGGAAATACACTTGATGCCAACTTCACGAAAGGGGTAGATCATGGGGGCAATTCCGAAGAGTCGTCAAAGAACAGACGCAAAACAAACAATCCAGATTATAATCTCCCCCAGGCTAATACATAGTCAAAAACCCGTTCTTTAAAAATCGAATCAGAGTAAGTAAGCAGTAAGCAGTAAGCATGACAAGTCTTTTAAAAAATAGTTTTGAAATTTTTGAATCAAATTGCAAAAGGTTTTCAGCGTTTTTACGGAGGGACTAAATTATCAATCCAAAAATCATACCTTTTTTCAAAATTCTTGTTCCGGCTGAAATTGCACGCAACGAACATTTTTGGAAAGAAGTCTGGGTCAAAATCAGATAAAATCAACGAAATCATAACAATCAAATCAATGTTGAGAAAACTTCACCTGAATGTCTTTTGATTTTTTACGAAGAGACAAATTCGTGCAAAGGGTGGGGAATGGGTATCGGCAATTTGCCAAAACAACAAGTGTGTGGGATTTAGTTTTCACGACCAGACAAACATCTATGGGGATTAGTTACGATACCGGTACCTCGCAATTGTTGTTCCATTATTCTGTAATTGGTACATCTTTGAAGTTTCATCTGTGTTTCAAAAGTTAGTCAGTAGTATGCGAAATGTTTATTCCAAATCGTGACCAACTTAAAACCTCTTTTCTGACAACCACTGCAAGTTCAACGGGTGCATTATGTTATACCTGTTCCCCAAACCTAACCCTAACCGTTAAACCCCAACACCTATTGCGGCAAATTCACCCCTTCGTGAAAACGCTGACAAATTGGAATAAGCGAAATCTGGATAAAGTCAACACTGATAACTCAAAACCTGAAAGTCAAACCATCCCTCCATGGTCAAAGAAAACTGCATAGTACTACGAAATAAAACAATATATATACCCTGATTAACCAAATTTCGAGTTGTTCCGTAGCTGCATGGGAGGCTATACTATCAAGGTTGGGGCCTTAGGCCTATATATCGCAAGTCCGACTCCTCCGATGATAAACCTGGACCCCCGCCACGCCTCGGAAGTCCGAAATTTCCAAATTATTAGGCGTCGGACTGATGAGGTGTCGGACCTAGGCGTCGGAATTTTATAACAGTTATGGGCCTTATATTAGATTTTGCCGGACTTGGGGCCTATATGCGTCTGACATAATTATATGAGGCTTAGCGGAGCCCTTAAGATTTCCCTTTAAGTCCAATGTTATTGAAAGGTCAGAAACGATGGAAAATGATGAATACTCCGAATACAAAATACTCTAAATAATTATGGAGAACTAGTGATCAAAGGCATCTTGTGAGCGAATAGTTCGACAGTACTGATTGTTATTCTCCTCTGATGTCATTGTGTATCGTCTAAACATGAGAATGCAGTTTCTATTTTGTTGGTTTCTGACAAAGGAAGGCATTTCAAATACATGTATTTTGCTCCAATTTTTAGAGAAAATATTCTGAACTTGCGGAAAAAGGACCCACCAAGTCAGAACGTCGGCCAAAGAGGCGAAAAAAGATATTTTTTTTTTTGCATGCGGGAGGTGCTTGGTACGCCCACGGGGGTACGGACGTGCGGATCCAGATAATCCACCCTAAGAATTTCTGTGTAATAAGCCATGCTAGAGTAAACTTTTAAATAATAAAACATGAATCAATGAAGTTGGAGGCTCACTCAGATTGCAGGTAAGGGAGCCGCTGGTACGTTCAAGTTTGACACCACCGAGGAGAAAGAGAAGGCTGCCGGCCAAGGCTAATGCAGCTAAGGAGAAGGAGAGAATCAAGGCCAAGAAGGAACGGGAAATGAAAGCCAAGATTGCAGAAAAGCCAAGAAAGCCAAAATGGTGAATAAAGTCAAGAAACCCGCGCCGAAGAAGTCACCCAAGAAAGCTGCCAAGAAAACGCCATCCAAGTCAAATATACATCTGTCAGCCAAGCCAGCCAAGCCAGCCAAGAAGCCAGCCAAGAAGCCAGCCAGCAAGAACACATCGAGCAAGCAGAAGAAAGTGTCGGCCAAGCCTTCGAAGAAATCATCGAATCAACAAACTAAAACCAAAACGGCTCTTTTCAGAGCCACAACATTTTCACAAAATAGATATGAGATATTCGTTTCTGCAATTTGCATTTTTATTAAATTTTATATTTTTCATGATTACTGTTTTTAAGTTTTCGTATAAAGCCCCCCCCCCAAAAAAAACCCAAAAACATCATTGCATGAAAATAAGATATTTTCACCCCATATTCCATTCCGCGCCAGGGGACAGCGCAAAGGGTGAATAAAAAAACCCATGATATTCCAACCTCCTGATTCGGAGTACTCTAAACTCCCCCCCCCCACACACACACACACCCACGCTTAATTGCACAGGCGTAGAAGTGGGGACGCGGCCCCATCCCCCATTTGCCCCCATCCCCCATTCGCCCCTCCCCCCGTCCCTAACGCCCCCTTCCCCGGGGTCTGGATAATGGTGCACGGAAAAAAGGAAAAATTAGGAACAAAGGAAATTTTATCCCCGCCCCGCCCCAAGGGGTCGGGATAATTGGCAAGGCCAAAAGGGTCAATAAAAAATGTGCATGGAGTGTTCCCGGTGCACCGCCCCCTATCTCCCCACCCTTCCAACCTGCACTCCAACCCGCGGGCCTCCCTCACCCCACCCACTCAACCCCGTCCCGTCGCTTTGGGATAGTAAGGGACGAAAAAAAGGCCATCAACAAACGGAATCCTTGCTTTGTAACGCTTCTTCCATAGCTCCTGCACGGGTGCATGTCTATGTTCCCCAATTCCGATGTTCCCTAATACCGATGTTCCTCGAAATCCTTACCAATATAACCCTAACTCTAACCCTAACCCTAATCCTATGGATTTGGGGGAACATCGGTATTGGGGAACATCGGGTAGATCCCCTGCTCTGCTGCACGTACGTACGTGTATACTGTATACAGACTAACTGATCATTCGCAATTTTTGGCATTTCCTTCGAAAAATGTCCATGCATATTGCTCGCGACCATCGCACAATCAAACCGACCACCCACATGTGGCACACCATTCGACAGCTAAAATCCTCAACTATTCGAAATAAATTCATTTGAATTTGAACCAAATACTGGAAAGAAGACAAACGGGATTGAAGAGATGGACTCCTACTCCTAGCGAGAGTGGCCGAAATTGATCGACGACGATGTCATGCGCGTATTTTAAAGCAAGAATTTGACGATTGCGTCATAAAATTCGGCGCTGTTCACCTAATTTGCATACGAAGGTTTCTGTGAATAGTTTGTCGTGGCCCCCACCCTCTGCCCCAAGGATCGGGATTATAATGCAAGGACCAAATCAAAAGAAGATTGAGAAATTCCAGGCCCTCCCCTTCTGATGCTCCCCGGGATATTCAACCCTCCTGGTTTGGAGTACCGTAACCCCCCCCCCCCCCCCCCACCCCCGACTCATGCGGCCCCACCACCTCTCTCCCCCCAAGAGCAGCACGTCTAAAGATTAATAACTAAAAGAACATAAAGGACATTCCACCCTCTTTGTTTTGGGAAATCCCCCCGCCCCCACAACCCCTACCCGGCCTCAACGGGGTCCGCTCATAAGTCCGACGCCTCATAAATCCGACAAAATCACATCCCCTAACCAAATAAAGGCCCATAAGTCCGACGCCTCATAGGTCCGACGCCTAATAAATCTGACGCCTCATAGGTCGACGCCTCATAGCTCCGACGCCTCGTAAGTCCGACACTCGTTTTTCCGTTGTCGGACTTTTGAGGCGTTGGACTTATGAGGCGTCGGATCTATGAGGCGGAATAAATAAAGTCCGACGCCTCATAAGTCCGAAATTTCGGACTTATGAGGCGTCGGACCTATGAGGCGTCGGACTTATGATACGGTCCCGCCTCAACCCCGGCCCGGTCCATGATATCGCAGTAAAAGAAAGTCTGGTCGGGAACGTCATTGCACCAAATTAAAAGACAAACTTCACTTGTTGGAAAAAACAATTTCAGCCCTCTTGGCGTGGTTTGAACACCACGATCCGCCCCCCCCCCCCCCACCGCCCCATCCCCAGGGTCGGAATATGGTATCCAGGGCAGGGGAAAGGAAAAAAAGAAAGTGGTATTCCCAATAATAAAGTCACATCATTTATCAGAAAACAAAACATCTTGATTATTTGCTGACTGCTCTATGTTCCGACACCCCTGTGTTCCGACAACCTAGATTGTGTTAATACTCCCGGTTAGGGTTAGGGCTAGGAATAGGAATATGTGCAGTCGGAACATTGGGGTGTCGGAACATAGAGGTGTAACCGATTATTTTATTAATCTTGGGTTTTTATTAGAACGCGCACGGTGCCGGCGGGCCGGATATAACCGGCGTGATCATTTGAAAATCATTCGCAATTTTTGGCAGTTCCAGTGATGAATTTCCATGCATTTTGCTCGCGACCATCGCACTATTAAACCGACCACCCACTTAGGCCACACCATTCGCCAGCTAAAAAACTCAACTACTCGGAATTAATTCATTTGATCTCAAACAAAATGTTGGAAGGAAGAAAAACAGGATTGAAAGATGGACTCCCTTGGACAATACGAAGTTTGAGTTACAAAAAGGAAAACGCTAAAACAATATTTTAATCGTCAAAACTCACCCTTTCATTTAACAATTTTGACTCTGTCTTCGGCAAAAGGAAGCGGACATGATTCTGTTGCTTTCAGCATGTAAATTTCTGGCAGGTGCATCCTCCGATGTAGGCCTACAATGATATTATTCATAAAACTGAAGGAGTCTGGCCGAAAATTGGCCGAAGTAGATGGCATGCGCGTAAGCAAGAATTTCATGATGATGCTATAATGAGCGGCGCTGTTTACCTAATTTGCATATCATGATTTCTGCGTTGGTTGGGGCCCCCACCACCCATCGCCCACTAGGGTCGGGATATGTTGCAAGGACCGAAAAAAGGAAAGGAAATATGAAATTCCACCCTCCTCCTTTTGAGCCCCCCCCCCCCCCGGATTTTAAGCTTCCTGGTTTTGAGTACTCTAACCCCGGCCCCCCTCTACACTCACGAGGCATCCTCCCCCACGCCCCCCCCCCCCCCCTCCACCGGGAACCCCTTATGTGCACTCCCCTTCCATGGGGTCCTGATATGGTGCAGGTGTAAGAAATGAAAGACAGGAATTATTCCATTATCCTGGTTCTCAGTACCCCCCTCCCGTTCCTTTCCCCCCACCCAGGGGACCCCACCCCGCCCCTCAAGGTGTTGGGATATGTGCAATGGCCATTCAACCAAAGAATGTGCATATTCCACCCACTGTGTCTTTGTTCCCCCGCCCCCCCCCCCCATCCCCTCCCCCTCCCCCACCCACCTGCAGGCCTCCCCCACCCTACCCGCGGGCCATCCCCACCCCAACCCACCGCCCAACTCCGTTGCATCGGGATACAGGGTAAAAGAGACAGAAAAAAAAGAGACACACACACATTTCATCAAACGGGATCCCTTTAATCAAACGGGATCCCTTAATCTTCGTAACCGCCTTTCACTGAGCTATATATATCTCCTGCACGTTGCACGTGTTTATATCACGTGATTACTTCACTATCATTCGCAATTTTGGGCAGTTTTAGCGAGCAATTTTTATGCATATTGCTCGCGGCCATCGCCGTATCAGACCGGCCACCCACATGTGCCACACCATATCAAAGCTGAAAACCTGTTCTATATGGAACTAATTCCGGTTTTCCCGAACCAAATTCGAGAAGAGAGAAATTTAGGATTAAAAAGATGGACTCCCTCGAAAAATAAGAAGTTTTGGTTCCTAAAAAAAAAACCGCTAAAAAATGTTTCAACTGTCAAAACTCAAGCAATAGGTCATCGATTTTGATGCTTTCTTCGGCAAAAGAAAGCAGATATCATGAGCTTTTCTACTGTAAATTTCTGGCATGTGCACTCTCCGATGCATAATGATTTCATTCATAAAACTGAAGCGAGTCGGGCTGAAATTGATGGCATGAGCGCAAGCACGAACTCAACGTTGACGTCATAATGAGGGGCGTGTTGACCCCAATTTGCATAGGTGAATTTCCGCGATAAGTTTGTATGTGTGCTTGTTACACTACAGTAAAGTCAATGCTAGCATGGCCTGTAAGAGTCTAGTCCAACAATGCATGCTGAAGGTATCCGGATCAAATCTGAGATCTTGATGGGTTAATTGTTTCCTTTTAAAAACAATAGTTTTCTTTAGTCTTTACTGATTTCTTTTCATGTTTTTAATTAATATCCTACTTTTTGTAACTTGGTCTAGATTTAATTTGTTTCCTAGTGATTCGTAAAAAAGTAAAAATCGATAAACACACAAATACTAGAATTTGTATCCTTGTGGAGTCATTTCGTTGTTCTCATGTGCTAACATTTTAGAGTTTGACATTGTAGTTTCAAAATTTCCTATTTTAACCAGAATTAATTTCCTGGGCTGAATGGCTGAAATTCAGACCTATTATCTTCTTCTTCATTCATTTTCATGATGACTTGATGAGTTGGGCCCAACTGTCCCTGTCGAGCATAGCATTGGAAAGAGATGGACCACTCAAACCAGTTTCTAGCTCGATGGATGTTTTAATATCCCTTACATAAAATACTTCAATTTGCGATGGATCAACACACCTTGGAAATTCCTAGTTTTTGAGCAAAATCCATATCTATTTCGTGATAACCTTGAGGAGACATATTCACCTATAGAAATTGCCTTGTGGCGACGTATAAAATCTGTTGTTCTCTATTATGCACAAGTCTCCACAGGGTAGGCCTACCGTGTATCAGGTCAAGGCTTTGCCTCGCCTGCTTCATTGGTGAGGCGAGGCGCATGAGCCTGTTGCCTGCTTCACAGGTGAATCAACCACAACTCATGAAAACTTTGTGCTTTATTGTTTAGCGGTGATATTACATCAGTTTGAAAACTTTTACTGCCTTTATTACTGTAGCGGCTATCATGGCATTGAAGAGGAAGAAGAGATTAGAGAAGCAACTTCAACAAATCGACGGCACATTGTCGACGATAGAATTCCAGAGGGAAGCACTAGAGAACGCAAACACAAACACCGAGGTTGTCAAGACCATGGGATTTGCCGCAAAGGCCCTCAAGAGTGCACAACAAAACATGTAAGACTGTAATACATGGACTTGACATGGATAGTTCAACCCTAAGCCCTTGAGCACTTTTACTAGAAAATATCCTAAATCCGCCAAAATCCAATTTTGTCATGTACAAAAAAATGTTGGTGTCCTGAGTCCATCAGAATCCACCAGTGAGTCCATCAGAGTCCACCAGTGAGTCCATCAGAATCCACCAGTGAGTCCATCAGAATCCACCTGTGCACACCAAACTTAGCCAAGGATCGTGAATCCATCAAATCCCCCAACTGCTCAATATGGATAAAAGTTTTTTCAAATGCTGTATTAGTTCAAGTTTTGGCACCAATTTTTAAGGTGCACGGTAACTTTGCTGACTTTGATATGGGAACAAATATTCAATGTTCAACAGAGGTTCGACTTGGACATGCTGGATGCTGTATATTGAAAAGAGGTGTCATAGCTACGTGTGATTTCATGTTCTATGTTATTATGTGTGTAGGGGTGTAGAGGACGTGGATGATTTGATGTCCGACATCCAAGAACAGATGGAAGTATCCAATGAAATCAGCGACGCAATCTCCAACCAGATCGGATTCGGCCAAGATGTCGACGAGGTAAGTCTGTCAGGGTTCGTTCTCAAAAAATTGAAACATTAAAACTGTGCAGGCATGGTTCTATAGCAGAATCCGGCTACCAGAATTAGAGGCCGTTACTGCAGTGGTGTCCCGCTCACGGGATTGCTGCACACGTTCTTAAAGACAAGGCGTGCAAGTTTTGGTAACTATTGGTCGAAGAAGCCCAAAGTGCATGCGTACAACCTGAGCGTGACTCACTATTTGGTTGGAAATTACCCAACTCCCCAAATTTCTTTTCTAGATATTATCCCCATGGAAAATCTTCTGAAAATTTTGTTCTCTGAAAAATGGATCATCTTTTTGAGCCCTCTCCCCACCCCCCCCCCAAAAAAAAATGGTCTAGGGCCATTCCTGTATCTTTGTCCCCTGTGAATTATGATAAGCTTCTTGAAGTGGGTGTGATATTTGTTTGATTTCAGGATGAACTATTCAAGGAATTGGAGGAGTTAGAGCAAGAGGAATTAGACGAGCAGCTTCTGAGTGTTGGGCCCAGCGTTGCTCCGGAGCTACCCGATGTGCCAACAGCAAGACCTGGTCAGTATGCTCCCCAATCAAACCACTGGCAGATCCAGAACAAGTTTTCAGGGGGGGGGGGGAGGAGCTTGGCTTGATCCCATTTCATCGGGGGGCGGGGGGGGGTCTGTTAAAAAAAAAAATGCTGGTTTTTAAAAAAAAAAAATTATTTCACAATCCTTGGAAGGAAGGGGGTTGAGGTAGACTACAATTTTGATCCTGGTTTTTCTCAAAAAAAAAGTTCTGTTTTAATACCAACCCTCCCCGATCTGCCAGAATCCAGTTTCACGCTAATCGAAATTGCATTTATTTCTTTGATATGACTGAAGTAGATGGAAACTGTGATGGTTGACTTAGGAGCAAATTCGTTGGGAGGATCCACCGTTTTGGAACAACTCCCGATTCTAGTCCATGGATTAATACCAAAATAATACAATTAATACGAAAACATTGCCTGTCTGAAACGAACATTTTTATGGTTCGCGGAAACTCTGGAATGCAGGTCTGAAATGTTTGAGAGAACCTAACGAAACTTGAAAGTTCCACCTTTGAATTGCTTGGAGGCCATTTGACATTGCCCATAAATTTATTAAGCTTTAATCCTGTTCAAATTTAGTTTTACCTTTTGTCTATCTCCCAACCTTTGTTGAAGGCTGATTTGTTTCCCCCCAATTGTTATAACAAAGGTTCTAGATTGCCATTTGACACTTGGTTTTACAGAATTAATTTTGGAGGATTCTGGACTTTAAATCTAACACGTATTACTTTACGTGGGGCTTGCAGTTTAAGTACCAAAAAAGGTATCATTGCTTTACAGGAAAGTTGAATTTTGGCAAATTTTGGATATTTTTTAGCAAAAGAATATTTTGAGTCCGGGCTAATTTTGCTTCTTTACCCTTTTCTTTTCAGCCAGAGTTGCAGACCAAGAGGATGAGGATATGAGAGAGCTGGCTGCCTGGGCGTCCTAGCTTGCAGGGAGACTATCCGATCCAGATAAATACACTCTTATTATATTCCGAACGGTACTTTCATGTCTGATTTTGAGCAGAGCAGACAGTCTGTTTATATGAGACAGCTCTGAGCAGCTTTGTCCGTTAGAAAGTCAGTCAACGCTAGTTATCTAAAAAACTTGTAAATAACGTTAGAAATCACTTTTATGCTTTTTTTGCAAAATCGCATTTATTTTGTTATCTCTTTTTATGATTTTGCTGCGTGACAAGCTGTGATTTTCCATATTTATGACTAATTTTATAGTCCGTAAGATCTCCCTGTGTCAACATTTACCTGTGTAAGAAGTAATACCCTCCTAACACTAATGCTTGGGTGGGCTCTGTTCAACCTCGACATTGCCAAGATGTAACAAAAAAATCAAAAGAAATGTCGAACAAAATATTTATGGGATTGTCATACCACAACTAGTGGTCCCCCTGTCATAACCCATAAATTGCCCTTAACAATCCAGAGGCTTTTCCCCAAGGGAAGGGGCTTACCCTCCCGTACGTTCACAGGAAGGCAAAACAATTTGATCAACTCATGGAAAAGGGAACAAAATTTGTCGGATAATAAGCAAAACGCAAAAACAAACTCGAATGTTGCAGCATGTAGACCTATATCGGACTCTGTCAAATTGACAGAGAAGTTAATACTTACCTTTCAGAGTCTATTGGTTAAGCATAACTTAGCTTGCGAGGTCGTCACGACCTCTTCATTCAGCATTGTGGCTAAATCCCTCCGCTCACGTGACCACCTTTGGGGCGGTCACGTGAGAGCAGATCGTCATAGATGGCGGGCAGGTCATATCCCGCGTCCCTGTTGAGTGTTGGGTTCTGGGTCTTGATCGGTATGACCTCCCTCGAATGTAGCATTTTGTTTTGCATGTTTTGTGAAATCGGTACTTTTCTAAGAAGGCGTTCTTGTACATGTTTGTAAAGGGAGATTCATTTAGAATGCATTTGCTGTGGCATATTCTCAACCAATCCAAAGTTCACGCGCTAGCTTTTTGAACAAACAACAGGCAAACCTGGTTTTTGTATGTGTATCACCCTGTCGCCCACCTTAATATTCTTGAGTGTATGTATTTGTAATGGTGATGAAACATGAGAAAATGTTAAGTATTGGATCAATGGTCTCAAATAGACAGATCTGTTAAGCCCTACGCATGTGGGGAAACAACACATGTGCCTCTTTGATGCCACATTGTGCGTTTCAGCTAGATACGTGCATCTTCTGCGCGTGCAAGCATGTCAGACTGTTGTGCAAATTGTAGAAATGAACAGATCCTACAAATACACCCCCCCCCCCCCGAGACATGGTGACATCACGCTTTGTTCATCATACAATGTACTTTCTGGTCTGCAGGTAATTCTGCACGTTGTGGGTTCGGGTCTTGCCTGGGGTCATGGTACATGTACCATTGGGCAAGGCACTTTGTAACACATTGCTTCTCTCCACCCAGGAGTAAATGCCAATGGGTACCTGTGAGGGCAGATGTGGTTATAAATTGTGGTTGATTTAGCTTTCTTGCGCCTAACAGGCAGCATCAAGCTGTATACTCCCTAAGGGAGCTGAGGTTTCAGGAGTGGTTGCTCGTTGTGACAGGGAAATAATAATTGTAAAGCACTTTGATACCCCGTTGCGGCGTGAAAGCGCTATTTAAATGCCTACTTTTAATATTATTATTATTATTATTGGAACTGGGTGGGGACAATGTCCCCTTAGCATCCATAAACAAAGCGGTTTCAAAAGGATGATATGAAATGGAACACTTTATTTCTGGTATATGTAAATGTACAACGTTTCTGTGAGATACTGATTGAGTAGCTCATACATGGCATAGGCGCAACATCTGATAGTCTTTGTAAGATTGTGGGGGACAAATTGAACCAGTTGTGAAAGAAATACACGTAGTTTTATTGGTTTATTTGTCATTGGAAGAAATCTCTTGATAATTGAATTCATATTCTGTAGATACATGCAGCAAATTATCACCATTACAACAAAAAGTTGACGTGCTTTAAAAAACCAATTCGGCTCATAAAATTGACGTACATACATAGAAACTCAAAAAATGGTAACCTACTTCATGTAATTAAAATGTATTTAAAAAATAGTGTAGGTAGTCACATGAATGGAAGAAAGTGACCTAAATAGTTAGCATTCACATGAAATTATGACAGTTTGATTTTTGTGTAAATAAAATTGAATAAAAATGGTGTATAGTTACTGTACAAGAATCTACAAATTTTATTCCAGTTTGGCTGTTGTCCGAAGCTTTTGTAATTTTGGCTATTATACGATACAAAGACTACAAAAGTATATGTATGTAACTGAATAGTGATACAAAAAGCATAAAAAGTCTAAATTTGGTTGATGGAATGGAGATACATGTAATAAGTACATTAAAATACTTTTTATTCATTGAAGGTATTATAAAATGCAATCTGCATACCATAATCAAACAATCAAAATCTTGTTTAAAAATGCAGAAAAAGGGAAAAAAAGTTACAACCCCTTTCCTCCCTGAGAGAAAATTGCAGTTTCCCATGACGATGAATATTATTCCTTACAAAATCAAGGATTTTCCAAGTTTGTTAAATACCTTCTGGCAAGCAATCTAGACCCATGCTCTGTGCAAAAAGTGTACATGTATTTCAGATATGAAACCTCGCATTCTGTATTTCATACAAACATTAAAAACAAATTGCGCAGAAATACGACTACAAGTCTTAACATCTTCATACCTTCGTCGGTCAAGTAATATCATGCTTGCTCCAAAATGCCAAACAAGGAATACAGGGTCTTGGAGTGATTACATATACCTGTCTATTTCATAACACTTTTCAGTTGGTTACAAGATATTTTTATTTTGGTATAACGTTGAATGCCATGGTTCATACGTGTTCACAATTCATACTTTAATAGTCATGTTTGCATAGCTCGTAAATTGAAATATTAAATTTTTAATTTAAAATACCTTTCTTTAATACATGCTATAAACTATTAAAAAAACCATATTAAATTGGAAGTACGAGGGCACTTTAAAAACAATAACATATCAAAAACATTACTTTAAATATACCAAATTCAAATACATGCACATGTATTATACAGATAATAATAAATTTCTTTGGACCACTTTTTTACTCACCGAGAGACGCATCCTGCAACCATCTTTTCTCATGATTTAATCACGTCACAAAGAAGCGTTTCAAATCAAATTTGTACAAGTGTTCTTCCAGGCATTGTAAAATAATTATGTACCCTGTTTTTTTTTTTACAAGTGCCTGAGTCGTACATGTATGTATAAAAGGCAGACAATAAGGTCGTGCATGTACACTATGGAAAATTGGGTAAATTTTTCAAGTTGAAGTTATGTTTCCACATCTGCAAAATATCATTTAAGTCAAATAGTGGTCTGGTTGGAATGTGGCATCAAACAATACATCAGTTTTGGGCCATATATGTTAAGTTTAAAAATCAAAACTTAAAAAATTTGAACTTTGTTTTGTTTGGTCCACAGCGAATATTAAAAATCGTTTACACATTTTTTTCCTGTCTAAAAAGCTTTAACTAATGTTAAAGCAGTAACAGAAATTAACATTTTCTATTCCTATTTACACGACTAGTGCTATTTTCTATACAGTCCTAAAACATGAGAAACATGAATGAATTGTATCATAGATTTTGGAGTTGAAGTTTCTCCTCAAGGAATGTAAATTGGTCTATCATCTCATCAAGGGGTTGTGTAGCATCCAGAACCTGCAATGGAAAGTTACAACTTGAAATGAACCACGCAAAACTTGGGAATGTGGGATTAACATTCTGCAAAAATTTTAATACGAGCCTGTTCATGTGTGCTGTACTGGTATAAAAAAAAACTACTAAAGAGTAATATTTTCAAGACCTAGCCAAAAAAACCAATTTTTTTTTCAACATTGCTCACATTTCCATAGAAATTTAAAATACATGTACTTGTAATTAATGTAAGCAAATTAAAAACCTGAAAAAGAAAAAGGGATGAAAAGTTTGTGTTTGGGGAATTGTAGCTTGTGGTCAGAAAGTAACAAGCACTTACCAATACTGGCGCAGGAAGTTCAAACTTTGTCTTCCTGAAAAGCCAATCCTCGTGCATCTCATGAAGATCTCGGAGATAGTCTAGAGGTATCCCGCACTCCTCTGAACGACTCCGTTCCATGATACGTCTCTCACACTGCTCAGGGGTGCTACGGAGGTACACTGGATCAACAAAGAACATGTACAACAAAATCATTAGAGAAAATAAGAAATGATAGCCTTTTACACAAATTGCTTGGATTTTACCTCAATATTGCAGAATACCGTCTCCAACTGCCTCCATGTACAAATTGCATTAAGAATCAATCCTCCAAACTCGTCCGTTATTTCTTAAATGTGGCCCTTGAAGGGGTGTCCACTGCCTCAATCCTGCAAAATTATCCAGCAATCATTGTCAGTACGTGGAGGCAGAACCAGTGGCATCCTGGAGCAAGGCCTAAATTATTGCAAGGCTGAGCATAAACAATACAAAGTCCGACCCAAGACCTTGACAACGTGCATCCTCCAAAATCAGCAACACACTTTTGCCATGTAAATGATGAAGCCTCAATCCTGCAAAATCCTCCAATTTGCAAAGAGGATTATGGAGGATTTGGGAAGGCTAGGGTTAAAGCAGATTGTGTTCTTGTCTCACCTATATGGTCAATGTGCAGGTCTTTTGTCGTCCGCAGCCAATCAAACCACTCGCTCAAGACATTGTACTCGGGCCTCTGTAGCTTCTTCGACTGGTACAGGTTTTCAATGAAGCAGTACTTGCTACTGTGCAACGATCGTTCCATCATCTTGACCTGTTTTTTTGTCTTAGCCTGATGCACCTGCAGCATGGTAAACTGCACGTAGGATTGGAAGGCAAAACTCCAACGACTCAGATCCTGATACAGTAGATCCAACATGTTGGATCCTCGGTTGTCCTGCCATTTGTGCACAGGCTCAGGGAAGACTTCGATGCCCTTCTTTTTACCAAAATACTGCAGTAATGTTGATTTTCCACTGCCGATGTTGCCCTCAATAACAATCTGTCAAACCACAATTATTTTCAAATACATACATCAGGGGTCAATTTAGAAAATAAGTTACATTATACATGCACAACTGAGATTTACTTATAACACAAATTTGACATAATCATAGTTCACAAACAATTATTTAACGTGATTGGGATTTTTGAATATTATAAATGTTTTGAATTCTCTTTTGAACTGTTTCTGTTCAATAGACAATAGACAAAATAACCACATTTTTGTAAAAAAATGGGGAAAAAAAATGTTGCAACTGACGCCACTTCAGTGGTTGTGTACTAAGTCTATGGAGAGTCAAGAAAATTTTGTAAGTAGGCCTAGGCCTATTTGAGTATTTCCTAACAAAATTGGAAATGTTTCTCAGTCCCAGATTCATGGCTTATCATTGAGATGATATATGAAGAAAACAGTGGCGTCAGGTTGCAACATTCTTTCTGTGACGGACTATTACAACTTTCTTTCCAAGTAAAAATAAAATATAAAATTGATTTGATAGGCCTAATTAGGCCTAATAATATATAAATTAAGCACAAACTAAAAAAAAGTGATTAAAACCGACATGAACCAACGCAATAGGGCCTACAAGAAAAAAAAAATTAATTTGAAAATTTCAAACATCTTAAACAACATCCTTGTTTCATACACTTACTGTCTTTGGTTTGTCAGTTTTAGGACCAATGCTGCCACTTTCATTGACGATGTTGGCGACTGCGCTGATATCGCCCAGCGGTGCCCGATCGTGCCGATGTTGAGAATTTCTTGAATTCATTCGACTCACGTCGAATCGGTTTTGTCGAGTCAGAATCATATTTGTAATGGGGCTGTGCAACTCCCCATCACCAGAATTTTCCTGATTTTCGTTTGACATCTTTTACAAATTATTTTCGGAACTGCAGAGATTGAGCCAAAAACCACAAACACAAGTAGCAGGGATTTTTGTATGCGGAACTAAAAATTTACTGTTGAAAAATCCCGCGCATATTTATGTCGTCTTAATCCCTGATCAAAAAGTATGTTTTGTATGAAACAAGTGTACGGGCGCCTGTCTAAAGTAAAACCTTTGTTGAATTCAAAAGCGATACCACTTTTCGTTTAGGGGGAAAATAATGTAATTGTAACCGGGCGTTTCGTTCAGAATTTATTTGCAGTCAATGAAAAGGAAGTAATTACAATAAAGGTGTAACACCTGTTCTATTTTAAATCATTTTAACTTGTAAAGTTATCATTGCATCCAAAATGTTTGTTTTTAATGGCAAGAACTTTATATCAACCCGTTGCGGGCATATTTACAATGACCCGATAAGGCGCGGGGTTTTTAAGAATTATGCGCGCCGGCCCCGATGGTGCATGTTTTGTTATGTACAACTTGTAAGTTGTAGTGGCATTACCGTAGTCTAAAGTTGATGTTTATGTGCATTTCCCGACCATTTTGTCGAAATTTCCAACGTTCTTTATTATTCTTGAAGAATACTTCATTCCAAATGTTGGGGGAAAATCAAGAGAATTCCGAAATCATGTCTCAAAATCGATCAAATGCACCTGCGGCAGAAATGAAACGAAACCGAAATCGAAACCGGCGCGAAAAATCTGAGGGGACTGGCGTTCATCACAGCAGCGCACCCACCAGCTGCGGCAGTAGTGGTACACAAAATCGCGTTCCACTGAGTGATATAAGTTCACACTGCAACATTACAATTAGTGGAAATGGCACCAAATCTGCTGAAAAACCAAGGACGGTAAGTTGCGTGGTGTATCAGGATTTCCGTGTATCAGTTGTATTTTTTGTGTTGACTGTTGACTGTTGTTAATGCAATAAACATGATTAATGTCTGAATGTTGCCGTTGGACAATCCTAGTCCTACGTTGAAATGTGGGGGGGGGGGGGGGGGGGGATGCCAGGCAACTAAAGGGTGGGGGATGAGGGGCATTGGGGGAATACTTAAAAAGCCGAAGAACTAGGCTAACTTATTTATATTTTAACAAGAATTTAGAAGGCAAACAAATAAGTTACCAGGTTGACACTATCCGACTACTCTATGACTCTCGCATTAATTTAATGTCATTTTCTTTCAAATTCAAGCCAAAAAAAGCGCAAAGGAAAGAATGTTGCAACCTGACGCCATTTTTTTCTTTACAATAAACAGATATCATCTCAGTTAATAAGGTAATTTCTGCAAAAAAAATAGATCTGCTTTCGGTTTCCCTACCTACTCTATTCTAAATGTTGAAAAGACATGAATATTTTCTTGGACTGATATTAAGAGATAATGTGATGATATGAATGAAAAACTTTTCGAATTTTGTTAAAAAAACACAATGAAAATACACTCAACTCTTTTTTTCTTCTTTTTTTAGACTTTGTACACAACAAAAAAAGTGGCGTCTGGATACTAGGGGCTACATTCTTTCCTAGAATGCCTGCAGCCTAGGCGAAAATCCAAATTACAAACTGTGTAAAATGTTTCTTCTGCTAGATTGTTGTGGAGGGAAACATCGGAAGTGGAAAGTCGACGTTGCTGAAGTATTTTAGCCAGACAGACGGCATTGAGGTCTTTCCTGAGCCGGTCCATAAATGGCAAGACAACAAGGGACATAATATATTGGTAATCACTTAACAGACTAATCAGATTTACTCTCTAGTCTTAGTCTTACCAGGATTGCTGGAGGTTTGCCAATCAACATTGTGCAGGGTCTGGGAGGATTTAGGGCATGTAGGGTTGCACATTCTGGTCTTGAATCTGACTATTTTATTAATTTCTAGATTGAGATTCTATACTGGGTATTGAGTTTTGCAGATTCTGGAAGTGAAAGCTACGTAGCAAGACAAATTCTGAGGAGATTTTCTGAAATAACGATTTATTTATTAAACCTCGAGACATTAAGATCTTTAAAAAGAATGAGATTTCATCTCATTTCTTGAGATGATTGCATTACTTTATGATCTTTTACGATTTAATGAAATTGAGAGAGTTGTCCAAAAAACAGATGGATTTCAAGTATATATTGGGATCTCGATTGTGCTTTCAGATCCCTGCAATATTAACACTTTTGAGTTCACCTTTTTGCCCTTTAGGATCTTTTCTACAAGGACCCAGAGCGGTGGAGTTTTGCCCTTGAATCCTACGCTCAATTCACCAGACTACAGGTGCATGAAGCAAAAACAAACAGCAGGGTTAAACTGATGGAACGCTCCATATACAGCGGCAAATATTGCTTCACTGAAAACCTGTACAAAAGGTAGAGTATTTGTTATTTTTCCGTTGTGGTGTTCATTGATCATTTCCAGGTCTGAGTACTTGAGCAAATGGTGGAAAGACTGTTGCAACCTAACGCTGCTTTTTTTCTTCATCATCTCAATGAAGGTCAGTCGTTGCAAAAAATGATGATAATACTTGAATCTGGGACTGAGAACATTTCCAAAAATGTTAGGAAATACTTTCTTCACTCTCCACAGACTTTGTATACAACCGCTGAAGTGGCGTCAGGTTGCGACATTCTTTCCCAAATGGTAGTAGTGGTCACTGTGTCTTAAACTGGAAAGGCAACTTCATATCCACTGTCCAGACCCGATTGCAGCCTAGGCTCAAATTTGGTCTTTTTTTGATGTCAACTTTCTGTTTTCCTACTGTTCCATTTACAGTGATCTTCATTTTAAATTAAGCTTCAATGAACAATTGTCAGAATTTTAGATATTAAGCTTTGAAATTTGTCCTTGATCTTAAGAAAACAAATTTCAGTATACCAGATGAGAAAGTATTCTCCCTCTCTTGAATTGGATTGACTTCTACAATTTGCTTTCACTTTTATTTCACAGTAAGCAGTTGAAGAGGCCAGAGTACAATGTGTTGTGCGAGTGGTTTGATTGGCTGAAAACGACAAAAGATCTTCACATTGATCATATAGGTAAGAGGCAAGCCTACAGATCCTGTGCATTGCAGCCATCTTTGAGGCAAATACTTGAGTAGACCTGGTGTGTATTCACTGTTACTGAATTAAAATATTACAAAAAGTACCCCAAATATGGCCGCTGAATTGACAGGGTCTATATAGTATATTGCTATTTAGGCCCAAAAAAATAGTTCTGCTTCCAGTTACCCTACCTACCCTATTTTGGCAGCCCCTATCCTAATTATATTTTTTTGGGGTGGGGGAGGGGGGGGGGGAGGAATGAGAAAAAAACCAGAAAACAATCAATTACTACAAATTTACCCCTGACTGCACACAGACACCTCCATTATGATTGTACACAAAAAACATCCTCCCCCCCCAAAAAAAAATCCCCTACCTACCTACCCTATTTTCAAATGCCATGTAATCGGAATCAGATCTCTTTTTTTTTTTCTTTTTTTTTTTGGCCTTAGGATATGGGCCTTTTATCCATTTAATAAATCAACTTTTGACTTAGTTTTTCGAAAAAAAATTATTGCATAAAATGTTATGCGCACTAATGAAATGAGTATTTTACCTAAATGTGGCAGAATATGATAAAGTTGTTTTTCCCTTAATTCACCAGTGTACCTCCGTAGCACTCCTGAGCATTGTGAGAGGCGTATTATTGAACGCAGCCGTTCGGAGGAGTGCGGGATACCGCTGGACTATCTCCGAGATCTTCACGAGACTCATGAAGATTGGCTCATCAGGAGGACAAAGTTTGAACTCCCGGCACCAGTGCTGGTAAGTTTCAAACAATACATATATATAAATAAAACTGATGAACACATTTTATGCTTTATCGTTTTGACTTTATACAAAAAATGTCTTATTTTTTCCTTTTATCGTCAGGTTCTTGATGCCACAAAACCACTTGATGAGATGGCCAAGCAATTTCAACATCTGGAGGAGGAATTGAATTTAAAATCCATTTGATTGTTTCTTGAATTTCATTTCCATTGGGCTATTCACAATGCAGTGCGCCACCAAGAGTTTGCATGGAGAATCTACTTTTCAAGTTTACAGTCGACAAAACATGGCCTATTTGAATGAGTGTCAGTAGACAACTTGAGCTAACTTGTTATAGATTGGGGCATGGCGTTCTGCGCCTTACAAAAAACAACAAATTGATAAGAAAAGAAAAAGGCAAACATATGCTCGAAACAAATACTTACGAAACTACTGACTGGAAAAACTAACAATTTCAAATGTAACGCGCTGCGAATTTGTCAACCATCTCCCACAATGCAATGGGAAATATGCACCCTCGTGGCAAACTCTTGGTGGCGAACTGCATTGTGAATTGCCCAAATTGTCATAAAGAAATATTGTAGTTAAGACATGACAAGTCCAGTCATGAGTAAATCACAAGTCCATACAAGTAAATGTTCTCGTGTCTGGACTTGGAACCGGGTAAATTTGAGATCAACTTGACTAAAACACTGCTATAATGGGTATTCTTTATTATTTGTTTAAATGATGGTATGTTTCTTTTGTACACTGCCAATTTTAGGCCAAAAAAAAAAAAAGTCGGTCTCTGGTCAGCGCGCGTCGATTTTAAGCATGCGCGTCGATCTTTTTTTTTCTCCAAAATGTTCCGCGGTAGCTCCAACAGCGCCCTCTATTTCCGCACCTCCTCAATTTTTTTTTACCAAAGAGCACCAAGGAATGGGAAATTGCACCAAGACAAATGATCGAAAGCACCAAGGCAAATTATGGAGGACACCAATGTACATGAGGACACCAAAAAAGCAAAATAGTACCCCACCTTGTCTGTACAATCCAAGCTTGAAGAAAAAAAAAAAAAGCAAAAAAAAAAAAAAAAAGCCGCGTGGCTGCGTCAATTCCGGAACTTTGGTCTGACCAGAGACTGAATATTTTTTTTTTTTGGCCTTAGACGTACTTTTTTTCTTCTGTATTCTGTACAAAACCTTTTGTATTTTGGTTTATCCTGAAGAGTTAAAATAGGCAAAAAGTGTGTGTGAGCTGTTCAGGAAATGTGTTTTTATTTTATTTTATTTTCATTTTTTCCTAAAGTCAATGCAATTAATGTACAACTTTTGCACCAATAATGTTTATATGTTTTAGTTACATTTTAAGCTTTATGATGTACATGTACAGGTTTTTCAAATTTGAAAAAAAAGAAGCTTTTTAATGTTAGGATTTTATTCAATCTCAGGTACTGTCGCAGGGTTGTAATAATAACAGGTTCTTATATAGCGTATTTAACTAAGATCAAAGCGCAAGTGTGAGTAGCAAACAAAAAAAACCACAAAAATTTAAAACGATTTCAAATCTGTTTTTAAGAATGTAATTTCAAAAGGAAGTACTTTTGTACATGTATATACATGTAGAATGAGATTTACATCACTGACCTCAAAAAGATTTGTCAAAATCACAATTCAGGGACAAAGCCTTAATTTGTTTTAATCAGGTTTTTTTTTCATAAAATCAATGCGTGTTGCATTGTTTCTCCACTTAATTATACTGCAAGTACCTCGTTATGAAAGCCATGGAGCTTGAACCTTTTGTCACCGACGGCATTTTTGTTTAAGGATGTACATGCATTTTCTGATTCAATCGTAAACTCTGGTGTATTGTAAAGAAATCTTAGTGCACATAAAGTAGACTAAATGTAGATGCAAGCTCCCATTGTAAAATACTTATGGTCTTGTATGAAAATAAATATTGTTATACAGTGGCAAATTTCTAAATATGCATTATTGGATTGTTTTTTCTTGTGTCGATAGCAACCAGATATATAAGTCCACATGACTGTCACTGATTTCATATAGACCTTTTGCGTTAAGGCGGAGTTTTCATATTGCTTGGATAGACATGAGTAAATCTTTTGTTTATTCATTGTAACTGAATTAAAATAACAAAGAACACCCTCTCAGACACCACACACGGTGCATAAGGTCTGTTTACAATTACATTGTAATTCCAAAAAAGGACAGAAAAAAATATTTTTCTGATGATCAGAACTTCAGGTTTTTTTTTTACCCATCCAAAGCCTTTGGCTGTGAACTGCAACATTCAGAACTATGGATCCGCCGCACTCTTCATTCCAATAACCATGACACCACTTGCTTCTCAATCCAAAACAAGTCAAATTGTACATTCATTCATGTAACCATTTCCAGTGAAATTTTTATTGATTCTCATTACTGACAGTATCTTTACATGAATATTAAAATTATTTGCGCTGCATAACAGAAATGGAAACTAATTCTGGGACTGAATATACACATCGTATTTCATTGAAACCTGTAAAAGATTGTAGGAGGCAAATCATTAGTTAACATTCAATTCATTAAAAATCCAAATGATATGAACAAGGGTCATGTCATTACTTGTTATAAAGGTGATATTCATACAACAGAGTTTGAATTTGAAAATAAATTTTCTTGTAATCTGTGAGCGGTTACAATACATGTACTTTGAAGAATACATGTACACAATGTAATAGTAAAACTTTATACATTGTAAGTATCAAATGAAAAACTAAAAAGAAACATTTAATATGGAAGTAAAAACACTTTCATGTACAATACATTTCATTACATGTAAACATTAAAAAGGGCACACTGGCTGTAAACCTTAACAAAATGCATTGTATTACATAAGAGTGACGGGGCAAAAGACCAGTCTACATAAAAAAATGTCTATAATACATGTACAAATTCAAAAGTTTGCCTAACAAAACACTGAAATTACATACTTTCAGGGAAAAGGAGGATGCTGTTAAATACCATCTCATAATTTTGACCCCTAGTTAGAATGTGCTGCCAAGAACATTTTTTTTTACTGGGAACACCCTTGTTACAGAAAGAAACACTGAAGAGGTATTGTAGTTTGTGTTTTTCAGTCAAAAATGGGGCCAAATGAAATACATGTATCCCCGAAATAATCACCAGAGGATTTCGGGGTTGCCAAGGGCTCCAGAGAACCCTACAGTATATGTTTATACATGCATAAAGATACCCCTAATAAATTAACCATTTCTTTTGAATTCCATATTTCAAAAGGAAATCTTAAAAATTTAAAATCTCATCTACAAGGGTTTACAAAACAGTTTTACTGAAAATCTAAGTTTGGATATTCTACATAAAACAAAATTCAAATATAATATTTTTACAATGTACTAAGTGTAAAAAAAAAAATCATAGTTGATCAAATTCTAACTCCTCCTCGAGGAATTTGAACTGTTGTAACATCTCATCCAGAGGCTTTGTGGCATCAAGAACCTGGGAAGAAGATACAATGTGTTGTCAAAAGATCAGATTACAGCAAGAAATGTGAGCTAAGAAAATAAGTTTATACACAGCAGCATTTAAGAACAGGTGGCAGCCAGATTATGTCAGAAAAATTAAATGTGAAATATAAAAGAATATATGAGATTTAACAAATATTATTGTTATAGACAAAGCTGGTGTTATGTGGTTATCATATAGGGTTAAAAGGGACTTGTATATACAGTCAACTCTCATTAGTACAAACTGTGTTAATACAAAATTCTGGTTATAACAAACATAAAGCCTTGGTTCCGACTGTGCATTTATGTGCACAATGAATGGGACAGATGTTACTCTTAATACACAATTCTGATATAACAAACAATTTGGCTAGGTTCGAACGAGTTTGTTATAACGAGACTCGACTGTATATATACTGCTGCATACCAAGTGTAGAACAATAAGCGGCATTACAACAAATGAAAAAATGAGTTATATCTAAAAAACAAACTGCAGTGATAAAAAAAGCCAGAAAATCAAACTTACTAATACTGGTGCGGGTAGCTCAAACTTTTTCCTGATGAGCCAATCTTCATGTCGCTCGTGAAGATCTCGTAGATAGTCCAGCGGTATCCCAGACTCCTCTTTGCGACTACGCTCAAGGATTCGCTTCTCACACTGTTCAGGTGTGCTCCGAAGGTACACTAGCAGAAAGACAATTGAAAATCAGTAACAGTTGGAAATGTCATTCAATGTATCATTGAAACATCATAGCTGAATCTTTAAAAAATTATAAAATAAATCATTCTTGTTTCATCTGACTCACCTATATAGTCAACCTGGACGTCTTTTTTGATCAACCAATCAAACCACTCGGTAAGCACATTGTACTCGGGTGTCTGCAACTTCTCACTAGAGTTTTGCACAGAAAAAAGTAAAATAGATACGGTCATCTGAAGCAGAAATTGGCTGTCGTCCTGTCGAATAAATAGGAATAATTTCATGAATATTTGGCTTAGCAGGAAAATTATAATGTCGACCTTACCTTTCGTACAGGCTTTCAATGAAGCAGTATTTGCCACTGTAAATGGAACGCTCCATCATTTTGATTCGGCAGTTGGGTTGTGCTTGGTGCTCCTGAAGTAACGTGAACTGATTGTACGATTCAAACGCAAAGCTCCAACGACTTGGATCCTGGTAGAACAACTCCTGCGAAAATAAAATCAAGGAATGGCATTAAGATAATGTCTTGCATTCATGTACTTAAGAATAAAAAACTGCACAAATTTGTTATTTAACTTCCATAAACAAAACAGATAAAAACTCTGATGATGTGTTTATAATAACACAGCAACAGTATTCATTTTTAATTGCATTGCAATATGTGAGTCTACTTTTTTACTTTGCATATTTGAAACTTGACAAGAAAAAAGTATACAAAATATGCATAGCAGTTTGCTATATTCAAAAGTTTTTAAAAAAAATTGCTCATTAATTGAACAATAAATTTCTCCCAAAGTCGCAAACAATATGGTTGCATTAGGGTTTAGCATTTTATTTCAACTTCGTAACTTACTTCAACGACGTAACTTCAACTTTGTAAGTTTGAAATAATATTAATAAAATCTTGAACGAGTTGAATTTTTCAAGTTTATTACCAGCATATTCTCTCCTCTATTGTCCCTCCATTTGTCAACTGGTTCAGGAAAGACCTCAACATTATCCTTCTGGCCAAAATGTTTCAGTAATGTAGACTTTCCACAGCCAATGTTGCCCTCAATAATTATCTGAAAATGGAGAAATATCAAACAATTGTCATTTTTAAAATAAGTAAAATAAGGTTATCAAACTACACGGGTACTTATACGCACAGAATTTCAGAGACTATCAGTTGAAATTTAAAATGTTAAAAGGTAATTAATCTAATACACTTCTGTACTTACTGTCCTTGGCCTGGTCGTATGTTGGTTATCTTCAGTCACCTTGATATTTGCAAGTTTTGAACTGATGTCACTCAGTGGCTGACGATTTTCGCCTCCCCCTTTCGACTTCGACTTCGGTGTTCTGATGGATCTGTCGCCACATTTCGGATTCATTTTCGTCGATATGTGCTGCTGGTTACATTCTTTATTTTCTCCCAACATCATTGGAACTGCGTGAAAATAGGAACAAATAGATATCCAGTACTGTAGGTAAAATCAAATCACAGATCTATCTGTGTGATACACGAATGATATTAAATTCTTATGATAAACAATCAGTTTCGCGCGTTGATGTTGAAAACCCCGCGCTTCCTCAATTTGGAAGATTCGAACAACCCAAACATCTTGGGGTCAGTTTTAAAATTGTCTGATGAGATGTAAATTACCACGAAATACTACTCATATTATAGATACCTTTATTTGATCATATTATTTTGATAACTGTTTTGACATCCAAATCTTCCAAATTTATCTTTATACATATTTTCAGTGACTGGAAGTTTGAACACAATAGTATTTGAACCCCCTTGTAAAAAGTGGTTTTGCTTCAGATAAGGTTAAAAGGTCATGACAAATAGAGTGATACCCGACTTATCGCGAAACTACTGTGCGCGTATAACCGTAAGCAAGGTGGGAACAAGACTTCTATGTTATGTGTGCATTTTTGGGGCCTTGCACAAATAAACGAATGTAAAATAAAGGGTATAAAATAAACACCGGGAAAGTTCAACACCAGTGGACTTTGGATTGACGAAAACTGTTGGTTTTGGGGAGATAATCACCTCAGATCTTTATCGAAAGCAATAATGAGTCTCCTGTCGAACCATTTACGGGCGTTTCTAGGTTCCACATTTGTGAGAAAAGTCACTGCAGGCGGTCACAATCGGCAGCATAGTTTAGTCAGAAGCATGGCGAGTGCTGTTGCTTGCAAAAGATTGGTTGGAAAAGTTGCCGTTGTAACGGCATCTTCCGAGGGGTAAGTAAATGAGTGAACAGCCGGCCCTGGTAATGCGGGCCTGTTTCTGATTAACCGATAAGTTCATGGTCGAGGAGGAACCAAATGGTGAGTGCAAAAACGGTGGAATTAAGTTTGAATTTGCCTCTGCTGTGTTTCCAATTAATTCCAAATAAAATTTGAGATGCCAACCCCTCCCACCCCCCCCCCCCCAAAAAAAACCCAACCACCCAAATATTGAATTTTGGTATTATTAAGATAGTGGATATTTTGCCGGAGGTAATGACGGCAAACTAACGTTTACTAAAGGTTTGCCAGCGGCAATCCATATCAACAGAGGGCGCTGTACTCTTTAAGATAGGGCTGAATTATAAGATGTATTAAATTCCCACCAAAAATTTTGAAGCACGTTTGGTGTAGTGGTTAAGCAATAGCTCTAGTGAGTGGGATGACCCGGGTTCGATCCCGATCACTGCCACATTTTTAAGTTATTTTTTCCCATCCCCAAATAAATAAGAATATTCTTCTTTTATTATTTTAACATGTCTCAAACATTTTATTGCAGATTATTACATTTTCTTTTTCAGATTTGTGGCTCTGGAGGATTTTTTTTAAAAGGGAAATAAAGTCCGAAATTATAAAATGGTCTGCATCCCATCTTGTGAATACGAGGTAACAACGATAATTTTGGCATGGAGCAAGACTAAAACTTGTCACTGGAAAATGTTTAAATACAAAAAAAACAGTAACTGCGCATGTTCAGTGCATATCCGGCAAACTAACGTTTACTAAAGGTTTGCCGTCTCCGGCAAAATATACACTGCCTTAGGAAAATGTTCTTGACTCTCCATAGAGTTTGTACACTACTGCTGAAGTGGCATCTAGCTTAAATGCATTCTTTCCTAAATTTTTCTATAATTTATCTATAATTTTTCTAATGAGTACTAACTACACTGGTGAACATAAAAGGGCTTTGCTTGCAGTTGCATGCACAATGGCGGGTTACCAGTTTTGTAGCAGCTTTAACTCAAAAGGGAAGATCCATGAATATATGTCCCTTTTGTATAAGACAGGTTTTGTTTGAATGTTTTGGAAAATGTGTAAATAGATTTAGAATTTTTTTTTAAAACATTGAAACGTGTAAACCTCACATCCTTACTTTTTGTTGATGTTCTTCAGTGGAACTAAAAGTAAAATCTTACCAGTTGAAGACATCTTCTCAACAGTTTTGGAGATACACGTCCCTCAAACTTGATCACAAATTTAACTTCTGGCAAACTTCAAACCTGTTGCTGTACAGACGGATACAGTTCTAATGATATCCACAGTCTATTTGCATCCTAAATAATCAGGAAAAAAACCTCTGCTGACAGTCATTACAATGTAGGATGCATGGTTAATATTGATGCAAGTTTAGTCAAGCGTGTCAAGTTGAGAAAGATGCCCAGATGTAGAGGGTTTTTGGACACAAAGAGGAAGAGACAGTCAAAGTTAGATAAAGGAGGGTGGGGCCTGACAGAAGATTAGTGGTTGGGAGGGAGGGGAATCTAGTAACAATAGCGGGAAGTTGGAGGAAAAAGATGCAGTAAAATGAGTACTTGTGCATGTGCATCACCTGATTGTGCTTGTAGTTTGCAATCTCACTTTTCATTGTGGAGAGTGACACATGGATTTAACGTCACAATAAAAGACTAAAAGAGAGAAGACACAAAGTTGGAGGAGTCAGGTTGGTGTAGCGGTACTTTTCTCGCCTCCCACTGCTGTGACCCGGGTTCGAATCCCGGGTTCGAATCCCGCCTGGGCCAGCGTGTGGATTGGGTTTTCAGTCCCTACCTGATTCTAAGGGTTTTTCACAGAATATTCTTCTTGGGTTTTCCTCCCAGCTCTAAAACTGTAATGTCTTCACATTGTCTCCTCTCTACAGGTTTCTTCAGGCTTGCGAGCTATAGTGCTTAGGGTGCTTTTGAGGAATCCTTGGTTTCATTACCAGAAATAAACAATAATAACAAAGCTCTTATCTTAAGATAATAATTCTGACTAGAAAATACTGAACAAATCCTGTTTGTAAACCATCAACTTGGTGTGTGAATTTGAAATACAGAAATTAATTCATTGATGCTTCAACCCTATCGTGGTAGTCATATTAGTTATGTGGTCTTTAATTTATAACTTTTAAATGGGAGTTTAATGCAAATCGACCAATAAAATGAAGAAGAAACAAAAAATAATAATAATAACGACAACTAGACCATTAACAACATCCAATTAATTTTAATTTATTTAATTATTTTTTAATTTTTTTATTTATAGAATTGGCTTTGCAATTGCCAAAAGACTCGGCAATGAAGGTGCTCATGTGGTGATTAGCAGTCGTAAGCAGGCCAATGTCGACAAAGCCCTCAAGGAGTTACGAGATGCTAACCTGAGCGTGAGTGGTATGGTGTGCCACGTGGGAAAAGCTGAACATCGCACAAAACTCATCAGTGAGGTAAAAGAAAAAATTGGTTCAATTTCAAATTGAGTTTCCTTATCGTAAAAACTGAGTGTTGAGGAATTTGCGAATGTGTTGAGGAGAAAGTTCCTGGAGTTGTACGCAACTCTGTGTGATTCCACCATGACAAAAGAAATCTGTTTTCATAATAATGTAGTTGGTGGGTCTTAGTCAATGACTGTTTTATTATGAATAAAGTGAATTTTTTCACAAACATCCATTGTTTAAGTAATGGTAATTAGAAGTGTCGCTAGAATTTTCATTCAGGGTAGGGGAAAGTTAAAACAGTGTTTATGACAAATTTAAGGTGGGGGAACTTTTCTGCTAAGGCGGGAAAAATCAAACTCATGATGTGGCACACAATTTCACAGAGTGGTGCACTGTTTTTTATAGGGTAGGGGAAAAGAATAGTTTTAAAAATCTACGCAAAATGTTGCGCAGCTTTGCTACGTTTTGTGAAATCCACTGTGAAGCTATAAAGTTTTAAGTCAATTGAAACTACTGATTTTATACTGATCGTTTGAAAGTTGCTGCTGCTTGTTATGCAGCATATGTTGAGTCAAAATTTGGGTCCATAAAAATTACGATTGTTATTGGTAATTTTTTGTTAAACCTTGTTTGGAAAACCTGGAAGAACTTTTTGCCTGTATAAATATTTTGAAGATTTTGATTTTCTTTTCTATGTGGTGAATTTTCTTTTTAAGACTGTAGCTAAGCACGGAGGTATAGATATCCTGGTGTCAAACGCTGCAGTGAATCCTGCCATGGGACCGTTTCTTGAGGTGAGGACACATTTGTTAAGCGTAAACACATTTCGCTCCATGAGAGTAGGTTACCAGGCAAAGGGCCATATGTTATGTGTTGCTTTTGACTGGTTCTCTGTATGTTTTGCTAAGCATGTAAATTTTCTAAATTTGATTAAATTTAAAATTGGCTGCTTGATTAGAGCTCAGTAAAGAGTTGGAAAAGCTGAGTTAACGTGAGTTGAGTTAAATTGTGACCCCGAAAATGAGATTACCAAAAGCTTATTTTTTCATGGCTAAAATATTTTCTCGTTGAGCGCTGTGGTCCAGTGGTTTTGATGTTCGACTCACATGCCATGGTACGCGGGTTCGAACCCTGACAGCGAACAAGGTGCTTTTGTTCTTGGGCAAGACATTTTACTACAATTGCCTCTCTCCACCCAGGAGTATAAATGGGTACCTGTGAAGGTAGAGACCAGAATGCACTGATCTCGAGCTGTTGCAAATGCTGGTCTCGTGGCCTGATGAACAGGGGTAATAATTGTGAACATTTTGAGACCTTTGGTACAAACTGCTATATAAGCACCAAATTATTATAAAAATGTTGCCCAAGTCAGGTGCTTCTTTGTCGTGTACTTAATTGTACCAGTACTTAATTTTCTGATATTTCTTTTCTTTTCCTGTATGTCTTAATAATCCTTCATTGTTGCGTATATTGTTCACTGTGGGAATATTCGTTTAACAGTGGGAGCTTGCACACAACTTTTCAGAAGCACAGTATTTAAAGTTTTATTTTCTTGGAAAACTTCAGATCTTAGAACCTAATCTTTTTCTCTCTTGGCATTCTACACTACTTTGTCAATCTTTTTTTTTGCTTTTCAGACGACAGAAGACCAGTGGGATAAGGTGAGATGTCATATTGTTTTTTTTTATTTTTGGTATTTAAAATATGCTTACTAAATACATATTTCTTGAAAAAATTGATGTTTGAATCTAAAAATGTTCTCTTTTTTTGGTAATACGCTAAAGTTTTTTCACAACACAAAACAAATCAGTGGAAACATAAGAAAGTCGTTGTATGAAAATGACAAAAAAACTGTAGCTACTCTTTTTCCCTTTTGGAGAATTTGGTTCATGTTTTTTTTTTTAATTGTATACCTAATGCTAGTTATTGTACCTTGTCAGTTGTATAAAATGGCAGTAAACTGGAATAATTCCCTTTTTGACTGAATTGTGGAATTTTGCCCTTTTCCTTTGCAGATTTTCGATGTCAATGTTAAAGCCACGTTCCTTCTCATAAAGGAGTGTGTTCCGCATATGAAGACCAGAAAGTAAGCTCCTCTTTAATGTATGAAAAATATGCGACATCCCTTTCTGGTTAATTGAAGTGAAAAGTGCACTTCCTTAAAGGGAAAATACAACATTTGCAAACATCAAAAAATAAAACTACCAAATCATTTTGAAATACCTTGCTGGACTATTAGTGAATGACAGTGTAAAGCGTCCTGTAAAATCATGGCACCTGGTATACTGTCATTTTCAAGAAAAGTGGTATTTTTGTATCAATTTCCAACGCTGATCGGCCGATCAGCGTTGGAAACAACTGGCTTTTTTCAAATACTGGCCCCAATTGACCATCGCACTTGTTTGCAATCGATTACAAACCTATGAACGGGTACGAGCCAGCTAGACTGGTTCCCTGACCTTACCTTACAATTCCCCAATGTATGTAAACTGCTCTGTTTCTTCTTATATTGAGTCAGGGAACCAGACTACAGGAAAATGATCGTTTTTCTTGGTTTTTATAGCATTTTCGAACCCAAAACCTCAAAAAAGTCAGTGTAACTATATTTGCTATATATTTCCAACCCCCCAATTCCATCCATTTCTGAAAATTACAGCAAAAGCAAATGATGTATATTCCCTTTAAACATTTTTAAAAAAAATTCCCATGTTTTTCTGGACAAATGATGTCACTGTTAAGATGTCATTTCAGGAAGACACTGTTTAGGTTAGGGGTTTTCTGTTAAAATTGTGAACCCCAAATTTTGCTTATTGAAAAATTTATGAGAAAAGTTTGCTCATTGGCTTACTGCTACATGTACTGACATGTACTGACCCAACAAGAAATCACCAAAGCAAAGAAAATTTACGACAGCAAAATATCAAAAATTCTGGCTACGTTTGGTGCTGAACTAGCTGTAGCATTGAGTTTTCTGCCTTACCAAAAAGGACCAAAATAACCATGAAAATGGCAAAACGAAAATTGAAAATGGGGTTAATGGGACATAAAGGTGCATTTCCAAGGACTGTAGTAAAAAAATGTAAATTGCATGGGCCCTTTTAAAACACCATGTACTGTGCATTCATAGAGTCTATACGATGTTGGTTAACAATATGTACCATTTCTTTGTTTCAGAGGTGCTTCTATTGTTATTGTGTCATCCATTAGTGGATTCAGTCCCTTTAATGTAAGTCGAAAAATCTGAGGCATTCTAGCAAAACGAGACGGAACAATGGCACAGGCCATAGTGGAGAGAAATGAAAAAAAGAAAAAGAATGGGGATGAATTTTTTTCTGATTTTTTAGATTGATTGATATTTAAGCTTTGAATGATATGTGTACTACACATATTTTAAAGAAATACACATGTAGTATAAAAATTGTAGAATAAGAGTGTTTTGGCATCTTTTGTTTTCACGTATACAAAACTCAAAACTTTAAAAGCCTTTTTTTCCTCAGTATTTTACTCTTTTCGACATGTCAAAAAATGTGAAAATTAAACAGCCATAACTTGTCAACGGAATGTCCGATCGAAGTGCAAGAAACAAGATTGTAAGGAGAATTGTAAATTGTCTTTCCTAATACATTGTACAAGCAAACCCTCATTTCGACCTCTGACCAGTTCTGTCTTATTTTGCAAGAATGCCTCACAAATTTTAATTTGTCTTGCTTCCAATTTAATTTCAATTTTAAACTTTGTATATTCATAATTTAGCATCTGAAACCTTATACCTGAGCAAAAAAAAAGGGCAAATTTCGCTGATGCAAGCCTTTTGATTTCAAAATACATTGTTGCGTTGGGTTTTTTTTCTGATTCTCTTTAGCACCTTTCATGGAACAAGTTTTATAGTTTTGATCTGCCTTTTGATGAACTAGGTGATGGAATTTCATAATTTGGTCGTGGAAATGTTTGTACCTAGGAAATGTTTGTACTTTGAAAAGGTGCAGTAACCCTGTAACTGGAGAACCGAGAATTGTTGTTTGAGAAAAAAAATTGTCGCTGGATTTTCTTCATTAAATAGTGCTAATTAAGGCAGGTTTATACTCGGCGCAAAAGTGAATGCGAACTCGAATTGTGGCACCAGGGCAAGTTTTCGTGCTGCAAATTTGCAAAAGTTAAACACATTGCAACTCTGGCGAATTTCACAGCGAATGTTTCGTGACGTCAAATTCTCATCGCATTCGCATGAAACCGGCCTTTATTCTCACTCATCCTAGCTGACTGGGTTACTGATGCACTCTTTTCATGTATGTAGAGAGTGTATGCTATTTCATCTTCTGTCCTAATATTGTCACGTTGTCCACCTGTGGTAGGTGTTGGGGGCTTACTCTGTCTCCAAGACTACCCTCCTAGGATTGACCAAGACGTTGGCTGCTGAGTGTGGCCCAATGGGAGTCAGAGTCAACTGCATCGCTCCCGGCATCATCAAGACAAAATTCAGTGAAGCTGTGAGTAGAATCAACTGTTGGTCCTAATAGGTCTTATACTTGAACAAGTGAGGGCGCTATAACGATCAGGGATGTAAGCAGATGTGTATCAGGCATGCATCTACAGTACTTGTATTCTTCAGATCCGCTCATTTCCTCCATGACTTCACGTACATGTAAGCCTACAAAAATTTACTTTCAGCAGGCATGCAACTTTTCCTCAGATCCGGCTGATTTCCTCGTTTTTTACTTCTCATGAATGCCATTACAAATTGAAAAACAAATGCACAGGGTCTTGTGTGTTTGGAGTTTCCTCGTTTTTTTACCTCGAAATTCCCAGTTGCATGCCTGTTTCAATTCAGTACTGTCAGCCTAAAATATTCTTTAATTTTAATTACAAAGTAAAATTTAGTAATTTTATTGTGCAAATATGAATATTTTGATTGCACTATTTAAAATATGCGGCACTAAAAATTGTGTTTCCAAACATTCAAGCTGAACAATTCAGTCGGTTTTAGTTCCCTTCAGAGTGCTGTGTTCGGCAAATTTTATTTTGGTTCGGGGGCAGTTCAGTTGCAGCACTAACAAAGCTAGAGACCCAAATCTCTTTAGCATAGGAACTGTTAGTGTAAAATTGAGTGTGGTCACTGAATTCTAACAGAGCTTCATTATGAAGTCATTTCAGTTTCAATTTTCAGCTTTTTTTTTTCTTTCTACTGTGACCTTAGTTGTGGGGTGAAGAGACTTTCTTAAAGCAATCCTTGATGACTGCTTCAATCAAACGGTAAGCATCCGAAGGCTCTGGTCCATACCCCCCCCCCACTTCCTCCTCATCCAATCAAAATTCTATTAATATGTCTAACACTTCAAACTCCTTCAGTAGTCTGAAGAGAGTTCACACTACTTGCCACGAGTGCCATGGCCTCGTGGTCTGGGGCATTGAATTCATGGTCTGCGGGTGATACTGCAGGTTGCGGGTTCGAGTCCAGCCTGGGGTTTTGGTGCGTGTGCCCTTGGGCAAGGCACTTTGTCACTCATTGCTTCTCCCAACCCAGGAGTAAATTGGGTACCTGTGAGGGCAGAGATGATATTGTGGTTGATTTCAGTTGCTTTGCACAGAAATGGCAGCATCCAGCTGTATACTCCCCACCGAGCTGAGCTGGTATCTGGAATATTTTATTGCCCAAATAAGCAGCCAGTTTCTTTTATTGACCGTATGCTCATTAACAATAATGAACATAATAAAGTGAGTTGTGATGCAGTAAACTCCAATTATTACACAATCAGCCAGAACTAGCCAAAATGTTTATCGTATCAGAATTTTGTACTAAAGAGGAGCACTGGTCCCATTCATTGTGCACATAAATGAATGGTCAAGACCGAGACTTATGTTCTCTATAACCGGAATTTTGTTGTAACAAGAGTTTGTATTAACGAGAGCCAACTGCAGTTGCCACTTTAATGAAAGACACGTTGGGGTTCACCTGTCCAAATTAAAAAAAAAAATTTTACTTGAAAGTTTCTCTCTGATTCTTCTAAGGGCTGGGGAGCCGGAGGAATGTGCGGGAACCGTGGCGTTCCTTTGCTCCGACGATGCTTCTTACATCAATGGAGAAAACATCCTCATCACCGGAGGCATGCAGTCACGACTGTAGTCAGGCTCCTGGTAAACCATCCAGGGGTTTACCATAAAGCCAAACGTGAGGTATGACCTGGCTGTGATTTTTCTTTCTGCACCCATGTTCAGGCAACGATAGTTCCACTATGCCAAACAGACTGCTGTGAATCTTGAACCCAGGACAAAAATAATGAAAGATCAGCCAAATACAGGATCAAATGAAGATGACATTTGTAAATTTTATATATTTTTTATTATATCTAATGTAAAGGAGAAATTGTAAAATCTGAATTTTTTTTTATGGAATGTAAAATTGTCACAATATATTATTAAGGTAAGACAATTTGTTTTCCTGAATTGTTTAGCATTGAAGTATGTTCTTTTAGACACTTCGTCTTGTTGATTAGGATAAATGCTGTCATTAATACAAAAAAAAAACTTCGACAATAAATGTCATGTAAGTGTTGATAAAATATGACACTTTAAAGTTTTCAACTCAAGTCTTTCTTTGTATAAGCAGAAACTATTTTGAAATACGTCAGCTTACAAATACTTCCCAACTGCTGCAAGTCTTTGTTTAATTAATTATTGGTTAATCACTTTTTTCCTCACACATTTTCTGATTCTGTAATATATAGTATTTTAGTTGGGAAGCAAAGTAATAAAAAGCCTGTGTTTTGATCTTAATACAATTCTGAGCATCATAAGTGTTCAACAAGCCTTGATTTTCTAAGAGAAAATTCCTTTGAGAAATAAACAAGGAGTACAGTGGAATAGTTTCATTTAAATGGTAATATATAATATTTATGTCTATTTGCAACTCCAGTCAGATTTTCAAAGAGAAACTGGTTCTTCTCAGAACCACACAACTCGCTAAGAGATGTCAATCACACGATGTTACCGCAAACCTCCCATTCATTGTTCTTCTGACTGGAACAAAATTCTAAGTTCCCCATATTTACATCAGATTACACAATTTGCACATGTTAAGCTGCGTGTATGTTTCTAACAGCTGACAAGTTATTTAAAATCTCAACCATATTAAAATTTAAGATTATTTGTGATTTAGATTTCTCCCTTATTGCTGCCAAGGAAACATAACTAAATAACACATCAAAACAACAGCTATTTACAAATGACCTAATAGTTTGAAAGATTAATGAGTGACTGAAAACGACGATAATAGACCCACTCGATGACCTTTTCATTGAAATTACTACCTCTACTTTTCTATTCTTTTTCAGTTCTTTTTTTGTGGGAATATATGAAAAAAACGTTGCAAGCAGGATTAATTCTGCTTGGGCAAAATCGCAAATTGTTTTAAGGAAAAATATGAGGTTTTTTTTTCAATATCCATGGATGTCTGGAATTTAGGGAGGAAGGGGGAATATCAGGAATGCCAAAAGGATACAAATATTTCCAGAAACATATTAAGCAAACGGACATCAATAATCGACCACACCTGTGTATACATGTAGATGCATGTGCTGTGTAATGCACATTGATAATATTTGCCGTGAAAGAGTATTCAAACTAAGGCTCTTTTTTTTTTTTTTTTTTTCTGGGGTTTACTTCGAATAAACATTATTTATCAGTGAAAAATGTTCCCTGATTTTATTAAAACTAAAACGTAAATTTACAGAATTGCTTAAATTTCACAGTCTATCATCGGTATCAATGTCGGTACAGAGAAATCACAATTAAAAGCTAAACTACTGCAATAAAAATCTTTATTCTGTGCAGTCACCCGACACATAATAGTTTTTAAAAATGGGTGAATAAAAAGACACTGTGCAAATAGTATATGTAATTAAATCACTTAAGACATCAAAGGTAAATGAAGAAAGTAAATATTTCTCGCCAATATCTCTTTTGCGTAAATATGCAAACACCTTATATACATGTAATCCATCAGAATTCTTCACGATTATAGCAAAAATGAAGTTTATCGACAAGATGACAAGAAAACCGTGTCCAGTTTTGCTCTGTTCACAGATGTAAGAGCTTAAAGTTCACATTCATCATAATATCGCCAAAACTTTTTGTTGTTGTTTACTGAACGCATTTCGAAGATCTGGATTGCAGGAAATCCACATCATGTCATAATTTACCGCGCAAATGTTACTCGTATACTGCAGACAAGGCCAAAAAAAAAGTCTCCGGTTTCTGGTATGCGCGCGCGTCGCCGTTGCCATGCGCGTCGGCAAAATGAAAAAGCCAAACTCACTGGTTTGACTGGAATCCTGCTGATGCACAATTTTAACGTGTTGTTAGATTGGGTTATGGTCGAGAATAAGCTTTATGTGGCCTCTCTAGACTCCCATATATTTGCACTAAGTTTTGTCGGGTACCATTTGCAGTCAGCCGACATTTGAAGCAAAACAATCAGGTAAAAAAAAAAAAAAAGCCGCGTCGCCGCACCACTTTTTGGGCAAGCTCCATACCAGAAACTGGAGACTTTTTTTTTGGCCCAACGACTCGGTTTTTTTTATTTGACGACTAACATTTTGAGCATCAAAATTCCTTCGCGAGAAATAATATAACATAAAACCCGCAAATTTTCAAGATTTTGTTGTGTGAACAGTTACATAATGTTCTACTTTAAAATGATCGTTCCAACTATCACAATTTTGTGAGAAGCGTATTTTAGAGTCAAAATTGACAAGTGTTTTCCTAAGGTTTTTCCTTTTGCGATGACACCCTATATAAGCTTGGTGGTATATAACTCCTTGACCATGACGTGACCGGTCAGGCTATGGGTGAAGACGACCATCAGCGCCGAATTCCATGCAAACCATCGACGGCAGAATCTTCTCGGTAGATTCCTCAAGAAACGGGAGCTCACAAATGGCGAAAAAGACGCTGCTGCAGCCAATGGCGAACCAGTTACCGCTGTATAAATACATCTGTACGCAACTGGCTGCGTTGCCTTGACCGGCGTCGGTATCGGAATCACCAGGCGTATTCTGGAAATTGGTGTACTCGCAAGGAGTGCCATCAGCATGCATCGACTGGGTGTTGCAGTCGATCCAGATGCCGTTGGATCTTCCAAATCTTTGGGCGGCAAAGTCGTACAGGAATGTCTGCTCGGCGGGGGAGTTGGGTACTGCTAAGCTGCCTCCCATGCGGGAGCATGCGGCGGTGGCGTTGACCCACGGCATAAACCCGTCGACCAGACAGTAACGGGTTTGATCAAACGATTCCCCGTCTTGGCAGTTGGTACACGATGCTATACCGAAACAGAACAGCAGGAGTACCACCAGAGATTCCATTTTGCCAGGTGAATGTAACAAAATTGATGCTTCAAGTGTCCCAGGCGTTAATATTGAAATTTAAAAGCAGTGTCCAGTGACCAGAATCTTTATTGGGTTAATGCAGAGATTCAGTTCCGTATTTGCATCGCAGATGACCACAAACCTGTCTCAACCTGTAGGCCTACCTCTTCTCGCCAGTTTCTATAACAACGAACTGCGTGTCGCTAATAGCGAACAGTTTAACGCCTTCCGTCTTCAAGAAAAAAATCGATGATGATAATTATTGTCGAGGCGCTCGGCCATTGGAAAGTCAGTATATTAAGATTGTTTATAGCTGTGATCTCAACCAGCTCACGCAAAATTACTGGTTGTCATGGTGATATTGTCAGAACAGGGATATGGCCAATGGCATCATCTATATTCTAATGAGGGAGATGACCGTTCTTGCTGCATCGAAATAGTAGCAAGATGTGTCGCGGTCGTTGTCTATTTGGCGTCCACAGAACTACTGAGGTGAAAACCAAGTCTCACGTGACGCTATTGGGTTAATGCAAAGATTCAGTTCCGTATTTGCGTCGCCGCGGATATCCACTGTCTCGGTGTCTCTCGCCAGTGTCTGAGCAACGAACTGCCCGTCACCAATAGCGAACAGTTTATTAACGCCTTCCGTCTCCAAGAAAAATCGATGATGATGATAATTGTTGCGGCGCTCGCTTTGTTGAAGATCGACAGAATCGGCCATCAGTAGAGCATGATTTGGTTGTATAAATAGTAATAATGGTTGTGGCCTCAACCTGCTCATGCAAAATTACTGGTTGTCATGGTAATATTGTCAAAACCGTGATGCAGGGGTATTTGCCATGGCGTCATCTGTAATCTAATGAGGAGATGACCTGGTAAAAAAAACGTGCGTCCACCAGCTTCTCTCGTATACGGTCAACGTGATGAAAACCAGCTCAGCGTTCTTGCTTCATTTAGAGATCGAAATTGTCGAAATTGTAGCAAGATATGTGTCGCGGTCGTTGTCTATTTGGCGTCCACAGAAATACTGAGGTGAAAACCGAGTCTCGCGTGACGTGTTGTTGATTACGTAGTACTAATTACGGTGGCCTTAGACGCTTGGTATAATTTTGTTGTAAAGCTAATTATCAAAAGGCTCGAAACGGATGTGAGTTGGGGACACCAAGGCTAAACTAATTCTTTCGATCATCGATTGAAGGTTTTTCGTGGCACAAAACTGAATTGCTTTCATTAGATACGGTCAACGTGTGATGAAAACTAACCTTTTCGAGCGGCTTAATTAACTAAGTTAATTATTATGCTTGGTGCTTGCAAACTGTCAAAATAAACAAATAATCTTTAGAACTTTCTCCTTCAAAAGGTTAACAGATATTTTATGCGGATGGTCATCAATAAGTGTGTATAAAACACTGATGTCACTTTTTTTGGGGGCAACTGTTTTTTCCCCCGTCTTGGTTTGCTATTATCAACGTTACAAGTAGGCGCGCTTCTAGAGCCAATATTTTTTTGGGGGGGGGGGGGGGGGGGGGGGGGGAGGGCTAGCAGGGCGGATGCAGAATTTTTTTCAGGGAGAAGTGCTGAAATGTAGACCGGTTATTTTCTCCGGACACTGAAGCCCGGTTCATACTCGGCGCGAAAGCGAACGCGAATTTGTGACGTCGTGGCAAGTATTCGCGCTGCGAATTCGTAAAAGTTGAACATCATATTTCAACTCGGGCGAATTTCGCAGCGAATGCTTCGTTACGTCAAATTCGCTTCGCATTCGCATTTGCGTGAAGTATGAACCGGGCATTAGGCCTCCGAAAATCAATAGGTGCGGGGGGGGGGGGGGGGGGGGGCTCGTGCCATATTTTCAATGGGGAGCGCCAATACAATCCTACAATTAGGCACACTATATTAACTACAAATGCACCCTTCAAGTCACGACTATTTCTTTAGGGGGAGACCGTTCGCATGTACGTCACATTTCTTCTTTTTGCTAATGCATTTTTTTAATGGAATTTTCTTTGGGGGAGGGGGGGGGCGGGGGCTAGACAAAATGGGGAGGGGGGCTACAGAACCGCCACTGGTTACAAGTCTGTATACGTAGGGTTTCACACTAATCACTAAGGTTGCATTAACGATTCTTAATCATTTTTCTTGAATTAGACACCAAAAGTCAATTGTATATATACACAAGAGATAATACGTGTAGGCCTTACTAGACAAAAATATGCTTATCTCTCACCAATGTGTCCGATGACTTTAGTCTTTGCTGTATCTGCTTGTCAGAGTGTCGTCCATCCTGCCAACAATCTTGCTGCATTTACATTTCGAAATAAGAGCAAGAGTTATCAAGTAACATATCTTTTTTGCCGGCTTCATTGCGAGTGATGTCATTCAGTTGGCAGATCTTCTCCCCGCGGCTGACCTGTCGCAGATTGAAGGAGCGGCATCGAGGCTCATCCCGGCACACCGAACCACATGCGATGACACCCTTGGTGGTGGAGAACTCCTTGATGACGTGACCGGTCAGGCATTGGGATGTGAGGCGGCCATCAGCGTCGGTCTTCAGGCAGAACAACGACGGGGAAGCCAACTTATTGACGCCAACTGGGTCGACAGTAGACTCGGTATCGACTCGGTTGACAGTAGACTCGGTATCGACTGGGTCAACAATCGACTCGGTATCGACTGGGTCAACAGTAGACCTGGCATCGACTCGGTTAACAGTAGACTCGGTACGGACTGTGTCGAAAGTAGACTCGGTTGTGGCAGTAGTACACTCGGTAAGGATTTGGGTTTCACAAATTACGTGCTGTTCATCGTAAAACGGGAAAGCGTACAGAATATCGTACCACATAAAGGCGCACTGCTTGCCAGATCTGATTTTTGGTTTATTTTCTTGCCAGCTGGTGTAACCACACGGCTGTTCATTTAGTTTCTCCCATTTGCCCGTCATCGAATTGTTGCAGCAATCAATCCATACGCCCTTTCCTTCCAGCTTCCGAATTATTTGGTTGAACATGTCCCACATGAATCTGTGCTCTGTCGCAGAGTTAGGCACTGCCAAGCCACCACCGATATCAGAACATTCCCTTGCGGCGGCGTCCCATCCCATTGTCTTGTTGATGAAATGATAGCAAGAATCGCCGAACTTTTGCTCGCAATCTGGGCAGACTGCTGATGCGCCTGCTGTAATGCTTAGGAGTGCAATTACTATCACTGCCGACATGATCGGTGCAGCAAAGATATCTTTTCACAATTAAATGTCAGCCGTCTGTGATGCGAATTGCAATGAGTTTATTTCTTCTTCAAAACTGCAAAAATCGACAGTATCCGTGCAGTGTATGATTGCCGACTGAAGCTTCAAGAGTGATAGTTGAAAGCGTTTATCTCGTCATGCTCTCGTCATACGGTCGAATGAACTTGAAAAATCGTGGCTAATAATTACCAAGGTGTGAGCCAATTAGCCTTAACATGGCGTGGCTGTCGATTACGTATAGTAATACGAATGGTCTTCGGCGCCAGGGATTATTTTGTTTTACTGCTTAATTACAGACTCAAAACAGCGTTATACGCTTGAATTCGCGTTGTCAGGTAAATCCACGGGCTCTCAACGTCATTCGTTCGATCACCCATAGGAGTTTTCTGAGCACTTGATTCGTGGCACCAATCTGGGAAAGAATCTTGCAACCTGACGCTACTTCAGCGGTTGTGTACAAAGTCTATGAAGAGTCAAGAAATTTTCAAAGTATCTCCTAACAAAATTGGAAATGTTTCCGGCAGTCCCAGCATGCCCAGATTCATGTCTTATCGTCATTTTTGCAACGACTGACCTTCATTGAGATGATTATGAAGAAAAAAGCAGCGTCAGGTTGCAACATTCTTTCCTCAATCTGAAGGTATTAGGCCTATGTGCTCTCATTATGTTCAAGGTGATAGAAACAAATCGTTGGAGTAACTTAAACCCAGTTAATATTATTGTTACGTATACATTGTGTTTAGATTACTTATTGCTTGCAAAATGTAAGATGTCCTCAATTAATAACACAAATAACCAATAGGACTCTATGCGTACTAATACCGACCGCTGTTTTATGCGGTTGGTCAATAATATCTTTGTATAAAACCACACAGTTTGGTGAGAGGTTTTATGCAAAAGCCATCGCTGTTTTAGAAGAGGCATGGAAAGTGCATTTATTGGATGGTATTATGGTAACTTGGAATTGTTTCTTTGTCTGCAAATGTTAAATGTTAAATGTTTCTTTGTTTGCAAATGTTTCCTTACCTTGTTTTGCTGTATCGTAAATAACATTCTTGCTGCATTTACAGATCGAAATAAGAGCAAGAGTTATCAAGGTCCTTGTCTATTTGTCCGGCTTCTTTGCGAGTGATGTCATTCAATTGACAGATCTTCTCTCCGCGGCTGACCTGTCGCAGATTGAAGGAGCGGCATCGAGGCTCATCCCGGCACGCCGAACCACACGCAATGACACCCTTGGTGGTGGAGAACTCCTTGATGACGTGACCGGTCAGGCATCGGGATGTGAGGCCGCCATCAGCGTCGGTCTTCGGGCAAAACATCGACGGGGCAGCGAGCATATTGACACCAACTGGGTCGACAGTAGACTCGGTGTCGACTGTATAATTGTCTGATTCAGTATCGACTGGGTTGACAGTAGACTCGGTGTCGACTGGGTTGACAGTAGACTCAGTACCGACTGGGTCGAGAGTAGACTCGGTGTCGACTGGGTTGACAGTAGACTCGGTATCGACTGGGTTGAGAGTAGACTCGGTATCAACTGGGTTGACAGTGGAGTCGGTGTCGACTGGGTTGACAGTAGACTCAGTATCGACTGGGTTGAGAGGAGACTTGGTGTCGACTGGGTTGACAGTAGACTCAGTATCGACTGGGTTGACAGTAGACTCGGTATCGACTGGGTCGACAGTAGATTCAGTATCGGCTGGGTTGACAGTAGACTCGGTATTGACTGGGTTGACAGTAGACTCGGTATCGACTGGGTTAACAGTAGACTGGGTATCGACTGGGTTGGCAGTAGACTCGGTGTCGACTGGGTTGATGGTAGTAGACTCGGTATCGACTGGGTCGAGAGTAGACTCGGTATTCCAGTCGACCATGGCTTGGTCGACAGTAGTAGGATTGGTGGTGGTTGGGTAGATCGGAAAATCGGTAGCTGTGGTAAGCTCATCAACAACGATCGGCAGTATGCAAATGGCAATATGGTTGTTGGTGCAGTCGGCCGCATACATGTTTCCAGATTGCAAAATTGCACAATCTTTCTGAGGTTGATTTGATCCGGCGGTAGGCTGACATTGCGAACCATCGGCCTGGACCCATGCGTTTGTCCCATTTAAGTTTTTCTTGGTGCAATCGATCCATACCTGCATGTGAACAGAAGTCCCAAGCTTGGTTGATGTGAATGTAATAATTTCTTGTACTGCGACAGTGGAACCCGATATCATGCTACCGCCCATTCCAGAACACGTATTTTGAGCGTTGTGCCATGATTTTTGTACTAGAGGACAGATTTCGAAATCTGACATCCCAATTGGGTCTAAATTCCAGCAAATCGCATCCACTCCACCAAAGACGAGAGCTATCACTAAAGCCATCAATAGTTCCATCTTTGCAGCTGAAGCAAACAGTTATCTTCTTTTCAATAAACCGCAAATATATAACAGCACTTTGTTAGAAATAACAAGTGCATAAATTCGGGTGTTCCTCAGATGTGATGCTATTTTTTCCTAGATTTTGCGTTCAGATGTTAACTAGAATCGGTGCAACCGTCAACGGAGAAGACAGCACGTCAAATGTGGAAACGCTCGGGAGTGGAGCGATGATATACAGGTACTCCTTTGTGTTGCGGTGCTGAAGCAAATCAATATATTTCAATTTGTGCGCTGAATTCATTCGCCAACTGGTACGGTTTTGAGAAATACTGCAGTGCAGTTTTTCCGTTGGTTAATAGAAGAAAGATGGCCTCCAACATCAATAGGCATCAAGACACGGTGACCTGTCCAATTGTTCTCAAAAAGCGGCATCTTCGCTTCTATTAAATCAACTGCTTCGGGAAACAAGTCGACCGGAAACTTTATATATATTTCGCATCACTCAACTTTCATTTTTGTCACAATCACTCCGTCATAAGGCTAAACATTATATTTAAGGCCTTTGTCTTCTTTTTTTTCAAAAGCCGCGGACCATTGCAAAATTGCAAGGGGTTAGCCTTACATTTTTCATGTAAATTGGCCAAAAAACGACTTTTCTCGAAAAAAACGCAGAAATGACTTTTGATGCAAGGAGGGTATCATACAATATTCAGACTGCCATTATTTCGAACATTTGGGCACAAATAATCGATTTATTGTGAAGAAATCTTCTTTTTCACTGATTTTGACCCAAATTTTCGACGCATTATTCCTGTCTAACGGCACATCCGTCAAGAAATCGAGTTGGAATGTCTTCTAGGGTCCCTTAAGCATCTTTCCTGGAAGTTTGGCGCAATTATTTTTTTTGGCCAAAATTGAAAAAATTGCAAGGGGTTAGTCTTACATTTTTATCAACTTTGGCCAAAAATGACTTTTCTTCAAACGACGCAGAAATGACTTTTGGTGCAAGGAAGGTATCATACGACATTAAGACTGCCATTTTTAGGCACAAATAATCGATTTATTGAGAAGAAAATCTATTTCTCAATGATTTTTACCCAAATTTTCAATGCATTGTTCCTGTCTAACGGCACATCCATTCAGCAATCTAAATGGAATGTCTTCTAGAGTCATTTAGGCATCTTTCCTGGAAGTTCGGCGCAATTTAATTTTCTGGCCAAAATTGAAAAAATTGCAAAGGGGTTAGCCTTACATTTTTCATCAAATTTCGTCCAAAAAATGACTTTTCTCAAAACGACGCAGAAATGACTTTTGATGCAAGAAAGGTATCATACAATATTCAGACTGCCATTGTTTCGAAGATTTGAGCACAAATAATCGAATTATGAGAAGAAAATCTTATTTTTCACTGATTTTTACCCAAATTTGCGACGCATTGTTCCTCTCTTACCGCACGTCCGTCCAGAAATCGTGTTGAAATGTCTTCTAGAGTCCCTTAGGCATCTTTCCTGGAAGATTGGCGCAATTAAATTTTTTTGGGCAAAAATTGGTAAAATCTCAAGGGGTTAGCCTTACATTTTTCATCAATTGTGGCCAAAAAATGACTTTTCTTCAAACGACGCAGAAATGACTTTTGATGCAAGAAAGGTATCATACAAAATTCAGACTGCCATTGTTTCGAAGATTTGAGCACAAATAATCGAATTATGAGAAGAAAATCTTATTTTTCACTGATTTTTACCCAAATTTGCGACGCATTGTTCCTCTCTTACCGCACGTCCGTCCAGAAATCGTGTTGAAATGTCTTCTAGAGTCTTTTAGGCATCTTTCCTGGAAGTTTGGCGCAATACAATTTTTTGGCCAAAATTGAAAAAATTGCAAGGGGTTAGCCTTACATTTTTCATCAATTTTGGCCAAAAAATGACTTTTCTTCAAACGACGCAGAAATGACTTTTGATGCAAGAAGGGTATCATGCAATATGCAGACTGTCATTTTTTCGAAGATTTGGGCAAAAACAAGCGATTTATTGAGAGGACAATCTTATTTTTCACTGATTTTTACCCAATTTTTCGACGCTTTGTTCCTGTCTTACGGCACGTCCGTCCAGAAATCGAGTTGAAATATCTTCTAGGGTCCCTTAGGCATCTTTCCTGAAAGTTTGACGCTATTAATTTTTTTGGCCAAAATTGAAAAAATTGCAAGGGTTAGCCTTACATTTTTCATCAAATTTGGCCAAAAAATGACTTTTCTCCAAACGACGCAGAAATGAATTTTGATGCAAGAAGGGTATCATACAATATTCAGACTGCCATTTTTTCGAAGATTTGGGCACAAATAATCGATTTATTGAGATGAAAATCTTATTTTTCACTGATTTATACCCAAACTTTCGACGCATTGTCCCTGTCTTACGGCACGTCCGTCCAGAAATCGAGTTGAAATGTCTGCTACAGTCCCTATGGCATCTTTCCTAAAAGTTTGACGCTTTTAATTTTTTTGGCCAAAATTAAAAAAATTGCAAGGGGTTAGCCTTACATTTTTCATCAAATTTAGCCAAAAAATGACTTTTCTTCAAACGACACAAAAATGAGTTTTGATGCAAGAAGGGTATCATACAATATTCAGACTGCCATTATGTTTGGAATATTTGGGCAAAAAATCGATTAATAGAGAAGAAAATCTTATTTTTCACTGATTTTTACCCAAATTTTCGACGCATTCTTCCTGTCTTACGGCACATCCGTCCTGAAATTGACTTGGAATATCTTCTAGGGTCCCTTAGGCATCTTTCCTGAAAGTTTGACGCTATTAATTTTTTTGGCCAAAATTGAAAAAATTGCAAGGGGTTAGCCTTACATTTTTCATCAAATTTGGCCAAAAAATGACTTTTCTCCAAACGACGCATAAATGACTTTTGATGCAAGATGGGTATCATACAATATTCAGACTTTTTTTTTTCTCGAAGACTTGGGCAAAAATGATCGATTTATTGAGAAGAAAATCTTATTTTTCACTGATTTTTATATACCCAAATTTTCGACGCATTTTTGCTGTCTTACGGCACACCCGTCCAGAAATCGAGTTGGAATGTCTTCAAGAGTCCCTTTGGCATTTTTTCCTGGAAGTTTGGCGCAATACAATTTTTTGGCCAAAATTGAAAAAATTGCAAGGGGTTAGCCTTACATTTTTCATCAAATTTTGGCAAAAAAATGACTTTTCTCCAAACGACGCAGAAATGACTTTTGATACAAGAAGGGTATCATACAATATGCAGACTGCCATTTTTTCGTAGATTTGGGCAAAAATGATCGATTTATTGAGATGAAAATCTTATTTTTCACTGATTTTTACCCAAATTTTCGACGCATTGTTCCTGTCTTACGGCACGTCCGTCCAGAAATTGACTTGAAATGTCTTCTAGGGTCCCTTAGGCATCTTTCCTGAAAGTTTGACGCTATTAATTTTTTTGGCCAAAATTGAAAAAATTGCAAGGGGTTAGCCTTACATTTTTCATCAAATTTGGCCAAAAAATGACTTTTCTCCAAACGACGCATAAATGACTTTTGATGCAAGATGGGTATCATACAATATTCAGACTGTCCTTATTTCGAAGATTTGGGCAAAAACAATCGATTTATTGAGATGAAAATCTTATTTTTCACTGATTTTTACCCAAATTTTCGACGCATTCTTCCTGTCTTACGGCACATCCGTCCAGAAATTGACTTGGAATGTCTCCTAGGGTCCTTTAGGCATCTATCCTGAAAGTTTGACGCTATTAATTTTTTTGGGCAAAATTGAAAAAAATTGCAAGGGGTTAGCCTTACATTTTTCATCAAATTTGGCCAAAAAATGACTTTTCTCCAAACGACGCATAAATGACTTTTGATGCAAGATGGGTATCATACAATATTCAGACTTTTTTTTTCTCGAAGATTTGGGCAAAAATGATCGATTTATTGTGAAGAAAATCTTATTTTTCACTGATATTTATATACCCAAATTTTCGACGCATTTTTGCTGTCTTACGGCACACCCGTCCAGAAATCGAGTTGGAATATCTTCTAGGGTCCCTTAGGCATCTTTCCTGAAAGTTTGACGCTATTAATTTTTTTGGCCAAAATTGAAAAAATTGCAAGGGGTTAGCCTTACATTTTTCATCAAATTTGGCCAAAAAATGTCTTTTCTCCAAACGACGCATAAATGACTTTTGATGCAAGAAGGGTATCATACAATATTCAGACTTTTTTTTCTCGAAGATTTGGGAAAAAATGATCGATTAATTGAGAAGAAAATCTTATTTTTCACTGATTTTTATATACCCAAATTTTCGACGCATTATTGCTGTCTTACAGCACACCCGTCCAGAAATCGAGTTGGAATGTTTTCTAGAGTCCCTGTGGCATTTTTCCTGGAAGTTTGGCGCAATTAAATTTTTCGGCCAAAATTGAAAAAAATTGCCAGGGGTTAGCCTTACATTTTTCAGCAAATTTTACTCAAAAATGACTTTTCTCCAAACGACGCAGAAATGAGTTTTGATGCAAGAAGGGTATCATACAATATTTAGACAGACATTATGTTTGGAAGATTTGGGCAAAAAAATCGATTTATTGAGAAGAAAATCTTATTTTTCACTGATTTTTACCCAAACTTTCGACGCATTGTTCCTGTCTTACGGCACATCCGTCCAGAAATCGAGTTGGAATGTCTTCTAGGGTCCTTTAGGCATCTATCCTTGAAGTTTGGCGCAATTAAATTTTTTGGCCAAAATTGAAAAAATTGCAAGGGGTTAGCCTTACATTTTTCATCAAATTTGGCCAAAAAATGACTTTTCTTCAAACGACGCAGAAATGACTTTTGATGCAAGAAGGGTATCATACAATATTCAGACTGCCATTATGTTTGGAATATTTGGGCAAAAAATCGATTTATTGAGAAGAAAATCTTATTTTTCAATGATTTTTACCCAAACTTTCGACGCATTGTTCCTGTCTTACGGCACGTCCGTCCAGAAATCGAGTTGAAATGTTTTCTAGAGTCCCTTAGGCATCTTTCCTGAAAGTTTGACGCTATTAATTTTTTGGGCCAAAATTGAAAAAATTGCAAGGGGTTAGCCTTACATTTTTCAGCAAATTTGGCCAAAAAATTACTTTTCTCCAAACGACGCATAAATGACTTTTGATGCAAGATGGGTATCATACAATATTCAGACTGTCCTTATTTCGAAGATTTGGGCAAAAACAATCGATTTATTGAGATGAAAATCTTATTTTTCACTGATTTTTACCCAAATTTTCGACGCATTATTGCTGTCTTACGGCACATCCGTCCAGAAATTGACTTGGAATGTCTCCTAGGGTCCTTTAGGCATCTATCCTGAAAGTTTGACGCTATTAATTTTTTTGGGCAAAATTGAAAAAAATTGCAAGGGGTTAGCCTTACATTTTTCATCAAATTTGGCCAAAAAATGACTTTTCTCCAAACGAAGCATAAATGACTTTTGATGCAAGATGGGTATCATACAATATTCCGACTTTTTTTTTCTCGAAGATTTGGGAAAAAATGATCGATTAATTGAGAAGAAAATCTTATTTTTCACTGATTTTTATATACCCAAATTTTCGACGCATTATTGCTGTCTTACAGCACACCCGTCCAGAAATCGAGTTGGAATGTTTTCTAGAGTCCCTGTGGCATTTTTCCTGGAAGTTTGGCGCAATTAAATTTTTCGGCCAAAATTGAAAAAAATTGCCAGGGGTTAGCCTTACATTTTTCAGCAAATTTTACTCAAAAATGACTTTTCTCCAAACGACGCAGAAATGACTTTTGATGCAAGAAGGGTATCATACAATATGCAGACTGTCCTTTTTTCGAAGATTTGGGCAAAAACAATCGATTTATTGAGAAGAAAATCTTATTTTTCACTGATTTTTACCCAAACTTTCGACGCATTGTTCCTGTCTTACGGCACATCCGTCCAGAAATCGAGTTGGAATGTCTTCTAGGGTCCTTTAGGCATCTATCCTGGAAGTTTGGCGCAATTAAATTTTTTGGCCAAAATTGAAAAAATTGCAAGGGGTTAGCCTTACATTTTTCATCAAATTTGGCCAAAAAATGACTTTTCTTCAAACGACGCAGAAATGACTTTTGATGCAAGAAGGGTATCATACAATATTCAGACTGCCATTATGTTTGGAATATTTGGGCAAAAAATCGATTTATTGAGAAGAAAATCTTATTTTTCAATGATTTTTACCCAAACTTTCGACGCATTGTTCCTGTCTTACGGCACGTCCGTCCAGAAATCGAGTTGAAATGTTTTCTAGAGTCCCTTAGGCATCTTTCCTGAAAGTTTGACGCTATTAATTTTTTGGGCCAAAATTGAAAAAATTGCAAGGGGTTAGCCTTACATTTTTCAGCAAATTTGGCCAAAAAATTACTTTTCTCCAAACGACGCATAAATGACTTTTGATGCAAGATGGGTATCATACAATATTCAGACTGTCCTTATTTCGAAGATTTGGGCAAAAACAATCGATTTATTGAGATGAAAATCTTATTTTTCACTGATTTTTACCCAAATTGTCGACGCATTCTTCCTGTCTTACGGCACATCCGTCCAGAAATTGACTTGGAATGTCTCCTAGGGTCCTTTAGGCATCTATCCTGAAAGTTTGACGCTATTAATTTTTTTGGTCAAAATTGAAAAAAATTGCAAGGGGTTAGCCTTACATTTTTCATCAAATTTGGCCAAAAAATGACTTTTCTCCAAACGAAGCATAAATGACTTTTGATGCAAGATGGGTATCATACAATATTCCGACTTTTTTTTCCTCGAAGATTTGGGCAAAAATGATCGATTTATTGAGAAGAAAATCTTATTTTTCACTGATATTTATATACCCAAATTTTCGACGCATTTTTGCTGTCTTACGGCACACCCGTCCAGAAATCGAGTTGGAATATCTTCTAGGGTCCCTTAGGCATCTTTCCTGAAAGTTTGACGCTATTAATTTTTTTGGCCAAAATTGAAAAAATTGCAAGGGGTTAGCCTTACATTTTTCATCAAATTTGGCCAAAAAATGTCTTTTCTCCAAACGACGCATAAATGACTTTTGATGCAAGAAGGGTATCATACAATATTCAGACTTTTTTTTCTCGAAGATTTGGGAAAAAATGATCGATTAATTGAGAAGAAAATCTTATTTTTCACTGATTTTTATATACCCAAATTTTCGACGCATTATTGCTGTCTTACGGCGCATCCGTCCAGATATCGAGTTGGAATGTCTTCTAGAGTCCCTTAGGCATCTATCTTGGAAGTTTGGCGCAATTTTAATTTTTTTGGCTAAAATTGAAAAAATTGCAAGGGGTTAGCCTTACATTTTTCATCAAATTTGGCCAAAAAATGACTTTTCTTCAAACGACGCAGAAATGACTTTTGATGCAAGAAGGGTATCATACAATATGCAGACTGTCCTTTTTTCGAAGATTTGGGCAAAAACAATCGATTTATTGAGATGAAAATCTTATTTTTCACTGATTTTGACCCAAATTTTCGACGCGTTGTTTCTGTCTTACGGCACATCCGTCCAGAAATCGAGTTGGAATGTCTTCTAGAGTCCCTTAGGCATCTTTCCTGGAAGTTTGGCGCAATTAAATTTTTGGCCAAAATTGGAAAATTGCAAGGGGTTAGCCTTACATTTTTCATCAAATTTGGCCAAAAAATGACTCTTCTTCAAACGACGCAGAAATGACTTTTGATGCAAGAAGGGTATCCTACAACATGCAGACTGTCCTTTTTTCGAAGGTTTGGGCAAAATAATCGATTTATTGAGATGAAAATCTTATTTTTCACTGATTTTTACCCAAATTTTCGACGCATTGTTCCTGTCTTACGGCACATCCGTCCAGAAATCGAGTTGGAATGTCTTCTAGAGTCCCTTAGGCATCTTTCCTGGAAGTTTGGCGCAATTAAATTTTTGGCCAAAATTGGAAAATTGCAAGGGGTTAGCCTTACATTTTTCATCAAATTTGGCCAAAAAATGACTTTTCTCCAAACGACGCAGAAATGACTTTTGATGCAAGAAGGGTATCATGCAATATTCAGACTGCTTCTTTTTTCGAAGATTTGGGCAAAAATGATCGATTTATTGAGAAGAAAATCTTATTTTTCACTGATTTTTATTGACCCAAATTTTCTTACGGCACACCCGTCCAGAAAGCGAGTTGGAATGTCTTCTAGAGTCATTAAGGCAACTTTCCTGGAAGTTTGGCGTAATTTAATTTTTTGGCCGAAATTGAAAAAATTGCAAGGGGTTATCCCTTACATTTTTCAACAAATTTGGCTAAAAAATTTCTTTTCTTCAAACGACGTCATGTCATATGAGCTACATTTGATTTATGCTAGGGCCAAAACTCCTGATTCCCTGGCGTAGAATACATTCGTGTGTGTATAACTGATTCAGCAGTTACCAAAACCTATGGTTTGCTATATGGCTATGAAAATTTACGTTTTACAAAAACATGACTGTGTAGGACAGAGTATCACATGCACGACTAAGGCTGCAATTTACTCCATTTTTAATTAATTAATAACTATTCAAATGTACGAAGCTAGAGTGCGATTCAACCTACTGGTACCATACTGTACATTTTGAATAAAAACATTATGAAATAAATTAATAAAACAAAAATCTTAAACATTTTTCTTTGATTACCCAACGTGGCGAAACTAGGGTTAAACTTGGGGGGGGGGGGGGGGGAGCGGGGGTGGTACACGGGGTGCATACATTTTTCAGCGGGGAGGCACTGAAGGCAAATGCTATTTATTTATGTTCAAGTCAAAATGTTAAATGGGCGGGATGAACCACTGGGGTGCAAGTGCCCCCTCCCCACTGATTACACACCTATTTTAGTGAATGCAAGTTGTACACACCAGAGATAATAGGCCTACACGTGGGCCACACCAGACTAAATATGCTTATCTCTCACCAATGTGTCCAACGACGACTTGAGTCTTTGCTGTATCTGCTCGCAGAGTGTCGTCCACCCGGCCAACATTCTTGCTGCATTTACAGATCGAAATAAGAGCAAGAGTTGTCAAGGTCCTTGTCAATTTGTCCGGTTTCTTTGCGAGTGATGTCATTCAATTGACAGATCTTCTCCCCGCGGCTGACTTGACGCAGATTGAAGGAGCGGCATCGAGGCTCATCCCGGCACGCCGAACCACACGCGATGACACCCTTGGTGGTGGAGAACTCCTTGATGACGTGACCGGTCAGGCATTGGGATGTGAGGCCGCCATCAGCGTCGGTCTTCAGGCAAAACATCGACGGGGCAGCGAGCATATTGACACCAGCTGGGTCGACAGTAGACTCGGTATGGACTGAGTTGACAGCAGACTGGGTATGGACCGGGTTGACAGTAGACTTGGTATCGACTGGGTCGACAGTAGACTCAATATCGACTGGGTCGACAGTAGAATCGGTGTTGACAGTAGACTCGGTATCAACTGGGTTGACAGTAGACTCGGTATCGACTGGGTCGACAGTAGGCTCGGTATCGACTGGGTTGACAGTAGACTCGGTATCGACTGGGTTGACAGTAGACTGGGTATCGACTGGGTCGACAGTAGTAGACTCGGTATCGACTGGGTTGACGGTAGACTCGGTATCAACTGGGTTGACAGTAGACTCGGTATCGACTGGGTCGACAGTAGTAGACTCGGTATCGACTGGGTTGACGGTAGACTCGGTATCAACTGGGTTGACAGTAGACTCGGTATCGACTGGGTTGACAGTAGAGTCGGTATCGACTGGGTCGACAGTAGTAGACTCGGTATCGACTGGGTTGACGGTAGACTCGGTATCAACTGGGTTGACAGTAGACTCGCTATCGACTGTGTTGACAGTATATTTGGTATTTACTGGGTTGACAGTAGACTCGTTGTCGACCGGGTCGACAGTAGTGGACTCGGTTTTGACATCAGGGTCGATCGAGGATTGACCGACGGTATTGAAGGTGACCAAGACTTGGTCGACAGTAGTAGGATTGGTAGTGGTTTGGTCGATAGGAAATTCCGAAGTTGCGCTGGGCTGATCAACAACGACCGGCAGCTTGCAAATAGCGACACGGTTGCTGTTGCAGTTTGCTGCATACCATTTTCCGTGGTGTATAAGCACACAATTTCCTTCAAAAGGTGCGCCCGATTTCCATGCGATATTTTCACACTGCGAACCATCGGCTTGGACCCATCCGCTCATCATGTCGTTCTTGACACAGTCGATCCACACCCGATAAGGCCCGTCTCCTGGTAATTCGTCCATCTGTTTGAAAGTGTTCATCATTGTCCCGGTAGTCGGAGGTTCAGGTACTATAATGCTACCACCCATAGTAGAACATGTATCATTAGCGCTGTACCATGATACCAGTCCAATATAACAAAATCTGGAGTTTGATAAATCAATACAACTTGCATCCACTCCGCCAAAAGCGAGAACTGTCGCTAAAGCCGCCAATAGTTCCATCTTAGAAGCTGAAGTCAACAATAAGATCCTTTTAAATAAGTCGCCTGTATTAGAGCTCTTTGAAGTCCTTGCATGGAGTCAAGTTAAGGTTCCTTAAAATAGCCCATGCATCTTTTCGCCTAACGTGTAGGCCCACTGGTGTGTGGGTAGACGGAGTCCGTTATTAGGGACTAAGCCTATATAGGTGTTCCACTGATATGATGCTATTTTTCAAAACAATATTTTGCGTTCAACTGTAGATACAGAATCGGTGCAACCGCCAAGACGCAACACGTCTTGTGTGAAAACTCTGGGGAGTGGGGCGATAAAGTACTCCTTTTTCTCTTGCACTGCCGAAGAAAATCGATACATTTTAATTTGCGTGTTGAATACATTCGCCAATTGGTAGGATTTTGAGAAATACTGCAGTGCAGTTTTTCAGTTAATTAAATAGAGGTAAGATGGCCTCCAACATCGATAGGCATCAAGGCACGGTGACCGGTCCAATTGTTCTCCAAAAGCATCTTCGCTTATATCAACTGCTCCAGTAGGCAACACGTCGACCGGAAACTTTAATATTGAGCCTCGCATTTGTCTTTTTAATTATTACCTTGACTCTGGCCTAAAAATACAAAATGAGTAAATGAACCGTTGAGGCCACGTTTCGTGCTTCTTTTAAGGACAGACTATCATTCGATTTCTCAGTTTTGTGACCTGAGCATTATTTTTCTGCTTGATGCCGAGGGTTCCGTCGTGGCGCAAGCAAATCGTGGGTCGACCTGTGGCCGGCTTTAGAAACAGAAAAGTAGGGATCGTCGCCGCCCACGTACGGTGCTACTGCATGAGGTACTTGGCTGGGAATCACTCAATTTCACTACAAACCCAACCATGCCAACCCCCCGAAGACAACACACTTCAATTGACAACACACTTCCATTTATAAGATAATTATAAGATGGAATTTTTGCGTTGGGGTGATATAAATCAAATTATAGGTTTTGCCCTTCACCGACGTTTAAACACTGTATACTCAGTGTGTTACCTCCCGAATGAAAGTTGGAAACAATCACTCGGGTGGGACTCGAACCCACGATCTCCCGTCTTATAGTGCAGACGTCACACCACCAAGGGCAAAACCTATTATTTGATCCATTTATAAGACTTTTATGCCAAGCACTTGCTCCATCATCAGGAGGGGAAAAGAAATAGTTTACCACTCCTACATTGTCTGGTAAAACTGGGAAATACGCTAACATTTTCACAATCTGGGCCACTAATCGTGAATCGATTTTCACAAGAAACAATCTTAACAGATCTTAACACGTCCACACAGAAATGCAATGCAGAATACACAACAGCTTTTATTCTTCAGATAAAATTCAAAAATAGAACCATTTGGGACAATTTCTATAGGAAATGGTTAAATTGCTCAAACCCTAAACATGCTCAAACTTATATCACACGCGGCGTGGTCAACTCACTCAACTGATAACGCCCTCTATATTGACTAAAAAATAAGAAAGTGCTGGCCACATTGCTGCACTTTGCAATTGTGTTACTCCTCACAGCCGATCCCCCCCCCCCCCCAAAACAAATAAAATGTCTATTTTGCTTATGTAAAAATGTGTATTTTACATAATAATACTTGCAAATTTGTATTTGATGCATTATTTAGCCTGCCAGTGTTTATTTTAAGTATATACAAATATGAATTGATATTACTTCATATTGTTCCCTTTCACAATGGTAAAGTGAGTTCAAAATCCAATCTGTACAACTTCTTTCATCATTTCGCAGTTATCTTTACAGAAACGCTCTTATGTAACATAAAAAAAATTGATTACATTTTGATTACATTTTGCTTAAATTCGGTTTAATATTTTGTTACTAAGGAAAGCAAAAGGAAATCCCCTAATTTTCATCACACACACACACCCAAAACCTCTGATAAATGCCCAAGTCACATGATGGTAGTGTGATTTTGTTTTTCTCAAATGAAAACTTTTTTCACTGATTTTGAGGGAATTTATCTTGGTTTCAGCCATGCAGAATGGAAGCGCTGTGTTTTGTACCTGAAAGTTTCCAAGAGTGTAGGTTTCAATCCATCAGAAAATAAAATTGTGACATATCTAGAGGGTGACTGCTCTATGTTCCGACACAACTAAGTTCCGACAACCCGCACATAAGACTGTGTACTCCCGGTTTAGGGTTAGGGTTAGGGTTAGGGTTAGGGTTAGGAATAGGAATATGTGCAGTCGGAACATAGGGGTGTTGGAACATAGGGGTGTAACCATCTAGAGTCACAGTCATATAAGTAAATATGCATGCCTATCATAGATGGTGAACCCAGAAATGACTACGTGTATAAGCATGCCAATTACGTGGACATCAGTTGAAGAGCCTCGATAAAAAAAAAATTCTTAATTAAGACGGTCTCAAGGACAACATTTGTCAGAAGCCCCGCAAATTTCAAAAACTTGCTTGTGACACATCATGCATAATATTAGCGTGTACATGGAGGCTAACTTCAAATCATTTCAACTAGTAAGCCACTATAACACAAACACAAGTAAATAACACAACTAAGTGTGTGCTCCTGACAGGCGGTAACATGCAGTGCCTATCAGGAATACTGATAGGTGACAGGGAATTTGGAGGCACTTGAATGAATTACAACAAGATGGAAGTTAGGGGACTTACTTTCCTTTGCAACTACTGCTTCAACCACAGTTAAAAGGCTACCCATATGCTAAAAACAACTCACTTTTTAATCATATTGAGTGCATACACTAAATTTAAAAAAATGACCACATCCAAAAGCCAGATTAAACAAAATATACAATATTTCTCTGTAGGAAATTAGACAAATGTTACAGTGTAAAATTAGAAGAGTGCTACACAGAGATACCATCCAAACCATGTCTACCGCTCATAGAATAGATAACAAGACAATAAACAAATCTGTGGAAAGAAAAACTATACACAAAATTTCTGGGATTGAAAACATAGGTTGAAGAAAATTACAATTTCAAATGTGTAATTTGTTACAATGATATGCACCACCTATAATATGGAGGCAAATCTTTAACTTCTGTACAGAGTGAAAAGAAAAAGCAACAAACTTGTTTTCAAAGTTAACAGGCCATTAATACACAGCAAAAATAAATATATATTCAATGTACTTTCCAAAGTTACATTAGCTCACACCAAAATGCTTATGAGGTACATTTCAAAGTAGATCGCCATGATTATATGTACTATGACTACCACTTCAAGGAAAGTCATTCACCATTACGAATGGACTGATCCAGTAAGCCCCGCCCACTGCGCACGTGGGCAAATTAACACATGCTCCTCTCCAATGCCACACGCACTGCATTTTCCTGCCGCGCGCATCATACGCGCGTGCACGCATGTCGGACATAAATCACGGCTGTGATTGGTCAGAATACCATGGGGCAGTGCTTACTGGATCGGTCCATTCAAACCAGATGACAAGGCATGGGATCATGAGTATTTTGACAATGGACAACCTACATATTTCCTGGAAGATATTTCAAATAGTGTCATTTAGTAGCCTATTCAGCTGTACACTGTTCCTAAAAGTCTTGAATGTTAAATTGTTATTTACAATTTTAGGATTACTGAAACTCAGAGACCGAAAAGAAGATTATTGGACACATTCTGGAGTACAGACTTGGGGAAAGGTAGGTTGAAAAAAGCCCCCAACATTCAAAATACATTGCACAAAAATTGCTCTTTTGTTTATTGTTGCTCAATTGTTTATTCCCGTCAACATTTTTTTCGACTAAACTGTTACTGTAACACAATACCTTGGGCTGTCATCTTAATTTTTTTAATCACTTCCAATGAACAAATGCTATGTTTTTCCTGATTTTATATCAAAAATAGATGGAAGCTTTCCCTGAAAAACAAACTTTCCCTGAAAAACAAAACAATTAAGTTCATAAACTTGTGGGAACTTAAAATATGTCTCCATTGCACTCCATTTCTATATTTCCATGTTTTGATCTTGTACTGCATGGGGGTATGTTGTGTCAATGTTCTCCCTTTTTTTGCAAAGTGTTTGTTTTTCTCACATTATTCGTCTAGTGCCATATGCTTTTTTTTGTCTGGTTTATATGTATGGCAGCTCAAAAGCAACTTGTGATCTTCCTGCTTAATGACAAATGTTTTTTTTTCTCTGCCATAATCAAGTTTCTCTTCAAATGTGCTTTAAGCTATAAATTTAATAATGCTGAATTCAGAGTAATACCTACTACATCAGAATGTATCTATCAGAGTTGAATGTTCATCCAGTAAACTAAAAATATCAAGTATGCATGCATTCAAGCAAACAAAATAAGAAATAAGGGCGAGTAACACCTCATTATACATGTAAAACTCACTGCTTCTCTCCACCCAGGAGTAAATGGGTACCTGTGAGGGCAGAGATGGTTATTGTGATTGAATTAGCTTGCTTGCGCCTAACAGACAGCATCGAGCTGTATACTCCCCAGGGAGCTGAGATGGTATTTGGAACGTTTAATTGGCCCAATGATCAGGGGTAATAATAATACTGTAAGCGCTGTGATTTGGTTTACTAATAAGAGTGTTCTTAAATGCCGATTATTATTATCATTATTAAAACTCAAGTCTATAACAATTTTTTTTATCACACTTGGGTATTGTATATATCTGTAAAAACAAAAATAATACATTCTTTAATTATTGAATTTGATTTGAATATGTCACTTTTAAATCTTCATTGTAGTAATTATTTTTCAGGGTGGTAAGGACACACCACTGCATTACAAACTTTAATAGCTCAGAAAAATAATGGTCCACTTTTTTTTCAAAATAGCCACATGTACATGTATCTATGGTTATCTATCCCCATAACGACTGACTTTATCTCACTGTCGTATTCTCTCTCTCTCCTCATCAGTAGTTGTCCATCTTTTCCACCACTTTGGTGACCAACTCCTGCAAAATCTCCTCTCTCAGCTTTCCCGTCTCCAAGACTTCTACGTGATTTGGGGCATCTTCCTCTGTCAAGTCAACGTCCATCAGACACTTGTTGGTGACCAGAGACATACCAAAGACGCGCATCCCACAGTGCTTGGCGGTGATTGCCTCAGGGCATGTGCTCATACCTGCGAGTGGTGCAAGAAGAGAGTTTGCCAGTCATGGAGTACAAAATTGCGTACTAAGTACTCTCACTGGATAAGGTCAATGCAAACAAGTGTTGTACCCTGGACAAGAGTTGGAATCATATCATCACATTATTTATAACATGTTAATCACAAGTCCTATCAGACTCTATATTGGTGTCACAAACTATTAGCTGTCACAAAGGCATTTCCTTCATCGTCATTTTATCCACTGTAACATTTGACCCGATTTGTGGTTTGACTTTCGACGGTTTTTTAATTAGACTTGTCATGGTCCCTGTACATGTACTTATTTTAGTTGACAATTATTAGGGCATAAATTTCCCCCTTCTCCACAAAGCTAGGTGTGGGCCGATTCTACTGGTGAATACTTACCGATAGAATATTGCTACATATGCATTGTTCCCTAGAAGCCCTTACGAAAATGTCCTGTGGTATTCCTGTGGTACTTCTGTAACACATATGTTTACCACAGAAATTACCACAGGAAAAGTATATATCACCAGAGTACCACAATGTGGTAATCCAAACAGTGGACAACGCGGTCCTGTGGTATTCTTGTGGTACATGTACATGTAGGTACCACACAAAGTACCACAGAACAGTAGCAGGATTTGAGAAGAGTACCACATACATGTGTGTAGTATTTGCCACCAATCATCGATATCCTGTGGTACTTCTGTTGTACTGTACTAAATACCACACAAACTACCACAGGTCAGTGGAATTGGAGGAGAGTACCACGTAAATGTGTGTGGTACCTTCGATATCCTGTGGTACTTCTGTTGTACTGTACTAAATACCACACAAACTACCACAGGTCAGTGGAATTGGAGGAGAGTACCACATAAATGTGTGTGGTACCTTCGATATCCTGTGGTACTTCTGTTGTACTGTACTACATACCACACAAACTACCACAGGTCAGTGGAATTGGAGGAGAGTACCACATAAATGTGTGTGGTACCTTCGATATCCTGTGGTACTTCTGTTGTACTGTGCTAAATACCACACAAACTACCACAGGTCATTGGAATTGGAGGAGAGTACCACATAAATGTGTGTGGTACCTTCGATATCCTGTGGTACTTCTGTTGTACTGTGCTAAATACCACACAAACTACCACAGGTCAGTGGAATTGGAGGACAGTACCACATAAATGTGTGTGGTACCTTCGATATCCTGTGGTACTTCTGTTGTACTGTACTAAATACCACACAAACTACCACAGGTCAGTGGAATTGGAGGAGACTACCACATAAATGTGTGTGGTACCTTCGATATCCTGTGGTACTTCTGTTGTACTGTACTAAATACCACACAAACTACCACAGGTCAGTGGAATTGGAGGAGAGTACCACACAAATGTGTGTGGTACCTTTTATATCCTGTGGTACTTCTGTGGTACCATGCTAAATACCACACACACAAAAATGAGGACATGAGGTTCAAGGAGAATATCTGACAAATGTGTGTTGTAATTGCCACAGACCGTGGTAGTGCTGTTGTACTGTGACAACCCACACAAATTACCACAGGGCAGTGAAATTTGTACAACATAATGTGTGTGGTATTTACTACATGTATATCATCGATATATCATGTGGTATTATACAGTGTTATACTATATCAAACAAATTACCACCGGGGTAATGCAATTGTTATGGAGGATCGTGCACATACATTTGACACTTAATTTGTCACAATATACCCATCTGTATATTTACACATATGTGACCCGCTCCACAAAAATGAGTCTGTTGTGGCAAAACTGACATTTTGAGTTAACTAAATTAATAAAATGGGAATGAAATAAGCTTTCATTTGGTATATCATGGGCCTCTCTAGGGCGTTTGGTTGCACTGTTGTGCCTTTTTCGATTCTGTCAAGTTTTTGCAAAGCAAGAAATGTCTCAATGAAGAAAAAAGGGTTTAAAAATTACAAATACACTGTAACTAACCAAGAAAAGCACCAAAAATCATAAATTTGTTAGTCTTTTTCTTACAATATTTAAATTTCTGTGTAAGATATCTGAACTAAAACTATCAAACAACCAAAATAAAACAAAAACAAAAAATCCCAATTTTGAGCAAATTTTCACTGTTTCCATGTAAAAGTGTTGAAAGCTGGAATTCAAGCTATGCGACATCAGACTCATTTTTGCAGAGCGGGTCACATATGTGCAAACTTTAAAAAATATGATATGCTACCACATAAATCACCAAAGAAAAAGAGATTACCATCCAATATACAAAAATTATAACGGGTAGATTTGATGATCTTACCCACAACATCACAGGTTAAATTGAGAAGTCTGAGTTCAGCTGGTGATTCAAAGGATGGCCCACCAACCATCGCATACACTCCCTCTTGAACGAAGTCTGAACAGCCAATTTCCTTTGCAATATCTCGGGCCAGTTTTCGCAGTCCGGCATCATACAAATGCGAAGTGCTGATGAATCGCTCACCAAATCTACACATAGAAAAAAAGTGCATGTCAATGAAAACAAACAGCTACATTAAAGGGACTTTACAACATTTTGCAAACATCGAAAAATAAAACTACCAAGTTTTTACGAAATACCTTAATAGGATGTTGGTAAATGACAGTCTAAAGGGGCAATTCCACAGTTACTCACGTTACATTTTTGATGTGCTTTTGAGTTTCCTTGGGCTGTAATTACCTTACTGAAAAGGTCTAATAACTGTTATCCCCATGGTAGATAGAGTAGACCTAGACCTACTTAAGCACCAAAGATGACATCCAGAAAAATGTGTTATGTATGATAAACAAGACGCACAAAATCGGTTACTCATGTTACATTTTTGTAACGTGAGTGTGGGAGTCCCGATATTGTAGGAAACCGTGGATATGGGTCGTTCTATAAATTAGGGGTTCCATTTTGCTATGACACCGCTGCTGTGTATTGTGTGCAGAGGGACTTTCCCCGATGAGAAATAATTTAGTGTGGAGAACACGATGAGAAATCTGTACACTTGCATGCATGGGATGGAACATGCACTAATGTCAGAGCAGTCATCCAAAAACTGAACTTTAAAGGGAATGTACATCATTGGCTTTTGCTGTAATTTTCAGAAATGAACTATTTGAAGGGGGAGTATAATAGATCAAATTTTGTTACACTGACATGTTTGAAGTTTTTTCTTCGAAAATGCTGGAAAAACTAAGAAAAACAAAAAAAATGTTCAAGTAGTTTGGTTCCCTGACTCCACTAAAGATAAAATGGATCAATTTCCAGATGCCGGAAAATTGTAAGGTAAGGGAACAAGTCTAGCTGGCCTGCACCCGTTCATAAATATATAACCAATAGCAAACAAAATTTGAACTGAATAAAAAATGGTAAATTTTGAGCAGTAGTTGCACAATAGTTGGGTTTTTCCAACGGTGGTCGGCCGACCACCGCTGGAAACAGATACAAATATGCCATTTTCTTGAAAATGACTTCACACCAGGTGCCATAATTTTACAGGATGCTTTAGACTGTCATTTACCAACATCCTAGTAAGGTATTTCATAAAAACTTGGTAGTTTTATTTTCGATTTTTGCAAATGTTGTATATTCCCTTTAAATAGTGGATGGACCCCAACCCTAGACTAAAAGTAGGGCACATCACCACAGTAAATATTTGTTTTGACTATCAGTATGTTACATAAAGTGACATTGTTGATTGGGTCACATAGGACTAGAGTTAGGAACGTACTGTGACATATTGGGTCCAACGAGGGGATTCATCCCAGCCAATCCTGGGAAAAACAGGTGATCTTTTATGATCATGACGTCACCAACGTTGTAATTCTTGTTCATGCCACCGGCAGCGTTTGTGATGAAAAGTGTCTTGACTCCAAGCAAGCTCATCACACGAACTGGACTGGCAATCTGCAGCAACAGAAACAATTTTAATACAATTAATTACATGAAATCTGTGATGTAAACTGGACACGGTTTCAGGATTTATTCTCATGAAGAGTCAGAGGATTAAAACACCGTAATCGTCAGCTTCACTGAGCAAAGAAACAGCTGAATGCATCTTATTCTAGCCAGTAGTTGCCAGTGTTCTCCAACTTTGAAAATTAAAGGTCGGTGCGCTGTCAAAAAGCGAAGGGTGGGGGCGCTATATTCTAGGGGCGCTCTGTGCAGTCATACATTTCTATAAGCTAGGGGGTGCTATTTGCAGATGAACATGTAATTTATGTATGGAAAACAGCTTTTAGGCCATTTCTAAAACAGTTACACTTACAGTTGAGTACAATACTGGCTCAGCATCATCTTTTTTAATACATCAGTGCCCAGGGACTCTGAGGCAGTTTGGCCTTGAGACTTTTGATCTGATGGATTGTAACAATGGGCAGGCTTGTCAGTTTGACAAGTGTTGCATGTTACTGCTTTTGGCAGAGTTTCTGGCCAAAGTATACCCTGGAGGGTAAGGGTAGTCTCACTGTCATTTTTATTATTTTTTCCTTTTTCTTTCAAAGCATGGCGAGCAACTTTTTAAGCATGCTTGGCGGCAACGTTTTAAGCTTGGCAGCAACTTTTGAAGCTTGGCAGGTGCCTCAGAAAGCTTGGCAGGGCACCAGGTTATTTTTACAGGTTGGAGAACACTGGTTGCATACACTGAACAGAAATGAATTAAGGTGCATTTCCGAAAATGGCTCTACATACAGTACATGTAGCTGAACAACCAAAGGCAAAATGACAATGGTATTGTGTTAAGCACTGGCAGAAATCATAAAACTATTTGCAGTGTGTGATAAAATACCACAAAAAAAGAAATGCATGTTTCTGTCCTCCTTTTGGAATGTATTTCTTTGGCTGTGGAGAATTCGAAAATCTGAGGGGGGGGGGGTTCCCATGTAAATGAGTGCAATTGCATGTACATCTGCATACATCTGCAACCAATTACTTCAGGACAGTGTTTTTCATGTTCCTTTGCTGATTATGAAAATCCAGTTTTTGATGATCCTGTGACCTTGTCAGGTACAGCCTCTCAACTGGTTAGGCCCTACAGCCTCTCTGGTCGATCCTGACCAGTGCTGAATTTCACTAGAGGTCTGGACTTGGTAGAAAAGTTGTGTCTAGATAGTGTGAGAAAGGGTTCTTAAACCTTGGGGTTCCCTTGGGATAAGGATACCTCAGGTTTTTTCCGAGCAGTCACAAGAAACTACACATACCGTGTAGCACAAACTCAAATGAGTTGAGCTAGAGAACGTTTGTTTTGATCTTGCCAGCTTTACAAAAAGTTTCTTCCAAACCAAAACAACCTAAGAATTACAACCCTGTTCAATTCCCAGGCTCTGATCTAGTATATCAGGTACCCCCCCCCCCCATGTAGGGTGACCTTCTGCATTGGGTCTCTACTTTGAAGAAAAGCCCTGGTATTTCAATTCATGAAACCTCTTGAGACCAGGGATAAAATATGCTTCTTTCTACTGGGTCCTACAACTCGACTTTTGGATAGTTTTCATACATGTAGATAATTCTGAACAGCAGATGGTTGCTAAATATTTTGGACATCTGTCAGACATATCAACTTGCATGTATAATTACATTTTATTTCTCAAATATTAAAAAAATAGAAAAAAAGGTACTAACTTTACATATCAAATTCCCACAAGGTTTTGTGCTTTACAAAGGATGAGCAATATTAAACCATTGACAATGGAATAAATTGCGTTCATCAGCAAAAAAAAATCAACAAACAATGTAATGCACGAAGCTGAGCTCATTAGCTTGTGTCCAGTGGGTACCATTCCAACCCCGTCTTAACCAGGGTTGAATTTTACTTGGACCATTTTTTGGTGGCCCTTAAACTAGAACATGTTTCTGACGTCACAGACGCGAAACATGTTTCCAGTGCACGGTGAAAACGCCTAACCCCAAAATTGTTTGTGACTTCATTTTGTAAACAAACACAGTGGTGAGCAGACCATCATGAACACCTTGGGAAGACCAATGTTTTGGTCAATTTTACACGATTTGTAAGCGGAAGTCAGGTAGTTACGTTTCCAGCATTTCCCTAGGCAGATTAATTGTTATGTATCAACTTCACCCAAACGACTGTACAAACCCATGTTTAAATTCCTTTTGTGATAACAAAGTAACGTCGTCTGCTAAAACGTGTTTACCGCACCATCTTGAAACATAAGTGAACCAATCGCAAGTCTCAGTTCAACTTTGGTCGGAACAATGACGTAATTTCAGTGTAACCCAAGCGCCAAAACGGTCCCGAACCAAAAACATGTTTACAGTCACATGCAGCGCCAGCACGCGGCCCTGCGTAATGTGAAGGACCCTTGTAAAAGCCATCACAGGTTCTTATTTGCCAGTGTGAAAGGGGTAGGCTGAAATCTTGGAGACTTTGAACAGTGTGAAAAGGCAAATTCACACATTGTTTTCAACATTTGTTCCTCGCACAAAAGCCTGAAAACTTTCTGACCCGTTCGAAAATAAAACATACTTCATTACCTTCCATGCTGGATATCCTTCATAGAGATGAAAGCGTCCCTGCATACAGATGACTGTTTTCCCCTTCATTTTACCCAGGACAAACTGGCCATGGTGGCCCTTGACTGTTGACAGGAGTAGAAACAATTCATACTTTTAGACTTAATTTATCAAAGGGCCAATGGACAAATTGTCGCCTTTACTAATATTTATTTTATTATAGTTCTTATGACGAATATAAGTATTACATTTGATTAATTTCCAGATATATACTTTTTTCATGGCATTTACCAGCTGATTTCTTCACATTTTGGGTGTTTTTGTATTAATGTGTTTTCTCATTTGTTGATTATAAAAACAATATATTAATGACTATATAATTTAAAAAAAAATACGAATACATAAAAGGTAAAAAAGGTAACAAAACCATCAAGAAAGAGATGCCAAGTGTTAACCCTTGGATGTGCACATATCTTTCTCTTGTCACATCTCATGTATTTTCTCTCTCTGAATTTTGCATACTCTTATGATGTGGTCTTTGATGTGATATCTGAAAAAGGATGACTCTCTTTAGTTACTCTCCCACTTTTCAACTCCCCCCAAACAAGCCACCCCCCCCCAAAAAAAAGAATTGTTTTATATTTCCAAATACAAAAGTTGTCTGAATGTGTTGAAGAGCATGGGTTTCATATTTAAGAATTAATATGGAGTGCTCAGTAGTACCAGGCTTGGCCTGTACGTTTTTCTGTAGGCCTCCTACATGTTCAGGCTTTTAAATACACTATTCAGGAATGCAGGGGTTTTGTTCTGTTTTGTTTACCTGTACTGACTGGGAAGTGAGGAATGTCACTGTATGGTATGACCGTTTTGTGCTCAAGGACATCCGCCAGTCCACCAAGGCCGGTACCACAAATGATTCCCACACTGGGCTTGTGTTCAGACCGGTCCTGAATTACTTTGGCAAAACCCTCCAGCTCGCTGTAAGTATACCTGCAGATGAGAAGAAACACCCTCATTGGCAAGTAAGATTTGAGGCTTTGCATGGTGGAGATACTAAATAATGAAAGGTTTGCGGAAACACCATGTGCGAATAATTTCTCAACTAAGAGAATGGTTCTGAAAAGAACCAGAGGTATGAACTCGACGTTCCGGTCAGTATGCTCCGACCGTCTTCAGGAGACCCTCATTGGCACAAAGATAATTCCTGTTTTCATCTGAACTGAGAAATATTGCATTTCGAAAAAGGTTGGGGGGGGGGGGAAATGGGGGTCACACCCCCCCCCCCCTCTCACTGGTGTCAATTATTATTTTGTCAAAGAAATGACAAAGGTTAATTTTCTTTGTTAAACGTAAAAGGTCTTTTTAATAAGTCGTTTCTGTTTATATTGTTTTAATCATTAAAGCAGAAGAGAGCTACTCGTCCCCTTACACCTCTTTAGATTCATGAAATAATAATTAAATGAAAAACAGGAAAAGAGTGCCCTCTTTAGTCAAATGAGGTCTGGTCCCCTCCACACCAATTTGGTTCCGGATTCGCCTTTGTTTTGCACACAGAGTGTTTCAAAATAAAGGCAATCCTACTTTAAAGGGTAAATATGGCCAGACTATACGTTGTGCAAACTTGGGGTTGGTTCACTTTCATGTTGACATTCGAGATGAAGGAGCAAGCTTAGCATAAACAAATTTGAAGACTTCGGTTCTTTTTGCATCATTGAATTTTATTCATTTTCAAGCATGAGTTTTTGAATTTCACTTATTCGCCATGACACCTCCCCTCTCCACACACTTTGACATCAATGCCACAGCTCGTCTCGCAGTATCCAGAGCATCTCTTAAAATATCCACTTCGCTCTGAAGCCAGTTGCGCAAATCCAGCATGTTGGGCGGTGGGGTGCTGAACACTTTTATTCTTCAAATGGCCCCACAAAAAGAAGCCACAGGGCGTGGGGTCTGGTGACAATCGGGGCAGTTCAAAGCAAACTCTCGCTCGCAAAAGAGTTTCCGCAGGCGATTCAAACAGCAATGAGACAGTAAGTGGGCCGGTGCGTCATCTTGAGTCAACCACAGATAAATGGACACTCCCATTTTCCTGGCGTTGAAAGTAGAAAATGTTTTACTCATGAATAAAATTCAACGATTGACAAGAGCCCGAGTCTGCTTCATTTTTTGTATGCGCTTGTGCTCTTTAAGCTTGAAAGTCCTCTTTAGCTAACCCTCCTATGGCAACATGCATTGTCAGCCTGGTTATATTACTTGGGTCAATATTGGTCAAGACCTCCATTGGTTTGTACACAGAATGCCAGGAGGTGAGATACAAACATTTTGACCATTGGTGACCTCTTAAATAGTAGGAGGGTGAATCTTGAAAGTCCTCTGGTAATTGCTGATTCTGTTGGACATGAAAGTGAACCAACCCCAATTTTGCACCACATTTTCAAGACAGACGTGCTCAATGAAGTGTAACAGTGGAAGGTCAACCAAGGTATCACTGAAAAGCACGTAGATTCTGATTTAAAATGATACCATGCTTTTTGCTGGTAAGCGTATCTAGTCTGGCCAAATTAACCCTTTAAAGTATGATAACCTTTTTTTAAACACCCTTTATAGTATGACTTTACATACTTTAAATCAAGTCTATTTAATCTAAAGATTGGTTTTACTATGTTGGAAATCAAAAGTGTGCTCATTTAGTTGGAGGGATGGAACTGAACATATCTTCGAAATTTCAATAATGTATTTTACATAACGACTTTAGCTGCACAATCATGACATTACGAGTCGCTTTGGGATTAAAGTTTTTGCCAAATCATGGATCAAATGTCTCCAGGGTTCCAAAAGATGTTGAGTCACATCCTGAGTGATGCAGCAGATAACATTAAAGACTATATGTTCAGGAGAAAAGAAATTGATCATGTTTCAACAAGAAAGTTCCCACAAGCAGTTCAGGTGCAAACATACGTGATATTTAAAATGTTCATGTCTGAATTGACAAATTCGCATGACAGACTAGTTATAATTTAAATATTTTCACAATTTCAAGGTTGTTTGTTCCCTGTAGGCAAAGCTGAGCCTGGTTAAGTGCACTTTGCAATTTCAGTTAAAACCAAGCCATCCATACCTAGTACCTGCATAAAATCCTTGAAACGTAGCCACTTTTAAGTTTGAAAGCAGGCAATAAAAACTCCATTATATAGAATGAACAATGAATGGCCATGAATCATTTATTATGACTGATCCTGGCCAACCCAGCATTGAATGGCTTTTACTGAGTACTCACAAAAAAAACCAATTTTGGTGACAACTGATACGAATGGCTGGCTGGCATATGTAAATGAAATCAATTCAGGGCATAATAGGGATTATGCGTCTCCTCAAGCATGTCAAGCTAAGGCCCCCCCTCCCCCAAAGTCTCCGGTTTCTGGTATGCGCGCGCTCGCGTCGCGGTAGCCATGCGCGTCGGCAAAATGAAAAAGTTTTTTTTTCAATGAAAGATGATGTCTCAAAACCGCCAAACTCACTGGTTTGACTGGAATCCTGCTGCTGCACAATTTTAACGTGTTTTTAAATTGGGTTATGGTCGAAAATAAGCTTATGTGGCCTCTCTGGACTCCCATAGGCCTATATTTGCACTGAGTTTAGTCGGGCACCATTTGCAGTCATCAGCTGACATTTGAAGCAAAAAAAATCAGGTAAAAAAAAAAAAAGCCGCGTCGCCGCACTAGTTTTTGGGCAAGCTCCATACCAGAAACCGGAGACTTTTTTTTTTTGGCCTAAACATCAAGTGTATTGTTGATGGTACCTAATTTTCTTGAGCACCCTGCCTAATTGGAATAGTTTTACCCCAAACTACTCAGAAAATTAACTTCTGGTGAATTTAAACAAGCCTATTTGACCAGAATGGGCCATTTTTTGGCTCTTATTTGCATTTCACATGAACTAATAATAGTGGGATATAGATCATAAAAATATAAAATAAAAAGTGCACACAGCTACGTAAAATTTGAATGTGACATTTGAAATATGGGTAATCAATCAAAAGCAGTCAATTGTGGTGGTTTCTGGATGTATCCTTGAATATTCCAGCCCATAAATCTTGAAATTTCAGCAAATTATTCCAATTTTTTAAAAGCACAGTGAAACATGTGGGAAAATTTTTGACAAAAACTCAATTGAATTTAAGAATTTTACAATAGAGACGTTTTACAATATAGGTTTTCCTGCCTATCAAACTTTCGTTCCAAATCACCAATTCTAATATTCAAATTTGTCCGAGAAAAACTTCACATGCTTATTACAAAATCTATTGAGTCGATTATTTATGTTTCAATCTCTAAATTTGGTCAACCTATTTAAGTATTTGGTCAGGAATATTTGGTCAATGTAGATTGGATTTGTCTTCAATATCAATCACTTTAATACTTGTTTGAAGTAAACTAGTCTGGTGTGTTCTTATGCTTTTTTCCTTGTGCCCTCGAGCACAATCTGAGTGGCACATTTGTTTACATTCATGATGTTATCAGACTCAGAGAACAATCAACAAAAGGAAAATGTACTGATCAACAAGAACACAAAAAACAACGATGTTTACACATTAAATTTAAATTGACAATAAAAAAGAATAAGTGTTAAAGTAAAATAGAAATGTTGCAAAGTACAACGGTAAAGGTAAAGGTAAAGGTCCCATAGCCATTACTGGCCGTAGGGGCAGTGGGATGTTAGAGGTCCACTGTGTCTTGGGCGCGGCATATGAGTGGCGGTGCCCAGTCCTCTCCTCTCCCCGTCTTACCTTCTCTGAATGAATCAGGTACCCATTTTACTGTTGGGTCGTCAGAGAGAGTTTTCCAGTTTTTGGTCCGAAAGGGATTTGAACCGCCAACCTTCCACTCTGTAGCTCCACGCTCTAACCGCTCGGCTACGAGGCCCCTCTCAAAAAGTACAATGACCCTTAATTTCATAACGTTGATTTTGTGTCTGCCAAAAATGGAATCCAGTGTATTGTTAAGAAGATAAAATTAAAAGGAACAAACGATTAATTTGAAATTAACAAAAAAGGAACGAAATCATGATCAAATTGTTTGGCATCAGACAAATTTGTTTTCTGAATGACAAGACTCGGCATAGATGAGATGAAATTGAAAACTCCTTGACGAATACGCATGTGTGCTCATGCATGGTCTGAATTTGCTTGCACTAAAATTGAAATTGCATGATGGACGAAATAAAATATTGGAAATTACACTAACTCGAGTTTGCTGGGTGAATTTTAATTGGTGAATTTGAATGATAAATGTTAACATAGCCGGGAAAACCTATATTTACATTCCTCAGCAAAAATTACAAAATACAAATTGAAGGGGGGCCAGACATGTTTTTTAGACACCTGGCACCAATAGATAACTTTGCAGGAACAATTATTTTAAGGTCACTTCAATGGACAATAGTATGTGTACACTATGGCCCAGATTGATACTTGTTTGCATAATGTTTAAAATAGATGACCTTCAGTTGTATCTGAGAATCCTATGGCCTCATTAACCCTATTATATAACTCTCTTTTAGTTTTACTGGCATTAGATCCACTTCCCTGGGTTTCAAGGCCCTCTTTTGTCTGGACATAGGGAAATATTTCACAAGATTAGCCCCACCCTCACTTGAAATGCCATTAGCCCCACACAAACATTGTAAAACCTTTTCAAAAGGATTATTTTGAGAAGACATATCACTTCATAATTGCTACAACCACATAATTTGGTTAATTTTGGTCCCTATAAATGAAGGTGCCTGGGCTCTAAAGAACAAAGACGTACCCATGACAAAATTGAGACATCCAGCAATTAATAAAAGCTGGATGCAGCGCATTTGGAACAGAATTGGTATGGTGTATGTATAATTTCTGAAGGTCCGAGTCAAACCATGTTTCATTAAAACAAAATTTCCTATGTACATTTAAAAAAAAAAAAATCTGCATTTGGTTGTCCCATGATTTTCAAGGTAAAGTGCAGAAAATGCAGTACAAATGCAACAACTCTTGGTGTACTGCAGGTGTTAAAATTTAAAATGGAAATGATTTACTGAATAGGTCTTTCTCAAATGCGTCACAGCCTACAAGATTGTCACTCACATCAGCATTTTAATGAGACTCTACATAGTACATGTAGATAAAGTACTCTCTGAAACTGAAAATGCTCAGCAGCAGCAGCAACAGCTGTACTGAAGGAGGAAGTTGCTGATGTGGCACTTTGTTTACATTTGTCATGGGACTGACACCTGTGGACTTGTGAGCAGATTGTATCCATGGAAATTTTATAATATTAACTGTCAATGAAAAAAAAAAGTGCAGCGTGGATTCCATCCCAGAACCTTCGGTATAGTAGACAAATGTTTTAATGGGGCATTATGGCCTGAATTACCCGAAAATTGTATGTTTGGATAATTTAATTATCTTATTTCACAGAAAGGTCTGGTTGAAAGGAAACTAACCTAATATCTTACCGTTCCTGAGAAAACCCAAAACACACAAAAAAAACCCCCAAACACCCTGTTGTTTACATTGGACGCAACAGAGATTTTGTGGCATACATACGCATACCGGGACATTATAGTCCTATACATTGTGTGTGTGTCACAATACATACAGCACCAATACACAAATGTTGTTTCTCTGATTGGGCCGTATCATCGGAAAAGGACATGGCCGGAAAAGGACCATTTTTGTGGAGTCAGTTTTTTTTTAGGGACACCTTTTTTTACTGCTGGATAGAACGTACATTGACCTCCACCATTAATACCCCTAGAACTATCATGACTATTATACCCATAGTTCTAGGGGTAAACCTTTAACTGTCGTCTTGTTGAATTCCTGACAAGCATTTGAGCTGGAGTTACTCAACCTTATTCGCACTGCTGTTTTGCAATGGTGTATTGATCGCAGTTGAACATCGTGTTATGGCTGCCGTAACGATAGCCACTACATTAGCTCTTACATAGCCCTACATGTTGCTCAAGTGTGAAATACAGAGTTTACCAGTATAGCATGAATTTTAAAAAGAGGCAAAGTTAAAAGCAAAAAGCACATCTGTTTCTGTAAGAAGGAAAGAATGTTGCATCCACTTTTTTTCCCTTTATATAGGCCTATTAATTATTTCTAATATTAGCTTAATCAAGGTCAGTCATCACAAAAATTACCCCTAGAACTATGGGTATTAAACGTATTACGTGTAATACCCATACTAGTTCTAGGGGTACACAAAAATTAGCTGGAGTTACCCAGCCCTGAGTTTTATCATTGGGTTGTGAACCCAATGATAAACCTCAGGGCTCGGTAACTCCAGCTACACAAAAATGTGGAAAAGACATTGGAAAGAATTCCATACTGGGCCACCACTCAGACTTCCTGCACTAAGTCTATGGGCCATGACAGTTTTAAGAATGTTTGCACTCCTTAAATACTGTTGCTTCATCAGATTTACAACTTTTTGTAGGCCTACTTTTCAGATTATGAGTGGTGGTGGAATCTGGGACTGATGACTGAGAAACATCCAATTTTATTAGAAAACACTTAAAAATGCATGCAACTCTCCATAATCTTTGACTTTGTACACAAAGAAGAGACGTCTGGATAAGGCCTACGTCTGGAAATGGAAGCCAAAAGGCAATAGGCCAAATGAATGATATAAATCTTACATTGGCATTCCATTCGCTGTGGTGGCCATGGTGACTACAGGTTAAAACTGTTGCAGAAGTTCGAAGAGAATTCGGTGCCGGTAGACGACAAAAACGTGATGATGAAGAAGGCTGGTATTATACGTGTCTGAACACACAGTTTGCTTTGTGACTAGACACCTACAACCATCAATCACAATGAGTCAAGAAGTTACACAAAACGTCGAGATTGGTGCGAAAGATCTGCAATATTAAATGCTCAGTTCAGTGTGTGCAAATGTTTCGATGACTAGTGAGTGGGTAGTGCTATGCCGCGCATACATGCATGACATGTAGATGCCGCGCCACTTTGCGGGGTCATTGAGACTGGTCCCTTAGCAGGTCATTCGACAACCCTACTGGCGAATAGGCGTGCATTGTCAGTGGAGTCTGGGCCCCTAATATGGTGTGTGGCGAATGCGTAATGTTTACTAACAGTATTATTATGAATGAATTGAGTGACGTCAGGACACACCCCCAGTCAGGACACACCCCTAAAAAGTTGCGCGCATTTCATCACGTAGTCTTGCCAAACCTCAATATTGATGAGCTTCAAATTCACCAAGTTGCTTAGTGGCACAGTTACCCTATTAAACTTTTATGGAAAATCATGTGAACAGTGATAACATTGTGATATTTAGCCCAGAAAACAAAAATGGGGACAAAACGAGGTGTCTGTAAATTGGGCTTTAAATAGAGGGACGAGATTGCATCAGCCCTTCCCAGCGCGGTGGGTACGAGCGAAAATAGGCCCCGGCCGAAATTTTCGAGGAAAAAAATAGAGTTCCAGCGCCCCAGTTACTGAATGCTGGGTGTAGTTTTTTGTTACTGTACTTTTCTATTATTTTTTTTATTAACGCAGTGGCTACAATTATTACGGCGGCCGTACATGCGATTTTTAGCTGAATATGACTAATCACAAGAGGGCGATGTTTCCCCTTTCAACCCCAATTCGTCTCACAAGTCCAGTGGTTTCCCTTGGTTTCCCATGCAATGACTAATCACAAGAGGGCGATGTTTCCCTTTTCAATCTTAATTCCTCTCACAAGTCCAGTGGTTTCTCATAATGCTATTTAAATGACAGCAATAAAGGCAATTTGACATTATCCCTACAAATATTTCAAAATAAGCTTTTTAGCAATTTTATCATTTACCCAATAAGAAAAAATGATTTAATTTTCTAATTGTGCTACTGCTGGAACAGGGGTCTAATGAACATGTACGTTTACCCTTTTTATCTAGAAAATATATTTTGCTACTTAATATGAACACATGTACATGTAGCATCAATTTATTGTGGAAACTTCCCCTTAAACGCTGTTCAGCTTCCACTTTCCTTGTTTTTAACGTTAAATTGCTAGAGGCCCGTTTCTTATTCTCATTAGACACCAAAATGCTTATTTGCTTCAAATGTTACATACTGGTCAGGCGCGGATCCAGGGGACCCCCCCCCCCCACCCAGCTCTGTCAAAAAAGAAATTATCATATAAACTCCTCAATAATAATACAACCCCCCCCCCCCCCTGCTGTGACACCCCCAAAAATTGTATACTGGTATAATGTCCGCCTGTTCAAAATACAGTACACCATTCTGTAATCCAGTTTTAATAATCATCGAATTTGAACAGCACCCCCAGTTTTTTTCTTTTACGAAGGCCAAGTGTCCGGAGAAAAAAACCTGTGTACATTTTCAGATTTTTTTGCTGATGACTGAAGTGCAAGGAATAATGACCAAAAATAACTGAAAGGAACATTGTCCAGAAAAGCAACTTTCTCAGTTTTCATTTGATTCTCTTTATTTGAAAAGACTAGAGTTTCTGTAATCATTTTCATACATGGAGCTGTTTTTGAACCATTTTGCACTGCTCAGCATTCCTCTCCTACTTTTAACCGCTGACAGTGAACTAAAAACATGATTTTGTGACATGGGAAAGGCCTCCCAAGTCAAACGTGCAAAATGTCGTCAATAGTTTACAAGAAACCAAAGACACATACTTATCAGCTGCAAGAAAGAGTGCTTTTATAAAGGTTGTGAACGAACACAGGTGTAACAATTTATATCATTCTGAATAAGGAAACTCAGCAAATCTAGGCAAACAAAGCGATTCCTCACAACATGGTCAGGCACACAACTTCCTATTTGCATTGATGTTTGAAATGGACCGATCCGGTAAGCACCGCCCCATGGTGTTCTGACCAATTACAGCCGTGATTTATGTCCGACATGCGTGCGCGTCACGCGCGTATGATGCACGCGGAAGGAAAATGCAGCGTGGCATCATTGGAGAGGAGCACGTGTTGATTTGCCCATGTGCGCACTGGGCGGAGCTTACTGGATCGGTCCATTGTTGGTGTACCGCAGCCTCCAATACATACTGGTACAGGCTATGAAGATTCAAATGAAAAGAATACAAGCCCTAGTGTGTTTTAGAAGCCCTATCTTGATGCCCTATTCCCAAACGAGAGAACTGGATATTTATGTACGTGACCTTGGACAGATCTGGATATTAATTTCATTTATTTATTTGTTTATTGTTTTACTTTATTTAATAATTCTCAGCATTGTTTCCTGGTGCATCCTTCAATTTACTAGTCAGCCACTCTCTTTTCTTCATTAAATATTTAATTTCAATTATCACTCCACGCTGAACTTCACTCTATCACATGACCAGCCACACGAAAAGTATGTACACAAATTGCACACTTTACACTTTGGAATGCAGTTAATACTTGTGTGTACATACATGTAATGCATCAACCATTCACAATTGATATGCAAAAATGAAACCAATAATGAAGGACGTGTTTAACACTTTAAATCAACACAACACAACTGTCATGACACAACAAACACACCAACTTTCCTGACAAGCTGTTTCCCCTTGCTCTATGGTTTGATTGTGAAACAATTTTCCCTTTCACGCACAGGGTTCTAAGTTCTAACTACCCTTTTACCACAATGACAAAGTCTGTATCTGAAAAAAACACATTAGAAACCATCTCTGTGGTTAAAGAAATATATCTTAGTGGTAGTTCCACAAATCACCTGGGATATACGGTGTTCAATGTTTCCTTTGTTCTAAGATTGCAAGGTAGACGGACATTCATATTTCATGGCATTGTAAACTCTACACCACAGCTTTACAGGTGCTGATTTGTACATTGTACATGTACAGCATCACTGCACTTCAAGCTACACCGAGCCTTACCATATTACCACTGGAAATCAAAGCCTTATCAGTTTCGATGAAGCGATCAAATATTTACATACAAAAAAGGTAGGGTTGTCAGCGATAAATGATATAAAGAATATTCTTGCACTCATACATAGTAGAAAAAAATAAACCTACCAAGGCCTCTCTCTCATTTGAAACCAGCCAATAACAACATCGATCCAATTGATCCAATATTCAATATTCATTTGTCCAATATTTATAAATCTAAATGTCATTACTGCTGCTCATCTTCTGTCTCCAAAGGAACATCTTTTCACTTTAAATTAACAGATTAACATGCCAAGCAGTTGAAGATAAATATTGTCGACATTTGCAGTACTTCTTCAACATCGAAAACAAATTGTGAATCCTCCATTCACTACAAATACATAATCACATGTAAACTGTCACACACTTTTCTATTGACACTATCATCAAAGCTTCAAAATCTCATCTGCCTTTAACATTCAACAAATATAATTAAGAAACCATTTCAAATTTGGTGATGCAAGTGCCCTCCCAAGCTCAAGAATATCTTCTACAGCAATCTCCCATGTTATTCACATGTAAGTCTTTCGTATACGCTTACAAGTATCATACAACCTTTCATTTATATATAACACTTCAGATTTAAATAAATATTAAACTACTGTATGAATTAAGGTAAAATAAATAAATTTTCAAAATGTACATATTGAAGTGAAAATGTATATGTGTAAACCATGATGACATTTTGTAAAATAATAGCAAATACATCTTTTCAATGATAAAAATGTCCACGAATGTTACATTTCTGTTGGTGACTGACTCATGACTTTCACTTCATTTATATTCCTAAGAGAAAAAGTGAAATGTCCAATTAGATTTTTCGTAACACACTGCATAAATTCCAAACTTTGTAAAATCTATTTCGGTTTTAAAAATGTTACATTATGAACTCATAAGTCATTACACTCAACCTTCTAGCCTAACTCTTATCAGATTTATGTGAACGATTAAAGGTTTGATTTAACAAGACATGTAGTGAAATTGATCCTTTTTTCAAAAGAGACATCATTTAATCAGAATAATTTATCTGAACACCACCTCTTTCAACTCATTTTACCAATAGTGATACATGGCTTTCACAAATGTAAATGTATCATAGTATGGAAAATACCTGATGTTTTTAACCTACTTATCACTGTGTAACAGGCATACGTATTCAAAGGGAACATCTCATATCCATCTCTTGATCAGGGTGTTTGCATTACCACAGCACAATCACAGCTATAAGATTAAAACAAAATAATTCTCCAAAAACGTTCTCCTTTCTTTACCTGGACATGCATGTACATGTATATACAGTCGACTATCGTTAATACAAACTCATTCGGACCAAGCTAAATTGTTTGTTATATCAGAATTGTGTATTAAGGGAACATCAGTCCCATTCATTGCGCACATACATGCACAGTCCGGAGCAAGGCTTTGTGTTTGTTATAACTAGAATTTGTATTAACAGAGTTTGTACTAACGAGAGTCGACTGTATATATACATGTAGATAATCAGCAAGTACATTTTACGAACAGTTCAAGATTTCCAAGCATAAAGTTATCTCTCTGAGTACCAAACTGATTGACTTCAACTAGTAATTGCCACAATTAAAACTATGTGCATCATCTACACGTATGAGCCAATAAATTGGCTCTCCATGTCCCGCAGGCACAATTCTGAAGAGCTATTCATTTGGTAATGATTGTTCACATGGCAATGCGAGGGACTAGTTGATGTTGTATAAATTCTCTCAAATGTTGTGCAAACTATCTACAACAAGCCAGTTCAGTATTTCAACTGTGCATGTGCACAATGATATGGTCACAATTATCGAACATTTTGAAGGTGCATGAACACGGGCGCTCGACGCTTGCGTGTAATTTACCAGCAGAATGGGCGTGCGCGTAACATCACGTCAGCGATGTTATCACGAATGACCTCTGGTCACTGAAAAACCGAACTGGCTTAATGTTGATGGAGCCTATTCAAAGCAACAAGTGCCCAACAATTCTCAGATTCCTTTTGCTGTAAAACGCACATCAATGAACCAGTGCACAATGTCCTTTCTTATTGTAGCTCTCCTGGATTTGCCACAGAGCACCATAGCAGAGTACATACAATTTACAGAAAATAGAAACAAGCCAGTTTGTCCTAAAATGTAGCAGTGTACACATTACATGTTAGTCTTAGCCCAAGATGCTAGTGATGGACAGCGGATCGTGCATAGTGCATCCTCAAACGATACAATAATTAGACCAGTGCGCCGGCTCACACTAAACGTCTTGGTAATCTCGTAGTAGTGGTTTAACTTTTACTTTATTTTCCTCCCTAGGCTTTCCTAGGGAACCAATCAGCCATTATGAAATGGTTTATAGTTAGTTGCGCGCATCGCGCGACGGTTGTAAATATACGCGCTACATGCGAAAATTCAAAGTGTGGCGATCAAGCATCACTAATTAGATATGCAACTCAGTGATACCCCTGCGTGACTACTGGTATCAAATAGGAAGCCATTTTCTTTTACGATAGGAATATTTACACCGATGGTCTAATTTACATACAACGGCCACACCCCTGTTCCTGCGAAATCACCAAGACGTTAGTGAGAGAAAGTAAAACACAGTTGCGTGTGGGCACTCTACAACAATAACTAAAATCACTATCGATCACTGACGTCGGGGCCCAAGACAAATTACATACATGTATGCATCATTAAGTTTTTCTTGATCAGCCCCCCCCCCCCCCCAAGGCCAAACAAAATAGTGTGTTTATGGTAACGGCCTGAAAAAAACTCGTTGAAAATAATTCCAAATAATGCTCATTTAAAATTCTCAACTAGCATAATGGCAATAAAATGTCCGAGGTTGGCAATTTGGCCGCAAAAATTCCAGGTAAGTCAGGTTATCTGTACACACCATTTTTCTGTTTGGCCTAAGTGCAAATGATGTACAATGCCCCCCCCCCCCCAAGCCCCGCCTCACAATTTTTTTCCAAGGCTATCCTTGCTATGCACATCCATATCAAGTACGAACAAAACAATTTCAGATACTGACTTTTGAATTCCAAGTTGAACTAAAATCTAGACAAGCCATTTAAAAAAATAGGTTCATTGCAAATCCACTATAAATTACAAAATGCAATAATTTTGTGGGAAATGACCACTAAGCATTTGTGTATATACTGCCCAACACTAACCACAGTGCAATGATGGTAACATTAGAATTTGCATTGTCAAACATTTTGACTTCAATGTATTAAACTAGCAAGTCTCTTTTTTTTAAATTATTATAATAAGTTACATGAGAGTATTAGTAACATGACTTTTTGAAACTGTTTTGTTTTGCATGCATGTAACTAGTTGGTAACAATTTGGGAACTAACATGGGACCTATAAAATATATATTGCATAAAGTGTTTCACTCTGAAAATTTATACATTAGTGGTATGTGTTCGGACACATATTGCATAACATCGTTTAAAATGTACTTGATGCAACTAAAGTAAGAAATTCTTGATGACGGCCTGTATGGATCTGCGACAAACAGGACATGGTTTCCCACGATGATGTAGCTTTTTTGCACACGGATAGCAGCAGACTTGGTGACCGGTGCGGCCATGAATGATACTCGCAGTTTTGGGCCGACTGTAGCAAATGATGCACAAGTCATTATAGTGTTTTGTTACAACATTTGCCTGAGCAGATGAGGGGCCCGCCCCAGGATCACTTTTTCCAGTTGGTAAAGAATGCGACAGCACTCCCATCCCCACTTGCCGAATGGTAGAGTTGCTACACTTCAATGATTTTAGTACACTGAAGGAGGGTCCACTTTGCTCCGGGAGGTCGGAGCCAGACGCTGATCGCTGTCTCTTTCTAGGTGGGTAGCCTGGTGCATTCTGTACTTGGCTTTTCAGCGGAGTTACAGTGGGCAATGTTGGTATCTTCGATGATGTGCTGAGATCATTTGTAATGGAGCTCTCTTGAGTCAAACCAATTCCAGAGTCTTCCCTTCGCTGGATGCCTTGTTGAGTACTCTGTGACTTCTCTGCTTCAGTCTGTGAGTCCGATTCTGTCGAGTGTCCATGTGAATCCTGTGCAATGACAACAGTATCTTGCGAGTTTTCTCCATACTCATCACTGATGGTTCGCTTGAGTTTCTGTTCTCCAGAACTGCTGATCCCGGTGCCTGCCTCATCCTCATCACTGCCAACATTCCCATCTGGGATGTCTTTTCTTAGATCAAAGGTCAATCCATCAGCAACATCACGTGAAATTCCAGGCAGATTTGGGCTGAGCTCTGTGACAATTGGATTGATGTTATGTGATTCCTGCACTGTCGAGGGTGTAATTTCACTTTGGAGGGCACCAGTTGCCAAATTAACAGGGGTGCACGGAGTGGGTGCAGGGCACCAAGGAGACGGTGGGTTGATGTTTCCAGCGGGGGCTGAGAATGATCTCCGAAGGGATCGGTTGGAATTTTGCAATCTCTCCTTCAGGGTCATTCTCTGGCTGTCAGGCAACCAGCCTTTACGCAGAGCCCAACAACGGCTGCAGTAACGTTTAAATGGAGAGTTGCGCATGCTGCATTCCATACACTCCCATTTGTCCAAGTCAGAAATCTCGGTATCGGTGGTGTCTTCATCACTGTTGTCAGCAAAGTGCGAATCCCCACTGTCTTCCCTTTGCAAGAGAACATCATACACCATTTCAGTGCCACTGCTGCTATCGTCTGAGCTCCCTTTATTGATGGTGTAATCGTCACTGGAATCAGATGGTACTTCGTACTCCACTGGTGTCCCCTCGTCCTCGTCGACAAACCAGAGATCATCCGATGAATCAGCAACAATTGCTGTTTCGCAATCCTGAATACTAAGCACTTCACTGCCCTGCGACTTCAACTCTTCGCTGGGATGATACAGCATGCAGTACCAAGGTCGGTTTGCTACTTTGTCACTCTCTGAGTTCTGATGACTTGTGATGCGAACGCAATCTTCGGATGAATCTGAGGTTAACCGACTCTGTTTTCTCTTGCGCCCACAGCTGAATGGTGGTCGCAACATTGAGATTCCCGGGGCAACTGCTGTTGATTGAGTTGGCAAGTCAGGCATGCGTTTAGTCTCAGCAACAATGCTCATGCTGCTCAGTGATGTTGTGACAGTGCATGAAGCTGGCGATCTCTTAGACATGGACTCCTTGCCTGCAAGTAGTTTTGGTGCTACAGGGGGAGCCTGGTTATGTTGTCTGAGGGCACTGGTGGGGTTAATGGCACAGGTCACTTCATCACTCAGTGGCATTGTTGTACTGCTGGGCATGTTGAACTCTGATGCGACTGGTAATCCTTTTGGAGCAGAGGTGACTGATACTGTGTAGTCATGAATCGGCTGCCGTGGCCTACTTATGTGTGCACTGTCTGGCAGATCTTCTCCCCTGAAAACAGATGATTCAGTGAACTTGCCACCTCCACCAGTCCTTTTCACTGACGAGGAAGGCTTATTAATGCTGTCCACTTGATTGAGCCTGTGTGATGCCGAAGGCAAAGAGTGGGGTGAGGGGGCGGTGGCTGAACGTGTCGGTACTGGCGTTGGTCTGGTAACATCTGTTGTTTGTTGAGCTTGATGAAACGTGTAATACAGCTTGCGTTGCTGTCTCTGAAATGCATCATTGTGTTGTGATTGAAAGTCTGGAGACTCTCTCAACACCGACATGTTCTCAAACAGGAGTTTCCTTGCATCTTTTATGGTGAATGTTGGAACACCAAAGACTGCACCCAATGGATCTTTCTCACAGTAAACTCTTTTGGGGTCTTGTTGGACATAGAGTTGGCGACTGCTGATATATTTAATCAGATAACACAACACTTGCCTGGCTGTAAACACAGGTCCTTGAGCCCCAACTGTTCGAAGCAGCTCCATGAAGTTGGGCTGTGGCTGCACCAGAATATCTCGGCTTGGGAGTTTATGCTCAGGCCGAAGCTCACTGGCAAGAACAGTCGCCATGGCGATTGCCGCCTCCTCACGGGATGGTGCTTTGGAGGATGAGACTGATGTTGCTGTGGCAATAATGGTTGGCCTACAGGTAGCAGTTGTGACCTCTACCGAGGAACTATGGGAACTGGAGGACCGTTTTTGATCTCCAGAATGATGGCAATGTTTAGACCGCCGCCGTTTTTTTGAGACTGGTGTTTCACCATGTTCACTTTCCATCTTGTCCAAAATATTCTGCAAATGATGTTACCGTACATGAGCAAGTACTCCCGATCCATAGATCTGTCTGTTACTAGTACCTATGATATGCACATGCCACAATAAAATGCACTAGGTCGAAGACCGTAATGATATTTACCGTGTTCCAACAAGTCTACAGTGGACATGTTCAAACTTGCCCGGCAGATGAACGTGTAGATTGTCGTATTGCTGCATACACGGTAAAAATGCGGGGGTGTTCCCGATTCAGTGGCAAAGCGCCAAATCTTTCTCTAGTCTAGACATGCTGGATGGAAAACATCGAACCAGACATGTTTTTGACGATACTGCAGACTTGTAACAAATAGTGCGTCATTTTAGAGACAAGAGACAGACATTTTTCTGATAAAATGTTTACAGAAACAAACAGCGTTCACGTAGTTTCAACGCTGGTACGCGACATCAATATAGTTTCCATTGTTAGCACACGTTTATACTGACGTGTATTGCTCAATGCGCCGGGGTACCAGGCACTGATATTTGGAGCTCATCATGCGGCGGCGCGGCGTGATCGGCCGGACATGCCGGATGGCACTAGGTTGAAATTCCGAAAGGTTCAGCTAGCTTGTGAAAAATATTTGCTCTAAAACCGTAGGGAAACAAACCCAACAGAAGATATTTCAATCATCTGTATCAACATGCGAAGTTGCATTCTTTCATTAGCTAAATGGCTTTCACAACATACATGACACGTCCCAATATTTGTTGGACTCAATGGCGGGGGGGGGGGGGGGGGGGGGGGGGGGTGCGTTGCATGAACTTTAATCATGGACTGCATTCACGTCATTTCATCGAACATGCTTGGACTTGAACTAAACTTGTAATCACGGATCACGTGCATTATTATTGTACAGGAGGTTGTTAGGACGAATTAAAGGGGACTTCAACTGGTCCATTTACATATCCACCTGATGAAGACCGTAAGGAAATTGTGAGTGCAGCGCCGGCTAAAACCTGAAACCCGTAAAAAGTGGAAATTTCTATTTATGTTTTTTTTTTCAACAACTTATAAAAAAATATTTTAGTCCTAGCCCCCTTTTCAGTTCCTGTGATTCATAAAGTTTAAGTTCGTGGAAAATCTTCGAAATAGTTTCTTGTTAATTCTTAAGGATCTGATCTTGAGCAAATGTCTGTGTTGAAATTGGGATTTGGGGTGTTTCAGTGCTATATTTTTTTTTTACTTTCATTATTTTTTTAAATTAATTTCTGGGGATTTTTGTTTCGTACAATCTATCGAAATTGCGGCCGCTATATAGCCTTTCTGCAGAGGAGAGGTGGTCACGGTGGTGGGGTCTTAACCGATTTTAAAGTTGAATATATCACGTGCTATGAATAAAAGTGGATATTTTTTTCACGTCACAAATTTTCAATCGAGTATGTTTTATTAATAACGGGTAAAAATACCTTATTCCGAATTTGAGCGTCTGCAACTCTCTGAAAAAGGGGATCGAACCCGCAGAGCCGAATTATTGTCTGGCAGCTAATTGTGAAGAAAAAATTCAATAACAAATGTCGTTTTATCATTGTGTTCGCTTAATTGTGTCTCATTCAAAAGTGAATAACTTTAAAATTGCTATTGCTAAGAAAAGGGGTCTACCCGATATTCCCCAATACCGATGTTCCCCGAAATCCTTAAAGGGTAGGGTTCATCGGTATTTGGGGAACATAATATGTATTGGAGAACATAGACCTGTATGCATGCACCCCTAAGAAAATGAGCAATTGGAAAAGAAGTGAAACTCGAGATTAGCATATCTTAAAGCATATCGAGGAACATATCTTAATATAATGTCCTGTGTGAAACACAATGCAGAATAACCTTATAATTATTCTCACTAATCTCAGCCTGACGGTGCAGCCGGGAAGGAATCAACAGCAACAAGTGACAGTTGAATGAGCCTAATCACTAATCTCGCGGTGCATAATTATTGTAACCATGCAGACTGGAGGAAGTTGTATTATTTTGCGTTTTATGTTAAAAGGAAATTGTGCCGCCAATTAGATTCTAAATATTCTACCGCAGTAACGAAAACTACTAATTTAAAACAAATTATAACTACATGGCATTTAGCTGGAGTTACCTCAGCTCTAAATCTTGTCATTTAACAAACCTATAGAGCTGATATTGGCAACTTTTATAGGCTTTTCCCGCCAATTCCCCCCCCCCAAAAAAAATTATTGTAGTGCCCGGCCCATTCAGTTTTGTTTAGAAATTAATCATCTACAATCACTCTCCAAACCCTTTGTTTAATGTGAATTCGAGAAAAAAAACCTCATTTTCAAATCACCAAAAATAGTGTTTTTTAATGCGGGAAGTGGGGGAGGGGTCGAGTTTTAATTTTTTTATTTAGATCGGTCGAATACGCTGTTCTGTTCAGAACTACTTCCTTGTTTATTTGTGTATACATGTACAATGACATTACGACGATTGGAGGATTTGGACACATGACTGTGAGCTTGTAGTTCCGTTCAATTTGGATGAAATTGAGTTGAATTTTTCAGTTATCAAGTAGCCTTTGGCAAACGGTCGAGTTGGTTCGAGTCGAACTGGTAAACACTCGAGTCGAACGGATAACCAGTGCATGCAATGTGTATGTAAGCACATAGCGCGGGATCCAGCTACGTAATGCATGCACTGTACTGCATTAGAACTATAAGGTCAATTGAGGTCAGATTTTGCGATCATGGATCGGATCAACATCGACAAGGCCAGAGAATTAAAGGTGGATAGTTTTTCTGTTTTCCAGTTTTCCAAAGAAATCTGTTGTGTAATTTCAGATTTAGCATTTAACAAGGGGTGTTAACTGTTATTATGTAAGCCAAGGGATAATGGAGAGGCAATGCATCCTCGTGAATTCGATTGGATAGACCACAAAACTAAAAAAGAAGGCAGTGATATTTACTATTTAGCCTAAAGTGACAAATTTTAGTCTGGCTCCATGCCAACTTTATCGTTGTAACGGTGTATTCACAAGATGGGAATCAGACCATTTTACAATTTCGGACTTTTTTTCCCTTTAAAAAAAATCCTCCAGAGCCACAAATCTGAAAAGGAAAATGTAACACTCTGCAATAAAATGTTTGAGACCATGTTAATATAATAAAAGAAGAATATTCTTATTTTGGGGGATGGGGAATAAAAACCTTAAAAATTTCGCCAGCGGGGATCGAACCCGGATCTTTCCACTCATGACATCCGGTGCTTATCCACTAGGCCACAGGTGCTACACAACCGTTGGTGGTAATTTTATATATCTTATAATTCAGCCCTATCTTAGAGAGTACAGCACCCTCTGTTGATAGGGATTGCCGCCGGCAATATATCCACTATAAAAAAAGAAACACGGTCGATGACGGTAGCCTGTTTTTCTGTTTTAAAAAGGCGGGTCCCTTGACAATATCATAAGGTCAGGTTCGTACAATGTTGACATCGTCTGGGTACCTGCACGTAGAATCGTGTGCGGCTAGTACTTTTAGTGGGTAGGTAGGCTAGGAAGGAGGCTATAAATTTTTTGCAAATATATTTTCCACAAATTTGTTTTTGATGTGGTTTTGTAAAAACTAAAGAAACATTTGAATACAATCTTGGATTCTGTCATTGTCGGAATCTGCAAACCAAAAGAAAAATGGATTTGAACCAAAGACAGGTCAACTGGTACGGGAGCAAACTCTTAGCGACTAACGATCCATCTCCGGTAGAACGTCTGATATATCTGAGCATGAGTGACATCATCTCATTCCGAAATCTGGACTTGGTCAATTTCGGTGCCACGTTTTTGAAATACAACAACCTGTACAAATATATGCTACTCATTGTGGGCGTGATGTCTACGCACGCGGGGAGCTTGCATTATGCTGATTGGTCAGTTTCTTGAGGTCATACTCATACGCAGTCTAGTTGCATAATTAATCGCCGAATCTGCTTATATCATAGACCATGGCCGGCTATGCCAGGGGGACTTTGTAATTATTTTTTTTCCACATTCAGACTTTATTTGTAGTTTATTTACGCTTTAGAAGTACACTCACCCTTTTACTAGCAATGTAAAAGAAGTATTTACTTTTTGGCTAGTACTGAGAATGACTTAAAATATTTTTAAATTTGATAAATGATAAGATTTTTGTAAACTTACGCCACATCCAACAAGGTTGATTCTATGGTGTTCAATTAACCTGAACCTACATGTACAGTGTACATTCTTTCCACCAAGGAAAGAAGAATTTGAAGCCACATTTTCATCTGACCTGTATTCAGTGATCCTCAGTAATCGTTCAGATGCCAAAGTTGGGACTGGCAAAATGGCAGAATACCCTGCAACTCATGTGTCCACCTGGTGTTGGCAATGGTGTTGGCTATGGTGTTGAGGTCATGGTCTCTCAGCAAACCTTCTCATTGCCAGGCGCGGATCCAGGGGGAGGATTTTGGGGGTCAAACCCCCCCCCCCCCAGCTCTGTCAAAAAAAAAAATATTATCATACAGATTTCTAAAAAATAATGCGAACCCCCCCCCCCCCTGCTCTGACACCCCCAAAAAAATTATACTGGTATAATGTCCACCTGTTCAAAATACGGTACACCATTCTGTAATCTAGTGTTAATAATCGTTGAATTTGAACAGCGCCCCTATTGAAATATGGTACCAGCCCCCCCTCCCCCCCCCCCCCACCTCAGTTTTTGAATTTACGGAGGCCAAGTGTCCGGAGAAAAAAAACTGAACATTTTCGGATTTTTTTGCTGATGAAACATCCCCCCCACCCTGCGAAAATTCCTGGATCCTCCCCTGTGGTTGCCTAGCATTGCCTGTACACGTGTTATGGTTCATTGCATCCAATTAATGTCTTCCTATTCTTACACTGTATCCATGTATGTCTGCCATGAGGTTCAGCTGTTGCACTGTTGCTGGATCATGAATATTTATGTTGTACATGTATGAATTGATAATTGTATGTTTTATTTGCAGTTCTCCTGCCACAGTGACAATGCTTGAGGTAGAAGTATAGCAGACAAGGGAACAGCTTGCTGGCCCATCTGAACAGAAACCTTTAACTTCCTGGGACGTGTGGTACTCAAACTACTCTTTCTATCCTCAGACTGTCTACAGTCTGAAAAAAAACTTGCTCTTTTGCCGTTTCCGTCACCATGATCAGCTGACCAAAGTGTTCTAAGTATTTCTCTGAACATCTGGGATCACTCAGTGCCAGCCTAGCCTCAACATGAAAGGCTGGCTGTGTATAGTACCTGTATGCCACCTGTGGTTAGTGCTCATATTATGCCCTCAAGGGACGCTTACAAAGCAAACACTGACCAGTCACGAGTATTCAGCAGAGGAACAATTGCCATCTCCGTGTGACATCTTCAATGAGACAGACGTAGCTCCTGATGTTCAGATTGATTTTACCACCCAGTCTGTTAGTAATGGTAAGTACTTCTAAATGATGTAAAGATAGACCCAATGTTGCTGCACAGCTTAGTGTAAAGTGAAGAGGCTCTGCTATTAACAACAGCAGAAACATTCTACTGCAATGGGTACATGTTTGTTAGCATTCAGGCAGTAGCTAAGGAAGATCGTAGTTACAATGTTAAAGGGAAAATACAACATTTGCAAACATCAAAAAATAAAACTACCAAATCATTTTGAAATACCAAGTTGCTGGACTGTTGGTGAATGACAGTGTAAAGCATCCTGTAAAATCATGGCACCTGGTATACTGTCATTTTCAAGAAAAGTGGTATTTTTGTATCAATTTCCAACGCTTGTTGGCCTGGAAAAAACTGGCTTTTTTCAAATACTGGCCCCAATTGACCATCGCACTTGTTTGCAATCGATTACACACCTATGAACAGGTACAAGCCAGCTAGACTGGTTCCCTGACCTTACAATTCCCCAATGTATGTAAACTGCTCTGTTTCTTCTTATATGGAGTCAGGGAACCAGACTACAGGAAAATGATTGTTTTTCTTGGTTTTTATAGCATTTTCGAACCCAAAACCTCAAAAAAGTCAGTGTAACTATATTTGCTATATATTTCCAACCCCCAATTCCATCCATTTCTGAAAATTACAGCAAAAGCAAATGATGTACATTCCCTTTAATGCAGAGTTTGCCAGAATATGTTAATGTTGCAAGCACTGAATGGTGATTATCAGTGACAGTTAAATAAGCAGATGGACAGCCATCCTATGCATTGAGCAATAAAGGGCACACAACCTGTCAGCAAGACAAATAGACAAAAACATCCCCCTCTCCCCCCCCCCAAAAAAAGAGAGAAAACAAACAAGTGAACAATGAAAAAAAAAACCACAAATAAAGCAGAATGGATACATTTATTTATCTTCAAGTTAACTTGTATCCTCGATTCTGATTGGTCGATCCATGGCAACAAGCCGTGCTACATATAACCATGTAACACCGCCACGGTCCATACCGCACTCTGCGTGTTGCGCTATTCCAAGATGCGCGCGCCATTCCGTACAAACACGCATGTGTAATAGGATAAGTGCTGAAGTTTGTGTACAGCGTGCGTTTCATCTTTATTGTGCGTCAAGTTTGCTTGAAGATAAATTATTATAATGTACAATACATTTTTGTATCTTCTTCTTTACAGAATATATTGTGGTTTTCAAGAGGTATTACTTTGAGCAGACAAGACTGAATTACATATCAGCAGCACTCAGAAACAGTCCGCCATTCTCCTGGAATGTTGTTTCTCGCTCCAATCCTGCCGCCAAATATCCCAGTGACTTTGAAGTTGTCAGGGTAAAGTGACATTTTATTTGAGGTTCTGTTGTAGACTTTTCAACAATCGAACCGGCCAACCGATCCCGTTAGCTCGGTGGTCGAGTGGTAAGACATCTGCACTAGAAAGCAGGAGGTCGTGGGTTCGAGTCCCACCCGAGTGATTTTTTCCAACTTTCACTCAGGAGGTAACACACTGAGTATACAGTGTTTAAAAACGTCGGTGAAGGGCAAAACCTAATTTGAAAAATCTGTTTCTCACTTAAAATAACATGTACTTTGTATGTTTATGTTAAAAATAATTTCTTGTACCATCATAAATAAATTTTGAGTTGAAAGGTCAAACATAACATGTACACGAATGCCCACATAATCCCACTAAGTCTTAATATTACCTTTCTTGATGAAAAATATGTTAATAAAGTGTAATTAGGTTCTTTCACAGTGATAGACATTGGAGGATTTAGGGAAAATCCAAACAAAAATGTCTCAGGAGTCATGGGCACTGCTAGAGTCCAAACCTGAACGGACTTCTACTTTAAATTTCAGATAACGGCAGGAGAAGAGGACAGTGTAGCATCTTTAGAGCATCATCCGTCTATTAAGCAGGTTACTCATCAGAGACAGATTACTCGCTCCATTAAGTCAATGCCAGAGGATGAACAGCTTCAAGGTGATCATTGCTTTTCATGGAAGACATTTTGTCATGAGTATGGTTTGTTGTATTGGTGCAAGTTTGTTGAAGACCACAGTCAAATAGTGTTTCATTTGTGTTTAGTCAAATGATGATCAAACGTCATTATGAAACTTCTCGACAAGGACATAAGAAGAGGAAACTAATGATGTTTTTTCCTTCTATGTAGATGAGGATGAAGATGAAGGAGATATGTGCAATAGTGCCGTCGATCCTCTGTGTTGGGCTCCCAAATGGAAATCCTCCAGGTCAATGAGACGGGCCAGTCTAGGCTTGGTAAGATTTAAATCCAGGGCCCAATTTCACGGCGCTGCTAAGCCAAAAAATTTGCTAAGCAAAAAAATTTGCTTAGCACAAAAAAGGCCAGGCTTATAAAAGCAGTTTACCAGCCAAAACTCCACATGTTTTTCATGCTATAGCAAACAACAGCTGAATACCAATCACCAGCAATATACATCACATGGAGTTTTGGCTGGTAACCTTCTTTTATAAGCCAGACTTTTTTGTGCTAAGCAAAATTTTGTGCTTGGCTGGGCCGTGAAATTGGGCTCAGGTCTATTTCTTTCTTCAACCTTAATTTCTTGAAAAGTGAACCTGGTCATTTTCTCATGTTCGGATCTTGTCAGCTATCGCTAAGAAACCAACCTTCTGAAGGTGTACTTGAGTACATGTGAGGGTTGAATTTCTCTGGAAAAGAAGAGTAATTTGTCAGAATGATATACATGTACAGTGCAGTGTTCCCCAACTTTGAAAATTAAAGGTCAGTGCTCTGTCAAAAAGCGAAGGGGGGGGGGGGCTATATGCTAGGGGCGCTATTTGCAGACGTACATTTCTTTACAATGTATGCTAGGGGTGCTATTTGCAGATGAACATGTAATTTACGTATGGATAACAGCTTTTAGGCCATCTCTAACAGTTAAGTACTGGCTCAGCATCATTTTTTTTAATACATCAGTGCCCAGGGACTCTGAGGCAGTTTGGCCTTGAGACTTTTGACCTGATGGATTGCTACAATGGGCAGGCTTGTCATTTTGACAAGTGTTGCATGTTACTGCTTTTGGCAAAGTTTCTGGCCAAAATATACCCTGGTCCCACTTCTATGTCTTTGGTATTATTTTTTAATAAATTTTTTTGAAGCATGGCGGCAACTTTTTAAGCTTAGCGGGTGCCTCAGAAAGTATGGCGGGGCACCAGGTTTTTTTTTACAGGTTGGAGAACACTGCAGTGTAGTCATTGGCTTTTTGAAACTTTTTTTGCAGTAGCACCAAGTACATGTAAGTATGTATGTATACTTCTTTTGTCTGTTGTAGTTATAAAAAGAACCAGTTTACTCAATTAACCCCTTCTCCATAGAACCACACCAAATTCTCATACATGTACATGTACATGGGGCTTGTGCCACTTCTTTAATTAAATGAATCACCACCGTGCTTTCTTTCTCAAGACTTTTTCTTTGCTATATTTCAAATAGGGCTCATCCTTTTGGGAGACAGGACGCCATGCCGGCAGAAAGTTACTCCGTGCCTTACCAAGAGAGATTACTGATATCCTGCAGGCTAATGTGCTTTGGGATTTGGGGTTCACAGGTAATTCACCAGATAATAGGGAATACGCCACTCACGATGTTTGTTCTCACCACTTCTCTTGTCTGTCCGCTCCGTTCACAAGTACCCCCTCACCGGCAAAGAAAGCACAGTTGGGGGTGACCGACCGACGCCATCTTGCCTGACTGCCATGACGCGCGGCCGTATCATGTACCACTGCGTGTACATACATGTAGTACAAATCCCCAGGTGTACGTGTGTCACACACAAGGAACGGTGTGCGTCAACCAGCTAAATGTCCCGCCCATGGGACGTTGTTGCTAGGTAAAAGGGCGCCCTCTTTTGTTGGCGCACGGAGCCGATAGCTGTGCTCAGTAGAATTTGCCATAGACTGCCTTCAATATGCCTGCATACGATTTTTAAGTATCTTTATCGGAGTCTTTAATGAGACATTTTGAAATATTTAGTTGCCTATTAAAAAAATGATATATCCATTTCTGATCTGAAGGAGCTGGGGTCAACATTGCCGTCTTTGATACCGGCCTGAAGGAAAAACACCCCCATTTCCGGAATGTGAAGGAGCGCACTGACTGGACCAATGAGAAGAAACTGCATGATGGACTGGGTCATGGCACTTTTGTGGCGGGGGTGATCAGCAGCACCTCTGAGTGTAAGGGTTTTGCCCCCGATGCTAACCTGTTCATCTTTAGGGTATTTACAAACAACCAGGTATGTTGGTTTAGTTGAGTGTTTTGTAACAGCATGTGTCTCCAAACCCAATTAAATTAATTAAATGTCATTATGCATACTTTTGAGTTGATGACCTACCCTAAAAGGAGCGTTTTTAAATTTTGTTTTATTTCTCACAGCCAAAGGTGGATGGGGGAGGGGATTCCATGTTAGTAGATCCTTGGCTGTCTGAGAAAAGAATAAATCGATGTTTGGTATTCATCGAAATACATCGCCAACATTTTATGGTCATTGACCCTAACGTACCTGAATCCATCAAAATCCACTTCCCTGTTTCAGGGGATTTCGTGGATTCAGGATACCTCCATTTTGCACAAACTAGGGAATTTTGATGGATTCAGGATTGTAAGCCTAGCGGTCCTGCTGGATTTTGATGGATTCAGGATACCTCCATATTGAGCAGTTGTGGGGATTTTGATGGATTCAGGTTCTCAACAGTTTAACTTTTTGGCTATGTTTGGTGTGTATGAGGTATATGTACTACACTGGTAGATTCTGATGGACTCACTGGTGGATTCTGATTTTTGGCGGATTCTTGTAAAATGCTCAAGGGGTTAGGGGTAATGAACCCTAATTATCAGAATTTTTAAAATATACAAAATGTACTGGACTATTAAATGCTGATAAACATGTATATGTACTTTGACTCCCAAGGTTTCTTACACATCCTGGTTCCTTGACGCCTTCAACTATGCCATCCTTAAGAAAATCAATGTGTTGAATCTCAGTATCGGGGGACCAGACTTTATGGACCATCCTTTTGTTGACAAGGTAAGTCTGTGAAGTTTTTGGTATAGTTGTGGGTTTCCATATTGATTTTGTTAGGGCAAATCGAGATCTCAGTTTGTTCTTTTGACCCCGATATCAAATTGAATGTTGGACATTATTTGGTGATAGAAAGGCATGTGAGTGATTACAGCTGATTACAGCTCAATCGCACTATGAACATGATGAATTGCAAAATGAAATTTAGCCTAAAAATTGATGCAGTGTTTCTAAGAGGTATTATACAATGCCTGAAAAAATCCCCATCATCTGATTGGCGGGTCGTTAATCACGTGTCATTGAATTATTTGTCCCAACCCGTGGCCCAGCCGCACTGCAAAAAAGGAAGTCCCAGTCCACCGTCAGAAGTTCCATTTCACGGTCACACTAGTTAACAATCAGATGAAGGGCATTTATTCAGGCGTTGTATAAAACAAATGATTGTTTGATATTTGTGACCGGTTCCACAAAAAAAGGGTATTATGTCGCAAAAAAGTGAATTGAGTTATATACATGGTTGGAAAGCCCACAATGTAAGCTTTCATTTGGTATGTAATAGAGCTCCATAGCCCCTCCCAATCTGGAGAAATGACGTATTTGCATATTAATTACTTCCTTTGAATTCAGATTACACAACTGAGAAAACAGGCTTTGAAATAGCTGGCTTTGTTGTAGAACAACAGAACGATGCACACAAAATGGTTGTTTTTTACACTTTGTTCATCAAAATCAACATTTCTGTGAGTGAAACCTGAAACTGTAGGTATTAAAGATGTCATTCATGACAAAAAATGAAAATCACATTTTGACGAAATTTTCACCTTCTCATTGTTGAGCGGGCCATTACACAATAATGCTAAGGGCGACTTAATTCCCTTTTTTTGTAGAGCCGGTCACATTTGTGCAATGGAAAGAATAGTTAAATAAGGTCATATGCAGTGTTCCATTACATGACGCAAAGCAAAGTAGAATGGAGTATTCCATCTGTTACCTCGTGAAAGTATTCTTAACATTGCACTCATAAATACTCATTACTTGTATACTTACTACCAGAATCTTACTCTGGCCTAAAACTTGGCCTAAAACTGAATGTGTAGCCAGTCCATAGCAAGTGCAGCGAAAGCCCTAGCCTGCAGCAGTAAATGGCACGGTCAACAAGATGAAACAATTCCAGTTTAGGGAATTCTTTCACTCGGACCCGAGACATTCCCAGCATACCATGCGTGCTATATATGCCCATGAGTTATACTTGGAATTTCCCTGGACCAATTGCTGAGATTCCGAAGACTGGATTTTATTCATCTTTTTATAGCATCTTCTACTGCGCTTGCCAGGACAAATCTTCCATTGAAATTTTTCTCACCTGGTCATCAAAAATGTTTAGAAAATACTGGAGATATATTCCAGAGGTAGTTTATTTTGTTAAGTTAATCCATTAGCACTTTTACTTGTAAAGTAAAATGATATTGTAAACATTGTTTACAACCCCTCTCGTAAACAGACATCTTCGTAGGCAAATTACAGCTGCGTATTCCACGCCATCAGATATATGTGTGCGCAGTGTGCAAAATGTTCTAAACACGTGCGCATGTTGCTTAAAATTTCTTTGAAATACAGCACATTCCATGCGCGTCACAAAAATTTGACTCCCAAAACACCGATGCACGTGACAATCTGTAGTCAGTGACATCATTTGAGAGATATCTACAGGGCGAGTCAAAAAAAGCGGAACCCAAACCCCAAAAAATATATTTCATATTTAAAAAAATATGTAGCAACAAAAATAATGACGGAAAGCCAATTTCATAAGCTACTTTTAGATGAAAAAGTAACTGAAATTGCTCAATCCGTTCAAAGAATATCACCAATTAAATGCAATGACAGAGGAACTAATGGGTTAATGTACATGTAACTACTGCAACAAACAACATCATTTCTTGAATGCATTTTCAGATGATTCTCTAACATTTGTGTTCACATAGGTGTGGGAGTTAACAGCCAACAAAGTGATCATGGTGTCAGCCATAGGAAACGATGGACCACTCTATGGGTAAGAACATACAGACAGCAAATTACTCATTGCAGTTCCTGTACTCTGTTTCCTTTGTTTTAAGGCCACCCTGGCTGAATTGATGCAGCAAAGATATTGATGTTCTGCTAAAAGAGCCTCTGTCTTTTTCACGGAGACTGTAAGCAGTAAGCACAGCAAAGTTAATTTCAAAGACACGGTCTTTGTGAAATAGTAACAGCGTGTACACAAAAGGTCTGACTCCCTGCGAAATTTTTTCTTTCTTGCAAGCTGTCATTTTGAAGAAAACAATGAACAAAGGCCTTTCCAACAATGCGTCTTAAGGTGCATCGTTGGAAACTTCGGTTAGTAGTTCGTTTTTAATTTGGCGAAGCGTGCGCAAGCGTTGACAAGAAGGACATGTGCGCGTGGTTGCTATAATTCGACGGTTCAGTGCGGGACATCACGTGGCTGCAATCGGCTGGATGAGAACGTGTCCCATACGCTGAATTCGGATGCAATTCAAAACATGAGTCGGCAACTTTTGATTTGAAATCGAGATCCTAGAATATTGTTTTCTCGGAATAAACAGCATTCACTGAGCTAAAAATTCATCAGGTTAGTTGTTAAGCACCCTTCTCTAGATTGTCAGCACTTTTGTTGCTTCAAACGAACACAATTCACAAATTGCAAATGGTGTACGATACCTTTCACATTAGATTATTCTCAGTCTCTGTGAACTGTTTAACATCTGCTTCAGGACATTGAACAATCCCGCTGATCAGATGGATGTGATCGGTGTTGGAGGCATCAACTTTGAAGACAACATCGCCAAGTTTTCATCGCGAGGCATGACAACTTGGGTAAGTTCATACCACCGGTAGAGACATTTGAACGCATTGCCGACGCCTGACGCTCAACGCGAAGACACTGTGGCTCTGTGCATATTCAGAATAAAAGAAGTCATGTGTACGTTGCGCCTCGTGTGTACGATCAGTACGCGCACGCGGTGCGTCCCGCCCAACGGGCTGTCAAAAGCAGTAAAACAGCGCCCTCTCTTGTTTGCCTCGGAGCCCATAGGGTTAGCACACGATCTCTGTGATAGTGCAGTTGCGGTAGCTTAGAATGGTGATCAGTGGTTATCATCATCATCATTGGGCGGCCGCAGCCGAGATGGATGCAACCAAACTCTTCCAGACTCTCTTGTCCGCCATGGCCGTGGTGATGTCATCAACGTGCTGGCTCACATCATTGCATACAGAGTCATCGTAGTTGAGGGGTCTCCTCCCTCTGTTGGGGCAAGGCAATCTCCAGCAGGTGAGGTCAGAGACAACTTGCTCTTTGACTCTGTAGCAGTGGCCGGCAAGGCAGGCTCTGCGTTGTGCCACTGTAGTTGAGATTGGTTATTAGAACCATGATATTGTGCTGTGGTTTGTAAGCATCCGTGATATTTTCTTTCTCACAGGAGCTACCCATGGGCTACGGCAGATTGAAGCCGGACATTGTGACGTATGGTTCCACTGTGCGTGGGTCTAGTCTAAGCGGTGGCTGTAGGACTCTCTCAGGGACGTCTGTTGCTTCCCCTGTTGTAGCAGGTGCTGTGGCATTATTGGCAAGGTTGGTAGAAGTTAAGTCTGTTTTAACCCTTACCGCCCTGAATCTTCCAAAATCCTATTTGCAAATTGGAGGAATTTGGAGGATTGAGGTTACATGGCAAAGATGCGTTACTGATTTCGTAGGATGCGCTTTGTCAAGGTCTTGGGCCGGAGCTTGTGTTGTTTTTGCTCAGCCATGCATAAACATAGGCCTGGATTATGCTTGAATTCCTCCGTACTTCTCCAGGATGTCACTGGCCAAGCCTCAACATATTGACAGTCACTGCCGCAGGATTTTGCAGGATTCAGGCAGTGGTCACCCCTCCATGGACCATTTTTAAGAAACAATGGAGGAATTTGCAGGATTGAAGCTACATCCTAGCCAAAAGGCCTAGGGAGTTAGGGTTAAAAGTGTCCATGTACATGTAGTGTATACAAAGGGACTGAACCTGAGTCTGAGTCTAAGTTGTAGCAGTAGACTGTTCAATCTCTGTGCCGTAATGAAACTGAGAAAATGATTGTATCGGTCCTGTGTTAAATCTTGTGATCTGATCATTTAGTGCTGGATTCTGACTATTGCATGAAATTGCAGAATGCTTGTGGGCTAACATTCAGATGCCAACATCAAAAAACAACGACGACTTCTAAAAGTTGAATTCTGTTGTTTGTCATTGTAGTTCTGTCTGGGATCGTCAGGAGATGTTGAACCCAGCCAGTATGAAGCAAGCCCTCATGGCCTCAGCTAGGCGCCTACCAGACGTTAACATGTTTGAGCAAGGACATGGGAAACTAGACCTAGTCAGGGCCTACCAGGTGCTCAGTACCTATAACCCACAGGCAAGGTATGCATCTCATTCAGTTTCTATTTATATCTAACGCCTTGTTGAAATTACAGTTTTGATCGCCATTGCTGGGATGCATTCTGTAAACCTCAGATCACATCACTTAAAGCCAGAGTCCATCATTTGCAGCTAGCCAAAAAGTAACTGGCGTAATTATTGTTGAAAAACATACTTGGTTGAAAGATAGTAAGGGAACTAAACTCCCTGTGAAATTATTCTTTCTGGCAAGCTGTCATTTTGAAGTAATCAACAAAAGAAGGCCTTTCCAAAAGTGCGTCTTAAGAAGCACTGTTGGAAATTTCCATTAGTAGTTCGTTTTTTAATTCGGCAAAGTGTTAACAGGAACGGAGTGCCCATCTCTCTTTCGTTAGCGATTGGGCCAGACTCATATGCTGCTGTGGGGGGATCGCCACACCTCCTCCACAGCGAGTCTGTTACCTTCCCAGCATTGAATAATGCCGGTACCCTTTTAACACCTGGGTTGAGAGGGGTAATTGAGGTGAAGCGCCTTACTCAAGGGCACAACACGCATGTCCACGATGGGGCTCGAACCCACAACCTCACGATCATGAATCATGTGCTCCACCGCTAGACCACAAGTGCCCACAAGTGCCCACACATAGTATCATCGACTATTGTGCACAGAATCCACACCTCGGCACTGGTGTTTCATTAAAAGTTAACTAAACTACAACATCAAATCTTACGAAGAAGCGAATTGTTTTTTTTTTTTTCAGCCTGAGTCCCAACTACATTGATCTGACCGAGTGTCCGTATTTCTGGCCCTACTGCACACAGCCTATCTACCATGGAGCTATGCCTACCATTGTCAATGTAAGTATCATGCCCATGCTTCGCCAATCTGTGTGTTGCTTCTGTGAAAACCAAAGTTATCAATGCTATCATTGAATTGGATTGAATTTTTATTCCCCTGGCTTTCTCCAAGAATCTACGATAGAGTATTCCTTCTGTCTGTCAGTGTTCCATTTTGGTTAGGTTAACTGTTTAGTGCTGTCATATGAAAACTCGGTCTCCAATATCAACCAAACTTGGTGACAATAATCTTTGGGTAGGGGGACTTGAGATGACTTGAGGTCAAAGGTCATCTAGGGGTCAAATGAAGTCATTGTGTTTAACGATCAATATTTCAATACCATTAAATTGAATTTTTGAAATATGCTCAACAAGTAGGTGAAAATTGCTGTCAAAAATGGGTTTCCTTCTTTTTGCAGAACCCTACAACTATAAATCCATTACCTACTATTGCTGTATCGAATCAGGTTGCAGGAAGCAAGTTTGCCAACCCTTTGGTTACTATTGGAAACAAAGTTGAAAATAAAGCAACCTCTGGGGACGTAACATGTTCAGATGGACTAGAAAAAGATTGACTCGCGACTTGACTTGACGTGTAAAAAATTGACTTGGTTATGACACTTGAGGGTTTGCGGATTTGCATCAGTACTACAAATAAGACTGGCAATCTTAACTTTACCCCTAGAGCCAGTTCTGACCTTTGAAGTAATTTCCCATTTTGGAGTTGTACTTGTACTTGGGGTTTTGACCTTCACTGACGTAATTTTATAGCACTGTTTGCCCACTGGTTTTTAAAAGCTTGTGAGAACAATTTTACAAGCTTAATTGCTTGGGTCACGAATCCATCTTCTGCTAACTTGTGTAGATGTCTTAGTAATCGACTACTTTGCCAGGGTCAGCTGGCAGCAGGGTTGTTTGATTTAAATCACTTGATATAAATTTAGAAAATCATTAAAAAAAACAATTTAAATAGTATAAATTACATGATAATTAAGAGTACTTATCTGCAGTATTAATTCACTGATGTTTTTTTTCTCATTAAAACCAGTCCTGGCAGTTGGTTCATTATGTTTTTGATACGTGTACATGTCTTATTGCTGATACATGCATGAAGATGCAAGACACATGTTACACATTCAAAAAGTGTTTAAGAAGTAACGTATTAATTTTTTAAAACAGCATATATAACGCTTTTTGAGAAATCTGTGAAAATAATTTTTCAGTTTTTCGACGCAAAGCATAGATTTGAGTTAAAAATCACTTGAATATATTTACTTTTAGTGTCTGATAACCTTTGCAAAATTTTAGTCCACTGATTTGGGAGACATTATCTGAATATAGATGTGCATGTAGGTCTACATTGTGCTTTTAAGTTTTATACAATTTTAAAGGGAAGATACAACATTTGCAAACATCAAAAAATGAAATGATCAAATTATCACGAAATACCTTACTGAATTGTTAGGGATTGTGGCTCCTGGTGTGCTGACATTTTCAAGAAAAATTGTATTTTTCCAACGCTGGTCGGCCGACCAGCATTGGAAAAAAACTGGCTTTTTTCAAAAACTGCTCCTATTTTTTCATATTTAGTTATTCCGCATTTTTTTGCAATTGATCACACACCTGTGAAGGGGTACAAACCTGCTAGAGTGATTCTTTGACCTTACAATTCCCCAAAGTCTTTAAATTTCTCTGTTTCATCTTAAGTGGGGTCGGGGAACCAGACCACAAGAAAATGATTGGTTTTCTTGGTTTTTCCAGTATAAACAAGCCCAAAACGTGAAACAAGTCAGTTTAACAATATTTGCTATAACATACTGATCCTCCAAATCCATTGATTTCTGAAAATTGCAGCAAAAGCAAATGTTGTACATTCCCTTTAAAGGAGCATTAATTTCTACAGAGGCCAACATTATGTGCACATGTATTTGCGTTTGGTTTGGATGATTATTGGGCCAGGGAGACGCCAAAGCTGGGCAGGAAGCAGTGATTTGGCATGCTTTGTGGAAAAGAACCTTGGCTTGCTGGGGCACATGTAGGTTGCATAGCGCCCTCTATAGTACCAGTACCTGCACGGATCCAATGCAGTCACCAGTCCCCAATCATGTGCCAACTGGAACATGTCCAGAAAGAAACAAAACTTTCTTAATTATGTACGGTACATTTTGCGAAAAATGTACAATTTGAGAGTTTCAACATAAAAAGTACAATTAAAAATGAGTACATGTACTTGGTTCTATGATATCATTGCAATTGTACATTTGAATCATACCGCCCCCACACAGACCATGTAAACATGACGAGGACACTCCATTTAACATTTGATACGCTGTGTACATGTCCAACATGTTCAAAACAAGCTGATAACAGCCCACACATATACTGGAGGTTGCTAACCCCTTACAATGAATGACAGCTGCCCTGGCTCTGCAAATTGAATTTTTATAAAAAAAGGAAAAAGTTCATCGTGAAACCTAATCCCTCCATGGCATTGCGTTAACTGTTTGGTGTGGAGTATCAAGTATTCTCCAGTAGATGGAGACAGGGAACCCAACGCTCTGCTCCATCTGCCTCGTGCTTTCTTAAGAAACAACAGCCCTTATCTGAAGTGCTAAATTGACGTCTTAACTCTGGAAGGAGACTCTATATCAACATCTTTTGCTAGGGAGTAAGAAATGTTAATCCATGTTTTCAAGCAGGTTCAATTTCAAAACAGATTGTATGCAGGTGTACTTGGACTGTCAGTCAAGCTATGAAAAGTTTTGTGTCAATCAACAACCAAAACAACTTAAGATATTCTGATGTTATTTTGCCCTCATGAAATGGTAAATATGTGAACACTCTAAACCACCAATTTTAGCCGTGCAGAATAGAATACTGTTGATCCTCCGCAAACACTAACTGTCCTTAATCCATCACATTCCCTAGCCTGCTTTGGCAGTTTTGGGATGGAGTTGGGACTACAGAGCACAGCAACTGTCACTTTATAATTGTAGGGCATTGATATCCTGACTTTAATAAGAACACAGAATATTTCATGGAGTTAATTTGAGGCTACACAAAGCTTCCTTCATATTTTGTATGCAAATTGTTGTGTCTGTATAGTGTCAATGCACTTTAAGATGAATTGCATGTATGCACAAATAGTCTCCAGTTACAGAAATGGAAATACCAGAGTGGTCCAGAGGAAAGACAATATGTTGAGACTTTGGGTTAGGATGGAATTACGAGGTCAATTGAAACTGTGCCACTGTATTGATCATCCGATGATATGCAGTACTGTTTGGTCGACGAGTTGACTTCAGCACCACATATGACATTGTTTTAGAGTACAGTAATTGTTTATTCTGCTTTAAGCATTAATTATAGTCAATTGACAGAAAGATGATCCTTTCTTAAATTTGTCAGTAATTTGTTTCCATTATTAGTGAAAGTGTTAAATTTCAGACAGTGAGCAAGCAATTTTGATGGAGGCATGATCTCTATAGAATCTGACTTTATCCCGTATGACACACAAGACACAAGCACTTTTCTGCTTTACTAAGATAACATAAAATGATTGGACTTGTACAAAATCAGTCATTTAGATGTTACCTACTACAGACATTGTTACCTCAAAAGAAAGAACTGATTAGAGCACTGTTTCAGTACAAATTATGACATAATTCACAGATGTCCCGCATGACACGTTTTGCCTGTCCCGTACGACGCGCTGTGCTAAAATCTGTAAACTCTTTCTATTGAACATGTTCAATAAAAATTTTACTTGAGAGATCCTAATATCTGACCTTCCTTTAGATGTTTTTTTTGAATGTTTCCAAGTAGGTTAAGAGAATCTGCCACTGATTAACTCACAGAGATTTTTTACCCAAATTCATTGTCGGGAGGAAAAAGTTCTACGTCCTGCACGACACGTTACATTTTTAGGGATATTATTCTGAAAAGTAGTTTTTTCTGCCGAGTTCATGCTATTTTATTGTGTCCCAGCATTTGGTGTGTGTGTGTGGACCTTTGTGGACAGATTGACAAAATAAACTTATATAAACAATAAAAAACGCACACCTTTCAAATCCACAACTTTTGTTAAAAACCTGTTATTTCTTTGATTTCAATTGTTGTGTAGATCACCATACTGAATGGCATGGGTGTAACAGGACGAGTCATTGAGAAACCAGTGTGGCAGCCATTCACGCCACAGAACGGAGACAAAATTGAGGTAAAACATGTCATTGTGTTACATGTAATTGTGTTACAGTAATTTTCTACTTTTAATACAGCAAGAAAGTTAACCAAATTTAAAAAGAACATTATATGTATCATAGTTTAATCTTTTTAAAATCATGGCACCTGGTGCGCTGACATTTTCAAGAAAAGTGGAATTTTCGTATCAATTTTCAACAATGGTCGGCCGACCATTATTGCAAAAAAAACCTCGTCTTTTTTTCAAACACTTCCCCCAATTTACCAAAGTTAGTTAGTCCAAACTTGGTTTGCACTCAATTACACATCCGTGAACGGGTGCAAGCCAGTTGGTATGGTTCCCTGACCTGACGATTCCTTGACGCTATAAATTGCTCTGTTTCGTCTGAAGTAGGTTCAAGGAACCAGATTACCAGAACTGCATTATTTTCTTGGTTTCCCATCATCTATGAGCACAATACGTGTAACAATATTTGCTATAAAATACTAACCACCCAAATCCATCCACTTCTGAAAATTACGGCAAAAGCAAATCTTGTATTTTGCCTTTAAGTAACTTTTCTTCCTATGTCCTATTCCAGCATTCTGTAGCCATGGTCTAGAATGTCATGTCACAGTGTCATTTTGTTCTATCCATTCAGGTTGCTATGTCCTATTCCAGCATTCTCTAGCCATGGTCTAGAATGTCATGTCACAGTATCATTTTGTTCTATCCATTCAGGTTGCTATGTCCTATTGCAGCATTCTGTGGCCATGGTCTAGAATGTCATGTCACAGTATCATTTTGTTCTATCCATCCAGGTTGCTATGTCCTATTCCAGCATTCTGTGGCCATGGTCTAGAATGTCATGTCACAGTGTCATTTTGTTCTATCCATCCAGGTTGCTATGTCCTATTCCAGCATTCTGTGGTCATGGTCTAGAATGTCATGTCACTGTATCATTTTGTTCTATCCATCCAGGTTGCTATGTCCTATTCCAGCATTCTGTGGCCATGGTCTAGAATGTCATGTCACAGTATCATTTTGTTCTATCCATCCAGGTTGCTATGTCCTATTCCAGCATTCTGTGGCCATGGTCTAGAATGTCATTGTCATAGTATCATTTTGTTCTATCCATCCAGGTTGCTATGTCCTATTCCAGCATTCTGTGGCCGTGGTCTAGTATGTCATGTCACAGTATCATTTTGTTCTATCCATCCAGGTTGCTATGTCCTATTCCAGCATTCTGTGGCCATGGTCTAGAATGTCATGTCACAGTATCATTTTGTTCTATCCATCCAGGTTGCTATGTCCTATTCCAGCATTCTGTGGCCATGGTCTAGAATGTCATGTCACAGTATCATTTTGTTCTATCCATCCAGGTTGCTATGTCCTATTCCAGCATTCTGTGGCCATGGTCTAGAATGTCATTGTCATAGTATCATTTTGTTCTATCCATCCAGGTTGCTATGTCCTATTCCAGCATTCTGTGGCCATGGTCTAGAATGTCATTGTCATAGTATCATTTTGTTCTATCCATCCAGGTTGCTATGTCCTATTCCAGCATTCTGTGGCCGTGGTCTAGAATGTCATGTCACAGTATCATTTTGTTCTATCCATCCAGGTTGCTATGTCCTATTCCAGCATTCTGTGGCCATGGTCTGGTTTCCTGGCCGTTTCTCTCACCGTCTCCAGCAGTGCAGCATCATGGGAGGGCATCGCACAGGGTCAAATTACACTCACGGTGGAGTCGCCACCAGAGGTAGGTCAGCTTGCAGCAGGGTCAAACTCATCGTTGTTTTATTTATACTGTCAGTGCTCTTCTAAAATTCCAGGTTTTGTTCTAAAAATTTGGCGATTGTAAAGTGTTGGGCCCCTGTTTTGTTTTGATCAAATTAGAGTAAAAAATGATTTTTATTGCTCAAAACGTACCTTTACAATCAAAAACAGACTTTTCTCAATTTTAATGACACCCGTTTTGCAATTTTGAACAGATTCTTGGGGTAGAAATTTTCCTGCACGGTTTGTGCCTTGCTATTCAGCACGCAGTGTGTGCTCACGGTAGTGCGTGCTCACGCCATCTTTATTTTCGGGTCGCGTGTTTTCGCCGCGCTGTCATCATCATTTTACCCCCAAATTTCCCTCAAAAAATCAAAACCCTGCCCTCTATCTGTGACATACCTGTTCATTGAGAATGTCGCCAACTAGTTTGGTAGGTCCAATAATTTTAAAGTGGATTTTGTTCCCTTGTACTAGGAACAGGGCCCTACACTACACGATCACCAACAATTTTTATCTTGTGTGTTTTGTTTTATAGATTTTTGTTTTTCAGTTTTGGGTGTTTGCAAACCTTTTAAAAAAACTGTTCTTGTTGGTTGCTTTTGCTAAGGAGGGTAGTTCCTGGTCCGTACATTATTGATTCAATTGGCGATGGGAACCAGTTTACCTTGCAAGAACTGAATTATTGTCGGGCTGCAAATTTGTAAAGTAATTATTCCATAGCATGCTCTTTGGCGAGCTGGGAAGCAGATGCGAGCATACGCAATATCGATTTCCGTCGCCCCGGCCGTCCACCGCATTCAGCTAAAAATGTTCAAGTTTTTGCTTTTGGCTAATTCAGTTTCAAAAATAAAATGTTATCAGCTCTACAACTTCCAATTAGGTTTGTTGCCTTGCAGGAAATTTATGATTTTGTTGTTGAATTTTAATTTAATTTTTTTTTTTTTAAAGTTTTTAATTCATACATGTATGTGCCGGTATGCAATGTGCATACATATTAATTTCCGAATACATGTACTTGTACATGTAATTTTAGAGGAGCATATTTGGTTTGATCTTTTAGTTAGTTCGATCTTTTAGTTAGTGGGTTTGGGTTGGGGTTTGGGGGTAGGGGTGGGGTTGGGGTGTGGGAAGTGGTAGTGATGTGGTACATGTACATACATGTAAGGGCATTTGTTGATGGTTTATGTTGGCATATAAAAAAAAACTGATCCCTACACCTTGGCACACCATCCTGAATCCTGATCCCCATCATGCCCAATCCCAACCCTACCCTTAGCCTCCCTTCCCGCCTTCGACAGAACGCCATGGCTCCTTGGTAATACGTTTTAAAAAACAACAGACACTTGAAATAAAAAATGAAATCGTGACTGGTTGAACTCTTTAAGAACATATGAACTAGTACCCTTTTTCCAACCCTCATTGACAAAATGTGTTTCTAATTCTATTTAGAGTGGAGAGGATCAACCACGGCAGTCAGTTCTCAAGCTACCTGTCAAGGTCCACATAGTCCCGACACCGCAACGTAACAAACGCGTCCTATGGGATCAGTATCATAACCTACGCTACCCACCGGGGTACTTCCCACGTGATAATCTACGCATGAAGACCGATCCTTTAGATTGGTAGGTCAATGGATTCTTGATGTATCTTTCTGTTGTAGGCATCATGCTTGATGCCTAGTTTCGCATTTATGTGGTTGGCATATCCTCTATCTACATCTGTAGGATACTGTGCAAACTCCTTAAGCCCTCTTCACACTAGACAAATCTCGGGGTTGACACAGGATTGACACAGGGTTGAAAACATGCATCGTTTCACACTTGAAGAATTTCAACCCTGCGTCAACCCTGCGTCCAACCCGAGATTGATTTCGCCCCAGGTTGAACTGAACCCTGCTGCAGACCAGGGTTGAGATTTTCAACCCGGGTTGAAATTCTTGCCAGGGTTCAAAACAGTAGTAACTGAGCATGATAAGCTTGATTTGCATGAAACAAGTGTGAAACGATGCGGGGTTGAACGCGGGGTTGAAAATTAAAAAACTCAACCCTGAGCGGCACTGGGTTTGCCCAGGGTTGAGTTCAACCCGGGTTAAGAGGCTCTAGTGTGAACAGGGCTTATGTAGGTTATCCAGCACAGGGCACAGACGCGGTACTTAGCACCATATTAATTAAGAGCCCCCTTTGTGAGTGTGAGGAGGGTTGTGTTGTTGGTTTTGGATTTGAAGACAGTTTGACTTGGTGAGTCCTCGATATCTACCGGTAGTGCCTTCCCTTGGGCTACAGTTCTTAGCAAGAAAGAAAACTTGTAGCAATCCTTATTTGTTTGAGGACGAGAGAATGACAGGCCTGAATTTTGTCTAGTGAATCTTCTTTGGCTGGTAATGACGGAAAACTTGTTGACATTGATGAAGGCAAGCGTATGGTGAGCTCTGTACAAGACGATCTGCCGATACTGAGATGGCAGATAGGGAGGAAAGACAAAAGTGGTTTACGGAGTTGTTTGATTTATCCCATTAGCACTATGTACAGTGGAATCTTGATTTATAAGTCAAAGCTCAGGGGAATCGGCTCAGATTTTGAGTTAAGCAGAGTTTTGAGTCATCCAATGGATTTTCTACAGGAATAAGTTTTTACTTTGAGTTAGAAGGGTTATGAGTTAAGTGGTTTTGAGTTATCGAGATATCACTGTACATTGTACTCATTCCCTGATGAATCCAGCCATTAACCCTAACTCCCTAGTGGGTGTGCAAAATCATATTGAAATTGGAGGATTTAGGACTGTTAGGGTTAAATCATAGAGTGTTGAGGTAATGTAGGGGCGTACGGTACAGGGAGTAACAGGCAGGGCAGTACAGGCACTAATGAGTTATAGTATTGTTCCATTGTCACAAATTCTTGGAGTCAAACTGAATTTGTGTATCATTTATCTTTTCAGGAATGGTGACCACATCCACACCAACTTCAAAGCCATGTATCAACACTTGAGGGAAGCTGGATTCTTTGTGGAAGTTTTGGGAGCACCGTTCACCTGCTTCGATGCTAAACAATATGGTACACACAAAATTCTATTTCATACTTTTTCTCACTTTGGTTGAGTTTGGTAGCAGTCACATGCAGGTGAGTGCAAGTCAATGTTTACGGTGTTGTTTACGGTACCGACTATCCACCCTCAAACCATGTTGTATTTGTATATTGTTTTTCCACAGTATAGACACCAGAATCATTGTGATTGACTGCCACAGTCGATTATTTAACTGAGTTGCTCCTTACTGTTTCACAGGTCGAACATTTTGTGTACCTTACTCCTCAGATTTATTTGTTATAGCGTGACTCTGGAACACCAGTCTGAAACAGCTGTTAAGCTTCTTTGAGAAGTGCCAGTTCTGATAGCTTAGTGTCTGAAAGTCTTTTCATATGTGGTCTTTCCTTCTCTTGTTTTTTTTCTAGGAACTCTCCTTATTGTTGACCCAGAGGAAGAGTTTTACCCTGAGGAGGTGTCCAAGTTGAAGCGTGATGTTGATCAGGGCCTGTCTGTCATCGTCTTTGCTGACTGGTACAATGTCACTGTCATGAAGAAGGTGAAATTCTACGATGAGAACACAAGGTAGGTTGGTCTGGGCTATCTAATTGAGGTATTGATTATCAAACTCCAGAACAATATAGGAAGTTGACATTAAAAGTAAATAAAAAATAGTTGTTAAAAAAAGTTTGGAGGTGTATATTGTATGTATTGTTAATTCATCAAGTTACTTGCCCAAGTTTGAACTCACCGGCCCCTACCTTTTGACTCTTGTTAAGGCAATGGTGGATGCCGGATACCGGTGGCAGCAACATCCCGGCTCTCAATGATCTCCTGGCGCCATTTGGCATGGCGTATGGCGACGGCGTCTACGAAGGAGACTTCCACCTAAATGATCATAAAGGTATGGTGGACCTACCGGCGGCAGGAAGTAGGAAAATGAAGCCTGGAAATCTGAAGGACTGGAACACCAAACTTGAATTTTGTTTTATCCAGTGTCATCAGGGTGATAATCGGTCATCAACTCAATACATTGTATGAGAACAATAATTCGTTAGTTAGCAGAACTTCATGGGTTCAAGCTCGTTGTCATCTTTTCTCACAAGCTATACACCACCAAGTATACAGAGCCAATAAAATGACAGCACCCAGAGGTAAAGTCAGTATCAAAAACTTGTTACTCGCCATTCTCTCAAAGCAGAAAAGGCAACCTGCTCGGAAGTCTAAAACAATGAACTTCCAACTGAGCTGATTTTGAAATTATCTGTTTATATTTATTTTTTTTTCCAGCTTCATTTCTGTCAGGCAGCAGTATCGTCAAGTTCCCGTCAGGAGGTCTTCTTATTCACCAGACCTTGAAAGACCAAGGCCAAGACGTTATCCACGGCAAAGGAGACCTGGTCAATGGTGTACCCATCTTGGGGATGTATCAGCATAGTCTGGAGTCTGGCCGCATTGTCCTTTATGGAGACTCCAACTGCCTGGACAGCAGTCACATGAAGACCGGTGAGTCTTACACCATACCAAACCTAGAGCACAGATAGGAAGATTTTCCTAATAATGCTGCCTTAGTTTGCAGATTGACTTGCCCAATCAGAATTCATTGGGGTAGCAACAATGGGCTAGTACATAATAATAATACAATAATAATGATCAGCATTTAAGAATGCCCTTATTAGTAATCTAAATCACAGCACTTACAGTATTACTATTACCCCTGATCATTGGGCCAATTAAACATTCCAAATACCATCTCAGCTCCCTGGGGAGTATACAGCTCGATGCTGCCTGTTAGGCGCAAGCAAGCTTAATCAATCACATAACCATCTCTGCCCTCACAGGTACCTATTTACTCCTGCGTGGAGAGAAGCAATGAGTGACAAAGTGTCTTGCCCAAGGGCACACGCACCATGACCCCGGCTGGACTCGAACCCACAACCCGCAGCTTTACGCACAGACCACGAATTCAATGCCCTTAGCCACGAGGCCACAGCACTCCACACAATGTACATGCTTTAGAATTGAACTGGTCCATGCGGGCTGAACATTAATTCATAGATGTTGCAATTTGGTATTCATGTTGCTCTAGTAGACATAAGTGGTGTTTTTTTTACACCCATGGGGAGAATCAATGAGTGACAAGGCCATTTTTTAAAAATCACTTTGATTATCGATCCGCCACCGAAGAAAATTAGGAATTGAAAAAAAAATCGTCAACCAAAAATTCCACTTTTAGATAACCAAAAACAAGTAAACAATTGAATAACCAAACAAATCTTACCTTCCGAGTATTAATAACAAGCTTGTGATTCACTTTTAAACCGCAATCCCGGCACTTAGCCCCCCCCCCCCAAGAGAAAGTATCATATATTTCCACATGTAGCCTACGTACCGCACGCCTTAATCCTTGATCCTTGATCCATACATGCTGAAGAATTCCTCCATGCATGGTCCATGCTCCACCCTCGATTACGTACTGCGTGTTTGTGCTCCGATTCCCATCCCCAAAAATATCTTAGTTGGAACGGACGGCAACCAGCTGCAAAAGCTGATGTCATCGACCAGTCAACGCACGCTTGCTTTTCATTATTTAGCGACAAAATATTTCAGAAAAAAATACCAAGCAAACATCATTTGGAACAAGATAAAAAAAACGACGGTTTTTGCTAAGTATGCGAACTTATTTGTTCTTCGTTATGTATGTAATTTATATGTGATTTCGTAGGTTTCACCATTGCAGTTCATGCCAATTAAAACATGCTGTGCATGATGTGCGCGTGCCAGGCTGATTCTGCTTCGGCACGCGAAGTACATGTACAGGCGGTGTTCGTGCAAAATTTCCAATATAATTGTTACTTTTTAATTTTTAAAGTTTGATAACTATGCCCGGGAATTTTTTTTATATGTTTTGTGCAGTAAAACTGAATGACAACATTTCGTTTGAGCACTTTCGTGTCCGAATACTGGGTGCACAATTATGGGCGTGCTGTAAAGGGCGCCCCCACATCTTGAGTACTAGACCACAAGACCACAACACTCTACTTTCACGTTTGATATTTATAACCTATTGACAGATTGTTTCTGGCTGTTGGAAGCCTTGATGCAGTACACGGCCTATGACAACTTGGCGCCCATGTTCGGCCAAACCAAGCATATCTCACTGCCCCCAGCTGTTGCCTTGCCTACTAGAATGGAAGGTAAGTCAGTCTCCAACCTCGTTCCCATGGGTACGAGATCTTGCTGCGCCATGTTGTTTCCCATCATGCCTTGCGCGATCTCAACCCCTGGAATTGTGTAATTTAAATGTGTCAAAATATTTCACTTTATAATTAGGCTGCAGTTTATCCGTTTTACGTGCCGACGCCATCTTAAAAAAGTTGAAAGTTGTGATTTTGAAGAATCAATTCAAACATAAGGTATGGACGTTGCATTATTTAACAAAGATTTGTATTAAATTTACGTTCCCCTTTCGTCCCTTTGCAACCGAAGATACAGGGTTTTTTTTTAGCGAAAAACGAGGCTGCCATAATCCATATGGTACAGGCATCGCGAGTTTTGAATAACAAAAAGCATTCGTACGTGACGTGATGTGCAAAGCACGCGAGTGCATTGTGGGCGCGCCCGGCGTGCAATCTTCGAAATGCGCGCAGTACGCTGTGAAAAGCCAGTCAGCATGGCTTACGTGTACATCACGGCCAGGGGTTAGTGAAGGAAAGCGCACGCGCCCATGGAGTCGAGGCTGGTCAGTCTCTGTCCGAATGATTGGACACCGGGTTCAGACTTGACTGGTGCTCAATCAAATTATTCTGGAGATGTGTATTAAGTACATGCATAGTTCGACATTTGAAACTAATGGGCTCCGTTAGTACCTTTAACGGCCAGAAAAGGAGAGTTGGAGAGACCTAGACTGATTCCCGGTCCATCCACTGTGGACTTCAAATATATGAGGGGCGGAGACAAGTCTGAGAAACTTCAAAAGAAAAATATCGCAGCATGTCGACACAAAATACTCACAACCAATGCTTGTGTCACCCATGACGTGATGTTCCGCGACAATTTCACGGCATAGACAGTCATGTGATTTCTTTAACAATAAGGGAATATATATTTGCTTGGCCAGTTCGGCTTGGGCCATTATATGGTCTGAAACATACTTGTATTCCCATTCATAAAGAAATTGAGTCAAAAAGTCGAAAGACATAAAAATTATAAATTTCAAACGATTTTGTTCAAAATTAGCTACGGTATGGTATGTGCCACTCACAAGTTGTAGTAAACGATGTCCTTATATGGAGAAAAGCACGCACGTGCTGCATGATGTGATGCAGAACACTGTGTGCCGGTTTAGTGTTCTGATTGGCTACACCATGAAAAAGGATGATTTTGATGCGTGCACGATGTCGTAAATTAACACAGATCGACTGTGATTTGATTCCCCCCTGTCGGGAATACGTTGTAAAAGTCGAAATGTTCCACGTTTTGGACTGTTAATTTTGTTGTTGCCAACTGATTCCGATCGTCTTAATGTTGTCGCAAGTACACTCGGGTGTCAGAAAATTGGCGAGTAATTAGTTTCTGACTGTCGTGGCTCCAACTCAGCTTGATCCTGAAAAGCCAATCACCGACTGATCTGTGTCGTCGCAAGGTCGACCTAAGGGTGGCTTAACATGTCTTCGGCTTGACCGCATTGTAGCTGCGTCCTTTGCAATTCAGCTGCTCGGAGTAAGGACGATTTGCCCCCCCAAATTTAGTCATTTTATTTATCATTTGTACATGTATGTCCTCCAAACCCATTGTTGTGAGAAGAATTCACTGGGTACATGCAACATTGGGCTGTGGTGCTTGAAAGTACTGTTTAATTATTTTCTCTGTTGTGTGTGTGTGTATGATTTGATACACCGCGCCCTCTGGAGACATGCACACAATAGGGAACAAAAGATTGTATACGTCTCCACAGGGCAATTTCTATAGATGAATACGTCTCCACAAGGTTTTCACGAAATAGATGTATGGATTTTACTCAAAAACTAGGAATTTCCAAGGTGGGTTGATGTGTCGCAAATGGAAGGGTTTTAGAAAAGGGATATTAAGTCCGAATTTTAGCCAAGGAAATTAATTCTGGTTAAAATAAGAGCATTTTGAAACTGTACTTTCAAACTTGAAAACTTTACTACGCGAGAACAAAGAAATGTCTCCATAGGAATACAAATTTCAGTATGTGTGTTTACTTGTATTGAGAGGTATCCCATGTGCCTGAAAGGTACCACTGAATCCAAGCTTAGCTTATCGATGCAATAATATTGCTTAGTTCCTTCAGTCTACTGATGGTGACGAGAGTGCACTAGTCCAAATGTTCAGAAGATCCCTCTTTCACTCGCTGTCACTTTAATCTTTGACGTAGAGGATGTGCTACATGGTGTTTTGGCCATGTAAATGATATCACAGTCTTTTGTACAAAATGGACAATAGATGGTTGTAGACGAATCAAATTAAAGTATCAAAGACAATTAAACATGGTGCATGACGGTCCTACCTTTATCATTGCTATAGGCTTCATTTGTAAAAAAAGAAAAAAGAAAAAAAAGAAGAAAAGTTCACTATACATAATGTAAATTACGTGCGGCAGGAAAGGTCCATTGCATCCCACAGTAATTAACTTTCATGTTATTACATGAAATGTTGTATAGTGGATGAAATGAAAGCACATTACGCATTATGTGGCGCAGCTTGCAGGAGTGCGTCTGCATTAAATATCAAGGTGAAGCATGCTGTGCTATTTGTGTAGGGTCCTTACTTGTATGCTTTGCTTGTGTTAACAAAAGCTGCGAACAAATAAATTGTGTGTTGGAGTATGCCTAGCTGCATTCAACAATTGTGGGGCTCCACAATGTAATGTGTGTTTTTTAAGTGGGTAAAGTCTGCTTGCAAAATAAGCTCAAAAAAACCCAAAACAGGTGGATTTAACGTACCCAGAGCATTCACCAGTGCAAGACCGTCATTGTATAATTCATGACGGGAAAGCATATGGTCTATGCCAACGCATATCGACCACAAACTTAATCCACTGCAAGGCACATGTATACATGTGTACTCTTGTTCACGTGTAGACTAGGAATAATTCATTTTATCATATTTTCCAAAAAAAAAATACATTTTAATATGTACCTTTACCTTTTCAGCAAACTAAAAAAAAAAATGTTCAATACAAAGGAAATTATGTTCAAAGTGTCAAATTTTACAAAATAAGGGACATCGTGTACATAAGCATCTTCGCACACATACATCATGGTTATTGTATCTTAAGGCTTGGAATACATGTACATTTAAAGAAGAAGTTTTGTCCATTACAAACAGCAAGTACAACAGGATCAGAATTCCACATTTTATGATTAAATATCTGGATGAAACAGCAGTTAAAAAAACAAAACAAGTGTGACCAAAACTCAATTCAAAGACGGTCGACTATGATCAATGCTAAGAAATGTTGATGCTGACAGCTACTCCCCTGGTCACGTTGTCCTACAGCTGTGCACAGACTAATATACAGTGCATTACAAGATGTAAGATTGCCAAGTAGTACCCTCCGCCTCCGGTGATAGGATCAGGCATCCAGGCCATATGTCACCTGTAATTCCATTTCCCAGGGCAGGCCTTATTGAAAGGACACGCATGTTGATATGAATAGTATTTCTATGGCAACGGCAGGTTCCCTTTTTGTGTGTTTGCATGCTCTGTTTGTCTGGAATGTGGGAGGATTAAAGTGGAAATAGAATCAGCTCAAATGACTTACATTCATTACGCAGGTATCCAATTGGCATAATACTGATCCAACAGGTACATGTTTATTACACTTTGCAGCATTTTTTAATTAAATGACAGAATCATGTAACGCAGTCGATTTAATCGGCAGCAAAAAGTTTGAAAAATGTAGGGTATTTACCATTTCCAAATATGAGAAGGGATGCATAATATATTGACACTAAAAGTTAACGGAAAATGTAACCTCCGAAACATGACAACGCTTAATGACATAGCTACAGAACGGAAACAGAAACAGTGGTCAAAATTATATGGCAGAAAGGTCCAACCCTTGTGCTTAATCACAGCCCAAAAGCAACTTGGAATAGCATGCTCAATAATATAAATAAGTTGAATTAAAAAAAAGGTACCTAAAAACGGACCACTAAAAGTGGTACGATTAAGCCCCTTCTGGGGTCTGAGATATCCCTATGAAGAAACACGGGAACTTTGTTAAGCTACCCGAGGTAGCCTTTAACCCAGGTTAGTTGTATGACCAAAAATCTAAGAATTCCATCCACTGGTTCAAAAAATATAGACCAAAACCTCCGCATTTCAAAGTTACACCACTGATTGTGAAAATGGCCGTATGTGCTTAGAGTGCACATGTAGAGCCAACTGCAAGACTTTAGTTTACTGTACGTACCCGGTACCCTGCAATGTGTCATTGTGTTATTCACATGTATTAAAGGGAAAATACAACATTTGCAAACATCAAAAAATAAAACTACCAAATCATTTTGAAATACCTTGCTGGACTGTTAGTGAATGACAGTGTAAAGCATCCTGTAAAATCATGGCACCTGGTATACTGTCATTTTCAAGAAAAGTGGTATTTTTGTATCAATTTCCAACGCTGATCGGCCGACCAGCGTTGGAAAAAACTGGCTTTTTATCAAATACTGGCCCCAATTGACCATCGCACTTGTTTGCAATCGATTACACACCTATGAACGGGTACAAGCCAGCTAGACTGGTTCCCTGACCTTACAATTCTCCAATGTATGTAAACTGCTCTGTTTCTTCTTATATGGAGTCAGGGAACCAGACTACAGGAAAACGATTGTTTTTCTTGGTTTTTATAGCATTTTCGAACCCAAAACCTCAAAAAAGTCAGTGTAACTTTATTTGCTATATATTTCCAACCCCCCAATTCCATCCATTTCTGAAAATTACAGCAAAAGTAAATGATGTATATTCCCTTTAATGTACTCGGGAGTCAGAAATATAGTGACAGCATTAATGCCAACAACAGATTGCGCCAACAATCTGTCACCGAGACGACTGAGACACAGAAAGAAGAACTGGCAGAGGTGTTTGTGCAGACTTGTCTATTTTTAGTTTGTCCCGTGGCATGGTCATCTTAAAAGGAAGCCATTAAACATGTCAAATAATCAAATGCACAGCATGAGGAATTGTGTTTCAAATGAAATCTCCTGCAATTTGATCGATTCTCTAGTTTCTTCACAAAATATGTTGCTGAAATGCTCATTGCAGAGCGGGACATTTGAAATTGTTAGTTTTTTTCCGAATTGTTAGTAGTTTTGTAAGCGTATGATTCAAGGATCCGTTTGCCCTTTTCTTTTCTTCTTATCAATATGGTGTTTTTTGTAAGGCGGCAGAACGCTATGCCCCAATCTGTAAAAAATTAGCTGAAGTTGTCTTCGGACACTCATTCAAATGGGCCGTGTCTTGTCGACCATCAACCTGAAGAAAAATGGACTCTCCATGGCAAACTCTTGGTGGCGCACTGCATTGTGAATCGCCCGAATTGGTTGAAGGACATTTCATCCGTTCCATGTGTTATTATGAAACCAGTCAGTCATTTGTTGACATATGCTGCAAATAAACCTCCACTTCTACCTCACCACTTCAGGTAGCAGACCAGTAAATAAACTTCCATAGACCCCAATGGTAAATGCTCCCACTTCAAAAATTCGGGAAAAATACTCACAACTCTCCAAGGTGTTCGAGACACACATCAAATTAAAGCTTATTTCATCTTCTTTCATTTTCTTTTCAATTTTCGGGGGATCAACTGATGACTTTTAGGAGAAATTTCCATCTGAAGATGATCACCCCTGAAAATAGTCCTGAAGCTCATCACCATTTTGAAAAACGATGCCTACACTCCATTGCAAAATAGAGCGCTTTTAGGGTCCAAATTACATCCAAATTACACAGAACTGCAAGTTCCCAGTCCTGTGCACGGCTTCCAACCATATTTTGTACAAACCCTCAAGTTCATGGCCCACAGCATGCTCAAATACTGAAGATTTTGAGGGCATGCAAATCGTGATTTGGCCGGCGTAGGCAATTTCGGACCGATTTACTGGTCTGCACCCTATTCAGAATCCACATGCACTGTCATTTATTAATATCCTGATGGATTAGATCATTACGCAGTCAAGCCAATGAGTATCGGCTACGGTATCCCACAGTGCCAATAAACAAGCAACCCCTGGGACCGCTGCAACTCTTGCATTACCATGAGCGACCTGTTTCCTATCGCACATCATATCATTTTCTGAGCTACATGTATTTGAGCCGGTAACCAAAGGAGAAACTGTCCCATGCAAGCTGTTGTTGTTCAGCCTGCAACTACATGTATTAAGCCCCCCACCGGAATTCCCACTCTATCCGATGGCACCGTTGCACTGCTCATTTCATTGTGACTATAGCTGCCATGTTCTTTGATTTCCAACACTAAATTGGCTCTTCTTTGTACCTGGGTGGAACTGATAGAGCTGGTAGGGGTATATTTTAATTGTTGTGTGGATTGGGCCGTCCCAATACACAAAAGCTGGATGTGCTATTTGCACTGCTCAAGATTTTGAGGAAGTTTTTTCTTCTTCAGCTTTGGAGAGATTGGATTTTTATGACCAAACGATCACCAACTCTCCACTGACTGACCCTTAATAATCATGTCTGTAAACATAGCTACTGTGCTATACATGTTGGGGTTAAAATAATGCAAAGGTTTCCCATGGCATTGGTTACTGTACATCCATGTGTGGGTATATCCTCATGTAGTACAGACAGTCGTGTTTTACTTTACTCTCGAGGACAATGCTTTGTGTTTCCCTTTGTCCCTGTAATATATCACTCTCCCATAGACTAAGCACACAAACTTACTACAGAGGACCCAACTCCCGAGGACTGAAAGGATCTGTTGTTCTCCCTTTGTGTGTCGGTCCTCGGGGGTTATGTAGAACACGTACATTTATACGTGACAGTGGATCAAAACATGTTACACATCTTGATTGTCTAACTCTGTGAGGTTTACACTCATACATGGACTACCATGTACATGTACTGCGCCATGTACCGATACATGTATCGGTATGTACATACGTGTACATTGACCAGCTGTCATTACAATCAAATGAACTCTTTTGTCTGCAGAATCAATTGCCTTAATTAGAGGGGAAAGAAAATGCATAATCAACAATAAGGCCATACAGTATATTGGTCATCGTCATACTATATATGTACATGTGTACATGTGCACATTGTACATGTATCGTACATTTGATTTGTTCTGCAGGTGGTCAGACATAAAAAGAGTGAAAAGCATGTACAATGTACGAGAATATATGTAGTTCACATTGAATCTTTTTTCTTGTGTGCCTCCTTTGAATATGGGACAAGAGATCAAAATGAATACCTTGCAACAAATTTGCCAGAAATGTACTTTTGTGCAGGTATCCCAATTCAATGTACATGTAGATTACTTTAATATTCATCAGATCGTTCTCTTGCCTAGTTCTTTTGTTTATCCTGTGCCACCGTTTTCATCATGTCTGCCCCTCCAACACCCCTAGAGACTCCCAAGCAATTTCTTTATTCCTCAGCTTCCAGTTTGACAAATACATTCATCAGATCAGACCAACAGAGCAAGGGGCCCAGTAGCTGGGGGCTCTTGTTAATCATTTGCCTGGGTTCCCAGACGGCACGATGAGGTGAAATCTTTTGCGATTATTTAAGCCATCGTCCGCAATAACAGTGCTATCAATCAGGCCATGAGGCTGTTTGCATCAGGCTGTGTCTTCGTATCCCTCGTTGCAACCATGCAGCTTTCACCAAGCGTATAGCTGACGCCTTCAATGTGACTCTATATAGTCTGTCTCTTGAATATTTCATTTGTTGCATGAAAAATGGAAGGATTCGCCAAGCCTGTATCTATAGGCTTAAAGACTCTGGATAGAACATGAAGTGATTAATGTTTTTACTTTGAATATCCTGGAGCAGTGGAAACAGGAACTTTTTGGACAGACTTGTTTTGGGCAAAGATTATGATTGACAGTTGTGGATCATGCAGGTAATGAGGATCCAAAGATTAGAAGCCATAATTGTAACCCCTGCAGTTGGACTCCAAATCCAAGCAGGACTTAAGCTCCTATGCAATGATCTTCAGTGAAAAAAAAATGTTCTTAGGGAGCTTGGCGTTACAATCCAGCAGGACAGATGTTCAGTATACATGTACACTGTACACTGAAATCAGAGAGAATTCTGGACGTCTAAATTAAAACTACACAATGTGAAATAAGAAACTGTGTTTGTGTAATACTATACGTGTACAGAGGAACGCCGCTGTAACAAAAATAACGGGATGATCCACAGAGATTGTTCGTAATAGCGATCGTTCGCCATAGCGATTTTATGCTGCCATTGCTCCGATACTCACTTTTCAATAAATAGTGCCCTTAGCAGAACTTCAGCCTGCACGCCATGGTAGTTACTGATTACTTTGAAGATGTGCCGACTATTGAATAATGTAATTACCGTTTTTCAGCTTACTACCTACAGCAATGGGTGGCTTTCCCGTTCTATTCCTTGGGGAAATAATAGCCACTTGTCACTCTTCTATTGATATTTTTCAACAACAATGTTTGGTATGTTTTGTACACAAAAATCAGGAGCCAAGGACGATATATTCGGTATAGCCATATGTTCGGTATAGCGGTATTCGGTATAGCGACGTTCCGCTGTATCTGTAAATCTTTATAATAGGGACCATTAGAAGCAGTACGTGTACAGGACACGTATGTAACTTTGAAAGAGTTGCCTAAATTAAATCACCATTTTCAGGGATAATTTCACCAGACATTCATACATTTCAATATTTTGGTGTGATCTACATGTATATATTGCAGATAGTGTGCCCGATGAAATACATTTGTAACAACTCAAATGGTGTTTAAATTAATAGGCGACTTTTCCCAAGATGCTGTAGGTGTGTACACCATTCCTAATGGTCTGTATATTGTGGCGTGTGCTTACAAATGTACCTGTACATTTGGTATGTCTGCTTTTACAATTACAGCAATGTTCTCAGAGTATAATTGAGGACCTCCTTTGACAGTTAATGAATATCCTAGTATCCATACATTACATGCAGTTACTGAATACAGAACACAAGTTACTGGTATACTGGTATCTGTGGGTAATTTGACGCTGGCTTATGTAGCTATACCGGTACCGTTTTATGACAAGTTTAAAGATTTTTTTTTTTAAACATCTGCTCCAGCAGAACGTACCAATATCATATGTGTCATTGTTCATGTACCGGTATGTTCAAAAAATAAAATCCATGTGGTCGTGGTCTTCATGAAAGTAACCAATTTAAGCTTTGAGATGGTGGGTTAAAACGCAGCCATAATCTACCCACTTCGTACATATGTAATTCAATCTCTTGCATAATTCAGCAATTTTGCCAAAAACTGGAGTTTTTTTTATCCTACTGCTGGAGATGAGAATTTTAAAATTTGGAAGGAATTATGATGTTGTCAGCAAAATTTAAAATAGTGACAAAGATATAGTGAGTCAATATGCTAGCTTTGGCATACATAAATGTACAATGCTTCAGGTGTGCCTTATTGTTGACAAGAAACAGCTCATATGAAATGACTTTGCCACAAGGTATGATGGGATGTCTTTTAGATATTGGTCGATGACCTTTTAATTGTAAAGACCGTACTATGCCTGCACAGAAAGTCCTTTCATGTCTCGTTCCTGAAAAAAATGCCTGTTAGAATACACACAGAGCGAGGAACATTGGAATACGTAGCACAACTGTATCTTTTTTTGATTTGTCAAGTTTGCTTCTTCACCGTGTGGATTTGAAGAAAAGTCAAGTTTGTTTTAAAAGCCTGTAAGGGTTTGTCATGAAGGTCTTTATTCCCTGTTCTAACATGATATTATTATTCAGTGTCCTTGGGATGAGAGTCTATCTTTCAAGTATTTGTACATAAAAACTTTGACAAGAAGACAGACAACTTTGACAGTACTTACAGAAGACAGAGAAAAAGAAAGCCGACATATCCACATGGCAACAAAAGCTGAATGCTGTTTGATAACAATGTACTGTAGTTAACTGTACTGTCCTCGCTATTTTTCAGTTCAATTTGAAAATGTATGTTGTTTTCAATTCCTTTGTTTCTATGATTACAAATTTCTCTCATTTTTTAAATAAATATAAATGAATGAAATATGTATTTTCATTAATTTTGAATTGATGTTTGTGGCCCAGGGTGTCTGGTTCCTGCCTAAATCAGAATCGATAATGTAGGGACTGGGAACCAGTCTACTCACAGGGCAGCTCTGTTTGTTTAAAAGAAATAAAAATACAAAACCTTTTTTTTACAGAGGATTACAGATTCCCAACATAGAAAAACTGAGTTTCTTTTCCGTTCGAAAGTTTGTTAGGAGAATAAAAGTTCAATCTGTTGAAGATCACTTACAGAAGATGTTAAATGTCGGTAGGGATTTTGGCTAAGCAATATACATGTATGCTGAGATATCTGGAGCCTTCATCTACTGTTTTGCACTTCTGCGATGTAATTCAATGAATGTTTGGGCAAAACTGTATGTTTATTTTTATAAAGTTTCCAAGCACAAACACAAGTTCAAATTCTGCATGCGTGAATTATCAAAGAGGATTCGATTGGAAACTTTACTGATAGTTTCATGACAACACAAAGTGATTGATTTGTACCGTACGTACTCTCTGACTGTACATGTGGGTAGGCATTACATTCACTGTGTGGACATCCGACTAAAGAGGTCCACATAAACCAGGTAGAGGTGACGTTGCGTGGACTTGGGGAAGTCCACACACTGTTTCCCCATTTCTAGAAAACAGGTTTAGTGGCATTTTGGGGTTTGGTTTATCTGTGGCAAAATGAAGAGAAACACTGAAGGGAATCATAGAAAAAAAATTGGGTTGAAAGAGTTTTCACAGTTTGAGAAAAATGAGTTTTTTCACTAGTTTTTCTTAACTACACGAAACCAAGGGAATGTCCACACTTGGTATGTAACGTAAACATGTGTGTACATGTACATGTATGTAGTGGATAGTGAGGCATGTCTCATATGCCATTGGATATGCTAAGCATATCTACATGTACTGGCAGGCAAACCTCTTTAAATCATGCATTTTTCGTCCAGTTGGATATTCTTTTTGAACTTGGTTGTGTTCAAATTTTGTTCAAAAGAGCAATGGCATGTACATGTACATGTAAATGTGCAGCTGGGCAATTCCACGGTTACTCACACTACATTTTTGATTTGCTTTTGAGTTTCCTCGGGCTGTAATTACCTTACTGAAAAGGTTTAATAACTGTTATCCCCATGGTAGATAGAGTAGACCTAGACCTACCTAAGCACCAAAGATGACATCCCGAAAAATGTGTTATGTATGATAATTAAACAAGACGCACAAAATCGGTTACTCATGTTACGAAAATGTAACGTGAGTAACCATGGAATTGCCCAACTGCTGTTTTGTGTGGATGCAAAGACTGTTTTAGTTTTGTACAATGTAGTATGTTGAATTTTTTTTATTGAGCCTCACTAACGATCTTTCTGACATGCACCGAACCCTTCTCATTTATGAAGCACTTGCATACCTAAATGGCATGATTGGTGATGTATTAGAGACACAATCAGCTGTGACAGTGTCCAACCTCCCATTCCAACTTCAAAGTGTAGTGACTTGCCATGCAATATAAGGGCTATCCATTTGTGCCTGCACGTTCCACAATGACCATTTAAGAGTCGTAGCCATCATTTTTCATCTGAAGTCGTTTTGCCCTTGATCCTGTAAAGGTTTTTGCCCCTGAAACAAATCGCTTGTGATTGATTCACGGTATCACAGTACTCAGTATTGTATTTTGGAAGCAGAAACGTACATTTTCAGGGATGCTACAAATTAACTGCTGAGTGCAAACCATCGCGAGCAATGTTCTGCCTACAGTTTGGCTTAAAGCAAATGTGTGCGTTAGCTGCATGACTTTTGTCAGTGTAGTCAGTGGGCTTATGGTCGAAAATTACACCCCATATGCAATTTCGGGTACATTGTTTGAAACTCTCAGGATCACTAGAGGATACCTCAAGAAGTTCAAAACCACTTGATGCCATTTTTTACTGACCCTTTTGTGGGCGTGGCCATGATTTTGAAAAGTGGGGGGCTTCGCGCGTAAAAAATTATTTAAAAAAAAAAAATTTTCTTTTTCACATTTGGACAGTTAACTCAAGTGCTACATCACAAGAAAAAAAAATTCCACAATTGTGCCTCTTTTGGGGGTGGGGCAACCTTTTAAAAAAGTGGGGGCACACGTTGCTAACAGAAAATCGACCTGTAACAGGCAATCTTGAGTTTTTTTGTTTTGTTTTTGTATTTGTTACAATCCCTTATATAGTGGTAGTGGAACGATGTGTTAACCCTAACCTGCCCAAATCCATCAAAATCCATCCCCCCATTTTGGGGATTTTTGGCAGGCAAGCCACGAGTACCAAGTCCATTAAAATCCACCTATAGTAGTGTTGGTCTTGTGGTGGATTTCAGCAGATTTGGTCCTGAAGCATTATGTGAAGCAGGGTCAGTGATGGATTTTGGCGGACTTGGTCCAGTACTTAGTAAAAGACTCTAGGGAGTTAAGGTTTACTTTTGCTTAGGACAAAAATATGGCATAGCATACATGTACCTGTTGGCATTAGTGGTCACTTTTTTTCTATTTAAATTGTTCTAAGCCTTCCTTCTCTGGCTGGCAATTTCGACAAGGCCAGCCCAGCAGTCAAAATAGATCAGTTGACTGTTTTTAACCCTTGGGTGTCCCTGCCTTCAAAAAGCAGGTCTGACATGCTGTGATTGTTATGATATGGCTATTGCTTTGACTGTAGGAGATTCATAAGCCAGCTGCGTGTACCAGTTGCCTGCTTTTGTCCGTTGATGGAATTTGACTGTCACAGCGCTTGCTTGAAATATGATCTGACTGTTGGTGACTAGCCTGATCAAACAAAAGGGGGGTTAATGGGTGCATTTGTTCATTTTTGTTTGGAAGGTTGCACATTATAAATGTATACTACATGTAGTACATATATTGTGAACAGATAATCAAAATGTATGGTCATCAATTGTGGGGTGCTGTGGTCCAATGGTTACGGTGTTCGACTCGTGTGCTGTGGTACCGTACATGGGTTCAAATCCTGACGGTGGGAACATGGTGCTTGCGCTCCTGAGCAAGGCGCTTTACCATTATAACTTCGTCCTTCGGATGGGACGTAAAGCCGTAGGTCCTGTGTGTTGTGTAATGCATGTTAAAGAACCCAGTAACACTTATCGCTAAGAGACGAGGTTTGCCCCGGTGTTTGCCCCGGTGTTTCTGGCAGTGGCTGCAATATGCGCTGCAGCACCTTGTAAACCATTATAAGGTGCTACATAATGGGTCTCATATTTCTCATAAACTTTATTTACTTTTCTTTAATAATAGACATAATCTCCAGTGCCTTGAGTACCTAATTGTTGGTAGATACGTGCGCTATATAAGACTCCATTATTATTATTATTATTATAACAAATAATCAAAATGTATGGTCATCAATTGCATTCTTGAACCAAAATGAACTTGGGACCTAATACAGTCTCTCATGGTGACATACGGTAGCTCCAAAGAATCGGTAACTTATCTCTTGGAAAATGATGATGTGGGAAATTTCCTCCCAGTGAAATAAGTTCCCATGTTCTCGGTCGATGCAGCACAAAGCAGAGTAAACATGCATTTCCCTCGAAGCTTGCACTTGAACGGACATTCAGCAAATAAAAGCCAGGCCCAGTATGTACAAGATTGGATTTCCTCTTCGCAGCGATGGGAGATGTTTGGTATAAAATGGATGTAAGTGCGTCTAAGGTTTCTCCCACTCCCTCACTCCTCAAAATGGTTTGGTGCATATATAATGAGAACCCTTGTGAATGTGATTCAGCAATTGTGCTCATGTGTTGGTGTTTCTCTGTCAAACTGCATGGGCCCAGTTTCTTGGAGATATGTAGCGTAAAAAACATGAGAACCAGTCAGTAAAGGCCCTGTCACACTGTCACACATGGCGTTCATATTGCGTTGTTGAAATTCTTAAAAATGTAATAAAACGCCATGAAGACGCAGGATCCATGGTACCAGTGGCTTGCAAGCCATCCTTCAGAGATAATGATACATCTTTGTGAAGTCCATGGGAAGTCTAGGAGGTCCGTGTGGCGTTCTATAGCATCCTTGCAGCGTTCTCTAGAAGTTCCATTGAAGACCGATTAGAAGTCTGCGCGGCGTCCTCGGCGTCCTCGTACAACCGTGCTTATTTGCTCCAGAAACCTGACTGCACACAAAGGAAGTCTTGCTCCCCTTGATTATCACATGCTGCCATGGTTGCTAGGATATGGCTCGATAAGATTACCAATACATTCACAAATATTTCACACCTTGGGACGGTATGATATTTTGCGTTGTATCAATTCTTCTGCTAACTTCATTCAGCTCAATTAACATTGTGGGTGATTTTTTATCATATTTTTTTTTCCGGTTGATGTGCATTGACATGTACATGTATGTATCTGTTTGCCAAATGTTAACAGACATCTTCTCTTTACTCTGAATCATTAATTTCATTGACAATGGTTATTTGAAGACAGATATTAAACATTGAAACTCCCTGATATTTTGGTACTTGGTAGATGTGTTTGCCTGTATCTCTTATCAACATTAAAGGACAAACCTCCCCCTTTCCCAAGGCCCCTCCTCCTTAAGAGGGCATACATACACCAACTTGAACTTATATTGGCATTGGTCTATCTGATATTGGCATTGGTCTAGTTAAATTACAAAGTATGTCGATCTGGTATACAAGGTCTAGAAATATTTAGGATACTGATTCGTAGAAATTCAAACCATGTAATACTAGCGGAGTAGTTCATTTAAAAACTTGAATCAACAACACATACATGTCCTCTCAACACGATATTTCCCAGTTAGTCAATCATTCAGTAAAGGAACTTAAAAACCAAATCATGTAAAGAAAAGAGCAACATTTAGGGAGACTGCCAATGTTTTTTAGAAGACAGAAAAAGAACATGTTTATGACTCATGATGCTAATACTGCAATGCTTTTGTCCAGCTTGAAATAATACGTAGTGTTAATAGAAGTCGGCTTGTCTTAGACCTATCCTTTTACACTGCCTTCTCGGCTGGTATCAATTTTAATTACACTTGCACGTGCATGCTTATTCAAGTATTCCAAACATACAGGCACATATGTTACACAATGAACAAGTACCTACAATGTACATGTACGTACGTATACATACTATTGCTTCCCAAATAGAAGTCGTAGAGAGGAACAATTTGATAGCCGCTAAATAACTTTTAACTGTGAATAACCAGTTTTTAAAACCTTTTTCACAACCCTTTTGTTTTACAACCCCTTTGCCGTAAGTACATGTACAATGTTCATTGAGCTGTCATGTTGGTACATGTACATGTATCCTCCCGATAATGACAGAAATGCACATTTTGTGGTCGTATTCAAGCTGACGATGACACTCTGCCGTGAGATTGTGTGACCCTTTATAATTATCGCACGACTCTCTCAAAGTTTGTCATATCTTATAGGACAAACAAATTAAAGCATCAGCTTTCAGTCAAATTTTATATTGAAGCAATTTTTGTGTGTGTAATAGCAATTGTCGTAGTGAAACTGCTTTTGCTGATGTCACGCAACTTGCTTTGCTTTCATTTTCTGTGTGCAGTATGACATAACCACCATACAAAACGGTGCAAAATTGTTCTGACTTTGAGAACTTAGTAAAAAAAGATTGTCTGTTATGTTTTTGGTACAGTAATCAGAGTAAGACTTTCAGTAGATGCATCAGATATTTTCAACAACTAGCGGGTGCTAGCTGGGTGGAGTCTATACTAATGTATTACTTTGACCTCAATTTGCATGTTGACCCCAAGTGGGCGTGGTAAACCTTGGTGAAGCAATTTCGCCACATTTTTCATCATCAACGTTATGGCTTGCACAAGAGCAATACTGTTGGAGTGTTTTCATAGAGATAATGTAATATTTCACTATTCAAAGTCTGAAAGAAACAAATTTGCCGAAAAAGCAAAACAAAACAAATAAATCGTTTTTTTCACATGCCAACGATGACTTCAGAGGACAGTGAAATCGGAGCATTATACCATTATAAAGCCAGAGTCCATCATTTGCAGCTATCCAAAAAGTAACTGGCGTCATTATTATTGAAATATATACTTGGTTGAAAGATAGTAAGGGGATTAAACTCCCTGTGAAATTATTCTTTCTGTCAAGCTGTCATTCTTAAAAAATCAACGAAAGAAGGCCTTTCCAACGGTGCGTCTTAAGAAGCACTGTTGGAAATTTCCGTTAGAAGCTCTTTATTTTATTCGGCGAAGTGCGCACAAGCGTTGACACGACGCACATGCGCGCGCGGTTGCTATAATTCGTCGGATCGGTGCACAACATCGCGTAGCTGCAATGGGCTCGGTGCCAACATGTCTCAGACACTGATCTCAGGCCCAATTCAAAACATGATTCAGCAACTTTTGATTTGAAATCGAGATCCTAGAATGTTGTTTTTTTTCGAAAAATGCAGCTGAAGCTAAGCTGAAACTTCATTAGGTTAGTTGTTCAGCACCCATCTTTAGATTTTGAGCACTTTTGTTGCTTCAAACGAACAAAATGCACAAATTACACATGATGGACTATACCTTTAAGGAGCTGCATACAATAACCAAGCCTCTTCATTAATCAGTGCATTTTGTGCTTGCGCACAGTCTTTACGCCTTTTACAAAAAACGTGACACATAGACATCAGACAGACATCAGACATCAGACAGACGGTGTAGGATCTTTTCATACACGATGTTTTTACTTCGACCTGACAATATATTGTCCAAAACATGCATGGGTTAGCTTCATGCATGTGCTAGTTTCATATTACCATGATTACACACAAGCACGTATGTCACGTATTTGTAATGCATGTACTCTCAAGAGAGCGATAGCACAGTGCTACTGCTGTGCAAAACACTCCCCATTAAAGGGAATGTACATCATTTGCTTTTGTTGCAATTTACAGAAATAAATGGATTTGGATGATTAGTATGTTATAATAAATATTGTTACACTGACTTGTTTCACGTTTTGGGTTCGTAGATGCTGGAAAACCCAAGAAAACCAATCATGTTCTTGTAAGCTTAAGATGAAGCGGAGCAATTTATAGACTTTGGGGAATTGTTAGGTCAGAGTATCAGACTAGCAGGCTTTTACTCCTTCACAGGTGTGTAAGCAATTGCAAACAAAATGCGGAATAACTAAATTTGACAAATTAGGAGCAGTTTTTGAAAAAAAGCCAGTTTTCTCCAACGCTGGTCATCCGACCAGCGTTGGAAAAATACATTTTTTCTTGAAAGTGTCAGCACACCAGCAGCTACGATTTTACAGGATGCTTTAGACTGTCATTCCCTAACAATCCAGTAAGTTATTTCGTGATAATGTGATCATTTCGTTTTTTGATGTTTGCAAATGTTGTACAAGTATGTATTTTCCTTTTAAATCTCCAAAACATGTTTGTGACCTACCGGTACATGATGTATGTATGTACATGTACATGTACATGTACATGTAAAAGAGACAAAGTCAGTTATACACACAGATGCTCAACTTCAACAGGACACGTAAACATTCATTCAGACCCTGGCTTATTTGAAGATGACTTCTTAATTTATTTCCATAGATATGGTACAATTACGAGTACCTTGTGTTTCTATGAATATCTCCATTATTTTTACTTTCAGAAAACAATCAAGAAACCCTATTCCTTGCCTTTTGTTGTGCTGACCTCCAACTTTTTCAGTCAAAAATCTCAGTCTTAAGCCTAGCCATCTCCAAACCTTCAAAATCCAACTGCATGTTTTGTTGGAATCTGTTGGAGTAAGGACTGCACTAGTAAACTGATTATGCTTTACATGGGGTCAGGCATACGACCATAATCAGAGACCAACAGTTTGGGTGTTGAGTTACATATATACTGGGTTGGATTTTGTAAGAATGAGGAAGGTTCCTAGTAAATCACTCACAGGGTTACATAAAGTTCATATACTCAATCTGAAACCATCAGTCTGAAAGCATTAGTCCACCACCCTCAAGTCTCACATGGCAAACCTTAAAGCTACAGTCTATCATTTGCAGCTTAAGTAACTGGTGTAATTATTGTTGAAAAACATACTTGGTTGAAAGATAGTAAGGGAACTAAACTCCCTGTGAAATTATTCTTTCTGGCAAGCTGTCATTTTGAAGTACATGTGTAATCAACGAAAGAAGGCCTTTCCAACGATGCGTCTTAAGAAGCACCGTTGGAAATTTCCGTTAGTAGTTCGTTTTTTTATTCGGTGAAGTGCGCGCAAGCATTGGCACGACGTACACACACGCGCGGTTGCTATAATTCGTTGAATCGGTGCGTGACATCGCGTAGCTGCAATCGGCTCAGTGAGAACGTGTCTCGGATGCTGAATTCAGGCCCAATTCAAAACATGATTCAGCAACTTTTGATGTGTAATCGAGATCCTACAATGTTGTTTTTCTCGAAATATACAGCTGAAGCTGAGCTGAAACTTCATCAGGTTAGTTGTTCAGCACCCTTCTTTAGATTTTGAGCACTTTTGTTGCTTCAAACGAACAAAATGCACAAATTACAAATGATGGACTATACCTTTAAACCCGACACACGTGTTTTACCTGAATAATGATGATTTCTTTGTTTTTGATATGACCTCACAGGCAACCACCTGTATCGCTATTCCAAGGTATTGGATCCTCATCAGCTAGGGGATCCCAAACCACGCCCCCTTCCTGCCTGCCCTCATCTTGCATGGGCCAAAGGAGAACCTCTCAACATATCAGCTCCAAGGTAAGTGCAAGCTCTTCAACAGCCGTCCTATCATTCCATTCCATCTCACTCATTACTCTAATAATCAAGAGATTCCTTTTTGCAGCTGTGCTTGTCAATTTATTCATTTGAAATTGATACAACTCTCACTCAGTCATCAAATACAAATTGCTATATATAAAAAGACATTTTTTTCATTTTTGGTAAAGTTTGAGTGCCAGATTAGCCTGTAGATTTGCAGGAGCGATAAGAGTTCTTAGTAAAGCCGCATTATAATGCAAAGTCCTTTAGGAATGAACAAAAACAACGGTAGAGGGAAGGAGCGAAAATAACAAGTCCATTAACACCAGGGGTCTGAGATGAAGTAGAAATGACACTCTGCTGTGTAGCGGAGTGTGGAGCATTGACAACGTGTTACTCCTGCCGTATTTGCATTCCCCCGGAGGGTGCTGTCCTCAAGATCTCTCCAGAGAGCTACTCGATTATTTTTAGCCATCTCCTGACTCTGTATGCTAATGTCAATGACCCACCCCTTCACATGACAGACAATTCCCAACAAGTTTGAACCTTAGCATTTCGGTAATCTTTTTTTTTTTTTCTCAGCGCAGACTTTCAGAGATTTGCCAAACCATTGCAGGTTGGCTGTTATATTTTTCAGAGGTTTCTGGCTAGTCCATGGGTAACACTTCTTTAGTATCAATGCAAGGTCTTCCCTTGGCCTGACAAGCCCTGATGCCAGCCTGGGTTCTTGGCCGGCCGTCATGAAAAATTCATGGTGTGTGGAGCTGGCTGAACTGGTTTCTCTATGGGGATTTTTTGTTCCGGGCTAAGACAAGATTCAGGGATTTGGAGGAATGATGCTATCACTCAGGGGGGAATCGACTTGGAGGGTCTCCTTTTATGTCTGGACCGATGGGAGGGCACAGACTCTAGAGAATGTCAAGTGGGCCATTGGAATGAGGTTTTCTGGGCAATTCACTTGCAGTGGATTGGACGCTCTTCAATGCTGATTGTTTTAGTGTTAATGCCAAATGACACCTCCTTCCAATGACACACTGTTCAGCTTTTTTGTGTGTTGGATTTCAGCTTTTTTTTCAGCTTTTCCCTCACTTGCTGTGTACAAAAGTATAGGAGATTTTCAAAGTTCAGCTTTTTTTACACCTTTTTCAACTGTTTTCAGCTATTTTTATTAGTGGTCACTCACACTCCTGATGACAATCTGGCTTTTTTTTTCTTCATTTCCTTAAAATTTAGGGAACCGCCAACGTAGGGCTGGATAGCTCAGTTGGTAGAGCACCGGAACGGTAATCCGGAGGTTGCAGGGTTAAGCCCCGCTCCAGTCGATTTTTTTTTTTTTTCAACTTTGAAAATTATAATAATGAGCCTACAGTTTGCCTTGTGGTTTCTGTCAAACTTTAGTTAAATTACAATGCCAGATTTTTTTCTGCCATCGGACAAAATCTGTACTTTGGAAATATCTTGAATTTTCCTTTCAAGATTGATGTGATTATTTGACGCTACCCTTTAAACTCACCTATAGGCCTATGTGGCCTGTGTATTTTTTCTCCTTCAACTGACCTCCATCTTCAATGCCATGAAAAATTTATAATTTACGTCACACTACTTTGGAACCTACTGCATTGAGTTTGCCTGTGTCTTATCAAAGACTTAAGAAGCCGAAGGTGTGAAATGCTACTCGGGAAGTGAGGGGATCTGGTAACAGGTCCATGCATGCAGCAAGTGATACGGCCGAGTGTCTAGGGAATGCAAGCATTAGGCTGAGGGGGGCATATCAGGGTACCAAGGGAGACCGACTTGACAGACAAGATCAGCTGGTTTCTGTAAACAGTACTTCACAAATTATTTCGCTTTGATGAACATGTTAAGTAGCAATTAGTTCAAGGAAAAGGAGTATCTGTCCTATTCTCACACAGGATATTTTAGCTGTCTAGACAGCTAAAATTAATGGAGTCTGGTCTTTGGAAAGATCTTGAGGACGGGATCCTCCAGGGGAATACAAAAAAAAAAGGAAGTTTCAAAATGGTCATTAACTGGTGCCTCTGATCTTCTAGGTCTGTTTGTTTTATCATACGCTTGTTGTTAGTGACAAAAACACCATGTGTCCGTATGTATACATAACATTAGGTAGATTCATTATAAAAACATGTTTCCTCATAGAAAACTTCGTCAAACCAGCGTTCCATCTAATTACTCCAACACCAACCTCCAAATTGAAAGATAATGCATTTACATATCTAATGCATAATTTAAGTTATACTGTGGTGCCAGTACATTTCAATGTACGATGTACCTATCTGTGGCTGTTCTAAAAATAACAAGTGTAGAGATTGATGAAGCGTTCATTTGAACACACCCTGACTTAATGTCAGCACAGAGATAGATTCATAAAGATGCGATTGAAACAGAAAAGCGTTAAAGCAAATTGTATCGCTGAAGCTCTGCCTCAGATAACATTACCGTTTGTATTATGCACCCAGACTAAAACTGGCAAGACATAAGTTTTGTCATTTAAAGGGAATATACAACATTTGCAAACATCAAAAAATGAAACTACCAAGTTTTTACGAAATACCTTACTAGAATGTTGGTAAATGACAGTCTAAAGCATCCTGTAAAATTGTGGCACCTGCTGTTAAGTCATTTTCAAGAAAATGGTATTTTTGTATACATTTCCAACGGTGGTCGGCCGACCACCGTTGGAAAAACCTAATTATTTTTCAACTACTGCTCCAACTTAACACTTTTTTCAGTCCAAATTTTGTTTGCTATTGGTTACATGTTCATGAACGGGTGCAGGCCAGCTAGACTGGTTCCCTTACCTTACAATTTTCCGGCATCTATAAATTGATCTATTTTATCTTTAGTGGAGTCAAGGAACCAGACTTCTTGAACATTTTTGTTTTTCTTGGTTTTTCCAGCATTTTCGAACACAAAACTTCAAACATGTCAGTGTAACAATATTTGATCTATTATACTAACCCCTCAAATAGTTCATTTCTGAAAATTACAGCAAAATCCAATGATGTACATTCCCTTTAAGATGAGGGTATTGTATTGTATACAAATGTTCATATATATGGTACATTCCAATTAAGAACATCATGAGATCTAAACTAGTAGGAATATGAGAAAACGGGACTCCTGGGAACAGTTTACATTTAATACGGGAGCTAAATTTGTAATTTTTTTTAAATTCTTTTTAGAAAAGAGGGATTTTACTCACACAGAACGCTGGACAATTTTACAATGTGAAGACAAGAATAATAAAATTTGGCTCAGCTTTTGAACAAATATTGGTCTACGTAGCTTTTGGTTCAAGTAAAGACAAGCCAACCTTTGAAGTCTCGCAGTACAGTTAACAAGATTGTACACAGACGTTCACTTATTAATAGGTATACATGTTCAGTTGGGTAACATGCGCACTTGGTAACAAACTGAGTATACTATTGAAAGCGCAGCATCCCGCTAGCTAAGTGTCTTACAAATGATCAGTGCGCCCTGAATTGACGCATTTTTTAGTCGGGTTTTGAAATGCATATCGTACAAATTCATAGAATTCGGAGGTAAAAAAATCCCATGGTACATTGTATTTAAAAGTTATTCATCAGTGCGCGCGTATCGGTAAAAGATCAGTGGCGGAAAGCTGGATTTTGTTGTGATAACTTGTGAATAGAGAATACAAATTACGTGAAATTTGCACAGTTTACTTTATTCCCATGTTATGTATAATAATAAATGGAGCAAGCCATATGTTTGAAATATTTTTTTCTAACTTGTTCACTTTCTTCTTTGACTCGCCGTGTAGAGGAAAAGATACACAGCATGTCAGCATGGACTGAGTCCAATGTGTTGATGTTTCATTAATATGCAAATCCACAGTGTCTGAAGGGAGTCTTTGTACCTTATCAGCGTGGTTTTGTTTTGATTATCTGCTATTACAAACTTCAGTAAGATAAAGATGATTGCTACAGAGTTATTGAGTGACAAGTACATGAAAGCTTATATTTGCACATTCAAATTCAAGCACAAAAACAAATCTGATGGATATGGCAAAAAAAATATATTTCTGCTTCCGATTACATGGCATTTGATTATAGGGTAGGTAAGGAATTTTTTTTTTTTTTTTTTTTGTAGTCAAGGGTAAAAGGTAGAAAATGATGGTTTTGGGTGTTTTTTCCTCATTTTTCCCATTAAAAAAAAATAGGGTAGGGGCTGTCAGAATAGGGCACCGGTAGGTAGGGAAACCGGAAGCAGAACTATTTTTTTTGCCTAAGTATCTCAGTTGTCCAGTAGAAATAATTCAATAACTCTTCTGAACCATTCTGCATAGATAACATTTAAAGATGTCCGTTGGTGGAAGGTTTAAAAACGTCATTTTGTGTTGGGCAGAGCACAGATAAATGACCACCCACCACCAGTGCACTGAACAGATGCACACATCAATTTTTTTCTGTAATGATCCACATGTTGATTTTTCACTCCGTCATGAAAATTTAAAAAAAAAAAACTCAGTCGGTTGGCTGTTTTTTCCTCCTTATTTTCTCCATAATTGAGTAGTTCTAGTATTCTTTAGATGTTCTGAACAATTGGGGCTTCGCTTCGTGGAATGGAACATTCCATCTGTCATTCCATCTGTCATTCCATCTGTTGGTGTCTTTCATTTTCACAAATTCTTGAAATTTTACAGGCCGTTTTCTCAGTATTTTAATTTTTGACATGTCGATAAATACGAACTTTGAACAGCCATAACTCGTTTTTCACTTCAAACTTATGCCTTCAAAAATTGAAAACCACTGTATAAAGTCCTGTACAGCTTGGACTGTCCTCCGTTTGGTTACTACTTACTTCCCAGTTGTATGCCTGATGTATTTTGTGTTGCAATTATCCAAATTTAAATTGATTTTTGTCTCAGATATCATGCACTTTTACTAATTGACATAAGCCTGTTTGGTATGCCTTACAAACGTACCATTTCGTTTCTCAGTGGAATCAATTTGTTGCTCTCAGATCCAAGGTTAGAAATGCCGCTAATGCATTTTCACAACTATGACTTAATTGTATTAAAACAGCAAATTTACCCTTTTGCAGGGATCCTCAAATTACAAATGTTTTAAGTGCATAAAAATTACAAGAAATTGTTGTCAGCTCTCTTGGACAAATGAGACACAGCAACATTGCCAACTGAGACGTAAAGGGTGTATGTGCACATACATGAAAATTAACAGAGAGAGAAAATTACAGCTCCAGGAAAATGTGCCCCTATCTTCTCTTGAATTCGGCTGCAGGGCATTTTGCCTCATTAATATCCTCCAAAGCGGAGAGTAATTATTCACTTCATCAGGCCCCACTGTCTTCATCACATCCATGTACCAGTGTATTGAGTTTCACCGTTGGCTGCGTTGGGGGAGAAGGGGGGGGGGGATATTTTGCTCATTGCATACCCTGCCAGGGGAAAGTGACATGGCCATACATAATGCTGCCGGCCAGACAAGAAGGCTTGTGTGGATCTCGGCAGATCATAAAAAAAAACTCGTTAAAGAGACACTGTATGGGCTCAGTTATTGTCCTAGAAACCATGCACCTGGTAAAGTAGACACTGTCTGTTGTTTTGTTAGTTTTCGGGATATTCATGTAGATTTACAGTGCTAGGATGATGAAAAATGTCCCGAAAACTGGGCAAATATGGACCGCTGTGAAACAAGTGGATCCACCTCTGTTTTTGAAACCTGACACGACGCCTCATGTTGAACAGTAATCCCTGCGATGTTTGGCAGGATCGGTGTCATGTCCGAAAACACGAAAGCAAAAAAGGGAAGACGCCAATCTTCTGGTTATCTTTCTGGAAACCTGATCTCACATACAGATGCATCCATGGCATGTTTGGAAAAACCTGCATAATTACTTGACTCTTCAGTACTATAAGCCTCACTCCTTAAAGAAATTTCTTCAAAAATCTTCCTGTGCATATATTATATTCAAAGAATCTAATGCCAAAATACCTCAAAATACAATGCACTTTAGTCATTATGCAATTTATATTCTGCATGAAAAATGAATTGTATGGCTACAATCTGAATCCCCAGTCCCCCCCCCCCCCAAAAAAAAATCCACCATGTAACATCTTATTATGGCTATGAGTGATTTGTGATGGTTTCGGAAGCATTGGAAGAATTTTTAATCTGTGATAAATGTTCAATTTTCACAACTCTTTTGATTCTTTTTATAAACAGTAATCAAGAAGTTTACCTGTGAAAGGAATGGACTAATGTTTGGGGTGCTGTGGTCCAATGGTTACGGTGTTCGACTCGTGTGCCGTGGTACATGGGTTCGAATCCTTACCGTGGGAACATGGTGCTTGTGCTCTTGAGCAAGGCACTTTACCATTATTGCTTCGTCCTTCGGATGGGTAGTAAAGCCGTAGGTCCTGTGTGTTGTGTAATGCACATAAAAGAACCCAGTAACACTTATCGCTAAGAGAAGGGGTTTGCCCCGGTGTTTCTGGCAGTGGCTGCAATATGCGCCGCAGCACCTTGCAAACCCTTATAAGGTGCTACATAATGGGTCTCATATTCTCATAAACTTTATTTACCTTTCTTTAATAATAGACATATCTCCAGCGCCTTAAGTACCTAATAGATGGTAGATACATGCGCTATATAAGACTCTGATATTATTATTTTTTTTAAATTTTATAACCAGTGGCTTGTTCTCACTGTGTCTGAAATGTTCCGTTATTTCCTGCATGTTGCATGACTCATGCCTTCAGAACTGATGATAAAATGTAGGGTGTCATGTTACTCATCAGTGACTTTGCCCAGAGCTGTACACCATCCTTTTAATGTGTTCCCTAGGCTATGTGGTTTCATTTCTAACAAAATCTGCCCCTCTGTTGCCATGGTGAGGGAGACAGTAGGGCTCTGTGTTTGCAATACACAGGAAATGTTTACATGTACATAAACATGTATGGACATGGGTCGTTTGCATGAAGCACTTTTCAACAAATCAGGGCCCAATTTCATAGCACAGCTTAACAGTAAGCAGAAAAGTTGTGCTTACTATAGCAGAAAATCATGCTGCTGCTTAAGCACTATTTCATGCTAACGGTTGTGCGCGCATGGAGATTTCTATTGTTACGTCACTGATTTAAGCAAAGTTTTCTTCTGGGGTTAAGCGTGCTTTTGCTGTGCTTACTGCTTAACAGTCCCTATGAAATAGATGGAGGCTCGGTAAGCACAAAGTTGGCTGTTAAGCAGCGCTATGAAATTGGGCCCTGATCATGGGGGGGGGGGGATCTTTTAATGGGTGATGAGTGACATTGGTGATGTTTCAGTGGCCTGCCTTGTGCAACATGTATTGCGCTCCTACATGTATATTGTTACAATGATGTTATCGATTGAGGAGTTTAATACTGACTACCTCTCCTTCACTTTGTCTCCGAGTTGCAGACACTTTAGTGTGGAGTGAAATATAGCAATTTTCCCAGCTCTTTATGTGTATATATTTAAATTTAACAAAGAATAAAGCAAACATTTGTATTTTAGAATTTTTAGGAAACAATTTGTGAGTTACTTTTGCCTTTTTCCCCAAACATGCACACATACATTTGTTATTCCAAATGTCATTTTAATGTGTCTGTTGATAATACCCATGTGACTGCATGCACCAAAGAATCCTTTGTTCATAGCTACTAACTTTGGAAACTAGAACATAAAATTCCAAACACATTTGGGAAACAAGTTGAATTTCCAGGCACCAGATAATCTTATGAATGTTTAACATGAGCCAGCCATGAATTCCATGGTTACCAGCCACTGAGTGAAATGCATGCTTCTGCTGCAGTAGTCATGTGTAAACATTTTCCAGGCCTCTGTCCACACAGGTGTGCCTACTACATGTAGGCCTAGTTCCCCCCCCCCTTCCCCGCCTCTGCATGTAGATGTATGTTCTAGTTATTGTTTTTAGGTTTTTTGACATTCTAAGAATGGAGTGGCATGTATTTTTTTTGGGGGGGGAGGGGTTGAACAATGAGCAGTAAACCAATTTTCTATGCATGTAGCTTTTTGTGTTTTGGACGTACATGTAATTATGAATCTTTGAAAGTGATGCACAATCTGTACAGGGGTATTATGGTTTCTGGTATGGAGCTTGCCCAAAAAGTGGTGCGGCGACGCGGCCTTTTTTTTTTTTTTACCTGATTTTTTTGCTTCAAATGTCGGCTGATGACTGCAAATGGTGCCCGACTAAACTTAGTGCAAAAATATGGGAGTCCAGAGAGGCCACATAAAGCTTATTCTCGACCATAACCCAATCTAAAAACACGTTAAAATTGTGCAGCAGCAGGATTCTAGTCAAACCAGTGAGTTTGGCGGTTTTGAGACATCATCTTTCATTGAAAAAAAACCTTTTTCATTTTGCCGACGCACATGGCTACGACGACGCGCGCGCATACCAGAAACCGGAGACTTTTTTGGGGGGGCCTTATCTGGAAACCCGTCAAGGCGCCTACTCACAATCAATAGTCACGCGCCAGTCTAAGTGAAATAACTATTCAAGTAAATGACATTTTACTTCTCTTTTGAAGATGTCCAGGAATGTTATAAAACAATATTTAAACATTCTGGATACATGTTAGTATATTCCAAGGTAAATAATTCTCAAGCACATGAATGCAGTAACATGTGGCGTATATTGTAGCAAGTGGCTGTGGCCATTTTGGTCACACGGTGTAAGGGAAGGATACCTTCATGCAAGGGGTAATTATTACTATTATTAACCCTAACACCCTCAGATGTATAAAAACTATTACAATTGGAGGATTGTTAGGCTTAAGAAGTAAAAAAACATCACACAAGTTGACCATGGGTTGACATATTTGAAGAACATATCACTTCAGTCAACACCTTGCAGTCTCCACGCTAGCCTACATCTCAACTTACACTATAATGATTACTCCAACTTACTTTACATTCTCAGCCCCCCCCCCAAAAAAAAAACCTCTCCCCAACAGAACATCAGGACAGCACCAACTGAAAGTACATGTAACTTTAAATTCATGCTGAGGAGTTATTAGACATGATGCACTTCCTCTTTAATAGTTTGATTTATTATTCAACTCTTGTTTTACTGTAGAACACTGCAACCATATGATGACTACTGCTGTACCAAACATTTAGCTTCAACAAAACTTCACTTTTGCTCCCCAATTTATACAGAGAATTAATAGCAACAACTTGCTACAAAGCATGAAAACTATATCAATCTTGTATGGACCCCGTTGTGTTCATTATCGTGACAATGTATATAATGCTGGACCTAGAAAGATGCTAAAGGGCCAGCTCATTGCCATATGACCGACTGATGACTGACTGGGACAATTACTGACTGACTCTGGGTCTGGCATAGTAGGCAAGCCGATTCTTGTATAATTTGTGTCAGGCATTTCATTCTCTGCAGTTTAAAAACTTGTAATTATTCTTATTAATGAGATTTGAAGGTTTGCATGGTGGAAAGATACTAAGACAAGATAAGTTTGCAGTAGCACCATGTGAATAAATCTCTTTTGTGAGTATGTGTGGTTCTGAAAAGAACCGGAGGGACTCAACGTTTCGAATAGTATGCTCTGCCCGTCGTCAGGAGAATGAGGGATTTTAACGATGATGCGATGTTATAAGGATGAGTGCGGTGAGGCTTATTAATGTTACAACTATTGTTGTTCTTTTTTTCCTTTCTCTACTCTTCCAGCAATCTCTTTAAACACCAGAAGCTCCTCTCCATCCTAGAGGGAGTCCCACCCCCGGCTGTGGTTGCCGGGGCCAACATGAGACGGGATGAGCCTAATGTCCCCGGTCTTCAGGAGGATGTCCACTGGGATCCCCGCAACTCGGGCAACATGGTGGTCTCTGACAACTGGAGCACTGTCACCCTTCTGGCCTTCGTCTCAGGTTTCCTAGTGCTCGGGTTCTTTGTCAACCTCCTGTACCGAAGCCGACGAAAACGGAAACAGGCTGTCACGTGGCGCAAGAAACCCACGAGACTTATACGCAGGACCAAATATACAAGAGTTCCCGCTGTATAGCATTGGCAGTAGTGCCGTGTGTATATAAATTTGTAAGATACGGTATTTTGTATTATGATTTATTTGTATGTTGTGTCGAGACATTTGGTGCCATTTCGCAGTATCAGCACCCTTTGTGAACTAGTCCAACTGAATGTGCACTCAGTGTCATTTCAGTGTACTGCCTGTGTCAGTACTTATTGAACGTGCACTCAGTGTGTGCTCTGTGCTCTGTGCATTCACTCAAAGTCAACTCAGTGCACAATCATTGCATACTGAGTATGGACCCAATGACCACTCAGTGTTCATGCACTGAATACTCAGTGTGCACTCTGTGCTCTGTGCGTGCACTCAAAGTCAACTCAGTCTACAATCATTGCATACTGAGTATGGACCCAATGACCACTCAGTGTACATTCACTGAATACTCAGTGTGCACTCTGTACTCTGTGCATACACTCAAATTCAACTCAGCGTACAATCACAGCATACTGAGTATGAACCAAATGACCACTCAGTGTACATTCACTGAATACTCAGTGTGCACTCAGTGCATGCACTCAAAGTCAACTCAGTGTACAATCACAGCATACTGAGTATGGACCCAATGACCACTCAGTGTACATTCACTGAATACTCAGTGTGCACTCTGTACTCTGTGCATGCACTCAAAGTTAACTCAGCGCACAATCATTGCATACTGAGTATGGACCCAATGACCACTCAGTGTACATTCACTGAATACTCAGTGTGCACTCTGTACTCTGTGCATGCATCAAAGTTAACTCAGCGCACAATCATTGCATACTGAGTATGGACCCAATGACTACTCAGTGTACATTCACTGAATACTCAGTGTGCACTCTGTACTCTGTGCGTGCACTCAAAGTCAACTCAGTGTACAATCATTGCATACTGAGTATGGACCCAATGACCACTCAGTGTACATTCACTGAATACTCAGTGTGCACTCTGTACTCTGTGCGTGCACTCAAAGTCAACTCAGTGTACAATCATTGCATACTGAGTATGGACCCAATGACCACTCAGTGTTCATGCACTGAATACTCAGTGTGCACTCTGTGCTCTGTGCGTGCACTCAAAGTCAACTCAGTCTACAATCATTGCATACTGAGTATGGACCCAATGACCACTCAGTGTACATTCACTGAATACTCAGTGTGCACTCTGTACTCTGTGCATACACTCAAATTCAACTCAGCGTACAATCACAGCATACTGAGTATGAACCAAATGACCACTCAGTGTACATTCACTGAATACTCAGTGTGCACTCAGTGCATGCACTCAAAGTCAACTCAGTGTACAATCACAGCATACTGAGTATGGACCCAATGACCACTCAGTGTACATTCACTGAATACTCAGTGTGCACTCTGTACTCTGTGCATGCACTCAAAGTTAACTCAGCGCACAATCATTGCATACTGAGTATGGACCCAATGACCACTCAGTGTACATTCACTGAATACTCAGTGTGCACTCTGTACTCTGTGCATGCATCAAAGTTAACTCAGCGCACAATCATTGCATACTGAGTATGGACCCAATGACTACTCAGTGTACATTCACTGAATACTCAGTGTGCACTCTGTACTCTGTGCGTGCACTCAAAGTCAACTCAGTGTACAATCATTGCATACTGAGTATGGACCCAATGACCACTCAGTGTACATTCACTGAATACTCAGTGTGCACTCTGTGCTCTGTGCATGCACTCAAAGTCAACTCAGTGTACAATCACAGCATACTGAGTATGGACCCAATTACCACTCAGTGTACATTCACTGAATACTCAGTGCGCACTCTGTGCTCTGTGCATGCACTCAAAGTCAACTCAGTGCACAATCATTGCATACTGAGTATGGACCCAATGACCACTCAGTGAACATTCACTGAATACTCAGTATACAGCTACATTGTACTTCTACTGGTTTGCACTCAATGTCATCTTGGCATGCATTCACTGTACAATGAGTGCATGTACATGTACATGTTCATCATGCACTCAGTGCATAAAGTACAACAAGCACACGATGATCACTTGACTGTGCATTCAAAGTCGATGCACTTAACAGTCATAGGCACTCTCAATGCTTGCTGCACTGTCGTTGTCCGCTCGATGCCCCCCGGATGTGCACTTCATCTGCCATCCATGAATAGCTGATGAATCGAATCGGTCATGGGTCAAGTGCTGTCACTTGATAATCCCAGCATAACAAGTGGTTATATGACACCCAAGTTATAAAAGGTACTGCTGGAACAGTGCTCGGAGACAGTTACAACAGAACGCAAACTGAATTCCAATGAATATTTAAATGTTCAGCATTCCAAAGGCCTTTAAAAAATAATGTGGAAATTGAGACTCAAGTTTGTGCAAACATTATACATGTACAGATATCGCGTTTGTCTTGTTCGACTCTATAAATTTGTAGATCTTTGGATCTAAACACAGGGTACCAGGGGGTAGATGCCCACCAGTAACCTACCTTTTAATGTGAATATTCCACAATTTCATTTGATTATAAATTCCCTTTCATTAGTGCTGCTATCTGCTCAGGTCAAGTGAACAGTCCACCTTTCTACCTCTTTGGATTTTCCAATGCCCCCCCCCCCCCCCTTAAAAAATATAAAAAAACGTCACACGTTGCGCTGTTTGCGTAGAGCAAAATGAAACGCTCATTTGCTGATCGTGCGTTTTGGTTTTGGGCGTATCGGCTTCGATGATGCACCGGTATGGAATACAAACGCAGATATGCAAATAGCCATACAAAAGCCGTACACAATTTCTAGGTCTCCATAGGTTTGTGCACAAACATGGATGTGCCCATCAGGTATTACTTTGTACATCGAGTTAGCGCTCTAGTAATTTAATATAGCTCTATGCTTGTGAATGACTTGTGTTTGACTTGTCAGGATTTGACTTCAACTCTGGTGTAAACACGTACATAACTTTGTAAAAAGCAAGTTAATATAATGTATTCTAAACTTTAAGGGCAACGAATTGAAAGTTTTTATTTATTTCAGACCCTTGGAATACAGAATGTATTACTGGAGGTATTCCAATCTTGTTCCTTCATCACTAATTGATTACAAGTTGTGGCGACTAATCATCGACTCCTTCCATTTTCATCCAACAAAATTCTGCAGATTCAATTAGGGGACGGGATTTCTCCAGCCGTTTCTTTCCAAATGAAATCAGCGTCCCATGTATTTGGCAGTTGTCTCCTGTGATAGTTGCATAAATCATTCCTGAGCCAGCCAATTGGATTACACTTTAGTGTGCTGGATTGGATTATTAAAAAAGAGCTGATGATCTCGGAATCGTGATCTTCCTTTGCACTGTATGTGGACGGATTAAATCTGACACGACTGCTGTTCCTGGGTTCAGAAAAGACACAGTGCATTTGGTGTATGAGGATTAGGCAGCAGCGTGCCAAGGCAACTATTTATTTACTTGGATGTTTTGGACGCTGAGACATCCAATATGAGATGCACTTGCAACTGATGTATGGCTGTAGCGGCTACTATCCTTGCACTGTATCATTCATGTTCAAGTCCGTGCTGCTATCGTGATGCATTGCAATAAATGTCTGTATGTTAAACTCCCAATGGCGCAACCAGTAGGGGATTTGGACATGTCTGTTTCTGTGTTTTATTGTTTCTGTCTTCAGAACTTGATACTACATAAATCAGAAACAATGGGAAACACTTTAAAAAACAAAATTTTAATTTGTTTTTTTTTAGGGGGGGGGTAAAAACGGTGAGTTAAGTTGATATAAAATTGTGAGTGCGTGGGAGTACAAATGCCTGATAACTTGAAGGATATTTTTTGAAAGCTTTTAAAACCCTTCTCATTGTTTTGTAAAATAAAAATTAGCAACCTGAGCAGGCAGTGTTTTTGACTTGATCATGGTTTATTGGTGCGTTTGAAACATGTACATGTATGTATTCCAAGTAAACTCGGGGCTTTCTCTGAATTATTTAAGGTGTTCAAACTCTACCTTAATGAACACTGTTCTTGTCTCAGAAATGATATATATGTATGACAATGAGGGACTTGATTTAATAGAATAAATACATGTACCAATCAAGGCATTCTTTCATAGGAATCTTTAGTGTGATATTCGGCAGAAACAGTTTGACATTTATTCACAATGTTACTTGAGAATTATTGTTGTAAATACTGATTTTCCCCCCCCCGAGTAATAGCTCATATTCATTAGTACTGATTTTTTTTCTGCTTGATTGGTTGGTTTTTCCTGATTGTATATCAAACCTTCTACTGCTGCTATTAATTATTGGTGATTTTTTAACACTTTGGTGACAGGATGTACATATAAAATCAAGTTGTATATTTTGTCCATTTGTACGATTATAGAAGACAAATAAAGTTTATTTACCACGGTAAGGAATAACACGATGGTCTGTGAAAGTGTGATTTATCTAACTTCGCTCTCCTTTCCCAAGTTCCAAATTTGAAGAAAAAATCCAAATGGCAGAATAAGACCTATTTATAACAAAACCCCCCAAAAATGGACATGCACACTTTTCACGTGTACGACTGGCTGCATCTGTCGAGCGTTTGTCATTCGTCACTTAATACTTAATTTTCTCATGCCAGAATTTCGCGTGACACTCAGATTTCACGACAAGCATAATTAAACACATTCACTCCTTGTTGGTGGGACGCAAGTAGAAACTTCTGTGAAAAATTCCCAGGCATAATGTCCACAATTGGAGCGCGTCTCGATCGATCTTCATTACAGCTGATTATAGTGACTCGTTGCCAGGACAACCGCTGTGTTACCATTGTTACCCTTGCCATTATGTGTGTGGAAAACAGCATGCGTTGCTTTTTTTTTCTCGCATGAAATTTTCTGTCGTTTGCCTCATAAACAGACTTACATTTTTTGAAGCTGTGAATTTACTTTTATTTATTTCAATTGAAAAGAAAAAATATATAATTATTTTTATATTCAAGGCCAAAAAACCCCAGGGGAGTCGGGTTGGCATAGCGGTTCTTTCCTCGCCTTCCACCGCTGTGACCCGGGTTCGAATCCCGCCTGGGTCAATATGTTGATTGGGTTTTCAGTCCCTGCCTGATTCCGTGGGTTTTCCTCAGAATATTCCTCTGGGCTTTTCCTCCCACCTCTAAAACTGTAATTTCTTCTCATTGTCTTCTCTCTACAGGTTTCTTCAGGCTTTCGAGCTTCAGTGCTTAGGGTACTTTTGAGGAATCCTTGGTTTCATTACCAGAAATAAATAAATAAATAAATTAAAAATAAATAAATTAAAAATAAATAACACACAGCTAATTTCAAGTGTTATTTTTCAATTCTCGAAGATCTTGATTTCGGATCGATACAGTTAACTGATGAGGATTTCCTCAATTAAATACTTTTCCATCGACTCCACCCTTTCTGATATCTCAACGTGCAGATACAGCAGTCGGAATGTCGATGTTTGTGGAGGTAATTCAATTATGATTCAATGCTCAGGGTTGGTTTATATGCAGTATTTACACAGAGGAATCAATCCTTGGCTGAAATGATCTGAACCCATACTCATGAACTGAGTATAGCGACATGGTAGCTAATAAAGTTATAACATTATTCACTTAGATGTACTGGAAGCACAGTAATTAAATAGACGATAAATGGATCTCATGGGCAGGAGGAGTGTGTTATATTTTAAGAACGAGTGATCTGCCTGGGCGTTGTCAGGAATCTGAAAGCATGATTATTTGGTCTACATTAAAAAGTGTTTCAATACGAAGTTAACAGAGTTGTCGCTGCCAGCAGTTCATGCAATACAAACATCAACCAAACTTGCTATGTACAGTAGTTACACAATGTTGCGTATCGTGACCCATCTTAGATCTTGCCCAGTTGGGGGCGAAGCTCGATTAAACCAAAAAAAACTGGGGGTGTAAACAATAAAAGCTCATAAAAACGGTATTTAACATCCATTTTCCTTGTTTTCCTATGCTTTGAAATACACTGAAATATAAAATAAGACATTCTCAGCCTTGTGGTTGCGAAGGCTTTGCGTCAAGCGTTGTTAAGCAGATTTGATCCGATTGCGTACGGCCGATGACGCTAAAAATAGAGCAGTGAAATCAATGCACCCCCCCCCAAAAAAAAAACATGGCTTTTTTAACGTTCAGCTTTTCATAATATATGCTCAGTATGATTGAAATGTTACATTATAACAGAAGAAGAAATTCTAAACTTTATGTCTGTGAAAAAAAAATCGCCGTTATTGATGCCGAAACGTCAATACTGGTCACTGGTAAAGCTGACCTAAAAGTCGTGGAAATATCGTTCGAAAAGGTCCCCCAAATCTTTTTACCAATTCTGAGCATTTTGGATGCAAAATTATTGGGCTCGAAAGTGGCGCGATTTTTGCCATATTGTGGAGGGATCGTTTTTCTAGATGGCTACTTTTCCGCTTTGGGGAAAATAGGGGCCGTCCTCTTTGGGTGAGAATATCTCAAAAACTCAAAGGTCAACCCACCAAGAAATGAATGGAAAATGAAAGATGACATGTTTCATCATAATTTTTCTGTGCAGCTTATATACCTGTGAGAGTTCTGAGTATTTTTAAAAGAATTTTGAAGTACGGGCATTAAGCACTAGTGTCTATGGGAATTCTAATACAAGGCTGCACCCTTAAAATGATTTCTAGCCCATTTTGACCCCACATGCCAAATTCCATGCTTTTAAAACAAAGTGCAAGAATTGGGCCAAAAATGGACCTAAGCAGCTCCACTATAAACACATCCATCGGAGTCTGCTTGGGCATGGCGAGGAGAATCAACAAAAGCCAACAAAATAAATCTAAAACAGCCGGAGAAAGATCTGACCAGTCCCGTAATTTGCAAAAAGCGTAAAAATGAAGCAAAGACAATCACTGCTGAAGGCTAGAAAGCTGTCAATCATTGCACTGATTGCTCTGGGCAGGGACCTTAACTTTATTCCCACCCTTTATAGAAACCTAAAAGGTCGACCATCCTTCGCTATTCCCACTCATTCTTCATAAAGAGACTTCGTTTAAAGATGGGAGGGATCAGTTCGACCGTCGGACTCGCATCCATTCAAACTGCTGATGCCGATAACAAATCCTCATTTCCTTCCCCTTTAAATCAATTTTAATTCACGTTGGCAATTTTCTTATTTTCCACCAATTCCATGATTTTTGACTGGACGTACCGGTTCTTTCTCGCATAAAACACTTCTCTCTCTCTCTCAAAAAAGGCAATGTTTGACAACATCAATCACCGGTGGCGGCCCCCTAAAAAAACATCCCCGTCCCGTAAACTGAACGTAATGACATGATCAGGGTGTCATTTTAAAGAGGAGATTCAACCCTAACAGAGGATATCTCCCTTTGATTCACATGTGCCCTACTTCTGTTCCAATTAGCAATACTATCTCGGTTTTTTTTTATCCACCCCGTAGTGTCAAATCTATAGTCAGTGACGTCCTTAAGGAAATTGTTCCCTATTTTGAAGTTTTCTTGATAAGCCATGGTAAAATCTGTATTTGAAGCAATGTGACAAGACATAACGTGAGCAGGGCACCTGGGAAGGATTTACCTATATATATTGTTTTGCCAGCGTTTTTACCGGCATGAATGGTTTACTTTGACAACAGAAAGGATACACGTCAGACACGGAATATGAAAGTCTGAAGAATTGACAATGTCTTTAATTTTGCCAAACCAACAGCGAAAAGGCAACGGTGTTGTTACTAGGGAAACATAGCCCCTGGGTCGACAAAACAAAAAGTTGAAAAGTGAAGGATTTAAGAAATACGTTCTACTGTGTGTACCTCATCCTGACGTCACTACTGGCATTTCTTGCTGCAGTTCTTCTGCCCGAGTAGCTCGTAGGCCTACACATAAATAATATTGTTTTCCTCTTCTGCAAGTAGTGCACGTGTGCCTAGGTTGCTGAATGATAGCACCGTGAATCTTTGGAATTTGTCCCGTGATAGAAAGTGATATATGTTATGTGCTTACTTTTATACTGTGCTATTCTGCTATAATTATTTTAATAAAGGAATCATGACTGCCTTTTTCTGTGCACACGGACCTCGACGACCAGTTTCACAAAGCCTTTGTCACTGTTGATAAAAATCCAATAGTTTACTTACTTTTACTCGAATACAATAAGCTTCAATAATTATATAGCAAAAAGTACATTTTACGTCGTAATATCATACAATCACTCGTAAAAATACACTAATTTCTTCATTTCCAACTCGTCTTGGTGAATGACATGCTGAACCTGCAGTCGAACATTTCTTACTGCCGTTAAATTCTCATTGGTTTTTTTTTGTCCTTTAAACGAACATCGTGTTACGACAAGTCCAAACTTACAACAGATTGGGATGTTCAGCGTCAGGTTGTGCAATGAAAGATCATTATACGCCTATCTGATATTCCAGTATGTTTAGTTATGGCGGTTTGTAAAACGCCGTTTCTTGTCTCTACCTTCGGGCAGGTTTAGCACTCCGTAAAAGGCAGGTTTAAAGTGTGTGTGTGCACTATGCATAAAGCAGTAAGCCACACATCACAATGTACCGCCGTCTAACAGGAAATCCCATTTCTTATGTCTTTTTTGTTTAATTCTCGACATCACTGCACTTTCCAGTGATTGTTGAAGTGATATATATCGGGTGCATGCCTGCTAGTATCGGATCGTATCACGAGCCTATAGAAATTCAATCAAAAAGATATGTCCTACATATCTGGAGGCATATCTTCGTCGAAAGACTCGGCGATAGGCTTTGAAATTTGAATGGTTAGATTGAGTGACACATTTTTCGTTGGATTGTGGAGATAATTATGCAGCATTCCGCACAAAGAGTAATCAGAAGACAACAGGGCCTACATTTTGTAAGCAGCAACATTGACATGAAGAAAATCACGCACTATACATAAATCATGAAAAAATCCCTCTTAAAAATTAAAGGCAAAAAGATGGCGTTAAAAATAGAAAAGGCATAAAATGCAAATTTAGAATGGAATGCTCAATGACAAAATCTAATTGGTTCGGTATCATTAATCTCCTGTTGCGGTTGAAGTGCGGATGAAGTGTAAACGCTAGGTCTGGCTTTATTTGATATGACGAGTATGAATTAGTTCTTAATTAGTTTGCAATATTTGTTTACCACCTGATGCATACAACCGTTCAAGGTAATTTGTTTTATTAGTCAGATGTTGCAAACTTTGGAAACTTAAACTAAAATGTTAAAGATAAACAACGGATTATAAAAAGCTTCAAATAGTGCAGTAAACATCAAAATGGTGCCAAAGGTATAAAATGTATATTAAAGAAACTTTTAAAGAGCAATTTGATGCAATTTCATTTTTTTTAAACACGTTTTAAAGCAAATCAAGATGAAATCCAAAACTAGGAATGTACTGGATTAAATGCAGCATGGATAACAAGATGAAACCATTGAATACCACGGTTCACTTCCGAGTCTAAGATAGAACAGGTTCGAGCACGAGCAGTGTGTTTCGACCACGTGACTATTACAGTTCGGTATACAACGGCCCTAGTCAAACAATAATGGACAAATTGCAAACTGCACCCACATCTTCCGTTTGTTGCATTTCTCATCACTCTCGTGTCTCTCCGTCGGTTCGTCCCTATTGTGCAATTACTTTCAAGTCAGTGGTCCCCTTTGCACTTAATTACGAAACAATTGTTTGGAATCAGTGAAGCAACATTGGCCCCAGTTTCAAATAATCGACTAGCATGGTTATCATACTGCGGTCCGTTGAAGGTAATCGAACTATGGTTAACCACACCTCACACTTGAACTTGCTCTAGATGTCACGCAGACGAGATTGATAAAGACCGATGCTTAATAATGCATAGAAAAGCAGAACGAGTTATCTAAATGAAGATGAACTCACTGTCCGATATAGCCACATGGACATTTTGATATAATTGTGCGTTAGGCGCACTTTTGACAATATAATGCTTATAGCTACTATTTAGATACTTTAGCCTATACTTCCTTCTCAGTCAAGATCAATTTTACACACTTATTGATACTCTTTCAGTATGTTTGTTATATGCTACAATAATATTTTCTTACGAAAACATGAAAACCAACATTACATCAATCAAAGCTATCAGTTATTTTGTAATATATCATATGTAAGTCGAAGGCAAGGTGCTATAATGTTGCTACTTTAAGTGAGTGTAATCGTAATATACCGTACGTGCAGCTATCAACTATTGTATATATCTACCAATGATTCCGAGCAGTCTAGAAGGAATCGGCAAAAATGACGTTTAAAAGGGCAAAAAGGTCAAAGTTTAAAATGTGACTATGCATCATCCGACGTGACGCCGAGGAACATTTTGAGTTCATTCTCTGAGATCATCTGGTCGTTGTTCTTGTCCACCATTGTCAAGATGTCTTTCGCACATCTTGCTAACGTACTCTCCACCATCGGCCCCTGAACATGGACATAATAGGAATATGCATAATTAATTTTAAATGTGCCTAATAGAGTCAGTTCTATGCAGTCTTGTTTAAGTACCTGCACATGCGTAGTTTATGTGACACCGCAAAAGAACGGCACCAGATCGAAGAGTGCAAGAGTTGCACAATTATTGGTGACACAATAATGTGCTCTCATAACCTTACGATGCCATTGATCACTTATCCGTGTCGCACAAAAGGTGCTGATATTTAGATACGATAACGGAATTAAACAGATCATGGCAACAACTTCAGTCATTGCATTTTACTCTTATATCAGTAAAGGGTGTCTTGTGAAATTCTCTTGCGTGGGGATTATGACTGTCTTACCGAATCAGCGTGTAAGATAACCAGGTCCTTGAGGAAAGCCGTCAGTTCATCACCACTGATGACATTGTTCTTATCCTGCGAACAAAATCACCACAGAGAATGACAAAATATCAAAACTGCGACATCAGCAGCATACCATAAATCGCTCTTTAAACTGACACAATAACGCCGTAGCTAAATCATGGGGGTATGTGATGTGCCATTGAAACGGGCCTATGTTTACGGGCTTCGTGAAAATGTGTGTCTGATTTGAATTGTACGGCAAGATTACAAGAAGTACCATTCCGCTACAGATGCACATCAGTAAGGCGGTGATTTCAAATGCTTTGTGTGTCTCTAAACCCTCTTCTATTTGTCAAGTGGCTTAGATCCAAATATTAACAAGATCGTGAGCGACTGGTCAAAAACACCAAACGTGGCAGATAGATTCGTATAGCCCAAGAGCAGATAATTTGGAAGGGGTGTCACCCTGAAATTCTATTGGGAAGGGTGCCTAATTTGCATAAATCAAAAATAGCCGCTTTGTAATATATTTACTTCCATGTTTTGGTATATTTTCAATTTTTTTTCTTCATTTTTTTGAAAATATATTTTGGGGATTCTACTTGCATATCCTTGCTTAAAGAACATTTTCTAAAGCATATTGGATAATTTTGACGAGGACATGTGAAAGATCCAAAATGGCTACCATTATACCCCCAAGGTGCGCACAAATACCTTTTCCCCAGATTTCCCCAAATGGTCTCCAAATCAAGGGGTAAACACGTATTTCACTACGGTTCCTCGAATCAAGGACCAGGCAATATCAAATACTGCAAAGACCATTTCGCTGTGTGTAATCAGGACCACTTTTCGGTCCAATTTGAGGGTCTTTCATACTTTCTAAATTAGCTGTTTCAAAGAGAGACCGATCAAGTATAAGTCATTTAAATACGGCGAATGTACACATGTCTAGTACCTTGTCGTAGTGCTGAAAAACTCTCTTGAATTCCTCATTGGACACCTTCACCTTCTTCTGTTTGCAAAGAAATTGGAAAGTGGGAGTTGAAAACTGAGCAATGTGACCTCAGATCTCATTTTTACAGGACATATTTTATCTTTTTTGTCACAGTCAAAACTAATTTACCAATAAATTCATTATTTTTCATCATTTCTATTGACAAATTGAACATTCCATCATTCATGTTAATTAAGGGTTTCCGTGTCCGTGCACTTGAAACAAATAAAATGCTCATATCGGCCGCCATTCAAGTGACCTTTGACCGGCTCGTTCCATTATATGGAGAGTATAGCTCCGAGTAACTGCAAACACACATGGTGCATCTTGTGATGTGCGACATGCATAGACTATGATGATCAAGGAAAGCTTGCCCGAAGCAATGAAACTGTACTCATGAACTGATGACAGTGGAAATCCTGCGAACAATTGCATAGGGTATACATGTTTACATCCCTGCGGTTGTTTTTCCCTGTACCAAATTCAAATAATCACCCAGTCTCTACGGATTCCTTAGTAGGCCATATCGTAACGATCAGATTTCACTTACCACGACAGCGAGATGGACAATATAGAGAATGAGGTGCATAATAACAACGTCGTGTGGTAGTGTTTATCTACGGTGCTCCCGAAGGGACAACTCTGTTCCATCATTCTCCATTGGGAAGAAGTTTTCATATGAAAAAGGCTGGAGGCAAATAAAGGCCTCCGTATAACCATGCACCTATCTAGCCTCGGGGGTCTGTACTACTAAGTTTGTGCATATACCATGCAGTGGTTTCTAATGTGTTTCGTGATTGAATGTGCAATATTTCAAAGCCTTGAGATGCTTAATGAACCTCGAACTAGGTTTTTCATTTCTACAAAATCAATAATCTCATCTACATTTTTAACCATTTAAGAAATGGCTAGATTGAATGGTTGATATAGATATCGAAGATCACGTCACTGGGACTCATGCAAATGCCGCTTGCGGGATTAAGGGGAAATGGGACACTAACATGCATGTGAACAAAACAAGTAAATAAAAACGAAATGATTGTGATGACGCATGATAATGTAATGCAAACACTTTTCTGAGAAGAGATAATAAAAGAAAAGCAGTGAAAGAAACATAATGGTTGAAGAATTGACGATACTTCGGGCACAGGATACCCATGCAGAGTCTTCGGTAGATGTCAGTGAACTCACGCTAGTGGTACAATCTCGACTGGCAATCTAGTTATTGATCGACCAGCAATAATGGCGCTTCCCCTGTTAACAGCTTTTCCCGGCAGCGTCTTTTTGCTCCTTTTACTGACGCAATCAGTTTGCATCCATTAATTAACAGATCCAATCGTCTCCTTAATGACATTTAACCAAAGTCTGTTAATAACTTGCTCGTGCAACAAGCCTTTAATTATGCTTCTCAAGCATCACTCCTAGATCGTGTCATCAAGGGGGACTTCAGCAGATGTTTAAATGAATAGACTGCCACACATTTGTCATAAATATTTATTCTATGAAATGTCTCCCTTTGCCTTTCTCTCTTCACTGTGGATGCGCCAAGCGTTTTCAGGTCATCGTAATTCATTTATTGTTTGTAACAACATTTGTCAATCATTTGAAAGACTTCATTACACCGTTCTCAATCGGACAATGGTTTCCATTGCGTCAATACCTCCGAAAACGAAGAATGTTTAATGCATTTTATGGTCATCAACTGCACCATGCACTGAAATTCCATAATCCACAAGTGGAGTATAGGGCATCCCCTGCATGCAGAGATATCAGTGAAAGAAACAATAACCCGCCACCTCAGAAGCTGTGAATATTAAATCTACCAATTGCCGCTGCAGTTCCATTTTAGCTTAACGCCAAGTATTAACAAATTCAGGAATCTGGCTGCCTTTTGTATGAACGATCGGAAATGTCGAGCACAAGGTACCCTGTACCCAAAGTATTCGGTTTCGTGTGACGTCCCATCGCAAACTACCTTATGTACTTACGCCTTTCTCTCCCAGAGATCCCTGCGAGTTTGATAAGTGATAGAGCGCCAAACGGACAAGAAGTTGGAATAAAAAAGTAAAAAAAATAACACGAACTATCAATAACTGATGTCAAGCAGGCTCTTAAATGTGAATTATTCCAAATGTTCCTGCAATGTCCCGCTTGTTGTCCAAAAGGGAATGCTCATATATAGCTTTCTAGTGTAATAATTTCTTGGACGAATTTCACAATTTTTTTGGACGTCTTTACGACTGGGTCTGCATGCATGTCCAGGACATGTGCTTACATGCATGCACATGTTCAACTCACAACATGTACATACAATGCTTACTTCGGGGTTAACTTATATCAGATAAGGACCATGCATTACTGTGTGTTCATCAACACAAACTCAGAGGATGTAATTGTATCCTTTTTCATTATTGGGACAACTAGTTCAGAATGTTGCTCTTCTTCCAAATTGGTGATCGCTCAGCCTATAGCAAAACAAAACGTGTGATAATGGGAACATGGCATTGATGATGTCGCAAAAACTCAAGAAATTATTGCAGGATGACGGCAAGCCTACGTGGATAGCTCACTGCTTTCCTGTTACCCTGGTAACAGCTACGTGATCACAACTATTACGTTAATCAACACTAATTAGACTACTGAGTTAGATCTTGCACAGCAACCAAAATCATTTGACATGAAAAACCCGTACAGGACAAATACATGAGCAAGGCTTCATTATTTCTTCTTAAATTATGATTTCCTAAATTAGGTAATGTTTAACAAATAATCACACTCAAATAATGAGATAAGCTTGAGTGAATTTGAGGTATTCTTTGAATCCGAAGTAAAGCGAGTGCTGTTAGTGTCAGTAATTTAAATGACTTTTAGTGATGTAATAATAAAGCGCAATAGACACGAATGAATTTTCGATTAGATGGTTGGGCTGCTTCAAAGATGGCGCAATATTATTAGCAATGCAGAACTCGCAACTTTGCGCATAATTACGACTTTGTTTTCTTCCTGAAATGTAACTGTGTTTGTCAAAGCGTGAGTTGCTGCATTTCTCCTGTATTGGTCACAACGAAAGTAATGCCTTGGGTGTAAACAAATGTGGAACGTCACCAGGTTCAACCTCACGATAGGACGGGGGTCGACAAAGACTTACTGTGGGCAAGAGGTGCGAACTTGGGTCGGGTATGTTACCTTGTAATAGAGACTATTACATGAATATAAAACAAGATATCAAGACAGGTTACAGGATCTTGTGTCTGGTTGGGTGCTTGACGGTGACTTAAACAGATGGGCCAATGGGAAGAAAAGAGAGTCATTCTAAATTCATTGAGGGAGACTAGATCTTTTTGTGTGAGATGGACATTGACAAGGCATGTTTACAAATCCGCCATTTTGGGGCTGAACTGTTAAATTTAACTGGTTTCCCGCACCCTTTATCATAAATCAGCACGTTGATACCTCGCACCAAATGATACTGGTAACACACCATAAGCGTGTAACAATTATGATAACGCGGTACAGTATACCAGCTAAATCGCAGACCCCAAGATGGCTGAAATATGAACAGGCCTAGGCTAAAATACAAAACAAAGGGTAATACCAAAGAAAAACTGAATTGTTTCAGATTTGAGAGATGTGGAAGGTGGTACACGGGGAGCCATTTATCCGAGCGTAAACAGGTATTTCTCTGACCCACCCACCTCGAGCATTGCTTCCAAAAACGAACTCTGAAATAAGAATACTGATGAGTTATTATCAAGTATACGATTTGGGGAGAAAATGGTTTAAAGAAAACTGTTGGGCTTGTTTCTGACAGGCAAAAGCTATTACGAAAACCAGTTTGTGAAGAACGATAACACGGCACAATTGTAATACTACACGTGTTGAGAGCAGGACTTTTTCTGTTGTTGAAAAATGTGTTGTTTTGTTTTGCTTTGCATTGTTTTTGTCGCTTCTGTCAGGTCGAATTCTTCAAACACTTTTTAATGAATGGGAAAATGATCGGACCCCTTTTACTCCCGGTTATACGTTTGTTATTAATACCCTTTAAAATAGGTCACTTGGACGTCACAGAGCTGGAAACGTAATGGCAAATACGAATTACACCGGAATAGCAAAACCTTAGTATATCATTGCCTGAAAGTCTATTGATAGTCCAGAATTTGAATTATTCGTGTTCAAATATAGATCAACCTAATTGAGATGCATACAATACTTTAACTACCATTTGGATTTTAGGCTTTCTGCACCAGCTGCTCCAAATGTAATCCTTTCATCTGCTGGGTCTTTGATGTCTCTTTGAGATTAGGCCTAATTACAATTTATAAATTAGTAATTCTCTTTGAAAGTCAGTAGTGAGATAATGATCAAAATCGGACGAGTTTAGGCCCGAGGCCTTATCAACCTTTCGGTTTTTTTTCTAAGTTATATTTATACCGTTTGAAAATTTCAATTGTGGAGAAAAATGACATCTGTCTTGGTCTCATATTTATCGTCAGTACTTACCTCAAATTGCAGGAAAATGTTTTCCTTCACCGGCACCAGTCTACACAAAATAAACAGGCAAACGCAATTACATTCCGAGTTGGCATTCGTCATTGTTGTTATCAATAAGCTGAAAATTGTAGTCGACTATTATCATTGAGTCCTTTTCCTTTTACCGTCATGTCTTCCGTTGGGAATTGTAAGTTATACATGAACATCAATATTCTTCCTTTATGTGCGGGATTTTGATTGATGTGCCTGTCGTTCCGTTTGTATCTCTTTGCAGTTAAAGGTTTTTAACTTTTAATCAAATGCTTTCATTCTTAGTCCTCTTGGCAGCGATTCGAGGGGACCCCGCCTCGTTCATTAACATTTCAAAGAGAACAGAGTGCCTAATCTTGTCTTGAAGTATATTCCTAAAAAAAAACTTTCAAAATAAAAAGGAGCATCAAAATAGGCCGTTGAAAGGCAAACACGATTATCACGACAATTACATTTTAATTGGGAAGTGAGCACATTTTTTTGCAAACAAACAATGGCCTGATTCATCAGTGAGCGATTGGTCAACAAAGAACTATTTTAAACACTGGATCAAATAAAGGTCACTACAAAGCAAAATAAAGAAATCAAACCAAAACGAATTAATTTAATCAAATAACAAAATCACAAAGTGCTCTTACTTGAGCATTTCTTTGAAGCTGAGTTTGTTATCCTTGTCGACGTCAAAGAGTTTGATCTAGATAAAAATAGAGAAAACGTAGTCAAACATGAGTTACACCTGTTATCTTAATGAACTAAATACGATTCGCTATGACGAGATGAAGAGCTTGTCTTAGAAAAGCCATCCAACCCTTTCATCTTGAAATATTTCAAAGACAAGAAAAAGGTTTTCGCAGCGGGGATAATTACACATGTGGATTTCAGTGACGCCAGTAAGTTATTTTAGATGAAGGTGGGTACATACGCCTGTATCCTGTCAAGAGAAATGTAAAGTCCTATGACGTGCTCAAGTCCAATCTTTCCATTTATAAATAGATGTTTTGTACCAAACAAAATTTGCGTCACGGCATCAGAGTGGAAATAAAGAACCTGAGAACGAACACTGATGACGTCATTCACCACTGCGTTTGATAGGCGCAACACAATATACCAAGTAAGGAGCTTCGTCGATTGTTATGCAGTTCTTACATAAATTTAAATTCATGAATAAAACTGGGCTAAATATAAGGTTGATACACAAAGCAATGAATATATGTATTTTGATATCGGAAACCTCGATCGGAAGCTACATCCTTGTAAATTTCAATACAAACAAAAAGATGAAATGAAACCAGGTGAGGCTTACCATTGCGTCAGTGTATGTCTGGAGCTTTTCGTCGCTGAGTTCAACCTTGCTCAGGTCCCTTAGAAAGTTCTGTTGAATCAAGAAACATAAAAACGTGCCAACGATGTTCTAGGAGAAGCATTCCATTGAAATATTAAAATCTGATGTCTTGTGAACCATGTAATCATTTCTCACAGTAAATACACGTAAAGGGCACATTAAAGAAACTATCTAAATCAACAAGATTGCAGGATGGATCATTTTTCACAATAATAACGTGTTAAATACGTATTAAAATTGGTCCCTCTCTAAAGCAATCGACCCTGTCGCAATTTCTATCATTCTCCTACCTTTAGTTCGGATTTGTCAATGAAACCATCTCTGTCCGCGTCATATTTTAACCAGATCTGTACATAAAAATCAAAACATCATCTCACAATCACTGATTAATTCCATTTTCACTTTGTCTTGTATGTTCTACGAACGTTATACCCTCTTGACTAGCTGCCACATTTGGTGCGAAAACCGTTAAGAAGTAAGTTTTGTGCTTGGAAATGTAGGATTATTTTAGTGCGTTTTGGTAGGCCTACATCGAGTCCGTTGCAGCTTAACGGGTCAGGTGGTGGCAATGTTTTTGCGGTGATTGGTTGAAGTGTTTTTCTCCGAGCAAGATACATTACTGGAATTGGATTTTTTTCCCCTGTAAGCAAAAATGGTTATAGTAACCTCATTTTGTAGGTAGACATTATCCGTGGATCCAAGCATGACTTAGGTGCTTCGGGATGGTTCGATGATAGCTAAATGTTTGTGTTGCTGCCTTATGGCATCACAAGCAGTTCTACCTAACGATACAAAATGGCTGCTATTATATAGCAAAAAAACCCCGTGAACTGTGTTACACCATGCCCATTCGGTATACTTAATTAAAATTGTGGAAAGAGAGCACACAAGAGACTTGACAAATTTCAGTCTTGCCACCGACATACCAACCTGTAATAAAAACGTAATTGGTCCTCACGATGAGGTTTTTATATTTTTCTTCAAACCAATGATTTCCTGTGTTCGTATCTGACAAACCATGGGCTAATTGAGTTGGTTCCCGCGTTCAGAGCAGTAGAAATCAAGCATGTCCTCGTGTGCGTGCTTCATTTGCTGCGGTGTGATCAGGGGTTGAAAGCAAGACTAAACACTCAACGACTGTTTATTGCTTGACCTGGTGCAAAGAAGATAGTTTCTCGTGGAATGTAGTCCATCATCAACGATTAAATTTCCTTCGTTCCTCTTGTACATGTGTTAAATGGTATCCGACTATGTAATGAGGTTTCAATGGAAGTTCAAGAAAAATAAACTTCAAGCGGGACTCGCACTTGCCATATCCATCATAAATACCTGTTGATCTATCCTGCCCTATGATAACAGTCGCCCAATTTGCCATGTCATTCGTCTGCGGCGCCAGTCCCCAGCAAGAGTAATGTCAAGAAAGGCAAATCCATCAAGTGGCGCCAGACTACAAGCCTAGGCATTCCTATCCTCATTTTTATCAAAACTAATTCATTAAAACCGAATTTTATCACTGTGTCAGGATTTACTTTTGGAGGTGACACCTTTCCAACTATCATTTAGTTTCAGTTCAGTCTGAAAGACAAAGTGTTGAATACAATAAAACTAGACAATACGTGGAAAATTAAAAAGAAAAGAAAAAAGAAACCGATACCACAAATTAAGTGCACATGTGAATGATGCTTGACATGAATTACATCACGTCTTTGGATGCCTAAATGCCAGTAAAGTGTGCGGAGTAACACGATCGACATTAAATTTGAATCCCGACAGTCCCAATTTATGAACCACACTGGGACGCAGGCATGCATAAAACAGCCTTCTGGTCGGAAGACACAGCCACTATGCACATCACTTGGGGCCGAATCTACTTAACGGATTGTGACACGTGTCATGGCGGGAAAATGCCACTTAATTCCCGCCGAATTTGTTGCTGGCACGGCGCGGCGCGGCGTGGCGTGGCGCGGGCGATGCTGTCATCTGACCGCTGCCAAGGCGATTTACTGCCCCACGAGTCGAGAGGAAAATGGCTCAAAGGGAAGATACAAACAAGGATGGTTATGACTTTGATGTTCCTGGATCAGGATATTGAATTAAAAGAAAGATTCACACGGAATCCTGTCCATACACAAAATGAATCCTGGGGGCGTATTATGACGACAAAGTTTCTCGCCTCAAGGTGGCTGAGTTGTTTTACGAAACACGTCACATCGGCTTATTTCTTCGCGGTTTAAAAGGGTTTCACTGAACGAATCGCACTGTTCCCCGATAGGGACGACAGGCGTTGTTAATCAAACCTTCAAATGTCTCCTTCGTTTCACATCACACATTTAGATAAAGAGAGCTTTTTATATTATCAGACGGCAGCACAGAAGGATCCAATGAAATGTTTTGGATTTACAGAGTACCGAACTACTTGTCTTGGCACTAACTAATGTATTCCCCACCATCGTAAACCAATATTGTTCCGCGACAAATACACCCGTGATTAATGCATGATCAAGGAAGAGTGATCCGTACGCACACAAACACTGGAGGCGAAAAAGTCTTCGAAACTGAAAACGTGCGTACAGACAAAGTACGATTGACCCGAGAAGTTCAATAAGTGGCGGTGATTGTATACGCTGGTGTCAAAATGATAAGTTGTCTTGGCAACTCATCTGAGTTCACATCCTGATCGAACAGGCAATTGCAGTCCGGGGGCATCACATGACTTGGGCTGGTACGACAGGCATGTGGATTGGTCAAGGGTTGGGATTACTGACGTCGTCGTCTTCACCGGTTGTTTTGATTAGGCCTTTAGCGGGTCTCATCGGATTGATGTGGTACATTTCCGGTTGATTCCTACACTTTGCTGACATGGAATTCCTGTGTTTTATTCTTTAATAGTTAGAAAAAATGTGAACATTCAATTCCGGATCGAAAGAAAATTCCTTAGTTAATAAACCGATTCATAATATTCCCTTTTCCTAAAGAAGCTAGTATGAGCATGCTAAACGAAACGTCAAATGTTTACCTAAATGTTTCGTTTGCAATCATCTTATCTTCTTTCTATTGAGAAGAGATATCTTTCCACGGTCATTGAACAATTTCAAATCTTTCTTCAAATCTAACTTAGTTTTTCAATATTACTTTTTAAAATCTTGCTTGAGATACGGGTGTGATCCTCAGTACATATCGACATTTTGTCCCAACTTTTGGTCACTTCGCTTTATCTTTTAAACGGTGTATAAACCATTATGTGGCCAACATGGTCCGACCAAAATTGCGCATACACCACCGTATGTAAGAGAGATACACCGTCCTTCCGTATTCGTGGTGCCTATTAAGTATAAAGGAATGTGCAAATTTTCATGGCATTGTGGATTTTTTTTTTTTTTTTATTGTTTTCTAATCAACAGTTTGAGAAAATATGGTAGACAAAAATATAACGTAGTTAAAGGGAAATAAACAGTCCCTCTGACAATATCCGTTGTCTGAGGTTTTGATATATGCCGCTAGGCAGACCGTTAGGGGCAGGGCCAGACATCAATTTCGCCATCGCTAGTCAAGCAGCTGACGCGCAATGTCTCGCGGATATCCGTCTCATTTCCTGGGCTCTTTTCCCATTCATCCGTGTCATCAAGATCCTGCCATCGACAAGGTTGTTGGAGAGTAGGGGAGCCGGGGTGGACTTGGTGGGTTCAAAAGGGAGTAGGTCAGGTGTGCCTAAGACCCTCGGGTGTGCAGGTGTACAGGTCTTCGGGGGCGGGAGGACAGACATTGCGTGTGTAGTCTGTCACCTTGCATGGCTTGGCAAAACTGCCAAGCTTAAACTGATTGAAGGGCGGTAGATCATGCTCCCCAGCGTGCGTGATATTGAGGAACCGTCATTACTCTCAACATCCCAACAAGGCAATGAAACAGGTCAAGTTTTCGGATGTTTCCCGGTGCCTCAGCTTTTCCTTAAAGTTTTCTTTTTCAAATTAAAGGCACTTGTGATCAATTTGTAATCGCCCATTAAAATCGAGTAAAAACCTTGCTCGAAGTGAATATAGGGCTGGTCCTAAATACCAAATTAAACTATGAATGGTATCGTTCGGAAGAAAACAATCACCAAAGGTGGTAAAAAGAAAAGTGTGCCAGCCGGCATACGTTAACAATGTTTTCGTGCGTTAGCATTGGAATCCAGTTATTAAAGAAAGAACCAATTAATGAAGATCATTTGACCTTTACTTTCAATCTATCAACACATGCAGTTCCTTGCGTGTAGGCCTACATTACAAGCTGCGTTTCGGAATCATTTGTTTACATGGAATATGGAAGTCATTCGGTTGCGAGAATATCACATTTTAAAAAGGTGGCTTAAGATTATGAATCTAGACAGATCTCATACTCACGTCATAGAACTCTTTGCTGGTCCGGGGTGCCTCCTTGGAACGGAACAGGAGCAGGAAATTCTGCTCTGGCTTCATGATTTCCGCCAACTGTGAAGACAATAATAGAACAGTCTCGTGAAATTACTTATCACGTTTTGTTAAAATAGTTGCAATGGCAGTGAAGGTATATCAACAGTTATTTCAGAAGAACTACTCATTGGGCCCATTCCCACGCTTCTATTCAACGTGAATTGAAAATGTATTCCTAATGCACGCCTGCTCCAAAAAAGGAGGTATTTTGTGAATCGATCTTCAGAACAAAAGTATCTAAATTGCGAAATTTATGGGTATTTCATGCAGGTATTCAATTTGTTTCATTATGAGTTATTTAAATAGCTATATACATCATTGAGTAAGATCCCTACATGTTGTATCGGTAACAACTGTTTACAATAGAACAGTTACATTTATTATGAGTTGTCCTTAATAGTTCCAGCTTCTAAATATGCATTAGTTGCACAAACTTGGTATCAATACGATAACTTGGCCCAAATGATCAGTTAACCAAACCATGCACAACATTTATTCCAATGTCAAAGTCGTCTTTTGACCCTCCCTGTTCCGTAACATGGATCCTATCCTTTCTACGTCTCCTTCTGCAGGCCTCTGTGCGAATTCAGATGCCCACGTGTTAGAAAGGTGCATTTGACAGCTAGCCCCCAAGGCCCCATCATGCATTTTGCATGAAAGGGGGCACCAAATGCACCACGCGGCGCCATTCTAACGCTGTATCACGAGCGAGGTGTGCGGAGCACTACATGAGGTGCAAAATGGGCGGGTGGGCTCTATTTCTGACAAAGGGATGTCTTACCAATAATGTATAACAAGGAATCACGAAACGTGCCACGAATATTACCAAGCCTTAACTGGCACTGTTACAACACATACACTTGACATTATGGGCTAAATCTGTTATAAACAGTTTTCGTGTTTATCTGTGTACTTAAATCTCAAACCCCATAACATTTTTAGTGGGGTACTGACATTTCTATATAATTGTTCATATTGTTGCTCTTACAGTCCCTTACACGTAGTAAATTAACCATACCTTTTCAGGCGTTAAATACAAGTAGTCAGGATAGCATGGTCAAGGGTCTCAAGAATTACACTTGTGGTTCCCGTACTTCACAGTCTTTCAGAACCACAACTGTATTTTGTAAATATATTCAATGTTATAAAACTGGTTTGTTATTGCCCTGGCGAGACGGCACGATCAAAGAAGTAGGTACCATATGAGGCCCTGCATTTATCAATTTGATGCCTGATTTCACAGCCAAAATGCGCAGCCAAACTCGAGTTGCAATTTCCGGCATTGACATGAATTATGCAGGCGGCCTATTTGCTACAGGAACCCCTGTACTTTGGCGACATTATGTCCGAGTCGTACCTTTTAGGTGTTTCCCTCCATACCTAAGCGTGCATTAGCAATTACGCCTTTAATTGGAATTTCGATCTGGAATTTCTCGGAGTGCAGCGAACAATAGCGGCGCCTGGATGGTAGCTGTGGGATATTTTGCACATGAATGAGTCACGTCGATAATGCTTACATCTGGTGATGGATTTTTAATACTTTACGAATTAAAGACAAGCAGATGTGCTGTCAAAAATGTAAATACATATATAGAATACTTTTCGCAGCAGTCTATTATGCCGGTTAAAGGGCTAGTTTTAGCGCACTAAAATGTGCGCCCAGTTATGGTAGAATGACTGGACATGAGAAACCACTGAGTTAACCCTTCAACGATACGCAGAGATGCAAAACACAACAACAACAACAACAACACAACAACAACAACAACAACAACAACAACAACAACAACAACAACAACAACAACAACAACAACATGCTACATATAGGAAAGTCCTAAAATATTAACTAACACAATTAGTAACGATCTGATGTACAACCCGTATGATTTCGTAAATATTATGATGTAATTTCACATCATGACGCATGAAAATGAGTCCAGGTTTACACCTGATACATATCGCTTGTTTTCCCTTCAGCTGCACTAGTTCATTTCTAGTTACGATATCTTGTTTAACCATTCTTCTCAAACCAGGCCAACATCATACCGACTAAAGTCTTCTCTCTCTCTGTTTATCTTTCCTATCTTGAAAACTATCTTGTCTTATCTTGAGTTACTTTTTTTTTCCATCCCGAAGACTTCTCATGTAAGGCTGCATAACCAGCAGAGCCAGACAGGAAACCATTTCTATCCCGAGGGTCGGAGCAGGAAAAACGGAAGGAACAGCGAGGGAGAAAAGTCGTGCTTGCTAGGTACCTCACTCCTAGTCACGATTCCTTGATAAGGATGGATAGTCAGGCGGCTGCATTCATGACTTAAATGCTTGATTGCCAACAGCGAAGAAGCCGTTCTGTCTGTGGCTGTTTAATGCGTAAAACCTTAAAATGCAAATAAGATGATAACCATGGAAAATGTCACCCGCCTGACGGTTTAACCGCCAATTTTACCGACTTGTACCACACTGGAGTGGATCAGATGGAGAGTGCAGTAGAAATAACCGGGGTGTAGGGTAACTATTTTACACGATAATGCGAGTAAATCATTTAACAGCGCAAAGTGTTCTACATTACCCGAAACACTTAAAAAAAATTAAACCTCAAATTAGAGTCGAGGACATGGTACACTTATCGTTACCAGGAAGAACAGGGTCACTGAATACGACGTTAATCAGTGGTACCATTGTAATATCAAATCGGGTTTATGGCTATAAATAGGTGGGTACAACCGCTGCTCTGAAATGACGGTGAGGTAAATTGAATACATCACAGCCTGTCTCTACTGAAACCTCGAACGTTTTTAATATGTTTCTTGTTGTGGGTATAGGTTGAAGAGCTTCAGCCCGAATGGTTGTCATTGCTTTATGATTAAAGACCCTCTAGAAACGAAGTTGACATGCCTCATTGAAATGAAAATACGTGACATATGCCACTCGACCTAGGTAGCCAGCTGGTTGGTTTTGGGACAATGTCTATACTTCACCATCATCAATCCATCAAGTTAAAGGGCAAACTAGAAAGACCTCTGCATGTTTTAACCCTGCACCTTGTACTCTAAAGTGCCATGAAATGGAAATATGAGTCGTGGCGAAACCATGAAGGCTTTTTGCTCAATATTGTGCGCGTATTTATTGAGCTTTTAGTCTTATTATCTCCAAACCCATCCACAGGTCAATATGCAAGACAATTTACCCTGCTTTGCCTAATAAGTGAGCTATTTACGCTATTAGAGTTGATATTTAACATGTGAGGGTACGGCACACGGCAATGAAACGATTGACCGCCGCACAGTTAATTATTTTTAAGGAAGCCATTCGTATATCATGCCGTACGGGTTGTTTTAATTGAGTTTGCAAGCGGAATTTAAAACTTTACTTTCAAAAAGTGTCGAGGCCAACCGCCATGTTTCATTATGTCATGAGACTCGATAACCAAAATTGTGCCTTTTTTTCTACAAAATGTTGGCTTATTCTGAAGCCGTTTCTCTCTTGGGGTCAATCGAACTTTACACATCACACGATATACGGAGCCACTGAGAACAGTGGAAGCTCCACAAATATATAATTCATGGTGTTGTAAATGTTTTGAATAAATAATCACTTTCAGACTCATGGCATCGTGAACAGTGCCTGTAGGGTTAAACATCACCAAATGCTGGGACTTTGACTCAACTGACGAAATTAAGCCGAAGTTCACCCATGCAATAAAATGTACCAATACATTTTATTATAACAGCCGTGAACATAAACCAACAACATATAAGAATATGATATCGTTCTCCATGTATTGACAGGCAAATCATTTACTAATTATTCGCCAATGCCGACCGCCGCTTGCTGATTCTGCCGAGATAGATGGCGGGAAAGTGCGATAGTTACCATGACAACATCAGAATAACAGCACAGTAGCTGTTAGCTCTTCATATTGATAAATAATGTGAACCGCACCATCTGTATACTCTCGAGATTGAAATTTTGATAATAATATAATGTCCATATACGAAAAGGGTTTTGAACAACGCCAGCATGGATGGGACTTTCTTTGAAAAATCATTTTTCCATAATATAGTATGAATAAATTATTAGAACGAGCTACAATGAAATAATGTCGAATGTTAACAAGGTGACATTTCGACGGTGGACGTGCATTGAAAATGACAAGAGACGAAACAACCAATGGATATGAAATTAAAGGGGGACAAATAGATTAGTACAAGCCTATACATTTGTGCATCAGTAATGTTGAATTTGCTCATAAGGCAATGCAAACTATAAATATTTGTAATGATCTCTCTGGGAAAAGCGTTAAATACAAGTGCATGGATCTAGTGAATCGATATTGTTTTAAATATTATCAGATGATGAATAAAAGTCCTGTTAGCGCGTCATGTCATGTTTATAGACCTCTGCATGATAACCATTATATTTTTTTTAAATTTCAATTCGGTAAAAATGTATCAGTGAAAGGGTATCCAAATGCCTTGGGCATAGATAGGAGAAAGGCGCTACCTTTTGTTAATGACTGCCGTGCGTAATGTCTACTCACAATGACATTGCAATATTTCAACCAATTTATCCAAACCAAAACGGAAAAATTGCCTTTTGTCCTCCTGTAAATTATCTGATACTGCTGACGTTTTATGATTGAGGCAATTTCTATCAAAAGTGGTGTAGTTCTAGCACTGGACACGGTAATGGGGAGTTCACTGGGGCGTATCAGACCCTCATGCAAATCTAATGGGCATTGGTTCCCCACGACTGATTCTGAGTGTCTTTACTCGTCATATTAATGGCATGCAACGAGCGTCGGAGGCAAAGGGGCGCATCAATATTAAAGTTCCTTAATGATGTCGTTACAGCAACTTTAACCGCATGGGATCTACAGTTGACCTCGAGAATGCATGAATACTTAGAGGACAACTGCAAAACGTGCAGGGAATCCACTTTCGCGGAGAAAAAAATCATCAAGTATATTTCATGGTTGTGTTCGTGTGTGTGGGGCTTATTATTGGAAAAACACCATTGAGTCTTTCAGCATTGACGTTTTCGTATCAAGAGATCAAGACATCAAGAATGTTCATGACTCACCCCACTGCGTGTTTATAAGCTACTCAAGCAGCTGAATTACAACAATAATTTTATTGCGAAAACCCAATAATTTGTTTTTGAATATCTTAGACATTGCAGTTACATCCAACAATATACTTATAATGGAAATTATCCCGAGATATACTTCAAATTATGCTGTTCATGAAACCATCTGAAGTTACAAACGGATAAAGATAGTAATATTTTAATTTCAATTATTCTTACGCACTGTAAACTTTCTTCATAGATATTTTGAATCATACTTCACTTTATACCCTTCTTTTATCACTGTATAGGCCTGTACGGTTATACTACATCACATAATTATCGGCGGACATTATAGCGCGACTTAAGAAGGCTATATTGGTTGCATGTTGACGTTGTTATGCAAACAGAAAACAAAAGGCTTTTCCACTTACAACTAACAGACAAAGACAGGTAAATCTCCCTGAGACATTTCCCCAAAAGGTGCTTAATTGGATTTTCAATTACATTGGAAGATAATGAGCTAATGTCTATTAGGCGGCGCGCTTTCACATCATGAGAGCACAGAAACGCATGCAGGCAGAGTTGATTCAATTGGTGTCCTAAAATTATCATAAAATGCAGAGAAAACGTAGTCATTTCAGGAAACCTCCATCACCAATTAGCCTAATAGAAATGGTAAAAGGGAAGGAAAGAGACAAGCTGAGACCCCATGACGATAAATCATATTTTACGACGGACGAAAACGGTGCAAACTTCCGTTGGGGCTGTTTAATACGTATGAACAGCGCCGCTGAAGTCAAATGGATGTGTATAGCCTCAGCCCCTTTTTATAATTTTCCACGGCCGCAAAATGTCCAGATTGTTTTCCAGTCCACGCCCCGCTACATATAATATTCACTGTCGCCTTGTATAGAAGTGGAGTAATTAAAAATAGCCGCAGCAATTATACAGCAATTAGAAAACGAAATGGAAAGTACTGGTCAGCCGTTTGTTTTTAGGGCATCCACAAGATGTAATTTCGCAATCCATCACCTCCTATCTCAATGACACCTTCCCTGAATTATTTACAAAATCTACAGGGCACGGGGAGAGCCTGCATCCCATGGGTAAACACAGGCTGGTGGGTCCGGGGTGTCAAAACACATTTACCCCGGTCCCTTATAATGGACCATCGTGTCCATTATGCCGAGTTCAAACCAAGGATTGCTTTGACCATTTTCTTCCTCTGCCGTTAAGATTTTTTCCCTGCCCGGTGGGCGTGGCGCCCTCATTGCAAGGTCACTGTTTTCAATCGGACACTTATGATGACCAATGGCATTCTCGCCTGCTTCCATGAGCAACGGAAGAGATTTCTGATCAACAAGTTTATCAATTTCTTTTTTTAAAAGGGGGGGGGGAAGAAGGTTGACTACATTCGTTATTTGATTGTTATTTACATGGCTCAGTTGACCGTTATCGATTGCTTTGTAATTTCATTCTTTTTAAATTGATTTAGTAACATGTTCAGGCATTTTTTTTTCAAATCTGTTTCTCCATTTATTCATTAAAATTATTATTAACTCTTAGGTGAATCCTTCTTTGTCTGTTTTTTTTGTGTGTTTGAACTAAAACAAGAGTTGAAATTGAATATTGTTACTTTTGTTATTGTACACCAAAGTAAAGACAAACAATTTTTGAATTTTTAAATATTTTTCTTTTTTTCCCCCTTCTTTTGTGCAACTTAAATACAAATTATACATGTTCGTCAGTAGAACTGTTGAACTAAAAGATTTACCAGATAATAGTGAACCGGGTTTTTTTCCGGGTGTTAAAATATCGCCATTATAAAAATACCGTACACTCCGTGTGGAATTGTTCGGAGAATATTTCCATGTCATCAAATTAAATTTCATGCATCAGTTATAATCAAATCAAGCCATACGGGTGCATTTGTCCTCGACAGCATAATACAGGCTGACATGTGTATCTCAACTTTGCATAATTATACAGAAAACAAAATATGACAGAATAACCATAATCAATTTTGGTCCCATAGGCATTATGAAGCGTCGTTATTTTGATATCAACGCAAAATGTGGAAGCACTGTTTTGCAATGATGGCATGGCATACGCTGCTTATTCCTGAACGACAGATCACGTGATAGGGTATTCAATTCTGCTGGAGACCAGACTACAGGTAATCTGGACCCAACACACAGGGGTAATGATGTAATGCTGAACCCATCCGTTAAAGAGGCAAATTCTACAAAAATTCGCCGGTTGATCCAGAATTGTAGTTGCTATATCTTCTAATTAAATAAACTAAAAACCTATAGGTTTGACTGATTTTGAAACTCAAATTTGTGATTTTTCATGTAATAATTTTTGATCACCAAGATACCACAAACAGGAAGATAAAGAAAGGGAATTACTGTCATTTGTTTTTAATACAGATGTGTACTCAAACGGCGGTGCTCGCTGCGAAGCCCACTCTTGCTTCTTACTTTCGAAAATACGTCATTTGACATAAAGCAATGGTTCATAATGTGATGTGGTTTAACAAAGCAGGGCAGTGAATATTATCTCTTTTTCAGCAGTTGTTAAAGTTGCAGTCCCCGTTCTAGTTCCGAGGTTTTTTTTATTGGAATAAAACAAAAAAATTGAAAATTTATTAAGGAAAAAAAAAATTGTTGAACACGGGAAACGCAACTTTCAAGGAGTTGGAGATTGAACGTGGACAAGCTTTCCCCTTGCGGTCCCGGATGTTGATTTCGCCTCATTCTCAGGGCTGTATTACTCACCTCCATCATCTCAATCCGATTGTCGTTGTTCTCATCGTATATCTTCATGTATGTGGCGATGGCTTTCTGCAGACATTCGTCGGACTCCTGTCAACACAATGAAAAAAAGAAAGAAAAGCTTGAATGCGTTTTTAATGTCTGGTATTTGAACCAATAAGTATCGAGATAATTCGCAAAAGCCAGTGAAGCCTCGACCCCAGGGAGCTCAGACTGTCCGTAGGTACTCAATTGATCACGATTGGTCGTAATCGATCCCAAACACCGTCCCAATCTGCCCTCACAGGAATCTAATGTTTCTTCTTCCGGATTCGGCTGCGGGAGATTTTGAGGCCATTGACTTAAAACATTTGGCTCATGATACATATTCAATGAGTCTTCCATTTTGAGCATTATAGAGGCTTCCACATGATTCTGGGGGCATAATAGCCAAAGCCATTGCGACGAAGCTGAGGTTTGGAAAGACCTAATTTTTAGGAGGCCGAGGCGACAATATCAGAGTAAACTGTCAATCTCGGGGACATACACACCGTACCGTGACACCCCATCGGCTTTGGTTTGAGTTACTCTTAACGTTCTCACACATAAATAATTGCAAAAACTGCCATACCACGATGGTCCTCAGAATTGAGCGGCTTCCGTTCGCCGACTCTGATTATTAACAATCAACATACTCGCTGTATTAAAGATATGAAATGGTAAACGTTTTGTTGATAGGGTTATACTTCCAAAAGTGAACTTGAATTTGCCATTATCTGTGGTATTGTAAATTATAAGAACTCCGAATGTGAAAATTGTTACAAGGTTTCTATTTTGGTAAAAAGCTATTATTATAATTAAAAACATGAATTTGACGTGTCCTGCCAATGATCAGCCAGCGAAACCAAGATCCCTATGTTTATGTTTCAGTGCAAAATGTTGCATGCGCTACCAACATTCAAACGTGATCTGTGACGAAACTCGTGTTAAAAAAATTGCAATGTCACCAGTTTATCCTAGCTGCTGTAAACTAAAATGGCATCCCCGTGTTGGTCTATCTTATCCAAATCATGATTTTCGAATGTCACGCAAATCGGAAAAGCTCAAACAGCATGTGACATTCAGGCTCTTAGGAATGACACCGCTCGCATGTTTACACCATCTTGGTATCTATATAACGGTCTTGTTCAATCGGCGTCAAGGTTTGTGGATAAGAAGGAAAATTAACTGGCGCTGACATGTCGATCCGACCGTTAGCTCTAGACCCGTCATTGTAATCTACCAATCTAAACGAGTCTGGCTATATAGATGTTAGAAAACTGCAAATTGACCTGTAACATTCAGACTCTTGTGAAAATAGCAATCAGCCAGTCGAAGAAAGTTAAACTCAGCTCAGAGCCTGATTTCATGGCTGCCGCTTGCCGTAAACGTTGGCGAAGAACCTGCGCTATTTTACTATGGAACAACCGTTTGACGTGTAGGCCTAAGCAAGGAAGTATGGTTTGTGCGCAACACAGACGAACATAATGATAATGTTAGTATGTGCGACCGCAGTTTGCACAAAATGGTTATCAAAAAAGGCGCACAAACTTATGTTTCGTACATGCCTGACTAACTTATTCCGACCATACCACAGACGCGAATGTGTTAAGAAGAACAAATCTACAGTAAGATACTTCAACCAAAACAGGCTTAACTACATCATATAAAGTTTGTAACGTTTATATCTGCTTATAGACTAAAAATGTATTTTAGCAAACAACCAAACATAAAAAGAGTAAAACTCAAACTTTCGTATACGTAACTCGACCCTGGAGGGATACACAAACGTCAGTAACGGATGTTTTCGGCAGAGATGAATAATTGGACTCCGTTTTATATCCCCCAACACATACCGCCTGAGACCCCGTGTTGCACAGCCGATCTGAACGGCACGCTAGTAAGCACGCCGTTAGTCGCGCACTTTCGGTTTTTCGCGCCAAAGATCCTGGCGATTCCCGCCAATTTACGTCAGAGCGGGAACCCGCAGGCAGGGCGCGTTTACAGTGGGTCGTGCGGCCACATAAAACAACATCGATTTGCCACAGCCCACGTCAGGCAACCTGTGAAGCTGCATACGCTGGGTGCTGCCCAATTTACAGAGCAACCATTTCCGGTAACAGCTATGGAACGGTAGCTCGTTTGCATTCACAATAATGTCATTTGTAAAGTTTGGCCTAGAGGAAAGAGATTAACTGCCGGTATCTGTTGACATGTTTTGGCTTTACAGAGGTTCTATTTGCTCATGGATCTACAAAACAGGTGCTTTGCCTTAAGTTCGCCTTGATCATTCTACTATTCGGGTGATTGTATGGTTACAAAACAAATGTAAACGATACACAAAGCTTCAATTTTAAAAGACGAATGGAAAGACCGAAGTGTATCATGTTACTTTGGGGCTGGTCCACTTTAAGGCCAAAAAAGTCTCCAGTTTCTGGTATGCGCGCGCGTCACCGTAGACATGCTCGTCGGCAAAACGAAAAAGTGGGGGTTTTTTTTCAATGTAAGATGATGTCTCATAGGCCCTAACTGCCAAACTCACTGGTTCACTGGAATCCTGCTGCTGCACAGCAGCAGGGTAGGGTAGGGTAGGGAAGGGAAGGGTAAGTAGGGTAGGGAAGAGTAAGTAGGGTAGGGTAAGTAGGGTAGGGTAGGGTAAGTAGGGTAGGGTAGGGTAAGTAGGGTAGGGTAGGGTAAGTAGGGTAGGGTAGGGTAGGATAGGTTATCAGGTTGGGCAACTGGTCAGGAAGCGGGTTTTGTTGTGTTCATTGTTTTCCCTTCGTTTGTGTTGGAGCTTTGAGTTCAATACCTGTAGCTATCTTGGCACAATGTGCCACTCAACGGAAGGTTTCAAACTTGTATAAAAAGCAACAGTGAAACTTAGTAAGCAGGTTATGCCAGAGTTCTGGATATTATTGGGATTCATTGAGTATACCGGGCAGAAGCGTAACTAGGGTAATCTTATAGGGGGCACCTGGGGGTGCACCGGGTGTTTTTTTTTTCAAGGGGGCACTGAAGGCAGCTGATAGTTATAGTTATGCAATGCAAGATTTACATGGGGGGGGGGCACCCGCGGGGGCACGGACCTCCGCTGGGGGGATGTACCCCCGTAGTTACGCCACTGAATAAAGGTGAACACTGAGTCATCGCCCTTTCGATTCCATGGAAACGAGACGTGCTAATCGATAATGTCTATCGAATTCTGGTACTCCGACGGGTGCTGCGATCAGTTAACAGGGAGTCACTTATTTATCAAATCCTCACGAACCAAAACAGATGACTTTACTGAAGGTCCATTGGACGTGAAGTAGCCCCTGAGCATGAAATACGAACCACTTGTTATTTGTTTTGAAAGTTCAACGGTGGACAAATAGTAACTGTATGCAGCACTGGATTGTAAACCGGGACGTTTATTACGAAAAAACGAGACGGATCGAAATGACTGATCATATGTCCGAGTGTTTTAAAGCAATCTGGTCTTTTGTTTTGCGCGGAATTTGGAATAAAGCCGAAAATGCATCATGCATGCACTCAAAACCAAGACTCTTTCGTGTCGTTAGGTTTCTCAGCCTTTACGTTAAAATCCATTGTTAGGTTTAAATCTATTTTCAGTCGCGAGCTTCGTTTCAGCCAACTTCGGTGCAAAGCGCCATCGTATGAATGTAGCGTATATGTGGAATTGCGTCAAATACGGCATTTTGCCAGTAATTGAAATACCGGTAGATATGGTTAGTTCTTTTTCCTTTCATTTTCTTGTGCTATCCGTGACTTTATCGGCTGTAATGGTAAGCTTGGACGGTGCAGGTTTATTAATGGGATAGCTTTGGGCATCGATTGTTTTTAACGGACGTGAAGCACCCTTGATATCCATAAGCTAAATTTAGCCTTTTAATGGAACCCAAGACTCCACTCGGTAGTCTCATATGGCTCTGTCATGTGCGCAGAGTGGCTATTTTGAGCCACAAATATAGCGGCAATCAAAAAAGCGGAGATTGTATTCGTGACGTGCGTGAATCTTATATTACTCAATGTGGCTACGTTAAAGGTGCAGTGACTGCATGTGGTTTTTACATGATATCGTACTTGAAGTTGTCCGTCGTTCCAATGGTTCAATATGGCAATCTGACATTAAACAAGGGGGCAGACCACATAGGTTTCATGTCACAGTACGTGGCACATACTGTAAGTCACTTCCTGCCGAGGCCTCAAGGGTATAAAAGTTCCTTAACCCTGAATAAAAGGCTGGATTACGCCTTGCAGAGCACCTTGATCCCAGATAAGTGCCCCGGCGATACTCAGATGTTGAATCTTGGCAGGTTCAACATGATAAAACATCTTCACTGAAATGTTTCATGTTATTCATCGAACTGTTACTGATTAAGCTTAATGGCGACCCACTGCTTAAATATAAAATCAGCAGTTCAACATTTTGTATCGATGGCGCCAACGTGGATGCGCACACGATGAACCAATCCTTCAATTATTCACCGTGGAAACCATGGTCCAATCTAGAATAACCCAGTCGAATCGTTGATCATATCACGCCAGTACAGGATGACACATACAATGTTTATCTGTCTGCGAGATACTGCAGGTGTGAATGGAAATGACAGATGGTGAACCTGAAACTGTTTCCCGCCATAAAAACCACAATCCGTAAAATGCGTTTACCAAGAGGTGAGAAAACTGCCAGAGCAAGGGATGGATATATGGTAACTAACACAGGGGTTGATTTGGAGATCCAGAAGCGCTCTGGATTTGGATCCTGATAAAGATGCGTGTTACCAAAAATATCAGCTGAAAGGCCTCGATCTACATTTCATAAGGTTCTATTCATAGTTTCATACGAGTCTGTTATACATTCAACTAGGTAAATAGGTCAAACACCCCACGCCATAGTTTCTATTTATTACCGCGCAGTGACGGCTGGGCCGCTTATAACCGGTAACTATAGTTCGAGGAAACCAACGGGATGTGCCACAGAAGATTGGAATTCCGATCGGGCATCACGGCTAATCTATCAGCGAAATACAAGAGTCGCTGGTGCCCGCCGGGCGGCTTCAATGAAAAGCCGCTCCGACTTTTGTACTTAAAACTGATGAGGGGTGCTTCATCATGTTGAACAAGGCCGAGTGGCTTCGGTTTGAGCTTATCAGATCAAAATTGTACTGCTGTTAAGCATAAAGACAAAGATCATTTCCCAAATGAATTAAAAAATACTGTGAGAAGCCCGACAACATAATAAAGACCTTATCAAATTTATGTGCCAGTTTTCGAAGGGAACCGACACCACAGTGTCTGAGTTATTTACCTTAAATGTTTATTATTTATGCACATGTAACTTTATTATCTATGCAAGGTAAAGTTAGTAAATACATATAGGAATAGTATAATGTTCAGCAAATTATAAGTCTTTAGCATTTTATTAGGAAAAGGAGAAGTGTCACCAACGACCGTAGATCAGACCAACTACTGACGCACACACATTTCGCCATCTGGGCATCGATTTCCAACCAGTTTCAGTCAGTTCAGCGTGTTCTTGATCTATTCGTAAAGTATCACAGTTTGTCCTAATTATGAGAGTGATCTTTCGAAAGCATGTGTAATAAATGAACGATCGATACAGAAATATTGGTCGTTTGTTATTACTTGCAGCATGCAGGCCGACTTAACGATTCGAACACCCTTTTCAACGAAGGAAAACAACTCAGTTTTATTCCGATAGCCTTGGGTTCTCTGAACGAGTTTCCTCGATATTTGCAATCGTCAAAGCTATATGATGAAGCTTTGTTGTTCTTCTGTTTGTTTCTCTCTCTCTTTCCCCTTTCATGCCGCGGAAAAAGAACAAGTTTGGGCGCGGGTTCTATAATTATGTTGAGCTCTTTGTCAGTAATGTGGATTTGCGATGGAGGTTGTGATGAGCTGCCTTGCATGGCTCCAAGCTATCTCATCATTAATGACAGCCTCCTGATTGGAACGTCGATGCAGCAAACAAGCAGCCAGAAGACAAGAATTATTAAGGAGCTGCCACGGTGTGATCAGACCGCTTTGAATTCGCGCCTTAAATGAAAACTGGGGGCTCAAACCGACGACCGTTTCATGCCTGCTACTAAAGTCCAAGTCGGCCATGTTTTACCCTCCAAGCGGTCACCAGTGGGAACCGGAGACAAATGGGTAAAAACGGGGTGGGTCTGTCAAACCTGATACGAAGTGAACCGACTGACTCTGGACTACTGGCAGGGTTACATCTGAATGGCAACCCTGTATGTTGAATCTTTAAACTGATTTTGTGTGTAAGTTGAGCTTTCGAAAAGCATGCAATGGAAGTGCGGAAAAAATAGTTGCGTGTTGTGTGGCGAGCCCATGGCGTCACAACGGTTGAACTCGTTGGTGTTGGGGCCAATGAGTGACGACGTGTGGTAAACGCAAAGCCGATATCGACTTGAGCGTAAAGAGAGAGCGACCGCTGGCATTCTTCAGCTCGCGTTAGCTGTCGACTGGCAAATTCATTTACAAAGCCCCTACCGGGCTTGACATTGTCAAAGTGATTAGAAAGGCTATGCAGAGTAGAAATTCATTAAACCGCTTACCAACGCCTTGAAAGATGGGTCTCTCATGTGTGACACTTTGCTGTGGCTACAAGTTTACCATGCCCAATCATCTTTACAAAAGCCTCTCATTTTAGAACCAAGTGCTATGTCTTATTCCTGTTCTAAGTTTTCATTTATGATTGTGCAGAATTCAAAAGTGGAATTTAGCATTCTTACTCCAGGAAACCAAATAACAAAATTAATATATCTCTTGACATTACATTTAGGATATGTTTCCATAATCTCTTTAAGTGTCACTTCAAACTACCTGTTTGATGGCTTCACAGAGTTGACAGTTGATTCTGATGGTAAATTATGAATTTAGTGTGTACCACGCCTGCTGTTTTAGCAGCCAGTAAACTTAAAGGGAATGTGATGAAACAAAACTCATTTTGTAGAAAATTCTTGAAAACGTGGCGTCGCTATACAGTGGTAACTATTCGAAAATGTAATAACCGATTATCAAAGAATTCTAAAAAGGAAAAGGCTTCACTTTTTCAGTGCACATGTAATAGCCTCTGTGAAAAGTTGTGGCCGCATATTTCATGCATTAATCGTGCTTCTGTATGCCTGAGGTAACAAAGCAATAGCAAAAGTGGACACGTGGGACCAAAAGGTGTTCTCCCCTTTTGAAAAACGGGTTGGCCTACAATTTTTTTGTTTTGTTATTTCGTTCCAAAGTCACAGCACAATCGTAGTGGTGTGGCTGCTCGCATATCTCGATCCCCTGGCCATGTGCATTCTGAGCCTGATTAAACCAACATAGTGGCTAGCACCACCGCCATTCGGAGAACAAATTTCTTCGCTGCATAAATGAGTTTCTCTCAGATCAAATTAAAACCGCGTACACTGCACTTTACACGTCCAACCTCTCCAGGCTTCAGGTTTTCAAGCGGTTCTTTTGCAATGGTATACATCCTGAGCAGTTTGGTGCAGGGCAGATTGAAACAGCGTCTGATGAGGCCCTCAGCCGCCAGCTATTGCAATGCTATTCCCAAGTCATTATTTTCAGGTTTTGCAGCGCTTACATGGACTCCTTGCCCACGCGTCTTATATTAAGAATGATAAAGAGAGAGAGAAATAAGAGAGAGAAAGATGTTATCTGAGACCTACAGACTAGCCGGAGGAGAAGGAAACAACATCAGCCCGGGATTTAGTTTGATTATGGAAAGCACTTCAAAAGGGTTCGCTACAGATGGGATGGGGTTCGTTTTCTTTAACCAGCCTACGCATCGTCTACACTCCTGACTCTACATAAGATTAGCATTTGAGGCAGTCACGATTTCAAAGCCTCCCGCTTGCATCTTGCATGCAATTTCTTAATAGTCCATGATACTGGGGATTTACCACAATATCCCTACAACTGGACGGTGGAGTGAATTGTCTTTCAAACTAATCGTTTGTTTGTCTGCTATAATACACCATCTGCCCGTAAACTTCAAAGAAAACAAACAGTTGGTCGGTTTGTCCGTTCATTACATTTACCCACTATCGTAATTCTCATCAGCAAGATAATAAGAAAGTAACAAAACTGCCACCGCATGAAATATTTACAGGACATGTGCAGATATTACCAGATTTTATCATAGAAAGAGACAGAGGCCGGAGGTGAAATCCAACGGTTACTGGAAGTTTTGGTCCATTTTTGCAAAATACTACAATTTCATAAATGCATGATTGAGTCACACAATCACTCAGGTATCCTAAACCGCTGCATCGATGATATCGAATACGAGACTTTATCCTTATTAAATACTGAAGCTAATTTCCTCAGAAACTCTTTAAATCCATGAGTTCAATAGATAGTGGTAAGTTGTTGGCCGGGGAGGTGGGGGATAAGTTGTTACTGACAACAAGGATTTAGAGGTCAACAATTCTTGAGCCGAGCACGGTTGAACTTTTGCATAACTGCACTGCCTGGGGCAAGTGATTTCGACAATCTGTAAAGTGTTATGTCTGTAATGTTGTGCAATATACGCGACAAAAAATTGCAGTTTCAAAGATTGCCTGAAACCGTTCCGCCATCTTGTTATTGCCGCATAAATCCCCATCGATTTTCCCGCCAGGAACCTTTGCTGGCCTCGAAATTGTGCATTTTCTCGCCTCAGCTGCAGGTGACCCAATAAAAGTAATGGGCCGCCATCCCTTGCCACGACATCATGCATGGCTAATATATCGAATTGGCAAATTCCATTTCACCGCGGGTGTGGGAGCTATGAAATATTCATAAGTAGTATCAGCTTGTCTCAAGAATAGAAAAGAAGCGACACATGAAAAGGCAGTGGCTGAGAAAGAGCATATAAAGTTATCGCTTTTTGAGGCCGTGTTCGCGCATAACGAATTCAGCATAGATCTTGTTCAGCGCAAGAGACATACTCCACCTGTTTCAATGTTCTCACGTGAAACCGATTTCGGCTGGTATGAATCCCCGACCCTCGACTTTGCACACAAGAGACTCTTTGGGCATGAGGAGAAATCACCATGGTTACGACACGTTTCCAGGGTTACATGCTAGGCGTTTCAATGCACAGCCATCAGAGGACAGTTTATGGATGCGGGTGTTCTGTCCGTGAGCCTCGTGTTTTTTAGTCCTTCGTGTCTCTTTGTGCTTGTTCATATTGTATGCTGAGCTGTCCAAACACGGCTCTGGTAAGGTAGGTTTCACTCTCTCACGCACACCTTGTGGAAGGCGGTGGAACGGTGTAGAAAATGGTCAATAATGCTGGACTGATCTGTGGTTTAGTGTTAAGCTCGGGGGCCGCCCGATAGTCCGAAGGTCCGATAGTCCGAATGCACCCAATTTTCATAAGAGGGGGTTCGTTAGTCCGAGTATGAAATAAGGTACGTTAATCCGATCATTTGATGCAATAGTCCGAAGGTTCATTAATCCGAAGGTTCATTTATCCGAAGGTTCGATAGTCCGAATTTAGAGTAAGGTTAATCAGTCCGGAGGTTCAATAGTCCGAAACGAAAATAAGGTTCAATACTCCGAAGGTTCGCTATTCCGAATTGACAATAAGGTTTGACAGTCCGAAAAGACTATAAGGTCCGATAGTCCGAATCGACTATAAGGTCCGATAGTCCGAATCGGCAATAAGGTCCGATAGTCCGAATCAACAGTAAGGTCCGATAGTCCGACTGAGTGCCAGACTAGCTGACGAACCGTATTGCCCATTCGGACTATCGAACCTTATTCTCAATTCGGACTATCGAACCTTATTGTCAATTCGGACTATCGAACCCTTCCGTATATTCGGACTATCGAACCTTATCATCTATTCGGACTATCGAACCTTATTGTCGATTCGGACTAATGAACCCTATCGTCTATTCGGACTATCGGAACTTCGGATTATCGAACCTTCGGACAATTGCACCTTCGGACTAACAAAACTTCGGACAATAATGACCCTTCGGACTAAAGAACCTTCGGACTATCGAACCTTCGGACTATCGGGCTGTAACCGTTAAGCTCAGGCAGCATTGTAACACCTGTTAATCACTCTACGAAAAACAAGGGATATAGTGTTGCTTGGTGGACTGACTTATTTCAGGTTCAATTTATACACAATTTTGCTGCTTTAGTTTATAGGCCTAACAAAATGTTCAAAAATTAATTTATTGAGTTTCTGTAATTTCGATCAGATTCGGACGAGTGGTTTCAACGGTACGCATGTCTGATACGAGTTGAGTATTTCATTGTCGGGTTTAGTTTCCACACACTGTGTAACGAACTACAGGACTGTATTGCAAGGTTATTCTCTCTCGAGTGATATAAATTGCATATGTCAGTCAACGCCTCTCCCCGGCTGTCATATTTATCATGAAATGTCAAGAATGATGATAAAGATCGCAGTGTGGTGATTTGTATAAATACACGCAGACTTATTATATTGTCAACCTCTCTTGTTTCTAGAATTCTTTTTTTTTTCTTTACGATGTTCGCCGCTGTCAACGATATTGAAAACTGTAATACACTTGGCTCCACTCTCGCTGTAATGCGGTATGACTATAACGCCATATGATGAAAGGACTCGTGGATTGTATTGCGAGTCTATTATGCTGTAACGTTAAATTGACCGTGACCACTGGAATCAAGCTGACGCCACGTTGATCTTTACAAGTGGTTGAAGTTTCCCGCATAATAATGGCCACCTGCAGCGATGATAATTAGTGAATTGCACAAGATGCGTCGCCAGGTATACAGAGTATAGAGTATAACAAGTATACTCTTCGTTGACATAACGGCCGAGTTGGCGTTATTTGGTATCCAAAATGTGTGCATGGCAGGATTTAGGCAAAATGACAGCAAATCACATGATTATGGGCACACCTATCTTCGAGGTAGTCACCACCACATTAATATCATTAAAACCCCATAACCGTGCTCAATTCAACAAGATTCTGCATAGTTTAAATGAACCCTGGATGGTTGGTTCCCAATTTCCTTGGCAAACTACATCTCATCAATTCATATGGAAACAAGAAGGCCATAGGCGCTCATGTTGTGGGCGCAGGGTTCTAGGCTAGTTGATGATCAAATGCTCCCGAATTAACTGTTGTTGGCTCCGGCCATAATTACCCCCATCCCTTCAGAAATTTCAATGTCAGGGTTGGGCACTCCCTATAGTACGTAAGGCGGGTGAAACAACAAGGTAGGTGCACCGGTAGTAACCAGCACCCTTTTTAGTCATCAATGCAATCGAGTTGAGGCTAACTCTCCTAACTCTATCAGAATACATGATTCCCTAAATGTAACCGGACCACAATGTAGCTCGCCTGGACTAGCGAAATGATATCGCCCTCACTTGCCCCTGCTGTTAGGCTAAACAGCGCCCTCTTATGTTAAAGTGCGAACCGTATAGGACACGTTTCGCACACGTTCTTTCCACTGATAATTATGTACATCTGAAATCAAGGTATACACAGTGCCAGCCCACTTATAAACGACAGCGATATCGTTCATGAATATTTCTTATTAATTCTACAAGTGTCTTTAAAACAACTAATAACCTTGCATCGTGCTAGCAAATCGATCATTATTTTACACAAATTTGCAGGTAGGCCAAATTATATGAATAATAATGCATGCATGCGGCACAATCTGCATTACGTGTGCATTCAACCATGTAAATATCAAAATCGTAAGCAATAACAGCGGGTACATAATAATATATTCTGCACAATTATTGTCATCTCATTACGCAAGCAGACCGCAATGCATTGTGGGATTCATGCTATGTGGTGTCATCCAATCTTGCTGCTTGTACTGACCAGTGATGTGAGAAACCTGCAGTTTAACATTGTTAACCCTTCTTCATGCCACGCCCATGTGCCACATTCTGGTTATGAGTGACCGCAGCTTGTATTTTAATCTATGTAATATACGCACGAGCGCGCCAATTTTTCGGAGTACATCGGACTTCGTTCCGGCACATTCCGAACCCATGCACCCGTTTCTGGACAGTACGCAACTTAAAAGCCTTCAATTGAGAGTTCTTCATATCATTTTGGTATATAAATGTGATAGGAAATGAATAAAAATGTCACAGACGCATAGTGAAGCCACTGCGGAATTCTGAAGGTTTTGAGTTTATCAAGACCTTTTGAAGTGGGACATCACTTCAAACAACATAACCGACCTAATATTTGTTTATTTAAGTACCATGTTGGGGTCTATACCATTTCAGAAAGTTTAGTTATCGCATTAATAGTTTATAAATACATGACATATTATTATAATAACGAGGAATTGTCACTTACTATATCGATGAAATCCCTGAAAAAGAACTCCAGTTCACTGCCTTCGATGTAGCCATTTCCTGGAAAAGAAAAAAAATGAAAAGTAAAAGGGTGAGGCATATTGGATCAACACGGCATGTACAAAGCAAGAAACAGTTTGATATAGGCCTAGCTATCTAAACTGTAATGTGCACGACGCATAAATTTCCATGTAAGCAAATGACTTCATTTCTCAATCATTTTTCATGTGTAAATTTCAATCGTTGAAACAGGCTGCTTCATTTTGAGGATAATTTTGTGGTAAAATTGTTATTATCGATCTCTACAAGTTCCTCCTCTATACATTAAATCTCACGGATATTTTGTATTCAGAATACCCTTTGGAATCAATATGTCTTTCCTTTATATAGGTCCGTGTATATACCTGCGCTTGCTTGGCGTTTGATTCGAATTATAACTTGTGAATATTATTTTTTATAATAAATAATTACAGATGTTGTTTTGCTCCTTTGCAACAAAAGAGTAATTACACAGCTGTGGCTTGATTCAACAAGGTGGATTTACCGATGAGAATGCTTCGTTTATTTAAAGTATATTTTGGGACAATCGGTATGGGGATTTAAAGGGATTTTGTTTTCTTTCAAAGATGAAATCGTTATCTTCTTGTTAGACCAAAACTCCTTCCATTTTTAAGTTGAAAATTCGAGGACCTACAATGGACTTGTTCCACAAAATGATGACGGAGGAATCGAGAAAACCAAGACTGACTCTGCCTAAGCCGTTGGATAAACTCCGGATGCAAGCTCAGCTTGATAATATCTTTTCAAAAAGAAGAGAAGATTAAAGAAACGCGCGTAGATCCATGAATCGCACAACGAACACCTGTTAACCAAAGCTGCTAAGGAAAACACTTGCCCAAGTGGGCTGATTCTGGACGCATGATATCTATGCCACTAAGTATTACACTTACCATCACGGTCGTACTTGTGCCATTTTTCGGCAAACTCATCGGCCGTCAAGTTCTCGCACTTCACCCGAAACTTGGCCAAACAGGCGTCCTTTTCTCCACTCTCGGCCATATTTCTTGCTTGTTGCTGTAGCTCGGTTAAGAATAAATTCTGATTGAAAGATGCGTTTTGCCTTCCTCAGGTTTCCACCCGTATTTAGAGATGACGGCGATCGCAGAGACGCTAAATATCTCCCGGTCTGTGGCGAAAGCAGAGATCAAGGCGGTGTGTTGTATAACAGAACTGGCGACGTAGCATACCCTCCTTGTATGAAATTATCGTCGGTATACTGGCTGGCTGACTGCACGCCCCGATGTGGAAATGTGATGCGTGCGATACAGACAGTCCTGGGAAATCGCCCACAAAAACCTCTCTAGCGTGAGAAGCCTGTGCGCATGCGCAGCCAAACAGCTAGGGACAACTCCCATATAGTGTTTGTATATTGTCATTATTCCAGGCAATGCATTTTCAGTGGCTGTGTGCAGCATCATAATGAAAGCAGAAATTCTGGGCATAATTTAAGAAGTGTCTTAAACACCCATTGAACACATAAGAATTAATAACAATGTATCTGGGGGAAAACTCCTGCTTTATTGGGTTTTTTAAATGAAATTTCAAACTATTTTGACAAACAAAAATGTCGGTAGCTCTTTTTGGAACATGCCTCATAAAGTCAGCAGTCCATTTAATAATGGTTCTACTGCAAGACTATTATTAATTTCATTTTTTTTTCATACCAAATGTATTTGATCCCAGGCTACACAAAATTCACATCGCATATCGTGTCTGATGATTTGACTTTACGAGTAGCCAGACACGTCAGGCATACTGAACATGTAGGCATACTGAACATACACACATTAACTCTCGTCGTCAAGGCCTACATCCCCCATAGGCAAACACATAATGAGCAAAGCTCATTCAGTGGCAAAGTGAGAGCATTATGAAGCTGATGCCATCCAGTCATTTGTAATGTAATAGCAGACGAGCCGTGGCCTAAATTGATCTTTTTTTTCTTTGCAGGGATTTCAAGTGTATTCTCACACATGATCCTCATGAGAATGCCAATCTACTATGCAGTCATAAATATCACTATCATTGGCCACGTCACGAAGCTATATATATAGCTGATAGACTGCTTGTTACATGAAGAATGACGTACCCCTGAAATCGGTAGTTGGCGTCCTTAAAATCGTCAGGAAAATTGAAATGTCAATAATGTGGTTCTGACGTGGAGGAGGGGAGATGATGAAGATGTACTACTGTTGTTATACAAAATTACAGTTAAGACATTGATACTCCAAGTGTCCAGACAAAAATGGTGCTCTGCATGCGATGATACCTTTTGTTCAATTCACAGTGACTGACTTTTGAGTGTTCAATGACAATTTGTGGTGCGTTCTTTCAATACCTGCCAGCAGAAAAAGAAAACAATATTGGGGGCAGAAAGCAAACGGGAATTGCCGTGGTTTTTTGGGGTTGTTTTTTACTGCGAGCGAAAGAACGGTATGGTTCAACAGGTTGAGTGCGCTTTTCCTCTGAACGATGATATATTGCTTCATCTGCGTATCTGCAAGTTTATTAAGGCTGGGGCATAAAAATCTGCATAATGAGCTATTTGCTGATGAGTTCAATTAAGGCATGCATTATAGGTCTATGGATGCGAGAACACAGCGTGAGTTTGGCTGATCTATGAAGCCAGCATGCGATAAAGCACCGTTGAAAGACATATTTATACAAACTAGTAAGTGGATGACTACTGAACAGGTTCTTAAATTGTCAGTGCTACTTACGCAAAACTTCAAACAATTAAAGTATGTTTTGTATATCGCTGATGGTTGGAGTTTTGTCCACTGTTTTTTTTTTTTTTTTTTTGGGTTTATCTTTCTGGATGTCTATCAGATGATAAAGCCACAAATTTGTTCAATTTTAATGCATTTGTGCGCTACATTTATTTCCGATTTATACTGGATCACAAAAATATGAACATTACTTAAACAAGACAGTGTGACTTTAAAACGGCTGCAGTTTCCATGTCTTTACCAAAGGATGAAAATATCGACTTTTTATGAGAGGAATTCATAATTTGGAGTCGTAGACCTATGGCATTCAAGCCGCCCTGTTGGTGAAAAAAAGGCCTTCACATTAGCGTATTGATCTCCTCCATTGGATTAACATTCCTATATCGGTGCAATGAGGAGGTGACACATGGTCGATTTAGTATGAAACACCGTCGGCTTAGGCACGTACAGGGAGCAGGAAAATTAATCAGCGTCCAAACTCCGAGTATCGTTGTCTTTCCTGTAGATCGCGGTATACATATACCGAGGAATGACTGGAAACGAACGCTTGCACGAGAATCACATGCAAAGGTGCGGTCAACGTTTCAATATCAATAACATGGTAATAAAGCGAGCAGTAGTACTTCAAGTGATGTTCGATGAATATTCTTCGCACGTCCGTGTGTGTTTACACCGATAGAATGGTTACACATTGGGGCATGCCATTTCCATACCCCACCCTTGGAGGCACCGCCCTTTTGAACGTTACAGAGGAACCAACGGGTAACAAATTATCCCGCCCAATTGCAGAAACGGGGCGAATGGACTGACATGCCCCCTTTTCATCCAAACGTGAAATGAAACACCAAATTCTCAACCGTTAAATTTGAAGGAGGGTGCATCGGTTTTGTCATTTATAACAATGCCGTATAATACGTACAGACTACATTTATTTTCTTTTGAGAGCACTCTATTTCAATCGTTCTTCTTCCGCCTTGTTTTATTTCAGTTAGTAAAAGACTATTCCCTGGTAATTATGCAGCTAATAAATAACAGACTTCTGATAAAAAAAGTTTGCAGTCTGTTGCTGGAAATTAACATTTGGTACATTTTGATCGTTATTATATATATATAACAAGACATTCTTGAGCATTATTGGCCCGAGTCATAACAAAGTTCTATTTTCCCCATCTTCTTTATTTAGTGATATGACAACTCCCAGCCTCGTACCTCTTTAAAGCGAGACAGTATCATGAAGCCAGCCCACTGGAGCCTTGAAGAGATCCCTAAAGCGGTTGGTGTTCGATCGCAGGTGAGCTCTATGGGTTGGTAATCAAGCCAGCCAAGGTCAAGGTAATTGAAGTCATCAGTGCCTGGATCACAAGGCTATGGATGGCGGCATATTGTCGACATGCTACTTGGCAAGTCTGTGTGATTAGCCCTATACCTTATGATCAGCCACTAAACCACTCATTAATATTAATTTGCATTAGTTGTGTACCTCATGCATGCATACAATGTACGGATGGGCGTTAATCGCGGGGAATAGGGGGGGGGGGTAGATCCCTACTTTATTACCAGGGATGGGCCATTGGATCATCCCCAAAATTTAGTGTGTGCTGAATGTAGCCCCCAAAATTAAAGCAACTATTTGAACTAGTAAAATTTAGGATTAAATTTGACCCAATATCGCAATTTTGCAATGGTGTGCATGGTGGGATCAGTTTTCAAAATGGCTATTGCTTTTGGGACTACTTTTGCGGGATATCTTTGGAGGGCAAAATCACCCAAAAGTCATTAACTCCGAAAAAAAAATTAACAAAAATTGAAAGACGGTAGAATGAGCTTTAATTTAATGTATGTCTTGAGCACAAGCATGTGAGAGGATTTTTTTACCATTTTTTTTGGTTAAGTGGGGGAATTTATCATTGGTGTCTATATGGAAATTTATGCTGGTCTACAACCCTATAATCTCCCAAACCATATCAAAACTTGTCCCACCCTGGATCAATTCACACTACATCTTACAACTCACTTTTTGACTTTTACAAGCGCATATTGACTAAATTGCATTATGTGTTATAGAATGTTTATTATCATTACATGTAATAATATACCCATGTACGTCTCTGATCAGTTTTATGTATGAGCGCCACCTAGTGTCTAATGGTGTCCAGCCGGCCCCTGCCCCTCCCGCTTTTCGTCATGGAAAGTTTCACGTCATCCCCCGGTCGTCGATACAGATTTACGCTATTGTATAGCAAGTAAGTTTGCTGCATACAAACTACTTGAACTGCATAAGTTACAGGATCTGACGTAATTCCTATAATGTTTGTTTGAACGTACGAGACAGTATGCCCTCACGCGTCCGAATGAAAACATAACCAAGTCATATTTTTAACATCTTGTTAAATTTTGTCTGAATGACATTGTTTCCTACAGGCATATTTCCACATTTCAAATAAAAAAAGGAACATTTACGGGTTTTTTTTCGCATGAAAACATCGAGGAAAACAGATATTTTATCCCTTCCACAAATCCATACGAAGCATCGACTACTGTTCAAAACATTTAAATTAAAACGTAAAAACTGTGCCGCTACAATTACTTGTATGAGACAGTGTTGCGTTAATCAATTTAACTGTTGCACTTTGCAAAAGACCATTCATCAAAGGTGAACTTAACCTTTAAAAACTCTAGATGGCGCTATACGCCCTTATTAGGTGTTAGTAAGTCCTAACTTCGAATGTAGAAAGTCAGCAGTTTCGAATGGGGGCGCCATCCCAATTGTGTGTTAGCTACTTATTTAAAAAAGCCTCGTTTTTCATCACTACCGCGAGTGCCGAGCAGTCTATTATAGCGGGCATTCCTGGAATGCCCTACAAGACGGGTTGTGGAATTAACTTGGACTAGACATGAAAAGGCAAGTGCAAGTTGAGTTTCGAAACTTTCAGCAAAGCTTTAGTGCGAACAAATTCTGCCATCATGGAGACATGTATTTACAGCCTAACTGAGCTTAGACTTGGTGCCAAGTCGGCTATTGTTCACGTATTTTTTTACGCCGGTTACTGGTTCCACGCACGCAAAATATCACTGCAATGCGCGAAGCCAGGGTTCCCAGACCAAATGATGCTGACTATAATGTCGCAACCCGGCCAATTAGTACTAGCCTTATACCAGCCGTGCCGATGGAGTTCGACTGAAGTTCACAGACAAAATACGACTATCTAACGACTTGTCATCAAATCTAAACTAAACTCAGAAACCGTTTTAAATTATTTCTTAAAAACAAAAGGTTAAGGTTTCCTTCGGTTATCCACGCCTAGGTTTCCACTTTGGGAAATGGAATGAGATGTTATACCGTGCAGCCCAGCGTGCGTAGACAGATTTTTCTGCGAGGAAGCGATGAGATTTCCTCCCCGTGGGCCGCTCAGCTTGCCGGTACACCGTACACTCATCCTCGGAAAATTTGTCAAAGTAGTGATACCGAACGGTCGAATTCGGATGAATCCTGTGGATAGTTGCCAAAGTGAATTCGTAAATAACTCTAAACTATTTGAAGGACTAGATTTTAAATACAAACAAAAGAGCCGACCTACTAAAAACCCTCTAACAAACAAACGAAAAAAGGTACACTTCAACTAAAAAGTTACTGGGTACTTAGAAATTCACTGTACTCCTTAAAATGCACAAACTACATTCACCTATACCAGTACCCCAATTTTATGCAGGATTGCATGCAGGCCTCCCTTATAGTCAATGATTCTAAAACTGAATCCGTAAAGAGCTAGTGAGGTACCAGTCGTTACTTTTTTGACTTGTGTGAACCGTGAGTAATTCTCACCCCCTGGTAATCGTGTTCCCGGACAGATTTACCGGGTCGGGCAATGTAAATGCCATATACTGACTCGCACTCTTTGTTGAGGGTACATAGCGCCCTCTTTAGGTCATATAGCGGTCTATCTGGCATTAGTAACATGCCAGTTTCTGAAACAGCAAGACTTTCATTAAATTTGTAATAATTTACTTACGAACAATAATCATGTGGAACCATCCCATAAACATGAATCTCTCTACACAAGTCGGCTGCAACCATCAGTGTATACCATCCCGTGGACGGCCTGGATTTGGTCTTTTCTCTGAAACCAAATTAATTTTTCAAAAGTCAAGGTTTACCCGCTATGGCGTCTGAAACGTATGTAAAAGATAACACATAAATATCGAACATCGAACATATTGTACAACCGAAATTTGCAACGTTTGACACGCCATAACCCGCAATGCCAAACTGACTTTTGTTGAAACCTCAATTAAGAACTGTAGATATGTAACACAATAGCTCTTATTTAATACAAAGATCGTTTCGAATTCATCATTTCAGCGATTGGAAAAATACTTACAAAGATCGCCCAGTTTCAAATGCAAACAGTGATGAAGTATAGCGCTCGCCCTCTAACGTCAGATAAACAATAGTCGTTCGTCGTCCAACTCTTTTGGACATCTCTTCAACTTTCCTCCTGTAAAGACCTGGCCTGTCATCTAAATATAACCCCCAGATGAAGATGGCCTCGTCTGGTAGTGGGATTCGGTTAGCTAAGGGGGCCGCAATGAAGTTCATGACCCGTGCGGTCGTCCGCGTGCCTACGTCGCGACCGTGACCTTTGACCGGGGCAAGATTCATCCTGATGACGCAGTGTTTGCGGTCTATCTCTTTGCCAGCCCCCTTGCCGATTAGAAATCCTGAACTGGAGACCAGAGCACACGAAGAGCATCTGAAAGTCATTGGCTGTATGTGAATATGAACCAAAACCAGAGTTATATAATTAAAGGCGACACAGATTAGGCAAATTTCGCAAAAATTTGTTTTAGGTTTATTAATTTTGTTAAAATGTTTACAACTAATATTATAATAAGGATGTTTGAATATAATAATTGCAAACTATTTTCGTAAAATCATGAAAACGCTCCGCTCAAATTAAAGTTCACACTGATCCCCATGGAGGCCGAGGAAAACTAACCTGGGACTAAAACTAGTACCACGTCTGACTTTACTATTACAATAATCTAACAATCCAAAGACAATACCCGGTCGTTTAGCAAAGACGTGTAGAAATGAAGGATGCCATGTAGTGACGGTGGTGTCACAGAATGAGAAGGCGCCCTCTGCCGTTGGATTATGGCACCATGTGTACCATTATCCTGAGTTGTGTTAGCCTTCTGATGTTCCCTTGTTGAGATTATGTCGTAGGGAAGAGGTGTGTACGATATTTTTACTATAGGGGAAATTATAGCATATAGCACGAAGCACACAATCGCCACTACTAACGCTGTGACATAGAGTAGAAGAGGCTTCATCATTTGAGGTTTCATGTCCCAGAAAGTCAAATCTGCATGGATAAGATACAAAAAAAATATTGTTTATCATTGTTTTTAAAAATTCAAATGAACCACTAAGGGAAACTGACTCGGTGAATTATGCGTTCAAAGATGCGGCTTAAGAAGCATTTTTAGGAAATTTCTGTCAGTAGTTCGTTTTTAATTCGGCGAGGCCGCAAATGGGTGCGCGTAATTAGCGTTGACACGTCGCACACGCGCGCGCGGTTGCTATAATATAATTCGTCGGTTCAGTGCGTGACATCGCGTAGCTGCAATCTGCTGAATGAGAACGTGTCCTGGACTCTGATTTCGGAGCGGAGCGCAATACAAAACAAGACTCAGCAACTTTTGAATTGAAATCGAAGTTGCTTCCAAAAAAAATGTACAAATAACAATGATGAACTCTAAGTGTAAAAGACTTCTGCTGCTAAAAGATGTTAGGAATCACGTTTACATTCAGTTAGGTTATAGGTGCAGCAAGTGTGAAGAAAGTCCTCACGTATAGGCGCCTTATTTATAGGTTTTTCCGGCTATTTTAAAACGTTTTTCATTCAAATTCACCAACTCTAACATTGCTTTTACTAAAACCAATTTTTACCATTCCATTTCAAAGTTTGGTCACCCTCTTTAGTCACCGGGTAGAGAATATTCGTCATTACAGATGAAATTCGTCTAAGCTGTTGCCAAATGTCAGCATTCAGAGATCGAATTCGTCTTACATAAATCAATTAGACGAATTCGATTTCTTAATAACAAGGTTTGGCGTATAGACGAGAGGAAATCGAATACTTCGGGACGAAAACGTGGGCTCATTGTTTGAACTTAGTGAACTGCATTTGAAATTGTCTTACAAAAGACGAAAGTAAACATTGGAAGTGCACTAAATCGATGTTGATGGACGAATTTGAAGATTAGAATCGTTGAATTCGACTGGTAAACGTTTTAAAATAGCCGGGGAAAACCTAAATTAATATATTTACCGTAAATCAACAAAGCTATAGTCTAGGTCCACTTGTTGGGGACTAAACTTTAAAATTGGGCATGCATCTTGAGGAGTAGGGTTTGTACTCACCTAATATGTGTGTGGCGATGCAAGTAAAGGTTCAGGAAAACAAAATAAATTGTCATGAGGTCAGTACTACGGAATGGGAAACTATAGTCATTACTACTACTCTTTATTCGAACCACGTCCACTACAGCGATATGCGGCATTCCACATGCTGCAAGGCATTTACACGATGTGAACGATAACGATCAAAACTACATCAAGGTTAAATTAAAAAAACAACAAAAATCTTTCTGAGACAGCTGCTGTACCATTTTGTTTTTCTCACTCAAAACAAAACGAAAAAAACAAAACAAATCAATATTATTGATCACGTCGCAACCGTTTCTGTGTTTGTGAATATATAATTAGAGCTTTTTCCGGCTATTTAAAATTAAAAAAAATTCCATTTACATTCACCAACTCTTTCATTTAATTTCGTCCGGGAAAATGTTCACATTCTTTTAATAAAACCAATTTTGTCATTTTACCATTCAATAAATAATATTACTTTTGGTCACCCTCTTTAGTCTCCGGGTCAAGAATATTCGTCATTACAGATCACATTTGTCCACGGCTGTTGCCAAAATTAATAGCAGCATTCAGAGATCGAATTCGTCTTATGTAAATCAATTGGACGAATTTGATTTCTTAATATCGTGATTCGGCGTAGACGAGACGAAATTGAATACTCCGGGTCGAAAACGTGTGCTCATTGTTTGAATTTGTTTAGACTAAATTTGAAATTGCCCGACAAAAGACGAAATTAAACATTGGAAGTGGACTAAATCGATGTTGCTGGATGAATTTGAATATAAGAATCTGTGAATTCCCGAAGGAATTTTTTTAAAAATAGCCGGGAAAAACCTATAATTATTGAAAGGAGTAGAGGGTTCTACACATTATCTGCTTTTGCGTTCAGAAGGCCTATATATGTGCATGTTTGAATCAATCCTCCAGTAGATTGGGTCGTCATGCCACCTAGTCGTCCCATTTGGAAAGGAAATTAATTCTGGTTAAAATAAGAGCATTTTGAAACTGTACTTTCAAACTCGAAAACTTGAGTACACGAGAACAAAGAAATGTCTCCACAAGGATACAAATTTCAGTGTGTGTGAATAATACATGTAACAGTCCAAATCGTCAAGGTGATGCATACAACACCGTGGTTAATTTCATCCTCAAATCCAGCAAAAATGATGAGGAAAAATTTCGCCAGTTGCAAAATGCAGAAACTATTATACTTTCATGAAAATTGTGACGTTCCACAGTGTCGTGTACACGAAGTCACAGTTGCATAAAAAAATACAGACAAATATTTCAGCCTGTAAAGTCATACAAAAATTCAATACAAAGGGTTTTTTTTATATTAAAATATTATATTTCATTTCGGTCCCCAGATTGCCGTTGGATAAAGTTTCTCCTTACTAAATCCTTGCATCGAAATTTCACAGTAACGTTAACACTTTGTTCAATTCGTTTTATTCATAAACGAACAAAATGCTAGTCAAAGCAACTGCTAATTTTTATTCATACGACTCATGGATATGTACTTTATGATGTTTTTAATATTAATTTTACGTGATTCACATTAATAAATGCAGCAATTTGTGCACAAACATATGTTTTTTTATATTTTCAAGGTAGCCCAGACCCAGCCTTGAAAAATGCTTCATTTTATTCAAATAATACAGACACGAGCAAAATGCTTACAAATTGGTAATCAAAGCAAATGCTAGTTTTAATGCATACGACCCATAGTATATTATATACATGTACTTTATGATTTTTAAAAATCAATTTTACATGTTTAATATAAATAAATGCAGCAATTTTTGCACAGACGTACTTGCTTAATACATGTATATATATTTTAGGTGCACTGACCCAACCTTGAAAAATGATAAGTAGATATTTGAAATCTGAAGCATTTACTCCTTTGTAAACAAACGAAACAAAGCAAACGCTATCTGGCAAAACCTAAAAAGTAACACAAGTAAATAATCTCAGAACTTAAACATACGAGTACATGCTTAAAAAATGGTAGTAAAGCAAATGCTAGTGTTTATTTATACGACCCAATGTTCTATACCAAAACATGAAACCAATTAGATAAAGCGCCATCACTTATTTGGCCTTCAGTGGCCTTGGCGGCCATTTTTATAAAAAAAAAACCTCTCTCCAAGTGCCTCGGAGATGGCACTGTATTTTAAATATAGGTTTTCCCAGCTATTTTAAAAGATTGTTCATTCAAATTTACCAACTCTATCATTCAATTTCGTCCACGAATTTTTTTTGATTTCTGAATAACAAGGTTTGGCGTAGACGAGACGAAATCAAACACTCCGGGTCGAAAACGTGTGTTCATTGTTTGAATTTGCTGGAACTGAATTTAAAATTGTCGGACAAAAGACGAAATTAAACATTGGAAGTGTACTACGTCGATGTTGATGGACGAATTTGAATATTAGAAACTGTGAATTCGAACGATAAACGTTTTAAAATAGCTGGGAAAACCTATAATATTAATGTTTCATGAATATCAATTAGTTACCAACTGGGCTTAGTAAACAACTACATGCCTTTTTAGTAACCAACTAAGCTTAGTAAGGTTTAATGAATATGGCCCCTGGTTTAAAAACATGTGTACCATGTTTCATGCTTTTACCACAAAGTGCAAAATCTTCGCACATACCCGCTGGACTCGTCGTGGCTAAACTCAAATCACGGCTGACGCATTCTTTGAACTGGAGTGAGGCCAAGTTTATTTCCGTCGCAAAGTACTCCTCACAAAAGGAGTGTCCAGCCTTGTGAGGTTTTCTCTGTCTATTGTCCACTCGGGGTGGTGGAATGAGAGGTTATATTTCACAGCCCAGCGGGCAAAGACTGCTTTCTCCGTCATAAATCGGTGAGCACCCTTGGAGTTCGTCTCTGAATCCTTGTATGTCGCGCACTGCTTATTCCAAGGACTATCATAATAGTGGTAGGGGACATCTGCTGTTCCATTCATCCTTACCAAAAGAAAGGGAAAAAAAGCAATGTAAAATCAATTGATACATAAATTAAGGGACACGTGCTGAGCCCAATCCTTCCTGCTTCCAAAAGTCTGTTCATTCCTATGACAAGAGACAGTTTTGGCAGCCTTCCAGATTCTTTCATTTTATCAACCCTCCCGTGTTTTGTCTCCAGAATTCATTTCAGGCCCAACATTTTTAAAAACTTGCATGGAGCCTTGAAGTTAGATACCTACGTGCAGTAATAGGAGGGAACCATGCCATATACATGGGTCTCCTGGCAGATTTCCAGGGCAATCATTAGAGTGAACCAACCAGTGGATAGCCAAGAATTCGTCATCTCCCTGTACAGAATTAAAGGAGAACGGATATCAAATTTGAAATATTAGATTTAAAAATTTCTAAGAGCCACATGCAAGAAAAGAACCAATTTTTTTTTTTAATTTTTGGGGGGCTTCCGCATTTTGTTTAATGCTTATAGTTCGACAGCAAAAAGCCCTTGAAATCACGTGACACATTCAAATTTGCTCATAATTTGTATACATGTGAACAGAACTTTTACTCGTACTCATACTCGTATTCACGGAATACTTGCGTTGTACTCGTACTTATACTGATGACAAAGGTATTGTACTGGACAACACTGCCATCGCCTTCATCTTCACCACAATCATTACTAATACGATTTCATCGTCTTCACCATAAACACAGGTAAATCATAAACATTCCTAAGTCAAGTTGTATTAAAGTGTTTATAATGTGGAAAGGTGTTTTGTCAGTGTTCATCCCTGGTTAATTGTGACCTGATTGTGATTGAGTTATGATTACGCCCTAACTTGAGATTCAACTACGATTGGGCCGATTACAACTCTCGTCTTATGTCCTATCATCACTGTTATCCATGGGATCAATATTTGAAAGCCGTAATGATTGCTTACCGCTTACGCCCGGTTTCCTCCGCAAACAACTGATCTGCTTCTATCTCGCCTTGCATGGTCTGACCATAAATTGTAGATCCCGCACTCAGGCTCCTCATCAAAGTCTGGGCATTCTCCAAATGCGATTTCCTTGGCAACAACCCCCAAACCATAATCTGACTGTTAGGCGGTAGCTCATAGGGATTCACGTTGAACATGAAAAAATTCATGACTCTTAAACTGGTCCTTTCGCCCACGTCGTTCTGGTAACCTTCGACAGGAGCCATATTCATCCTGATGACGCAGGAGTGACGGTCGATTTCTTGGCCCGCCCCCTGGCCAAGCAAAGTTCCGGAGCTTGACACCACAGCACACGAGGAGCATCTCAAAGTAAACGGCTATACCAATACAAACAAAATGCAAATACCAAAATATAATCGGTCAACGCACGAAAACTCGTAAAATATTAGGGGTCCGCCCGATAGTCCGAATTTTAAGGTTCAATAATCCGAAGATTCTTTATGATGTAAAACATCATACGATCTTTTACAACAGCAAAACATCCAAAAATCCTGACAACTTTGGGTGCTGAAATAGATGTTTGTGCCTGAAACGTCATCACACTTTTGCTCATGAATATGGAAATTCGCATGGCATTAAAACAAAAAAGGCAACAAAATATACCCTCAAAAATGGCAATACAAAAATTAGAACACAAAGGTGCATTTTCAAGGATTGCATAAAAACAAATACATGTACACTGCATGAGCCCTTTTAATGGAAAGAAAGAAAAGGGGAAAGGGCGCCCTATAGGAAAAATTGAGGTCTGGCCCTCAGTCTTCGCTTTTCGAATTACAAAAGGCCGACGGACCGGCCACTCCCGCCCCCCGAAAATACAGTCGGTGATAATATTACGAAATTAAAGTTGAAAATGTGTTTTTTGAAAGAGTTCTACATGCAAAAGATTTACCCCACCATCCTTAAGCGATTTATAATGTCGAGTAGCACTGAAGACCGGCGGTTGATGAGTCTGATTTGACGTGGAGGAACTGGACGCTTTCTTTTGGTGAGTTGGGTTGGATGGGAAGGAGCTAGGCACTGTCTTTTGGCGAGTTTGGTTGAATGTGGAGGAACTAGACGCTTTCTTTTGGCGAGTTTGGTTGGATGTGGAGGAACTAGGCACTGTCTTTCGGCGAGTTGGGTCGGAAGTGGAAGAACTAAGCACTGTCTTTTGGAGAGTTGGGTTGGATTTGGAAGAACTAGGCACTGTCTTTTGGCGAGTTTGGTTGGATGCGGAGGAACTAAGCACTATCTTTTGGCGAGTTGGGTTGGATTTGGAAGAACTAGGCACTGTCTTTTGGCGAGTTTGGTTGGATGTGGAGGAACTAGGCACTGTCTTTTGGCGAGTTGGGTCGGATGTGGAAGAACTAAGCACTGTCCTTTGGCGAGTTGGGTTGGATTTGGAAGAACTAGGCACTGTCTTTTGGCGAGTTGGGTTGGATGCGGAGGAACTAAGCACTATCTTTTGGCGAGTTGGGTTGGATTTAGAAGAACTAGGCACTGTCTTTTGGCGAGTTTGGTTGGATGTGGAAGAAATAAGCACTGTCTTTTGGCGAGTTGGGTTGGATGTGGAAGAACTAGGCCTTGTCTTTTGGCGAGTTTGGTTGGATGCGGAGGAACTAAGCACTATCTTTTGGCGAGTTGGGTTGGATTTGGAAGAACTAGGCACTGTCTTTTGGCGAGTTTGGTTGGATGTGGAGGAACCAGACGCTGTCTTTTGGCGAGTTGGGTTGGATGTGGAAGAACTTGGCACTGTCTTTTGGCGAGTTGGGTTAGGCACTGTCTTTTGGCGAGTTGGGTTGTATGTGGAAGAACTAGGCACTGTAGGCTTTTGGCGAGTTGGGTTGGATGTGGAAGAACTAGGCACTGTAGGCTTTTGGCGAGTTGGGTTGGATGTGGAAGAACTAGGCACTGTAGGCTTTTGGCGAGTTGGGTTGGATGTGGAAGAACTAGACGCTGCCTTTTGGCGAGTTTGGATGGATGTGTAGAAATTTGCAACGGTCGGTTGGCGAGTTTGCTTGGCAGTGAAGGAACCAGCAACTATCATTTGAGTTTGGTCGGATGGTGAGGAGCCAGCAACTAACTTGTGGCGAATTTGATCGGAGGGTGAGGAGCCTGCATCTGTCTCTCGGGGAGTTTGCATGAACGTCGAGGTACTGACAACTATTATCTGGTGGTAATAAGATGTCCAAATGCTGAGAAAGAGTAAGTTTCCGAAACTCAGCATTGCCAGACCTATGAAGAAAATTGCCAAACATCGCATCTCGCCCTGTAGCTTACCGTAAACAACAATTCAACCAATCTAAAACTGTTAGAAAATGTCCCTATACAGCCAGTCATGTGACTTCATTCCATACAGTGTAGACAAAATTAATTGTCGAGCTATAACATCTGCCATATTTCCGTTGCAGCTGTGATATGCATTTAACCACTTGTGTTCAGCGGGCCTAACCGTCACTTTGTAAAATATCGACAGAAAATTCCGACAGAAAACGCCGTTGTTTCATGAATATCCAGAATATACCGGGAGGCGGGTAGCGTACCATCAGAATATTCCACTTCGCTTCATGCTGTTTACTAGGATGCTCAGACAAGCCGTTGTTGGAAAACGGCGTCCACTTATTACCAATAATCCTAAAAATGAACACGATTTAGATGATTCTGGATGTTCGATCTACTTCACGTCTCTATTGTCTGAGGGTCTGCATGTCCTCCGACGACAAAGATGATTACAATGACTGCCAAGCACTAATCGTTGTTCACAGTCATGTAGCACATCATCGATAATAACGTAACAGATGGCCTCCAATGGATGATGAAATCAGTGGAATTCACATTGCTCTGCCATTTTTTGGAGTCAAAACCCGTCCTCTCCAAACAGGTTCCTTTAAAAATTGCTGTCTCTAAATAAGTTACTCACTTTTAAAGGAGAACACAAAACAAAACAGCCGCCCATATGATAATATAAAATTACATATATTATGTACTGTCCTTGAGGTGTTTTTTTTTTTTCGAGTTTCACTCCGAAAATGTATGGGTTTTTTATTTGCTTTTTTTCCAGCTTAACAAAATTGATGCACTTTTAAATGAGACATCGATCGAAAAAATACTTGATTGGTTGACGGACTAGATCTCCATTCAAAGAGCAAAAACTGATAATTCAATTCAAATGAGACATCGATTTCATGAGCTCTCGATTGCACGCATTTGTTATACAGAATTCAATTTGGAAAAACACGCAAACATAATTAAAGCGTTCAACTTGGCGCGGACTCTTCCGTCGCGGTAAGCATTTTGGGAATTCAACTTCGCGAATAAGCAAGCATTTGTAACATTTGTGCAATGTTTTTTTTTCAATTAATGTTAATCTTTAAAATTGTAATTTGTTCTGTTTGAACAATTTATGCAAACTATAGAAGGAAACGTGCAGTTTACAAGCAGAGATCTCTCATTACACTCATAGATTGCCGTCTGGGGAAAAACTTGTTCTGTCGGCTCAGCACTTGAAATAAATACGCGATGGTAGCAGCTCGTGCGAATCTCATAGTGTCGATCGAGGTCGTTTGATTGAGGCGTTCCAGGGCAAGGCCAAGATTACCTGGAACTGACAGATTTTCTAGGAATAAAGAAATCCACAGCTAGATTCATAGCACCATGCACCTAGTCTAGAGGCTAGACGTTGTTATTGTTTGTACGCCGCCGCGCGAGGGCGCTATCACGACCTGCCAAAACCTATCACGACCTGGGAAAACCTATATTATATCGTCAAAATTGTTTTAGGGGATCATATAAGCATTCTATTCACGTTATGAGAAATGGGTTGTACTTAAAAAATAATTTATTCATCAGAAATAAAATGCGACTTTCTCTTTCAAGGCAAACATGAAGCTGATTTTTCGGTCATTCACCCGTTGGGCGTCATAGACAATGGATAAAAAAAACTGTGTCTTGCGCTCTGTATCATGTTACGCGATAATGCACCCGGCTGTTGTTGTATTACAAAACACGTGCCTTAGTGACCAATCAAACAATTTAGTCCTGATTTGGGAATGAAATGAAGTCACGATTTAGTAAAGTCGACTCCGATTGGCTGGCGCCCAGCTTGCATACATGTATCTCCCGTGGATAATGGAAGATACTCAGACCCCCCCCCAAAAAAAAAACCAAATAACTTCTCTATAATATATACCTAATATTGATAAGCATTGCTAAACAGCGTTACTATTTTACAGGTCACCTTGATCCCCCTTTTTATTAATTTATACGTTCATTCATTTATTCCTTGATACGTTCATTGTTTTTCTTCATCAATGAAAATCCCGCTCGCATTATTTTTACACCCAATTTTACACCACGTGTTAATTTACTTAAATACTAGCCACACGCGTTTACCTACCTACCGCACGGGGCGCCCTTCCCCAATGGTAGTCTGGTCCCCAGACCTGACAATTATTCCCGACGCTGCAGGGCGGGGGGTACGAGAATCTTTTGGTCTGGGAACCAGACTACCCCAATGCCCGATTTGATGACGTTCTCGTGTTTCACAGGTCACCGACTCACCGTACAAAAAGATACCGAGCATTTTTGTAAATAAACGCAAGGTCAAGGACGACCGTGACGGTCTCATCCGCTGTCTCATCCGCCTGCCTGATCATCATATTTTGGTAGGAAAACAGTAATTCTTTATCGTTGTATTTCTCGTTGTTTGTAGAATGAAAGTAGTCCAAGTAATGTTTAGGACCCCGTTCCTAGTATAAGGTTGATAGTGGATATTTTGCCGGCGGTAACTCGGCAAGTAAAGCCTTTGCCGGGGGCAATCCCTATCAACAGAGGGCGCTGTACTCTCAAATATAGGGCTGAATTATAAAATTTATTAAATTACCGCCATTGTGTAGCAGCAACTGTGGTGTACTGTGTAGTGGATAAGCGACAGATCACATGAACGGGAAGACCCGGGTTCGATCCCGATACCCGCTGGCGATATTTCTAAGGTTTTTTTCCCCCATCCCCCCAAAATAAGAATATTCTTCTTTTATTATTTTAACATGTCTCAAACATTTTATTGCAGAGTAGACTATTACATTTTCTTTTTCAGATTTGTGGCTCTGGAGGATTTTTTTTAAAGGGAAATAAAGTCCGAAATTGTGAAATGGTCTGATTCCCATCTTGTGAATACGAAGTTACAACAATAATGTTGGCATGGAGCCAGACTAAAATTTGTCACCGGAAAATGTTTAAGTACAAAAACAGTAACTGCGCATGTTCAGTGCATATCCGGCAAGCTAACGTTTACTAAAGGTTTGCCGTCTCCGGCAAAATATCCACTGCCTATAAGGTTAAAAGACTCACCAAAACAGCTGACTAGTAAAAGGCACTCAAAAGTTAGGCACAATTGCAGACTTCAAAAGTAAGTCCATTTTGCGAAAACAGAGGCAAGTACATATTTTGTGTACTTTTTATGGTATAAAAAGCAAGAATGAGTTTTCTTCACTGTGAGCAGGGACTTGCACCTCTGCACAAATGACACCAGACTGTGTATAGTCCCATAAATGGGGCCCAAGATACAATGTACTGGACGACCGCCATATACTGAGCCCCACTGTTACTTATGGACAAATTTGCATTGTGTTGGTGGACGTTTTACAGCCTTACGATAACCCTATGATAAAATTTAGGGCTGGGTAACTTAATTCCAGCTAGAAACACACAAAGGAAAATGAAGTAGGAATTCGTAGATGTCTAGTTTTCCTGTCATATCTGCTAAATCTTGTCTCTTAAGTAATGGATTGCATCAATTTCGCTTTATTTTCAGCATGCTGACATGAGTCAATGATCAATCCCATTGCTGGCCAGTCAGTCAGAGTCTCCATCATCCAGGCGGTGTCGATGTTACGTCATCTGTGCTGCTTTTCAGGAAGGGAAGATCCACCGACATTTGCTGAGCTTCGTCAGCAGCACTTTCACCAGGCTTTTGATTATTGTCCCACCCGCAATATGGGAGTTGGAATGAGTGAGGTAGATGTTTATTTGTTTTTATAACACCTCACCCAGAGATTCTGTGTCTTGATTGGCCGAGAGCGAGTCACATGATACTCTTTAAAAACAATTCAAGAGGGCCCCCTTTCGGGTGATGATGTCATCATGCCTTTTTTTTGCGTGTATGGCATCCACCACTAAACATTTCCGTAATTTGTTTGGTTGTAGTAAAATGCTTCCGTTTTTAAGTTACATTCAATTCTCATTGCACTTCCGGAAGTAACGGTGTAATCTTTGAGCTCGGAGATTTTTAGAGCATTCTGATCACAGCATTCATAATTAAATTGTTACATTGTGTGATAATGTTTTATGTACTTCCCCACAGATCATTCCTGGTCTCTTTGTTGGAAACTTCAGAGGTAAGATTGTTGTATTGCTATGTTTTGAAATACAATAGAACGTTGCTACATGTACACAAAAGATTCTTCAGTATAGTGCTCATTTGTTTATTTAGCAACTTTTTGCTACCATGGTCTGATTATCCAATATGGCTGTATGGTATCCTTGAGACTTGCATGTACTTTCCCTGCTTTTCAATTGCAAAATAATATAAGCAAAAACAAGCTATAAGGCCTAAAACAAAAAACAATAAAAAAAATGGAAATGATGGCTTGTAATATATTTTTTTCCTAGATGCAAAAGACCAGGAAGCGTTGCATAACAATCGCATCACCCACATTGTGACTATCCATGACCATGCAAAGGCGCCATTACCAGTAAGTAAAGATTATACTTGAAATGTGATTGGTGTTTTCATACCTTTAACTATCGTGATGCTTGGTCGGAAAGCGCAAACTAGGGTTCGTTAGTTTACAATTACAGACATGACAAATGCACAGATACAAAGATCACACAAAAGCTGGGCATGTGACAGTGCGAGCGGCAAGAACTGAAATTCAAAAACGGTAGAAATTGGACACAAATTTAAAGTTGACGAATTCTGATAAATCATTGTTATCTCCACTCCCATACCCAACTATAAGTTTTTATAAGTTTTATAGCCGGGGAAACCTATATTCACAATCTCACAGATGTAAAGTTTTTACCATATATATGTGGATGTTTCTACAAATGATAAAGGTTAATCCAAAATTGGCTTTTCTTTTTTGCAATCGATTATTCACAATTTTTGGCCATTATTTGTTGCAGCATTATGAATACCTGAGTTTGAATTCAGCTGATAGTCCAACAGCCAATATGTAAGTATGCCGCATAATACCACATGACTCAGAGTAATCCTGAGGAACACAAAAATGAATTTATGAGGTTTTTGATTATTTAAAGCATAACCGAAATAGGCATGATAAATTTGCAAAAATAATCATACACAGCACCACCTAGCATGGGACGTCATTGCTAGGTAAAAGGGTGCCCTGTTTCATTGGCGCACGGAGCCCATACACATTAGTTATCCTCTGTCAGTCATTATTCAATGTAAGTCTGTAGCAATGTTAATGCTCTTCTGCCCTCTTTCTGTGTAATTCCCCTTCAGATCCCAGTTTTTTCACAAGGCTACCGAGTTCATACATGACTGTAGACTACACGAGGGATGCGTACTTGTGCATTGGTAAGTTACCCCCAGTTCTAGGCATTCCAGAGTCTCGCTGAACCGAAGAGATTAGGAGCGACTCGAGTCGACCCAAATAGATATTGGTTTCAGACAGGCGAACTTAATACACTGGAGAATTGTGTACAAACAAACATACACACGATCTTAGCAATAAGCCGACATTGTGCAGTGAGGTCGATGCATTATGGGCTGCGTACGCATTTCTTCACTAAATGCCTGGCCGTGTATGTAGAATATACGTATTAACGACACTGATTGACTATTCAGAGCGTACTGCACGCATAGCGAAGACAGCTAGGCATACAGCTAGCACGCCACATGCGCTCGCGCCCTCTCTTACACGTCACATCGACGGTCTAGCAAAATTTTTGAACTAGTGGCTATTGACATGAACCCTGTTGTATAAAGGATGAGGATATTGTGGATAATGCTATCTGGTTGGCACAATTCAAATAAGTTATCTTCGTGTACCCTTTCCTACAGCATTGCCGGTGTTTCCAGGAGTGTGACTATCACCGTTGCCTACCTGATGTGTGTAACTGACCATGGCTGGAGAGATTGCCTACGCGCGGTCAAGCAAGCCCGGGAAGTAGCCAGTCCTAACTTTGGCTTTCAGAGACAACTGCAGAACTTTGAGAATACCGAGTTGGAAGAGGTGAGCAAATTGCACTTCAGGTAGATCCATTAACCCTAACGATCCCCAACCAGCCAAACTCCAACACCAGGGTTTGTTGGGATCTGGCAGGATGAGTACTGCACTGACTGTGCTTTATGTGGGATTAGGTACATCGCAAATAAACAGAGTCCAACTGTTTGAGTGCACAGTTTACCATATGGTGTTGGGTTTTGCAAGGAAGAGGAAGGTTCCTAGTAAATCATCTTAAGCCCTTTTAACACTAGACAAATCTCAGGGTTGACACAGGGTTGAAAACACGCATCGTTTCACACTTGAAGAATTTCAACCCTGCGTCAACCCTGCGTCAACCCCGAGATTGGTTTCGCCCCGGGTTGAACTCAACCCTGCACCAGACCAGGGTTGAAATTTTCAACCCGGGTTGAAATTCTTGCCAGGGTTCAAAACAGTAGTAACTGAGCATGATAAGCTCGATTTGCATGAAACAAGTCTGAAACAATGCGGGGTTGAACGCGGGGTTGGAAAATAAAAGAACTCAACCCGGGGCGGCACTGGGTTCTCCCAGGGTTGAGTCAACCCGGGTTGAGAGGCTGTAGTGTGAAAAGGGCTTTAGTGTGGCTGTTTTGTTTTTTGTGACAGGTAAGGAAGAAGATACAAGAGAAATACCCGGACACGTTGAGGGAACGGGACACAGCAGCAATACAGCAGCTCCTGGATAAGTCCAATCAGAAACCAGAATCCAAAAATGTCGACGAGGAGATGTACCCGCTGGCGTTCAATGCGTACGCATCACAGCCTCCTGGAGACATGCCACCACTGGACAGATAGTTGTCTGGGTTTGTGAAAACGATTTGGCTGCGCCCAAATTCTCACAACTCACAGTACAGTAAACTCCGGCTAAACCGACATCGTACAACTCATCAAATCGCGTAAGTCGGCCGTCTGACTAAAGTCCCGATTGTCCGTAATGCATTTCCATTGAAGTTTTTATTTCTAAGTCGGCTTTTATAAGTCGCCATTTCGCTCAAGTCGTCGTGTTACTCTCTGTCCCCTTTCTATAAAAAGCATTACAAAATCCTTTGTGTAAGCCGGCATTCAACAAATCACGCAGTGGCATCGACTTCTTGTACTGCGGTTGGCAAAGTGTCGAGTGAAAAGTGGTTTCGCACGGCCCGTGATCGCTGCATGCATCGGTGTCGAAAAAGGGTGTCCTGCTGCATACATCGCATATGCCTCGTGAGCATATCAATACCAGTACCCCCTCTAGGCTGTTCGCATGCGCTCTGTTCATTTTGGGGTCATCTTATTGAATGACTCCTATGCTGCAGTCAATGCGTGCGTGGTACGGCATATATACCGGACCACGCACGCATTTAATTCGTTACTGTGCACGTACATAATTATGTATCATGGTCTCCACTATCAATACCCCAAACGTGATAATACAATTCAAGGATTAATTTGCTGGATTCAACTCGAGCATTACGGAGATAATCCAGGGTAAGTCAGAGCCAATTAGTGCAATGAATCATGTGTTCAAAAGACCCTTCATGTAAGTCAGCAAAATGACGACTTACAGCAGATATCGGCATTCGCGTAAGTCGTCACAAATTCTCAGGTCCCGAGAGTGCCGGTTTAGCCGGAGTTTACTGTATGTAGGTTATAAATTGGTTGCATTGAACTAAGGCAATATTTTAGGCACTCATTTTGAATTGGCAAAGTAGAGATTTTGAGAAACCATCAGGTTGGATGTTTAATGTTAACAGTAAATGTTGTGTATCTTGAATGATGTGACGGGGACAAACTGGCTGAACTGTCGTATCATTTGAATATTTAATAAGGTTTTCAGTTACACTGCTTCGCTGGCCACTGCTACCGTGCTGTAAACCAGGTCATATCTGATGTATTATGTTGGAGACTCCCATGCTGTAATAGACGAAGACCTTTCAACTACATTGATGTGATTGGCAGAGACACCCAATGTGAAATTGAAGACCTTCCGTACATAATGAGGGATAAAGACACCTGGCGTGGCGTTGTGAACGAGATCTCAGTTGCGACCACTAGATGATGACGATGATGCTGAAAAGGTTTAGTTACTAGAATAAATACAGAAATACAGTTTTGCAGTCAGTGTGTATAAACCAATCTCCAACTTTATTGATCACTTTGACCCGAGAGAGAAGGTTGGAGTGCAGACTGCAGATGGTAAGGGTTTAGAAAAAAAAGTGCTTTTCAAGATTATTGTTTAGGACTTGAGGCCAGAAAGAAAAAAAATATTTTCTGAAAATTTTCAAAAATTCTTTTAGGATTGTGATAAATAGTCGTAAAAGGTGATTTTTAATTTTGTTACGATCTCATGGTGTTGTAATGCGTATGTCATTGTATGTGATTTCTTCTTTCATAAACAATGATTAAGATACAATGATATGTACCATCTAAATAATGCTCAAAGTTCTAGCCAGTGAATTTGGATCTTTATAACCAACGCCTTTCTGCCTTCTAGGAGCTATGCATTTTAAGATGTCTTTTAGTTGCAATATATTTTTGTACATTGTGCCATAATTATGCTACAGGCTATTTGTATATATGTATAGTTTTTGTTTACATAATTAGGGTTAATCGTTATTGGGGGCAGCAAACAAAACATAGTAAATCGTGACGTAATAAACAGGACTCCCGATGCAGCGTAGTATTAACGAGTCCTGTTTATTACGTCACGATTTACTATGTTTTGTTTGCTGCCCCCAACGACGACTTTTACACAAATTGCACGTTCGGGTCGAAACAGGACCTAGAAAACAGCTGTCAAAAGTACCTTTTGTACTCATTTCATGACAGACACAATAGTCGTTTTTATTTCATCACACCTTAGGCTACATATACCCGAAAAATGACAGAAATGTCTTCGAGCATCCCACAATCTCTTTAACAAGTTCCACCCGTTGGATTCTGTTCTGAGATTTCAGACTTAACTGCCATCAAATTCAGTAGGTGGCCTTGCTTTAACCATAGTAAATGCAACATCTTTAACCACAGTAAATGCAACAACATCTTTAACCATAGTAAATGCAACAACATCTGACCTGTGGCCGGTTCTGTTGGACTCAGTGGGTTTCAGTAGAAAACAATTTTGTTGTAATCTTTTGGATTCAACATGGTTCCCACACTGACACCAAGTTCTGGATTTTGCAACGTTCATTATGGTGTAATAATAATCAATGAGATTTTGTCCCATTTTGAGAAGGGTAAGGATTGTGTTTGAACAATCTAGCGTCCAATTACAACTCTTTTTAATCCACTCATTACAAACTTTGACATTTCGGTGTAGAACCAAGTGAAGTCTTTTCATGACATGAAAGGTCTTGTACAAGTTGTTTGTAAATTTGAGATTAAAACTGGGGTATAAGAATATCCAAACTTACTCAAATGTCACAGAGACACAGTTTCAGTATCTCACCTTTTTTATTCCGAGTGATATCTAAACATTTTTTGCAATGCCTTTTTGAGTTGTACAGAAATGGCGATTCAAATTAGAGCTATTAAAACAGTATGATTCAATTGATAGTTGATAGATTCTTATATGAAAATAATAATGCATTTATAGATGAAATGAAGAGTTTTCAAGATAAACGTGTCCTTCTTGCATAGAGGGTAGAACCAAAATGTTACCACCCAATGTTCTGAACATTTTTGAATGTGACTCCCCCAATCACACAACTGAAATAAACAGAAAAGCTAAGTTACAAGCAGCCAGTATTTATTACAAGATTTATAAAATACTTTAACTATTTCCCGTTACTCCCTGAACCGCAACATACAAACAGCATTTTGAGGGCAATTTTTAGATTTGTGTTTTGTGAAAACACACCCATTATAAACGTTACTGTTTCCAGATACTGTTTCTCACGTCTTTGTATAACAAATATCCACCGCTTTCCAGTCATTTTTGAATCCCTTCAATTTCATTGCTTTCACTGCAAGGCAAGTCACTTGCTGTATCTTTCAGTTCAGAATAAACGTGCATTTAATGGAATATTAAAATGATATGTAATGTTATGGATACTGTCTAAGGCAAAGTAAAAAAAAAAACCAAGTTTCTCGTCCCCGCCCGCTTACTTTTTGGAGGCCGCCTGGATTTTTTTATTATTTTTTATTTTTGAAAAATGCAGTAAAAACACTGAAAAAGTCCACAAATTCATCGGAAAATAAATACTTGCGAAATATGCGAGTCAAAGTTTTCAGTATAGACTCTGTCGGTCACTTTGTACACCACATAATATCGACGTGTGATCGCGCTACCCCTGCGACAGTGCGAGCATGGCGAGTTCACAACAACTCACCCACTTGGTTCCCAGACCAAAAGATTCTGACTATTCCTGATGAATCTACGCGCCCATGGAGTCGAGGCTGAGACTTGAGCGTCAGGAATAATTGTCAGGTCTAGGGAACCAGACTACGTACATGTATGTCTATTGATAGTTTTAGACTACAGTCGTTTGAAAATTCAACCGGAATCTGTCAGCTCACGCTGGAGCATGTGTTTAAAGAATTCGCTTGCGACTTTTGGCGGTTAAAAGCAAATGCATCTAAAACTGTTCTTGGTAGACCAATACAACTCTAAAGGACACTGTAAATATGTTCAGTTGTATTCCAACTTGTCTTTCATTTTAAAAGTGTATTTGAACAGTGGAAACACCAACGGTTGCAGGATAATTTTAAAATGGTGGCCATCTTGAAAAAAATAAAAAATAAAAAATAAAAAGCCCCTCTTCCTCCTATTTTTCAAAAACCCGGACGAGAAACTTTTTTTTTTTTACTCGGCCTAATGAGTGTTTTCCGCACTTTTAGACAAACACTTTTGAATAAGCTCACTCTAGGGGTACTCACACACTCCTACTTTCTAGTTCATGGGTCGGCTGAACTCTTGAGTTTTTGAATATTATTATTGGGTTGGGACTTAAAGTCATATTCGGGGAAACAAAGTGAATTTTTAATTTAAAGGTACATGTAATTTTTTTGTAAAAAAAGTTAACATTCTTAAGAATTTGAGTTTGTAAATTCACAGATGTGATTTTTTGACAGACTTTCCATTGAGAAAAATTATGACCTTTGAAATGGCTTGCAAATGATTCAATAACAACTGACTTCAGATACTTGTACTCGGACCTACACCAAATTATTTGGACAACAGCACAAAGCATAGAACTCTTTTCTTTCTAGTTTGTGTAAGACATTTTAATTTGAAATCCACAAATGTCACACAATGATAATTAACGGAACAGCAAGTAATCCTGAGGCTTTTTCACCCAAGTGTTGAAAACGATGAGCAATCGAGCAAGCGCGTCTTGATATGTAATGGCTGCCATCTTGTAATCATGGTATGTGTGGAGGTCGGCTCTCCTATGGAGGAAAAGAAAAGGCAAGTTTAGTCAGTTCGATATTGGGCTTTGCCCTTTTTATTTACCCATGTCAGTATTTTGCATTTTGTTTTTATAAACACTGTACACTCCGTGTTGTCCCATGGGATTGTGGGAAAAATTCACTCTTACTACATGTACATGTATGCTCATGCCAATGCATTTGTGCACCACTTAGTTTTTTTTTCCCGCATGCATACATGACCAGAAGATTCTCAAATCGTACATTTTTTTGAAAAAAAATCCCAACATAAGTTGGCCCTTTCAGCTGATGATTGCATGGAAATGGAAAGCAAACAACGATCTAAAACAACATTTTCTTGAAAATGTCGAATAAAATAAAAATAAAGTCATTCAATTTCATCAAGTGGCATGCATTTCACTTGATCTAGCAACATGAACAGGATGTTTTCAGATGAAAATTGGCGCGTCTTTCCTCTCCGCAGTGCCGAGATTTTGGCGCATGCGCACAAACTAAAGTGAGAGGGATGAACATATGTGACTACTGCAGACGTCTTGCCACTCGACCACCGAGCTTGCCAGGGTTGGATGGCTGGTTCGAATCTGATATAGCAGTAGGTACCGCAACCAAACAAATTCCATCTTATGAATAAGTTTGGTCATTCCCTCTATCCAGAAAAAAATTGTAAGTCTAATGTCTGTTACTGTGGGGATTTGAATACTTCTAGGCTGAGCTGTCATTACTGAGCTTGATATCCAAACTTTTTGTAAGCACTAGAGTCTGTGCCTTTAGTACTACACAGAGTTGAGGAGGTTCAAGCCAAAATGCAGTACCCAGCCCAAAATAAGGGGTTTAAGCCCTTTTTATATCACCCTGTTCTGAGATGCTCGCTTTCCTGTTGCATGAACGTGTAACAGAAAAAACACTGATAAGTGCCCACACTTACTAGTGTGTCAAGTCTGCCTTCTGGCTTGTGGGACAGATGCACCACTTTATCTCTTGTTGCACTCGCGCTCGTGAGATAACTAATAATCTATGCCTTGTACTTCGTGGATATATATACCTCAATGTTTGTGGACGTTCTTCCTCTGGAATAGACTTCACCAAGTCCTTGAATGACTGAAACATCTCAGCTTTACACACGCTGCATCTAAACAAAAATTAAAAGTAACGAAATAAAAATCAGGATTAACAATAATCAAGGAATATCTTTGTCACGTTTGTTTTAAACGGCTTTTTACCTGACTTGAGATGCGATGAATTATGAACATGTTATTAACTTTCTCTTGACTACAACTCCGCTGGTTAAATTGGTTATTTGACGACAGTCTTACCTAGCCTCCTGTTTATGAATGTTCTTGGTAATGACGCCTTGTCTCTTGCCATTAACTGACACGTCCAAGGCTTTGTGCTCCACGCTGGCCCAGATGATAGCTGTCAGAGACAAACAAGGTCAATGACAACGATAAAAACATCAAATTTACAAGATGCTGCCCAAAACACACAGGGTTGAGTAAGCACATTTAGTATTCCCGCTTCACATGTGCACATTGAGATTCCCCTTTGGTTTTAACGTTGCAGGTAAGTGTACATAATCAATCTGTGTAACAGTAACCAACTCTACAATTTGCACTTTTTGCAAGCAACGGCCAAGTTCGCGCAAGGACTTGCCCGAACTCTGTCTAGTCGACGGTGGTTGACTACGCTAGTCGACTATTTGGAACCAGCCTACTGGGGCTGGTTGCATCGATGGTTACCAATATCCGCGCGCATTCATAACGCTAGCAGAGAGCCAGGATCCAGAAGTTTTGCGATGACATTTTGACCAGCGTTTGACTAGAGACGTTCGCACGTTGCTATCAGTGCGCAGGCGTAAGGTACGTCACAAATCAACCACTAGTCAACTAATCGTCCTTGCCTGAACTTGGCCAAAAAGAAGACGGACTCATTTAAATGCAGTGTGGGATCCTAAGCACCGTAAATGCATGAGCAGTCCAATTTTTTTTTGGAGAAGTCTTGTACCTCCTTCAGAACAAACTTATTTCCTTAAATGTTGATGGTAACATTCATTAGTTTGCTGGTCAGTCACAAGTCCATCACAAGTTTGGTCAAGAAGTATAGAAGGAGGAACAAAAATAAAGGAATGGCTTTGTCAGCAGTAGAGAAGCAAGAACACATTGATGAGGGTTTCAAATTGTAACCAAAGCTTTTTTTCCAGAAATGTTTTGGTTTGATGCCAACTATGGAAAATTTGAAAAGGTAATTGTACGCAATTGACAAGCACATATATTCTACCTGCCCCAGCTGGTACCAACTTCACCCTGTCCCCTGCTGCATTTGAAGACTGAACTGCCTCCTTGGAGTCTGGGAACAGTACTTGGGTTGAGACAATTAGAGGAGCATGAATACAATAGTGCTCTGGAAGGTCAGAAACTTGCTGTAATCTACCTATCAGGGCCCGCTCTGTTGCCTCTTGATTGAATGGACATCTACAAGACGGGACAAAATATACAAATATACCGTACTGAGTGATCCTGTACCTATTACTGTACTATTATTATCATACATTGACAACATGAACAGCCTAAAAAGCAAACCATCCTAGCCCTACCCATGCCACCATTGACTTACCTCGGCCCAACCCAGGCAAGTAAACCCAGCCAATCCCAGCCAAGCCAAACCCAGTCTAAATGAAACCAACCCTATCTTCTTCCCAAACCAAAAAATCCAACATTACTCCCATCAATACCTATGTAAGCTACTCAGCCCAACCTGATGCGAACCCACCCAAAATCAGCCCAACCAAACCAAAGGCAGCCCAGCCCAACCATGCCCTGCCCTACCCCATACTTGGTACTTGCTTGGTTCTTCTCCTAAGGACTTCCACAAGGGAGTATAACTAGGAGGCCCAGACTATAACTGGGAGTAAACCCAACCCAACCAAGCCTACACCAAACAAACCAAAACCAACAAAACCAAACATTCCCCCCCCCCCACAAAAACATATCTTGATATTTCCCCCTTACTTTCCAAATATCACAGCCGTCATGTGAACAGGTCTAGCCAGGAAGTGTGACAACAGTGCCCCCTGCCATCCCACAACGTTCCACTTGGCCATCTTGTCACTGCAAGACATGGACAATGTTGAGTCTCCTCGTCCAGGTTTCAACCGCAACAAACCTACCGTGTGGTAGTCAGCTCCACTCAGGAGTAAATCCTGGGGGCCACCAGGCACACATTTTGCCCCAGTCCGGTGGATGTCTTGGCAAGCCCCTGAGGAAAAGTCTATTATTTCTTGTGGTTGATTTGAAACTGCCGGGCATCCAGTTGCTTTACATGTAGTTTTGTCAGTTTTGACTGTAGATGTTGCACTACAAGTATTACTCCTTTGTTCTACACTTTGATTATCCCCTTCTGAAACAGAGGAATGTGAGTTTCTATGTTGCTCAGAAGGTGTCTTTGATGTAAACTGCTCCATTACTGCAGACTTTTCACTTTTCAGCTTCTTGTTGCAATGTGAACAACCACTTGGCAAATCAGACAAATTATGTGAGCTGATTTCAGTTCCTTCTAAAGACTCTCCCGAACGCTTGAGCACACCCTGGTCTGTTGCCCTGTTTTGAGAGACGCCCCTTGCTTCATAATGATCGGCGTCTGAATCTTTTCCTGGATCATCACTGGAATATGATTCCTTTGGAAATATCGAAGCATCTCCACATGGTGTGCAGCTGGTAAAGAAATAAAACGTGATGAAACCCTTCAGAAAACAGCGATAATCCTGGTCAGGTCTTCCAAAGATAGTCTCCTGAATTCCTGAATAGGCATGCTGAAGCTGCTCATAGAGGTACCTGCATCAAGGCAAAAAAAATCAAGAGCACACTTGACATGTATTTGTAAGAGTTATATTAGATACCCTACATACATGTACATGGAGAACTTGCAAACATTGCTAAACCATATCCTTACTTGAGAAATACTAGTAGCCAAATGACATTCTTTTTTAACCTGTATGTTTTTACCTGAGAAAAGCTCGCCTCGCTAACACTTCTGCATGACTGTCATTAATAATGTCCCCTGAAAAAAAAAATGGATGAACCATGCATAAATTTGCTAAGGTAAAATGAATTCCACCAAAAATTTACATACATTTAATTTGTACAAGTATGTTTTGTCCTCGGCTACAGTCAGCTGATGAAAAACAGTCACAAACTCTTCATTATATTTTGGCTGGTAACTTTTGTGACTGGTAACATATTCTGTGCTCGGTAGCTCCATATCTGACAATCACTTGATTCCCCACCATATAGTTGACCTTCCCAAGTCCTCAAAAATCCTCTTTACAAAATGGAGGATTTGGGAGAATTGACTCTATATGGAAAAAGTTTGTGGCTTCGCCGGCGCGGCATAATACAACCAAAATTAAAAGAAACTTTCTTGCCATCCCACTTTCTCACAACCCCCCCTCTGACAATAATCATGTCATAATTCACACTTTTGAACATTAATCATCAAATTTCACGTTTGAATTTACCTTCTTTACTCATCTTGCTCTGACCAATGCACTTTGTTCCTGTTGCCATAGCAACAACTTTAAGGTCATCTGTTTCTGTTGATGCAGAAAGGAGTATGATATGTTTACTGTTCATGATCATCATTCTAAAAAAAAACAATGTTGTAACATGTTACTGAACTTCATATATCATCTCATTGAAGGTCATTCATGCAAAATTTATGATGAGACATGAATCTGGGACTGAGAAATATTTTCAATTTTGTTGGCAAAAAAAGTTTCTTGACTCTCCATAGACTTTAACACAATCTGACAATGCGGAAGTGGCGTCAGGTTGCAACAATTTTTCCGTTTCTTACTTTCATTTACTTGTACGACTGCCGCAAGCAATGTCCACTCCTTGCTGGCCTGTGGCTTGCCCTTTTTAGGAAGTACTTCCGTGTAGTGTCTAACACACAGGCTGCTCACTTTTGATGCTAAATCTTGATCCATAATTTTCACCACAGCTCAGCCCTTTAAACCGGCGGATTGTACGTTATGCACACGTGTGCACATGCGGTCACTGCGGCGGGGTTCACTGCGTGCCGATCGATGATTAACGACCCGATAGTCGGGCTCCCTGACAGCCGGAGCATAATTGGCCGCTTATATTCGTCTGGACTCCTGCATTATGTAAACAATTCCACGTGCTTATGCAATTTTTCAGTCTGAAACTTTCTCCATCCATTGTCCACGTTGTGTTATGTTCTGCTTGCAGACATACATGTACATGACATAGCGAGTGTTCCAGTGTTCCCTTTGCTGGTGGTACGGTGGAGTTGTGGAGAAACATTCCAACATTTCTGGTAAATCATTCTTTTAATATAACGTTTATTCATAGATGAAACTTAGTGGTCGACGACCATGGTACGACGTTCACGTTGCTACATACTCCTAGAACTATAGATGTAGAAGCCCGCAAAATTGTCTGCAGCACAAAACACTAATAAAGTACAAAAACGTCCATCAAAATGCAGACATTTCACACAGAACCGCTGCACAGTTTGCCCCTATTCTCCGTATTTTACCTCTTGACATACTCACGTATCTTGGGCACAACTAACATAGGCGGATTCTGTCGGTTTTTAGGCCAAAATGATGAAAAATATGCCCTTTCCGCACTGAGCCAACCGAACACTTGAAACGTGCACGCATATGATCGAGCGATGATTTTCGGTTCGCTCGGAGCGCGCCGCGGGGGGTACGGTATATGCACTTGTACGCATGCACATACTATCATTTCGCTTGTACCGTACCCCCCGCGGCGCGCTCCGAGCGAACCAAAAATCATCGCTCGATCATATGCGTGCACGTTTCAAGTGTTCGGTTGGCTCAGTGCGGAAAGGGCATATTTTTCATCATTTTGGCCTAAAAACCGACAGAATCCACCTATGTTAGTTGTGCCCAAGATACGTGAGTATGTCAAGAGGTAAAATACGGAGAATAGGGGCAAACTGTGCAGCGGTTCTGTGTGAAATGTCTGCATTTTGATGGACGTTTTTGTACTTTATTAGTGTTTTGTGCTGCAGACAATTTTGCGGGCTTCTACATCTATGAGGCTCCGCTCACGCGGAGCCTCATAGTTCTAGGAGTATAGTTGCTACACACATGGAGAAATTTTATTTCTCCATGCTACACAGTACAATGTATGCAGCAGCTGGCCATATTGTGTGCGCCGCCAGCGCGGGATATTCAAGGAACTTTGCATGGCCGGCCCCAACTAAAGTTGTAAACTTGTAGTCTGAGTATCAGATATTCACGTGTGCAGAGCCACGACAAGGGGGGATGTTCCATAGACTAAGTCGGTACTGCCCGAAATTATTTAATAGTTGGGAGTGTCCCAACTTAATTAGGGATTTGGCTTAATGGGGGGGAGGGGGGGGGGGGGCTCGCAACAAAATTCAACGTTTTTACTTTAAGAAGTTAAAATTTTGTCAAAAAATTTGTCCAAAATTCGAAAATAGAAGTGTAGGTCAGACATGTGAAAATAAAACATTTACAAGTAGTTTGGGGAATTGCAAAAGTAAAGAATTTCAACTTTTTCAGCTGGTAATCTGAGTATAATGTAATAACGGCAACATTTTGGTACTTTTTATGTTTTTACCAGTATCGTTTGATGAATGTTATGGCCTCTTCACTAACGGGTAAAGTCTGCCTGGTGACTGGTGCCAGTCGAGGGATTGGACGAGGCATTGCACTGCAACTTGGCGAGGCAGGGGCAACTGTTTATATCACAGGTAAAATAGGAGTTGGAGACAAAGTCTAGCGAACAATATCAGTGTATGAAAAGAACATGTACTTCCATCAATGGAGTAAAATACTCTATAAAATTACAATTCTGTTATTGGACAAGCTGTATTCATTCCTTGATTAAGCCCCCCCAAAAGAGTTCTGCATCCGATAAGGCATTCGAATATAGGTTAGGCAGTTAGGGAGTTTTGATTGGCATCAAGTGGATCTGGGTTTTATAGCGTTTCATTAATAATCCCTGAAATTTTCAAAGAATGTTCCCGAAATTGCACACGGTAGATTATTTTTTTCCGTTATATAAGTCAACTGACCAAAAGATGTACACTAGTCTTATCAAGTATCTGCATTTTCACCAGGTCGAACTCTAAAACCAAAGTCAGATGATACTTCAGAGAAGCAGCGTTCCCTGCTGAACACTGCTGAAGAGGTAAAACTATGTTATACATTGTACTGTGGGAATCCACATTTATAAAATGTTGGTTCACAATTTCAACATTTTAGTCAACACTTTGTAGAGGCTGCCACCTGCCCCAGTATGTGTGGGGCAGCAAACAGGAAAAGGGTACAATTATTAAACTTCTATGGGAAATTTGTAAACAGATTTATATTTAGCCTTTGTTTACAGCTTTTAAGATGTGGTGACAGTACTAATTGTCCAATTACTGTACCAGATACTCCTCCTGTCTGGCGCAGTATTGTGTTAAGATTATAACAAGGTGATAATTTGCCTTTTGTTGACATTCCCTTTGATACTGATCTTGGCTATTGTCTGATTGAATACTGATCTTGTCTCCATGGGGAGCGGGTCCAGGTACCACAGATTAGCACAGACCAAAACATCCAATGCTTAGGCCAAAAAAAAAAAGTCTCCGGTTTCTGGTGTGCGCGCGCGTCGCCGTAGCCATGCGCGTCGGCAAAATGAAAAAGTTTTTTTTTTTCAATGAAACATGATGTCTCAAAACCGCCAAACTCACTGGTTTGACTGGAATCCTGCTGCTGCACAATTTTAACATGTTTTTAGATTGTGTTATGGTCGAGAATAAGCTTTATGTGGCCTCTCTGGACTCCCATATATTTGCACTAAGTTTAGTCGGGCACCATTTGCAGTCATCAGCCGACATTTGAAGCAAAAAAATCAAGTAAAAAAAAAAAAAGCCGCGTCGCCGCACCACTTTTTGGGCAAGCTCCATACCAGAAACCGGAGACCTTTTTTTTTTGGCCTTACTGTTCCATAGAGTTAAATATACAAAATGTTTCGCCTATCCTTAGTGAACACTTGCTGGCTACTAATGTATTCCTTTCTATGAATGTCTGAACTGGAAGTGCCCCATTTGTATGAAATTCAGATTTTCGTCATGTTTTCTCATACTGAAAGATATTTTGGACACTGTAAGGTTTCAAGGAGACTCAGAGTTAGGATATTCTCTATTAAAATGAAAACAAGGAAGAATTGGAAATGATTTGAAATAAAACATGTTATCCAAATTATGACGTAAAAGTCCAGCTATTACATTTAAGCAAAACGTTATGCTGCCTTTATTTGATACAAGAAGGTTTTAGGTTGGATGGAAGTTTTGGATTCCATGCTCCCTTAAGTTTGGATGAGAAATATAATATTCAAGGTAACATGCAATGTAGCAAACATTGAAGTAATTTAGCACAGTGGTGGATCCTGGATTTGTGGCTGATGTGTTTAAGTAAACGCATACAGAGACCAAAAGCCTTACGCAGTGAACTGAGATTTGCAATAATGTATGACATTATTGGTTTTCCCTGCCAAGCTGTATACATCCCTGTCCAACTACTCTAATTTGTAAAAAAAAAAAGAGGGATATATTGATAAAAAGTATTCCCTTGTAGTGTGTATTGTGTAGCTACATTGAAAAGGTTGTGGAATGCTCGAAGACATTTCCGTCATTTTTCGGGTATATGTAGCCTAAGGTGTGATGAAATAAAAACAACTATTGTGTCTGTCATGAAATAAGTTGGGGGCAGCAAACAAAACATATTAAATCGTGATGTAGTCCTGTTTATTACGTCACGATTTACTATGATTTGTTTGCTGCCCCCAATGATGACTTTTACACATTGCGCGTTCGGGTCGAAACAGGACCTGAAAAACTGCTCTCAAAAGTACCTTTTGTACTCATTTCATGACAGACACAATACTCGTTTTTATTGCATCACACCTTAGGCTACATATACCCAAAAATGACGGAAATGTGTTCGAGCATTCCACAACCTTTTCAACAAATTTCCCTTTCATAAAACATTGCAATGTGTGCTTTTGTTTTCTTCTGTACATCGTCGAATAGATCGAAGCACGTGGAGGTAAATGCACCCCAGTGCAGTGTGATCACTCAGATGATGAACAGGTCCAGGAACTGTTTGATCGCATCAATAAAGAGCAAAATGGACGCTTGGATCTCCTTGTCAACAATGCATATGCAGGAGTCAAAGTAAGATACAATAGTTTGTAGTGTCATAAGCTATTGGTTTTTTAAAAATTATTTACAACATTATTTGCCATTTGTATGCGCAGCGATCAGTTTGCATAAATTTAATCCATGGTTGGCGACGTGTTTTGTTTGTTCAAAATTGCACATCTCTACTCTTGGTATTTTACAGGACATTCTTGTTTTTTTTGTAGTGGCTCTTGATTATTCAGGTTTTGTTTTTAATTTGCATTAAAAATAAATGATCAAAATGGGAGTATGTGTGCCTCTTTCTATATTTCTATGAATCCCATTTGTTTAATAAGCCAGTTCGGTATTTCAACTGTGTATGTGCACAATGATATGGGTCATGGGTCATTTGGGATAATCGAAGGCGTATGAATGCGTGCGGAGCATGAACGCATGCGGAGCTTGGCGCACGACGCTCGTGCATGAATTACAACCAGAATACTAGGCGTCCGCGTAACATCACTTCAGTGATTTTATCCCAAATGACCTTTGACCTGGACTACTTCATCGAGATACGGAACTGGCTTTTTAGTCATGTGATACATCTGGTGCCTTTTGAAGTACCAGTTGTATGAACAAAAAATCAAATGACCTGTTTTGGGAGAATATGTCATATATAAATGTAAATGTACTTTTGCAGGATATAATGGACAATATGGGAAAGCCATTTTGGGAGACGCCGTCATCTGTGTGGGATTCTGTTAACAATGTTGGATTGAGGTGAGGTTTGCAAATTGTTTGGTGATATTGTCATATTGTTTGGTGTAAGGTTATACAGGCCGAGTAAAACAAAATGAAACCCAAATGGCAGGACCAATTTGTGAATGAAGTTTTGCCTGTAGCACTTTCAAAATCTAGGATATAAAAGCCCAATCAATAAGCTTTCTTTAAGTACAAGAATCATTCAAAGCACTCAAATACTTTTCAAGTTACAGAATTTTGAACACAAACACCGTTTTAAAGTTCTGTCCATGGATCAAAAAAAGGTAAATGTTCTTTCAGCAAAACGAAAAGATTTCACAAGCATCCCTATGAGAATTGATTTTGTTTTGCTGAAAGAACACTTAATATTGTTCGTATTTTTTAACCTTCAATTCAACGTGTCTACCCCTCCTTTCAACACACGGTCAACAGAGGCCGTACGATGTTTGACAGCTTATTTCACAAACACTGAATGAGGCAATCTTGGCAATAATGTGTTGTGATGAACATAAACTGTAGTGATGAACATGAGGGACTTATTGAAAGCTGGAAATCATCGTTTTTGAAGATGCAATAGTGACAGTATTTAAATTCATGGTTTTACCCATACCTATTATTGTTATACAATTTTACCTTTCTTAGTTCATTTTTTCAACACAACTGCATCCTCTTTATAAATTAAAGCTACATTCCATCATTTGCAGCTATCCCAAAAGTAACTGTCGTATTTTTTTTGAAAAACATGCTTGGTTGAAAAATAGTAAGGGAACTAAACTCCCTGTGAAATTATTCTTTCTGGCAAGCTGTCATTTCGAAGAAATCAACGAAAGAAGGCCTTTCCAATGGTGCGTCTTAAGACGCACCGTAGGAAATTTCCGTTGGTAGTTCGTTGTTTTTAAATTCGGCAAAACGCATGCAAGTGTTGGCACTATACGCACACGCGCGCCAGTTGCTATAATTCGTCGGATCAGTGCTTGACATCGCGTAGCTCCATGCTCAGTGAGAACGTGTCTCGGACGCTGAATTCAGGCCCAATTCAAAACAGGATTCAGCAACTTTTGATTTGAAATCGAGATCCTAGAATGTTGTTTGTCTCGAAATATACAGCTAAAACTGAGCTGAAATTTCATCAGGTTAGTTGTTCAGCACCCTTCTTTAGATCTTGAGCACTTTTGTTGCTTCAAACGAACAAAATGCACAAATTACAAATGATGGACTATACCTTTAAATTTATGATTTTACCCATAACAATTGTTGTTATACAATTTTACCCTTCTTAGTTCATTTTTTTTCAACACAACTGCATCCTCTTTATAAATTAACAGATAATGACCAATTTTTTTTTTCCTATCAGGGGTCATTACATTGCAACTTGGCACGCTGCCAAGATGATGGCACCAGTAAAACAGGGGCTAATTGTCAACATTTCATCTGCTGGGGGCATCGGTTACTTATTCAATGTCGCTTATGGAGTTGGAAAAGCAGGGGTGAGTAGAGAGATGCCAGTTTTTTTTTATATTTGTACCTCAGAACTGGTGTGTGTTTGATTACTAGAGCACATTAACCATTCATTCCCTTACACAGAAAACTTTCAAACAGTATTTGAATCAGACATTTAAATCAACGGTCTTCTTAGAATACATTGATACAATTTGGAGAGAATTTTACTGGCGAGTTCTAATAATGCAATGCGAGAGTACAAGTGTGGATGCATAAATTGGGTTTCATTAGCATCGAAAAAAGTGCACTGGCACAACACGTGTGCATTCTTAAAGAACAGAGCGAAATGAAACATTCATTTACTGATAGTGCATTTCCCTTAAAGCATGCTGGCTTCATTTGAGCATTGGTTTTGGATACATATGCAGATATGCACTTACCCACACAAACACTGTACAAAATTTAAACCTTTTACCCAGCAGGCCACAATGTATGATTGAATTTGCTTTCTATTGAGTTTAAATAGCTCTGTGGTTTGTATCCATGCTTAAATGATGTTCTGTTTGGGATACTCAATGGGTTTTTAAAATAAAAAGGTAATTTTCACCCTCCCCAAATACTTATTAACTAGGACGAGCAAGCTGGTGGCAGGGTCCTGAGCCCCAATGCCTACCAGTTGCACCATTGGTGAGAGAAATGGTTGTGAAAATAAAATCAGCGGTGCCTGAACAGTTTCCCCAACTTACTTGTAGTTTCCACAGCTTAGCCTCAAATCTCAATATCAACCAGAGAACTTGACCCATGTTTGTTTCTGTAGTGTGACCGGATGGCCGCAGACTGTGCCATAGAGCTGAGAAAGCACAACGTTGCCTGCATCTCACTGTGGCCAGGCGCTGTCAAGACAGAAATGTTCCAAGAATTCTCGGCTTCAGATAAATTCAAAAGCATGGCAACGGGCCTAGTAAGTACACAGATTGTGGCATAGTGTTTAATGCTCGTGTTTCAAAATTGTGTAGGTTTTTCATTTTCTCTGTTTTATTGCCCCTAGCTTATATTTTCAGGGTTGGAAGAACTAATGTCATTGAAAAATCTTGCACTTTCCCAAATATAATTTGCTGATCTTTGTCTCTCAATTGTTATTAATGTTGCACAATTTGACGAGCAGATATCCGTATGCCATATTGTGTACAGGATGCTATAGTGCGCATCTGATTAACACTAAGTGTCGAATTCATTTTTGCAGCAAGTAGCGTTTGAGAACGGGGAGTCCGTGGAATATGCTGGCAAGGCCATTGTTCATCTTTTACAAGGTAAGAAATAATGAACTTAAATAATATTGAAACGAAATGCAAAAATAATGGGTTCATCTGTGAAAGCTATGAATTATGACTTATGACTTCCAACAAGTTTAAATATCACTCAGTCTCATAAGAGCAGTCGAGTGATCAATCTTATGAACATGTGCAAATACATGTACAACAAGTCACAAGTAAGGCGTTAAGTAACTTGGGATGAACATGACTTCCTCCACTTTCAGATAAGAACATCATGAAGAAGTCTGGGCGGGTCCTCTTGACTGCCGAGCTTGCTGGGGAGTACGGGTTCCAGGACATTGATGGGACTTCACCGGTCAATTTCAGGCAGATTAAGTCCCTTTTCGTGGTGACTGGCCATCCCTGGCTAGCTGCCATCACGCCGTCATTCGTCAAGTTGCCTTACTGGTTGTGGACGGCTTCAAGTAGCAAGTTTTAGAAGTCACACAGCGTTGCACTCTAGTTTCTAGTAATGGATCACATATCATATCACAAGTCCGTCACACATTAGTCATAATTGTCAACCAGTCCCAAGCCAATTCAAAAACTTTTAAATGAATTGTGATGATGGCATTGCTTAAAGTTCATGCCTTGTTACGTTTGACTTGACTTGTGAATTGACTTGTGATTTTAACTTGTGATCAAATCATAGCTACCTTGACGACAACACTGAAGTCAAAAGGTTTAGAATTTTGTGTGCAAAATTCCCTTTGAACCTCCCTTTGCCAAGGGCAATGATCCACCGCATTGTAGTTTTTTTAATAATAATTTATATATTGTTTTAGCAAATTATTTCTTTCCCTGTGTTGTCATTGAAATGCTTCTGTGATAAGGGAAATTATTACATACAGTACGACTGTTCATTGTTATTTTTAATATCCATTCGAAATTGATAGTTTTTAAATCACAGTGTGCCTGATTTAACCATTAAGTGTGTGAATGGACAGTATTCTTATCTAACTTTTTGATAATTCAACTTTTTCCTCAAATAATCCAAACGTCCCAAATTTGTATTTTAATGTTTAAATTGAGACCAATTTTCCCACCGACATTATTGAAATTAATCTGAGGTAATGCAACCATCAGGCAGCTTAAATCAAGTATGTAAAGCTAAAAAAAATTACCAAAAAATAACTTTCTGCAATTTGTTTCATCTGCAAATCTGCAATTTGTTTCAGCAAATATTATATGTCGTTGATGATATTACCTATGGAAAAACGAACTGATTGTTGTCCTTATATTGTAATTCGAATGTCTTTCTTTTTCTTTTTTTTTCGTTTTTAATGTGATTTTAATTCCATTGATGATGTTGTCTGAATATACAATGCTGATTTTCAGTTGTAAATCTGATATTTATATTGGATGTTTTATTTATTTCAATAAATCATTAGAGAATCCTCCAAAAGAAAATGCCAGTAAGACGATCAAAGGTGCATTATTAAGGGAATAAATGTGTGCTCCGGAGGTTTTTATCACTCGTTTAATACCGCTTAGAGTCTGGGTGCTGATAATTACCCGAGCCGGAGGCGAGGGTAATTATCAGCACCCAGACTCTAAGCGGTATTAAACAGAGTGATAAATACCGACCGAGCACATATTTATTGCCATTCATAAATACCTTATCCGTAAAGAAATATTAAATAATTCGTTCAAAAAATCCCGATTTTGTTCAACAAGTTCACTTCATGCTTTTTGAAACATCCCTCTAGCAAAATAATGGAGTGTTCAGCTGGCGAGTAAGATGTAAACAACCCTTTTATGGAGATTGACGCGCGCGTAGCATGTTCTGCGCGTTGTCGCGCAGAACGCACCTGGGGCGTTGCGTTTTGAATTTAGAACTATAAAATTCTGACTCGCTTGTAGTGTTGCGCATGCCTACGTGAGGATTGTGAACGTTCAACCAATGAAACGGTAAGAGGCACTGGATTTTTAAGAGTCCACATTTTATTGTGACACTGGAAAAGTGTTTAAGACCAACTAGCCATGTCTATATCATCCGTCTAAGACCGGCCACGTGACGGGCTCTCGACCAATAGGAATAGCTAAACTGTCTGAGGTATTTATGAATAGTTTATTAAAGTCACTCTGTAAGAAGTAAAAGGAATGTCATTTTTTTTAAGATAGATACATTTATTTCGAAGCTGCATAAAGGCAACCTCGTCCCCAGGGTGTCGAACAGTACGCGCCCATCACTACCTGCTCTCTCACCCTGGTATTGGATCATTTGCATGTGCAAGATTTTTGAACACGTATGCAAATGAGGAATAGTGTGGTGCCTTGGATATCCTTTACATTAGCGTTTGTTTTTGTATGCGGTGTCTGGGGTAAAAACAGAGTCAATTCGTCGCAGCGCGAGCACGGCGTGAGTTACGAAAACACGATTTTTTAAATTAAACTGTTACGATCTTATCGAGACAACATGCAGTATCACATTTCATATTAATATGAACAAACTGGAAAGGAAATTAGTATTTTCGAGAAGGCGTGGACGAATGATCGCGAAAACACGTACTGCACGTTGTGATTAATAACACCAAGTACACGATAAAAATCCATTACTAGCCAATTGCGGTATCGAATCAGGATACAGGAAGAAAGTTTCCTATCCAGGGTTTACTATTGGAAACGAGGTTGGAAATAAAGTAAGCACTGGGGACGAGGTTGGCATAAAGGATGATACATAATTTATTTCGAAGCTGCATAAAGGAATGATACATAATGTTATATATTCAAATTGACAATTTGACATAGTACATGTAGTATTTAATGTTTAATTATAGGAAACATATACTCTTTATTTTGACTCTACTTTTTAATGATTGAATGTATGAATTGTATTTAAAACAGGACTGTTTAACATTTAACAAAATTAATACAATTTTTCAGATGTCAATAAATTGTTCCAAAAGTAATCAAACGTATGTCCCATTTTTTCCCTTTTGTGAATTTTTTTTGAGGAGTGAGTTCATTCAGTTAAACGTTATATAAATATATATTTTGTGAGAGAGTTGTAAATCGGAATGAATTCGGTAACTCAAAAAAATCAGCAGAACACTGACAATAGGTTCTCCTAAATCACCCCACTGACGTTCCCGTCATGCCTGACGATGGTTGACACACATGTACAATGTTTCTTCCTACGTTGCTTGAGCCCTCACCGCCTGCTCTGCCTGCAGTGCTTCGCTTGTTCTCCACGCCGTTCTGGTCTCGGTCAGCTTGTGCCAGTTTGACCCTTGCCCGGAGAGACCTATTCTTTCTTGAAGGCATTCTTCTCCTTCTTTCACGCTTGCACGGCGCCGGCGTGAAGTCAAACTGGATGATGATGCCTAGCGGCGATATCCAGTCAACTTTCTGAGATTCTGAGATTGTCTTTCCAATACTGAGGCGGGAGACCTCATTATTTGTTTGGGCAGCCCTCATCGAACAGGCTTCTGCGTTTCCAGGGTGGATCAAAAAAAATATTATGACTTCACACTTCTTTTTCTTTTCTATTTCTTTTCTTTTATTTCTCCTTTTTTGTGGCTTTTCCACCCTTGCCCCATCCTGGCGACGGTCATGATTGTCAGCGTAGAGCAGATCAAAGATGACGGTCAACAGAGAGCGTTTTTGTTTCAGTCTGGTTTCCTCTGAAGCCTGCTTCACCACAAGGCCAAACAGCAATGGAGCAAGAAAAGTCGAAAAGTTGTAATCTTTCCACTCAGTGGTACCTCATGGAAACTGCGAATGAGGAACACCAACTTGCTTGAGAAACTGTCAAACGCGGCGGCGGGGAAACAAAACTTTTGGCGCGGCCTCATGTCACACCCCGCCATTCAAATTGGTACGGCGACGCTTGGTACAATCCATTATATACAAAAAAAACCCACGTTTTGTGTAATTTTTTTTCTCTGTCACACAGAGACATTTTTTTAACCTCGCAGCCAAAGATCCTAGGATCTTTGCTCGCGGCCGTGAATGTCCCTTCGAGGCCATCATACTGCCATGTCTAGCATCATAGCATTCTAGGTTCATCAAGGTCGTGATACTGTAGCAAATAATAGCACGCATACGGGACCAAGTGCGCCGTGCTGTATGTTGTATGTACTTGTACTTTTGGCCTACTCAAATTCAAAAGTTCATGTTAAGTTTCCCTGGTCCTTAGGCCCATCACAAAACTGCCATGACTAACAAGCGACTGGCAGGCAAAGTTTGCCTAGTGACTGGGGCTAGTCGGGGTATCGGTAGAGGTATAGCCTTGCAGCTCGGTAAAGCGGGAGCAACAGTCTATATAACAGGTAGGCCTGTATAATTGATTGAGTATGATCGGTACAGGTGTATCGTGCATGGATGATATTTGATAATAAGCTATATGTATTCGCATTATTGCCCGACCCATCTGTACCGTACAGCTGGCTATACCACAAACCATGGATTATATTTTGGCTTTAAACCTATAGGCGGATCCGTAATGAATGAGGCTTAGGCAGTATCATGGGTTTATCTGGCGGGGCGGAACAGTTCACTTTTTTATTTGGTTGGGTTTAAAATGGAGGATATAGGGCCTATAGGCCCTAAAAGATTTTAAATTTCGTTGTATAACTGTACTGTATGTAACAAATATTTGTGTACTTAACAAATATTTGTTTATTTATGGAATAACTGAATTGTTCATGAATCCGATAATTTTCGACCTGTATTGTGTGTGTATTCAGGTCGCACGTTGGACCCGACTGGTACCGAAGGCTCACGGGGCTCCCTTAGGGAGACAGCTGAAGAGGTAGCAGCTTTATGGAATATCAGAAATTAATCCTTAACCCCCCCTTCCACTAAAACCCAACAGGTTCCACCACAGCGATCACCATCACGATCAAAATAAACGAGCAATGCAAACGATCTGACATGACTTGTATAGACATTTTTCGAAATATATCAAATAATAAATCGTCTAATCTTCCACATATTTCATACACCCTCCTTTAGTCTAGTAGGAAGATAGGGTTCCCATGCACCCCCTGGGTATATATTTTTTTTAACCTACTTTTTTTGTAATCCTCAAAGTGTCTAGTGAACGGATTTTGATGTTCCCAAGATCAAATATTGTCCCATGGGGTTCATTTGGCGGCCATCTTGGATTTTGACGAAAATCGGTAATTTGACATAACTTTTAAACCAGGCATCACAGGAAGACAAATAAACATGTTTTCCCGGGTAATCTGGGCGTGAGGAATCGATTACAAGTGTTATTTGTATAATTTGGCGGCCACTATAGGTGGAGGCACGAGGCGGGAAATGTATCCCTGTACAGTGCGATCACGCTGATGACGAGCAGGTGGAAAAACTGTTTAACCGCATATCCCAGGAACAAAATGGCCGCCTAGATCTCCTTGTCAACAACGCCTATGCAGCTGTAAAAGTAAGTATACTGTCAATTCCTTTTTCCCTCAAGTTTTGGCTGAATTGTTAAACACAGCAAAACAGTAGCTTAGCCGAGTCAGAAGTGATGTTTTAAGTTGGTGCTTAAAGGTAAACCATGTATAATCTGGTTTGCTTTGTGTTTTTTTTTCTTTCAGACGTTGCTTGCGTGCCAAGGCAAAAAGTTCTGGGAAACGCCTCCCACTTTATGGGATGACGTAAACACTGTTGGACTAAGGTACATCTTGATTCCAACATCTAAAAATTACCAGTTGCATACAAAATTCTCCATAGAATTTAGTGAGATCGATGTTTGTCTTTTTTTTTTCAAAGGGGTCATTATATTGCCACATGGCACGCTGCCCAATTGATGATACCGGCCAAGCAGGGATTAATCGTCAACATCTCATCCATTGCTGGACTACGTTATTACCTCAATGTTGCATATAGCGTGGGAAAAGCTGCGGTGAGTATTTTTTCCCGTCCAATTCACCAAAGCTTTGTACTAGACAAACGACTCTCTATAGATTTTCCAATGTATACATTATCTATAGTTGGTATTCTCAAGAAAATCGCAGCACTACTTGTCCAAATCAAAGTTCTTCACGAGTTCATAAAGAGTATACCTTAAATTGAAATATACAAAATCATTTTCTTATATTATAATATTATGTGGTCGTATGGTCTCAAGAATTTATTTATCGCAGTGCTAGGTGTACATAACGACGTCACAACTTAGACCTTTTACAGCGCTCATGATAGTAACGCAGTATAAACGTCCCATATTGATTGGATTTGGTATTTAGGCCTAAAGACTCCGTTTCTTTTTCTTTTTAGTGTGATCGTTTGGCCACAGACTGCGCTCTTGAGATGAAAAAGCACAACGTTGCCAGCGTCTCCCTGTGGCCAGGCGCCGTCAAAACAGAGATTTTCATGGATCTGGTGGCCGCCACATCAGACACCACCAGCAAAGCCGGAAACACACTGGTAATTCTGATCTCTTAAAAGTCGCTATCCTTGGCACAATAACGTTGCGTATGCCACCAGTCAAGTCAAAATTAATGACAAGATATTCAAATTATACATGACGAAGGCATTTATTTGGCATTGTTCATCCTATGTTATACTCGTGGCCTGACCTGTTGGAATGTGATTTACATTTGACTCAATACTCATTGCAAGAGATCTTATTATTTTACGTAATATTATTTTAATCGTTAACCACAAAGCAAGTTTTCGTCGGAGCCCTCCCTTCTAAAAATTAATGTTCACCAATTCGTTTTGACTTGCACCATCTTGTGGTATGATCACAGTTTATTACTCTTCAAAGAACTTCAAAGAATATGTACGGAGCTTTATGGTGAAAATGCGAAACATCGTTATAAATGCTGGTTTTCAATAATGCTCAAAATATTGACGATTGATAAAGTGAATGCAGCGAACCAAAGGTAAAATGAATGTCTCCCTCTAAATTGATAGTCTTGCCATCCTTTGTGTGATCTAGTACAAAGGATGAGGAGCAGGAACCATAAAGATCATAATGGTTGGTGCAATTTTTGTTTTTCAGATTAATGTCATCAAAAATGGAGAGTCGGTGGAATTTTCTGGAAAAGCTGTCGTTCACCTGGCAAGCGGTAGGAATCCACTCAATAACTTTTTTGTTATAAGATTGAATTTTTGCTCGGGAGGTAACACACTGAGTATACAGTGTTTAAAACGTCGGTGAAGGGCAAAACCTAATTTGATTTAACTTTTTTGTTCAAATCAAAAGTAGAAAAACGTTCACAAAATTACATGATATGACTGTGTAGCGTGTAGAGAAATAGTTTGCACTTCAGTTACTTCGATTTCTTATCATTTTTGTTTCACATCTAGACCCGAACATTATGAAGAAGTCCGGACGGGTCCTTCTGTCGGCGGAGTTAGCAGACGAGTACGGCTTTACCGATATTGACGGCCGGAGTCCCCCCAACTGGCGGCAGGTCAAGACCATGTGCATCATGTCGGGACACACGTGGCTGGCTGCACTTATTCCTGGCTTTATTAAGATTCCATTCTGGCTCATAGCAGCGGGAAATAGCAAGTTGTAAAGATAAATCAAAGATTTTAAGCCCAACTTCAGCAAACCGATAACGAATTAAAGCTAACATGTTTTTTTTTTCTATCAAGATGTCGCATCCACGCGCCAGAGTTGTAACGAGTCACTGAATTTTGTTTTGGCGAGTCGAGTCATTTTAAGGAAGTGGCTTGGGTCGAATCATTAGGTCAAGAAGATCGAGTCGAGTCGAATTTATGCTCTAATAAATTGCAGAATGGAAGAAAGAACGTCAGGCACTAATTTATTATGAAGATCCTAAGACTGCTTCATGTTACTCAGTAGGCAGCTTCTGCTGGTCGTTTCTACCAAAGATCTACGTAACAGTTAACAAAAAGTGCAACTTCTGTTTTATCTCTGCTTTGGCTTTGAGTCTGTACGATAATTTGTGCTTTCTACTCAAGTCGAGTCGAGTCTTGTGATGAGTGACTCGAGTCGAGTCGAGTCATTTGCTCCCAGTGACTCGAGTCGAGTCAGTTACCCGTTGGGAATCGAGTCGAGTCGGGTTGCCAAAAATTGCGACTCGAGTCGGACTGGAGTCGAATCATTGACGTCGTTACAACTCTGCCACAGGCTGGCTCATGCAGCGCGAAGTATCAGTTGCTAGAATATTAGATAAATTAAAAAACACACGCAAAAAACACCAACAGTTCTTCGAAAAGCTTATCTTATTTTTAATTAGAATATCACAGCTGGTCTGGAGTAATTGGGATGGTGGTTTTGGTTATACTATGATTATGAATTAAATCATCCTCCCTTTTTATAGGAATAAATATTGCATAACTTTTGCTTTGTGATGTTCTTAATTGTTTTGGCTGTGAAAGTTTTTACCTCAATTGAGTAATTCTATTTTATATCACTGTCTGTATTTAACTTAATAAAACCGCTGCCACTTCGCTTCCTGAAAGTCTGAAACTGCAGCAAGTACATGCACGTCCATAAATTGATTTTTTCAGTTGAAATAGCACTCAAAGTCCTTAAAGAAAACATTTATATCCACTGCTAAAATTAAGTCAAAGTGTATGTAAGGGTTGTAGGCCCATTCAGATTATTGGCAAACGTTATATTCAGTAGTTTGCAAAAAGGAGTACATTTGAACTGTTTATTTCAATTTACTATAAATCGCTGTGAATTGAAATATTAATTCAGTTTACGATTTTGCATGATTGTTGTCAAGAAGCTATTTTTTTCTAAGGTGGAAGTAAAAAAAAACAACTGTAATAATGTGAAGTGATATGTATACATCAAAAAGAATTTAGATTTAATTTGTAGCTTATATATAGGCCTAGAGCGTGTAAATTTGCTTCAAAAAAGCTGCAGTTTTTGCCAAAACATGGGGACTTTTGGGAATGTTATAATTTTCAAGTTCTACGTTGCCGTTTAACATTAAAGTAAACCAATCTGAACAGGTTAAAATATGATCTGCAACACAATTGTGTCCCTGTGTCATTGTGTCAACTATTTGTTGAACCTTGGACGTCTGATAGTGCGAGCAAACTTTGCTTATACTGGCGTGTTGATCTTTTCGTAGTACCCTGGATGTAAAATCATTAATAAGTCCAAGTAAGGCAGCCTAGACTGAAATCTTTGAGTCTTCCGTGTTTTGATTAATAGTGTGGCGCTTAGGGCCTATATGGCGCTTTTATACCAAAGGGCTCATAGTGCTTCACATTATTGAATGGACCGTCTTTGTATGCGGATGTAGGTAGACGCCGATGCCGTGTTGCCTCAACCTCGTCCCCAGTGCTTACTTTATTTCCAACCGCGTTTCCAATAGTAATAGAGAGAGCAGGTATATAGTGATGGGCGCGTACTGCTCGACACCCTGGGGACGAAGTTGGTGTTGCCTTGACATGATATCGCATTGACCTTTTATCGACACAAAGTGCTAAATCTCAATGCGATAAACAGCTATTTTTGTAGTGGCTTTGCATTTTAAGCAGACACTCACTTCACGTAGGCCTACTATACGTCTGATTAAGGAGCGTTTTTGTAGAGAACGTTGTAGATTTTGTTTTATACAAGCATGGCGGATCGACCACTTGTTGGGAAAGTTTGTCTGGTGACTGGAGCTAGTCGTGGTATTGGAAAGGGAATTGCTCTACAGCTTGGAGATGCTGGTGCCACTGTGTACATCACTGGTATATTGTTGTATTATTTACATTTCGTAATATGAGTCATTATTGTTAGCTTTCATGCAGCAGAGTTGTAATATGACATGAGTCAATGACAAGACTGGATACTCGAATCGCTTTTTTTTTCAATGACTCGACTCCACTCACTTCGAGTCACTTAAAAATGTGTGCAAGACTTCTTTCGCCTCTTGTCAAAAGCTCATCAATGAAATAATTACGGTGACTGGTTGAAGAACATGGGCCTATTTGACCCTGGGCTTACAAAGATGGCTTTCGCTTGCAAGGCGCTCGCATAATAGGTCTAAACGTCTTTTGAGAGTTCAGCCTGGCGCTATCGTACACCCTTAACCAGACTATATACGGCCTAATGTTAAGATAAGGAATCACCCTCAATCATCATTAACTAAGCAATTAGCCTACACAGGGTGAGTCAAAAAAGCAAAACCCAAATGTCGGGACTATTGTTTTAGTGAAGTTCTGCATGTAGCACTTTCTAAATCTAGAATATTATGAAAACCTTATAAGCTTTCTTTTAGTATAAGAATCGTTCAATGTACTTTTAAACACAACCACTGTTTTAAAGTTCTATCCACGGATCACAAAAAAGGTGTGCGTTCTTTCATAAAGACCAAAACAAGGCACACACATCCTATGTACTACATTTAGAAAAAAAATGTGAAACATGTTTCGGTTTGGGCTCCACTTTTATTGACTGATGACCCGGTATAAAGGGTACGCCTTGAGATGTATCCTCACATGGTACGCCTCTGTTTCTCACTACCATTGACCCAATCATGCACACCCAAATTTGTCTTTGGATAGGTCGGACGCTTGACCCAGCTGGCGATGGGAAACCCGGCTCGTTGAGAGAGACAGCAGACGAGGTACTTACACCTCAATATTTTTCAAATAATAAAGTACATGTATTTCCAATCACTTTAATACTTAGTTCGAACACACATGCCCAAAGCCAATACGCCCTTAAAATTAAATTTAATTAAATAAAAAATCAGTAAGATTTGAGGCTTTGCATGGTGGAGATACTAAATAATGAAAGGTTTGCGGAAACACTATGTGCGAATAATTTCTCAACTAAGAGAATGGTTCTGAAAAGAACCAGAGGTATAAACTCTAAAAATAAAAATATCAAAATAGGACACTTTATATCCATGACAAACGAAGGACATCTTATCAAAATGAAATCAGATTGGAAAGGGTCCACGTGGACGGTCACTTCAAAAGGCAGTTGAGTTTACTTGATGACAATCACTCTCATGATTTGTGATTCTGTGAGTATCTGGAATTGTTTGAACAGATTGAAGGGCGGGGAGGCAAGTGTATTCCTGTGGAATGCGATCATGGAGATGATGAACAAGTCAAGATGCTATTTGAGAGAATCTCCAAGGAGCAAAATGGACGGCTTGACGTCTTGGTCAACAACGCCTTCTCAGCAATAAAGGTTTACTGTGTCGAATACATCTTCAATTTTCGTCATTGAACCCAGCCACTTTGAAAAGAATATCATACGGAGTGATTTGACGCAGTATTGCCCTTCTCCCCTTTCACCTGTTGTGGTTTGGGTTTGGGGAGGAGGGGGATATCGTTTGTGAGATGCTGGCGCATTCGTAAATTTCGCCAAATAACTAGGACCTAGAGCAGGGGCGGATCCAGGAATTTGTGCGGGGGGGGGGGGTTCATCATCCAAAATTGTTGAAATGTAGACAGGGTTTTTTTCTCCGGACACTTGGCCTCCGTAAAATAAAAAAACGGGGGGGGGGGGGGGGGCCTGGTACCATATTTCAATAGGGGGAGCTGTTCAAATTTGACAATTATTCACACTAGATTACAAATAAGTCCCTATCCAAGCTGTCCGTATTTTGCACAGGCGGACGTTATACCAGTCTCATTTTTTTTTGGGGGGGGGGGGGGTGTCAGAGCACGGGGGGAGGGTTCGCATTATATTTTAGGAATTTACATGAAAACTTTTTTTTGACAAAGCTCGGGGCGGGTTGACTCCCCCCCCCCCCCCCCCCCCCCCCCCCCCCGGATCCGCGCCTGGCCTAGAGTGGGAGACAGGGGGACCAGGAGTTGCGTCTGAGATTGGCAGTACAAGGGGAAACAATTTAAGAGCTTATCAATGTGTTTTCTAACGATAATTTTTTACTTTTGAAGTAATGACTTTATGCATTTTATTCATTGGCTGTAGGCGTTGTTATCAACGACTGGGGAGGCGTTTTGGGAAATGCCAGTGTCTATGTGGGACACGATCAATCGAGTTGGATTGAGGTAAAAAAATAAATAATAATATACATTATGCAGTTTAATATTTACATTATGTAGTTTAATATTTTTTTTCTCCTGATGAACCTACATTGTGTGGTTTATTTGAACGAACAATTTGTGGGCATCTACAACCCTCTTAAAAAAGGATTTTAGGTGAGGTTGCATTTACCTACAAGTAATAGTACAGTACAAGTTAATAGTACAGTACAAGTTAATAGTACAGTATCGACAGTAGCGGCAACTGTCAAATCTGATGATAGTTTTCCACGTTGTGTTCCCTTGCAGAGGTCATTACGTAGCTACATGGCACGCAGCACAGATGATGGTTCCTGCCAAACAAGGCCTTATCGTCAACATCTCATCATGCGGTGGTCTCATCTATATCTTTAATGCTCCTTATTGTGTCGGCAAATCTGGGGTAGGTAGTGGTTACCGCGGTAACTGTCTTTTTGACTCACAGTGTAGCTACAGGGTTTTTTTTACGCATATCATTATCGGGAAACCATCTCCACCATTCTGATAGGGTAAAGTTGAACTTACTATTCTTTTGGTTGGTTTAGTGTGATCGCATGGCAGTAGAATGTGGGCTGGAGCTGAAGAAACACAATATAGCCGTGGTGTCACTGTGGCCTGGCCCGGTGAAGACGAAGACAGTGCTGGATACTTGGGCCGTTGAGACCAGGACTGAGACCGAGAAAATGACCTATGTGAGTATGTAGAAAAGACACTGACAGACATGTGAAGGAACGGACTGACAGACGGTCGACCAATGTAGGCCTATATAATTTCCATAAAATGAGGAAACAATGGATCAGCCGATTTAGATTAACTCGTGTTTGAATTATGAAAAAGAATCAGTTCAGTCGAAGTTCGAGTAAAAACTCGATCTGTTCGATTGCGTTTCACTCTGAATCGTCTTGTCCTGAGTTTCAGAGGAACAAAGTGAACATTCAGAAACCTGCTGGGGTGGATCAGCTTTTGCTCAAGGGTTTGGGGTCGGTAAGCTGTCGGGGGGGGGGGGGTATCAGGCAAGTGATGCATTTGTATGTATGATTGTCCTATACGGCACGAGGGAGGGGGGGGGGCTAACACCCTAATCCCCCCCCCCCGAGCCACCATTTGAGTCATAGATTGACATAATTGATTTTTTAAAACTGATTTTGACTATAATAGGACTACGTCACCAAATATGGAGAGTCTATCGAGTACCCAGGAAAGGCTGTCGTTCACCTTGCCAAAGGTAAAGATGAGAAAACTATAGAAACTAAAATATAGGCCTATAATATGTGCATTTACATACACGTTTCTCTTTTCAAAAACCAATGAATAAAATGTTTTGTTATTACGCCGGAGAATTATGTTGTTTTTTTCAAAATGCATGATGCAATTGGGTCTACAACCAACCTTTTTTTGCTTCTTGTAGATCCCAAAATCATGAACAAAACCGGTCGTATCTTCATCACAGCCGAGTTGGGACATGAGTACGGCTTCAGGGATATTGACGGTTCAACTCCGGCGAGCCTTCGTCAAGCCAAGACCCTGTTCCTGTATACCGGCCACCCCTGGCTGGCTGCGCTGATACCCTCATTCATTAAATTCCCGTATTGGCTCATCTCACTCGGAGGAAATCACTTCTAAAAAGATCATTTTAACTCAGGATATAAGAGACAAGATCAAAATGTCTCAAACTTTGGCGTACCTCTGGGCTTACTCCACCCACCAGAACGTTTGGCCCCCTACATAAAAAGTAGGTTAAATTAGGTATTTTACTTATATTCGTTTTACACTTAGTTGTTGCAGTTCTGAGGCAAATGCAAATAAGTCGACGTTTGATAATGTCTGAAGAGTTTGTCACGCGAGACTGCAACTATACCGCACACAGGACTCAATAAAATGATTCAACATCGAATGTTCAATTCATTTCAATTCAATTCATTTCTGGCTATTTAAAAATAGTACCAATGAATTAGGAGTAAAAGATTTATACAATTTCGTATGATTAAAGGTTGCTTGTAATGTAACAAAATAATTTTAAAACAATTCTGAAAATCACTTTTCGGCATTAACATCGTTTTGATGTGTATGCACAGCAGTAGTCAATTATCTTTACAATTCTCTCGCCGACTGATTAACAGCTTCAAAAAATACCACTTTACTTTATGTATTTACCCGTTCGAAATGATATAACAATAAGAACTTGTGGCTTTGAAAAAAAATTGTTATTATGCTGTCAAAACGTTTGGGTGACATTGGTCTTATAAATACGATTGGAAGGATAACTCTGGCCTTGGTGATAATTGGTGAGTTTTTGTTTGTTTAGTTTCTCCCCTGCATTTGTTCGACAAATTGTATGTTTTATTTTCATTTTTTGTCTTCAGTTGGCGTCAGCAATTAACCCTCTGAAGAAGGATTTAGTTTTTTATTCCAAAACTAAACTCGGGCTGAATCCCCCCTCCCCCCCCCCCATAATTTCGTGGTGAAAACTCGAAAATAGCGGCGGCAAATATAATCATTGCAAAGATAAATCGGTATGAATACCTGATATTTGTTTGTTTGTTGGGAAGTCTTGTCTTTTCTGGGATCGTGCATGATTGCATTGCCAGGGCGGTAACTTGCCCATAATACTTTGCGTTTTCTCGCAAAATTTTGCAAAAGGCGCATATGCTATACGCCTGTTATACTGCAATATTAAAAATCTATGCTTTGTTTTTCCTCAACATGCTGATGATATCATCGTTTCTCGTCATCTTGCTGATATTGATGATATAATCGTTTCTCATCGTCTTGCTGGAATTTCAAATAAAAGGGCCTACATGTACCACTTCTAGTGCGCATACAAATATAATAGAACAAAAAGGTGTTTTGATGTGGCTTTCATGGGCCACCGTACGTAATATTTGTTGACTGATAGCCGTGCGGTTAACTACGCATGCGTACTGTCGTTGCATGGGGAAGCTCGCTTTCGAGTCAACTCGTACCTTGGGCGACTCGTACCTTGGACAACTCGTACCTTGGACAACTCGTACCTTGGACATCTCGTACCTTGGATAACTCGTACCTTGGACAACTCGTACCTTCAATTAAGACGACTCGTACCATCAGAATAAAAAGTAGAGTACATGTACACTGTACGTGCGCGACTTAGTGTGTGGTTCCTTGACTCCCAAACGATACGATTCTTTTCAAGTCAAAGTTAATTTCCTTCTCACAGAACCACATTCAAGATCTAATGGCTTTGCCAGGCAGCATTAGTTTACGCATTGGGCCTGGCGGGCCGGCCTCCGAGGGCGCGAGCAGCGGTCGGTCGTGCGCGGTACCGATGCCGGTGACTCGGAAGCGGCCGGCGGTTTAACAAGTACATGTACACCCAAAGTGTCGCTCATCTATTGAAGCGTCGCTCATCTATAGAAGTGTCACTCATCTATTGAATTTTATAGTGGAGAAACTTCAGATGCGGATTTGGTGTGGTTTAATTATGAAATACAGCCTAACCACCGTAACATCCTGTTTCCAGAGCGAGCTTTATTAAACTCTATTAAAACCAACCGACAAAATTTATAAAAATCAAATTTAAACATTTAATGTGTCTAAATAAAGTAATTTCTGCGTTTTCTTGTGAAGTCTAATAACCAAAGTATACAAGAGCAGTCAGTACTTTTAAATGATTCAGTCCTTTCCTAGTTATAAGTCTGAAAGTCTAAAATGTAAAAAAAAAATTCACAGTTGGTTTATTCATCAACTGGTTTATTCGAAACATTTACAAATTGGGGGCGGGGGTTTGGCCACTTTTTTCTTCATATATATATCATCTCAATGATGGTCATTCATTGTAGAAATGATGGTAAGACGTGAATCTTGGATAAAAACATCAGTTCCATAATATTTTCACGTAGCCTAAGTCTCTAAACGTAACGGCAGACTGCATCAATGTCACCGTGCACAGACGTCCATATTGACCGGTCAGCGCGGCGCAAGAACCGTGTCACTTTGCACGGATGCCGCGTGGGCCTGTGCATGCCGCGCACACAGTGCGTGTAAGCTGCCGCGGCCGGCTTCGCGCTAAATAAATTCCTCTTTTTGGGGGCCCGGGAAAGAGACCCCATACCAAAAAGAGATTCACCTTTATTTTAATAAGCAGTCCACTCCCAATGAGTTACGGTCCACTTATTTCAGCCTCGGATCATTATCCTGATTGACGGTACGACTTGTCTTACGCGTGATGGTACGAGTCGTCTTAACTGAAGGTACGACTTGCCGAAGGTACGAGTTGTCCAAGGTACGACTCGGTATAATGACGTCGAGTTGAAGGTACGAGTTGTCCAAGGTACGAGTTGCCCAAGGTACGAGATGACCTGTTACCGGGAAGCTCGAAGTGAACTGAAACGCCGAAGATATCAATTTAAAACATTGGAAACAATCGCGATATATAATCATTAAATAATGACAGACATGAAGACAGAAGTAGGCACCGGACAGGCAGATCCTAAAAATGTCCAAGACCTAACACAGTTTGTAAGTATGACTTTGTTTCAAGAGGTGTTTCGATCAACTGAAAAAGGTTATTCACAATCTGAGTTGTACTGCATCAGTTTCGTGAAAACAGGAGAAAGGTGTTTAGTTTTCTGCCAGGTCTGTAGCCAACACGATACGTTCCCTTTAGGAAAAATGTTGCAACCTGATGCTGTTTTTTTGTTTTTTTCTTCGTATATCATCTCAATGAAGGTCATTCATTGCAAAAATGGAAAGATTCCCATACCTGGCCATCACTTGTCACCCCATGCACAAACCAGTATGACTGAGACTGGTCTGAAAATTTTTAAGTCAGTAGGCCTAAGTGTTTTCTCAATAAATACTTCAATATTTTCCCTGCTAATTTTGACTTTTTACAACATATTACTATTACTTATTAGCACTTTCTGAAGGCTGACACTATTAGTATTACTAGTGATAGGTGAGTCAAGGGGAAAATTAGTGATGGCCAAATACGGGAATCTTTCCGCAAAAATGACGATGAGATATGAATTGGGACTGAAAAACATTTTCAATTTTGTTAGGAAATAATTGAAATACTTAGACAATTATTTTGACTCTCCATAGACTTTGTACACAACTGCTGAAGTAGCGTCAGGTTGCAACATTGTTTCCTAACGTTATGTTTTACAAAGAAAAGTTCACCCTAATCATCTGATACCTTTATAGGAAAAGGTAGTATCCAGACACCATTTCAGTGGTTGTGTACAAAGTCTATGGACAGGAGAATCAAGAAAATTGAAAATGTTTCTCACTCAGTCCCAGATACATGGCCTTATTCTTACACCGTTTGAGATCACAACAAGGGTGGGCCTCGTTACATTTCATTTACTTTGGAGGGTAATAATAATATGGGTAAAGAGAGGTGTTATGGAGGTCTAATAACTTATAATTGATTTGTTGCCCTCCACTAAGGTTCAACAATTGTTGCAGCAGATGCAGGACAACTTTCAGAACATGTCTGACAGAATCATTGGAAGAAATATCCTTTTCAGTGTAACCATTTTGTGTACCTTTGCTCACGAAGTGCTAAAGTTGTAACTTTGGCCTCCCAGGTCCTTTAAAATCAACCAAGGAGAATTTGGAAGAATTTGGAAGAGTTTTGAAGGATTGGGAGCCCGGCCACTACTGCCTTAGTACATAGAATTTGATCCCCTTTAAGTTAAACTTAAATTGTGCTATTGGTTTCTTACAGAATGGTACATGTAGGTTTTGGAGGATTCATGAGGTATTCTAGCAAATGTTTGGCGGGATTAAGTATCCATTGAGGGAAAGGGGAGGAATATACTACAATATTGTTTCCAATTCCAGTTCTCTGGTTTTATCAGTACCCACTTGATGACGGGATTTTTTTGGGCCTGAAAAGTGAAAACACACTTTTTTTAAAAGACAAGTACCAAATTTTAAAATTAAGTCAAACACCATAAAATAATGATAACTCTTGAGAATCATTAGTACTAAGTTTGTACAATACTTTTCACCAAAGCTTCATATTTTGCAACACCCGAGGCCCCACCTTGGGACGATATTTGCTACGTTGGGGGGGGGGGGGGGGGGGGGGAGCTTGATGATTTAACCCGTCACCTGCCCCTGCGAAAATACGTTGTCAGATTGTATTTACGTGTCCTCCAGTGTTAAATACATGTAGTTTTAAAGCTATAGTCCATCATTTGTAATTTGTGCAATTTGTTAGTTTGAAGCAACAAAAGAGTTCAAAATCTAATGAAGGATACTGAACAACTAACCTGATGAAGTTTCAGCTAAGTTTCAGCTGTACATTCCGAGAAAAACAGCATTCTAAGATCTCAATTTCAAATCAAAAGTAACTGAATCATGTTTTGAATTGTTTTGAATTGCAGCTATACGCGACGTAGCGCACTGATCCGACGAATTATAACAACCGCGCGCGCGTGTGCGTCGTTCCAATACTTGTGCGCGCTGCGCTGAATAACAAACGAACTACTAATTTAAATATTCCTACGGTGCTTCTTAAGAATCACCGTTGGAAATGCCTTCTTTCGTTGATTACTTCAAAATGACAGCTTCCCAGAAAGAATAATTTCACAGGGAGTTTAGTTCCCTCACTATCTTTCAACCAAGTTTGTTTTTCAACAATAATTACGCCAGTTACTTTTCGGATGGCTGCAAATGATGGACTATAGCTTTAAAAAGAAAGCTCCTTTTTTTGGCTTCCCTCCTCCCCCAGAATTGTCATTGACATGAAAGCATTTAGTGTTGCACATTGATAACATCTAATCAAATGCAACATGTTTTTTTTCACTATTTTTCTTTAACATTTAAACCTCTTACCCTGCCCCTTGTTTGCATTGTATGTACATTAAACAATTGTAAGGAAGAGCACACAGACACTTGTAAAGTGCCTGACTTTGTTCATAATCAGAGGCAGAATAACAGGCATCAAATTGAAAGCAATAAAAACACATACTAATCAGTGAGGTCAAAACCTTCCTTAACCTAAGCTTCACTAGATGAAATGGGTACACGTATTGACGATCTTGAGAAGAACATCGCTGAGCTAATGATGCAGGCTGGAGTAGATGAACCACAGGACAGTAAAGGGGAGAAATAATGGATGTATGTGTAATAGGTTAGTAGCTTTACATTTCCCGTGCATTCTCTTGAAGTACAGTTTTTGTTATTTATATCTTCCAAAAACCGGATGCAGGGAGTGGGTATTGCTGCTACCTTACCCCGAAAAAAAAGAAGGAATAAGCCAATATATTAGATGGGACTGTCTTGTCAGGATGATGTGAAATTTCATGGCTTTGCCCTACAAAGACAGTATCCTTCATGCAACTTCAGAGCGATGTGAATTTGTAAGACAAACAGTTAAAGGGCCTATGTAATTCAATTGTTTTTAATGCAGTCCTTGGAAATGCACCTTTGTGTCCCATTTAACCTCATTTTCAATCTTCATTTTGCCATTTTTAATGGCAGTTTGGTGCCTTTTTCTGGTTTTTATGCTGATGAAAATTTGTATATTCATGAGCAAAAGTGTGATGTCATTTCAGGCAGAAAACATAATGTTACAGCTATTTCAGCACAAACATTTGCCAGAATTTTGGATATTTTGCTGTTGTAAATTTTCTTTTCTTTGTTGATTTGTTGTTTCAGTACATGACAGTAGGCCAATGAGCAAAATTTTCTCCCAAATGTTTTCAATGAGCAAATTTCGGATTCAGATTTGAACAGAAAACCCCTGAACTGAACAGTGTCTTCCTGAAATGACATCACAGCAACAGCGCCCTCATTTATCCAAAAGAAAAATTGAACTTTTTAAAAAAAATTATAGAAGTGCACTTTTCAATAAGATTAACCAAAACGTACAATTCATGTCATGGGCCCTAATAACATCAAAACATCCACTTCCCATTCGCTTTCATGTAAAGTATGGATTAATGCTTCAATGTTACGAGCACTTTACTTACTATGCTCTGGGACTCCTGAGAGCTTTTGAAAAAAAATAGTTTGAAAAAAGTTGTTTGTGTTTACTGGTGTAGATGTCTCAGCCAACATTTTCGATAGACTTTCACTCCCTATTATTTTACAGTCCCAGTTTGACACCCAACTCTAGAATGTGCATGTTGTTTTGCTCACTTTGACATGCTTAAAGGAATAATGTTTTTAATTTGTCTTTCGTCCTTTTTTTTTTAATGACCAGGCACAAGATGGCTTGCTGTGTGGGGGTTAGTTTGGAGAATCACCGTTTGCACAAGAAACCTCTTCTCATGGATATCTTGTAATACCCATGCTCGCTCTCCAAACAGTCCCGGCTTGAATCATTTTTCCATCCAACGTTGGCACGATGCAGATTTGATTCATCACATTTAGTGAATACATGTTCATGAACTCCAATTTTTGGGGTGTAAATATACAGTCGAGTCTCGTTATAACAAACTCGTTCGCACCTAGCCAAATTGTTTGTTATATCAGAATTTTGTATTAAGAGGAACATCTGTCCCATTCATTGTACACATAAATGCACATTGTGAAATGCCTTTATGTTTGTTATAACCAGAATTTTGTATTAACAGAGTTTGTACTAACGAGAGTCGACTGTACACACTTTGCCTTATCATAACACAGAGTTATTTCAACAGATAAAAGTGTTACCTGGATTGCTTGTTGTGCAGTGGGTGATTCAACTCATAGTAAATGTGTACATTGTACAGATACCCTGAATATAGCTTTTTTAATAGACGTGTTTAAACCAAAAGATAAGATGATACTATGAGGGAAACAATTCAGCTTTTGTGACCTGTAGCTGTGTGGCCCTAAGGCCCCCCAAAAAAGTCTCCGGTTTCTGGTATGGAGCTTGCCCAAAAAGTGGTGCGGCGACGCGGCTTTTAAAAAAAAAAATTTTTACCTGTTTTTTTGCTTCAAATGTCGGTTGATGACTGCCAATGGTGCCCTACTAAACTTAGTGCAAATATATGGGAGTCCAGAGAGGCCACATAAAGCTTATTCTCAATCGTAACCCCATCTAATTGTGTAGCAGTGCTCAGGATTCCAGTCAAACCAGTGAGTTTGGCGGTTTTGAGACATCATCTTTTATTTGAAAAAAAAAACTTTTTCATTTTGCCGACGCGCATGGCTACGGCGACGTGCACGCATACCAGAAACCGGAGACTTATTTGTTTTGGTCTAACTTCATACATATTGGGTTTTTTTAATAACCATTCTTATTTTTGCATCAAAAGGGACGCCTGCAGTTCCTAGTGTTATATAATTCTTAATGAACACAAAAAGATGCAAAAGTACTTTGAAATACAATGTATAGTGTAGCTGGGATTTAATGACCCAGAAAAGTGAGTGTAAATCAAACCAAAAGACTTTGTCAATGTTTTCCCGCATTGGAAGCATGCCTGTACATGCAGGGTCATTCTGGATACCCTGGGGTCAACATATTTGGATTTGAAATTAGTAAAAACTCATTCATCATCAAGAAGAGGCCTGTTTAGATGGTGATTTACTGCCGCTCATGAAATTGTTTTTATATCCAAATGACTAAACAAGAGATATCAGTGCTAAACTACATGTAATATTACAATTAAAGATTTTTTAATGATTAGCCTGCTTTGTGGTAGATATTTAAGAATATTTCTTCGATTTTTACAACAGTTTGTTTTCTAGATGTTTAGAATCAGAAAAAAAAATCATGTCAAATAGTGATCTTTTGTTTACTAAATTCGTAAATATTGAAGTGATTGCATTATAATTGAAGATATAATTTATTTGGTTATTTTCTGTTTATTTTATGATTAGTGTGTTTTAAAAGTTACGCTTGTGTTTCTCTTTCTGAAACAATCTATGCAACAAACATCAACATATTACTGCATGTCATCTGTATATTAGTTGAGCTCAGTAATTTAACCACACGTGATTGGAGCAATGTAGCACGTGACTCGGGTCTGGTTGGTTAAATAGTCGGATGCAGGTTTAGTAGTTGAATGTATTTGAGATTCCTATCCTGACACTCGTTTCGCACACAAAACGGATAAACCTGTTGAAAGAACAATTTCTTCGAAACACCTGCCCACTTTGTAAATATAAATGTGGCGGACAAATTTACAGGGGGCTTTTTGGTTTGTGTAAATTGCGATAAATACCAAATAGTTTCCACAAACCAAAAGAAAAAAAACACGTTCTCCTATTGTGTCCAAATCTCGAAAAGGTGGTATCACCTCGGCTAAATCTTTTTCAGTCTCGTTTAGTTCGTCTTTGTACATGTTAGTGATTTGCTTGTTTTAGCCAATCACCTGAGTTCTGTTTTCAAGGAAAGCTTTGACGTTGTGTGATATTGATACGTAGACTAAATTGGAAATAAAGAAATAAAAGACGGACGATAAAGATTTTTGCTCTATAATGAACGTGTGCGTATTCTTCGTTTACCTTGATTGGTGGCGATTTTGTTTTCACTTTGAAATTATTTTTACTATTCTGTCGGGCCCTGGAATCCACAAAGCTAGCCTCGCCATTGCTTCCACAATTTTCGTGTCTGGGTCGGGGTTAGGCCGTCCAACATGTAAAATGACCTCAACCGGTACAGCGTCTTTTTAGGTGCGACAAGTATTGTATCCCCCTGGAATAAACTACCCCCGTTGAAGTAATAGAAATTCTTGATGTCTTTTGGTATGATCCCAATATCTTTCAGCATGATACCAACGTAGGCCCGCCTATACATCCTCTTGCAATTTTTTCAATTTTGGGCAAAAAAACATTATTGCACCAAACTTCTATGAAAGATTTTTTTCTCAATAAATCGATTATTTTTGGACCTAAATCTTCAAAATAATGGCAGTCCGAATATTGTATGGTACTCTCCTTGCATCAAAACTCATTTCTGCGTCGTTTGGAGAAAAAGTCAATTTTTGGCCAAATTTAATGAAAAATGTAAGGCTAACCCCTTGCACTTTTTTCAATTTTGGCTGAAAAATTAAATTGCGCCAAACTTTCAGGAAAGATGCTTAAGGGACCGTAGAAGACATTCCAACTCGATTTCTGGACGGATGTGCCATTAGACTGGAACAATGCGTCGAAAAGTTGGGTCAAAATCAGTGAAAAATGAGATTTTTTTTCTCAATAAATCGATTATTTTTGGACCTAAATCTTCAAAATAATGGCAGTCCGAATATTGTATGGTACTCTCCTTGCATCAAAACTCATTTCTGCGTCGTTTTGAGAAAAGTCATTTTTTGGCCAAATTTGATGAAAAATGTAAGGCTAACCCCTTGCACTTTTTTCAATTTTGGCTGAAAAATTAAATTGCGCCACACTTTCAGGAAAGATGCTTAAGGGACCGTAGAAGACATTCCAACTCGATTTCTGGACGGATGTGCCATTAGAATGGAACAATGCGTCAAAAATCTGGGTCAAAATCAGTGAAAAATAAGATTTTTTTTCTCAATAAATCGATTGTTTTTGGACCTAAATCTTCAAAATAATGGCAGTCCGAATATTGTATGGTACTCTCCTTGCATAAAAACTCATTTCTGCGTCGTTTTGAGAAAAGTCATTTTTTGGCCAAATTTGATGAAAAATGTAAGGCTAACCCCTTGCACTTTTTTCAATTTCGGCTGAAAAATTAAATTGCGCCACACTTTCAGGAAAGATGCTTAAGGGACCGTAGAAGACATTCCAACTCGATTTCTGGACGGATGTGCTATCTGACAGGAACAATGCGTCGAAAATTTGGGTCAAAATCAGTGAAAAATAAGATTTTTTCTCAATAAATCGATTATTTTTGCACCTAAATCTTCCAAATAATGGCAGTCCGAATATTGTATGGTACTCTCCTTGCATCAAAACTCATTTTTGCGTCGTTTTGAGAGAAGTCATTTTTTGGCCAAATTTGATGAAAAATGTAAGGCTAACCCCTTGCACTTTTTTCAATTTTGGCTGAAAAATTAAATTACGCCAAAAATTTCAGGAAAGATGCTTAAGGGACCGTAGAAGACATTCCAACTCGATTTCTGGACGGATGTGCCATTAGACTGGAACAATGCGTCGAAAATTTGGGTCAAAATCAGTGAAAAATGAGATTTTTTTTCTCAATAAATCGATTATTTTTGGACCTAAATCTTCAAAATAATGGCAGTCCGAATATTGTATGGTACTCTCCTTGCATCAAAACTCATTTTTGCGTCGTTTTGAGAAAAGTCATTTTTTGGCCAAATTTGATGAAAAATGTAAGGCTAACCCCTTGCACTTTTTTCAATTTTGGCTGAAAAATTAAATTACGCCAAACTTTCAGGAGAGATGCTTAAGGGACCGTAGAAGACATTTCAACTCGATTTCTGGACGGATGTGCCATTAGACTGGAACAATGCGTCGAAAATTTGGGTCAAAATCAGTGAAAAATAAGATTTTTGTTCTCAATAAATCGATTATTTTTGGACCTAAATCTTCCAAATAATGGCAGTCCGAATATTGTATGGTACTCTCCTTGCATCAAAACTCATTTCTGCGTCGTTTTGAGAAAAGTCATTTTTTGGCCAAATTTGATGAAAAATGTAAGGCTAACCCCTTGCACTTTTTTCAATTTTGGCTGAAAAATTAAATTACGCCAAATTTTCAGGAAAGATGCTTAAGGGACCGTAGAAGACATTCCAACTCGATTTCTGGACGGATGTGCCATTAGACTGGAACAATGCGTCGAAAATTTTGGTCAAAATCAGTGAAAAATCAGATTTTTTTTCTCAATAAATCGATTATTTTTGGACCTAAATCTTCCAAATAATGGCAGTCCGAATATTGTATGGTACTCTCCTTGCATCAAAACTCATTTCTGCGTCGTTTTGAGAAAAGTCATTTTTTGGCCAAATTTGATGAAAAATGTAAGGCTAACCCCTTGCACTTTTTTCAATTTTGGCTGAAAAATTAAATTGCGCCAAACTTTCAGGAAAGATGCTTAAGGGACCGTAGAAGACATTCCAACTCGATTTCTGGACGGATGTGCCATTAGACAGGAACAATGCGTCGAAAATTTGGGTTAAAATCAGTGAAAAATAAGATTTTTCTCAATAATTCGATTGTTTTTGGACCTAAATCTTCAAAATAATGGCAGTCCGAATATTGTATGGTACTCTCCTTGCATCAAAACTCATTTCTGCGTCGTTTTGAGAAAAGTCATTTTTTGGCCAAATTTGATGAAAAATGTAAGGCTAACCCCTTGCACTTTTTTCAATTTTGGCTGAAAAATTAAATTACGCCAAAATTTCAGGAAAGATGCTTAAGGGACCGTAGAAGACATTCCAACTCAATTTCTGGACGGATGTGCCATTAGAATGGAACAATGCGTCAAAAATTTGGGTCAAAATCAGTGAAAAATAAGATTTTTTTTCTCAATAAATCGATTATTTTTGGACCTAAATCTTCAAAATAATGGCAGTCCGAATATTGTATGGTACTCTCCTTGCATCAAAACTCATTTTTGCGTCGTTTTGAGAAAAGTCATTTTTTGGCCAAATTTGATGAAAAATGTAAGGCTAACCCCTTGCACTTTTTTCAATTTTGGCTGAAAAATTAAATTGCGCCAAACTTTCAGGAAAGATGCTTAAGGGACCGTAGAAGACATTCCAACTCGATTTCTGGACGGATGTTCTATTTGACAGGAACAATGCATCGAAAATTTGGGTCAAAATCAGTGAAAAATCAGATTTTTTTTCTCAATAAATCGATTATTTTTGGACCTAAATCTTCCAAATAATGGCAGTCCGAATATTGTATGGTACTCTCCTTGCATCAAAACTCATTTCTGCGTCGTTTTGAGAAAAGTCATTTTTTTGGCCAAATTTGATGAAAAATGTAAGGCTAACCCCTTGCACTTTTTTCAATTTTGGCTGAAAAATTAAATTGCGCCACACTTTCAGGAAATATGCTTAAGGGACCGTAGAAGACATTCCAACTCGATTTCTGGACGGATGTGCTATCTGACAGGAACAATGCGTCGAAAATTTGGGTCAAAATCAGTGAAAAATAAGATTTTTTTCTCAATCAATCGATTATTTTTGCACCTAAATTTTCAAAATAATGGCAGTCCGAATATTGTATGGTACTCTCCTTGCATCAAAACTCATTTTTGCGTCGTTTTGAGAAAAGTCATTTTTTGGCCAAATTTGATGAAAAATGTAAGGCTAACCCCTTGCACTTTTTTCAATTTTGGCTGAAAAATTAAATTACGCCAAACTTTCAGGAGAGATGCTTAAGGGACCGTAGAAGACATTTCAACTCGATTTCTGGACGGATGTGCCATTAGACTGGAACAATGCGTCGAAAATTTGGGTCAAAATCAGTGAAAAATAAGATTTTTTTTCTCAATAAATCGATTATTTTTGGACCTAAATCTTCAAAATAATGGCAGTCCGAATATTGTATGGTACTCTCCTTGCATCAAAACTCATTTTTGCGTCGTTTTGAGAAAAGTCATTTTTTGGCCAAATTTGATGAAAAATGTAAGGCTAACCCCTTGCACTTTTTTCAATTTTGGCTGAAAAATTAAATTACGCCAAACTTTCAGGAGAGATGCTTAAGGGACCGTAGAAGACATTTCAACTCGATTTCTGGACGGATGTGCCATTAGACTGGAACAATGCGTCGAAAATTTGGGTCAAAATCAGTGAAAAATCAGATTTTTGTTCTCAATAAATCGATTATTTTTGGACCTAAATCTTCCAAATAATGGCAGTCCGAATATTGTATGGTACTCTCCTTGCATCAAAACTCATTTTTGCGTCGTTTTGAGAAAAGTCATTTTTTGGCCAAATTTGATGAAAAATGTAAGGCTAACCCCTTGCACTTTTTTCAATTTTGGCTGAAAAATTAAATTACGCCAAACTTTCAGGAGAGATGCTTAAGGGACCGTAGAAGACATTTCAACTCGATTTCTGGACGGATGTGCCATTAGACTGGAACAATGCGTCGAAAATTTGGGTCAAAATCAGTGAAAAATAAGATTTTTTTTCTCAATAAATCGATTATTTTTGGACCTAAATCTTCCAAATAATGGCAGTCCGAATATTGTATGGCATCAAAACTCATTTCTGCGTCGTTTTGAGAAAAGTCATTTTTTGGCCAAATTTGATGAAAAATGTAAGGCTAACCCCTTGCACTTTTTACAATTTTGGCTGAAAAATTAAATTACGCCAAACTTTCAGGAAAGATGCTTAAGGGACCGTAGAAGACATTCCAACTCGATTTCTGGACGGATGTGCCATTAGAATGGAACAATGCGTCAAAAATCTGGGTCAAAATCAGTGAAAAATAAGATTTTTTTTCTCAATAAATCGATTATTTTTGGACCTAAATCTTCAAAATAATGGCAGTCCGAATATTGTATGGTACTCTCCTTGCATCAAAACTCATTTTTGCGTCGTTTTGAGAAAAATCATTTTTTGGCCAAATTTGATGAAAAATGTAAGGCTAACCCCTTGCACTTTTTTCAATTTTGGCTGAAAAATTAAATTGCGCCAAACTTTCAGGAAAGATGCTTAAAGGACCGTAGAAGACATTCCAACTCGATTTCTGGACGGATGTTCTATTTGACAGGAACAATGCATCGAAAATTTGGGTCAAAATCAGTGAAAAATAGGATTTTTTTCTCAATAATTCGGATAATTTTTGGACCTAAATCTTCAAAATAATGGCAGTCCGAATATTGTATGGTACTCTCCTTGCATCAAAACTCATTTTTGCGTCGTTTTGAGAAAAGTCATTTTTTGGCCAAATTTGATGAAAAATGTAAGGCTAACCCCTTGCACTTTTTTCAATTTTGGCTGAAAAATTTAATTGCGCCAAACTTTCAGGAAAGATGCTTAAGGGACCGTAGAAGACATTCCAACTCGATTTCTGGACGGATGTGCCATTAGACAGGAACAATGCGTCGAAAATTTGGGTTAAAATCAGTGAAAAATAAGATTTTTCTCAATAATTCGATTGTTTTTGGACCTAAATCTTCAAAATAATGGCAGTCCGAATATTGTATGGTACTCTCCTTGCATCAAAACTCATTTCTGCGTCGTTTTGAGAAAAGTCATTTTTTGGCCAAATTTGATGAAAAATGTAAGGCTAACCCCTTGCACTTTTTTCAATTTTGGCTGAAAAATTAAATTACGCCAAAATTTCAGGAAAGATGCTTAAGGGACCGTAGAAGACATTCCAACTCAATTTCTGGACGGATGTGCCATTAGAATGGAACAATGCGTCAAAAATTTGGGTCAAAATCAGTGAAAAATAAGATTTTTTTTCTCAATAAATCGATTATTTTTGGACCTAAATCTTCAAAATAATGGCAGTCCGAATATTGTATGGTACTCTCCTTGCATCAAAACTCATTTTTGCGTCGTTTTGAGAAAAGTCATTTTTTGGCCAAATTTGATGAAAAATGTAAGGCTAACCCCTTGCACTTTTTTCAATTTTGGCTGAAAAATTAAATTGCGCCAAACTTTCAGGAAAGATGCTTAAGGGACCGTAGAAGACATTCCAACTCGATTTCTGGACGGATGTTCTATTTGACAGGAACAATGCATCGAAAATTTGGGTCAAAATCAGTGAAAAATCAGATTTTTTTTCTCAATAAATCGATTATTTTTGGACCTAAATCTTCCAAATAATGGCAGTCCGAATATTGTATGGTACTCTCCTTGCATCAAAACTCATTTCTGCGTCGTTTTGAGAAAAGTCATTTTTTTGGCCAAATTTGATGAAAAATGTAAGGCTAACCCCTTGCACTTTTTTCAATTTTGGCTGAAAAATTAAATTGCGCCACACTTTCAGGAAATATGCTTAAGGGACCGTAGAAGACATTCCAACTCGATTTCTGGACGGATGTGCTATCTGACAGGAACAATGCGTCGAAAATTTGGGTCAAAATCAGTGAAAAATAAGATTTTTTTCTCAATCAATCGATTATTTTTGCACCTAAATTTTCAAAATAATGGCAGTCCGAATATTGTATGGTACTCTCCTTGCATCAAAACTCATTTTTGCGTCGTTTTGAGAAAAGTCATTTTTTGGCCAAATTTGATGAAAAATGTAAGGCTAACCCCTTGCACTTTTTTCAATTTTGGCTGAAAAATTAAATTACGCCAAACTTTCAGGAGAGATGCTTAAGGGACCGTAGAAGACATTTCAACTCGATTTCTGGACGGATGTGCCATTAGACTGGAACAATGCGTCGAAAATTTGGGTCAAAATCAGTGAAAAATAAGATTTTTTTTCTCAATAAATCGATTATTTTTGGACCTAAATCTTCAAAATAATGGCAGTCCGAATATTGTATGGTACTCTCCTTGCATCAAAACTCATTTTTGCGTCGTTTTGAGAAAAGTCATTTTTTGGCCAAATTTGATGAAAAATGTAAGGCTAACCCCTTGCACTTTTTTCAATTTTGGCTGAAAAATTAAATTACGCCAAACTTTCAGGAGAGATGCTTAAGGGACCGTAGAAGACATTTCAACTCGATTTCTGGACGGATGTGCCATTAGACTGGAACAATGCGTCGAAAATTTGGGTCAAAATCAGTGAAAAATCAGATTTTTGTTCTCAATAAATCGATTATTTTTGGACCTAAATCTTCCAAATAATGGCAGTCCGAATATTGTATGGTACTCTCCTTGCATCAAAACTCATTTTTGCGTCGTTTTGAGAAAAGTCATTTTTTGGCCAAATTTGATGAAAAATGTAAGGCTAACCCCTTGCACTTTTTTCAATTTTGGCTGAAAAATTAAATTACGCCAAACTTTCAGGAGAGATGCTTAAGGGACCGTAGAAGACATTTCAACTCGATTTCTGGACGGATGTGCCATTAGACTGGAACAATGCGTCGAAAATTTGGGTCAAAATCAGTGAAAAATAAGATTTTTTTTCTCAATAAATCGATTATTTTTGGACCTAAATCTTCCAAATAATGGCAGTCCGAATATTGTATGGCATCAAAACTCATTTCTGCGTCGTTTTGAGAAAAGTCATTTTTTGGCCAAATTTGATGAAAAATGTAAGGCTAACCCCTTGCACTTTTTACAATTTTGGCTGAAAAATTAAATTACGCCAAACTTTCAGGAAAGATGCTTAAGGGACCGTAGAAGACATTCCAACTCGATTTCTGGACGGATGTGCCATTAGAATGGAACAATGCGTCAAAAATCTGGGTCAAAATCAGTGAAAAATAAGATTTTTTTTCTCAATAAATCGATTATTTTTGGACCTAAATCTTCAAAATAATGGCAGTCCGAATATTGTATGGTACTCTCCTTGCATCAAAACTCATTTTTGCGTCGTTTTGAGAAAAATCATTTTTTGGCCAAATTTGATGAAAAATGTAAGGCTAACCCCTTGCACTTTTTTCAATTTTGGCTGAAAAATTAAATTGCGCCAAACTTTCAGGAAAGATGCTTAAAGGACCGTAGAAGACATTCCAACTCGATTTCTGGACGGATGTTCTATTTGACAGGAACAATGCATCGAAAATTTGGGTCAAAATCAGTGAAAAATAGGATTTTTTTCTCAATAATTCGGATAATTTTTGGACCTAAATCTTCAAAATAATGGCAGTCCGAATATTGTATGGTACTCTCCTTGCATCAAAACTCATTTTTGCGTCGTTTTGAGAAAAGTCATTTTTTGGCCAAATTTGATGAAAAATGTAAGGCTAACCCCTTGCACTTTTTTCAATTTTGGCTGAAAAATTTAATTGCGCCAAACTTTCAGGAAAGATGCTTAAGGGACCGTAGAAGACATTCCAACTCGATTTCTGGACGGATGTGCCATTAGACAGGAACAATGCGTCGAAAATTTGGGTTAAAATCAGTGAAAAATGAGATTTTTTCAATAATTCGATTGTTTTTGGACCTAAATCTTCAAAATAATGGCAGTCCGAATATTGTATGGTACTCTCCTTGCATCAAAACTCATTTCTGCGTCGTTTTGAGAAAAGTCATTTTTTGGCCAAATTAGATGAAAAATGTAAGGCTAACCCCTTGCACTTTTTACAATTTTGGCTGAAAAATTAAATTACGCCAAACTTTCAGGAAAGATGCTTAAGGGACCGTAGAAGACATTCCAACTCGATTTCTGGACGGATGTGCCATTAGAATGGAACAATGCGTCAAAAATCTGGGTCAAAATCAGTGAAAAATAAGATTTTTTTTCTCAATAAATCGATTATTTTTGGACCTAAATCTTCAAAATAATGGCAGTCCGAATATTGTATGGTACTCTCCTTGCATCAAAACTCATTTTTGCGTCGTTTTGAGAAAAGTCATTTTTTGGCCAAATTTGATGAAAAATGTAAGGCTAACCCCTTGCACTTTTTTCAATTTTGGCTGAAAAATTAAATTGCGCCAAACTTTCAGGAAAGATGCTTAAAGGACCGTAGAAGACATTCCAACTCGATTTCTGGACGGATGTTCTATTTGACAGGAACAATGCATCGAAAATTTGGGTCAAAATCAGTGAAAAATAGGATTTTTTTCTCAATAATTCGGATAATTTTTGGACCTAAATCTTCAAAATAATGGCAGTCCGAATATTGTATGGTACTCTCCTTGCATCAAAACTCATTTTTGCGTCGTTTTGAGAAAAGTCATTTTTTGGCCAAATTTGATGAAAAATGTAAGGCTAACCCCTTGCACTTTTTTCAATTTTGGCTGAAAAATTTAATTGCGCCAAACTTTCAGGAAAGATGCTTAAGGGACCGTAGAAGACATTCCAACTCGATTTCTGGACGGATGTGCCATTAGAAAGGAACAATGCGTCGAAAATGTGGGTCAAAATCAGTGAAAAATAAGATTTTTCTCAATAATTCGATTGTTTTTGGACCTAAATCTTCAAAATAATGGCAGTCCGAATATTGTATGGTACTCTCTTTGCATCAAAACTCATTTCTGCGTCGTTTTGAGAAAAGTCATTTTTTGGCCAAATTTGATGAAAAATGTAAGGCTAACCCCTTGCACTTTTTTCAATTTTGGCTGAAAAATTAAATTACGCCAAAATTTCAGGAAAGATGCTTAAGGGACCGTAGAAAACATTCCAACTCGATTTCTGGACGGATGTGGCATTAGACTGGAACAATGCGTCGAAAATTTGGGTCAAAATCAGTGAGAAATAAGATTTATAAATAAATCGATTATTTTTGGACCTAAATCTTCAAAATAATGGCAGTCCGAATATTGTATGGTACTCTCCTTTCATCAAAACTCATTTCTGCGTCGTTTTGAGAAAAGTCATTTTTTGGCCAAATTTGATGAAAAATGTAAGGCTAACCCCTTGCACTTTTTTCAATTTTGGCTGAAAAATTAAATTGCGCCAAACTTTCAGGAAAGATGCTTAAGGGACCGTAGAAGACAATCCAACTCGATTTCTGGACGGATGTGCCATTAGACAGGAACAATGCGTCGAAAATTTGGGTTAAAATCAGTGAAAAATAAGATTTTTCTCAATAATTCGATTGTTTTTGGACCTAAATCTTCAAAATAATGGCAGTCCGAATATTGTATGGTACTCTCCTTGCATCAAAACTCATTTCTGCGTCGTTTTGAGAAAAGTCAATTTTTGGCCAAATTTGATGAAAACATGTAAGGCTAACCCCTTGCACTTTTTTCAATTTTGGCTGAAAAATTAAATTGCGCCAAACTTTCAGGAAAGATGCTTAAGGGACCGTAGAAGACATTCCAACTCAATTTCTGGACGGATGTGCCATTAGACAGGAACAATGCGTCGAAAATTTGGGTTAAAATCAGTGAAAAATAAGATTTTTTTCTCAATAAATCGATTATTTTTGCACCTAAATCTTCAAAATAATGGCAGTCCGAATATTGTATGGTACTCTCCACGCATCAAAACTCATTTCTGCGTCGTTTTGAGAAAAGTCATTTTTTTGGCCAAATTTGATGAAAAATGTAAGGCTAACCCCTTGCACTTTTTTCAATTTTGGCTCAAAAATTAAATTGCGCCAAACTTTCAGGAAAGATGCTTAAGGAACCGTAGAAGACATTCCAACTCGATTTCTGGACGGATGTGCCATTAGACAGGAACAATGCGTCGAAAATTTGGGTCAAAATCAGCGAAAAATAAGTTTTTTTTCTCAATAAATCGATTATTTTTGCACCTAAATCTTCAAAATAATGGCAGTCCGAATATTGTATGGTACTCTCCTTGCATCAAAACTCATTTCTGCGTCGTTTTGAGAAAAGTCTTATGTTGGTTGTTTGTGTTTATTCGGACATTTTGCAAGCACCAAACATAATAATTCATTTTGTTAATTAAGTCGCTAGAAAAGGTTGGTTTCCATCACGTTAACCGTATATAACGAGATCACTTGGTCGTAAATATTACCTTCCGATGGGTGCCACGAAAAAAAACTTCAATCGCAGATCGAAAGAATTAGTTGAGCCTTGGGTGTCCAAGGTTCGTTAGTCCGCCCTTACCATGGACCATGTACCACTTGTGGGGTACCTGACCTTTGTTCGAGGTACCCCACAAATAAAAAGTTTGGAAAAAAAAAGGTACCCCGCTACGAAATGATAAAAAAAGGAAAGTCTGAATTTAGAATGTTTAATAGTCCAAAGGTTCAAAAGTCCGAACCGAAAATAAGGTTTAAAAGCCCGAAGGTTCCTTATTTCGAATTGACATCAAGGTTCGATAGTCCGAAAAGACCACAAGGTCCGATAGTCCGAATCGACAATATAAGGTCCGATAGTCCCAAGTGTCATACTGACGAACCGTATTGCCCATTTGGACTACCGAACCTTATTCTCAATTCGGACTATCGAACATTATCATCTATTCGGACTATCGAACCTTGTTGTCGATTCGGACTATCGAACCCTATCGTCTATTCGGACTATCGAACCTTCGGATTAATTAACCTTATTCTATTTTTTGACTAATAGGCCCAGTCGGACTATCAAACCTTCGGAATATCGAACCTTCGGACTAATGAACCTTCGGACTAACGAACCTTCGGACTAATGACCCTTCGGACTAAAGAACCTTCGCACTATTCGGACTATCAGTATGATACCCGTTTTAACCACGAAACAAACGCTTATAACGCTCACGGTGACTTGGTCCAGGTGGAATCCACAAAGCTAGCCTCGCCATTGCTTCCACAATATTCGTGTCTGGGTCGGGGTTAGGCCGTCCAACATGTAAAATGACCTCAACCGGTACAGCGTCTTTTTAGGTGCGACAAGTATTGTATCCCCCTGGAATAAACTACCCCCGTTGAAGTAATAGAAATTCTTGATGTCTTTTGGTATAATCCCAATTTCTTTCAGCATGATACCAACGTATACATCCTCCCAGGGAAAGAGAGGTGTCAGTAGAGACTGGAGGTACAACCTGTTCACCAAGTCCGCGGACATGATGTAGCCAAGCCCCACACAATAGTCTGGGTACGTTGATTTCGAGTAGATGTCTTTGGGCACGTAGAATTTCTCCCATTTATCACGGAGCACGGGGTACGACTTGGCCAAGCGGCCAGTGATGAGCACTCTCCTCGGCGCAGTGTGTAGGTACGCCAGAATCTTTGGTATGTTGACGATGATATCATCATCGGTTTTCATGACGTAGCGGGCGTCGGAGCAAAAGCGGCTGGCCCACTTGAGTCCCATCACGGTCTTGGTGGTCAGGTTCAGGTAGGAATCCAGGAAATCTTCCACGATTAGGTCGTCATACTCTTCTACCTCCCTCTGCAGGTCGCTAGGTAGAGTTCGTCCGCTGGTAAGGTTCGCGACTCCGAGAAGGAAACGAACCCTGACCTCGGCGGACAGAGTCGTGCTCCCGCGCGGAGCTCCCCACGTCTCCCTGATGACAGCACGCCTCTCGTTGTTGTTCGGATGAGAAGTCACAAGTACCAGCAAGTCAATACGGTCGTGTGTCTGACAAGTGGTTGTGGCGGGGTTGACCAGGTATCTGTAATCGTGAGGATCTATGTAAGATAACCACAGAGCATTATCCAGAATGCCACGGGTAGAAGGTTTCGATATGCGGGACGGGACGGTGGCATCCCGGTGTCGGCGCGGTTTCATATCGATCTTCCTTACTACAGGACTTTGTGTCATCTCTCCGTCATCTAAGTTTTCTTTCCAGGTTTCCCCGGCATCCGGTTTCGGTACATCACGTGATACTAGTACTGGTTTCTTGGTGTAATACCGCTTCTGTGCCATAACAGCCTTTGCTGTCAGCCTGCCTCTTGATCCATTGATGTACCGATCAATGCAGACTCGATGTAGTCCCTTTGATGTCTTCAGAAACTTACACGATTGTCGATAATCCACGTTCTTGTATTTCTCTTTTCGCACATCCACAGGCGACCTCGATCTGGACAGTGTGTCGTCTGTTTTGTGAGAGGTTTGCAATGCCTTGGAATCCTTGCGGTTCTGGTTCGTATCAGTCGCTAATGTTTTTTCAGACAAACTTTCAGGTTTCTGTTTTATTTGCGCCATTTTCTTGACGGTGTCTAAAGATTGATTTGGAAATTGAGATCCCTGCCAATGTGGTCGGCGTTCGTTTAGGAACGGTCCCCTTGCCATTTTATCCCGCAAATAGAACTCTTGATATCTTAACCTCTTTTGAGAAATCGGATCCACTATGAGGAACTTCCAAACAGCGAAATACACCGGCAGTATCAAGGCCGCTGCAGTGATTAGCAACAGTTGTAGGAAAGTTGTCCGCACGATGGCCATGATCGGTGCTGAAAAATGCTGAAGACTCCTTTACGTATCGAAGAGCCACGAATCTCCGTTTAAATATCCTACTATGTAGGCTGGTCGATGAATAATACGTTTGTGATACAGTGGTGAAATGGAATTGGAGCTGTCCCTATCTCTATTATTTACTGGAGAAAAGCTGAAGATTCAGAACAGATCATCCCCGATGCGAAGAAATGTCTGGAAAATCCTTGTCGATCCATACTGCCAATCCATTCCGGCTATACAGATTGCAAAAGGTGGAACATTCAGGAAAATAATACTCGACTCTCCCAAACAAACATCCAAAATGTTCAGTTATAGATGAAAACCTTTCCAGCTGCAATGTCGACCTGTTTTTCTGCAGACTTCAGAAAGCACAAAAAAAAATTCTCAATGGATCAACATCCCCTTTTTTCCAATTGTGTTGACAACACGTTCAGCTCTTCCCCTGCAAATAAAAAAGAGCAAACGTAATTTTAAGTGCTTTTCAGATTTCACATGCTCGGAAAGGAGATGAAATGGAACATGTAGCAGCTTATTTGGCCAAACGTGCTCAGCACATCCGGCTTAAGAAATTGATTTGGAAGTAAATTTGGGACGGATATTGACACTCAAAATTTTACGTAATTACGGTTTCCTGGTAGGAAGTGTTGTTAATTAAATTTTGAGGGGGAAAAACAGCAAATGTAAACATATAAGATATTAAAGGTGAAGGCAGATATTTATTGGTCATTTTTTTTTAAAGAAGTGGTGGAGAAATCGATAACAGTACATTAATGTTTCAACTGCTGACGAACACTGTTGCTTTTTGATAAACAATGGATTAAACGTCGTTTATTTTTGGCCCGAATGCCAAATATTTTCAAAGTAGCTCAAGCAGTACGTGCAATCATCGCATCGTCTGATAACTTCAGCGCATGTGTGAAGGCACCTGTGGCTTATGAATAAATGAACTCGGGGATAATAATCATCAAGGAAATAATGGTTCGTCTTGCGATGTTCTTCTATCAACGTTACTTCCAGCCTGATGTATCGAAAACCAAAGATATCAACAATGTACGTATAAGACATCACTAGAATTTCGACGGACCGATCAGCTCGTAAGAATAGTAGAATAATTTTGCGTGTCCACCTTACAGCACGGAGGAAATTTTTGGGCGCCCCTCCATTGTAACCTCAAGCCCCCCCCCCCCCCGGGCCCCCCACACGCCCCCTAGGATGAGAATCCTGGCTAGTCACACATCCAATTATGCACCTGCTATATACAGCCCATCACGGGACTGATGAGGAATCTCAAGCAAGTCAAAATTTAGACTGGCAAAGTGCACAGGAAAGTGGAAATAAAAACAGTGATGACACACGCGATATACTTATCTTGTATTAAGGGCAGCAGGGCAGGTGCGACAGACTTACCTGAGTAGAAAGGACACTATATTATAGGCCTAATAAGTACACTATAAACTGGACAAACTGTGTTCAAACTTTAAACTCCGCCCACAGTGATGGTCTTGTGCTTTTTAAAATCCACTCTTGGTCGAGGCGTTTGCAAATTGTTAGATATTAAATAGCCACTGCGTTTGTGTTTTGTTTGTTTGTTTGTGGTTTTGGAGGTTTGAGTTCCACCTTCGACCCTCCTACCTCATTACAGTTCAATTTAGCTATATTTCTAGAGGACCTAACTTATTCACAATGTTGTTATGGAAGCCTAAAGGGTCTCAATGCCTTATTAATATCTTTTTTTTCTTTTAAATTCAACTAATAAGTTTGGGTTATATGTTTCTCTTTTAATGTGTTTCGACAGATAATAACACCGTCTACCACTGAAGAAATATGGGGAAAAATGTTGCAACCTGAGTGACACCACTTCCGCGATTGTGTACAAAGTCCATGGAGAGTCAAGAATTGTTTTTTTTTGGACGACCTTCATTGAGATGATATATGAAGAAAAAAGTGGTGTTGCGGGTTGCAACATTTTTCCCGACTTCTTTTTCAGTTCTATTTCCAACCCAATAGTTATAATTATCCGATGACACACTTTAATACTTGCACTTACCTCGTCATACAATGGCTGACAATCCTGCGTCGTGGTGGTTGTTGTTACTCGTTACTGTCAACTATATCAGAACTATTATTAACGAGTGATACTTGCAATACGAATTCACATACTGGCGTCACTAGAAATACATCAACAACAGACACCCACGGGCGACTGTGTATGAGTGAAGAATCAAGACTTGTGGGAGGATGTACACCGTTGTTCTTATTGATCGAACCCAACTCGCGCGCCCCCTTGGCCATCAACTATTAATACACCCTCGCTTTATTATGGTGCATTCCGAATCGATTATTAAACAATGATGTTTGAATGGAGGCTGAGGAAATCGACATTTACTGAGCAGGTTACACTAAATTGCATTGTGCAACACCAATGTTCAACATCTGACGGTCTTTTGTCCAGGATTGTCCACTGCCTATAGTATAAGGGTGCAACCCTGCAATAAAATTCCCATAGGCACTGGGCGTTTGCTTCAAAATTCTGGATGAGGTAGAAGAGGCCCTCTAGTGACCTACCATTGGAATGCTACAGATGCGGCCTCCCCAACTGGTCTATTTGAGACTACCATCCGGGACGTTTCAAACAACAGCAATATTAGCCACGGGCACTCGACCTCTAGCTCATGCCCACCTGGCAATCTTGGTTTTATTGTAATCATTATTAAGACAATTCTATTTAATACATAATTAATCGGTGAGAAAAACGTATTTTATCTTCTTTTTTACCTGCACATATATCGAGAGCATGGATTCTAGACAAATACTTAACATACGCGTGCCGTTGATCAACAAGGCGAAGGAGAATCACACTTCTGACAAAATCTCATAATCAGACGTGGGAAATCAATAGCGAAACGTAGGCCCATTCTTTGAAAACGTTATACATTGTATAAACATCTCAATCTAACAACCATTATAACAACGTTATGGACGTTCAACAATTAATTTACTTATACACTAAAAAGACAAAACCCACTAAAAAGACCAAGCACTCAAATCGTCAATATTACCAAACGTCTTTAGAAAACACCATACTTGATACATTATGTACGCACTATTTCCATCGGTTCCGTTGGAAATCGTTAAAGCCAGAGTCTATCATTTGCAACTATCCAAAAAATAACTGGCGTAATTATTGTTGAAAAACATACTTGGTTGAAAGATAGTAAGGGGACTAAACTCCCTGTGAAATTTTTCTTTCTGGCAAGCTGTCATTTTGAAGAAATCAACGAAAGAAGGCCTTTCCAACGGTGCGTCTTAAGAAGCACCGTAGGAAATTCAAATAAGTAGTTCGTTTTGTTATTCGCTGGATTCAGGCCCAATTCAAAACATGATTCGGCAACTTTTGATTTGAAATCGAGATCCTAGAATGTTGTTTTTTCTCGAAAAATGCAGCTGAAGCTAAGCTGAAACTTCATCAGATTGGTTGTTCAGCATCCTTCTTCAGATATTGAGCACTTTTGTTGCTTCAAACGAACAAAATGCACAAATTACGAATGATGGACTATACCTTTAATGCGAATGATTAAGTTTTTTCCAGGACAAAGTTGATTACACTTGCCACTGAATTAATAAGAGCCAACAGGAATGTATCAATGACTGAATTCTATACCTGCTTTGTATCAAACGTTAAAGATCGTTTTAAACGGGTGAGTTTAAATCTCCTTTGGGAGTTTCCTTGACTTAGATCACTATCTGTATATTCAGATCGGTCTGTTCTGTAGCAGATGCATCTTCCTCTGGTGTCGATTTCCTCGGTGGGTTCTTGGTTGCTATGTACTCCCGCAAGAAAGACAGAGTGGCCCGCTTTCCACACTGTGATAAGAACAACACAAATTTCCATGGAAACTCAGTCATTTTTTTATAAGGATATTCATCAAAGTTCATTTTATTTCTCAAATGCTTGAGGAAGCCTCTTCAAAGTTGATGTACACCATTCGAAAACATTCCCAAAACGAAACTGCCGAAATACATGTACTTTGAATTATCTTACTTGATTGTAAGCAAATAATAGGCTCAAGCTTCCTTTAAAATAATTGTTGTGAAATCTAGTGTGCTGTCATTGTTCAAGAAAAGAGGAATCACTGCAGTTGTTTCAATTCCTGGGTTTTTTTTAATACTGCCCCAACTGTCTGAAATTTAGTTCAGTTTGCAATCGGATCGGTTTCATAATTATCTGTGAATGATTTTTTTTCCGAGTAACGAGCGGGATCATGTACAACGAGAGGGTGTAAAGTATGACGGAAACCTTGCTTTGCGTCGAGAAAAATGAAGATAAATTATTCATTTTCATAGTTTTCTCAAAAAAAGTAGACCCGAGCTGAAATTTCGACAGGTAAGTTTTTTTTAAATATTCTAATTCAGTTTTATTAAACTGTTATTCCCTGTATCGACAAAGGTTCCCTTTTTTGACAATTGATGTTTCCATTACTTTTCATCTTTTAAAAACTGCCTTTTTTGATTTTACGGAGGCCAAGTGTCCGGAGAAATAAGCGTGTCTACATTTCACCACGGATGGGCAAGTACCCTCTTTCAAGACTCCCCCCCCCCCATAAAAATGACCGTGCTACGCCACTGGGTCTTATCCACGTACCTGTATCAGGAAGTTTTTATCGGCCCGCTCCGAGTTCCAATCAAAGGATTCTAAGTATTTTGTGTTGATGCCAATGGTACGACTGTAATCGGTGTTCTAAAGGGGAAAAATAGAAAATAACGAATGGTCAGAAGTAATATGTATACGAGTTATGAAAGCCGTCTTTCCAAATGCGCGTTTTTAGTCCATTCTGTGTTCGCTGCGCGCGTGGTTGTCTGTCATTAAGAAGTGGCCTTAGCACGCAACGAACAAGGTACCAGCCTGAAATTTCCCATGTGAAAAGGTGGTTTGACGACTTGGCAAAGTTTCTTACCCTGGTTGTGATTCGCTTAACGTTGAGCAGCAGCGTCTCTGCCATGGTGGCAAACAAGTCTGTCACTCCCTTGATTTCACACCGTTCATACCCATTCATTGTCTGAAGGAGGTTTATTCCTCGCTTTGCTGCTTGTTCGACAACCTCTTGGTAGTCTATCTGATAGGTTGGTATTGGGGAAAAGACACACAGTCATTTCATACAACAGTAGGCCTAGTTGTCTCAGTGAACATTCTATTACATTAATTTAAAAATATTGAGATACGTCCGTATGGCTATAACAAACCTTTGACTCATGCCACCTTGATACTTTCAGCGGCGGCGGAACGGTTTTCAAACTGGGGGGGGGGGGCATCACCAAAAACTCGAGGGTCACTTTTATTACCGCAAGAGGGGCACTTGGGTAAATGGGGGCAAGTGCCCCCCCCCCTCCCCCTCCCCTCCCCTCCCCGGTTCCGCCGCCCCTGGATACTATCGCTGTCTGTCCTATCTGGTCATGCGTTTCGGTTAGATCACCGAATTTCAAAATTGAATTGATCGAGCGAGCAACAAGCGCAACACATACCAAGCTTCCCATTTGTTTAACTTTAGTGTTCAATCCAACAGGCATTCTAGGCATTTGACCAAAAAATAATTGTATGTTTACCTTGGCATTATTATGTCTTATTCTAGTCATAAAAAACACATTCATGGCCACCGTTATACATTTGGTGTTTGATCACAATAGCCTACATGTAAATACATTAATGTTCGTGTACATGTCAAATCGAACTTCTTCTTTTTTGGACATATAGTAAACTGCAATTATGTTTCAAATAAAAGATCTCACCTGACCGTTATTGTCTTTGTCTACAACATCGAAGATAGCATCCGGGTCATTCTCACACTCAAAAAGAAGCTTTACGTCATCAGCAGACAAGGTCACGTTATCGTTCTTTAGAACAAGAAGAACTTCACAATTGAATACATGTATAATGGTGGTTATGTTCATGACCATTTGAGCATGGAGGACGAAAAGTGGATATCTGCTTTTCTGCTTTTCTGGTATAGCAGAAAGGCAGAAAAGCAGAAAATGGAATTTTTAAAAACGCTCAATCAAATTTTCTGCTATTTTGAAAACAGAAGAGAAAATATATTAATATATACACTTTTCGTCCGCCATAATTATTTTAGTAAAGAGAAGTTGAGTGTGCAGACCATTCCGTGTCCAACTGAAGCATGCACATTATGGTTACTGACTATGTAGAAAAAAATAATGCTTATTCAGCCCACATTACGTTTGTTTCAAAAGAGCTGGAAAAGGATGGCCTTCTTTCAAAATGTACAGTTCGGCACGCGGACAAAGTCGACTGCAACACTGACAAGTACTGATTAGAATAGAAGGAAGTTTCGTTAATAGAGTAGCTATGATTTCACAGACCTTCTTCCCCAGGGCATTGCGAAACTCCTCTCTGGAGATAATACCATTCTGATCCGTATCTGAATCTTTTAAAATCTTCATGAAGTTGTCCATGGCTTGATGCATGCCTTCCGTAGCTTGGCTGTGTCGTTCTTTCTTCTTTTTATTCTTTCTGTATTTTTAAAACACATTCGTTGAAGAAAGTCAGGTTAAAGTGGCATTACGGACTGGAATGCGTACAATTGGGCTACAAAAAAAAAAGCATTTTAAACGAAATTACATTAAATAGAAGGAGGTTAAGGAGCATTTAAATGTAGAATTTAACTGTCCACACAACCATCCTTTAAAACTCGGTGGTTTTGTGTTTAATATTATTGCGAGAACCATGCGAGAACGAATTTCAGGGTTGACAATTTATTTTGTCTCAAAAATCGAGCTGTTTAGTACTATTTCTGGTTCTAGTGTGGTCGTCTTCTTCGGACGTGTAAGAAACAACATTTGTGTGTTGGTGATTCGTCTGGTTCCCTGACCTGACAATTTCCCCCGACGCCCAGACATGTCTAAGGTCTATGTCGGGCCCCTCCGCGGTTATAAAATAAACATGACGATATTGACGGCCCTATTTCAAAGCTCGGCTTAGTTTCCGACTTCGCTTTATCAATTATAGCTTTTAATGTTCCGATCTAATTTTCAAAAACATACTTCATTCAGTTTGATATTTCTCAAAAGATTACGGGCTAACATTCGTCAATGTTTTCTTTGTAAAAAGCAACAACGAATGTTTACCCGTTATCTTAAAAGATAGAGACCCAATATCATCTTAGCAGGCGAAGCCAAAACAGAAACCACGCCAAATTTTCGAAAATCACGGTAACCGTCGCCAGATTTTACGCAGCTTAAATCTCGCCCCTCGTACAATCAGAACTACATAATTGATATAATAGATATATATTTGTATAATTGATATATATATTTGTATTGATATATTGGTATAATAGTGCGCGCGCATGGGTAGCGGCTACCTGACTAAGATTCATCACGAGTAGTCAGAATCTTTTGCTCTGGGAACCAGACTAATTCGTGCTGTGTGTAATTTATGTGACACACACGACGTGTATCGTACATTGAATGAAAACAACAGGAAATACGTATGCGTACCCCGTCGTGTCCAATGCTAACAACCGTTTTTTTTACCGTCGTTTCTCGGGAACGGTAAGACATTAGGTTAGTTTTCTTTCAAATAGACCATTAAAATAGTATAAGGAAACAATCGAAAACATGAAACTTTTGGGGATTTTAAGCCGTAATGCCCCTTTATATGGAGTACTGCATATGCACGGAGTCCAAACTGCAGTGTGCAATTGCTATCGCCAGCAATTGAGTAAAAACAACTGAACCTCAATTTGTAACAAGCTTGTGGTTTACCTGCTGATTTTACTATCGGGAAAAGCGATCTCTTCTTTACCGTAAACGGCGACTCTGTGGTCCAATGATTGCTTCATGACGTCTCGCTCGGCAGAAGAATACTGAAACGACATCAATGGGATTTGTTACATGTTTAGCCGCGGGATTTGTCATTTTGAAGAATTTTCCCGAAAGTCACAATGAAATATCCGGTCTCATTTTCTCAATCTGAACTACTGCTTTGATCCACAATACAATGAAATTAACTGATTTTCTTCACAACGGTTTACTGTTGAACTCATGACTTCTTACCAGGAGAACTCCCACTGTTTTTTCATTGAACGTTGAAAAACGCTCCGAGGGGTCCCATTCGTCACACCGCCCAACCAGACTGCCAAACTGAGCGAAGAAACTATCTGTAGGATCCATAGACAGAAACCATCCTGGAAGAAGGAAAACTTGTTGGTTTCATTTTTAATCCATGCTCGATTAGATCATAGTAAATATTTCACTTTGTGTTTAGTTTTACACGTATACAAATGTAATATTCGCCCAACTTTATATTTTCGTTCTGAGACCAAAACTATAGCATACGGAAGCCCGTTCGAGCCAGGTTTTAAACGTAAAACACATTTTTATTGCGAAATAACGCAATAGTATTGCGAATTAACGCAATAAAGTTATTGCGAAATAACGCAATAGTATTGCGATATAACACAGTCGCTTAAATTGCGAAATAACGCAATACTGTCGTGATATTCAGTTTGGCCTTAATTTGCCCATTTGGAGTTATTATTAATGCAGTTTCCTTCCGTCATTGCGTTTTTATCCATTGTGCTCTTGCCGTGGTACGGTTTTGATTAAACGGGAAATTGCGGTGCAAGTTGAAAACAAGTATGTTTGACCTTGTCAGAAAAACATTGACATAATAGAGCTCTCTGTGGCATGTGGGGGATCTATCCATTTTTTTTAAATTTTTGTTAATAAAACAGACTCAATATGTGCAAAAAGCACGAACGCATAGTTTAAGCAATTTTACCCATGCAATCGAATGAAACCAACATTAGACTGTGAATAACCATTTGAGTAAAATATTGCATCTACAGTGTATTGTTACAATGCAAGAGAGATTATCCTGATATAATTGCGTTTTAAGGAACGGGTTTTTTTTGGGGGGGGGGGGTGGCGTCAATTATACGCTCAATATTCCACCATGCTGAAGAAAAGAAATAAAGTTAACGAACAATAATTACATAAGAATAATTTTCCAACTTTAATATGTTTTCCACGCCAAATTCCCCCCTCCAAAAAAATTACATAACCGGTCCGTTCAATTTCAATTGATAAAGGATGCATTGCATCAAGGATCACTCTTGAAAACTGTATATTGATATGAATCTAAAAGTGATGTTTTAAGCGTGTTGGAGAAATGAAATTTGTTTTTAAATTAAAATCAAACCACTTTACTTATAACTCTCCATTTATTCTTAAAGACGTACTTTTAAGTATTGCGTTATTTCGCAATACTAATGCGTTATTTGGAAACAAATATATTATTTTTTACTTTGAAACCTGGCACGAACGGGCTTCCGTAATATCGCAATCGCTGCTGTAAAATATTCAAACTTGTGCGTTTTGGGGTGCTCAGACTCACCATCATAAACATGTATCGGGAAGTTGCACAATAAGCCGCCATCGACATACAGGTCTTCATGGTATTTCACCGGTTGTAACACACCTGTTTGGTCAAAAAGCAAAACATTTAGAAACTTTCTCAACAAAAAAATATAGCAAATTTGATCATTTTGCCTTGCTGTTTCACTTTTGTTTCTTTCCTTTACTTAACTTTTATTTGCTTTTCTTTTTGTGTTTCGTTTGAAAGAACTGGATGACGTTAGCTAGGCCAATTTTTTTTCAGTTGGCCATCAAGCAGGTCTGGCAGAGAGCCCGGGAAATTAGTCTCAAAACAATCTTTCAGTTGGCTTCTTTCAAGATCGCGCAGAACGCAGCAGTGGCGGTGCGTTGTAAAAAAAAATTTGGACTGAAACTCTGATCAAGTGTTGCGCATGCATACTTGAGGATTGTAAACGTTCAACCAATAAAACGGTAAAAGGAACTGGATTTCATAGAGTCCAAATTCCATGTGCCACATGACGGGCACGTGCATGGCTCTCGACCAATAGGAATGGGAAAACTGTCTTAGGTATTTATGAATATTTGTTTAATAACAATGTTGCCCCCACTTCCCCCACAAATCTTCTATCCTGCATTTGCAGGTCTCAATATAAAAGTGTTGTATTTTGTGTCTCGCTTACTGCTGTGGAATAAAATGACCAAATTACCAGGAATAGATGCAGACGCCCTCCCTGCAAGGCTGATTGGCATATCAGGCATCGTTTTGACATGGAAATATACGGCATCCATCAAATTCAAGTTGACAGAGACGGCGCACAGCTCTACACCACGGTCCTGGTAAAGCTTAGTGGGGAAATAACAGCACATTATGATATCAAGTTATATGTGAAACGTTTTGGGTACTATCAAAAAATGCAGAGAGATAATCTATCTCTAAAAACTCAGCTGCACAGATACCCCGTTATGGGTGATGTAGGGAACCGTCCCGGAGCAAAGGCGACCTCATGTGTCCTTTCCTAACTTTATGCATAACTATGTAGAAGTGACGTTCCATTTGCATTTATCTGGGTGATTAATTCCTTTGTAAAGCATTCTTTTGTTGATGACCTTCGTGCTTCTCGCGCGAGGACGGTTAACGCTTGTCTTCGTCAACATGAGAATATAGTTCTTAGGTTCATCGCTCATTGCAATTAATTCGGGATTATTATTGTATAATTGTAAACTTGTCCATCTTAATAATTGCAAGGTCCTGAAGGTATAGTTGTCTGGATGAATAATAGAGGTGATTGCTTTAGCGTAGATCAGACGAGTGACTCGGCAGCACATGCAAAATGTATACTTTCTCGGTCTTTTTGGAAGACTTCCTTTGACTGCATACATCATCACTGTACATATATTTTGCCGTTTCACCTACTGTGTGCATGCGTCAGCATGGCTTCTTCATGACTGCTTTGTGCAATGTGCAGTGTGGGATAGGGCACTCCCCCAATAAACCCCAGTGAATATCTTGTATTATATCCGCACACCCACAAGGTTTTCACGAAATAGATATATGGATTTTACTCAAAAACTAGAAATTTCCAAGGTATGTTGATGTGTCGCAAATGGTAGAGTTTTAGAAAAGGGATATTAAGTCCGGATTTCAGCCAAGGAAATTAATTCTGGTTAAAATAAGAGCATTTTGAAACTATACTTTCAAATTCGAAAACTTCAGTACACGAGAACAAAGAATATGTCTCCACAAGGATACAAATTTCAGTATAAATGGGTGTGTGTGTGTGTGTTTCTGGATTTGGTATTTTCCGGGCTTCTTAGTATTGAACTACCGCTGAAAATTGATTCATCTTATTAGGCACGTAAAAGGGACAGCTAGAGGGAGTATCTGGTTGCCAGGGAGCGACGTCAGATTCCCTATATACACTGAACTTATTATTGTTTCACGTTCTATTAGAATGAAACGTATATACTATGCAAACATCTCCTACTGTCCATGGACATGCACCGAAATACATTTACGATTTAGGTAGAAGCATGTCTCTGGTAATTCGACGGCGGACACAAATTCTTTGATACCACTCTCATTTTTGCATTTTAACCATGTATCATTGGACATTTGTCCACACCCACAAGCTGAAACGCCCCGCCCCAACCACTTAAAACGCCCCAACCACTTAAAACGCCCCGCCCACTTTACTCACTGCCCCTCTACAATTAACTCCCCCTCCTCTAGCTTAACCCTAAGGGCGGATTTTTTTAAAGTGACGTCGCCATAAAGGCGGGCATTGCGTACACAACCATCTTTTCCTCAAAATAATTTGGTTAAAGTGGTCAGTAATTGCCTCAGTTCGCACATCAGAGCATCTAGAATCCACATTTTTGGCCACCAAAACAAATTTGTTCTGGATCCGCCTTTGCTTGACCCCTTCCTTGATCTCTGCCATGTCTTGGGTTCTCAATTCAACATAAGCTGCAAACAAAGACCTACTTGTCTGAAGGTGTAGTTCCTATCGCCAGTCTTCTTGTAGACGCTGTCTGCGAACCACTTCTCCAGTCTTTCCCCGGGATGTGCTCCCAATTTCCGGACCATACCAAGCATTCTCCCAACGAGCCCCCATTTACCGTCTGTAAGCAAATAGATTCAGAAATATTACACGAATTCTCTTCGTCTGAACAAAACAAACGTCATCAATAAAATAATGAAAAGTTAACTTCATTTAAAAACAAACGATATAAATCTGGATTTTTCCTTCACTGGATCCTGCGAAAGAACGTTTTTTTCTTATTTGTTGTTTATGCAATATTGTGCCCTGCTTTGTGTAATGTACTGCAATTGTGCTCTATTTTGTTTTTGCTCTTTTTCTTACATGCTTAAATGAATCTCCGTGTATTTTTTTCCCCCATTTCTTTAATATTTTTTTTTGTGATTGCCAAATAACCGAACCAAGCCAATCTAATCAGACTTCAATCCATCACTCTTATTGTTGACAAATGACTGTTTTGGATAAACATCGCTGGCGATTCGTGGTTTATCAAAAACCTTTCATCAAAATGAGTCTTGTTTAAAGTTTACTATACAATAATTGCTACTGTACCAATCCTTTGCTCAAGGCCCTCGCCCGGGCGCAGACCACATGCATGAATAAGGTCAGGAAATAAGGTCAGGAAATAAGGTCAGGAAATAAGGTCAGGAAACTGCATTATTCATAAAGCGTACGTTTTACCGGTTACATGCAATACACACTTTAATAGATGGAGTCTTTCCATTGATTTTTTTTTTCAAAATATCGGAAACCCTATACAATGTTTAACGTCTTCTTGCATTTGACCAGCTCCATGGTCTGACCAAACAGGTTTTGTGCTCGTTTATAAAAACGTGCGCGTATGGCAGCTGCAATAACACTGCAGACATACCGTATACGTTTCGTGTAAAATCACCGTCCAAAAGCTCTTGAATTTCATAGGAGTCCATCCCAATAGCCAGAAATGTTGCTGCGGCACTCCCTGCGCTACTGCCAGCAAATCGCTTCATGTTCTTCATAAGATCCAATTCTTCAAACACCTACAGAAAATCGGAAAAACACAGGTAGTCTAGTAGGATTTTGAAAAAGGCTATAAGAATCAAGGGCCACTTGTTGGTAAAAGTTGGGAACTATGGGCTTTTCGGCATAATTCAGGTGTGCTGAATCCGATATTTTAATTTTTTCTACAGCGAACAAGCCCGCGGGTACCGGGGTGTTGTGGGTGCTGCAGCACCCCCAACTTTTTGGAGTGGGGTATTCATACGAACATGGTATCATTTGTACTTTATGAACTTTAATAAATGCAGTAATTTTTGCGCAGAAGTATTTTACTTTATAATTTCAAGGTTGCCCCAACCCAGCCTTGTAAATGAAAAGTGCATATTTGAAATCTGAAGCATTTACTCCTTTATATTCATACGAAACGAAGTAAACGATAAATAATTTTTTTCTGGTAATGAAACCAAGGATCCTCAAAAGTGAATGCCCCAGGCACTGTAGCTCGCAAACCCCGAAAAAAAAACGTAGAGAGAAGACAATGAGAAGAAATTACAGTTTTAGAGGTGGGAGGAAAACCCCAGAAGAATAGTCTGGGGAAAACCCACGGAATCAGGTAGGGACTGAAAATCCAATCCACATGTAGACCATGGGTGCCGATGCACAGCGCATTGAGCGCGTAAACGACATTGCGTTCGTCGCGTTTGATGCGCTTTTTTGTATCTGTCCTCCAGCACGTGACCCTCCCCGGTGCCGCTTTCCGTTTCGGTTATGATAGTTTTATTTTCTGCAAACTTATAAACATGTAAAGCTTTACATTTTGCAGGCCATTTACTCAAGAGCAAATGGTTTTTAGTAAAAGTGTTTGCTTAATTTTCATTCATACTGATGCGAGTAAATGCTTCGAAAGTGGTAGAAAAAGCAAATGCCATGCTTTATTCATACAAACATATGGTATCATTTGTACTTTATGAACTTTAATAAAAGCAGTAGTTTTTGCGCAGAACTATTTTGCTTTATAATTTCAAGGTTGCCCCAACCCAGCCTTGTAAATGACAAGTGCATATTTGAAATCTGAAGCATTTACTCCTTTTTATTCATACAAAACGAAGAAAACGATTATTAGGCCAAAAAAGGCTCTGGTTTCTGGTATGCGCGCGCGTCGCCATAGCCATGCGCGTCGGCAATGTAAGATGATGTCTTTCAATGTAGGATGATGTCTCAAACCACCAAACTCACTGGTTCGACTGGAATCCTGCTGCTGCACAATTTTAACGTGTTATCTCTCATAAAGTTATTTCTCATGTCTAAGTTTATTTCAAGCATGAAGAACAAAGGAAAATGGATGTTAAATACAGTTTTTCTGAGTTTTTTATTTTTTGCACTCCCCTTTTTGAAAAATCAAGCTCCGCCCCCCAAAATTGTGCAAGATCCAAGATGTGTTCACCTCTTAAAATTATTTTCAGCCCATTGTAACTAGACCTGCCAATTTTCAGGATTTTACTACCAAACCGAATAATGTTTTCTATATTGAACCAAACTGCTAATATATACCGCCTCTTTTGTACATTTAGGCCACGCCTACAAAATGGGTGGAAATTAACTGGTGTTCGAAAGCTAGAATGTTATATTTTATGTTTAAGTTTATTTCAAACCATAGAAAAACAAGGAAAATGGATGTTAAATACAGTTTTCATGAGTTTGTATTGTTTGCACCCCCTTTAAAAAAAAATCAAGCTCCGCCCCCAAAATGGGCAAGATCCAGGATGGGTCCCGATCTTAAAATGAATTCTAGCCCATTGGGACCCCACCTGCCAACTTTCATGCTTTTACCATAAAGTGCACTATTTGGGCCAAAAATAGACCTAAGCAGCTCCACTAATATAGCTTATAGCCCAATTTGCATGATTTCACATGATTTTCCATAAAATTTTGATATAGGGTTACTGTGCCAATAAGCAATTTGGTGAATTTAAGCTCATCAATACTGAGGTTTGGCAAGAGTACTTGATGATATCTGGAGACAAGGTAAATGCGCGCAACTTTAGGGTATAATAGCCATTTTGGATCGTTATTATGTCATAATAATATTCAGTCACTTATTATATTAGGCCTATGCTTTAAAACATGTTATTGAAGTAAGGGCGTGACCCCTGGCCAGTAGGCCTATGCAGTCGTCAAGGCCGGTGGTATACGGTGTAATAGGCGGCGGCACGGACGAGCCATGGATCTACCCTGTATTAGCTCCATGGACGGACTATAAAAAACCCGGCCAATTCCTGACTGGATTTCAAGTCTAGACCGCATCTAGTCCGAAAATTTGAGACTCTCAATACTATGTATGAGAGTCCCAACACTTTAGGTACTGAAAACATGCAATACAAGAAAATATACTGACATCTGCAACAACCAGTCAAATAACTTCTCAGTACTGCATCAATCATCAGTCGGCCGACTGTGCAAAAAGAAATATCTAGGATGTCGGGTACTCTAGAAAACTATTTCTACACATTTCTCCACAATTAAGCACCAGAGTAGTAACCTAATTGCCTCTCGTCTCCCATTAAAATTTTAACCCTCCTTTGGAAACATGCCGTGAGCCTCGTTATTACTTGGGTCAATATTGGTCAAGACCCCATTGGTTTGTTACTTAACACTATGCCAGGAGGTGAGGAAAGAAAGTTTGACCGTTTGTCACCTCGAAATAGTAGGTTAACTAATCATTTTACAATGAAATTTAACCCTGGCAGCCGAGGGTTTACTCTGAATAACAAAAAGCATCGAGGCCGTCCCAGTATTGTAAAGTATAGAAGTATTGGGATGCCTGGTTGGCTCATGGTCATGCAACTGCAAATCAATTTGGTGTGACGCCCGGATTTTTTTCTAGAGGGGGGCAAGGCATATTTTTCCCAAAAAAATCCTTTATTTCTCAACATATTCTCGATTTATCAATTTTAGAATGGGGCAGGGACATTTTGCCCCCCCCCACCCCATTAAATTTACACCACTATGACTTCGCGCCTCGTTTTCTTTTCTTTTTTCTCCCCCCCCCCTTTTTTTTCTTTTCGGGGGGGGGGGGGGCAAGTGCCCCCCCTCCCCCCTTGCGACGCCCATGTGGTGTGGTATCTGCAGTTATTGGGGATTTACAGTAGTACCACGTTTATGTACAATAATGGGAAAACAGTGCTGTTTGGGAAGTTGTCACTCACCCTGATCATTCCAACATAAGCCATGCCTTTGCTACCACCTCCTTCGAAGGCAAGATTCTCGAAGGGGAACTCATAGCCTTGGAATTCTGCTTTCTCCTCTGGCGTCAGCAGGGAGGAGAGTGGTTTAACCTTCTCAAAAGATGCCGACATCATTTCGGAAAACTGTACTGTCTAGTACGTGTATCATTTCATTTGTGCCAGATTAGTGATTATAGGCGCTATGCTTTGCTAATTTCCAACAATTTTCGGCTGAAGGTTCCCTGCACGTTCCACGGATCCTATACACACAAGGGTTCACGACCCCCGCTAAACTCCTGGTTAGACGCGTGATAACGGTCCGTACATGCACAGGTATAGCAATAATGAATATGGCTTGTCAACAAAGCTAGACCATGGAGCTAGGAACCAGGCAGCTTATAGCCTTGACCAAGGCTATTAGCTTGTTCCCATACGAGCTTGTTCCCGCTACCGCACACCGCGCGCGCCGCGACACAATCACTAGTTGTACTATACCGTTAGCCTCAACGACCCTTGCGTGTGCTTTGTGTGCATGTACGTACGCCCCACACACACTTCCGCAAACAGCCGTACAGTAAGTCGAGGCGGCAGATAACAATTTTTGAACAAACCCCTAACCCCTAGGCCCTTGTTGCTTACAACCATCCTCAATCCTCCAAAATCCTCCAAAATTTTCCAAAATTTTGAAACTCCGCCTAAATTTTTCAAAATTGTCAGACGTCCTGCCTCAAAATGCATTCATCCTCAATCCTCCAAAATCCTCCTCGTCCCAAAACTTTGCACTCGTGTTTAAATGAAGGATAACCAACGCCAAATCCTTCAAAATCTTCAGACAGTCCTGCCTCAAAATGCATTCATCCTCAATCCTCCAAAATCCTCTTGTAGTGGAGCTGCTTAGGTCCATTTTTGGCCCAAATCGTGCACTTTGTGGTAAAAGCATGAAATTTGGCAGGTGGGGTCCCAATGGGCTAGAATTCATTTTAAGATCGGGACCCATCCTGGATCTTGCCCATTTTGGGGGCGGAGCTTGATTTTTTTTAAAAGGGGGTGCAAACAATACAAACTCATGAAAACTGTATTTAACATCCATTTTCCCTGTTTTTCTATGGTTTGAAATAAACTTAGACATAAAATATAACATTCTAGCTTTCGAACACCAGTTAATGTCCACCCATTTTGGTAGGCGTGGCCTAAATGTACAAAAGAGGCGGTATATATTAGCAGTTTGGGTTTAATATAGAAAACATTATTCGGTTTGGTAGTAAAATCCTGAAAATTGGCAGGTCTAGTTAAAATGGGCTGAAAATAATTTTAAGAGGTGAACACATCTTGGATCTTGCACAATTTTGGGGGGCGGAGCTTGATTTTTCAAAAAGGGGAGTGCAAAAAATAAAAAACTCAGAAAAACTGTATTTAACATCCATTTTCCTTTGTTCTTCATGCTTGAAATAAACTTAGACATGAGAAATAACTTTATGAGAAATAACACGTTAAAATTGTGCAGCAGCAGGATTCCAGTCGAACCAGTGAGTTTGGTGGTTTGAGACATCATCTTACATTGAAAGACATCATCTTACATTGCCGACGCGCATGGCTATGGCGACGCGCGCGCATACCAGAAACCAGAGCCTTTTTTGGCCTAATAATCGTTTTCTTCGTTTTGTATGAATAAAAAGGAGTAAATGCTTCAGATTTCAAATATGCACTTGTCATTTACAAGGCTGGGTTGGGGCAACCTTGAAATTATAAAGCAAAATAGTTCTGCGCAAAAACTACTGCATTTATTAAAGTTCATAAAGTACAAATGATACCATATGTTTGTATGAATAAAGCATGGCATATGCTTTTTCTACCACTTTCGAAGCATTTACTCGCATCAGTATGAATGAAAATTAAGCAAACACTTTTACTAAAAACCATTTGCTCTTGAGTAAATGGCCTGCAAAATGTAAAGCTTTACATGTTTATAAGTTTGCAGAAAATAAAACTATCATAACCGAAACGGAAAGCGGCACCGGGGAGGGTCACGTGCTGGAGGACAGATACAAAAAAAGCGCATCAAACGCGACGAACGCAATGTCGTTTACGCGCTCAATGCGCTGTGCATCGGCACCCATGGTCTACATGTGGATTGGATTTTCAGTCCCTACCTGATTCCGTGGGTTTTCCCCAGACTATTCTTCTGGGGTTTTCCTCCCACCTCTAAAACTGTAATTTCTTCTCATTGTCTTCTCTCTACTTTTTTTTTCGGGGTTTGCGAGCTACAGTGCCTGGGGCATGCACTTTTGAGGATCCTTGGTTTCATTACCAGAAAAAAATTATTTATCGTTTACTTCGTTTCGTATGAATATAAAGGAGTAAATGCTTCAGATTTCAAATATGCACTTGTCATTTACAAGGCTGGGTTAGGGCAACCTTGAAATTATAAAGTAAAATACTACTGCGCAAAAATTACTGCATTTATTAATGTTAATCGCGAAAAAGTACAATTAATACCATACGGTAGTTCGTATGAATGGAAACTGGCATTTGCATTACTCCCATCTGTACGTTTCGTATGAATATAAAGGAGTAAATGCTTCAGATTTCAAATATGCACTTGTCATTCACAAGGCTGGGTTGGGGCAACCTTGAAATTATAAAGCAAATAATTCTGCGCAAAAGCTACAGCATTTATTATATGTTAATCGCGAAAAATTAATATTAACAAAGTTCATAAAGTACAAATGATACCATGTTCGTATGAATAAAACATGGCATTTGCTTTTACTGGTACTTCCAATTTTGAAGCATTTACTCGCATCTGTATGAATGAAAATTAAGCAAACACGTTCGTGTAGGTTTTATATGAATTAATCCCTAAACCCTATGATCTCAGAATAAATACAAGATTTCTATTGTTTTAGCCACTGTGACCTTGACCCTTGACCCTTCGACCCCCAATGCGATAGGCCTATGACCAAGAACGATCCACAAACCAAATTTGAAGTTCACATGTAAAGTATTTCTCAAGTTATCGCGCTGACAACATTTCTTTTGTTTTAGCCACTGTGACCTTGACCCTTGACCTTTTGGCCCCAAATGCAAAAAGCTTCTTAGGATTGCCAAGGACAATCTACAAACCAAATTTGAAGTTCATATGTAAAGTATATCTCAAGTTATTACGCTGACAAAATTTCTGTTGTTTTAGCCACCGTGACCTTGACCCTTGACCTTTCGGCCCCAAATGCAATAGGCTTTTTAGGATTACCAAGAAAAATACACAAACCAAATTTGAAGTTCATATGTAAAGTATTTCTCAAGTTATCGCGCTGACAAAATTTCTTTTGTTTTAGTCACTGTGACCTTGACCCTTGACCTTTCGGCCCCAAATGCAATAGGTTTTTTTAGGATTACCAAGGACAATCCACAAACCAAATTTGAAGTTCACATGTAAAGTATATCTCAAGTTATCACGCTGACAAGATTTGTCCGGACACACACACACACCCAGGTTTACGTTACATACCTTGTGTGGACATTCCTTTGTTTTCGTGTAGTTAAGAAAACTCGGTACAAAAAATAACTTTACTTAAACTGTGAAAACTCTTTCAACCCAATTTGTTTCTATGATTCCCTATAGTGTTTCTCTTCATTCTGCTACGGATAAACCTAACCCAAAAATGCCTCTAAACCTGTTTTCCAGAAAGGGCAAAACGTTATGTGGACACGGCTTAGTCCACATAACGTTAACACAACCTGCATTATGTGGACATCATTTGTTCACAAGTCCACATAGGGAATGTAAGACAAACTCACACACCCACCCACCCACGGAAGGACAAGGCGGAAACAGTATGCCCCTTCGGCTTCGCCGCGGGGCATAAAAACGCCTGAAAGGGCACCCCCTAGCACCCCCAACATTATTCCTTCCTTTTCAGTCAGTAACACATTACTCCCCCAAATCCCAACATCCATCTAATATAAATCCAACAGTACACACTGCAAGGAATGGACGCAGGCGCGGTTCTACCGGGGGGGGGGGGGGGGGGGAGGGGGGGGGGGGCTAGGGGGGCTGTAGCCCCCCAAATTTTGTCTAGCCCCCCCAAAAATAAATTCCGTAAAAAAAAATTGCATTAGCATAAAGAAGGATTGTGATGTACATGCGAACGGTCTCCCCTAAAGAAGAAATAGCTGTGACAAGGGTACATTAGTTAATATAGCGTGAATGATTTTAGGATTTTATTGGCGCTCCCCATTGAAAATATGGCATGAACCCCCCCCCCCCCCCCCCCCCCCCCCCCCACCTATTGATTTTCGGAGGCCTAAGTGTCTGGAAAAATAAACGGTCAACATTTCAGCACGCCTCCCTGAAAAAGTTCTGGATCCACCGTGCTAGCAGCCCCCCCCCCCTAAATATTGGTTCTAGAACCGCGCCTGAATGGACGTATATTCTGTGCACATTTTTATGTTTATATGCCTATATATATATATATATATATTAAACATATTAGAAAAGCAGAAATATCTGTCAACAAATAGTACTACAGTAAATACCGTCAGTACACAATGGTCTTAAGTACTTCCTCACAAACCAAATACTATAATAAACAAGTACGGGACAGCAAAATGCAATGTAAACTATTGCAAGAGCACTCAATGTTCTCATTTTTAAAACGAGGCTTTGCCCGGCCCGCTTTGCGAGAAGGGCAGCTTTGCCACCTGTCGCCAGAGATGTTATTGCAGCGTTTACAATCGGGCAATTCGGTAAATTCAGACGTACATGTCAGACACTTAAATGAGCTGCTGTTGGAAAAGTGAATGTGATACATTACTAATAATGTGACATTTAATGAGCAGAAAACAATTACAGACCAAAGTAAGGTACCACCACCTTAACGACCCTGTACATGTACATCATGTGGTCGGACGTACATTGTATTTTATAGAATTGCTCAATAATGAATAAACATAATTTACATACTAAAGAAAGATACTTCAGAATTTTCACAACCACCAAAATTAGTCCGTTTCGAATGAATTCTGTTCACAATGGGGTGTTGATGACTTCAGAAATTATAATTAAGAAAAATTGGATTTTTTCCCTTCACTGACGTAATTTTATAAACAGTGAATACTCCATAAGTGTTGTCAGAGAGCTTTTTCTTTAAGCAATATTCTAAAAGTCAAAGAATTGAAAGTTTAAGTTATTTGGGAGATTCACAATGCAGTGCACCACCAAGAGTTTGCCATGGAGAGTTCATTTTTCCCAGTGCATTGTGGGAGATGGTCGACAAATTCGCAGCGCGGGACATTTGAAATTGTAAGTTTTTTCAGGTCAGTAGTTTCGTAAGCGTGTGATTCAAGTATCTGCTTGCCCTTTTGTTTTCTTTATATCAATATGGTGTTTTTTGTAAGGCGGCAGAACACTATGCCCCAAAACAAATTAGCTCAAGTTGTGTCTACTGACACTCATTCAAATGGGCCATGTTTTGTCGACCGTAAACTTGAAAAATAGACTCTCCATGGCGAACTCTTGGTGGTGCACTGCATTGTGAATCGCCCGAATTGGATGTCAGTTATCTATTTTCACAATGTGTGCAAAATTGCATCTTCATTGTTACTCCTGGGAGGTGCACTTGCGAATCGGACTTGAAATTATCAACTAAGAACATCATATTTGAATTCACCTTGTATCCATCAGAATGCAGTTTCTTTAATGTCCTCGGCACCTCAGAATACACAATTCTAGACAAATAAAAATAGAGCATTGTAACTTGAGATTTTAATTGTTTTCACTTAAGTACTCCATAAAGAACTTGCACTCAGAGGCCCAGTTACTCAGACTTGTAATCAGAGGTGCAGGCACTCAGACTCAGCTTCACAAAACTTGTACTGGAAGGTCCAAGTACCTCGACTCAGGTACCGGTACGTGTACTCGTTCCAAAGGGTCAAAGTACTCGTGGTTACTCGATAGGTTGGTACTCCGCAACACTTTGTACTCCGATAAAAGTACTTGACTACAGCACTGGTTGTTTGTGGCAAAGGCCTTCATTTGTACGTAATATTTAATGATATATTAGGATGTACATGCATGTCGGAAAACTTGCCTCCAATCGTCGGCACTTGTAGCAAACACTTTTCCCGACTTTGTGGTAATGATTGTTCCATCCAGGTCAAATCCTGCAATCTAGGTGTAAAAAATTAAATAAAAGTGATAAATATTTCACATCAAAAAAGAAAAGTTCAAGGATATTTCAAAACTAATTATGTTGCAGTTCATGTTTATTGTTTAGGAAGGCTATTTTAGAAGGGTGTATTCCCAGTATTTTTGAGCAGTGTTTCTGGAGTTTCTAAGTTAGCATGATGGACAGAAATTTTAAAGAGGAGTTCATGACAAGTTCATGTACATAAACCTTCGTGTCCCACATACATCTATGTCTTTGTTTTGCCAAATTTGAGGCTGTCTTGCAGCCGTTTTTTAGAGCAGGGGGTACTGATGTGAAATTAAATTGATTTAATCGCCATTTCAAAAGAAAAAGAATAAATTTGCAACAGATCCAAAGAACACATGGAACTCATATCAAAGGGAAGAGCGAGGAAGTGTACAGGGTGGTCCTCAATTGGTCGTAAATATTACCTTCCGATTGGTGCCACGAAAAAAAACTTCAATTGATGATCGAAAGAATTAGTTGAGCCTTGGGTGTCCAAGGTTTGTTAGTCCGCCCTTACCATGGACCATGTACCACTTGTGGGGTACCTGACCTTTGTTCGAGGTACCCCACAAATAAAAAGTTTGGGGAAAAAAAGGTACCGCTACGAAATGATAGAAATAGGAAAGTCTGAATTTAGAATAAGGTTAAATAGTCCAAAGGTTCAAAAGTCCGAGACGAAAATAAGGTTTAAAAGTCCGCAGGTTTATTATTTCGAATTGACATCAAGGTTCGATAGTCCGAAAAGACCACAAGGTCCGATAGTCCAATCGACAATAAGGTCCGATAGTCCGAATCGACAATAAGGTCCGATAGTCCCAAGTGTCAGACTGACGAACCGTATTGCCCATTTGGACTACCGAACCTTATTCTCAATTCGGACTATCGAACATTATTGTCAATTCGGACTATCGAACCCTTCCGTATATTCGGACTATCGAACATTATCTTCTATTTGGACTATCGAACCTTATTGTCGATTCGGACTATCGAACCCTATCGTCTATTCGGACTATCGAACCGTTGGATTAATCAATCTTATTCTATTTTTTGACTAATAGGCCCAGTCGGACTATCAAACCTTCGGAATATCGAACCTTCGGACTAATGAACCTTCGGACTAACGAACCTTCGGACTAATGACCCTTCGGACTAAAGAACCTTCGCACCATTCGGACTATCAGTATGATACCCGTTTTAACCACGAAACAAACGCTCATAACGCTCACGGTGACTTGGTCCAGGTGGAATCCACAAAGCTAGCCTCGCCATTGCTTCCACAATATTCGTGTCTGGGTCGGGGTTAGGCCGTCCAACATGTAAAATGACCTCAACCGGTACAGCGTCTTTTTAGGTGCGACAAGTATTGCATCCCCCTGGAATAAACTACCCCCGTTGAAGTAATAGAAATTCTTGATGTCTTTTGGTATGATCCCAATTTCTTTCAGCATGATACCAACGTATACATCCTCCCAGGGAAAGAGAGGTGTCAGTAAAGACTGGAGGTACAACCTGTTCACCAAGTCCGTGGACATGATATAGCCAAGTCCCACACAATAATCCGGGTAC